>NW_028227272.1:47431250-48745000 GCF_978045245.1 Mus caroli
ATTTCTGAGTTCGAGGCCAGCCTGGTCTACAAAGTGAGTTCCAGGACAGCCAGGGCTGTACAGAGAAACCCTGTCTCGAAAAACCAATATATATATATATCTTGTATTAATTTGATTTTATGATTCTAGTAAAATAAGCTATTACCACTGAACTCATTCCATATATTGTACCAATCAGAATCACCTTTTCTGGACTATGAGCTAAAACCAGCATGCGAAATGGAACCCACTCAGAATCACTCAGACCCGTGGGGTGGGGTGGGTGGGGTGGGGGTGGGGGTAGCCTTGTGGAGCAGTAAGTCCAGAAGTTGCTTCTCATAAAGTTGGCTTTGAAAACAGCAAATCAAGTCGGATCGTGGCAGTGGCTCCGTTCTTCAGTTTCCTCCACTTTCGCTTCCAAAAACATGGCCTCCAGTCTGTCTGTCTCTCGTGGTGCGTTCAAGATGTTCAGTAACATGAAGACGCACAGTCATCAATCCCAGGGCGAAGGAGGAAGTGCAGGATGTACTCATCTGCTTAGGTGACATAAGAAGGAGGAAGGCACATAGACCCTCACTGGCAGTTGTCAAGATGCTTCCAGACAAGGACTGGAGCCACGCCCTCTATAATACAACCAACCCAAAAGACCAAGGAGAGCAAGAGGAGGCTGGTGGTCCTCCGGGTCCCTGAGAGTGTGGCTCCTAAGAGTGAAATGATCTATGCTCGATCCAAAGATGTCACCAGAAGTTGACTGGAGTCAGCATGAATTACAAGCATGCTAGCAGGAGGTCAAGGCTCACTCCACTCTTATCTCTCTGGAATGCAAGCCTTTGTGATCAGCCTCCAGCCCCCTGCCTGAAACAACTACTAGCCCAGACCTGCCCTCCCTTCCCTCTGGGAGCTGCGGGTTGTTCCTGCCAGACTGCAGGGGCCTGGGAGGATCCCAGCAGGAAAAGGGCAATGCCTTTATCCCAGTTACCTGTACAGTCCTCTCCAGCCCCTGGACTTTTCTCCTCCCTATCTCTGATGGTTCCGGCCTTCCTGAAACCAGTTTTGATCTTCTGATTCCTTTCAGGTTGAAGCAGGACAAGTTTGTGTCAGTTAGACCAGACCAAGGAAGAAGCTGGGGTTTTTTTGTTTTTTGCTTTTTGTTTTATCTGGGAGAGTTTGGAAGGCAGAAAGGCAAGGAGAAAATGGTATCATTGTATAATCTCAAAAATAAAAGAAATAATAAACCTGGCAGTGGTGGGTGCCGCACACCTTCAATCCCAGCACTTGGGAGGCAGAGGCAGGCAGATTTCTGACTTCCAGGCCAGCCTGGTCTACAGAGTGAGTTCCAGGGCAGCCAGAGGTATACAGAGAAACCCTGTCTTGAAAAACCAAACCAAACCAAACCAAACCAAAAACAAAAACAAGACATAATAATAAAAAAGGAAAAAAAACCAATGCAAGGAACACTAAGAAAAGTTACAATGTTAAGCTACATTACTTAACCAATACAATGTTAACCAATACAATGTTAAGCTACTTGACTGAGCTTGTGAGGTGGCTTACATTCTAGCACCTGGGAAAAGGCTTCAGGAAGATTCTCCTAAATTTAGAGCAGATTGAACGATATAGTGAGTTCCAAGCTAGCCTGGGCTACAGCTTAAAATTCTATCTCAAACCAGAAAATTAAAAAAAAAAAATGTTTTCACTCTATAAGTATATAAAATCTCACCAACTCACAAACTTAAAACTTTTTATTTTTTTAAATTAAAATACACAAAAAAGTTTTCATAGCCACAATGAACTATTCAGTACCCTCAGAGCTCGTATCTCTAGCTGCATATGTAGCAGAACATGGCCTAGTCGGCCATCATTGGGAAGAGAGGCCCCTTGGTCTTGCAAACTTTATATGCCTCAGTACAGGGGAACACCAGGGCCAAGACGTGGGAGTGAGTGGGTAGGGGAGCAGGGCAGGGGGAGGGTATAGGGGACTTTTGGGATAGCATTTGGAATGTAAATAAAGAAAATATCTAATAAAAATTTTTAAAAAGAAAGCAAAAGTAAAATATAATAATCTCATATGTATTACTAACTTCTAAACACATTGATTCAATTTTTCCCATTATAAGACCCATCCCACAAAAGATGTTATTTTCAATTGCTTTGAATTTTTTAAAAAAGTACATATAGAGACCTAACATCAAAAAGAGTACAGGCTAGTAAATATAAAAACATGCATAAGTTACTAAAATAAGAGACAAAATAAAAAATATGTCCAACAACTAAATTGTTCACTTTCTTTATAATCGATCCCCTTATTGAGTATACATTCAAATATTTTCTCATTTGGGAGTGCACATTAATGCAAATTTCTGAGCAGAAATTTGGCAACAGTCAAAAAAAAAAACATGCTTTGATTCAGTATATCTTTCCACAAATTTCTGTTAAGGAAACAATAAAAGATGTACATAAATATTTCTAACATTTGCCTTAATACCACTGTACTTGTAAAAACTTTAAACATAAGTTGTATATCTTGTATAGTTAATTAGACGAATTTTTGATGGTGTTTCATATAGTAGAATGTTATTCAGTAACTAAAAACATTTTTTTAAAAGAATATTTAAAGATAGAGTAAAATACTTCCCACAGCTGGTTGGGAAGGAGAGAGTATAGCTTTCATAACTATATAGTCTTTATCTAATCCTAGTTTTCACAATGTTCACCAGTGTAAAAAATAATGGCACGAAATATTAGTAGCTTTATCTGCAAGTAGTAGGATTTTTAATGTATTTTATATTTAAATATGTACTGTGTTTTTCAAGTAATCACAACTCTTTGGAGGCAAAGGCAAGCAGATCTCTGGGTTCGAGGTCAACCCCTTCTACAGAGCAAGTTCCAGGGCTACATAGAGAAACTGTGTCTTGGAAAACCAAGATGAAAAAAAGAAAGAAAGAAAAGAAAAATCAAATCATATTATTAAAAGAATGACTCTTCAAGTTTGTTTCCCACATGAGGTAACGCATTTAGTAATGTGATATGCCTTTCAATGTACTAAGGAAGTAGGAACCAGCATCCATTTAGTCCATTTCAGAACTTTAGCATTAGATGGAGCAGGTATTGATAAGCCCCGTTAGAAGAAATAAATTTAAGATTGAAGAGACTAAATGACATTCTACTACTCAGTTCAGCAAGCATATTTTATTTTGGGGGGAGTATATAGTAATTAACTATGAATTGAAATAAGCATTTAAGCATGAGCTATGAAAGATTAAAAATTGTTCCCAAGAGTTTGCAATCTTACAGTAAGTGACATTATTTTAAAAATTGATATTTTCAATTAGTGTGATAAGTGCTATTAGAATTTGTAGGAGGAACTACACCAAAAATACTACTCTGAGTTATTTTGAATTGCCAATATTGAACTATTTCTTATCTACAAAAAAAATAGTAATTAAAAAAAATTGAGGCAGGATCTCTTTATATTGTACAGTCTTTGAACTTGCTATATAAGCCAAGTAGACCTCAAATTTGTTACCCTCCTGCCTCAGCCTGTCAGGGATTACAGGTGCATATGACCAGGTCTAGCAAAAATAGCATTTTCATATGGTTCATTCCAGTGCAACTGAACCTAATGCTAATAGTATGATGACTCTTGATGGGGAAAGAAATTGTCAGATAAAAATATCTTCATGGAGAATCAGAAGGGGAAAACACACTAACATCAACAGAGAAAACTTAATATAAAGACTTATCAACTGAGACGGGAGGTCTGACTAATGAGACACTGCTAGTGAGAAATAAATACTTACAAAGAAAATAGATGCAGGAGCTACCACCCAGCCCTGACAGTGAGATAAAGCATCCAGGAAGAAGTGCTTTTTCACTGCCCCAGGCCGGAAAACTTGTTGAAGAGGTTATAACCATGACTCACTGTGAGGCAGAGGTGAAAGAAGAAGTCCTTGAATCACACTAGGGTACAGGAAAGCCGTTCACAGGCAAGGGTCTGAGGAACAAACAGTCCCAGCCAGTGTGGGGGTGGGGTGGTGTGTGTGTGGGGGGGGGGGGGGGAAGCTTCTGGCTACAGAGGTGCTGGGGAAGCCACCTACGAACCGAACCGGGAGGTGTTTGCCTGGAGTTAGAGAAGCCATGAGCGCTGAAGTGGTAGAATACATTCAGAACAGCAAAGATAGCCCCATCCTCCTTCAATCTTTCCACTAGGCCAATAGAGGTTAGCATTATGTCAGGCACAAAGAAAATCGTTTTAAAAGGCCAGATGCAGTTTCATGCAGCAGACAATGAAGGATGGTTTGTGCTCTGTCGCATTGGGATATGCTATATACCCTGTGTGAAACTGAAACAGGGTGAATCTGTACACTCATTCAGTGTGGCCATGACCTAAACCCTCTCTCCTCCCTGTTTACCCAGAGAACTCCGAGAAAATGCAGTGTTTTACTATGGCTCTAACTGAAGGAGAAACATCCCGTCAAAGCTTACAACAACAACAAAGTTTACAACCATTAGCTGACCCGGAGAGAATTACAGCCTGAATTGACACTACCCACATGGTCCAAAAAAAATTTTTTTTCAGATGAGACGATATTTATGGTGATGCTGGGTTGGTAGTGCTCCTAGACGTTTAGAGGAAAGTTAGCAACAACCCTCTGAGGTGGAAGGTGCCTTGAATCCAGGTTTTTAAAAAAAAAAAATCTGACAGATGAATGTCAAGATTTACTAAGTCACTATCAAAAATCACAAATTATATGGCCCGGGAGAGGGCTCTGTGGGTCAAGTACTTATTGTACAGTGTGAGGAACTGAGTTCAGGTGTCCAGCACAGGCCTAATGCCTGTCAGTTGTGGGGACTTTCCTGTCATCCCCGTGCTTGGGAGGCAGAGACAGGAGCACCCTCAGAGAAGCTAGTAAGCAAGATAGCTGCCTAGACTAAATCAGCACGCTTTGGGGGCAGCAAGAGACCCTCCATCAAAAATAAGAAGTAGAAGCCAATAGAGAAAGACACCTGACACTATTCTCTGTTCTCTGCAGGAGCACGCGTACATTCATGCAAGCATGTGCACACACTCGCGTGCATGCAAATCCACGTACATATATACTTGTAAAAAAAATCATAAAACATGGAAGGAAAGTGGCCACAAGAACTGGCAGAAGCAAACCCACAAAGGCTTTAACTTTAAATTGGCAAGCAAATTGATATGTTTAATATCGTATTAAAAGAAATAAGACTAAGCCAGGCAGTGGTGGCGCATGCCTTTAATCCCAGCACTTGGGAGGCAGAGGCAGGTGGATTGCTGAGTTCAAAGCCAGCCTGGTCTACAAAGTGAGTTCCAGGACAGCCGGGGCTACACAGAGAAGCCCTGTCTCGAAAAAACAAAACAAAAACAGAGAGAGAGAGAGAGAGAGAGAGAGAGAGAGAGAGAGAGAGAGAGAGAGAGAGAGAGAGAAAGGAAGCAAGCAAGCTAAACCCAGACTTGTGGACATGTTATAACCCTAGCAGTTGAGATGCTTCAGAAGGGGCCTTCAAAGGCAGCCTGAGCTACATTATAAGAATCTTTCTCATAAAAAACAACAACAGAAACAAAGAGAGAGACTAAAAGACAGCAGTTCGAGGCAATACAAGAAGGAATTATATACGACTTCTAAAACTAAAGGCTCTAATACTTGGATTTTTTAATAATTTTCAAAACTAAAGAAGAGAATTTACAAATTATGTGACAATTAAGACTTAAGATAATTTTAAAAATTTATACACAAAACAATTTTTTTTACAAAGTGAATAATCAAAGTATAAGTTTATCTGGAAAACAATTGTCATTTACATGGATAAAACAAACTATACTCATCGATACAGTTATGAAATAATTGAAGATTGCTTTAATGGGACTTTAGGCTGCTTTGATGGATTCTTTTTCCTACCACCCTTCCAACCAACTCTCAACACTAGGTAGGAGAGAATGTAGGCTAGAAGGGAAACGGGGCATCTGTGGGTCACTGTGGGTCAGTTAGATTGCTCCCTGCTCATTAGAGATGTTCCTTGGAGCAGGGTTGATCTTTGTTGTCAGGATTTTTAATTTCTTCTCTCTTTTTGTGCACCACCACTTGACAAACCACCACCACCACCACAAGAATAGCCAGCCCGCCAATCAGGGCTTCTATCAGCCTTCTAGCAGGGCTGTAGCATTTATATATCCTCTGAAGAGTCCGCAGAATTCCAACATAAACTATCTTCAGCTGGCAGAATCATGCCCCTGCCATAGCAGGAGACAAATTATCATTAGCTACTGTGGACAATCAGAAGCCGCCCCGTATCTCACACCTGGGATTCAAACAAAACAAAACAAAACAAAACACTCCCATAATATTTTAAATATTGTTTTTAATATTATTTTAATATTTTAAAATGTATTTTTAAATAAATCAACACACATACTACAGATTGATCTTAGTTGTCAAATGAAAAGCACAAGCATGCTGCCTATTTTGCAGGCCAGCATTATGGTCTCAGAGGTAGGTTTACAAATGGATTAACCTGCACCATAAACATAACCCTAAAAACATTTTGGGAAAATGCTAAAAGATATACTGAGGCAGAGCTATGATGACATCACTAATGTCCACCGACAATCTAGATTTTACTATGTGCTGCGCCTAATAAAGTTGTAACTACCGAGACCTGGTTTTTTTCCAGTAGAAGTAGCAGAAGGGAAGCAAATATCTAGGTCAGACTTAGAAGAAAAGTTACATTTACTGTACAAATAAGTTATTCAAATTATCATCTCAGTGATTCTGTCTAATGGTCAGCTGGCGTTCTAAAATATAAATTAATTTAAATATTTTAAGGAACAACATGCACGCATGCTTCCAGTTCCAAGTATGTCTTCAAATGACGAAGCTTTTTCTGTCCCTAACATGATAATTAGTATAAATCACACAGGGGCATAGTTTTCCGCAGAAGCAAAACTGGAAGAGGTAACAGGCTTCCATGAGTAACAACAGAAACTCATTACAGAAGTTATCCTGAAGGACAGACATCTACTCCCATCCCAGTGGAGCCCCTTGGTGATGGTCTTCATTCTTTCTCCTTCACAGCGTTCTTAAGGGACCACACACCGCACAACTGGAGAAAGAGGCCTTTCTTTATTCAAAAGTGCATATATGACTCAGCATCTCTCTATGGTCCCTTCAGTTACCGTAAGACCATGTACGTTGAGCCTAATGTCCATTAATTCTCTCGCTGAGTTGAGCTCCTGTTGCAAACATGCAATGCATGAAACGAGAGGGCATGCAGGATGGAGCAGTGGGTCCTGATCGTTTTCTGATTATCAGTCTGGTCTCTCCTCACATTCTGCAGTCTTCATGGTGTCGGTTCCCACTTGATCTTTCTCTGCAGTGGTTTTCTGTCTTGTGATGCTTGAATGTCAAAGAAGAGACTTAGAAAATAAATTAGTAAATGCCTGAAATTGTAGTTTATAAAGATTTAATTAATCTGACAAGCACAATGGGTTAAAATACTGTCAACACACCTAGATTACAAAATAGTTTTAGCATGTTTATGCTTTATTGAAATTTAGGATTGGGACTTCACGGTATTCCTTATTCAATAATCTTTCAGAATGGTTTTGTTTGTTTGTTTTGATTTTGTTTTGTTTTGTTTGAGAACTGGTTCCTCTGAGTAGCCCCATTTGTCCTTGATCTCACTGTGTAGACTAGAATGGCCTTGAATTCTGAGATTTGTCTGTCTTTGTCTCCCAAGTGATGGGATTAAAGGTGTGTGCCACCACAGCCTGGCCAGAGTGACCCGTTAGAGCAGTTGTCTAATATATTCCAGGAAAGAGCAGGTCAAAAAATATTTTCAGTTCTATAGCCCAACACTTTGTACCTTGTGTCACTGCATGTAAAAACATTAAAGAAGGCATTTCTAGTAGAGAAGTAAGCTGTGGTCCAATAAAATAATCAGGAGCAAAATTGGTCACTTGGCAGTAGTTTGCTGAGCCGTGAACTAGGCAGCACGAGGCTCAGGGTCTTATCAGTGTCAAGTGTTCTTCCAGATTCCCTGACACAGTGAAATGTGTTCAATGCTTTCCAGACTCACGTTTTTTTTTTCTAGTTTATGAAAGGATAGGATGCAGAATGAATATTTAATCCTTCACATTAATTGGTTAATTTGGTATTAACTAAGGTAAAGTGTCCAGGACAAATATCATCTCTGTCCAACTTTGTTCCAAGCACCTGAGAGATATCAGGAAAAGAAAACCCACAAAGAAGTAATAAGTGGCACTGTTCGTTATTTTTAAGAGGCAGACAGAACCCTAGACAGTGGTTCATGAACTCTGTACATTTCACCAATCATCCACCTATTAAATAGAAAGTTTCTGAACATTTAAAATGACAATAAATTAAATTAAATGCCAGGGCCTATAAATATCTGAGTAATAAGAGGAGAAAGATAAATCATACTGTAATTGCTAAGAACTGTCGTTTGGTATAATGGTATACGTAAAAGATTTACTTAGCTGGACATGAGGTCTCATGCCTGAAATCCCAGCACTCAGGAGGCTGAAGCAGGAGATTAGAAGCTGAAGACCAGTTTATGCTACCTAGCCAGACATTGTCTCCAGAAAAGAATGTTTACTACATTTTGAAATCGTGTTATTTGTGTCTTTGTGGCCATAAAAACACCCTACAATCAATTCCAGGCCCTCATCTTGCTCCATTCAGTCCCGAGGAAGAGTCTTGTCGCTGGGCTGCTGGAGAGGGCAATCTGGCTTTGACTGGGCTTCTAAGAAAGCTTCATCTGAAGATACTAAAGGTTTAAAAGGCTTAGGAAACCTTGAGCCTGTCTCCTGGGTTTCTTTAAGAAAAAAGTCCTGGGTGGGGTGGTTAGGAGAGAGCCTATATCAGTGTTACTTTAACACAGTCCAAAGTTATCTTCCCCAGGTTTCAGATAAAAAGATTAGAAAGGAGTCATCCCCCACATGGGAGTCTGAGCAGGCATCCCAAGTCCAGGAAATTCCTACCCTTATCTCCTCTAAATTGTGGGGTCTTTGAAACACTAGAACATGTCTGCCTGCTTTGTCAAGGGTTCAGGCTTCACTGTATCCTTTTTTAGTCTTCTTCCAGCTTGGGAAGATGTGGAGGAGATAGGGCAGAAGTAGAAAGAAACGCAAACAGAATATTTCCCTCTCCTGAAGGAGGACGGTTGAGTAAAAAATTGTTTTTGAGACCATGTGTCAGGATTGCTTGGCCCTCACGGTATGTCCTGAGAGTCAGGCGGTGGCAGCCTCAGGCCATCCACCTGATCTACTTACCTGGTGACTGCTCTGAAAGGCTCTGGAAAGCCTCCCTTGTTTTTCTTTCTCCTCTTGGATCTGGAAACGCAAATTATTCTCCAAGGAGGTCTCTAGTGAGTTAGGCCGCCAGGTCAAAGAGCACGATTATCAGTAACTTACTCACCTGACCTCCACTTGGGAAATGTGGGATCCTCGACCACCACCAATCTATCAAATTAGAAGTGCTGAGCCAGGGGAAAGAGGTTACTAGGGGGCTCTGCAAGATTTGTTCTGTTTTGTTCTGTTTTTTGTTGTTTTTATTAATCAGTACCCCAGTTGCTTGTCAAGTGAAGTAAAGATAAAAGCTTCTTTTATTTGCAGAAACCCATTCCTGACTAGCCTTTCCACACAAGACAGCCAAATTTTTAGCTTTGGCAGAGTTATTACATCTAAACCTGGGCTGTTTTGAGGGACTATCCTAGAACTGTCTATAGAAACAGTTCTTGGCCAAGAGCCGTTAACGGAGACAGAGCTGAACAAAAGAGTTTCTTTAAATCAAGATAGGCATATTGTATAGGATAAAGCTGGCTACGTTGCCATAAATGGTGTGGCTCACCTAGGATCCACAGGTAAATGATTGAAAATGGCATCTTCCTCCTACTGTGCTAAAAGAAACCAAGAGTAACACAGATATGTCTATTATCACACATCAGTTGTTCTCAGTAGCTTCAAGGACCATTTGCTTTCATTGCAACTTGGAATCTAATTGTTTTTAGATCTGTCATTAGATTTTTAAATTTTGTTTTATTCTTGAGAGTATAGTATGATTACATTATTTCCTTGTTCCATTTCCTCCCTCCAAGCCCTCCCATATACCCCTCCTTGTTCATTTTAAACTGAAGGTTTCTTTTTGCATTAATTGTTGTTACACACATACATGCCTATGTGTATACATATATTCCTAAATACATAAATGGAACCTGCCCAGTCTATATAATGTTACTTTGTACATACTGCATTTTTTAAATGTTAGCAAGAAACAGCTAGTATTTTATCTTTTGAGGACTGTACATAAATATAGTTGTTACCTTTTTGATCCTATGGTTTATATTGTATCCATTGATACTTATTATTAACATTACTGTTGTCCTTTTGAGACAGGGACTCATGTGTACCAGTTTAGGTTCTCCTCTGTTCTTTCCCACATGCTGGAGTTATAGGTGTGTAGGTGGGTATTACCTTGCATATCAACCTTATACAACCCCAAGACTCTGGGCACTTTAAGAGATTTAAGGAAGGTGAGGCACCCATGCTTTAAAAGGATCCCCAAATTATCAAATGGTTCAAACAATGAGCAAAAGGCCTTTTGAGATTTGGTGGGCTTAACTCTGTTAATCATTATCAGTAACATAATGGAGGCTTCCCAAATACTACTTACACTTTCAGACCAAAGACAAAAGTTTCCTTGACCTTCCTCCCTTAGCTTCATAGTTAGCCAACCCTGGCAGATTATGGACGCTATTTTGTTGGCCCTGACTGGCAACCTGCATACAGGATGTCCTGCTACTGTCTGCCTCACAATCCTTTGGCTCTCTACTTGTTTCCCGAGCATTAACCTAACAAAGGTACTTTGCCCTCTATGTATTTTCAGCACTCTGATCCCCGTGGAAGAGGACAATGAGTTATGTTTCCTACCAGGACAGTGGTTCTTATGTCTGATATTTGAGGCCATGGGAATGCACTGGTTCAAATCTTTTCTCCGCCATTCGTTCATTATCTGGTTGACTTTGGGGACTTGGTCTCTATGCCTCTGTTTCCTCATCAGCCATGGGACGATGATACATGGATGAGCTTAGGACAGTACTTGGCATGCAGTAAGCATGCGACAGATGTTAGTTGTTATGAAATATACAGAATTCAGGGACAGGGTCCAAACTTCTTATTCAGAGTCTCTGGGATCTTGGCCATCTGCATTTTATCAATCTCCACAGGTAATTTAATATGTTTTAGGGAACCCTATTTTGTATTATTGCCCTCTAAGCAGTCATTTCAGATATTTATTTCCGTACTGTCTCCCAGGAAATTTTAATGTCAAAGATACACGGAGCCATATATCTGTTTGTGGATATGACCCTTTGAAAGTTGTCACAAGATTTAATATCTAGTTTTGCATACCCTCCCACAACAACCAATGTTTAGAATCTCTCCTAGTTAAGAGACTCTGCTTCAAAATAGATTGGACTCTCCATCTTGACTGTTCATTAGGATGAAATAAGGAATCTTTTAAAGGAATATTCATGCATGAGATATACCCTGGACTAAGGAAACTGGAACCTGCAGAGGTGGGGGCTTCTTAAATATCTTGACCTCGATGCAGCCTTTAGCCAGAAGCGCCAAGCAAAGCTTTGGACTTTGGTTATCATCTTATAGGAGATTAAGATCTAGTCAGGGATCAGACCTACAAACATAAACATAAGCAATGACACAAGGAGTGTGGCCTGAAGTTCAGAAACAAGAGAAAGGAATACACCGTTCTGGTTAACAGAAGCTTGACAGCTGGGTGCAGACAGGATTGGATAGAGTCAATGGATGAGAAATTCCCAATTTCTATAGAAAAGTACTATGTCCAAAGATATAAAAAGGACATAGAGAGATCTACCGGCCTGAGTCATGCTTCCCCCAGAAATATATTCACCGGATACTTGTGCAGTTGACATTCTTAGAAACAGGATCATTATGATGTAACTGAGCTAGGATGTCAAGATGAGGGGGAACACTTGGAATTGGAATGAACCCCAATTCAGTGAAAGGTGTCCTTGAAAATGAAGAGGAGAAGAACAAAGCTTGTGGGAAGACAGAGGCAAAAATGTAAGGATATGTCTCCAAGCCATGGAGCAGGAAGGCTTCCAGAAGTCTCTAGAAGCTTGTAGAAGCCATGAAGACTTGGTACTCCCCTAGACCGTTCACAAAGAAAAGAATACAGCCCTGCTCACAGTTCATTTCAGATATCCTATGCCTAGAGCTGTTTATCTAGATCCATTTTTGTGTAAGGCACCTACCTGAGGTCATTTTTCCCCGGAGGCCCTTAGAAACTAGTACCTCGTGTGTCACAAAATTCTGGGTGCCTTAAAACAGAATATTTATACGGCTACTTTATCAAGAGTTCAGGTCTTACCTGGAGTGATGGAGAAGAGAAGTAGGGGAGTTATCTCTTGCAAGAGAACATTTTAGTCAAACGTTTCAAGGATGGTGGTGGTGAGGAAAATAGTCTGATTAAATAAAGGGATTTTATTGAGGGAAAGGTAAAATCAGAACCGTGCTGTGAGTCCAAATAGGAAAGTTGTTGCTGCACTGTGCATTGACCAGTGGTCCCTAGAATAACAGAGTCTGAATGATATATGCAGAGGGCTCTGTGGAGGGTTTTCTATGGGAATTGATTCTCTTGACCATGGAGAACAACAGGAGCTGGGACTATAACTTTTAGTGATTGAAGGCCCGAGAACTTGGAGAATTCCAGTGTCTGAGAGCAAAGGCCAATGTTCCAGCTCCAGAAGAAGGAACAAATTCACCTTTCACAGGATCGTGCTGTCTAAACTCTCAAGCACATTGGTGCATGCTGAGGTATATGGTTTATCTTGTCTAGACACCAGTGCTTGCACATACCAGAAATACCTCACCGTCTCTCTCTGTGTCTCTGTCTCTCTCTATCTCTTTCACACACACACACACACACACACCAGAAATACATTTCACACACACACACGTACAAACAACAAAAATATATCACATAAGCATACCAGAAATACATCTCTTTCATTCTCTCTCTCTCCCTTCCTCCCTCCCCCCACCCCAAACACACACCAGAAATATATTTTACAAACACACCTATACCAGAAATACATTTCCCAGACATCTGAGTATTTCCTAACCTGGTGAAGTTGACAGTTAAAATTAACCCCCATACATAGTGTGCAAACAGTAGGGCTGAAGAATGCGACCTGATGAAACCAGTGTAGCCAGAAGATGAGTCTGGCACCAATGCTGTGTGACTGATAAATAACCACAGTGTGGGAGGCCACCTGAAGCTATAATAAAATTAAGAAAGAGAAGTGTAGGAAACTTATACTGTTGGGGTGACTTTAGAAAGGAAACTTAAAAATAAAAAAAATTTAATTTAACTTTATTTTTTGTGTATGAGTGTTTTGCTTTCAGGCATGTTGGTAATTCATGTGCAGGACAGGTGTCCAAGGAGATCAGCAAAGGGCACTGGGTTGTCTGGAACTGGAGTGACAGACAGTTATGAGCTGCCACGTGGGTGCTAGGAATCAAACCCTGCTGCTCTTTATCAATGAGCCACCTCTCTGTACCCCTCCCCCCCTTTTTTAAGACAGGGTTTTACCATGTAACTGGCTGGCCTGGAACTTGCTATATAGGCAAGAATGGACTAAAACTCAGATATTCACCTGCCTCAACTTCTCACAAGCTAGGGTTAAAGGTGTGCCACACCATGCCTGGCTGGACTTTTTAATTGGTTCATGTAATGAAGTTCACAGGAAGAGCAAGGGAGGCCTATACCTTACCTGTGTGGCGCAGGAGGAGGACAAGGAGGAAGAAGAAAAAGAAGATGGTGTTTCCATGGTGACCAAGGTTTGCACTCTGGCAAATAGTGTATATTACATACAGAATCACAAGACACATTTGCTTTCTCTAATTCACTTTGAAATTTATTTTATTTTATTTTATTTTATTATTTTTTATTTTTTTGAGACAGGGTTTCTCTGTATAGCCCTGGCTGTCCTGGAACTCACTCTGTAGACCAGGCTGGCCTCGAACTCAGAAATCCGCCTGCCTCTGCTTCCCAAGTGCTGGGATTTAAGGTGTGTGCCACCACTGCCTGGCCTTTTTAGTTTATTTTTAAATTAAATTAATTTTTTTTTAGTTACACAATTTACATCCTGCTCTTTGCCCCTCTCCTGGTCTCCCACCCCCAGAATCCTTCCCCCATTCCCTCTTCCCTTCTCCTTCAAGTGGGTAGGGTCCCCCTGAGTATGCCTCTTACCCTGGTACCTCTAGTCTCTATGAGAGCAGGTGCTTCCTCTCCCACTGAGGACAGATAAGGCAGCCCAGTTAGTAGAACATATCCCATTTACAGGCAACAGCTTTTGGGATAGCCCCGTTCCAGTTGTTCTGGACCCACATGAAGACCAAACTTCACATTTGCTACATATGTGTGGGGAAGCCTAGGTCCAGCCTGTATATGTTCTTTGGTTGGTGGTTTAGGCTCTGAGAGCCCCAAGCGTCCAGGTTAGTTGACTCTGCTGGTCTTCCTGCGGAGTTCCTATCCACTTTAGGGCCCACAATCCTTCCTCCTGTTCTTCCACAAGAATCTCCAAGCTCCATCCACTGTTTGTGGGTGTCTGTATCTGTTGAGGGTGTCTCATCTACTGGGTAGAGCCCCTCAGAGGACAAAGTTCTTCTGTCTGCAAGATAACGGAGTATCATTAATATTGTGATGGATTGGTGCTGGCCCGTGGGTCTCAAGTTGGTCGGGCTTTTGGTTGGCCATTCCCTCAGTCTCTTTATCAACTCAGTCTCTGAGTACATACCATGCATGTCTTTTTGGGACTAGGTTGCTTCACTTGGAATTATATTCTTAAGTTACATCCATTTGCCCACAAAATTTATGTTGCCTTTGTTTTTGATAGCTGAATAGTATTCCATTGTGTTGATGTAACACATTTTTTTTAAATCCATTCTTCAGGTGAGGGACATCTAGGTTGTTTCTAGTTTCTGGCTATTATGAATAAAGCTGCTATGAACATAGTTGAGACAGTGTCTTTGTGGGATGTTGGAGCATCTTGGGTATATATGCTCAGGAGTGATAAAGACGAGCAAATTGATTTCCAAAGTGGTTGTACTAGTTTGTATGTACACCATCAATGGAGGAGTGTTCTCCTTTCTCAACATCCTCTCTAACATGTGCCATCTCTTGAGTTTTTGTTCTTAGCCATTCTGATGGGTGCAAGATGAAACCTCATAGTTTTTTTTTGATTTGCATTTCCCTCACAACTAAGGACTTTGTACATTTCTTTAAGTGCTTCTCCGCCATTCGAGATTCCTCTGTTGAGAATTCTCTGTTTAGTCCTGTACTCCATTTTTAATTGGGTTATTTGGGTTGTTGATGTCTGATTTCTTGGATTCTTCGTAAAATTTGGATAGTAATTCTTTGTCAGATGTAGGGTTGGTGAAGATCCTTTCCCAATCTGTAGGCTGCCGATCGGTCCTATTGCCAGTGTCCTTTGTCTTACAGAAGCTTTGCAGTTTCATGAAGTCCAATTTATCAATTGTTGTTCTTAGAGCCTGAGCTATTGGTGTTCTGTTCAGGAAAATTTCCTTTTTGTAGGTGTGTTCAAGGCTCTTTCCCAATTTCTCTTCTATGATATTTAGTGTATCCAGTTTTGAGGTCCTTGATCCACTTGGACTTGAGCTTTGTGCAAGGTGATAAATATAGATTTATTTTCGTTCTTCTACATGGAGACAGCCAGTTAGACCAGCATTATTTGTTGAAGATGCTTTCATTTTTCAGTTGTTTGGTTTTGGCTTCTTTAAGAAAAATTGAGTGTTCATAGGTGCATGGCTTTATTTCTGGGTCTTCGATTCAATTCTATTGATCAATGTGTCTGTTTCTGTACCAATATAATGCAGTTCTTATCACTGCTGCTCTGTAGTACAGGTCAGGGATGGTGATTCCTCCCGAAGTTCTTTTATTGTTCATGATTGTTGTGACTAACCTCGATGAGGGAAGGGAAGCTTACCTGTATGATTCAGGAGTCTGATGAAGGTCGAGGACAGGTGGCAGGAGAGTGGAAGTCTCCAGGGATAGCAGGTTACTCAGAGCAGCTTGCCTTAGCCTAGAGGGCTCAGAGAGCAAAATTTAGTTTATTTTTTTAATAACTTCAGTGAACTACATTTTAATATCATTCTTCTGTGTCAAGCACACAATTCACTGTTTTCTGGTAAATTTACCATAACATATCTAAGTTTCAGAATACATTTATCCCCCAAGTAAGATTCTTATGTTCATTTATATTTGGTGACAGTTCATGCTGTCACCTGTAGGCAACCACGGATCCACTTTCTCTGTAAGTTTATGTCAATAACATATGTATGTATTATTATCTAATATGTGAAAAATTTCATATATGTTATGAACTAGTATATGAAAAAATTTACATATGTAGTCTGGAAAAAGAATCCTGAAATTGGGCCTTTTGAATCTGGCTTATTTTACTTCATATCATGTTTTGATGTTTATCTCCCATTTAGTATGAGTCAAATCTCTCCCATTGAAGTCAACAATCTCTTCTAACTGATAAGTACTATGCTCTTGTATTTACTGTATTGGCCATAATTTATCTATCCAGTCACAGACTGGTGAACATTGAATGTTTTCAGTATATGCTGTGTTGAGCATCCTGCTGCACATCTTCATGGGAGCATATGCTTTCTTGTATTCCGAGTGCACGCTCAGGCAGAATTACTGGATTCACTGACATCCTCATGATAACTTGTGAGAAGCATCATTTTATATTCTCACCACCTATAGATACGGGTTTCTACTTCATAACCTCTTTAATATCTATTATTGTCTGTATTCTGGTACTCTAGTTGTTACGGTATGTTGTCTTCTTTCATGGTAGCTTAATAAATAACGGTGCTGAGCATCATTTGTGTGGTTCACAATTATTTATAAATCTTCATTGATAAATGAACTGTGTTTTGTTCATATTTTGGTTGTTGTTGCTTTCTTTTTATTGAATTTGTGAATTCTTTATATGTTATGACTAAAATTCTTCTACTTGATGTGAGTTTAACAAACATTCCCTCCCACACACATACAGTCTGCTTTCCTTTTTTGTTTTTAAAGATTATTGTATGTGTTTGAATATTTTGCCTATATGTAGGTCTGTGTGCCAGTATACAGTGTCCACCAAGGCCAGAGCAGGGCATCAGATATTCTGGAACTGGAGTAACAGATAGTTGTTAGCTGCCATGTGGGTGCTGGGAACCTAATCCAGGTTAAGACCATTAAATTTAACATTTAGCATTTAATTTAGCATTTAACGGCTGTGCCTTCTCTCCAGCCTCATTTTTTCATTTTCTTTCTTTTTTCTTTTCCCTTTCCCTTCTTTCATTTCTTTCTCCCCTTTCCCTTTCCCTTCCCCTTTCCCTCTTCCTTCCTTCCTTTCTTCCTTCCTTTCTTTCTTTCTTTCTTTCTTTCTTTCTTTCTTTCTTTCTTTCTTTCTTTCTTCCTTCACTCCTTCCTTCCTTCCTTCCTTCCTTCCTTCCTTCCTTCCTTCCTTCCTTTCTTCCTTTCTTCCTTCCTTCCTTCCTTCCTTCCTTCCTTCCTTCCTTCCTTCCTTCCTTCCCTTCTTCTTCTTCTTCTTCTTCTTCTTCTTCTTCTTCTTCTTCTTCTTCTTCTTCTTCTTCTTCTTCTTCTTCTTCTTCCTCCTTCTCCCCCCCCCTTCTTCTTTTGATGCAGGAGTTCTCTGCATAGCCCTGGCTGTCCAGGACCTTACTCTATAGACCATGATTGCCGAGAACATGCAGATCTGCCTGCCTCTGTCTTCCAGGTGCTGGAATTAAAGGCCCGTGTCACCACTGCCTGACTCATTTTCTTAATAGTGTAGTCAGTCAAATAGCAAAACTTCTGAATTTTGATGAGGTCTGACTTATCAGTTATTTTCTTATATGGGCTGTCCTTATGGTGTTTTGTCCAAGAAATCCTCATTAACTCAAGGTTTTGAAGATTTTCTCCCATGTTTTATGTAGAGTTTTTCATAAAGGTCTTTCTTCTACACACACACACACACCCTGTATAACACACACACACACACATTCTGTATAACACACACTCACACACACACACCTTCCATACTGAGTTAGTATTTATATATACTTTGAGGTGGAGAACTAAACTCATCTCTTTTAATGAATATCTGTTTTCCCCAGCACTGGTTGTTGGACACAGTCCTCTTCCTAGTACTATGTTGGTACCTTTGCCCAAAATCAGTTGTCTTTGAGTACAAGTGTTGGTTGCAGACTCTCAATTCTCTTCCACTGGTCCCTGCTGTCTTGGTAACCATCGCTTTATGGTAATGTTTTAAAATAGGAAATGAAAGCCTAACTGTCATTTTGTAAAACTGTTCGGGTCTTCTAGGGATTTTTCATTACCATATAAATGTACTTATTTCTCAATTTCTTCAACAAAGAATGAAAAATCTGAATGGAATCTACAGATCAGTTTAGAGAGAATGATCAGATGAATAATATTGTGTCTTCTGATTAACAAATATGTATGTATGTATCTGAATTTATTAATAGTTTCTTCAGTTTCCTCAAATTTTCTAATTTTTGATATGTAAGTCCTATATTTCTTTTCTTAGATTTGTCCTCTAGTGTTTTACTATTTTGATGCTATTTGAATAGTATTGTATATTCTTAATTCCATTTTTAAATACTTCACTGCTAACATATCTGAATTTATTCTTCCACCTATTAAATAAATACCTTTTTCAGTTAATAAGTGCTTTTAAATTAATAGGACTATGCATGAATTAACAAGAGAAAGATCTTCAGCCAAGGAGAGAAAAAGACATAAGCCTAAAGATGGGGTCCTGTGTCGGACACTTATTCTTAACATCGGTAGAGATCCATGGTATTCTACTTTGCAATGGAGCTAATGGTTTTGTTAGAATAACTGTTATTGTGCATGTACAAGTCATACAAGATTAAGTTCTAAAGGTCTGTGGTTGTAGTTTGGTAATAGAGCGCTTGTCTAGCATGCACAAGGTCCTGGACCCAACGCCTAGTACTAAGAAACAAAACAAGATAAAACAGTTAGAGGACCTGAGCCAGTTACTGAAGTGAAGCAAGCTAAGAAGTCCATCAGCTTGCATAGTTATCCCCTTCCTCTTGTGAGGAGCTTTAAAATCTACAGAAATGACGAATGCAGCTCAGTCCTGTTTTAAGTAGTTATGTTGTTTATCCAACATATCTTGCTCTGTCCTCTAATCTACGTCTCCTGGTTTACTAAATCACCAGTTGCCCCTGATGGCATTTGTTTTGTCCACTTTTTTTTGTTTGTTTGTTTTGTATTGGTTGGTTGGTTGGTTTGGTTTTCATTTTGTTTTTAGATCCTATGATTTCATGGTCTATTTTCTGCTGCTCTACCAGAATGAATGAGGTGTGGTAAAATAACAGAAGTGCATTGGGCATCTTGCTTTCCTGCTCTTTCATACTCCAGCCAAAGCCTGTGTAAGAGTCAGGGCAAAAGGAGGTAGGTGTAACTCATACCAAGCACATCCTCAAAGTAACTAACCCACCCTCACTAGTGAAGCCTGAATCACTTCTGAAAGGTTTACTCCTTTCTGTTTAAATAGAGTCTTAGGTAGCCCAGGCTAGTCTCAAACTTGCTATGTCCATAAGAATGACCTTGAACTTGCAATTCTCTTGCCTCCAACTCGAGAGTGCTGGAATCACAGGGATGTGCGTCCACCACACCTAGTTTTAGGCAGTGCTGAGGACCCAGGCCTTCATGAATGCCCGGCCACCATTCTACCAAGTGAGCTGCAATTCCAGTTCTAAAGGCCTTACCTTTTTGTTTTGTTTTATTTCATTAGTTTTTCTGTGTAGCTCTGGCTGTCCTGGAACTCATTATGTAGACCAGGCTGGCCTTGAACTCAGAGATCTGCCTGCCTCTGCTTCTCAAAGTATGGGATTAAAGCTGTGTATCACCACCACCCAGCAAGGTCTCACCTCTTGATACTATTGCATCGACAGATGAATCTTAACATGTGTTTTGAAGGGCCATAGCACACCTCTTAATGGGATCACTAATGTCTGTGTTTGGTTTATTTTGCTTAATGTTGTCATAGGGTAGAGTCTAAAGAACCCACTTCATAGGGTGGTTGTGAAGATAAATATAGGATGTTTAAAGGTCCTGGCCTAAATGCCTGTCATAGAGCTGGTATGCAAAAGAGAGTAGGGTGTGGTAGCACATGCTGTCTATTGCAACACCTAATAGAGGCAGGAGGCTCTCTAAACTTGAAGCCAGCCTGGTCTCCAAAGCAAGTCTCAGGCCAGCCAGGCACCCAGTTTAAAAGGTGGGGATGGAGTGTGTGTTTGTGTGTTGGGGGTGGGGGGTGTCACTCTGCTGAACTTGATTCATTTCTCCAGGTTCTTTTGTCAACCTGGAGATATTGAGGGGTTGTTTCAATTGCCCCTGAAGAACTGTAGGATTGTTACAACTGTCCCCCATGAAGAGTAAGGGACTGCTAAGTACTTTGTTGGTAAAGGCCTCTTATTCTATAGTTCAGGCTGGCCTTGAACCTTTGTTGCTCCTCCTGCCTCCCCAGTGCTAGGATCAAGGGCAGGCATCCACAAGCTACATTTTTGTCATTTCTGCTGCTCGTTGTTAATTCAGACGCTTCCGGCTGCCTCTTTCCTTTGGTTCTTTTTACTTAAGTCAGTTGGAATGATAATTGTTAATAATTGGATTCATTCAGACCGAAATGCTTAGAAAATATTTTTTGGCAGTTTAATAAATGGATTTCCCCATTGTGCTTTCTTTATCACCACAGCTGGAAAAGGGTTTATTCATTTTTCATCCTGTACCCCTCTCTGAGCAAAAAGGAAACCCTGTTTGTTTATTTACTCATTTCTTGATTTATTATTTATCCTTCCCGTTTTCTTGAGTGCCTGTCTGTTGTACACCAGGCCCTGGGCTGGTTGGGAGGCAATTTCCAAACAAGCAAACAAACAATGTGTCTTTGCCCCATTTTCTAGGGAGAAAGATCTGCATTTTATATAGTATGAGAAGGGACATCCATAGAGCCGCAGAAGATACTGCTCTGCTAAAGATGATTAGGGTCCCCATGAAAGTCAGTGGCTTCATTACCTCCTCCTCTGGCTTAGGGGTTCTTTTAAAAGAAAGTTATTACCATCTGCCTGATGATCCTGCTCAGAGGCACCTTTGAGAGTTATACAAAGTTACAGAAGTTAATAATCTTATTTTTTTCAGATCTCACTCTCTCAAGTTTGTCTCCCACTTAACTCCATGACTGACGTTGGACATGCCACTTTATCTTTCTCTAATGGCAGTCAAGCTGTAGTCTCTGAAGCCTTTCCTAACTCTAAGATCTATTTTCCCTCTTCAGTTCCAGGGATGGCAGGCAGGTGATCATGGGCATGGCTTCACACCCAGCTAAATAGATGAGTTCTTAAATGATTTATTGGCTAAAGATGGGCTAAGGAACTGGACATGCGTACCTCATTCTTTGCCTTCTCCTTTGAAAATAAGTTGCTGAGAAGACGAGCTCTGATTTGCTTTTTCATGCCTCATATTTGTGTCCCCCGGTGAGTTCCCACCCAGGGAAAGGGTTATGGGTCTCTTCCTTTGCAGATAACTTGTGGTTGAATAAATCTGTCTAATGCACGGATTGAGCATCACTATTTACTGTTGCTTTTCATCCAAACCATGTCCTCTAGCCTGACTTTTATCAACAACAATGATAAAAATGCCTTGGTCGCTCTCTGATGACATAATGTCTTTTGTTTCAAAACTCAAGCGAGGAAAACAGGAGTGTCATTTATTGGGCCTCTACAAACTTCAGAACATGTCTCTGTGACTAATTTTCTGCTAGGCTTTAGTAAGGAAAATGGTGAAGAGGTAGCCTAAAGGTACACAAGAAATATTGCAGAGGGCCTTTGCAGGTACATACCACAGAGAGCACAGCCTTCAGGAGAAGGAAAGGATGTCAAATTAGAGGAGCTTGGCAAATAGGAATTGATAACTGCTTTATTTCATACTTTAAAATGAGTAGTTTTCACCCTGTAACACAATTGGAGCATTTCCAGTGGCAGGCACTAGCACATTCAGCTATCACCCAAAGGTCTGAACAATCTAGTTTTAGTTTATCCTCAATCTACATCTATAGTTCCTACATTCTATTTCCACTATAGTGGTTTAAAAAAAATATTTGTTTTAAAATTATGTGTATGTAGGAGGGCCAGTATGTATATGTGAGTCCAGGTGCCTGAGACGACAGAAGAGAGCACCCATCACCTGCATTTGCAGTTACAGGCAATGACCATAAGCTGTCCAAAGTGGATACTGGGGACTGGGTTGTGGTTTCTTGCAAGAACAGTACAAATGAATATTTCCTGAGCTGGTCTCCAGCACTATTTCCTATATATTTAATTCATAGATATACATTATGTCTAGTAAGGGTTTATATTTTACAACTATAAAATAAAAGCCTTTTACACTTGTATTTAAAGCAAACATGGGAAGAGGAATTCTCAATCCTAATTACTGAATGTTTGAAAATGATCCTTCTTAGCTGTACTTAAAAGAAGACATTACTAATTCCAAATATGTGATGCCCAGCCCATAGTGGTTTCATTGTATCTCCTCCTTTGTAAGGAGTCCTATTGTGTGTCAGTTGCTCTGAGTTTGCCATGGGGACTCCAGACACAGCTTTCTAAAACTTCTTGCTACATTTGTCCAGATTCACAGCCCACACTGAAGCCAAGAAGACCCAAATTCCAACCACAAAATCTCTTCTTCCTGCTATAATTTATTACCTCAGTTGAAGACAACATCAGTCCTCTGAGTCACCATCCTTCATCCCCGCGGCCCTCCCCTCCCCCTCCATCTTTCCCTATGGTATGCAGCCCTGGGAGCCTTGCTGGATCTAAGCAAGAGCTTCTCTGTTTCCACTCCGGATCCCAGCAGCTCTGAATGCGGCACACCGTGGCTCTATTATTTAGATGATACCTGTCTACCTCTTCCAGACCATCCCCAACATTCTGAGATTTCTAGAGCAATCTTGCCAAGATAAAAATGTAATCATGTCACTCCAGTAATCAAACGTATGTAGTCGTCCTGTTATCTGCAGGATCACGTTTGCCTACGTTGTCTGGCTTGGTGAGGGCGGGGTGGGGTGGGATGAAGAAGCAACTAATAATGTGCTAAAAATATATGAATAAAAATAAAATTGCTAGGAAGTATATTGGAAGAGGTCTGAAGCTGATTATCGTTTGTCTTTTTAGTTGTAGTCCCTGTACCTCCTTTCCCTGGTATTCATGAACTTCCTCTCCCCAGGGATCCTAGTCTCTTGTGACAACTGGATGCTCTTTTCCATCTGTTTCAGTCTTACAGTCACTCCTGCCAAGGTCGGCACTCCGTCAGCATCTCCTTCTTTGTGTGACCTTGCTGAAAGCACTGCCACTCCCCAGCAGCTTCTAATCACGTCTGGAACCACATTCCACCCGGTATCATTGACACCATCTATATCCCCCATCGTACCCTCGACTCCCAGTCTTCGCCAACTCGATTTCTCCTGGAGGTACCACCTTCCATGGACAATGTTGGGTTGTGAGCAGCTTCCTGTGGACTTTCCGGTCAAACCTGGAACACAGCAGGGCAAGGCTGCCAGGAGTTCTCGCCTGAATGAGGCACCTTCTATGGCTTCCTCAGGGTGCCCCAGTAGGATGGCGCTCCAGTTGTTCACAGCAGAAAACTGCTCGGTAACGCTACTTTTATTACCATTTAGCAGGCTTCCTCATCTAACTTCCTCACTTCCCTCCTGCTGTGTTCTGTGATCACCCCCCAAATAAATGCAAACGCATTCTTGTCTCCGGGGTCCGCCAGTGGGGAAGCCCAGTGTCTCTGCTGTTAAGACAGGCTGCTTAGCCATTTCCTGTTAGAGCCTCATTTACTTTGAGAACTCTTTATTGGGAAAAACCCCTTGGTGTCAGGAACTGTGTCTTCCTCTGTATGTTTCTTCCAACCTGAGGTAAATGTCCAACGTCTAAAGATTGAAGGAAAAAATGTTTCAATAAAGAAGAAAATCAAATCCAGGAACGTACAAGAAGGAAAAAAGTTAAAACCTTCAATGATCTCCAGTAAACCCTGTGACTGCCCTGTCATTCCCTGGGAAGCTGCGCCCATGGAGAAGGGAGTTATCTGTAGCCTCCCTTCCCCCGTGTTTCCCAGTTAGCTCGAGTTGAGAGTCAACTTTTTCATGTATCTGTGTGTTTCTCCTCTGGCGTCTATGATCCCTGAAGACAGGCCTTTGACCATGACTCTTAATAATAAAAGTCCCTCACCTGGCACACAGTATGTGCTGATCCAAAACCCATCAAAAATTAAATAATAAAATAAAATAAAGAGAAACGAAGCACCTAAGAGGGCTTTATATAGTTTACATAGTGTTTTATTTTATATAGCTTATTTTTCAGTAATCATCTATGCTAAGCACTTCTATACCTACTCTAGGAAGCCAAAATAGCAGAGTTCACAGCCATCGCATGAATTGCAAGTTGAGAGCATCTAAATTAGTGTTCTACTGTACTTAAGCAACAACTTGAGCAATGTCTTCCTTTAATCACGATGTCATGAGGAATGTGGAATGCAAATGAACTTCTGAATGTCCCGACTGTAGCCTTTTCCTCCGTCCTGGCTTCACCTTCTGTCCATTTTACCCATCCCCTCTTCTGCAGCATCCATATACATTTAGCCATTTCTCCCTTTGTTGCCCTCCGGAAGAGGCGATCTCCAGATCTTACAATTTTTCCTGCAACCAGAAAGTATATCGGGCCCAGCTGTGTGTTCCCCTCGCTTCTGTAGACATAACCCTTTAAAAGTTAGCTTAAAGAAAGCAAAATAACATGAAACAATGTGTGGGGGATTAATACCGGTGTGGACCAACCTCTACAATGAGGAAGGAAGAGGAGGAGGAGGGAGGAGGAGGAAGTTGGGAGCAAGAGAGGAGGAAAGAGGAACGGACGGGAGGGAAGGAGGAGGAGGAGAAGGAGGAAGGAATGAGAAAAGGAAGCAGAGGAGAAGGAAGAGAAGAGGAAGAGGAAAATGGGGAGGAAGGAAGATGAGAGGGGAAGGAGGAGGAGGAGGAGAGGAAGAAGGAGGAAGAAGCAAAGAAAAATAACTTTTAGGATTTCAGTTTCTGTTCAGTCATCAAGTCCTGGTAGCCCAGAACTTACTTCGGCCTGGCCCTAGGAAAAGTGCTGATCTCCTCAGCCAATAGCATTAGGAGCCAAAAAGGATGAAATTAAAGACCAGTCTGTACTCCTAAGTAAAGACCATTGCTTCCCTAGATGGTCCAAACGTCTGGGTCTGCATGAGTTAGAGAGAGGATTAAAGACAGTTGAGTAGATTGTGGGTGTGGCTATGGCTCGGAGACTTGTGAATGGAGTTGTTTCCAATGGGCTGGGCACACTAAAAAAAGGCAGACACAATGCAGTCAGGCATAATGGAAACCGTTCTACGAAAAACTGTTCACTTAGGATGTCATGTCCGATATTCTGTAAAATGTAAAGTTAAATTTGGAATTGAGTAAATTCAAACCTGGCATGATTTGTATGTTAGTATTAATGAACAATAGCGCACATAGTTGGTAAAGAAGACACGGTGTCTTTGAATCACAGTGTGTTTTGAGTGCTCTCTGATCAATATGACAACCAGGAACAGGAACATGGCAGAGAAGATCTGCAATCCATGTACATATCAGTTTGTTGTGAGACCAGTCAATGAAAAAAACGAAAAGAGATAAAAAGGAAAGGAAACATATGACTAGGTATGGCAGAGAAGAAAGTTTACTGTACATACGTGAGAATCCGGGAGAGCATAGCCAGAGATAGACACATCTGGGAGAGTTGAGAGTAGTCGTCACCCTAAACTACGGGAGGAGAAGGGATTGGGTGGAGACAAGAACCAAATGCAATATCAAAGAAGCTAAAGGCACAAAAGGGATGGGTAACCAAAATGATTGACTTATGTAGGGAAGAGCCTTGGCAGGAAGGGCAGCGCAGCCCCGGGGCTGAAGAGTCCAGGGTAGCAGGTCGGGTATGCCAGCTATAACTGATGAGGACTGAGGGATGCTGGGAGAATCTGGAGGCCCGGTACACTTTGATATGTTAAATTGGCAACATAGCCATTTGTCTGGGGTTTGGCGCTTAACAACCAAGTAAGTTGCTGCTTTAAGTGAAATGAAACAAACAAACGAACGAACGAACGAACGAACACCCTTTGCCCTCCAGCTTCTTGTTTAAAACTTACATTTTGAGAGTTCCATTCTGCACCTCCCATTTTTGGTGGTGGTAGGGAGCAATTTTAGGGTCTGCAACATGCACACTGAGCAAGCACTCAACACTGAGCTACATGCCAAGCCCCGTTACTGATTTAACAGAGTGGAACATTAAGCCTAGGCTATGCAGGGGTAGCCCTGTGCAACTCACAGCTCCTACCCCACACAACAGGTCTGATTACCTTCCTCACAGCTCCTACCCCTCGAAGCTATGCCTGACTACCCTCCATTTATTGAGCTCCTTCTCCAGGAGGTTGTATTCTCATTCACTCTTGATTAAAGTGCATATGGAAACTCCGTTAGAACTGGAAGTTTGCAGTTGGAATTCACACTGTACCTGGCTGTGGTTTGAGCATTTCTGTCCCCCTTCATTCTCCAGTGGCGGCGTTGAGAAGTGGCGCCTTAAGAGGAGGAGTTTGGGTCACGAGAGGAAAGCTTTCATAAATGGATTGACTTTGCTCCTGTGGGTGAATTCCCAGGGGAGCAGGTTATGACAAGGGGGAGTCCACCCCTTGTGTTTTCTGGCTCTGGCACAAGTCTGTGTGGTCTTCTGTTTTTCTGTCATGAGTTGAGGCTTCACGAGGGTTGTTGCCGGATGACTCGCCAGCCTTTAACTGGAGGTCTCCTGAATGATGCATGCACACACGTGCACCACTTTCTTTTACGAGGTCCCTAATCTTAAGTATTCTAAAATCGCAACAGAAATCAGACCGAGACAAAAACCAAGGGAGCTACTTACACGGAATTCTGTGATTTCTTAATACATGGGAGTCAACTCATTCCACCGTGGGAATCACCAGAGGTTTTGGAGGTAGTGCCGGTTCTTAATAAAACTTCAGTAATTAACCTTGGGAGGATATTCTCTAAAATCCTTTCCGCTTGATTATCAGTTGTTAAAAGCCAAGACCTGATCTCAGAACTCTGAGGTTTCATTTGCGCACCTCCCAACCCCCACCAAGGTTTGGGAATGGGGGAGGAGGGCATTACTTATACATTGCTTATTTCATTGTGGTCTTCCCATAAATCCCTCCCAGGTCCCTTGTTGGGGTTGAATCCCTAGCTTTTTGTATTCAGGGCCTCACTCTAAACAGGCCTCTCCCCCCTCCTCCCTGTAGACCTCCCTAGGACATAGAGGGAGGAGAATAAATCTACTTGAGTTACACAACGTGTTCTCCACTCCTCCTGTCCCAAACTGTACTCCTCGCCTTATCTTGGAGGCTCGGCTGTGTCCTTGAAGCTATCCTTGACTTGTGTCACGTTATTCTCCCCGTGAATAGAGTGAGGGGTTAGAACAGTTCTTGAGAGTGGAACAAAGATGAGATTATGCCACCCAACTCGGCCCAAACTTCAGTTTGAGAGGTCACTTTCCTGCCTATGCTCCGTGACTTGTAATCTGAGAACCACATTGTCTTAGTAGGCCTCGCAACTTCAAGGGTGGTTCTACGGGAGTGTCTCTGGATGGATGGGGATGCCGTCATAACGTCTGTGCCCTGGAAACGTGTGCGCTGTGAATTAGATCTTTAAGCAATTTCTGTTTGTTTGTTTGTTGATGAGGTGTTTGAATGTTTGTTTGAATGCATGTCTGAGCACCATGAGAATGTGCCTGGTGCCCAAGGAAGTCAGAGGAAGGCATTGATTTTCCAGGAACTGGAGAGATGAATTGAACCTGGGTCCTCTGGCCTCTGAAAGAGCAGCCATTGCTCTTAGCCCTTGAGCCATCTCTCCAACCCCTTCTACTTAACATTAAAAACCAAACCAAACAAAACCATGGGCTGTTGGGCCTCTTAGATAGTTCCTGTGGCAAACTGGTACACTGTGGTTTATTTTAAAGCAAGTTATGAAGCTATGTAAAGCAAACCTCCACACATATCAGAAGCAGTTATCAAAAAGGTCACAAGATCTGAGGTGATGGCTTACCCATGGGTAAAGAAAGACACACCTCCATCCCCACAACCTGCATTCCGTATGGTGGAGGCAGAGACCTGACTCCAGAAAGTTGTCTTCTGACATTCACAGGCACAGCTTTGGCACGACGCACTCTCACGTGACCACAAAATAAATAAATGCTAAACAAAAACAAAAACAAACAAACAAACAAAAAACAACTTTGTTAAGTTGCAAAGAAGGGCATTCTTGGGGAATCTTAAATTTTAACATCTGTAAAATAAAAACAAATCTATGAAGGTCATGGTGGCACATGCCTTTGGTCCTAGCACTCTGAAAGCAGCTGCAGGCAGATCTTTGTGAGCTAAGGACTAGCCTTGTCTACATGGTGAGTTTTAGCCCAGCCATGGCTATATAGCGAGACCCTATCTCAAAAACAAAACAAAACAAAACAAAACAAAATGTGAAATAAAAAAATAAGTCTATCTTCTTACTGACTTCAGAAGAGAATACTAAGTCTTATTTGGGAACAGCTTTTTTTTTTTTTTTCTCACATAAAACTTATCCTGACCTGATTACAGTTCATCTCCATGTACTCCTCCTTATTCCTCCCTACCATAGGGAGCCACTCCATTTTTGTCTCTCATGAGAAAACAAAGAGGCTTCTAAAGGATAATGGTAAAATAAAATAAATAATAAAATCTAAACAAAAACTAACACATTGGGATTGCAAAAAACAGAAGGAACAGAGCCCAAGAGAAGGCTCAAGAAACAGAAGCACTCCTTTGTACCCTCAGGAGAGCCATAAAAACCCTAAACTGGAAGCCAAAATATTACATGCAAAGACCTGGTGCAGGCCCATGCACCTGTATAAGCTACCTCAGACTCTGTGAGCTCATGTGAGCTTTGGCCATGTTGATTTAGAGGGGAAGGGCTTGTTTTCTTGTTATCCATCCCCTCTGGATCTGATACTTTTTCTGTCTCCTTTTCTTCTGGAGGACTCCCTGAGCCCTTTGCTGGAGACAAACCCCTTCAGGGCTGAGGGTTCCAAGGTTCTAACTCTCTGCATGATGTCTGGCAGTGGGTCTCTGTATTTGATTTCATAACATTTTTTTTTCAAAACAGGAAATTTATTAAATAACCAACATTAAAGCATCCACTATAATTACTGTTTTTTAAAATGCATGTTTTATTTTAGATTTTAGAATCCATGACCTCCTAGGAGGGTGTGTGTGGGGGGTCAGTGTCTAACTATATAGATTTGTGATGGACTGGAGATCACCATATAGACCAGGTTGGTCTTGAACTCACAGCCAGCCAGCCACCGGTGAAGCCTCCCAAAGACTGGGATCACAGGCATTCAGCACCCTTTTGTTTGTTTGTTTTTGTTTTGTTTTATTTTGTTTTGGTTTTTGAAACAGGTTTCCCTGTATAGCTCTGGCTGTCCCGGAAATCACTCTATAGACTAGGCTGCCCTCAAACTCAGAGATCTACCTGCCTCTGCCTTCTGAGTGTGTGCCACCACTGCCCAATTATGATTTGCTTCTTTAATAAGCTACAATTTAGGAACTGACTTTTCTAGTGAGTTGGATTTTCAGAGGAGATAAGCTATTATTTAATTGTTATTTCTACTTAGAAATTAGTATGACATGTTACCTATATATTAGTTAGGCTCTTGTTAACTAATTAGTTAACGACATTGCCTGCTTTATTGGTATGACTCTGCACCCCACACAAATTTGCATCAGCTAGTGGAATAGTTACTCATGTTTGCTTCACACCATTTGTGAATTTTACTTTATACGCTTAGACCCAGGTGTATTTTTCCTGAACCATGATGAATAGAATAGACAATAAATGGTAGGCAAAGTGTCCAATTTGATGTATTTGGGCATATTTCACCCCTTCAAAAGCAGTGCCACTTGAACATTGAAGGCAGTAAAATATTTATTTTCCCCCAAGGTTTTCTTGTGCCTGTTTGTAATCCATTCTCTCCTGCCTGTTTTCAAAGGTCCCTTCCCACAATCCCTAGCTGGTCAAGGTCCATTAGTTAACATTGTTTCATCTGCTCCCCCTCCCCCAGTCTGGCTTCATTCAGTCGCCATAATATTTCCTGTTGTTGAATGTTTCCAATAGTTCTTTCATTTTTATGACTGGGTAGTATTCCATTACATGATAAACCATATTCTGTTCATCTGCCATCCAGACGTTTACAGTTCTTTGTTCTTCTCTTTGGAGCTAAATGGCCTCTTCAGTTAAGACATCCACAGATGTCTCCTAGTATCACGAGTTTCGTAGTCAGCACAGCCAGGTCCAAATCCTGCCCTATCTCTTGTGACTGTGTAAATGTAACCTTTGTGGGTTTCTTCTTCAGATTGCAGTATTCTTATCTGGAAAGGGAGTCTAGTAATAATGTCCTTTAGGACTCTATAAGCATGAGATCTGTAGGATGCTCAGAACAAAACAACACAGGGCAAATGTTATGTGGTTGGTTGTTATTTTACTAAACAAGCATTGTGATACGTTTGGTGAAATCTCTAATGCAAAGCAACCCTCAAAGAAAGTTAATTAATATTAATTTTGCTAACAATGCTAGAACACACAGCAGCTCTTCATTCCTTTTCTTACCTCCATTCTTTTAGGACTTTGGCCTTCACCATTCTTGCTTTCAACAGGGCCACCAGGGTCACCTGATCAGGCAGGCTAGAAGAGCTATACCCAAAGCTAGGACTCTTAGCCCAGACTTGAGCACTTCTTAGATATGCAAGTTCTCGGGCCCAACCCCAGATGTACTGAATTAGAAAAATGAAAGATGCCATCTACATCTATAGAGTTAGTGCGGTAGGGAAACTGCCAGGCTGGGGCAGGAGTCAATGCATGCTCAGTTTCCAATAAACTGATAGGGAAAGCATACCGTTGACTAATTGAGCTTAATGTCAGCTAAAATCCCTAAGTCTTTTTCACACATGTTGCTGCTGATCCGAATATTTCCCATCTAGCACTCGCACAGGATTCTTTTTAGACTGAAGTATAAGTCTTTACATTTATCCCTATTAAACTTAATCTTGTTAGATCCGGCCCATCGCTCCAGTCATGTTTGGAGAAATCCTAGTTCAGCTGGAAGGAACCGTGACAAAAAGACAGGACCTAAAGACCAAAAAGGAATGTTGCAAGGACAACATCCTTTTATTTTACTACCCAGAAACTGGCCAATGAGATGCTGCCTGTGGTGGGCTTCTCTAAAAGCTCAAGATCCCAGGGGGTGGTATAATTTGATTTCAGCTGAACTTAGCAGTTATCATTCTCCTATCAACTAAGTTCCTGGTTATAAATAAGGTCCAATGCTAAATAGCCCACCCTTTAATGCTGGGTGCAAGCAGAGAGGGATTTGTGGGTTTTGTTTGTTGGTATGTATGGATTTTGTCTTCTTAGTGCGAAGCCCACTGTACAAACACTTGTAAGATTTCAAAGGGAAAGAACAAGAGTTTTTGGAATGCAAAATCCTTAGTTATCTGCTTTGTTTACACTTTCAAATTTGATTTCAAACCAACCCAGTGATATAGGAACTGTTAAAAACTGAAGAAACTAAGAATCAGATGGTCATGGTCATGGGGATGGTAGGCAGTCCAGCTAGAGGAAATCCTAGATCAGAATGGGTTTGAAGAACAGTCACCCTGAGATCAAGAAAATGATCCTTGTAAATATGAGAACTAGGCTGAAGGTCTTGCTAAGCAGAAAAGCAATAGTCTAGAGTGTGGGAAGTCCTGGGTTTGATCCCAGCACAGACCAGATACAGGACGAACCAACAAACAAAAACACAGACAAGACCAGCAAATCTACCAAGTGGCTTAGCAATTTGGATGTTAGTGTTCAATCCTAAAAGCATTGAAATAGCCAATAGACTTCCCAATCCTGTATCAGCGAAACCTGTGTTCATAGTGCTAACTCCTTACCATGTTATATTTTACTTTAGTTTTATTTGTATGTTTTAAAGCATTCGCCACACATTTCAAATCAGTGCCTCTGATACTTTTAATAATTTCCTCTGAAAACTAAACTTTTCGAATGAATACAATTTTGTTCTTAACAGGGTGAAATAGCCGATTCTATTCTACTGTGTAACAGTTACTATATTTTATAGAATGTCAAGTGACCATTTTTATAAAGTGCCTTGTAGTAGAATGGAAGTGCAACGCACTTGGGGTCTGACTGCCACAACTTGATTCTTTTTACATTACCCTGGTCAAAACTTTAGCTATGTCATCCTTGGCTTTTAGACCTGTAACAACACAGCAGTAATGGTCATGGAGCTGTGGGATAAAGCTGAAAGTGTCCCTAGGAAGAAGTCCTGTAACTTATTACATGTTTTGCAGGCATAAGATGTTATTATATGTTTTTATATTTACCTATTTTATGTTTCCCAAACATGAAATATTCCAGACACTTCTACCATCCACCACCTTTACTTAACTCCTAGAGCAGAATTCAAACTTTTTTTGAGTTTCTCTGATTATGTTTCATTTTTTCTTTTTTTTTCTTTTTTTTTGATTTTTAATATTTTTATTACATATTTTCCTCAATTACATTTCCAATGCTATCCCAAAAGTCCCCCATAGCGCCCCCCACTTCCCTACCCACCCATTCCCATTCTTTTGGCCCTGGCATTCCCCTATATTGGGGCATATAAAGTTTGCAAGTCCAATGGGCCTCACTTTCCATTGATGGCCTACTAGGCCATCTTTCGATACATATGCAGCTAGAGACAAGAGCTCCGGGGTTCTGGTTAGTACATCATGTTGTTCCAACAATAGGGTTGCAGATCCCTTTAGCTCCTTGGGTACTTTCTCTAGCTTCTCCATTGGGAGCCCTGTGATACATCCAGTAGCTGACTGTGAACATCCACTCCTGTGTTTGCTAGGCCCCGGCATCGTCTCACAAGAGACAGCTATATTTGGGTCCTTTCAGCAAAATCTTGCTAGTGTATGCAATGGTGTCAGCGTTTAGAAGCTGATTATGGGACGGATCCCTGGATACAGCAGTCTCTAAATGGTCCATCCTTTCATCACAGCTACGAACTTTGTCTCTGTAACTCCTTCCCTGGGTGTTTTGTTCCCAATTCTAAGAAGGTGCACAGTGTCCACACTTTGGTCTTCATTCTTCTTGAGTTTCATGCGTTTATCAAATTGTATCTTATATCTTGGGTATCCTAAGTTTTGGGCTAATATCCACTTATCAATGAATACATATTGTGTGAGTTCTTTTGTGATTGTGTTACTTCACTCAAGATAATGCCCTCCAGGTCCATCCATTTGGCTAGGAATTTCATAAATTCATTCTTTTTAATAGCTGAGTAGTACTCCATTGTGTAAATGTACCATAATTTCTGTATCCATTCCTCTGTTGAGGGACATCTGGGTTCTTTCCAGCTTCTGGCTATTATAAATAGGGCTGCTATGAACATAGTGGAGCATGTGTCCTTTTTACCGGTTGGGACATCTTCTGGATATATGCCCAGGAGAGGTATTGCTGGATCCTCCGGTAGTACTATGTCCAATTTTCTGAGGAACCGCCAGACTGATTTCCAGAGTGGTTGTACAAGCTTGCAATCCCACCAACAATGGAGGAGTGTTCCTCTTTCTCCACATCCTCGCCAGCATCTGCTGTCACCTGAATTTTTGATCTTAGCCATTCTGACTGGTGTGAGGTGGAATCTCAGGGTTGTTTTGATTTGCATTTCCCTGATGATTAAGGATGTTGAACATTTTTTCAGGTGTTTCTCTGCCATTCGGTATTCCTCAGGTGAGAATTCTTTGTTCAGTTCTGAGCCCCATTTTTTAATGGGGTTATTTGACTTTCTGGAGTCCACCTTCTTGAGTTCTTTATATATATTGGATATTAGTCCCTTATCTGATTTAGGATAGGTGAAGATCCTTTCCCAATCTGTTGGTGGTTTTTTTGTCTTATTGATGGTGTCTTTAGCCTTGCAGAAGCTTTGTAGTTTCATGAGGTCCCACTTGTCAATTCTCGATCTTACAGCACAAGCCATTACTGTTCTATTCAGGAATTTTTCCCCTGTGCCCATATCTTCAAGGCTTTTCCCCACTTTCTCCTCTATAAGTTTCAGTGTCTCTGGTTTTATGTGAAGTTCCTTGATCCACTTAGACTTGACCTTAGTACAAGGAGATAGGAATGGATCGATTTGCATTCTTCTACATGTTAACAACCAGTTGTGCCAGCACCATTTGTTGAAAATGCTGTCTTTCTTCCACTGGATGTTTTTAGCTCCCTTGTCGAAGATCAAGTGACCATAGGTGTGTGGGTTCATTTCTGGGTCTTCAATTCTATTCCATTGGTCTATTTGTCTGTCACTATACCAGTACCATGCAGTTTTTATCACAATTGCTCTGTAGTAGAGCTTTAGGTCCGGCATGGTGATTCCACCAGAGGTTCTTTTATCCTTGAGAAGAGTTTTTGCTATCCTAGGTTTTTTGTTATTCCAGATGAATTTGCAGATTGCACTTTCTAATTCGTTGAAGAATTGATTTGGAATTTTGATGGGGATTGCATTGAATCTGTAGATTGCTTTTGGCAAGATAGCCATTTTTACAATGTTGATCCTGCCAATCCATGAGCAATGTTTCATTTTTTCATGGTTCATTCTCTTCTGTTTGTTTTGTTTATGTTTTTCAAGACAAGGTTTCTCTGTGTGACTAGTCCTGGTTGTTCTGAAACTAGCTCGGTAAAACAGAATGGCTCGGAATTTAGGAGGCCTTCCTCCAATGGAGAGACTTACTTGCCTGCCTGTGCCTCCCACGTTCTCGGATTGAAAATGTATGCCACTTCATTCCTTCCTTGGTTTTGTTTGCTTTGTTTTCGAGGCAGAGTTTCTCTTTGTAACAGCCCTGGCTGTCCTGGAACACTCTTTGCAGACCAGACTGGCCTCAAGATCACAGAGATCTGCCTGCTTTTGCCTCCCGACTGGACTGCTGTGGTTAAAGGCCTACACCACCACTACCCGGCTCACACTTCATCCTTAACAGCAATTAAGAGCATCTAATTCAAGACAATGTGATGGAACCAATATTCAAATCACCAACACAGCTTGCTGACTTGAATTTAAAAACGTTAGTGCCCTATTTAATCGGCACTAACATCCTGGATACTACCAGCATTTTTATAAAAAATAGATAAAAGGACCTACTAGGTGCTTGTGTGTCTGAAGCCATGCTTTACAATATGAAGTGAGGTTTGTTAACAAAAGTACCTTCTCCTTTAGAGTTTTCCAATGGGGTAATTATGGACAGGGACTGTGAATAGGAAAGAATATATGTTTAAGTGGTCAGATTTGAATCCCTGTTAGTGGTTGCATTACCCTAGGGGAATGAAAATCTCTCAGAGTCAATGTTCTTACCTCTTAAAACTCTTTTAGTGTTAATGGTTTTATTTTTTGTTTTTAAAAATTAAGGTCTATTTGCCCTTAATCTCACTATGTGGCCTGGGCTAGCTTCTAACTCAGTCTTCCTGGGGACTTCAGGTCCCCAGTTGCTAAGATCACAGACATACATTACTGCATCTACCTGTTAGATCTGGAAATTCTGTCTTACGTCATGGACGGAGTGTCGGGTGAATAGTGAGCTGATTCTAGGTTTCTGAGTTATTCATTATCGAGTATTTTCTGACATAAGCATTTAGTACTCCAACAGGAACTTTCTAATCCTCACATCCCTCCCTTCTGGACCTGAAAGTTCTGAGCTTCCTTTGATCCTACAGAGTAATGAACAGTGTCTGCAAACCACTGCCAGTCACCTCCGCTTCTTTATTAATTTCCTAGAGTCAAGGAGTTGTTTTTGTTTGTTTGTTTTTCGAGACAGGGTTTCTTCATGTAGCCCTAGCTGTCCTGGAACTTGTTCTGTAGAGAAGTAGGCTGGCCCCCGAACTCAGAGATCTGCCTGTCACTACCTCCCTCCTCAGTGCTGGGACCAAAGGCATTTGCAATTACCATCCAGCCAGCCAAGGAGTCTTAGAACAGGAACCCTAAACCTTGGACTTCCTTCAGAGCAGTGTCCTTATTTTACAAATGAGAAAACTTGAGCCTACAGTTTGCACTTACCCGTACATCTCAAGCTAGAAAGCTGATTAGCACAAGCCTGAACCAAAATGTAGACTTGGAGCGTTCCTGTACACTCTCTTCTGCCTCCTTGGTTCCCTATAATCTCCTCTTATACTCACCAGTAAGACTGTGATGATCTGGGCTGCTGCCAATTCAGGCTGCCCAGCTCCAGTTGAATCTTCATGCTTAATCTTGTTAATTCATCTCCTTTTATTCACTAGCATGTAATGTGGACAATTTATTGGTGCATATGTGTGTTGTGGGGGGCCGTGTTCTTGTCTTTGTATATGTTGGAAATAAAACCTTAATTGCATCAAAAAATTAAAGAAAGGCACCTCAGGTTGGGTAGAGGTGGGGTTGCAGGCTGGGCCCAGCTCAGACCCTTCTCCGTGTCCTCTGAAAAGGTCCCTGGGGAAATTTCACTAAACTCTCAGAGTGTCTCTTGGCAACACAATATAGAAGTTCCTACCTAACACTCACATTTAACAATGGTTATTCCTGGGAACCCTCAGTTATCAGCAGAGGTCCAGGTCATTACCATCTTTAAAAAAATACAGAAATGCTAAACAAAATCCTATAAATATGGTATAGTTTTTAAAATGCTTATTCTTGACACCTTTAATTTAGAGAATTGGTGTTTAATTCAATTTCAAAACATTTATGGCATCATGTATTTATTCACAGTCATGGTCTCATTTTGACATCACACCAGAAGTCTAGCTATGAGGCCCTTCATTGTCAGACCCAACTTTCCTTTGAAACTATCAGGTTTCTTTTTTTCTTTTCTTCAGAGATAAGGTCTCACACTGTGTATCCCTGCTCTGTCAGTTATGCATTATTAGGCTGGCCTCAAACTTGCTGTGGCACAGATATCAGAGTGAACCACTATGGAGTTCTAGCTAGAGAAGCCATCTACCTGGTTGGAGCACGGACCTCACATGCAGGAGAACTACAAGTCAACTCTTATAAAGGTCAACATTTAGTTATTATTATTATTAGGCTTACAGTTTCAGAGGTTCAGTCCATTATCATCACGGCAGGAAGCATGGCAGCCTCCAGACTGACACAGTGCTGGAGGAACCGAGAGTTCTACATTTTCATCGAAAAGAAGCGAGGAACAGACTGTCTCACAAGCAGCTAGGAAGAGGGTCTCAAAGCCAGCCCCCACAGTGACCCACTTTTCCCAACAAGGCCACTCCTACTTCAACAAGGCCACACCCCGGATAGTGCCACTCTCTGGGCCAAGCATATTCAAACCACCACAACTGTGAAAAGAAAGTGTGATTTTATCAGGCAAAGGAAGTAGCATGTATGCAGAACCAAAAGAACTTTAACATGGGGGACATTGTATGGTCCAGTGTGGCTTGGGAAGAGCATAAAAAAATATTACAACCAATATACAGAAGTGTTGTATTACTGTCTTGAGTCCTTTGCATTTTGGTAGTGCAGTGGGCAGTGGATAGAACCTGAGCCCTCCACCATGCTAGGCAAGTGTTCAACCACCACCTCCCACCAAAGCCCTTTGTCAAACTAATTTTAACGGGCAGGCAATAAGATGGAGAGGTTGTCTTACTTTCAGACTTCCTTCTCTTCCATTCGACAGCACGAATAGCTTCCCTTTTCTCTTTTCTCTTGGTCTGTAGAGCAATGGTTCTCAACCTTCCTAATGCCGGGGCCCCTTTAGTACAGTTCCTCATGTTGTGGTGATTCCCAATCATAAAATTATTTCACGGCTACTCCTTATTATGAATCATAATGCAAATATCTGTGTTTTCCACTGGTCTTAGGTGAGCCCAGTGAAAGGGTCTTGGGTTGAGAGCCACACACTGAGAACCATTGCTATAGAAGAAGCTTTCTTTTTGGCACCATGGTATTCCTCAAATGTCCATCTTCAATTCTCATTTCATCCTTCCCAGTATCCTCATGTAACTGAGGCACAAGATCCTACCACACCATTTTCATGTTGGTGTCACTTTGATGTGTCTGTGATTTTGCAATATAAATTCTATACAGAATAGGATTCCTTGTGAACTTGTCATAAATGCACACAACATATTCTTGTCATATTCACTGAGCCCCTTTACCTTCTCATGGATCTCATCAACCCTTCTTTTTTCCTAACAGTCTGCTTCGACATTCTTTTTTTTTTTTAAAGATATTTATTTATTTATTTGTTTGTTTGTTTAAAGATTTATTTATATGTAAGTACACTGTAGCTGTCTTCAGTCACACAAGAAGAGGGCATCCAATCTCATTACAGATGGTTGTGAGCCACCATGTGGTTGCTGGGATTTGAACTCAGGACCTTCAGAAGAGCAATCGGTGCTCTTAATTGCTGAGCCAACTCTCCAGTCCCCATGATATTTATTTCTATCCATTCTACTTTTTTTCAATCGTGATTTTGGTCTTCTTTATGTCTGAATAATGCTCTATCATCCATCCATCCATCCATCCATCCATCCATCCATCCATCCGTTGAATTACAGAAAAAAAAAATAATTTTGTTCAATCCTACTTGTCAACTCATGTTCTTATTTCAATCCTACTTGTCAACTCATGTTCTTATTTCCTAAGCTATTGGAGCCTCATTGAGGAAAGCATAGCCCAAGCTTCTGTGAGCTTCCCTGTGTTTTCTCCTGGTTGCTTCAATGTTTCAGCCCTTACACTAAGGTCTCCTACCCATTGAATTGATTTTTTTTTCACAAGGAAGAAGTCAGGGATCTTGTCTCACAAGAATACCCACATTCCCCACACTATTAAGAATTAGAATTAAAGAACTAAAGAATCTCTTTCCTCAAATATACGTGTTTGGCGCCTTTCTCAGGAATCAGTTGGCTGAAGTGAGTCCTCTTCTTTAATTCAGTTTGCTTTTCAGGTCAGTATCATGATGATTTGTTAATGTGGCTTTGTTGGCTTTATTTTCTTCTTTAAAAACATAAGTTCCCTTTATATAAGTTTTATGAGGTTATCTTTGAGATTTATATAAATAACTACTTTTGAGGGATTTATATAATTTTTATTTATTTAGTATTAGTTATTTTATTGGGTATTTTCTTCATTTACATTTCCAATGCTATCCTAAAAGTCCCCCCATACCCTCCCCCCTAGTATTAGTTTTTTATGCAATGTTTTGGATCATATATAGCACTGCCTCCTAATTTTTCCCAGATCTACCTCCCTTCCCTATCCACCTCTCTCTCTCTCTCTCTCTCTCTCTCTCTCTCTCTCTCTCTCTCTCTCTCTCTCTCTCATCAACACTAGGGCCAATTTTCGATGCTCAAATCTTTATGGATTTATGGTCTTCTGGTGCAGCACAGTCACTTCCTTAACTCTTTGAGACTATATCCATTCCTTGAGAAAACTCTCTCCCCTCTCTTAGCAGCTAACAACTGCCAAGAACTCTACAGCTAGAAGTGAATTTCATGCCCAACTCCTCTGTGCTGGGATTTGGTCTAGGCCTCCTGCCTTCTAGTGCTGGGTCTCAGTTGGCTACACATTGGAATGACTATGGGGGAGCCTTAGAACAATATTTGACTTCCAGTCTTTAAAAGTCAGATCTCATTGATTCTGAATCTCACCCAGGTGCCATTTTTTTAACAGAGTCTCACATGATTCTAAACTTGCAGCCGTATTAACAACACTATCCTAGAGATTTTAACTCACAATTTCTAAGATAGAGGCAACAATTGCAACCCCACCATGTGATTCTGGGAGCCAAATGAGTATTTCCCTAGGCATTTTTGTAAATATTGAATAAATGTCTCAGGAAGGCATAGGGAGGTGCATTATGAGGTCAGCAGGCCCATCTGAAGTCAGTTTCAGACTGGCCTCAGTTGAGGGTAGTGGATATCCTGCTGCCATATGAGATTTCCCCCTTGCTCATTCACTCTTCCTGGAAGCTAAGAGGACTGAGCTTCGTCACTTCTATTCCAGGAGGATGTAGCTGATTTGTGTGCGCTGAGATTTTATACTTGGCCTTTTCCTCAGTCTACTCTTAAAAGAACTTATATATAAATGCGAGTCCAATCTATAACATTAATGTCTGGATGTCGATTTAACTCCATGTGAATAACTGTGATGGTGAATAAGTGATACCTCTGTCAAAACACAATAAACACACACCCAAAAGTGAACACATATACTAATATTTTAGAAATGGAGGCATATATGTGTATTTTAAATCCCACATATAATACATGATATGATATGATATGATATGATATGATATGATATAATATGATATGATATATACCCATATACAAGCTAGGTCTTAACTATTGTATTAGTTCCTAGGGCAGCCATAGCAAAGTAACAGATTGGATGCCTAAAATAACATTTATTTTCCTGAAGTTATGGACAATTGTTGGTGGAGATCAAGGTGTCCAAGAGTTGCTTTCTTCTGGGTCTCTCTTCTGGGTTTATAGATGGCTGCCTCCTCTTTGTGTCTTCCATGTGGCCTCATGCTCAGGATGTAGCTGAGGATGACCTGAACTTCTACATTCAGCCTCTGTCTCAAGCATTTCCACTACAAGTGTGTGCCACTGTGTCCAATGCATATGGTGGTGGGGAATCAAACCCAAGCCTTAATGTCCACTAAGTAAACATTCCATCAACTGAGCAACAGTCCAGACCCAAAATTTCCTCTTCCTCAAAAGGATATGTTCAGGATGCAGTAGGGCCTACTGTAGTGACCTTAGTCAGTTTTTTAAGATCATGATGATAGGGGGATTAAGCGTATTAATTTAGAGGAGCAGTGGACACAACTCAGTTTATAATGACATGTTAAATTATGAACATGCTTTATATGTGAAAGCTGTGTGTAATTTTACCACCCTTACAAATAGAAAATACCTCGTTAGAACTGCACATGTATTTTGACTATCATGCTAATCAGTTTGCTTTGAATAATTCAATGTATAAGACTCAGTGCAGAAGAAAATATAAGCAATTATGAACTTAATTTTATTGATAGTACTTATAAAATGTTTGGTTCATAATTACTTACATAAACCGAGTTCATTGTTAAGCAATAGACATGTCTGAAGTTAGGACGAAAGGAAAGGAACAGCCATAATTGAACATCCCTAGGATCTGGAAGGTGACCTTGAGTACTGCAGTGTTTCTTAGCCTCTGTCCCTCTAACTATAGAAGGGGATGCCAGCCTCTTTATCACTGAAGGGAGAGCAAGCAAATGGATATTCAAACTCTTTGCAAATTATTAAGCACTGTTCAAATGATACTTATTATTATTGTGATGGGCTGGGGGGGCTCTGAAGAGGAGCTTCTGGAACTATATTATTCCCTCCGAATTAATAAACTTTAAAATGTTCCAAATATGTCAAACTGCATTTGTCTGCTGTTTGACTTTCCTCGGATTTCCCCATCAAATGTATGCTTGCTTTGAACGAGTGACCTAGAAGGACTTTATCATTAACAAGTCATATGATTCCTAGGAATGCCTTTCAACATTGACTGTTTGCCTAGTGCACAGGACTAACATTTTTATGAATTAAATTTCTACCAGTTCCTACAAGACGCTGCTCTCATTCACCAGCGCAGGATAAAATTTTGAACCCCCTAAAGGATAGAACACCAGAGCCATTTTATGAAATACTGACATTGGAAAAGTTCCTTATATTTTTGATTAATGATCTTTGCACATTCTCCAGCCACTTCCTACCTGGCCTTCCCTGACTCACTCAGTAGTCCTTGTAACGAATTAGGCCCGGGGCCCTGGGCCAGTTCCCCTGACAGCCGGACAAACAACGGGATGAGAGGTCAAAGGTCAAGATGAGGACGTCAGTTGGTGTCTCCTCTTTCACCTCTTTTCTTTCCCATATGACTGATTGGAGGATACTGCTGTGGTTTGCATTTGGGTTTTAATTGCTACTTATGGCCCTGAAAGATATGTAAGCCAGGCAGTGGTGGCGCACACGTGCCTCCCAGCACTTGGGAGGCAGAGGCAGGCAGATTTGTGATTTCAAGGCCACCGTGGTCTACGGAGTGAGTTCCAGGACAGCCAAGGCTACACAGAGAAACCCTGGAGAGAGAGAGAGAGAGAGAGAGAGAGAGAGAGACAGAGAGAGAGAGAGAGACAGAGAGAGAGAGAGACAGAGAGAGACAGAGACAGAGAGAGACAGAGACAGAGAGAGAGGGAGAGGAGGGGGAAGAGAGAGAGAGGGGAGAGAGAGGGGGGAGAGAGGGGGGAAGGGAGAGAGAGGGGGGAGAGAGAGATAGAAGAGGGAGGAGAGAGAGAGGAGAGAGAGAGAAGAGAGGGGGAGAGAGAAAGAGAGAGAGAAAGAGAAAGAGAGAGGGGGGAGAGAGGTAGGAGAGAGGGGAGAGAGAGAGGGAGGGGAGGGAAGAGAGAGAGAGAGAGAGAGAGAGAGAGAGAGAGAGAGAGAGAGAGAGAGAGAGAGAGAGAGAAAGAGAGAGAGAAGGTGCAGTAGTCATGTAACTTATGTCCTGATCAGAGCTCCTTGGCTGTTTAGCGGGTGTCACGAAGCTACTGATGTACAGCAATGAATGTAGTATATGACGTTTGAATACCCCTCTGTGGCAAATTAAATATGTGCCTAACATATTTGAGTTGTTCCTCTGGTCTTACTAACAACCTCAACTCACTAACTTATTCACTTTTTTCTTGTTCATAGTTGTGTACCATGTGTACCAACCATCACAATTGGTATGCAGTGAGTGGCTCTCTCAATGGGAAGGTTAGCCAATCAGTTGCTAAGACATGATGATGATGCTAACAATAAATATTAATAATGATGATAACAATAATAAATTGCTAATAGCACAAACTAATCATGTTACATGGGCTGTGTGCTACTCTGATTCTTAACTTGTCAGTAGCCCCACAGCTATGGAGAACAGAGAAGGCAGTAAAAGAAGCTCCCAGAAGGCAGCAGCGTGTGGTGATTCATTTTGATGCTGACTTGATTGTATCCAGGACTACCTAGGAATGTGGTTAAGAATTAATTTGGGGTGTTCATGGAGAATGTTTGCAAGACAGAGTTGCAGATGGGACTGAGGGGATTATTAGGCATATCAGTTACTTTTCTATAGAGGTGATGAGACACTGTGACCAAAGCAACTTAAAAAAGAGAGGGTTTATTTAGGGTTTATTTAGTTTTTTTTTTGGTTCCAGAATAGTAAGAGTCTACCACTATCACAGCAGAGAGGCACAGCAGCAGGCAGTCGTGGCAACTGGAGCACCAAGCTAAGAGATCACACCTTAAACCACAAGCAGGAAGGAGAGACTGCAGATTGGGAATAGTATGTGGTTTTGAAACAGGGAACACTGCCATGTTGTAGAAATTTTTAATCCCAATCTGGGGTTTTTACCCTGCCTTTGACCATCTAGTCCCCGGATAAAAGACATATACAACCTTTATATTTACAATAAGTCTTAATTAGCACTAGAGCTGGAGAGATATCTATACTCTATGCTATTAGAATAATCCTGAGTTATTACTTAATATGTTTCATCTGGATTGCTCTTACCTCCAATTGGCCAGGCCCCAGGGCCATGTTTTCTTGACTCCTAACCCATAGCAACTTTCTCTTTCTCTTCCTTCTTTCTAGTTCTTCCTTCCTCCCTCCTTCTCCCTCTTCTTCTTTTTTTTAATTTATTTTTATTTTTTAATATTTCCTTTTTTATTTGTTTAGATTTTTACTAGATATTTTCTTTATTTACATTTCAAATAATATCCCCCATCCCTCCCCACTCCCCCTGCTCACCAACCTACCCACTCCTGCTTCCTGGCCCTGGCATTCCCCTACACTGGGGCATTGAGTCTTCACAGGACCAAGGGCTCTCTGTACACAAGTTCCTTCTCCCTCTTCTTAGTTTTTCTCTGAACCGACCCCACCCCCACCCCCCACCTCCCCCCAGGCCCAGGAACTTTTAACCCGGCCTATGTCTCTTCTGCCCAGCTATTGGCTGTTGACATCTTTACCAATCAGAAATAACTTGAGGCAAGGTCACAGAGCAAGGTCACTTGGGTCTATGTGTAGACTCTCTTGTCTCTGGGGCTACCGGGTCATGGGGGCCTCAGTTAGCATTACAATACATAGTAAAAGTGCCACCAGTAACATACTTCATCCAGCAAACCACACTTCCTAAACCTTCCCAAACAGAGCCATCAGTTGATAACCAAATATTCAAACATCTGAGCCTATGGAAGAAATTTTCACTCAAACCACTAGGGCAGGGAAGTCAATTCTCAATGCAAATGAGCATTATTCAGTTCTCTGAGGCCTGGTGAGCAACAAGGCTGAGTAAATGGAATATATATCACTCTTCTGGCATTGAGATATCCTCTTTATTTTCTGTCCTCAACAGTGATTCCTGGCGGTTCTCAGGTCTTTAGCCTTATTTCAGTCTTTTGTTTTGTTTTGTTTTTTTTGAGACAGGGTATCTCTGTATAGCCCTGGCTGTCCTGGAACTCACTTTGTAGACCAGGCTAGCCTCGAACTCAGAAATCCGCCTGCCTCTACCTCCCGAGTGCTGGCATTAAAGGTGTACGCCACCACGCCCAGCCTTATTTCAGTCTTACTTCAACCTGTTTAATGTTGTGACCTTTTAATATCAATGGTTCTCAACCTTCTTAATTCTGTGATGATTTAATGTAGCTCCTCATGTTGTGGTGACAACTCCAAATTATAAAATGATTTTTTGTAGATACTTCATAATTGTAATTTTGCTACTGTTACAATTCATAATGTAAACATCTGATATGCAGGCTATCTGATATGCGAACCCCAAAGGGGTCATGCCCCACAAGTTGAGAACTGCTGTCTTAGACTGAGTTTTATCCCAGCTGATTTCCTGGAACTAAGGCCTTAGGCTTGAGCTCAGCCATGCTACAAATACCTCATGGTCCCTAGTACATGGAGGGCCTGTGACAGGACCTCTCAGCACCTATAATGTCAATACCAAGACCTTCCTGCAATAGTTTGAGTAAGAACGGCCCTCATGGGCTAATATATTAGAAGACTTGGTCTCCAGTTGTTTTCCTTTGCTGCATAAGCTTCTTCTTTGTACAGGTTAGAAGTTTAGCTGGGGTGATTGCCCTGAGAGTTCCACTCCTTTTACTCAAGGGAGTCCCAGCATGGGATATCATGAAGCTGTGAAGGTGAATTATGTTGGAGACCCCAAGATGTTGAAGATACCAGAGCCATGGGATATCTGTCAAGGAGACCTGCACACAAGGAGTGGAACTAGCCCAAGAGAGAGAAGTGTGTTGCCATCAGGAAATCTGGGACAGTTGAGCCATCTAGGCCCTTTGACAGAGGACATGGAGTTAAGGGATTTGGAGTTTGTCTGCCAGGTTTTGGTTTTGACTTTTTTTTTTTTTTTAAATTTTACAGACTGTAGCCAGACAGTGGTGGTGACATGCCTTAAATTCCAGGACTCAGGATGCAGAGGCATGTAGATCTTTGAGTTTAAGGCTAGCCTCATCTACAGAGTGAGTTCCAGGACAGCCAGGATACACAGACAAAGCATGTCTCGAAAAACCCAGAGGGTTCAAAAAAAAAAAAAAAGAAAAGAAAAGAAAGAAAGAAAGAAGAAAAAACATTAAAAATAAAAAAGAAAGAAAAAGAAATTACTTTGAGTCTCAGGAAGAGACTTTGGATTTTATTTTTAAACTGCTGAGACTGAAAGACCATTGGGAATTTTGAAGTTGGACTAATTGTGGTAAAGTGTAGTGGTTCCAATGAGAATGGGTCCCATAGGATAATGTATTTAAATGTTTGACCATAGCCGGGCGGTGGTGGCGCACGCCTTTAATCCCAGCACTTGGGAGGCAGAGGCAGGCGGATTTCTGAGTTCGAGGTCAGCCTGGTCTACAAAGTGATTTCCAGGACAGCCAGGGCTACACAGAGAAACCCTGTCTTGAAAACACACAAACACACAAACACACACACACACACACACACACACACACACACACACACACAAAGAAAAAAAGTTTGACCTCTAGTTGGCAGGACTGTTTGGGAAAGATTAGAAGATGTGGCCTTGTTGGTGGAAGTGCATTAGTAGGGGTGGACTTTGAAGTTTCAGAAGACCCACACGATTCTAATTAGCTCTCTTTCTCTGCTTGGTGGCTGTGGATCAGTGTCTCAGCCCTTAAGTACTGCATCCAGCACTGTGCCTGCCTTCCTGCCTTCCTACTTTTATGTTCCCCTCCATGATGAATCATGGACTCCATCCCTCAGGAACTGTGAGCCCCAGTAAGCATTGTCTTATAAGTTGCAGTGATCCTAATGTGTTGTCATGGTAATAGAAAAATAACTAAGACATTTCCATAGGTCTTTTATTGTATGACCTCTCTCCTTTCTATGTGTACATCCTAATGATTCTGTCTTTCTGGAGAATCTTGACTAATACAGAAAGTAGTGTTGTGCTGGCCACTTTTGCCACTACACAATCCACATCTCCCTCCCTGCTCCACCCCCCACTCCCGCTCCCAGGTCTAGGGATCAAAGGTAGGACTCTACCAGTGTGATACATTTTTTTTTTAACCACTAAGCTATACCCACACCCCAAACCCTCATTTCTTTTTTTTTTAACAGTTGAAAGGCAAAATGTAAGGAGCAAGGAACTCAGTGTAGGAAAGCTGCCCAGACTACAGCTCCTTTTCTCACACTGTGTAGCAGAGATGAGACCCAGTGATGCAGAGGTTGAGAGAATGGCTTCCTTAATCAATGTCAAGGCTCATTAAATTGCAGCTAGCCTAGAAAATTGCTAGAACCTTCTCCAGGGTTAGACTGGCATTGCCGCCCTTCCTTTTCTAGAAGCCTGTAGGAATGAAGGGTCCTTCTGACAGAAGGTGGGGCTGTTGACAGAAGATTGATGGTAGCTGCTGGGAAGCAATCCTTATGACCTCTGTGGAGTAGAGAACACATCTGGGCAGATTATATTGTCATCAGCTATGTCTTTGCCTAGCTGCACAGGTGGACATGGGAATTATATAATAAATCACAGGCATTCTAGCATACCCATCAAACCCTGCCAGTGGTATCTCCCGGAGCCTGGAGAATCACATATTCCTTGAGTACATTAGTCACAACTGGGCCAGTTCTAGGTGAGTGTGTGCATGGCATATATACTTGTTCCGGTGTATTTACGTGTGTGTGTGTGTGTGTGTGTTTATGGAGGCCTGAGGTTGACTTTGAGTGTCTTATCACCCTCTCTGTCTTACATGGTTTTGAGATAGGATTTATCACAGAAGATGGAGTTCATACAACGTCTAAGCAATGAAACTTAGGGACCTGTATGTCTCCACCTACTCTCCAGCTCCAGGGTTACAGGTGCATGTCACCATGCATGGCTTCTTGTTCTTTTATGCTGAGAGTCCACGCTCAGGTCCTCCTGCCTGTACAGCAGGCACTTTACTGGCTGAGTGTCTCCGCAGACCCTTTGTTTTGTTTTGTTTTTAAATTATTCCCTTGTGAAAAGAGGAACAATTTTAAAAAGGAGAGACAATACTTATACTATGCTCCAAGTTATATGTTTAGATCTTTGTCTCTGCTGAGAGTCTTGCTTGACTGCAGGGATAACAAACCTCCTCTCTTATGAACAAGAACTGAACTAGCTACCTAGTCCTCGTCTCTCTTCTAGGGCAACCGGAAATTGAACTTTGTAGAGTAAAAAGGAGAAGTGTTTTGATTTCTGGTGATTATAAAGGTTTGATTCATCAGTATTTGAGTGGTCTTGTGTCACTCATAATGACTCAGTGGCAACATTCCACACATTATCCAAGCCCTTTCTATGACTCAGCCTACGTGTAATTGCAAAGAGAACTCATTGCTCTCTCCTGGAAAATCAAAAGGAGCCTGCCACTTGTATAAAGGAGGATAGACACTTGGGAACTTTTATGAAAGAGATTAGGTTAATGATATAAATGGTCATTAATGCTTTTTAAAAGCTATTGAAACTCTTGTCACTAACATAAAACCAAGATTCCTAGTGACCAAAGACCTCCACTTGGCACAGCTAAAGCACCAGTAAGATAATAATTTATAATTCTACTATGACTGCTTTTGAATTGCTGGCTCAGGAGTGCGTCAAGGGAGCAGGAGATAAAGGGATGTGGTCTATGAAGTTTGAAGCTAGTTTGACATTAGTATATGAAGGGAGCTATTTTAGTTTGTTCTGCTATTACAAGACATCCCATACTGGTTAATTTAAAAAGAAAAACAATTTCTCACAGTTCTGGTGGCTAAGGAGTCCAAGATCAAGGTGATTAAAAGTTTGCTTGTCTGGCGAAGGCTGTTCTCTGCTTTTTAGATGGCATCTTACCAATACATCCTGAATCCAAGAGAAGTGAGCATCCTCAAACTGCAGAGAGTAGAGGAGCAAGGAAGTTGAAGGTTGTGTGAACCTTTTTTTTAAGAGGGTGTTGCTCTCATTGAGGAAGGAAGAGTCTATGAAACCAAATCACTTCTTAAAGGACTAACAGGTAGGGCTGTTCCTGGTCCCAATGCCAGGTATAAAGAAATATACACTAACAAAGCAACTGAGATTACTATTGCCTTTAGCTTGTACTTACTGTCACAGTAGATGATTGGACCCAAAACCCAACTGATACTTTCTTACTCTGTGAGTCCTTGTTAGGTGTGGATGCCTGTTCGTCTGATGAGGAAGCTTGGAATTTATAAATGTTACATTATAAGATGTTTTCTTATTGTTTACCTCTGCAAAACCTGTGTTTGCCACTATGTCACCATGGCTAGTCTTGTCACATTTTGGGAACTAGCTGCCGGTGTGACCTCAAATACCAGTGTCTTTCTTCAAGGTCATTTCAGGAATGGCCTTGACAGTCTCTGCTTCGAAGTCCTGCCTGGGCAAGACCATCTTGCCTGCATAGCTGAGCCTGTTTAACTGTGACTCTCAATGTGTAGAGAGGTCCACACAGAAGACTTAGATAACTTTTAGTGATGAGAGAGTGTTCAATGCATTATTAGCATTATTAGTGTGCCTTTTTTCTAAAACTATGTATAACTAGTTATTTAAAAATACTTCTCTGGCCCTGGACGATTGTATTGAAAGTACTTTGTAACTTGTGTAGCTCTGAATGGGGGTGGGGGGGAAGGAGCACCCTCTCAGAGGTGAAAGGGAGGGGGAATGGAATGAAGAACTCTGGGAGGGGGAGCCAGGAGGGAGGAAATCAACACTGGGGATGTAATTAAATAAAACAATTAATTAAAAAAGAGTAAATGACACAATTTTCATACATTTCCTGCCCTCACCGTGGCTCCGCTAACCACAGTACATACCTTGAATGTATGAATGTCATTCCTGGGCATGCCATAGCCTTCATATCGCTGAGCTGAAGACATGGATGGCTTCCTTTTCTTCCAGGTCAAAAGCCAATTAGCATAGATGACCAAAGTGTATCAAATATATCATCAACGATCTTGATACATCGTTAAAAGATACTTCCAAGTAAATCCCTAGTGTTTTTCCACTCAACTGCCACCCATCTCCCACACGCCCATAGACACACTCCAGACTGCATCATCGTGTGGCCGGACAAGAGAAGGACTTCCAATCCATGCTCTCACGGCTGGACTTGCCAGACTCTAGTAGATTTGCTTGCTAAAATGAGAAATAAAATGTAATTCTGATCATGTCACTCCCCAGCCTTTGTTAGTGTATATCTTGTAACAACACTTTCTTTCTTTTAAAGATTTACTTATTTATTTTATGTATATGAGTACACTGTAGCTGTACAGATGGTTGTGAGCCTTCATGTGGTTGCTGGGAATTGAATTTAGGACCTCTGCTCACTCTGGCCCAAAGATTTATTTGTTATTATAGTTAAGTACACTGTAGCTGACTTCAGACACACCAGAAGAGGGCGTCATATCTCATTACGAATGGTTGTGAGCCACGTTGTGGTTGCTAGGATTTGAACTCAGGACCTTCAGAAGAGCAGTCAGTGCTCTTACTCGCTGAGCCATCTCACCAGCCTGCAACGACACTTTCATAAAAGCATAAATCTCCTTCCGGCTGTGGTGTGCCTTCCTCCAGTCCTTAACTGTTTTAGGACAGATCTCCAGTGTCCCTGAGCTTCCATTCCTAAGGTTGTCCCTAGTGGTTGATTTCTTTCCATTTAGTTTTTACACGAATGTGTCCTTTTGATGGAATTTCAAGAAGGAGTGTACAGTAATGATCTGGTTATTCTACTCAAACTTTAAAAAATAAAAATAAAAATAAATGTTTGCTCTTGGGCAGTGGTGGCACATGCCTTTAGTCCCAGCACTTGAGAGGCAGAGGTAGGCAGATCTTTGAGTTTGAGGCCAGCCTGAACAGGAGGTTGTAGATGCGGATGCCGAGAACTGAACTCGGATCCTCTGAGTGAGCAGTAAATGCTCTTAACCACTGAGCCATCTCTTCAGACCCTGGTTATGCTTCTATTGTTGTCCTAGAGTCAAAAATTATGAGTGTCATGGCTCATGCCTTTAATCCCAGCACTCAGGAGACAGAGGCAGAGGCAGAGGCAGAGGCAGAGGCAGAGGCAGAGGCAGAGGCAGAGGCAGAGGCAGAGGCAGAGGCAGAGGCAGAGGCAGAGGCAGAGGCAGAGGCAGAGGCAGAGGCAGAGGCAGAGGCAGAAGCAGAAGCAGAGGCAGGTGGATCTCTGTGAGTTCTAGGCTGGCGTGGACTGCATGTTGAGATCCCCCGGTCGGTGGTGGTGCACATCTTTAATCCCAGAGCTCAGGAGGCAGAGGTAGGTGCATCTCTGGAGGCCAGCCTGGTCTACAGAGTGAATTCCAGCACAGCCAGAGAGCTACACAGAGCAAACTTGTCTCGAAGAACAAAACTAAACAAACAGAAGTCATGACTATGTTTGTACAGTTTTAAATCTGCTTTTATAATATCAATCACAAGTATTTTGCAACCTGTTGACTCTTCACCTAGCTCGTGAGTTCCACTACTTCATCTTATTGAGGTTTCATCACTGAGACAAGCAGAACTTTAACAGGCTGTCCCTTGTCTTTTATAAGTTGATTGAAGAATATCAGGTGAATGATAACGGTTCATGGAAAAAATGAAGGGAACATTTTAAAATTAAGACTATAGTCTCTTCCAGCACTCAGGAGGCAGACGCAGGCAGATTTCTTAATTTGAGGCCAGCTTAATCTACAGAGCAAGTTCCAGGTCAGCCAGGGCTACACAGAAAAACCCTACTTGAAAAGCCAAACCATATCAAACCAACAACAACAAAAAAAAAAGGTGGACATGAAAACTAAACAAAGATGTATTCACCAATTCAAAGATACCAAGATCTCAAGTTGCCTTTGAACCTCAAAGGTCCCAAGTTTATGATAAATAAAGAAAATAGAGCGTGGACATCAATTAACCTTGCTTCATACAGGTTCTTACATAAATAACATAATACATGCTGATAGAAAAGTGCATTTGGAGGTGAAGCCAGTGAATTTGTTTTTTTGAGGCACTGAATTTGAGGTGTTTGTGGAACATCCGAGGGGAGCTATCTCGTAAGCAGTCAGGTTTAATGGTGTGCAGCTTGGAGAGAGAGTTCTGGTTCTGAGCGAAACATTGGGAAACATCAGCTTAGGCTGAGACCAGAGGAACCAGATGCAAAAAATCCACAGGGAGAACATAGGCTGACTAGAGAAGCCGCATGAACAAGGGGTGAAGAAAATCCACACCTTTGCAGCGCACACTGAGGGAGGTGGGCGTAAGGTCGAAGGACACTAGGTTAAGGAGCTGGAAACGAAACTGGGAGGAGCAGGATTGAGGAATTTTCCACTGATGGCTTAGCTGGAGGCTGCAGGCTGGGTTATACGACTGGTTACTCATCTTCCTCTTCGATTCCTGTTTATTCCTCCCCAAACCGAGCTCATACTGAGCCTGCCTTTTCCAGAGAACCCTTTTGTTCAGGGAAAGACATCCATGTTACTGTGTTTCCCAGGAAGAGTGTTCACTAAGGTCTTTGAGCTCATTGAACGAGGTGAGGCGGGATCTCTAGGGTACAATCTGAAGCTTTCAGAGGAAGCTTGCTTGTCTTAAAATAGTGCTCTGGCTGACCTGCTGCACTGCCTGGCCCTCAGTGGGCACTTGGTAAATCATGAGAGCCAATGGACACTGTTGGGATGAGTGCTGAATGACTAAATATCTTATTAAAATGCAAATATTCTGGAAGGATAACAAATAAACTGTCAGTCCCTGTTCAGCGGCATACTGGGCTGGGGATCTGTTATCAACGATCATTGAGATCTTCGCACGGTCGCTGTGCAGTTGACTCACAGGGCCAGAGTCTGGGGTGGATTTACAGGCCTAGAGTGCAGGCTGGTCTGGAAAGGGTCTGCCTAGCAAATTGGTAAAACTTTATAAATATTGTTTGTTTCCTAGGCTGCCAGATAGCAATTTTCATTAAGGGAGCAGCTCAGAATAGCAGAAAAATCATTGTCTCAAACCTAAGGCTGCGAGTCTAAAGTCAAAATGTCATTAGCCAGCCATCTCCTTGAGGATCTGGGAAAAGACCATCTGTTTTTTTTTTTTTTTTTTTTCCCCTTGCTCCCGATGGTTGCCAGGGATCATGGGTGTTCTTTGTCTTGCAGATGTTTGCTGCAGTCTCTGCCCTCATCTTCATCTGGAGAGCTCCCTCTGAGCTCCTGTGTCTGTTGTGTCTGTCTATAGGGTCCTCACTAACCCTGTATTGCCTCATTCAAACATAACTAATTGCAGTCCACAGTTGCCCCATTTCCCAGTAAGATTGCAATCTGAGTTGCTAGGTGAACGTGGAGTTGTGAAGAAGACTTTTCAACACTGTCCATTGCAGCTAGGTGATATGTAGGCCCTCACTAACTCTAGGGAAAGGCTCATGGTGGAGACAACCATCATGTGATGTGTGGGTGGGAGTGTCTAGCTGATAGCTTGAAGACACTAGCGCCTAGTGAATATGAGAAGAGTCCCATAAGTACACTTAAAAGGAAAGGAAGGAAGGAAGGGAGGAAGGAAGGAAGAAAGAAAGAGAGAAAGAAAGAAAGGAGATAAAAGAACGAAATCTAGAAAGAGAAATAAAATATAAATTACTCTGAAAAAATATTATGAGAGTTTATTATGGATCAAATGAAGGAGATATTACTTGTGTTCTCAGGAAATATATAGTATAGTGGAAAGAAATCACACACACACACACACACGCACACACACACACACAGAGGCCACACACAGAGATATACACATATAACACATGCACATAGACATACACAGCAAGATACACAAACACATAGACACAAACACACATACACACTTTTTCCTGAATCATTTCAGAGCTATATATGTTCTGACACTTTAGCCTTATAAATTTCAGCATAAACCACCCAAGAAAAAGAACATTTCTTACTTAATCATGCTATAATTTTCAGTGAATTTGACATTAATGCAATAATATTATTTATATTAACTCCACACTTTAAATTTCCTCAAGTTGTGTCATGACTGTCCCTTATAGGCCTATTTTTTCTGATCCAAAAGTCAATGAAGATTCAAAGATTTTATTGATTTCAATTGTTTTTCACATTTTCATCTCATTTAACCTACTATAATTCCCCCCTCATTTTGTCTGAATGCCTTTTATAAGATTTGTATAATTTAAAAATCATATAAACGTTATTATAAAACAACTTGCAAATAAAAAAAATCACACACTAAAGTTAGCTAGACCCAAAGTCTATAGAAGTCAATGAGCCTTTTTCTATACAGTAAAAACTGTCATCCAGAAGGGAAGATGTAGAACTTCACACTCACATTATTTTTAATTAGGACACAAGTACATGGGTCCACAGAGGCCAGAGGAGCCTGATTCCCTTTAGCTAGAGTCACAGGCTCTTGTGAGAACTGGATTTGAGTGCTGAGAATCTAACTCGAGTCCTTCAGAAGAATAGTATGTGCTCTTAAACACTGAACCGTCTCTCCAGCCTCCTCACGTTACATCTTACGCTTTCAGTATTTAATATATTGTCTACACTTATTCATCACTCCAACCAAAACCAAAAACAAAGGGAAAAAGAAAAACATCCTGGAGAGGATTAAACTAGCAAGGCAATCAGCTTTATCTCCACTCCCGTAATTCATGTCAACTATCTGCAAAAAGTCCTTCATCCCTGTTTAGTCAGCCCTTCTTGCTTTATATTTTACCCCCTCACATTTATACTCATATACACATATATTTTTGGGTAGAATCTGTATATGAGAATGAACATATGGTTTATTTTTTCTGACATTGTGCCTCACCTAATAAAATATATTCAAAGTCCACCTATTTCCCTACATCGTTTTTAAATTTTTTTTTGAGATAGTCCTATCTGAATATCCTGGGCTGGACTGGAAGTCCATTATGTATTCCAGAGTGGCCTTGAACTCACAGAAATCTAACTGCCTCTGTCTTTCATGTACTAGGGTTACAGACACGCACTACTACCAAGCCTTATTTTCTCCAAATTTTTAACTTCATTTTTGTTTAAAGCTGAGTACTGCTCATATATATATATATATATATATACATACACATATATATGTTATACTATAATATTATGCTAATATATATAATCTATTAATCTGTTGATGGACATCTAGATCTAGGTTGATTCCATTTGTCTATGACAATACTTTTAAAGTCTCCAAGTGCTTTGTGCACCAAACAATAGAGACCCAAGCATTTATATCTACTGGATTTGGACTGTTGGTTCTTTTGTTTTCTTGGTTACTGAGTCTAATGTATCCAGATGGCTTCAAACTTGTAATTTTGCTAAGGATAACCTTGAACTACTAATCCTCTGCCTGACCTCCCACGTGCTAGGATGACAGCTGTTCCAGCAGACCCAACTGAGGTATAGTTCTTGGGTTTTGTGGTTTTTTTTTCTATATGTTCCTTTGGAAATTTGCAAGGGTGACTGGATAACTGTTAGGGATTTATACTGTTACAGGTCAAAGTATCTCAACCCCTTCCATGTGATGCACACGATATTTCTAAAGTGAGTTTAGAGTTATATTATAAACAGGAAATAGTTGGTTTCTGTGCTGCAGGGCTTCTCAAGCGCCTTCCTTGTGTTAATTAGCTTTCTCTCATTGCTGTGACAGAAGACCTGGCAGCAGCCACAAGGAAGGAGAGGTTGATTTTGGGATTAAGTTACAGAGAGTACAGTCCACCCTCGTGGGTAGGGTGTGATCTCTGGGTTGGCTCATCCACACGGTGGGAGCTTGCAGTCTGTCATGTTCTAGCATCAGTAGGAGCCTAGGTCAGCTCCAGAAGGATTTATCACCTTCAAGACTCCCACCCAGTGACTCCTGCTTCCATCTGGACCTGACCTCCTCACTCCTAAAATGTTTGAAAACCTTTCCAGTTATTGCTAACAGCTGGGATCAAGTGTTCAAACACACAAGTCCATGGGGAAACACTTCCCATTTAGAGTATAACACACACACACACAGAGGTATGGCTCCCTAAGATGGCAAGAGGAGGAGGACAGTGACCTGCCCTGCAGGGAGCGCCATCTTGGCTCCGGGACTCCGCCGAACTTAGTCTGTACAGGTTAGAGTGAGGACCACAGAGGCAGACAGCTTCTGGGACAGGCGGGAGCCACAGAGCCGCTGAGGCAGCACCCTTTTGGGGCCGCAGACATCCGGCACCCTCCCAGCCGGAGGTCAGTGACCTGCCCTGCAGGGAGCGCCATCTTGGCTCTGGGACTCCGCCGAACTTAGTCTGTACAGGTCAGAGTGAGGACCACAGAGGCAGACAGCTTCTGGGACAGGCGGGAGCCACAGAGCCGCTGAGGCAGCACCCTTTTGGGGCCGCAGACTTCCGGCACCCTCCCAGCCGGAGGACAGTGACCTGCCCTGAAGGGAGCGCCATCTTGGCTCCGGGACTCCACCGAACTTAGTCTATACAGGTCAGAGTGAGGACCACAGAGGCAGACAGCTTCTGGGACAGGCGGGAGCCACAGAGCTGCTGAGGCAGCACCCTTTTGGGGCCGCAGACATCCGGCACCCTCCTAGCTGGAAGACAGTGGTCTGCCCTGCACAGGAGCCCTCTGCCTCAGGAGCAGGGAGCACATCTTGGATCCAGGACTCCACTGAACTTAGGAACTTAGTCTGCACAGCTGAGAGTGTGCACCACAGAAGCCTACAGCTTCTGTGACCTGCCAAAGCAACACAGCATCTGGGAAAGGTCCTGTTTTACACCTTCTTCTTCGGCCAGGAGGAGGTCCAAACGCCAGATATCTGTACACCTTCCCTTTAAGAGGAAAGCTTGTCAGCAGGGAGTGCTCTAACCACTGAAACTCAGAGGAGAGAGCCTGTCTCCCAGCTCTGCTGACAGAGGATACTCAGAATCACCAGAAGAACAACCTCTGAACAGAGACAACTATAACAACTCCAGAGATTACCAGATGGCGAGAGGTAAAGGTAAGAATCTTACTAACAGAAACCAAGACCACTCACCATCATCAGGACCCAGCACTCCCACTTCGCCCAGTCCAGGGCACCCCAACACACCTGAAAAACTAGACCTGGATTTAAAAGCATATCTCATGATGATGGTAGAGGACATCAAGAAGGACTTTAAAGAACTACAGGAGAACATGGCTAAAGAGTTACAAGTCCTTAAAGAAAAACAGGAAAACACAACCAAACTGGTAGAAGTCCTTAAAGAGAAACAGGAAAACACATCCAATCAGATGATGGAAATGAACAAAACCATACTAGACCTAAAAAGGGAAGTAGACACAATAAAGAAAACCCAAAATGAGGCAACACTGGAGATAGAAACCCTAGGAAAGAAATCTGGAACCATAGATGCAAGCATCAGCAACAGAATACAAGAGATGGAAGAGAGAATCTCAGGTGCAGAAGATTCCATACAGAACATCGGCACAACAATCAAGGAAAATGGAAAATGCAAAAAGATCCTGACTCAAAACATCCAGGAAATACAGGACACAATGAGAAGACCAAACCTACGGATAATAGGAGTGGATGAGAATGAAGATTTTCAACTCAAAGGACCAGCAAACATCTTCAACAAAATTATAGAAGAAAACTTCCCAAATCTAAAGAAAGAGATGCCCATGAACATACAAGAAGCCTACAGAACTCCAAATAGGCTGGACCAGAAAAGAAATACTTCCCGACACATAATAATCAGAACAACAAATGCACTAAATAAAGATAGAATACTAAAAGCAGTAAGAGAAAAAGGCCAAGTAACATATAAAGGCAAGCCTATCAGAATTACACCAGATTTTTCACCAGAGACTATGAAAGCCAGAAGATCCTGGACAGATGTTATACAGACACTAAAAGAACACAAATTCCAGCCCAGGCTACTATACCCAGCCAAACTTTCAATTAACATAGATGGAGAAACCAAAGTATTCCACGACAAAACCAAATTCACACATTATCTCTCCAGGAATCCAGCCCTTCAAAGGATAATAACAGAAAAAAAACCAATACAAGGACAGGAACCACGCCCTAGAAACAACAAGAAGGTAATCCCTCAACAAACCTAAAAGAAGACAGCCACAAGAACAGAATGCCAACTTTAACAACAAAAATAACAGGAAACAACAATTACTTTTCCTTAATATCTATTAATATCAATGGACTCAACACCCCGATAAAAAGACATAGACTAACAAACTGGCTACAGAAACAAGACCCAACATTTTGCTGCTTACAAGAAACTCATCTCAGAGAAAAAGATAGACACTACCTCAGAATGAAAGGCTGGAAAACAATTTTCCAAGCAAATGGTATGAAGAAACAAGCTGGAGTAGCCATTCTAATATCAGATAAGATTGACTTCCAACCCAAAGTCATCAAAAAAGACAGGGAGGGGCACTTCATACTCATCAAAGGTAAAATCCTCCAAGAGGAACTATCAATCCTGAATATCTATGCTCCAAATACAAAGGCAGCCTCATTCATTAAAGAAACTTTAGTAAATCTCAAAGCACACATTGCACCTCATACAATAATAGTGGGAGACTTCAACACACCACTTTCACCAATGGACAGATCATGGAAACAGAAACTAAACAGGGACACAGTGAAACTAACAGAAGTTATGGATCAAATGGATCTGGCAGATATCTACAGAACATTTTACCCTAAAACAAAAGGATACACCTTCTTCTCAGCACCTCATGGTACCTTCTCCAAAATTGACCACGTAATTGGGCACAAAACAGGACTCAACAGATACAAAAACATTGAAATTGTCCCATGCATCCTATCAGATCACCATGGACTAAGGCTGATCATCAATAACAAACTAAATAATAGAAAGCCAACATTCACGTGGAAACTGAACAACACTCTTCTCAATGATACCTTGGTCAAGGAAGGAATAAAGAAAGAAATCAAGGACTTTTTAGAGTTCAATGAAAATGAAGCCACAACATACCCAAACTTATGGGACGCAATGAAAGCATTTCTAAGAGGAAAACTCATAGCTCTGAGTGCCTCCAAAAAGAAACTAGAAAGAGCACACATTAGCAGCTTGACAACACACATAAAAGCACTAGAACAAAAGGAAGCAAATTCACCCAAGAGGAGTAGACGGCAGGAAATAATCAAACTCAGGGGCGAAATCAATCAAGTGGAAACAAGAAGAACTATTCAAAGAATCAACCAATCAAGGAGCTGGTTCTTTGAGAAAATCAACAAGATAGATAAACCCTTAGCCAGACTAACTAGAGGGCACAGGGAAAGTATTCTAATTAATAAAATCAGAAATGAAAAAGGAGACATAACAACAGATCCTGAAGACATCCAAAACACCATCAGATCCTTCTACCAAAGGCTATACTCAACAAAACTGGAGAACCTGGATGAAATGGAGAAGTTCCTAGACAGATACCAGGTACCAAAGTTGAACCAAGATCAGGTTAATGATCTAAACAACCTTATATCCCCCAAAGAAATAGAAGCAGTCATTAATAGTCTCCCAACCAAAAAAAAGCCCAGGACCAGATGGGTTTAGTGCAGAGTTCTATCAGACCTTCAAAGAAGATCTAATCCCAGTTCTTCACAAACTATTCCACAAAATAGAAACAGAAGGTACTCTACCCAACTCATTCTATGAAGCCACAATTACTCTGATACCTAAACCACAAAAAGACCCAACAAAGATAGAAAACTTCAGACCAATATCCCTTATGAATATTGATGCAAAAATACTCAATAAAGTTCTTGCTAACCGAATCCAAGAACACATCAAAACAATCATCCATCCTGACCAAGTAGGTTTCATCCCAGGGATGCAGGGATGGTTCAATATACGGAAATCCATCAACGTAATCCAGTATATAAACAAACTCAAAGACAAAAACCACATGGTCATCTCGTTAGATGCAGAAAAAGCATTTGACAAGATCCAACACCCATTCATGATAAAAGTCTTGGAAAGATCAGGAATTCAAGGCCCATACCTAAACATGATAAAAGCAATATACAGCAAACCAGTAGCCAACATCAAAGTAAATGGTGAGAAGCTTGAAGCAATCCCTCTAAAATCAGGGACTAGACAAGGCTGTCCACTTTCTCCATACCTATTCAACATAGTACTTGAAGTCCTAGCCAGAGCAATTCGACAACAAAAGGAGATCAAAGGGATACAAATTGGAAAAGATGAAGTCAAAATATCACTTTTTGCAGATGATATGATAGTATATATAAGTGACCCTAAAAATTCCACCAGAGAACTCCTAAACCTGATAAACAGCTTCGGTGAAGTAGCTGGATATAAAATTAACTCAAACAAATCAATGGCCTTTCTCTACACAAAGAATAAACAGGCTGAGAAAGAAATTAGGGAAACAACACCCTTCTCAATAGTCACAAATAATATAAAATATCTTGGCGTGACTCTAACTAAGGAAGTGAAAGACCTGTATAATAAGAACTTCAAGTCTCTGAAGAAAGAAATTCTAGAAGATCTCAGAAGATGGAAAGATCTTCCATGCTCATGGATTGGCAGGATCAACATTTTAAAAATGGCCATCTTGCCAAAAGCAATCTACAGATTCAATGCAATCCCCATCAAAATTCCAACTCAATTCTTCAACGAATTAGAAAGTGCAATCTGCAAATTCATCTGGAATAACAAAAAACCTAGGATAGCAAAAACTCTTCTCAAGGATAAAAGAACCTCTGGTGGAATCACCATGCCAGACCTAAAGCTTTACTACAGAGCAATTGTGATAAAAACTGCATGGTACTGGTATAGTGACAGACAAATAGACCAATGGAATAGAATTGAAGACCTAGAAATGAACCCACACACCTACGGTCACTTGATCTTTGACAAGGGAGCTAAAAACATCCAGTGGAAGAAAGACAGCATTTTCAACAAATGGTGCTGGCACAACTGGTTGTTATCATGTAGAAGAATGCGAATCGATCCATTCCTATCTCCTTGTACTAAGGTCAAGTCTAAGTGGATCAAGGAACTTCACATAAAACCAGAGACACTGAAACTTATAGAGGAGAAAGTGGGGAAAAGCCTTGAAGATATGGGCACAGGGGAAAAATTCTTGAATAGAACAGCAATGGCTTGTGCTGTAAGATCGAGAATTGACAAGTGGGACCTCATGAAACTGCAAAGCTTCTGCAAGGCAAAAGACACCGTCAATAAGACAAAAAAACCACCAACAGATTGGGAAAGGATCTTTACCTATCCTAAATCAGATAAGGGTCTAATATCCAATATATATAAGGAACTCAAGAAGGTGGACTCCAGAAAGTCAAATAACCCCATTAAAAAATGGGGCTCAGAAATGAACAAAGAATTCTCACCTGAAGAATACCAAATGGCAGAGAAGCAGCTGAAAAAATGTTCAACATCCTTAATCATCAGGGAAATGCAAATCAAAACAACCCTGAAATTCCACCTCACACCAGTCAGAATGGCTAAGATCAAAAATTCAGGTGACAGCAGATGCTGGCGGGGATGTGGAGAAAGAGGAACACTCCTCCATTGTTGGTGGGATTGCAAGCTTGTACAACCACTCTGGAAATCAGTCTGGCGGTTCCTCAGAAAATTGGACATAGTACTACCGGAGGATCCAGCAATACCTCTTCTGGGCATATATCCAGAAGATGTCCCAACCGGTAAGAAGGACACATGCTCCACTATGTTCATAGCAGCCCTATTTATAATAGCCAGAAGCTGGAAAGAACCCAGATGTCCCTCAACAGAGGAATGGATACAGAAATTATGGTACATTTACACAATGGAGTACTACTCAGCTATTAAAAAGAATGAATTTATGAAATTCCTAGCCAAATGGATGGACCTGGAGGGCATCATCTTGAGTGAGGTAACACAATCACAAAGGAACTCACACAATATGTATTCACTGATAAGTGGATATTAGCCCAAAACTTAGGATACCCAAGATATAAGATACAATTTGCTAAACGCATGAAACTCAAGAAGAATGAAGACCAAAATGTGGACACTGTGCCCCTTCTTAGAATAGGGAACAAAACACCCAGGGAAGGAGTTACAGAGACAAAGTTCGGAGCTGTGATGAAAGGATGGACCATCTAGAGACTGCCGTATCCAGGGATCCATCCCATAATCAGCTTCTAAACGCTGACACCATTGCATACACTAGCAAGATTTTGCTGAAAGGACCCAAAGATAGCTGTCTCTTGTGAGACTATGCAGGGGCCTAGCAAACACAGGAGTGGATGCTTACAGTCAGCTATTGGATGTATCACAGGGCTCCCAATGGAGAAGCTAGAGAAAGTACCCAAGGAGCTAAAGGGATCTGCAACCCTATAGTTGGAACAACAAGATGAACTAACCAGTACCCCGGAGCTCTTGTCTCTAGCTGCATATGTATCGAAAGATGGCCTAGTCGGCCATCACTGGAAAGAGAGGCCCATTGGACTTGCAAACTTTATATGCCCCAATATAGGGGAATGCCAGGGCCAAAAGAATGGGAATGGGAGGGTAGGGAAGTGGGGGGGCGGTATGGGGGACTTTTGGGATAGCATTGGAAATGTAATTGAGGAAAATATGTAATAAAAAAAAATAAGCATAAAAAAAAAAGATGGCAAGAGGATGCATTCATCTGTTGTTCATCTGTTGTTGCCTGTGGGAAATTGGGTTCAGGATCCATATAGACAGCAAACTTCACAGATACTCAATTCCCTCATTAGAATGTAGTAATTGCATAGAATCTGTGAGCAATCACACACACACACACACACACATAAGAACACACCCGTATTTTAAATAGTCTCTACCCTCACATGAAAAGTTTTATTGTATTGAACCACTTAGAGAATAGTGGCAAGAAAAAAAATGTACATATTGATTACAAAAGTTAAACATTTTCCATTTGTAGTTGGTGGAATTTGTGGATATAAAATTCATGGATAAGAGAGAAGACTGTATAAGTTCCCACCAAACTTTGTGGGCTGCAGGACACTTTGTTAGTGAGCCTTCTTATTTATTTGTTGCTAAATTTAAAAAAAGTCACTGAAAATGTATGGACTTAAAACAATAAACCTTTCTCTTTCTACAGTTTCTGAGCACTAAGATTCTGGGAGTGCTTTAGCACTGGGGCTCTAGATCGGAGTCTCTCCTCCGAAAGTCAAAGACTTGACTGGGCCGAGAAACAGTGATTCCAGAAGAGAATAGTTACAACAGACGCCAAACAACGTATATACAGATTTTTAAAACATCATGAAGACCATGCTGGGATCGAGAGTTCTTCGTAAGGCATTTTAGAAATATTTGTTTTAATTTTGAAAGAGGCCAGAGATGGAAATAGGAAGGATTGGGTCTCGCATCACACTCCTTCACTAATTATGTCAACGTGAGTCTTCCGAGCCTGTTTTTTTTAATGTAAGTAGGCGCAAGATGATAATGCTGTCTAACTTTGCAATACCTTTAGCTTGTTGTGAAGATAAGTGAACCAATGCACATAAAATTCGTTAGCAGGTCTAATTCCCACACAGAAATTACTTCCTAAAAATCATTGGCCAACATACGACTTGTCAAATAAGTGAACACTACGAATTTCACTTTTCATATTAAAAGAGTTCCTATCTTCCGGGAGAATTCCATATGCATAGATGTGCTTAAAAATGCCTTTGATGAGTCTTATAATAACTCTGTAGAAACTTTAAACTGACATTTGTCTTCTTATGCAACCACTTCTTTTAGATATGTAGAACTTTGTCTTTGCTGGGTGCTTGGCTGCTTGATAAATGGCTAGTTTTTCTGGCTCTCTCTCTTTTTTTTTTTTAGTGGTGCTGTTATGGGAACTGATTCCAAGGGCTGTACGGGCTAGGCAAACAGTCTACCATTGAGCAGCAATGCAACTTCTCCGTTGTTTTTAAAAGACCTTTATGGGCTTCCATAATTTCTTTAGCTATAAGGAGGTTGTTGTTCTCCTGTGTCCCATCACAGCACCAAAGCTGTCTCAAGAGAGCATTTCAGAAAATGTTTTAAGCAACGGCAGTCTTATCAGAATAAATATAGAGTCTCCCATGGTGAACACACGGCAGGTCCAAGCAGGTTGGGATGCACGAGCCTTGTTGGAATAAGTTTGCCCAAGGTCAGTCTTCTTGGTCTATACTCATATCTCATTATAAAATGGAACACACCTGCCAGACATACCTGCCAGCCAATTGTAACTTTTAAATACAGGCAGGTGGCTTAAAATTTTTATAAACATCATCTTGTTAATCTTGAAGATACTATGAAGCAAGTCCAAGTATCATCACTCTTAAGGAGAATGTGAGAAACCTTGGTTCTATTCTGAATCGCAATCTTTTAAAATTGCTTTTTGAGGAGACATGGTTTCTCTGTATAGCCCTAGATGTCCTGGAACTCACTAAGTCTATAGACCAGGCTGGTCTGGAACTCAGAGGACTTCTTCACTCTGTCTCCTGAGTGAAGGGATTAAAGGTGTGAACCACCATGAATTTTTTGTTTGGTTTGGTTCTGGATCTGTATTTTGGGGAGTCAGAGATTTGTTTTTGTTTTTGTCTTTGTTCTGTAGCTCTGATTATCCTGGAGCTCAACCTGTAGACCAGGCTGGCCTGGACCGCAGAGATCTGCCTGCCTCTGCCTTTCTAGTGCTTAGACTAAGGCCACCATGCCCACCTCTGAATCTATATTTTTTAACACTTTGTTCTTTGTACCTATTACTTGAATATTAAATATGCTCCAGTCCTCCTACATACAAAGCTACATATCTATATTTTATGGGTAAATTAGAACCAACATTCTTAGTAGCCTAACAAAGATCTCTTGGTCAGTGCTTTAATTAGGGCATCAAGTTTATACTCTGTGTCAGCCGTAATTGTTTATTGCTTAACTGAACTGTCCTTAATTTATTACGGTCATTAGTGTCTGTTGGTGGGACAGAGTGTATTAAGATTTACAGCAGTATGTGGTCGGAAGCTTCCTATCCCAGATCTGAGACTTGGCTCTCTTGATCTCTTCACCTTACCCGTAACATTGGACTGCCCCTTCCTTAACAAACGCTCTCCTTCTCTGTTTCATGTTTCAGCTTTCAAAGCACTAAAACAAAGCGTGGGACTAAGCGATCGCTAAATTACCTCCTATACCTGAAACTTTGAGTTAATGATTCTTTGGTTTAGTGACTGAGTAAAGGCCAAAATAATCAAAATAAGTACCTCAAATGGATCATTGGAAAACAATTATAATGACTGGCATATTTTTTTTAATAATCATCTAAAACCAGTTTAAGATTCAATAGGTTTATATTAATTGGTATACAGAATTGCTACAGCAAAAATTTGGTTGAAATTTATAGAGCATGCTTGCAGGAAAAGTGAAAGTTCCCTGGCCGCAGTAGAGTTAGTTTGGGAGCAGGGGACATAGAGAAGGATGAGGAAGGACAGAGAGGGCAGAGCCTTGTTGTTAAGGTTCAGTAATAGATATTTGAGGTGGTCAGTTGTCAGTGACCTGCAACCTGGGCATCCTTGAGGGTGTAGTCTATTGACTGTTCTTAAATGTGGGGAGGCAGATCTAAGTTCTGTTGGTCTCAAAGCTTCTTCAATTATGAAGCCCACTGGAAGAAACAGCTGTGCAAAACATTTGGTACAAAACATTTTTTTTCAGAATAATTCAGTTAGAAGTCAGTGTATATTTCTGGGTACACATAACTTCTTCAGTTGCATCCAATTCTGCAAAGGTGCTGTGGAGGAGCTGGGGGAGAGGTCTCAGTCTTCACATTTATGACTTTTACAAAGATGATAGCCACACAAACCTGTTGTTCACTGGTACCCAGAGCCACTAGATGATGTCTGGAAAGACAAGGGACCCAGACCCTAAACTCTATCAGTTTCACATTACTTCCACCATTGTAAACATGTCTAGAATATTCCAGAGAGAGAGAGAGAGAGAGAGAGTCAGTTCAAGTGGAAGTGGAAGCTATGTTAAAAAAGAAATCCATTAAAAATGAAATAGATCTACATAAACCATTATAATTTTAAAAAAACCTCCAGAATATCTGAAAAAAGAAAAAAATAAAACAAACAAATAAACAAACAAACCCAAGGTCTGGGCATATGCTTAACATGATGATTCCATTTATATGGAAATGAAATAGGCCAACATTGAAGCTCTGTGTGTGTTTGTACATGCCTAGATATATATAAAAATCTTACCAGTGACCACCTTTCAAGGGTCTATGACCTGTAGAGTGCCATTTGATTTGTGCACAGCAAATAAAATGTTCACATGCTCCTCGTAGGCGTCCTTATGAATAGTAACCATGTCTCCCTGTTACCTCGGTTTTGAGCATCCCATTCTCACACCATCACTTGCTATCTAAGTCAGGGCTGCACTTTAACTCCTGCTATTTTTGACCATCCAAGCACTACATTCAAACCTCCCGTCATCTCAGTGTCCCGTCATCTCCTGGCTTCTATCTTTACTCAGCGTGGCTTGCCCTGGTCGTTTGGCACACAGCCTCACTGTCCTGTAGCTTTTGTGCGTCCCACCAACTCCTCAGATTCCATCAGTGCTTGAATCCAGCTCTTCTGCTCTGCTCTTAGAGCGCCCCTGAGGGCAGCTGGAGAGGCAGCTCTCCTGGTGCTCTCAGCGCTTCCGGATGTGGAACCCTCCCTAGCCCATTCACTCTTCCACCTTTCTGGGTGGCTGTTTCACACAGTCTTCTCTCTTCCAGCCTCTTACATAACCTTTCTTAGTTAACGACTGAGTTTCCTACTTTGCTGAGAAAATAAAAACAAGTAGTAGAAACCAAAACCACGCCGTTTTACACCTCACCACAGCTCCCATTCCTGCTTACTCACCTATCCGCGTTCCATCTCCTGCCCTTCCTACTGACCTTGAACAAGCAGTCAGGCCCTCTATTTGGGATGGCTCACAGCTTCCACACTAACCTCTCCCTTTCCCTGCCTGTGGTACAGGCAAAGGTGTCCATGATATGTTTTGAGATCTCTGGGAAAGTACAATAAATAGATGAAATATGCATATGTATTAAAGTGTTTTACCATACCGTGTTAACATATTTATTTCTACTCATCACAGAGAAGAAATTCCTTTGGAGCATTTTTAATTAATGGAGGAAAAACAGGGTCCAGATCGCAGCGCAGCCCATTATCCCTAAGGTTAACTTCACTACCCTTCTTTCCATTGGTTATCCTCACTCAGTAAAAAGACTGTATTTTTCCCGATCTAACCTAACCCTGTTTTCACTTGCCTTTTCTTCCGACCACTCACTCCCCATCACTTTCCTGCCTTAAACTATAGCAAAATGACTTAAGATATTTGCATATATTTACAGACATCAACCTCTCTTCCCACTCCCACCCTCCATCCCTTGTCTCACTTTTGGGTTTCAGCCCCAGTTGCTGCTGTACTGAAACCGCTCAGCATCTTCCCGGTGGACTTCTGTGACAGCTGCTCCTGTGGCCAGTATTCATTCTCACTCTGAACAAGGCTTTGAATGCTCCACCAGTCCTTCCATGGTGGTTGCTTGCTTCCCTTGGAGCCCATGCTAATTATATCAAGACCTAGAAGTCAACTTAGACTGCAAAAGTTCTTTATCAACAGGGTCTCTCTCTGTAGCCCAAGATGGCTTCTCCTGCCCCCTTCCCCATATGCTGAGATTACAGGTTTGTCCCAGCACATTCACCTCTGGATAATTACCCTTGACTGACAACTTGATAATGCCTAGCAGATTGGTATAGTCGTGTGTGTATGTGTGAGGATGTTTCCACACTGGCAAAGCCCTCCCCCCCCCCAAATCAATCTCTCTGGTTTTCAAGACAGAGTCTCTTTTATGTAGCCCTTAGTTTCCTGAAACTCCATGTGTAGACCAGGCTGGACTCAAACTCAGAGAGCTAGCCGCCTGCCTCAGCCTCCCGAGTGCTGGGAATAAAGGTGTGTGCCATCACCACCCAGCTCATCTATTACTTTCTTAGATGCCGTGTTGGGTACTTTGTCAGTGATGAAAGGTCTTAGATGAACAAACTATAAACTGGACCAAATAGTCCCTGTGCTTCAAGGGTATCACACTATGACAGGGTCTCATCTGCCAGATTGCCTGCTCCTCTGCGGCAGCCCCACATGCTGACCTGTCCTGTGCTTGGTCCTCAGGTCTCTTCTTGCTCTGATTTTAGCCCCCTCTCCACTTGCCATGCCTTGACATAATTTTCTCCAGCATCGCTTTCCAATTTTAATTGGCACATACTATTTGTACAGATTTACGGAGTTCACTTGGTGTTCAATGTATAAGATCAAATCAGATCAATTAGCATTACCATCTCCCCAAACACTCATTATTTCTGTTTGTTGGGATTTGTGGATGCTTCATCTTGTTCTAAAACACTGTTCTTCCTGATGCCCACGACTTTTTCCCCTCTATCTTTCTGTGGGGCCAATTTCCAACTGCTGCACTCTGGTGTGCCACACTGTTCTATGACACGTCAAAATGCACCTCCTCAGACTGTGAGACGTTGGTCTCCATACCTCCCGGTGCCTTTCACAACCTGCCACACCCTAGCCTCACTCTGGGACCCCCAGACCTTCCTATGATCTCATTTCTAGAAGGCTAACCCCTCACCCTTCAGAATTGTGTCCCCAAGGCTTGACTAGTGAGGACCATTTCTTCACTAGCTGAATGTGCACTTTGATAGCAACTTTACATTCATTTACAGAACTTTAGATGAACCCTCAAATAGACGACTCAAATTCAGACTTTTCCCCCAGAATACTCGACTTGGGTTTCCAATAGCCCATTCTGTATTTTAACTTGATATAACAGGGAGTTTTGAACTTAAAATGCTGTTTTTTTTTCCCCTGTGCAAGCCATCTCCCCAAACAAGCTCAGATAGCAGCAACGCCGATCTTACGGTTGCTCAGATCCGGATCCTTAGGGACTTCATTTGTCTCTGTTTAAACGCCTCCCATTCTTCCATACGCCACCACCAAGCTATCAACAAATACTGTTTGCTCTGCTTTCAGGACTCATGGGTCACTTCTCCCCGGACTGCTGCCATATGCACTTCACCTCTCACCTTGATCACTGCAGTGCGTCCTGTCTCTCTCCATCCACCCTGTCCCTTCTCCCTTCTTGTCTAACAGAGAACACAAGAGCGAAGGGGGTAAACCACAGCCGGCGTGGTCACGTCCGCTCATAACTCTTCTTCTACTTCACTCGGAACAAAGGCCACGCTCTTGCGGTGGCCTCCAGGTGCAAGGCGCCTGCCTTGCTGTCCACCAAGCACCTCTGACCCCATCTCCCGCTGCTCTCCCCCTCCTGCCTCTCTCGGCCACCTGGCCTCCCTGCTCTTTCTGTGTTTATTAGGCACACACTATCCTCCCAAGCTGTCTCTCCTGCTAGATCTTTTCTTGTTCCATGAAGCCCACAGCTGGCTCCTTTCCTCCTTCAGGTCATTGGTTAAAGGTTACCCACTTAGGGAGCCGTCTTTAACAAACCGTAAGCTCCACCCTATCCCCTTTCCCTGTGTTATTTCCGTCCACAGCACTTGTAACCACCTGACTCACTGCAGACTCTAGTTCTTAAGCTGCTTGTCGGGTTTATTCACTGCTGTACCATAGGCCCTACAGCAGTGTCTATTGCATAATGACCGTGAAATGGATTTATCATTAGCAAAGAAGGCAATTGTCACCTAGTAATATTTAATTATATATATATATATATATATATATATATATATACATATACATATATATATAGCGTTAATTCATATACTTTAGGGGAAGTCTTCAGAAACAGAATAGCCAATTAATCAGCATCCTGAACAAGAATTTGATGGAGAATAAGTAAAACCCAAACATTGCATATTCTTTGGAAGGATTTGTTCCAAACTTTATGACAGTGAGATTTACACACCTGTGGTTAGAGTTTGGAGCCGTAGCCCCGAGAAAAGGGTACGCAATGTTCCAAGCTAGTTCCTCATCAAGCATATTTTTTTTTCTTCTAGTCTCTAGCCACACTGCCTTGTTCCACAGAACAGGGGCTACAGATCTCTTGCCGGTAAACTCACTTCTTCCTAATAGTATCAAGGAGGGAACAAGGAAGCTGGAAGAGATTGGGCCTTGCGTTCTTCAGTGAAGATTGGAAAGGAAAGGAAGGCATGAGTGGGCTGGAGTCCTGGTGAAGGGGTGAGCACTGGCCAGCTCACCAGCCTTTTTCTCCTGCGTGGCTTCTACTGATACACCTCAGAAAGGCCACTAATTGGCACAGCGTTTCATGAAACCTTTTCTTTTGTCATCTGTAATACTCTTGTGTAGACATGTACCAGTCTTTTTTCCTGTCCACTTAAGAACAGTTTAATTTACCAAGTTAATCAGGAAAATACAATCATAAAACTGAAGAGGCATTAGTAATTCCAGTGGGTGTATTCTAGTGTTCTTGAACACTAGGCCCCGAGGAATCTCTCCCAGGCCCACACAGACACTCGTATTCTAAAGCCCAGCACACCTCTACAATCCTGTAAGCGAACATTACTCATGTCTCAGCTTTTCCCAGAAGCCTCCAGAGAACATCATTCTCATTTGCAGAGATGGAAGCTGTCATCCCTGCCCTTCTCAATGCAGACGGACCCAGAACCAACTCCAACCTGTTCCTTTATTTCCCCCAAAGGAGCTCAATTCAGTAATTGGCTCAGAATAATTAGGATTTCATAGTTTTGTATTTGTGGGATTTTGTTTATTTGTTTTTGTTCTTAGTGTTTTGTTCTTTAGTTTTTTTGTTTTTGTTTTTGTTTTGTTTTTTGAATTTGAGTTTGAGTCTCTCTACAGAGCCCTGGCTGTCCTGGAACTTGCTATATAGACAAGACTGGCCTCAAACTCATAGAGATCCATTTGCCCCCGAGTGCTCAGATTAAAGCTGTGAGCTACCATGCCAAGCCTGGACTTTATGTAATTATTTACCTTCAGTGCCAACAAAAATTTAGTTTTGAAAATGCTTTTTCTTTGACCAGGTAGTGGTGGCACACATCTTTGACCTTAGTGCTTGGGAGTCAGAGGCAAGGAGATCACTGTGCCATAGAGGCCAGCCTGGTCTACAGAGTGAGTTCTAGGACATCCAACACTACACAGGAAATTCCTCTCAGAAACCAACCAACCAAAAAACCGAAACAAAACCACCAACCCTTTTTATTTTATACTATTCTTCCTCTGTTTACTATAATAGTTGGATAGAAGAGGGTATGTGTTACAAAAGGAAATTATCTTAGTCACTAATCATCACACATGGAAAGGTAGAAATGAGAAATTAGGCAGACAAGTCATATTTAAGAGAATTTGTATGGAAGAAATGGGTGTTGTTTTGAGTCTTGAGGCACACCACACTGCTGCCTGATTCATATCTGTTTATGCATACAGTTTTGCTCTCCCAGTTTTGGGGGCCACTACTTATAAGTTATGAGCTCATGGCACCTCTGTTTAGGGAAAAATGGTTCTGTAATCAGATATGTAGATGCAAGAAAAGAAAATATTTGTTTCTCAGTTGTCTTACCTCCCTTGTATATAAACTCACAAATGTTTGGATAAATGGCTATAGAAAGTAACATTTTTAAGGCATATTAGTCATCAGTCCACATAAGTGGGAGAATGTGTGTGAGTTAGAAGAATCTATCACCAATTGTTCTATAATATAACATTATTGATTATAATTTTCAGCATTGGTTGTAATTTATGTCTCTGGATTTGCCCATCCTTTGAGACTGTATCTCTGTAGCCTTGTTCCACGTCTCTTCTCTTCTCTTCTCTTCTCTTCTCTTCTCTTCTCTTCTCTTCTCTTCTCTTCTCTTCTCTTCTCTTCTCTTCTCTTCTCTTCTCTTCTCTTCTCTCCTCTCCTCTCCTCTCCTCTCCTCTCCTCTCCTCTCCTCTCCTCTCCTCTCCTCTCCTCTCCTCTCCTCTCCTCTCCTCTCCTCTCCTCTCCTCTCCTCTCCTCCTCTCCTCTCCTCTCCTCTCCTCTCCTCCTCCTCTCCTCTCCTCTCCTCTCCTCTCCTCTCCTCCTCTCCTCTTCTCTCAGTATGTCTGTCATAAATGCTACTAATGAAGCCAGTAAAATCAGTTAGTAGAAGTGAATGCATCGTAACGGGAATATGGAGAACAGCAGCAGATCGGGCAAGTACCAGATCAGGCAATCCGTTTTACTGCTGCCCTTCATGCTGTAGGACCTGTGGGGATCTGGCAGCCAGTGGAGGATTGGAACTCCTCTAACTGATCAAGGGCAGTGCAGGACAAGCTGGAGAAATGTGTGAAAAAGTGGTTTCTTGGGGTCTAATTCAGAAAATTCCAGTTTTCAGAGTAGAACCAACTTAGGTATTTCTTCTATTTCAAAGGATATTTATCTTAACTGAAAAAAATGCAAAACCTGCATCAGAGACATGCTCTCACCAGGCCCCAGAGGGATGAAGCCAATGAGGAAGAAGCAATGGTAGGTCATGAAGCTGGCACATGGGCAAGCCAGGGTTTGAACCTGATCTTCTAGCTCCACATAGCTCCAAAATATTGTGCTGCCTCTTCTAGTTTAAGCTGATGTAAATCTAAGGAGGGTCAGTTTATTTCAAGGCCTAAACAACTCAAACAATTGCCTTTTTTTTTATTGTGTTGCAAACTTAAACATTGAAAGTCATTGAACTCATTAAAAAAAGGAACCCAAATGAGTGTAAAAGAATGAGAATTTTATAAATCTTATTTTTGAATATGTAACTTAGGAAACATAGTCTTGAGTCAAGAGTTCCTCAAATGCTTCTGTTGGAGAATATACTCTCTGTTCTGAAATGGACTCTGTTAATTCTCACCAGACTCTTCTTAGGCCTGATGAGTCTCGCTCTCTCACTTCTTCCCTCTTGGGGTATGAAGAGAAGTTGTGTTGTGTAGACATGCTATTCCTGCCACTTCTCAGGCTCCTCTCTGCACTCCTGACTGTGTGCACCGCTCTGTGTGTCTAAACTAGTGTGTGTGATATGCACAGGGTTGTTATACTGAAGGCCCAGCAACCACTCCAGAGACAGAGACCTTTTATTCCATGAGACCAGTTTGTGACCGAGAAGCCCTCCAGAGGTGCTCGTAAATACTTTATTTACAAATGTAAGTATACACATACTCTGTGGGAATATCCACGTTCTTTACTTGAGAACTAACCCGACATGGGAAATGCGCCCATGCTAAACTGCTACTGTGCCTGGTCCTGGCACACTCTCATGGTCCCTGACGGTGAAGAACCCATTTGCCCACTCCTAAACAGCAGTTGAAACTTCTCTGACAATTTTAATTGAAGATGTTGGATAAAACAGAATTCCCCTATCAGTCTGGGAGGCCATTCCTGGCTCAGCCTCACACATAATATAGATGGAAATTTTAAAATTAATTAATTATGTCCAGCTAGTGAAAGAATGCTGTGCTGGCTGATTCTGGAATCTTCTTGGCTTCTTCGTGAGTTATTTCCGTTCCTTGAGAACATTTAAGCTACCCATGGCGAAAGTTTGTGGACAACTTCCTTAAGGAAAGTGTCCAAAGTGCACAAGTCACTATAATTTATCAAAAGCATCGGAACGAATGGAGCACAAAGACATGTAGACGGGAATGACTGAGAAAGTGAACGAAGCTGCTAGGGGCTCGCCAGACAGAAGCTGGACCAGCAGCGCGCTAGAACTGGAAGTTCCTGGAACCGTGGATGTTTAAAGTTAGATCAATTTACAACAGCTCAACCTACACTCAGATGATGTGTCGGTGTGAGGGCGGAGTGCTTGGGGCTAGGGTTACAGGGTCTCCTTTTGAAAAACCAGGAAACAGGATGTATTTATGCTTAGAGAATATTTCTGTCATATTTTCAAGTTATATTCTCAGTTTTGCTTTTTTATTTTATTTTAATCTCCAGAAAACTTTTTAAGTAGAATGACTATAGTTTAAAGTCTTGGAATAACACAAAAAATATATTGAATACAGTTTCCCTCTGTTTCCAAAACTTGCGTGGGAGCATTCTGCAGTGTATATAAGCGGATCTGATGCTTTAAGCACATTATTTAACGTTGTAAGCAACACTTGATAATGAGTTCAGCTCTTTTCCTAAGTTTTCAGTTACACTAAACAGAGAGCTTATGTTTGAGTTCCCAAAGAACACTAATATAACAGAAAAAAAAAGAAAGAAAAGAAAAGAAAGAAAGGGGGCGGAGCGATGGCGACAGCAGTCTCACAGCAGAGCTGTGAAAGGGAACTGTATGATAAACAGCAGCTGTCCCTTCACAAGTGAAAAGGAATTCTCTGAGGGACCTAGGTAGGCCTTGGAAAAGAATTCACGCTTAGGTGTTGATGTGTCAGGCAGGCTTTGATGTAACAGGCACTGCGCAGCACCAGGCCAAGGATAAAGTCACACAGGGAACATGGAGTAGGGGCCAGTGTTACATGCAGCCTGTTAAGTGTTTCTCGAACTTTCGCGGAGAGTGCTGAGTGATGAGAGGTGTATCCTGAAGCTTTTCTTTTTCATAGTGTGAAGAAGAGTTTTGTCTCAGCTGGTTGATGCAGAATCAGCCATGGTTTTTGTTTGTTTGTTTGTCTGTCGAGACAGGTTAACTCCGCGTAGTCCTGGCTGTCCTGTAACTCACTTTGTAAACCTGTCCTGTAAACCAGGCTGGCCTCGTATTTAGAGATCTGCCTGAGTCTGCCTCCCAAGTGCTGGGCCCAAAGCCGTGAGCAGCCAATGCGTGGGTCTGCAAATGGTTTTAATAAAGAAAATGATGTATTAGTTATTGAGAAAGGGGAGCATTCTTCTGGGGTTTGCCCAGACTGTCAACATCTTTATATCCAAGAGAAAGTGAGAAGAAAGACGGAGGAGAAGTAGGAATGTGGTGAGCAGGCTGTTTACTGGTCGGCACTCAGTGCTTAGGGCTGAAGAGGGGACACTGCTGCTTCAGTTCATTCTTGCTTTTATTTTATGTGTATGAGTGCTTTGCCTGACTGTATGTATGCGTACCCTACGCATGCCCAATACCCACAGCGAACAAAAGAGGACGTCAGATCTCTTGGAACGTGAGTTACAGATGATAGTGAGCCACCATGTGGGTGCTGGGAACCCACCCCAGGTTCTCTGCAAGAGCAACAAGTACTTTTAACCATTGAGCCATCTCTCCAGCTCTTTTTTGTTTGTTTGTTTGTTTGTTTGTTTGTTTTTTGTTTTGATGCTGTAACCTAGAACTGTACTGTCTCCGAGATGCCAATTCCCAATAACAACACGGAGACGTTTCAATAATTATCAATGCTTAAGGCCTTTGCTTACTTAGGCTTGTTCCCAACTAACTCCTATAACTCAAATTAACCCATTTACACCAATCTGCTTTCTGCTGTGTGGCTCATTACCTTTCCTCGGTCCGTATACAAACATACAACCGACTTAACAGGGCTGGTGAAATCCCGGCCTGCGAGTCTTTCCGGGTGTTCCTCTTTCTACCCGGAAGTTCTGCCTATCCTCTCCTGCTTAACTATTGGCAGTTCATTAAACCAATCAGAGAATGCCGTAGGCAGGTGAGGAGGGACAGAGACATATCTTCACACAGCTTACAAAAAGATTCTCGAAATAGAACTCTTTCCCCCCAACCCCCAAACGAAAGTAGAATAGCTCAGCAAATCACTCCCATTTCTTTCTTATTTTCCCTGCGTCTTAATTATCACCAGTGGGATGGACAGGAAGAAAAGTCTGCAAGACACATTTAGGTGAGCAACACCCGTTTAGCCAAGTCCAAGGCTTTCCTGTGACTGAGGGAGACACCAGTGGCATGGAAATTAAATCCAGGGTCATCTGAAGATTTGTTTAAGGGAATATCTCTAGTAAATTCTCCCATAAATTCTTTACCCCTGCCTTTTTTTTTATATTAGAATTACTGGTTGGCATTAGCAGGAAGGAAATAATTGAGTTCTACTGGGTTTCTCTCCCCCTCTGGGAGACAGACTTGACAACAGTCAAATATGCAGAAGGCAAGCAATTAGCAGAGGAAAGGGGCGGGGGGGGGGCAATCTAGACCAGACTGTCCATTTATTGTAGCTGCTGAATTATTCACATTCTTACTTCTGGGCTGAGGCAGTGTGGTTTGGATGCAGTAGAAAGGAAATTGGGAAGGAGGCACAAGACTCTCTAGACCTCATTCTGCAATGCACTGTGTCCAGACCTCATTCTTCAATTTGCCCCCGTGTCAGCAGACAATCCTCCTCTTGGAGGGTCTCTGTTGTGTTTATAAAAAGACAAAAAGAAGGAGTGATATGTTCTATAGGCGTGTGATGAGGTATGAGGGAAGGGGATGTCTTAGCGGGCCCATGCCATCCCTTTCCCTTCAGGGACCAGCCACACGATGGTATAGTATAGAATAGAGTTTATTCAGGGCATGCGGAGGGGAGTTAAGAGGGTAGTAGGGGCAGAGAAAGGCAGAGAGAGTAGAGAAGTAGAGGCCGGCCATGAGCACGTGGAGAGAGGGGGGAAGGGAATGGGGAAGGATAAGGGGACAGAGCAGAAACAAGAAGAGAAGAGCAAGAGAGAAGTAAGAGAGGGAGGAGGGGGCAAGCAGCCTCTTTTATAGTAGGTCAGGCCGACCTGGCTATTGCCAGGTAACTGTGGGGTGAAGCATACCTGGCTGTTGCTTACCATAACTGTGTGTGTGGGGGTAGAGTTTAGACAGAATGCTTAACAGACTTTTATTATTATTATTATTATTATTATATATTTTGTTGAGCTATAAATGTTGGTTCATCTTTTGGGATATAGTCCATAGATTTTGGGATTCAGTCCATAGATACAATATATGCACTGGAGACAGCAAGCTCTTCCAGCAAATGGAACCATGGAGGAGTGTGAAGGTGGGAACGTTCACATTTTATCCTGGAGTCTGAGAACCAACAGTTACATTCCAGAGCTACAGAAAGCCCAGTAATTCTTCCTACTGTGATTTGGTTCTTAGAACACTTCTCCCCATACCCTTCCCATCTGCCCGTCTCTATCTCTGGTGATCTTACTCCATTCTATTCCAAGATGTTAGCTTTTTTTCCACAACTGTGTGTCTGGCTAATTTGAGCGAATGATGTTCAGTTCCACCTATCCTACTGCAACTGATAAGATTTAATTATTTTTCGAGATAGGGTTTCTCTCTGTAGTCATGGCTATCCTAGAACTCCTGCTGTAGATCGGGCTGGCCTCCAACTCAGAGATCTGCCTGCCTCTGCTTCCCCAGTTCTGGGATTAAAGGCATGGGCCACCACTGGCCTGCCAGATTTAGTTCATTTTTAAGGTCTGAATATTTTATTATACATTTTCTCCTAATGGACACCTTGGTTAATTCCATATTTTGAGAGTGGAACTATTTGTTTGATACAGTAATTAATTTTGGTTATATACGTTGGGGTTATTTTCTGATTGGGAATATGGGGGGGGGTGTTTACAAGCTTTGTTTTACATCACATCCAACTGAAGAAGTTTTAATACACATCTTTGTAAATCTGGTCCAAGGATGAGAAGAAGACTGCGGCAGACTGGCTGCTTCAATCCCTTCGCGGCATTAGCTGCGAGGACTAACCCGAATGATCACCTCTTACGTCTCATAAAACCAACATTTCAATCTTATATAAAAACAATATCTACTTGTTATTGACTCTGGAAGAGTAAAATGATACAAGGCTTTCAAAATATCGAGTGTTCCGCCCGCTTGTATAATGAACCATAGCAGATGATTCACAGAATACAGTGGTGTGTATATGGGTGGTTTTGATACAAGATAGAATCTTCATAAGTGTTTGCTAAATAATAACTTTCTTTTAAAGAGTAAAGTTTTCTTTGTTGTTGTAAAACTTAAGTTCTCTATTATCCCGGGTATTACTGACCCAAGAAATCTAATGCTTATTTGGGAGACCTGCTTAAATTTTATGCCCAATTTCTGTCATATTAATACTTTTATATCGTAAGGCTCACAATAATTAAGAAAAACAATTGAAAGCTAGCACTCCCATTAGAGTGGGTGAGCCGAGAGGAAGGGACTGAGTCTCCTTAGCCAGATCCTGCCGCGTGACGACGGTTCTCCTAGATCCATCCACGTTTCCTCTGAAAGTCACTAGGTACGACTGATTTCGAAACACACACACACACAAAGCAGAATTACATTTTCTGTGTTGTTGGTCAGGCTGAAAACAGAGCACGTAACTTTGCGAGAATTAGGGCAATCGCAAATGAACTTCCGTTCCCCCTTGGCTTCCTGCGGCTGTGAAGGGTCCCTAGCCGAGCCGCCCGCATGTGCTTCTACGGGGCTTTCAGTGAGAGAAGCCCGAGGGTAGCGCCGGGGAGAAAGACGCTTGGCAACCTCGGAGGTAGCCTCCTAGAAAGATCGCGGCGAGGGGAGGAGCCCCGATTGTCCTGGAGAACAGCGCGGCCCCATCCGGGAAGTGGCCGCCCGCGGGGGGCGGCTCCTGGTGCCCGCGCCAAGGCGCACAGCGGGAACGCGCGGAGCCCAGCACGGCCTCCCCGGGGCCTCCGGAGCCCTGTGGCTCGCCCGGGGCGAGGCAGCTCCTCCCCGCAGACCCTGCTTCCGCCAGATCGGTGGCCGCCCGCGTCCCGGTAGCACCGCGCCCAGGGGCCCCAAGAGTCTCGGCCGCGCCCCAGGGCTCTCGGATCCGGGCGCCGCCCTGGTCTTTCTGTCCCCCGGGGATGCGCGTCGTGGGTACCTGCAGCCGCCCGGGAACCTAGACCCGACCAGTTCGGGAGAGCGGAGCCAGCCGAGCTTCCGAAGGTCCCAGTGGACTCGGGCTTCTGCTGGCATCCGCACAGTGCAGGCGCCTAGGCGACGAGCGCGTGCGGGGTTTCTCAGTTGTCCCCCCGCAGAGCCTCCGCCGGCGTCCCCCTACCTACGCAAACACAGTCGGGGCTGCCAGCTGATTCTACTACCTCTTCCCCGCCCTCCCTTCTTCCGCTCACCTCCATCCATCTCTCTCGTATCTTCTTGCCAAAAGCTCCAAGGCAAAGATGGACATGAGCGAACAAGTTAGGATACGGCCGAGCGCGTGTGCGCTGGGAGGAGGGTGGTAATGAAGTGGGAGAAAATAATGAAAACGAAATTAGAAACACCCGAGAGTGTAACCCCACGCGCGCGCGATGCTCTCAGGCGCCAGCAGTCTCGGCTGTGTCCAAGTGGAGGCAAATTTTAAATATTCAATTCTAGGACAGAATCCACACAGCACAGGCGCCAGTGGAGCCCTGGGCTTGAGCTCAGGATTTAGTGCTTTTCCATGAGATACATCTTTATTTTCATTACAGGCACCAGAGGGATAACACCTACTTGTGGACGCCTCTGGGGACAGATTCTCGGGGCGGGTGGCCTTTGTCACCTCTGCAGCAGGTCAGGGGACTCTGCTGAAGGTGCAACAGGGAAGGCAGCGGCTTGAGACCTGGGGGAAAACACCCTGTGCTCTAACGAACGTGCTGGTCGCTACGGAAGGCATGCGCTGTCCCCTAAGCCCTGGCCAGATGACTGAACAGGGGGCGGAAACCTTAAATCGAACCTTCTGGGTCTCTCGCCCCTCCCCCACCAAGCGGTGCCACTTTCGTCTCCCTGAGCTCACATCTTCTTCATCTCTTTAGAACAACCGCGCTAGAACGAGGCAGTGGGAGCTTTCAGGCTATATAAAAAAGGTTTTCCGAGAATTTCCACCACCCCACCACCACCTCGACAGCTTGGTGGTGGAACCTTTTTTTTTTTTTTTCTTTTCCAGAGGCCTTTTCCAGCGAGCGAGGCGGGGTAGGGCTATTGTTCGCGTTGCCGATAGGGGGCAGCAGGTGCACTGCGATGTGTCCACTGGCCGTGGGAAGCCGGCCTAATTGGACTTTGGGGTGGGCAGGCTGGATCTGCGGCCTCTCGGGCTACAGCCTAAGCTGCGTGGTCTTGGGCTGAGACCCGGAGCACCTGAAGATGTTTGTTCCCTGTGGAAGGCCATCTGTGAAACTGAGCGCGCAGCACTCATTCAGATGCATGCAGATGTTATCATTAGTGAAATATTCAGCCATCACGCGAATGTATCCAGAATCTATCAGAGTTTCTAATCTTAAAATAAGAGCCATGCCTGGGTGGCAGTGGGATCTGTTAAATTCTGTTGAATTTCGAAAGTGCTCGCTCCCTTACTAGTTGGGAATCGCTGATCCGGATCCCTTAGAGTGGCTGGATCGCAGTTGGTGAGGATTCTGGGGTAAACTGGGAAGACCTCGGGCTGATTGTGGCTACGCGAGCTCTGGAGCCTGGAGCTGAGCAGCTCGGATCTGTTCAGACCCAGAGAGATTGATTGCAAAGGAATCTGAAAATCTGCCTGCCTTGCCAAGCCGGGCACTGTGTTCAGAACAGTGGAAGGGGAATTACCTATCTCCTGCAAATTCACATTTCCATCAAACAAGCACATTTTTTTTTCTAAATTAAAAATACATTTACAGACAGTAATTTTTAAGCAGTCTAGTGTAAAAAAATTGTGGCCGGTTATTACAATCATGTCTAGGTAGTTTTAAAAAACGTGATGAATTATTCAAATCAAACAATATGTAACAGCAACAAGGTTGTGCCTGCCCTCTACAAACATCATGCACAATTAAAAACTCCAATTAATGCCTAATAGATCTCTGGCAGGCAGGGCAGGATGACAGCCTGCAGTTGTAAAAGTTATCAAAGCATGACTGTGAGATGTTTTTATTTTATTATGAAGAGCAAGAAAACATACCAATAATAATACTTTTAGTGTAAATCTTCCAAACAGCATTCTGTTTAGAAACAGAACTGTAACTGCAGAGGACCGGAAGGTCTTCCAGAGCACATTTCAACATCACAAATCTCATTTATAGACTCACCGTACCTAGTAACTGATACTACCTTATTAAAAATTGTAGTAAATATTCATATTTGAGAGGGATGGAAAAGAGTTATACTAACCTTGTGGTCCAGGTTGCAGAGGGGCAATTGATCTAAATTGGATTCAAAATACTAGGCCAGGCCTATAGCTGCTCAACCAGGGCTATAGGGCACTACTTGAACTTGTGAACCATGATTGCTCTGTGTTTGGAGGCAAACCCGGATAAGTGCTGACACACTGAGCCTGTGGGTAGGCATCTTATTCTGTTTTTATATGGCCAAAAATGCCGTGCCAAAGACCAATTGCAAACATCTCTTAAAAGAAAGTTTTGTCACGCATTGGCAGTGATAGGAAAAATCAAAGGATCTCATGTGCTTGAAGCAGAGTGTCACCTTTTAGAACACGTTTGTCCTTTGCTCAATCCTCTGCCAGACCAACTGGACTTGGAAGGTATCTGTAACTTCAGTTGTGTGCAATCCACATATCCATTATATGTTAAGAAAACTGGATTTCTGAGGTTCATAAGATGGCTCAGTGGTTACAAGAGCTTGCTGCTCCTCCAGAGGACCTGATTATGATTCCCAGTATCCACCTGAGGTAGCTCATAATTACCCAGAACTCCAGCTCCAGGGGAATCTGATACCTCTGGCTTCCTTAGGCACCAGCTCTTTTTTTTTTTTTTTTTTTTTTTTTTTAATGTGAGTAGATGGTTGCTGTCTTCACACACACCAGTAGAGGGCATTGGATCCCACTACAGATGGTTGTGAGCCACCATGTGGTTGGTGGGAATTGAACTCATGACTACTCATGGCCTCTGGAAGAGAAGTCAGTGTCTGTTTGTTTGTTTGTTTTTCTCGAAACAAGGTTTCTCTGTGTAGCACTGGCTATCCTGGATTCTCTGTGTAGACCAGGCTGGCCTCGAACTCAGATATCCACTTGCCTCTGCCTCTGCCTCCCAAGTGCTGGGATTAAAAACGTGCACCACCACTGCCCGGCCAGTCAGTGCTCTTAATCAGTAAGCCATCTCTCCAGCCCCACTTACCAGCTATTGTTAATCCCATCAGGTGAGAATAAGACCCAGGCATCAGCTCTTAAGTGCACACATCTACACTCACATGCAGATACCCTCCCCTTCCCTTCACACAGGCAAACACACACACATACACACACACACACCCCTAAGGATAATAAAAATAATCTTTACTTAAAAAAGGAAAATGAAGGTTCTGCGAGTGTTGGCTACTTTCTTGGTTTATGAAGCAATTAGTCACCCAGCCCCTGTCTGATCCAGCAGTATAATGTGCTTACATAGGGACACAAACCCTGGACTCTTTTGCTGTCTGGTGCCTAAGCAGAAGTTAGCATATTTGTAAATAATCACAACTCGAGTATACTAAAGTCAAAACCAGTGTTTTAAAGACAAGGACAAACCAGAATTTTACAAGAACAGAGATTTCCCCACTTTCCGTGTTGCAGAGGTTTATGGAGGTGACAGCAGATTAAAAAATCCATCATTTGGTGTAAAATCCGAAAGACTGAAACAGAAATAGCTTGATTCCTCCACTTGTTAATGAAAAGTCCATCATTTTGCTTTGCCTCAGAATGTGTAGACTAAGCTCTATAAGCAATCTGAAATAGGAAACGAAACAGAAAACAACATATTTCACAGGCTGGAGAGATGGCTCAGCGATTAAGAGCACCGACTGCTCTTCCAAAGGTCCTGAGTTCAAATCCCAGCAACCACATGGTGGCTTACAACCATCCATAATGAGATCTGATGCTCTCTTCTGGTGTGTCTGAAGACAGCTATAGTGTACTTACATATAACAATCAATAAATATAAAACATATTTCACATGCTCGTCAATATCTTATATACCAGCTTGTACGAGGTTGGTTTTCTTTTTCTTTTCTTTTCTTTTCTTTTCTTTTCTTTTCTTTTCTTTTTTTTGTGTTCGTTTTTGACAACTGTAAACATGAAAATGAGACCTTGGGCACTCAGAGTCTGAGTTAGGATCTGATGTGACTCTCGTCTGTTGTCACTCCATCGAAGGCCTGATTTTGAGGGAGTCTTGGTACACTAGGAGCTTTTAGATTATATCTCCAAAAGTATGATATAGTGTCCTCTAAAGAACACTAAAGAACACTAGTGTATGTTGTTTGTGTTTAAATGAATGAGTGACAGCAGGGCTAGAGAGATGCCCAGAGGGTCAGGCACTTGCTGGGCAAGACTGCCTGCCTGAGATTGATTTCCAGAGCCCACTTAAAGGTGCAAAGAGAGAATTGACTACACAAAGTTGTCCTCTGACTTCCTCAGATATGATGTAGCATGGACTACTCCCAACATTTTACTTGGTGACACATGTGCACACACATGCATATATATATATATATATATATACACACATAGATATATAGATATATGTATATGTATATGTGTGTGTGTGTGTGTGTGTGCATTTGAGTGTATGTGTTTGTGTGCGTGTATGTATTAAATTATCAACACCTTTCACTTGAGGTCATCAAGGTGAAGAAAGATGTCTTAGGGTTTTATTACTATGAAAAGACAGCATGACCACAGCATCAAGGCAAACATTGAATTGAGGCTGGCTCACAGTTCAGAGGTGGCAGCAAGCGTGGTGGCACACAGGCAGACATGGTGCTGAATAGGTAGCTGAGAGTTCTGCATCTGAATTGGCAGTCAGCAGGAAGAGAGAAGAGAGACTAGGCCAGGTTTGAGTGTTGGAAACCTCAAAGCTCAACCTCAGTGACACATTTCCTCCAACAAGGCCACACCTACTGCACTAAAGCCACACCTCCCAATAATGCCACTCTCTCTGAGCCTATGGAGGTCAAGTTGACTCAAACCACCTTAAAAGGTATGTTGGAGATCATGCAGTAGTGGATTTTAATTCCCCAGACTTCCTCTTTCCTTTCATTCAATGGTTCTCAAATATTTTTTCTTGAGACCCACAAAGCCTTTGTATAAGTAGATTAAAGCTTTCAGTATATACAAACCTCTAGGGCTAGAGGGCTTGTTCCGTGGTCAAGAGCATTGGCTGCTCTTCCAGAGGAACTGGGTTTGAGTCCCAGCACCCACATGGAGCCTCACCACTGGCTATAATAACTCCAGTTCCAGGGAATCCAACCCTCTAGAGGCCACTAGGCGTACAGGTAGTGTGCAGATGCATATGAAGGTCAGACACCTATGCACATAAGACAAAAATAAAATCTCTTAAAAAAAGAAATTAGAATTAGAGAAATATATGAAATATTTGTTAATTATTAATGATCAGCCATTACGTATTAATATATTTTAAATTAAATATAACCATATATCCCCCAAATTGATAAAAATGTCTTTATATTTGCAAATTTCCTTAATAATAATTAATATTGTAACAATAGCTGCATTCTCAGCTGGGCATGGCGGTTCATGGCCTAATCCCAGCACTGGGAAAGCAGAGGCAGGCAGATGTCTACGAGTTCAAGGCCAGACTGGTCTACCAAGAGAGTTCCAGAACAGCTTAGGGGTATTACACAGATAAACTAACCAACCAACCAACCAACCAAACAATCAACCAACCAAACCAAAACAATAGCTACACTCATCTTTGTTTCCACTGTTTGTGCATTTTGATATGTGCTATAGAGATATGGAGAAAGTCTGGCTTCACTGATTAGATAGTTATATATACATACATATTATCTATCTATCTATCTATCTATCTATCTATCTATCTATCTATCTATCACCTATGTCTACCTATACACCAATCATCTATCTCTCCATCTATTCTATCTATCTATTCTATCTATCTATCTATCTATCTATCTATCTATCTATCTATCTATCACCTATGTCTACCTATACACCAATCATCTATCTCTCCATCTATTCTATCTATCTATTCTATCTATCTATCTATCTATCTATCTATCTATCTATCACCTATGTCTACCTATACACCAATCATCTATCTCTCCATCTATTCTATCTATCTATTCTATCTATCTATCTATCTATCTATCTATCTATCTATCTATCTATCTATCTGTCATCTATCTATCTTATATCTATAACTATCCAGCAATAATCTATCTATCCATTTATCTATATATCATCCATCTATCTGTCTGTCTGCCTGTCTGTCTATCATCTATCTATATATTTCTATCTATCTTCTCTATCTATCTATCTATCTATCTATCTATCTATCTATCTATGGACAGATTTTAAAAGTGATGCATATTTAAGTGGTTCTTTCAGATAACTGAGGCTATTTTTTGACACTACCCCAAATCTTTCAGTTGGAAATTAAACAAAACTGTAATGTAGATTTTTAGTCCATGTCAACAAGCTTTTCCTTTTCTGTTATATTGAAATCTAACTGTGTATAAAGTGGCTCTTTGGCCCATGAATCTTTTATAGCAACACCCATTGGCCATTTGGAGTTATTGATTTACTGAATTATGTAGATCTTGCAAATATTGTCCACTTTTCTGGATGTGACTGAAAGTGTTGCTTTCAGCACCATTTTCATTTCATTTTCTCCAAGGTTTGCTTGCTTGCTTGTTTTTAGTAGTGCTGGTGGCTGATGCTAGGGCCTGAGTGCATGCGAGGCAAGGACTTTACCACCAAGCTATGTTATCAGCTTTATCACTCTCTTTTACAAATTTTATTTATTTATGCATTGGCCGAGTTTCCCTCTGTAGCCCAGGCTAGCCCTGAGCTCATGGCAATCTTCGTTCTCAAGCCTTACAGGTTATGAGATTACAATCATGAGCAATCAGGCCTAGATCATCAGGACAGACTTTACACACCAGGATACATATTTTCCAGTGTTTTTGTTTTGCATATACATCAAAAATTTAACATTGTTAAAATACCGTTAGCTGTTTTCCTTGAAGTGACAATCTTGTTTTGTTTATTTCTGAGAGAAAACCCCATGCAGGTATTCAAGGCTGAGTGACTATAGTGTGTCTGTCAGTCCATCATTCTTTCAAATAAAAATAGTATTCAATAAGAAAATTGGTTAGTTCAAGCCAATGCTAAATGTGCACATCTGTGAGCAACAGAAGCGCTTCATGTAGCCCCTCTCCCAGCTTTATCCCACAGAATATTAAAAAGACATATCCTAGACAGTCAGGCTATAATAAAATCAACACTTTCAGTGCTTGAGGCATCACTTCGTTGGGCAAAGCTGGCTTTCGTTGTACTGTTGAACGTCAAGTGTGATGAAACCACATGATCTCACTGTGCCCTCTCCTCTGAGCTTTCCCTTTCTGGTGTATTGTTTTATTGTGGTTTCCGTTATCCGAGGTCACTTGTAACCTGAAAATGTCACAAGGAAAACTCTACAAAGAAACAGTTAAGTTCTCAAGGGGGTGCCCTTCTGAAGACATAGGACACGAGTCATCCATGCTCAGGCAACCCATGTTGAAAAAGCTAAGCTGCCCTGTAAGTCCTTTAGAAGCCATTTTGGTTATGGACCAGCTTTAACAGTATTGCAAAGGTAGGATCAAGTAACCTGTGTGCAGTAGCCTGGTGTGATGTCTCAATACTCATGTCATTCATCTCGGCTCAGTTCACTGCAGAGGTCCTCCATTATTTCCCATCATTCCAAGAAGGATGAGGGCAATGTAATAAGGTACTTTGAGATACTACCTTGGCATAATACCTTGTTATTTTTCACTCTTATCACCAATTATTATTGATCTCTTAGTGTACCTAATTTAGAATGGATATGTATAGGCCATGAAGAGACATGTATATGATTTAGTAGTATCTTAAATCACAGGCATCCAATAGGAGTCCTGAAATGTATAAGGTGCATAAGGGGAGACTCCTAGAGTCTGGCACCCCTGTTTTGCTCTTGATAAAGTAGCCATAGCTTTACCCACTGTGTTGGTTTGTATATGCTTGACCCAGGGAGTGGCATGATGAGAAGGTGTGGCCTTTTTGGAATGGGTGTGTCATGGTGGTTGTGGGCTATAAGACCCTCATCCTAGCTGCTTGGAAGCCAGTATTCAACTAGCAGCCTTCAGATGAAGATGTAGAACTCTCAGCTGATCCTGCACCATATCTGCCTTGATGCTGCCATGTTCCTGCCTTGAGGATAATGGACTGAACCTCTGAACCTGTAAGCCAGCCCCAATTAAATGTTCTTTATAAGACTTGCTTTGGTTATGGTGTCTGTTCACAGCAGTAAAACCCTAACTAAGACACCCATTATTAGTGGAAATACAGGTAGGAGGCAAATGATACCAAGGTATTTGTGTGGAAATTGCTTTATTCTCACAGTGAGTCCCAGGGGCTACTTGGAGAATGACTGCTTGAGTCCTAGCAGAAACACTAATGGCTTGTAGTGCTCATTTGTGTCTTAACTACAGGCTACTATATGATGTTTGTCACTTTTCTCTTATTAGGAACTTTGTCATCGATGCAGTTGTTTCCTGACAACGGATGGAGTGCCTGCTGTGAGTGACAATTAAAGTTTGTTGACGATTTATTGACAAATTGAGATTAGTGGTGCACATACACTATGCTCTCATGCAGCCATCCTAGGAGGCTTTGCTTTTTATATAAGTTACTATGGAAGTTTTCTGGGAGTGCATTTATTCCAAGGGAGGAAGGATACCTTCATCACGATATATCATTCCTTTCCAAGTGGTTGACATCATTGGCAGCCATATTGAGGCACGCATTCTATCTTTTCTATCCATCCCTGGCACTCGGGACCCAACTTCACATACCGGTGTGTAAGAATTTCAGTCCAGTTTGTAATGAACTTAAAATATTATGCTCATTAGCACTACCAAAGGACTAGCTGCTAGCAGTAAAGTGCTTGTCCAATATTTACGGACAAGCTGAAAAGCACAGCTGAGCTTTGGGTAGGTCATTACTTCTTCTCTTTTAGGCCACAGAAGACTTCTTAGATATGAGAGGAAGTTCACTGTTTGTGAGGTCACATGGTCCCCTCCTGTAATAAACAACATGCCTGGGCTTTTCATCTCTCACACTGAGCCTGCACTGTTAGGCATTGTATAGCATTTTGTAATTGTTGCTATTGTGTGACAGGGTCTCACAGTAGCAGCAGGCTAGCCTCAAAGAATAACCTTGAATTCTCCATCTTCCTGTCTCCCCTCCAGGTATTGAGATTATGGGTGTGGGCCACAGTGCCCAGCCAGATGTATCTTTCAATCCACCAAGGGAATCTGAACTGTTAATTAATTGTTAATTGTTAAAACATTGCTGGGGTAAGATACACCTTTTTCTGTAGACAAATTTGCTGAGAATCTAATACACATATGATTTGGTTATAAAAAATGAGACTAAGAAAGTAGAGAAGCACACACAGTGAACATTCTTTAATACGAGTAGACCTTAGATCCAAGCTCACTGAGTGGTAAATATATTCAGGTCAGTTCCCCAATGAAATATCACGTCCAATGTCACTATTTCATTATTAATCCCTTCAGAGAGGAATAATCCTTTCAGAGGCCAGTAAGTTAGCCCTTAGCCACATTTTGAATGTGAATCTAAGTAGTACAGCTCAGTATCTTCAGGTGCTCTCTATGTGTGCTTACACACATATGCACACAAATGCACACACACATACACACACACTCACACCCATAGGGACACATGTGCACCAGCACACACACACACACACACACACACACACACTCACTAGGGATTGAACTTAGAGTCCTCAAATGCTCTATCATTGATTTTTGCCTCCAGCCTGAGAATCTTAATTTTAATTCTTTTAAATTTAAATTTCAAAATAGATCCTTGAGTCAGTTACTAGAAAATTAGAGTTTGGAAAATCTTGAGTATGTTAACATCTTTTCACGATTGAAAGGTTTTTGAAATCTGAATGCTGATCAAGTATTTTGATTAAAATTTAGGAGCCTCTGGAGACTTGGCTCAGTGGCTTAGAACATTTGTTCTTCTTCCAGAGTTTCTGAAGTCAATTCCCAACAATGATATGGTGGCTCACAACCATCTCTAATGGGACTCAATGTCGTCTTCTGATATGTAGACAAACATAGTGACCGAGGGACTCACATATGTAAAATAAATAAATCTTAAAGAGAAAACTTAGGAACCAAATTGAGATGTGCTGTGTATGTGTAAATTCACATAAGGTTTCTTTTTTTTTTTTAAGATTTATTTATTTATTATATATAAGTACACTGTAGCTGTCTTCAGACACACCAGAAGAGGGAGTCAGATCTTGTTAGGGATGGTTGTGAGCCACCATGTGGTTGCTGGGATTTGAACTCTGGACCTTCGGAAGAGCAGTCGGGTGCTCTTACCCGCTGAGCCATCTCACCAACCCCCACATAAGGTTTCAATGACTTTCTGGGACACAAATGATAGAATATTTATACTGGTTACATGTTTATGTGAGTTACTTTTCTACTTTCTGTGGCCAAACATATGAAAAGATGCAGCTTAAGGAGACAGGGTTGATGGTAACTAACATTTGAAGGGGATGTAGGCTTTCCTGGCAGGGACTTCAGGCCTACAAAGCAAGAATGGGCTGGTCCCATTCCGTTCTCAGACAGGAAGCAGAAAGAGGTGTATGATTGAATTTAAAATGGAAGTGAGGGGCTTCAGGGCTTTTAAAATAAGTATTTTTCCTCTTAAGATGTTATATTGTAGGAAAAAATCCCACAAAATATTACTTTCTAAAAAGCAAGGAAATTAACCATGGCCTTACTAGTTAGGAAATAAATCAACTAACATTTTCTTTAAACCTCACTTCCATTGTATGTGATTACATACTATGATGACGATGTGACATAGTTTAGCTATTGTTCAATCACTTAATAAATACTTGGCTTTCACTGTTTTTAATTAAGTTGAATAAATAAATAAATAGTATTCCATTAATATTCATACAACATTTATTTTACCAATCCACAATCTGATTATTCTAATGCATACTTTATTTGTGAGTATGTATGTATGTGTATACACATACACACATATATGTATACACACACATGTATCTCTATCTTGATTATTTCCCTAGGACATTTAAACCATGCCTAAGAAATCGGAGACCAAGATTAGAGAGATGGGTCAGTGGTGAAGAGCATGCTTTATTCACATGGAGGACATGAGTTCAGGTCTTCACATCCTTGATGGAAGATTAACAACTACCTTAACTCTAGATACATGGGAACCTGATACATCTGGCCTCTCCCAGGCACCTGCACTCCCAGGCACCTGTACTCGTAGGCACCAGTCAACTACATCAACATAAATAAAAATAAAACCATAATAGAAAGAGAATTCAGAGTCAAGGGTAAGTATATTATGAATGTGAACTCAGGACTATCTAAATGACTCAGTTGGTAGAGGTGCAAGCCACTAAAACTTGATGGCCTGATTTCAGTGCCCAGTCCCTCATCTTTCCATATCTTCTTTTTAATTATGTTGCAAAACAATGAATAGTCACAATAATAGCAGATATTATAATAGTAGATATTATCTGATTCTTGGTTGGTTTATTATTTTTATTTGGGACTTGCAGTTTTTATGTAGCTTAGACTGGCCCAGACTCACCTTGCAGCCCTCAATTCCTTATAGTTTTAAATGGAGCTTTTTTTCCCATTCATTCATTCATTCATTCATTCGTTAATTTACCTTGCTTCCCAATCAAAGCCTCCCCTTCCTTCTCTCCCTATAACTCCCTGTTTCTCTGCAGAGAAGGGGAGGCCTCCTAGGGATATCATCCCACTTTGGATATCAAGTTGCAGCAGGACTGGGCATCTTCTCCTATTGAGATTAGACAAGGCAGCCAAGTTAGGGGAAAGGGATTTAAAGGCAGGCAACAAAGTCAGAGACAGCCCCTGCTCCTGCTGTTAGGGGTCCCACATGAAGACTAGAACTTATTTTTAAAAATAATTTACTATGATTTCTTTGGCTTGGGTTTATTGCTATATTTATAAAGTCAAAGTTTTAATTTTATTGAAATTTTACTAGTTTTTAAAAATAATATTTTTAGTACAGAATAATTTCACCTACAGGAGGGTCTTTTCTGCTTTTTAGACATAACTTCCACATTGTATCATTATCATCTTCATTTTATAAAGATCTGATAGTAGATATTATTGATTAACAAGATTCTTTTTCCCAAAACTTAATTTGCTACTATTGTCTCTAGTAGATCATCTTAAGTGAATATTGAAATTATTGTATAAATTTTTGTCTCCCTCTCACACTTAACCCACTGAAATTTTAGTTGATATGGCTTTAAAATCTGGGAGGAGCAAGAACAACAAAATCACACCCTTTCTCCCTCACAAATGTCATAATGATTTCTATATAATTATGCCGATTAAAGTAATACAAATAACAAAATTAAATAAATAACCTAGGATACCGTATTAGTTACTCAAGAAGTAAAGTTAACTGGTGGCCAGAGGAGAGAACCTGATATCTTTATAACTCTCAAATTTCCCCAGTGTTAAGCCGAGAGTTTTGTGTGTATGTTTCTTTCTCTGTAATTGAGTTTTGTATTTAGGGCGTTTCACATCTATCTATCTATCTATCTATCTATCTATCTATCTATCTATCTATCTATCTATCTATCTACCTACCTACCTACCTACCTATCTATCTATCTATCTATCTATCTATCTATCTATCTATCTATCTATCTATCTATTTATTTTGTGTATTATGTGATAGAAGAAAAATATTTCTATTAAAAATGACTAGCAAAATAGCCCTGACGTGCTGCTTGAAGCACCTGGGCAGCTCAGACATGAACTTCCTAAACCATGAAAAACAAGACAACAAAGAGGATGGAAAAGAGGGAGGAAAAAGTCATCAAAGGAAAGCAGGGAGAAACCGAGAAACTGGTGTGGACAAGATCAGAGGTGAGAAGCCCTGTTGGAGCGGCCGTGTTCTGTGCTTACAATACTGGGAACAGCAAGCCCAGCCTGGCGCTGCCCCTGCTAGACCAATGCTCTTCAGTTGCTCAGGCTGAGTCCCCAGCCAAAAAAGCATTGTTTGTGAGCAAACTGAAGTGCTAGACTTAAGCACTAGAGAGCTGGTGCAGAGTTATTTTAATTTGTGTAGTAACCTGCGACTAGGGGTAATAAAAAGAAGGCAAAGCTTTTATATTATAAACCTAAAAATACGATTTTTTTCTTGTAAAATGTATAAATGGTTTTGAGAAATTAAGTCATGTATCTATATTTTCTATACATAAGTACACAGGAAACATTTTGGAGTTTGTTTTCTGCTCTAAACATGGTCATGTTAAAACAAGATTTTCACATTGTTCATTGAATTTAAAAGTGAATTTTCTTCCATTTAGCATTTCTGGCAACTTCACACTGAAATGTCTAATTGTTTAGAAAGACAAACCAATATATATTCCAAAACAAACAAAAAACCCCATATGGGATGAACATGTCCACCGAAGGAAATTACTAATACTTGGATGATAAAGGAAATAACATAAGTGATTTCATGGCAAAGCATAAACAAAGGCCAGGCTGTGTAATGTTTGGCTCCAAGAGACCCTGCTACAGATAGGAGTGGAGAGCCCCACATTTCTTCCTGAAGATGGCAGTATGTCAGTGGCTAAGGCAGTGGCACCTAGCTGAATAACTGCAGAGCTATAGGAGTTCAACACAGGTGTCTTTTTTTTTTCTTTTTCTTTTTAAATGGGAAAGTCCTTTCAACAAGGCTTCCCAATTTCTACTTCAAAACCCAAGTCTGGATGGATGTGTGATACCAGCCTTCTGACCTAAGGATGCGGAGGATACAAAGTAAGACATTGTTTTGGTTCCTCCAGTACTTGGGGGGATACACCTTCCATAGCACTGCAGAAGGAAAAAGAAACCTAGTATTCACTTCAGAATTTAGAGTGGAGTTGCAGATATGGAGCAGCAAGAAGCAAAAGGATGCGTCTCAGACTGTCAGCTGCCATCTTGAATAGTTGAGTGTCTGTTGATCAAGGCTATGGGAGAAGACAAGCAGGATGAACTCAGTGCTTGGTACAAATAGCAAACACATAAATGGAACCTTGTCTGTGTCAGCAATTAGCATGCTACCAAAAGGGGGAAGAGTAGGAACAGATTTTGAGAGCATTATCAGAAAAAATGAAATGAATGTTAAGCATTTAATGTGGCAAACTCTAAGGGAATAATATGTATACACACACACACTCACTCACCACACATGCTTGCACACACACACACACACACACACACACACACACACTCTCACTCACCACACATGCTTGCACGCACAAACTTATGGGGAAAGAAATGCACAACAGAAAAAGCATGAATAAACAAAACTGTTAGGCAAAGATAACGTTTGAATTATCTGTACTGTTTAGTCTTAGTATATTTTAAACACCCAAATAAATATTAGGAGTGTTAATGTTCGGGAATTATTCCACCGTTTTATTTGGTTGGCCAAAGCCACATTCAATTGAAAACAGGCTGATTTGTGGAACAGTCTGCTGGCAATGTCTAGATCATAGGGCTTCCAAAGGAACGAGGAAGACCACAGTCCTAAGGAAGGCTGCTTAGTGTGGTCATCTGGAAGTTGTCACCAGCAGTGGAGAGAAACTGATTCCTGCAGTAGCCACCACAGCATATTTTATTGTTTATAATCTTTGTAAAATTCTCTTGAAACCAATATATTTCTTTTTCAGTTTTTTTTATTAATGTAGTGTTATAACACACCACAGCGCATTGTAAATGCTTTTATGTGTAATTGCATCAACGTTAACATCCTGTCTGCTCTAATTTATATAAGCCAAACCAATTTATAATGACAGTTTATTTATGAATAAGATCCTTCATGGTTTTACTAATTTCTAAAGAACTGAATCCTTAGAATTACAAACCCTTTGCCTTTGGAGATAGTTCTCTTTTTTTCATCTCTCTCTCTCTCTCTCTCTCTCTCTCTCTCTCTTTCTCTCTCTCTCTCTCTCTCTCATACATGTGGTGCACTGGTGTACAGACGAACTCACCCATGCAGGCGCTTGCAGAGACCAAAGGCTGACATCAGGTGTCATTTTCATATTTTAGAGACGGGGTTTCTTCTTGAATATGGGATATGTTGTTAAGACTATACTGATTGATTAGCAAAACCCTGAGATCTGCCCACTCCCCCTCCTGCCCCCCCAGTACTGTAGTCACAGGGGTACCCAGCCATGCCCTGCTTTTATGGGAGTATTGGGATTAGAACTTAGTCCCTTGTACAGCAAGTGCCTCAATCACTGAGCCCTCTTCCCCTGCTCAAGATTTTTCTCTTTCTCCTCTCCTCTCCTCTCCTCCCCTCCCCTCCCCTCCCCTCCCCTCCCCTCCCCTCCCCTCCCCTCCCCTCCCCTCCCCTCCCCTCCCCTCCCCTCCCCTCCCCTCCCCTCCCCTCCCCTCCCCTCCCCTCCCCTCCCCTCCCCTCCCCTCCCCTCCCCTCCTCCCCTCTCCTCTCCTCCCCTCCCCTCCCCTCCCCTCCCCTCCCCTCTCCTCTCCTCCCCTCCCCTCCCCTCCCCTCCCCTCCCCTCCCCTCCCCTCCCCTCCCCTCCCCTCCCCTCCCCTTCTCTTCTCTTCTCTTCTCTTCTTCTTTTCAAATTGTATGGAACAATCGTTTATTGAGGAAGGGTGCATCAATCCTTCTTGGTCACCACCTTCCTCACGGTTGCTCAGCTCTTTCAGCCCTTTCTTGGCATAAATATGCATGCCCACCCTCTTCTTGCTGAATTTGAGTCTGTATTTGTCCTTGGACAATTTGTGCAGCTCCACATGTGCTGCTTGTAGAGCTCGAAGCCTTACACCTTCTGGATCACCTCTCCAATGGTGCCCCCAGGACAGGTCAAACAAGGTATTTTCTTGCACATCTCATAGAAGATGGTGTCTCTTCCATTGCATCCTAAGTACTTACTGGAATCAACCTTCTCTTGTGTTCCTTATTGTATGGTATTGATGGCACCGAACTGATACCACTTTATTGAAAAATTAATTGTTCAAAGATTTTTCTCCCTTCTCTTTGGCTTTTCGATGTTTGAACATAGCATGTCTAGATGTAGTTTTTAATTTTTAATTTTCATTCTTACATTTACTCTACCTGCTGTTTTCGTACTTCTCTGGATCCATAGTACAACATCTGACATCAGCTTGGGAACGATCTCCAACCTAATTGCCTTAAAACGTTTCTCTTGATCTCTCTTGTTTTCATGACACTCATATTGCTTTCTTTGCGCTTGCCACATGGCTTCTCGGTAAAGGTCTTCTTCCGAACTCTTAATTTCCTCTTTTGTGAGACGCTGTTGCCATAATCTCAGTCTCAGAATTCTTTCTTCAGCCATGTAGAGTCTGAGGGGGTGTTCCATTTCACCCTCAGTGTTCTGGTCTGAACATTACACAGGTACATTAATTTCTGGCCTGATAGTTATATCTTCCATATCGGACTTCCACATCTGACAGTTCCATACTTAAACTGTCTTTTCCAATGGGGCTTTGTGTTTATCGTGCTTTATTGTTTTTTAAAATTGAAAATCTGTACTTGGTGTACGTTGCTAAAGAGGCTGCAGTAAATAGCCCAGAGAGAACAGAGGTGAGGGATGAAGACATGAAACAGTTCTGTCATTCTCTGGTCTAGCCTCCACCTTTTGGTGAACTTCAGCTTTTAAACTGTAGGCTTTTCTATGGCTTCTCAGAATTATGCCCACCCCCAGCTTGGACGGGAGGGAGAGAGGAGGTTGGTGTGGGGTTTCCCCTCTGACGGAGAGGACGTGGCTTGTTAAGAAGAACACATGCCTCCATTTCCACTCTCCTGGCTATAAGCATGAACATTTTTCTCAGTATTCACATGGTAAAATTCCCAGAGGTTATGTGTGGGTGCTCCTCCGTGCTCTTGGAGCCTCGGGAAGCCTATGCTACTATGGGCTTCCTTACCCTGCCTCTGAGGTTTATTCTCCTGTAAATTCCCATTCTCTGAATTTGACAGTTTGCATCTCTCATTTTCAGGGCAGTGGTTTGCGCTGTGGCCTCAGAATAACTTGCTGGACTTCTACTTTGGCATGCGTTTTACTTTGTTGTTAGGGAGAATCACAACGTCTCAATTCTTTGCACGCAAGACCAGAAATCAGAACTCTTCACAATTTAGTCACAGATATACAGGGAAATATTGAAGCAATTTTGATGTAGCCATTTAATCTTCATAACTGCTTCTTTGGAAGTGTAAGTGTGATATGATCTTACATTAGCCTGGAACACAACAAAACAAGAGGAAAAGAAGTTCTGCGTAAGTCTGTACTTATGCTCATAGGTGCATTCTGATGTACGAAAGTACAGTTTTGGAAATCATTCACTAGCTTTGTTCATTTCTGTATATGCACATGTATGTGTTGTGGCATATGCACATGTATGTGCGGAGGCATATGCACATGTATGTGTGGAGGCATATGCACATGTGGAGGCTAGAGGCTGATGTTGCATTTTCCTCAGGCACACCCCATCTTATCTTTTTTTGAGGAATTGTCTCTTTCTGAACCTTACCAATGTGACTAGATTAGACAGTCAGTAAACCCCACGGATCTTCCCATTTCTACTTATCCATACTGAGATTACAGGCACGTGTGAGCAAGGCTGATTTATACGTGCTTATTCCCCTAACTCAGGCCCTCATGATTATTTGGCAAGAACTTTCCCAACCAAGCCATCCTGCTAGCCCCCAATCGCTGAGTACTCAAGTTTTTTTTTGTCTTAGTCTTTTGTATGACTTGAAAGAGTACCACAGAATAACTGTAAATAGAAGGAATTTGCTCCTCAGTTACAGAGGGTGGGAAGTTCAAGGACTCAGGAGGTTTGGTTGGGTGCCAAGAGTGCCCAGTGCTTTTGAGATGGCACACTGATGCTGCATTTAGCGGCAAGGAGTGTACCACTCTGTGCGACAGAGCTGGGAATCCACAAAGGGAGCAAACTCCTTCCAGCTTGCTTTCTTACATGGAATCAAAGTGCTCAAGAGGCCAGAGCCTACGCAGCCTTAATACATCATGGAAGCTCCAACCTTCCCACTTCTGTGAATCAAGGATTCAATTCCCAACACATTGATTTCGTGGATACATTCAGACTACAGCAGCCTTGAAGTTATAATGAGATGTGACTGTAGATACAACTCCAATCATAATCAAAGCGTACCTGCACCCCATTTGCACCCTGACTTTTGCCTGACACTCTCACAGTTAGTAGTTTGGAACTCGGTCTGGTAATAGGAGAAATATGATAGGTGCAGTTGATTACATTTCTTTTTCTTTCTTTGAAGTACAACAAAGATTTTTTTTAAAAAATTCCAGAATGATTCAATATTTTACCAAAAGCGATTTATTTTTTTCCACCTGGACTGTCATCTCAGAAGCTCAGAAGACATATATGTTTTTTAAGATGCCTGTTCTCTGCAACAACTTTGATTATTGTCATTCAGTAATCAATATGTGCCATTTCCCCCACTCTGGTTCCTCCTCCAAAGAACTCCCCTACTGCCTTTTAGATATTGTTTCCTCTCTTTATACACAGAACCATGTACGCCAACAAACATAAGGTTCAAAAACTAAGGTCCATGTACGAGTGATGTTGACCTTGTTTGACCGATCAAAATGGATCATGAAGCCAACGAATGGCATAGAAGAGCGTCTTAAGCCAACAGGGAATGAGCACATTAAAAATGTTTTCCTTCATGCCATTTGTCCTCAAAGTTATTCTCATCTCAAAGTTTTCCCTCATAGCATTATGTACAAGAGCAAAGGAAATGACACTTGAGAAATGGGAGAAAAGCAAGCAAAATTTTGTTTTTGGGGTTGAAAGTCACAGCTATTGTCGTCATGTTGACAATGTTTGCCTTTTCCTTCACCAGCTTCACTACCTCTTTTTGATTCTTGACTCAAGGTAACTGTGCTTGCCTGTGAACTTTTGCACCATTTTAGAGACATTAGTCAGACTACAGAACATATGCAGTCCTCCTACTGACTCCCAGTAAGCTGTATACTTATTGAAGTGAAAAACTGCGTTTCTCTTCAACATCGGACAGACAGATCATTTCTTTGAGAGAAACACATATGCAAAAGTCAGTCTTAAAATAAATATCAATTCTCTTGGCTTAGTTTGTGATATTTTGAGCACACAGTTCACTTTTCATCTTCCCTAGTGTGCTTACTACCCGAGATTAGCTGCATGCAACGCAAAGTTTATTTCTGGGCACAAGTCAGCTGCGGTACACTGCAGTGGCCAGGGCAGAACAGCCCTGCTGAATTCTCTCTTTTCTGGAACTCCTATTTTTCACTCAAGTATTTCCCTTTAATTGTGATTAAGAAGACAAAGAGGTGGCTCAGCAGGTAAAGGCTCTTGCTATACAAGCCTGGCGATCTGAGCATAATCCCTAGAACCCATGTCATGATGGAGAGAGAGAACAACTCCACACAGTTGTCTTTTGAACTCCACACACATGCTGCAACCCCCCCTCACTGCATATACAGAAACACAATAGTAATTACTAAAAGCTTGTGATTAAAATGTATGTAATATAACATTTATTTTATTAGCTATTTTCAAGCGTAGGTGAGCATTTGGCACTGAGGAAGCCTTGGGTGAGTGTAAGGATTAATGAAGTCCTGAGAGAATGTGTGTGATTGACAAGGACCAATGTTGCAGACCCATGAAAATAGGCAAAGCTTGATTTCAAGGACCAATGCCCCAGATCCACAGGAACTGGCAATACACAAGGGTTTACGACTTGGACCAGTGCTAGCAAAACTAGAAACTGCTGCTTCCTCCTTGCAGAAGGCTGCTTCTTTGCTGAGAACTGCTTCTGACATAGCTCCCCCATGCCCCGCACCCTCTGCGTACATCATAAGCCACTAGGGGTCCAGGTTGTGCCATTCTTGTTCCTGTAGCAGAATGAACACAGCCCTACCCGATCTCAGCTTTTTTTGTAAGTGTGTCTGTCCTTTCTTCATTGCTTCTTCTCCCCAGTGAGGTTTTCAGGATGAAGCCAGACAGGACGTGGCTGCGCAGTAGAATTTACTCTATTTACATCTGAAGGACAAAAACTTGTAAAACAGAAACTATATCTCTAAATAACTTCCTTTTTCCCCCCTCTGCCCCGAGCCCCAAGAAACCGCTATTGGCTTTCTGTTTCTATGATTTTGACTGGTCAAGCTCACACAGGAATGGAAATATACAATGCCTACCATTTTGTGATATCCTGGTGATTTGTGTGTATCTGCTGTTTGTCCTGGAGTCACCTCCCAGAGAGAAGAATGAGAGAACCAGACAATATTTATGTACTGTGATGAATGCGGGCTAAGATGTCTTTTCTTAGTCTTTTAGATAAATATAAATTGTCACATTTTCTTTCTCCAGTCCAGTACATGTTGTGTAACTCATTGTCAATGCCTCCTGGCCCGAAATCCCAAGGGGCACACATTTGAGGAACATGCAATGTGCTTGAACTAAGCTTCTCACTGGAGCAAGGGGAAAACACAGGCCATGGTAACTGGATTGTGCTTCAGTAATAGGATAGCTCAAAAGACTTCTTGAATCATGTGGGCTTTGCACACGGGAAAAAAGGAGGGAATTCGTCTCTGTGATTGTTGCCAGGTAGTGAGGAGCCTTTGAAGACTGAAGCTCTCAGTCTTCCCGGTGGAGAGGGCTGTTGTACAGAACTCTTTGGGGAAAGACATAGAAACTCCACCCACCAGCCAAAGCCAGGAGGAGGATGGTTTCTTGTGGAGTTTCTACAGAGCCCTTATTTGGGTCGGCGCTTGGAGAAAATAATGAAGCAGTCTTGTTTTGTTCCATTGTACGATGGTCTCAGAATGTCCTTGTTTGATGTGGATGGTCTAGGAGGTTGTTTATCTACAACAGGGGAGCATGTTCCTTCCTTAGAGGAAACATGGAAAACATTACATGAGAGAAGCATCCGAAGTGCTGAGCAGATAATTCTGGAGCGAGAACTTAACATAGTAAAGACGGACTTTCGTTATTTCCCTCCCTCTCATGGGAAACTAGTAAATGTCTTTTTTGTTGTTGTTGTTCATTAAAGAGGAACTTATGGGTAGCAAATGTTTACTGTGATGCAATGGTGAATGAGCATACATAGCCTCTGACAGCATGGCCCGTAAGACAGCTCAATAAGAAGAGGGTGAAAAGCTACAGGAGATGTCCCCCTGCCACACCTTGGCCGTGTTGGGAACTGTGTCTACGACAAAGCGATGTTGACGGTGGTTCTACCAGATGGATGAGCACTGTCTAGAGGCTTGCTTTAGATGGGAGGCAAGGGATAAACTCTGACAAAGAGTGAGGGACCATAGTGCAGTGTGTCCAATGAAAAAAAGAAGCAAGCCAACTAAAGACAACAGAAAAGTCTCTCACTTTCTAAATATACTCTATAGGAAACTGTTTCTCTTCCATCTTGCACACACTTGTGTGTGCCTCATGCGGTAGTGCTTACAGCTCCTTTATTAATTGATGATGATACGATGCTGTGAGCATGCTAAGTGGAGCACATTTGCTCACAGAATGGTGATCAACGTGACTACTGTTTCGGTGGAGCCCCTGTTTTCTCGCTGTCGTTGGAGTTTCAACTGTCTGCCCCGCTTCGTGCAGCAGACAGCTGCTTTGCAACACGGCTGATTTGGTGACTATATTTGGCCTTTCCTTCCTTGGCTTGGGACTGAACCCAGGAATGACGATTAACAGAAAGGAAACAAAAATGGTCAGAACTAATTGCAGAGTCCTTTGCTAACATATCCGTCTGCAATGTCAACTGCTTTCTCAATTTCCAAGGCACTAGCATATGGCTTTAAAAGCACCCGGTTGGACTCTGTTGTGGGAACTTCTTGTCAAATACACATTCATGAGCTACTGGGAGTTATCTTGATATATAAGCTTTTTGGCTAGGACCTACCAAATACATAATCACAACCCTTGAGCTTCCAGTATTACCTCTGTTATTACACACAATATTTAGAGAAATAACTGGACAAAGGAGATTATAGCAGCTTGTATCTTCTCCATTGCTTTAAAACACTTCAATATTATCATCTGTCATTAATAAAACAAAACCCAGAAGGCAATGTTGCCATTTTAATTGTTGATGAGCATCTGAGAGTATTTAGCTTACAAATAAGATGTCTAAACTGTTTATTTAATTGAATTAATCAGTTGATCAATTTATTTATTTGTGCTGGGATTACAGGCATGTCTTACTCTGTTCAGTCCAATTTTAATTTTTTAATCGTTGTTTCAGTGAATAAGCAGATGTGGTTGGAAGCACACTATTGATTAAAATCACCTCAGCTAATAGACGTAGCTCAACCAAAACATTGGCTTACACAATTTGCTGGAATTCTCTGGTGAGTCTTTTCTTGGTGCATAAAAACTTCTCAAGTGTTTGCTGTCCTTTGTTAGATGGCAAGATAAGTGGATTAAATAGATGGGAATTTGGCTTAGAGAAGTGATACTAGGAGAACCAGATGTGGATATGGTGAGGAAGCATCTTCATTGATACTGCTGTGTACAGCTCCCATCCTCAGAATTCATTTCAGGTGTGAGAAAGTCAAATGTACAAATGCATTTACATTACATTGAACAGGTGTTGGCTAGTGCTATAGGAACAGGTGTTAGCTAGCGCTGTAGGAGGGAATGGAGATTCTTGCTGAAAACGAAGCAGGGACAGGAACACTTGCCCCGAGCTGGGTGGTTTTATGATGAATCTAGCTCTTGAATGGGCTTTGAAGAGTAGAAAATAGCTCAGAGAGCAACGGTGATTAAGCGTGGGAAGATGAAGAACATTCTAGGACTTAACAATGGAGCTGAACAAGAACACAATGGTAAGAGGAAAGTGGGTGCTCCATCTACCTAGCCCATCTCTGACCCATTATTCCATATAAGAGATTATTTGTAGTCACAGACTTACTGTGGCCATTTAGTTTTCAGTGTTTTGGGGTTCCTTGTTTCTTTTATCTTTTGCTGTGCTTCTTTGTGCTTTGATGACTTTTCTGTGGTCTGTCTACTGTAGGTTTTTATTTGTGGTTCCTATGAGGTTTTCAAAAGACAGAGTGTAGTTCTCAGTCTATTTTAAGCTGACAACCTAACTTCAATCACATGCAAAATCTCTACACTTATTCCTCCTTCTACATCTAAACATACAGGTGCGTGCACACACACACACACACACCCCACATATATACACACCTACACACCATACACACACTACACACATCTACACATACAAACACACACGTAAACATACATACACACCACACACTACACAAATACACATACATATACATGCACACATAAACATATACCACACACTAATATACCCCCCCACATACGTGCATATACACATGCACAAACACACACTTGAGAAAGGTCTCACAATGTAGCCCTGGCTAGCCCAGAACCCACATTTTACATTTGGTGTCATAATTTGCATCATTTCATACTGCATGTTTGTTAAGTTATAACTATGGTTTTATATTTATATGAATGTTCTTACATAAAAACATCTGTTCTTATATAAAAAGCTCCTGTAATTATAGCTGTCTTTAAACTTTGGCTCTGGATCATTATATTAGAGTAATAAGTTATTTATACATCACCATTACGATATGGGTGTATTATGAATTTTGCTAGACATTTGCTCTTTGATTCTATATTTATCTTTGAGTTTTACACTTTTGTATTTCCCCTGTGGGGGAAAAATGGCATCTTCTAGCTTTGGCTCAAAGAATGACAGTATATCCTGTGAGGCCTATGTAGCGACCATGAACCTTTTCAGCTATTTTTTAATCTGAGAAAGCATCGGAAGGTCATTTTGTTGTGTTTTTCTTGTTGTTGTTGCTTTCTGCTGAGAAGTCAGTTGATGATAGAGGAGCATTCTCTTGTATGCAGCAACCCTCTTTTGTCTTGCTACTTTCACAAATGTCTTTAGTTATGGTTATTGACAATTTGAGTTTAATGTTTCAGTGAGACCTTTTTGGGTTGAATCTGAGCACTTTTGGCCTTTATATATCTGGGTTTCCATACCGTGCTTCTGGTATGGAGAGTTTTAAAAACATTTTTAATTTAGGCAAACCCTCCATTGTTTTTTCTTATTTCTCGCTGTATGTTATGTTATCTTGGTAGTTTTTTAGAAATCCATCCCACAAGCCTTCTTTGCTCCTTTCCATCCTCGTTATCTTTCCTCCTCTGATAGAATTCAAATGACTTGTCTCTGAATTTGCTGATCCCTCCCTCTCCTTCATCAAGTATACTGCTAAAGCTCTCTGTGTCACTTGGTCCTAATGTTTCCCAGTTTCCAAACTTGTTTCTTACCTGCTGTCCATCTCTTGGTGAAGCTTTTAATTTTGTTCTGGAATTGTCTTTCTAATATTGTTAGAAATTCTAATATTATTATCCGTGCCCACTTGTGGTGCACTGAACTTCTTTGGAATAATTCCTTTGGAGTCTTTGCCACATGTTTATACACTTCCATATCTTTCAGGTTATTGGAAGTCTATTGTGGCCCTTTGGTGATATGGTGTTTTGAATAGGAATGGCCCCCATAAGCTCATATTTTAAATGTGTGGTCATTAGGGAGCAACGCTATTTGAGAGGGATTAGGAAGTGTGGCTTTGTTGGAGTAGGTGTGGCCTTGTGGCCTTGTTGGAGTGGGTGGGCCTTGTTGGGGGAACTATGCCATTGGGATGGACTCTGGGATTTCAAAAGCTCAAGCCAGACTTAGTGTCTGTGATGGTTTGTATATGCTTGTTCCAGGGAGTGGAATGTTATGGTTTGTATATGCTCAGCCCAGTAAGTGGCACTATTAGGAGGTGTGGCCCTGTTGGAGTAGGTGTGGCATTGTTGGAGTAGGTGTGGCCCTGTGGTTTGGGGCTTAAGACTCTAATGTTAACTGCCGGGAAATCAGTCTTCCACTAGCAGGCTTCAGAAGAAGATCTGAACTCTCAGCTCTGCCTGCACCATGCCTGTCTGGATGCTGCCATGTTGCCACCTTGACGATAATGGACTGAACCTCTGAATCTGTAAGCCAGCCCCAGTTAAATGTTGTCCTTATAAGAGTTGCCTTGGTCATGGTGTCTGTTCACAGCAGTAAAACCCTAGCTAAGAGAGTGAATTCGGATGTAGAAATCTCCTTCGCCAGTACCATGTCTGCCTGCATGCTGCCATGCTTTCCTCCGTGATGACATGGATTGATCCTCTGAAACTGTAAACTAGCTTCAATCAAATACCTACTTATATAAGAGTTACCATCGTAATGTGTTTCTTCACAGCGATAGGTCGCTGACTAAGACCAGTGGTCTCTTGTTTTCCTGGTTATTCATGTTTCTTAGAGTCTTTTGTAGTTATCTGTACATTTGCACAAGAGGTCGTTTCCTCCAGGGTTTATCAGCTATCTCTGACACAGAGATTAACTTTACCTCTGAGCTGGGGTGCATTAAAGCACACTTTGACTCTAAACCTAGTGAGCCAGGGCCCGTGTGGAGGCTTTCAGTTCAGAGGGTAATGTGTCTATCAGCTCACGCAGCTGGCATCCAAAGTGTTGACAACTTGGCAGACCTATGCTGCGAGGACTGTTAGGGATCCAGTGGCAAGGGCAGCAGTGGAGACATGGGACACTCAGATGCATACACTTGGCCTCGAAGGCCAGCTGCAGGTATCTGCTGGGTGACAAGTTTGGTGGTAGGCAAGTGCACAGCGGGGAATATTAGAGCACGAGAGGCTCAGAAGCCATAGCTTGTAAAGGCAAATAAAGACTCTTGGCTACAGATCAATGGAGTCCTCTTTGGAGCAATGCTTTAATTCTGTCACAGTAAATATTGTGAGTCCTCAGTGGTGAAAGTATGAGGAGTTTGCAGCAGCTCCTGGGTCTGTTAAGGTTCCAGCAAAGATGGCTCCAGGGTCCTTTTCTGAGGAGACTCTAAGGACAGCCAAGTCACCTACTCTATTGCTGTCTAGTCACCTACTCTATTGCTGTCTAGTCACCTACTCTATTGCTGTCTAGTCACCTACTCTATTGCTGTCTCTTTTGCTCCGAGCTATTTCCAGATGCATACTATGCCATTCTTCCTTAGTGATCTGAGGAGATCACCAGGTGAGTCTTTCAAAAGGTGTCCTGAAAGTTTGTGGAATATGGCTGTTCACCCAGCCTTTCTTTTTCTTAAGAGGGCAGTTCATGGGCTGGTTAGTTTCTTCTCAGCCAGGGTAGTGATGGGTTCGGGAGAGGTGTGTGAGTCAGGCAAAATGAACCATTTGCCTATTGTTTTGAGGCATTTTACTTGGGCGTTCTTCCTCCACCATATGTCTATATCTTTTACAATGACCACCACCACCCACCCCAAGTACTTCCAGAGATATTTACCTTCCTGGATAGTTCATTTGGTGGGGAGGGAGAATGTTGTAAAATCTGATATCTTACTCCAATGTATTGCTGTCATCGATTGCTACTGCCTGATGGGAAAGCATGACTATAAATCCCAGGCCTGCCTATAACTCCAGTTTCAGTGAGTTTGGCACCCTCTCTTGGTCTTTAAAGCTCTTGCACATACTCTCTTGTACACGTGCTCATAAACTCATGCAGGCTCCCACAGGGTCACATAACTGAAAAATATAAATCTTTTAAAAATTGGCATCTTTGAATGCTTTGAATCTATAGCTTTGTTCTCGTACAGGGCAAACCTGCACACACATGATTGATTGAATTGAAGATGGTAAGGTGTGGTGATTTCCTGGGAGCTGAGTGGAGCCAAGGTCAACTCAAGAATGTTTATGAAAGGAAGATAAGGAGATTATCCAATAGTAGAAGTGATAACGAGGGCCTGGAATGGAAATGACAGGTGAGGAGGCCATAGCCAAGAAATCTTTGTCTTCAGAAGCTAAAAATAGACACGGAAGCAGAGTCTCTCCCAGTGGAGAGCCTCCAGACAACCTGACCTAAGCTCCGCAAGACTCATTTTGCATTTCAGTTCTCCAGAACGTTAGGATGATACATTTGTGCTTAAATCTCTTAGGGTTGAGCTGGTATGTTACAGCACCAACAAATAACCAACCCAGTTCTATAATGAGCTCTTTTATATTTTATTTATTTATATTTTGCTTTTCAAGACTGGGTTTCTCTGTGTAGCTCCTGGGTGTCCTGGAACTTGCATTGTAGACCAGGCTGGCCTCAAACTCTGAGATCTACTGGCCTTGGCATCCCAAGTGCTGGGACCACACCCAGACAATACTGAGCTTTTTTACTCTAAAATTTAGCCTGGTTTGGTGATACATTATGTGTTTATGTATCCATAAACACAAATCTATGTTTCTTTCTGTCAAGAGTCATTTTAGGAAGTAACATTTAGGCCTATCTACTGTGTCAGGATTAGCCCTTGGAGGTCTGAAACTGGATCCTCTAGATATACTCATGGGACATTATCAACCAACCAGAGTAGTTGTCAGGGAGGAGTAGAGGGTCAGAGGGAGCGAACAGGGAGGTGAATGTTTATCACCTTGTTTTCCTCAGCAGCCTCCTATATTGATACTGAGACAGGATCTTAATCAAAAACTTTGTTTTTTGTTTTATTTTGTTTTGTTTTTTGTTTTTTGTTTTTTTTTTGTTTTTTTGTTTTTTTTTTTTTTTTTTGAGACAGGGTTTCTCTGTGTAGCCCTGGCTGTCCTGGAACTCACTCTGTAGACCAGGCTAGACCAGGTTACCCTAGAACTCAGAAATCTGCCTACCTCTGCCTCCCAAGTGCTGGGATTAAAGGTGTGCACCACCATTCAGCCTAGCTTGTATCTTACTCTGTGTTCAAGATTCTGACTTAGACAACAATAGGAGTTATGGTGAAACATTTATAGAAATAGAGTTTTGGAAAATTGAGGGTATTTGCCTTTTAGATGAGGGTAAACTCTTCGGAAGTTCATCTTCCAGAAACAAATGAAAAAGGTATTTCCTTTTAAATAATCTGAAGTCTACTATTTACTTAAAAATATAGCTAGTAATTACTTCTAGTAACATGATTTTTCAAAGCAAAAACTCTCTTGAAATATTATGAAGAAGCAAAATTCAGTTTCTGAAACCTTTTTCTTCTTTTTATAGCTTGAAGGGTTATATTTCTACCCAATTGTTTTTTGGTTTTTGCCATTTTTAAATCTTCTAGGGTTTCTTTTAAACTTTATAGAGAGATGATCTTTGTAGGAGAAGTAATTTAAAATGGCAACCCATTCATATTTGGGCCATAATGGTATCTGGTCCCAGTTTATGATATAACAGAGAAATTCATCTGAGTGATGACTAAGTTAAACAATAAAATGACTCTTCTAGAAAAGCTAGATGTTTCTATCTCAGTATTATTGAGAATTCAGGTTTGTTCAAGTGTCTATACAAAACGATTAATTAAATTATATACCTATTTTAGTTTTCAGAAAGATATTAAAAGATTTGATTTTATATTTTAAGCACTTCTAAGATAGGCTTTAAGAAAATTAGCAGTTGGGTTTATAAATGGGATATTTTATCCCTTTTTACATATCAATTTAGATAAACTGCCAGTTCTTGTGCACGCCGGACTGGCCAGCAAGAACGATGCTGCAACAGGATCCTTCTGCACACGTTTATTGGGAGAGCTTGATTGCAGAGGCGAAGAGACCCCAAGCCCAGAACTGGTGCTGCTTATATAGGCCTAGGAGAGGCGTGTCTCACACCCGGATTGGTTGTGCATTCTACCTCATTTGCATGTTCCTCATCTGATTGGTTATTCTCTCTCAATACCTCACAAAACCTCACTGACATACCTCATTTGCATGTGTCACATCTGGTTGGTTATTCTCTCAGTACCTCATTATCATACCTCATTTGCATGTCTCACATCTGATTGATTAACTCTCTTAGTACTTTGCAGAGCCTCATTATCATGCCTGGGCTAGGCAGTGTTTTGGCGAAAAAACTTTACTGCATAAGTACGCATTGGTTGTTTGCCCAAACTTATGCATAGTGGCCAGCAGTAGCCTGCGCCACCCTGCAACGGCATATGTGGCTTCCCACAGCCAGGCAAGGATTTTAATCCTTTGTCTTTATCTACTGGGTAAATGGTAGAGAAGTCAATAGAAGAGAAAAACGAAAGTAAAGTAGAATTGAAATAAAATAGATGATGGGACATTTAGTGTTACTCACAGGAGTGATTCATAAAGAAAACTGAAGCAAGTCATGATAAAAACCCCAGGTCATTAATGAAAGAAATATAATCTGCCAAAGTTTAAGGGTGGATTTGTTATTTTTACTACATAATTTCTTCATAGCTATCTAAAACTATAGAAGTAAAAAAGTTTAGATCAAATCTGAAAATAAGAACATTAGGGGATAATGTTCTTATCCCCTAATGTTAGGGGATATTTGGAAAAGAAGAAAACTGACAAAAGCTGAGTCGTGTATGAGGATAACGAGGAGTGTGAAAACGAAATGACACACACTGAGCATCATAAATGCCTGACAGTCCCAGTTCCTGAAGGAGTAGGAACCACTGGGACAGTTTCCTCTCCCATGAAGCTTCGGCCTTCATTGTATCACTTTGCTGGAATGAATAAGTCTTCTAATGAAAGAGCAGCATGGAATAGAAGCAACCCAGTTACTCCTACCTCATACATCCAGAAATCTCTTCTGAAGCTAAGACTGTCAAGAGGGATGCTCCTTGAGTACGAAGATTCCATCAGAACGTCCCCTTGAACATCCTGTTTTGAATAGAGACAAATAAATGGTCGAGTGTGCAAATGGAACTGAATGACTTTGGAATATGAAATACTTCATATACATGAAGGTTGTTATTAGTCTGTGTATACTATGTATAACATCAAGCTGAATATTTTGAGGTGAAGGCATATTTTTGTAATTTTTAAGCAGTACTTGTATCATAGTAGGTTAGGGTTACAATTGCTGTAATGAAAAAGATCACAACCAAAAGCAAACTTGGGGAGGTAAAGTTTATTTTTCTCAATTTTTCATATAACAGTTTAACATCAAAAGCAGTAAGGGCAAGAACTCAGGGCAGGAACTTGGAGCCAGCTGATGCAGAGGCCATGGACGGGTGCTGCTTACTGGCTTGTTCCTTGTGGCTTGCTTGTTCAGTCTGCTTTCTTGTAGCACCCAAACACCACTTAGCCCAGTGTTGGCACCACATACAATGTGCTGGGCCCTCCCCCAGTCAACCTCCCTACTGGCTTGCCTATAGCCAGATCTTATGAAGGCATCTTCTCAAATGAGGTTCCCTCTTCTCAAATGACTCTAGCTTGTGTCAAGCTGACATAAACATGAGCCAAAACACTTGGGGGAGGGGGGTGGAGTGGGGTTATGACAGTCAATAGCCTAAGCAAAGAAATAAGTGGGTAACTCAAAGGTCACATAAATTCTGTACAAAATGTTCTCTGGTTGGATCTGAATGAAAGCTGGAAACAGTACAGCCATGTGATCCAAGTGCTATATATATGTGTGTGTGTGTGTGTGTGTGTGTGTGTGTGTGTGTGTGTGTATTGTAGCCAAGAGCTATTACACCTATGGCAGGATTGAACTTGAAAGTACAAATTTAGATATAATCTAACACATTTCCTTAAACTCCTTCATAGTTTGCATCAGCATCTGTGGGAGACTGATCGTTAACAGCCATATAAGATAAGCCTTAATTATCTAGGATTAGAAGAGCACATGAAGTAGGGATACCCCTACATAGTCATGAGAAAATTCATAGCAAGGAAACTAGCTACAAACATGAAATGTAAGTGGGTTTCAATCAATATTCAGTCTTTAAAGAGCAGCAGACTATTCCTGTTCAATTAACTCAATGTAAACTTAGTTTAACTTCTCAGGACTCATTCATCCTTTAAAATATGAAAAGTTCATCTGTCAAATAACCTTTGGGATATAATCAATATGGAAATCTTTTGTGGCAATATGCATGCACACACACACTCATTCAGCCAGTGGATGGCAAAGACTTGTCCATCTTTTCCTATAGGTGAGATTGAGATTTGTTAGACTTTTATACCTGAAAAGAACCTTAGAACATGTCTACGCTTAGCTCCTTATTTTGCAGTTTGGAACTTGAACCCCAAAAGATAACCTTACATAAGTTGGTCTAGCAAACTGCTAGGTGGCAGATACTGTCCTGCCACAGGTACGCAATGCTCATCATAGGCTGCTCCTCTAATTAACATTATTGAGTAGGACAGAATATTTGTTTCTGTCTTGGTATCATTAATTCAAAGATGCTCTATGGAATCATGCAAGAGAATTAATCTAGGGGTACAGAAGTCTCCATTTCTGCCCTGGCTCTGAAGCCTTTTGGCAAGATGTTTACTTATATATAGCACAGCTTCAATATCCATGTCTAAAATTAGAACATTCTTCAAGTAATATATGATCGAGTTTTATATACCTTCACTTTTGTCTGAGTCAATCTTGTTAGATATAACTAGGCCAAAGCAGACTGAGTTTTGAAAGAACGTTTTGACTTTGTCAGAACGACAAAGGGTGTGAGAAACCCAATGAGTTTGAATCTCTTGAGGCAGGTGGCTGCCCTGAGAGAACATGCTCTAACCCTAGAGTGAAGCCTTCAGGTTTGTGTGTGATAGGATGTGCCTACACTCTGCCCTCATGAGCAAAGACCTTTTTCACAAACAATAAGGGAGATGTGTGTTTGTATCCCTTCCTGGATGCAATGGGTCTATTTCCAGAAGGGTTCGTTTGTATCCCTTCCTGGATGCAATGGGTCTATTTCCAGAAGGGTTCTTCTGGAAAGTTCTTCTGCAGAGGTGGTTTTATTTCTTTTTGGAAATAGCTACCAGATGCTTGACTTGGCCCATTTCAGCTGCTCTAACAAAATAGTATAGCTTGGGTGGTTATGAACAAAGACATTTATTTCTCATGTGTCCGGAGTCTGGGAAATTCAAGGTCAATGTGTATGTTGAGGAGCTACTCTGGCTCATAGACCAAATAGACTTATCCTTTTCTCACATGATAGAAGGAGGGGAGGCAGGTCATTGGATGTCATTCATGAGGGCACTAACCCATTTTCAATCACAACCAAAGTCTCCATGTCCTAATGATGTCACATCACTGATTAGGCTTCAACATACAAGTTTGGAGGGATTTAAATGTTCACTGCACAGCACATCTTTTTAAGTTAAACATTATTATTTTTTTTACACGTATGCTAGTTTGCCTACCTGTGTGTCAATATATCATGAGAGCACCTGGTGCCTTCAGACGCCAGAGGAAATCAGTTTCCTTGGAACCGGAGTTGCAGATGGTTGTGGGATACTATGTGGGTGTTGAGAACTTGGGTCCCCTGGAAGATCAGCCAGTGCTCTTAACCACTGACCATCACTGTGACCCCCACAGAGCAAATGTCAACAATTGATAGTTGCTCATTGTATCCTAGGTCTTGCCCTGTATGGCTGCTAGTTTTCTAAGTCATGCCTTATATGCCTTCCTCCCTTATAGGTGGTATTTTCTGACCCCTATCTCTGGATTTAATCCTACCTCAGTTAGACAATCAATCAATCAATCAATCAATCCACCAGCTAACCAGCCAGTCAAATCCTGCCCTCAAGCAGAAGAAATTGATTAAACATATATTTGGTATTGTTATTTACATCTGTTTATGGGTTTTGGCAACAGGCCCACATCTTGTTGAAGACTAAACTGCCAGATTATGCACAAGTTTTAGTCTCTGAGAATCTGGGTTAGCAGGAACAGGTTTCTTATCGTTAAAATATTCTCCCCAAATTATTAGTTTGTTAAGCATTATTTTAAAATATGACTAATGTTATGATGAAGATACGTTGAGGAAATACTGGAAAATCATATTGAGCAGCCAAAAAAGAGTTAAATACTGAGAGTTAAGTACCTATTTTTAGATACTTATCTCCCTCCAAGTTGATCTCATGCCCTTTTCATGGGCACCATGCTAGAGTTCAGCTCTCGACTTCAGTTTCATGGCTTTATTGCTTCGGGGATCTTTGATACCAACTTACTATATACTTTGATCTCCAAATTATGCATATGCTCAACTTAGTTTCAATGATTGATGTGTTCTGATTATATCTTGCTGAATGTCTCTGCTACCTACTGATGATCTAAAGTACCACATTCCGTCCATCACTGTGTTGGGAAGATACAGTTGTCTCACCTCATCCATCCAGTCTTATGTCATTCTCTTCCTATTTTTAATCTTAACCTGTTCATTTTCCAAATGCCATTCAGTTCCCACACTGCTGCCTTCAACAGTCACTGGTGGGATGGTAAAGATGCTTAGAAATATGGTGGGCAAAGCTGGATTGAAAGTCCTTTCTATAGTTTACACAATTCTTTGCTTTTCTGTGCTAATTGGATGACCCATAAAGTAGTGGGATAATAATGTAATAAAGTACCTTCCTTTCTTCTAACTATTTTCTGTTTTATATGAATGGGCTCTTTGTCTAATTCAGGAGTCCTCCTGACTCCTATCTCCCTTCAAGATTTATAAATGTGTAAATTAACCTTTTCATAAAAGTGATATTAAATAATGTGTGTTCAGTGTCTTAGTCTGAGTCCCTGGGGTAAGAGAGTCCGTGAATAGCTTCTAGTGAGGTTGATTGGGGCATCCTGTCAAGAGCACATGAGGGAGGAAGGAAAGAGCATAGATGTGAGAGAGGCCGCAGGTTCCATCAGACAGCTGAGAGAGTCCTTCAGAGCTCTGAACCGAGGCAAAGGGGATGACCCTTTCTCCACATACCTTGCGTAGGTGATGGGTGTGCTGGGCCAGCAATGCGTGTAATTTTACTGAGTCACCTTCCTCTCTATGAGAGTACCACTGTAGAGAACTGAGGTGTGAAATGTATGTGAGACATGAAGTGTGCATCTAAATAGCTCCTCACAGCATGCACATATTGCCAAAATACAAACATATACTGTATAAACATAGATCTATGGACATTTGCATATATTACATACAGCATACACACAGCATACACAGCCTTGTGTATGTACATATTTCATATGGTGTCTTGACCCACATCCAACAACTAAGAAGATGTTTTCATTCAACTACACAATTCCTCAAGAGAAGAGTTCATTCCATTTCAAGAAGAAATCCTTCTGGAATTCTCAAGTTCAAATCAGGCTATTTTATACGCAGCATTAAAAAGTCATTTTAGAGTCTTAAAAATAGCATTCTCCCTACCTCCACACTATCACCACTACCCCACAGCTACACCAAGAAGCTTTTATAATAAATTATCTGAAATGTTTCTAACGGCTCTTCTCTCATAGGGAGAACAATACCCTCATGTACAAAAATCTATATCTCAGCTAATGGCTAAGGATTACACTGAGTACAAGCATAATGAGGTCACTGTGTTTGCTTGATATAAGGATAGTCCTCTTTAGTCTTTTGGGCCTAAGTGTCAGAGTGGTTATTTCTCTGTGTTAAAAATTCTATATTCTTCCTCCCTACTAATAAAAAATTCCATTAAAATAGAACTCTGGCTATAATCTCTAACCCTGGAATCAGTTGTGTAGTTCATTTCTACTCCCAGTTGACATTACACACACACACACACACACACACACACACACACACACACACACACACATGTGCGTGCACATCTATATTTTTCCTTTAAAAAACTTTGGGTAATGTCTGATTCATACCAATTCCTATTATTATAAATTTGTTACTAAATTAGTTGGGTTCATTGGTTTCCTATCTTGTTATGAAGTGAACTGAAATAAGTGTCTATGCTATGGTAAGTTATATCTTGTAGTAGCCATTGAAATGGACATTTGGAGGAAACTCTACTACAAGTAATGTTGTTTGAAGTAATAAAGTATGAAGCAAATTACTTATCGAGAAGCATGAGTTTTTTTTTTTTTACACAAGCATTAGATTCTTTTTCTCTGCTCCTTGGACAGGAGAGGGATGAGACTCTACACTAATAGTCTCTGAGCCACTCAGAACAGGAACTCTAAGTCCTCCCTCCCATTAGAACTATTATGAGTTCATTTTTATTGTTTGCATTACAACCATCATCAGTGACTAATTATTATCCTTGGCACTCAAGATGAGTGTTAGAGAAAATAAGGCGTTAAAAAGTGAAGGTAACAGGATGAAAGCTTTAGATAAGCCTTAAGAGATGTTAGCAGGTCGCCTTTCCTGAGAGCTTAGTATGCGGCAGACAGAGCCCTAAAAGCTTTAGTGTTGTATTAATATATAAGGCAGAGATTAATTCTGAAATTTCTAATAGGAAAAACCAAGGCACAGAGAGAATAAGAAACAGCCTAATCCCAAATTGGCCAGTGTGATTTTAGAACAGACAGTGTTGTTCCATGATCAATGTCTGCAGCTGTTAGACCACAGTGTCTTCTAATTGCAAAGGCTGTTTATATTTGTCCCAACACTCCTGTATTTTAGGATGTCTTTTGTGTGATGCAAATGATTAATTATTAATGATTTTTGAAATACAGAGAGAGATTATAGAGAAATTAACACTGGGTCAAAACCTACCATAAAAATAAGAAGGTAAAGTTTTAAAGACGTATAGTTAGTGGTATATATGGAGCACTTGGATCAGGACTCCTCCAACCCCATCTTATAGCTCTTTGGGGTGTGGTCCAGGTTGTAGATATCGGTGGTGGATACCACTTCCAAGATGCGGGTCTATGGTTTGTTTTATTGTTTTGCTCAAACCCAGAGATGGAGAAAATTTACAATGATTTGATCAGGAGCCACATTTTTTTGAAGTAGTGATTTGTAACTGGTCAATAGTGACTGCTAAAACATGTATGTCTATGTCATGAAACTTGCATGTTAATGATACCGTGAAACTCACAAATCATTGATGTTTCAATCCAAAGAAGTGAATGTATTCTTTTTGTAGGTAGAAGATGTAGGAAAACAAATTCTTAGCTGGGTGTGCAGGCACAGTTCTGTTCTCTCACCCGAGATGGGAGGGACGTGGGTTTAAGGCCAGTTTGTCCACAGAACAAAAATGGCAGAATAAAAAAGAAAGAAAAATAATTCACTCATTAATTTCCTATTTATTTCTTTCATTGGAGAAGGAAAAATATAATCTATTTTGCACTCATATCTACTGCTCACTGCTGTTTTGTGTGTGGCTTGCTCTGGTGCTGCTATGTATTCAAATGCTAAATTCTATACCCTGATATCTGGTTGCCCCATATCCCATTGAATTTCTAATGTATATTCACTATCAATAGAAGTTTCTTGAAGGAGTCACCACTATGCTATAAATGCTGTACTGGAATTTCTACTTCCACTGTGCAAATTTCTCAGAAGGGTAAGCCTATTTATGCTGCAGTCTATACAGACTGGAAATAAAAATATTAAATCTTTTTAAAATTCTACATGGACCACTCTGAGTTCAGAAGTTATGATGGTCTGGTAGCAAAGAGAATAGATTTTACCAATTAGGAATAAATTGTCCTTAGAGTAAAAACTTTTTGTCTCTGTTTAAATCCTAACTTACTTTGTAGCATATGAGAACAGGTTGTAGCCCTCCTCCAGGCTCAAGGCCATTTTTCCTTGGGCATATCTGGAAGTATTGTAAGCAATTTGCAGTGCTACAGTGATTTTAAATAAAGGAGAATAATTTGAAAGTATCAATATGCTTTAATTTTTGCAATTTAGAGTACTTAGAAATATCCATTTGCTTCAAGGGGAGATTATGTTATGGGATTACATAAATTATATCAGAAGTGCATAGAAAAAGAGCCACTTCTGGCTCTAAAATCAAAAGAAGATTTTAAAGTAAAACAATAGTTCGGAAGATAATAGCTCATAGGAAAAAGATTATAAAAATTCCCTGAGGGTGTTAGAAAGAATGGAGCCTCAAGAACTCAGAATTGAATACTTCTTCTCTAGTGTAAAATGATTTCTCTTTCTGACTCATATCGTGAGGCTTTCTTCACAAAGCCGCTCTCCTCTGAGACATACAGCTAGAGAACAGCCCTCAGCTTCCCTGACAGGTACAGTCATATCAATGAATCCTACTCAGTAGAACTGAGGAAGAAATGGTTTGCATGACAGTGCCTGGCCTACTTCATAGCAGCCTTATACATAGGGTTCTGCAAAGATAAAGAGAAATCCAGAATGACATCATGGAAGAAACCTTGCCTCTGACAAAACAGACAGATGGCTAGCCAGGAGTGTCCATACTGAACTGTGACAATATGAAAAGCCAAACACAGGCTATGACAGGTATATTTGTTTCAGCAGCAAATATCCTCTTAACTGATATAAAGATATGATTCAAAGCATATGGAACCCTCCTCCCATTGGTTGCAAAGGATCATGAAAAGGCATGTCGGGGAAAGGCAAAGGAATAGTGTCAGGGAACAGTTCTGATTACCCTTCTGTAGGCCTTGGCTTGGACAGTGACTATATCAAAATAACAAGGCTCAGCTAGTTACAAAGGACTAGAGGACAGATTTCAGATCTTTCTATTCCTCTTTTTGGAAAAGAAATATAAATATAAAATATCTCTTTGGATATTTTCTTGTACCCTCGAAATGGAATCCAATGTTCTTAAAGTGGCAGGTTGGGGACATCCCTAGTGTTTGCGGTGGGGGGGGAGGGGGGAGGGGGCTGTTAAAAAAAAAAGAGGCACAGTGAGTAAGAGAGCAGCGTTCTGGGGTTGGTAGCCTGAAGTGTGGGTATGATTTTGTCATACTTACTTGAAGTTTTTATTACTGTCATAGAATGCCATGACCCAAAGCAACTTGGGTAGGAAAAAAGTTATTTGACTTACATATCCCAGGCAACAGTCCACTGAGGGAAGCCATGACTGAAACTCAGGCAGTTTCCATGCTTGAATCCATGAGAGATTGTTGCATATTGGATCTTCATGGTTTGGCAGCCTTCATCTACAACTCATCACCCACAGTGATCTGGGCCTTCCTACATCAATTATTGATGAAGACAATGTTTAACAGGCTTGCTCAGAGTCCAGTCTGGTGGGAGCATTTTCTCCATTGAGGTTTCTGCTTTCCCAATGGTTCCAGTTTGTGTCAAGATGACCAAACAAACAAAAAACAAAAAACAAAAACAAAAAACCAAACCAAACCAGACAACAAACTAATAAGGATGGTATGTGTTGTGTCCAAGTATGTATTGTATGTGTATGTTTGAAGATTTTTTAACTAGAGAAGTGAGAAATATTCAGGAAAGGGCCCTGAGTGTCATTGCTGCTCCCCCAAAACAGACCAACTTTCAAGTCTTAAGAATGTCCTAACATCAGCTCTTCAAACTTCAGGGTGCTAAGCAGTCAAGTGGTGACTGAAAGAACTTGCTGTAGATACAGAGGCAGCAGACTGCTGTCTGGAGGATACATGAGCCATGAGGCTCCTCATATTTGAGCAACAAGAAATGGGAGGGGCAGAAATAGGAAGGAAAACAGTCAGCTCTGGTGGCTCAGGTCTGCAATCCTGGTATGGGGCTGAAGTGGGAAGATTGCCTCAAGTTCTACACTGGTCTGAGATATATAGTGAGCTCTAAGTTAGCTTGAGCTACAGAGGAAGAGAGAGAGAGAGAGAGAGAGAGAGAGAGAGAGAGAGAGAGAGAGAGAGAGAGAGAGAGAGAGAGAGAGAGAGAGAGAGAGAGAGAGAAATCTGAAACATGCCAAACCCAATCAAGGAAAGGAGATTTCAAAACCAAATAGATAAGGAATTACATTCTGACAGGCTGAGCATTCAAATTGAATGGAGGTTTAAATTGCTGCATTAGGGTCATAGAACATTCACTAGGCATGTTCTAGAAACTGAAGGAATCTCATACTGCTTAAGTCTTAGTGTCTCTTGTTGAGTCACCTGCTTTCTGCTTTCACTTATGGTTTGTATTATTGCCAATGCATGTTTTCTACACAGGTTAACGGGATTCAGCGTCATGCTTTTCTACATAAACACCTCACGTATTGATCATGTCAGTCTTTCTTTGTCTAACCCCACTTGTGTTCCTCTTTCTGTCTCATCTTGCCCATTTGCCCATTTTCCTCTCTGTAACTATCACTCTCTACTCTTTCTCTCAAACAAAATCAACCTTTCTATGGAGACTAAAGATAGCCTCCCTTCTGTCAAACCTTCTTTCCCTTCCTCCCTCCTACCCTTCCTTACTTCTTTCTTGCTACCCTGGGGATTGAACCCAGGATCTCATACATGTTATGGAAGGACTCTGCCATAGAGCTGTCTCTGGCTTTCAGGATGGGTAGGAGTTATTGCGGTTACTTTGTATTCACACAGAACTTTTGTTCAGTTACAGAATATCAATCTGTCAAAAGATTCTAATTCCTTAGAGAGGCTATTTGATTCACAACAATATAAACTACATTAGAGAGAAAGAAAAGAAGCAAACAAAGAAACAAAATCCTCTTAGTTAAACCAGTCTATAGTTAACCCTAGTGCTTTGGAAGCAGAGGCAGATAGATCTCTGTGAGTTCTAGGGCAGCCTGGGCTACATAGAGAAACCTTGTCTCAAATGACAACAGCAGCAACAACAATCCTGAATTTAGCTAAAACGGAAGCAGAAAACAAAGACTAAATCTTAATATAATTAAATTTAGTTTGAAATGACTGTCAATCTTAAAAGAGTCAAGACTATAGACACTGGTGAAAAGCTAAATATATCTGCCCAGTGACCAACAGTGATTTAAAATTGTCTCTCTGTATCCTGTATTTGTCAAGAAGGTTTAGATGCAAATTCTGATTTAAGTACTGAAACAACACGAGTAAGTGATGTCTCAGTTAATTTTTAATAACTGTGTATATTTAGATTAGTGCTTCTAAATTCTCTGGAGAGCTCTTATAAATATGAATGGTGTGTCTTAAGATCAAGGACCTCCTAGACAATAGAACATGAGTTTATTACCCGGCTCCCCCTCCTTCAAGATCTTGTCTCTGCTTTGCAAATGATCCCATCATCCTTCCCAAAGTCTCAGTGGATAATCCAGCTCCGCTGAGCAGCTCCCACCTGAAGAACTATACTGGGCTTCTTTAAATTCTGCATCTAACTTGCATTTCTGCTTAGCCTGCTTTTTCTCCTACCCTCGAATGCAGTTTTCCTGGCTAACTCTTCTTATTACAAGACAGAACTCAGACATTCGACTTTGGAGTGAAGTTTTCCTGACTCTGTATCAACTCCCCAGTATACCCTGTGCTTGTCCCTGGCACTGCGCTTTCAGTGCCGTCTTATATTTCTACTTGCATCGATTCAACAACACACAAACAAAAGCAAACATATTCCTCGTGCAGCATGGCCCCTCCACGGGAGCCAAGTTCTTCATCTGGTGCTTAGCTGAGGAAATTACGATCTGTTTCCATGCAGCGGGTGTGTGATCACACCGCCTGTGAGAACTATACTGACTCATTACAGTTTGCTTTAGAGAGTTTCAGGACTCTGTTTGGAAAAAAAAGGGGGGCAGGGGGGCAGAAACTCATTCTGTTTGAAGCAGGATGAAATATGATACAGAAAATCAAGCCCTACATACTTCTGAGAATTGGAAACATTTACAGCCGAATCTTCCTGATGCTCCAGAGGCCAGGTTGCTGTTCTTTCTTGAAGGAGGCAGGATTAGGGGTCCACTTCTGAAATGATTGCGTTTAACAGTGCAATGCCTATAGGGAGCGGAGGAAACCCTGAGTGACTCCTGAGGGTATGTGTATTGTAGACATGGGCACACAAATGACAAAGACCAAGGCCTTGGGCCCATGGTAAATTGGCAAGCTGTCCACATATGGACCAGGTTCAAGAGGGATGACCAAGGTTTCCTCATGATGCAATTGTAAGTGACCAGTTTACACAAAAAATAGCAACAACAGCTTCCTCCTCCCAGATGTTTACAGTCTGAGACTGTTCCTGCAGGGACCTCCAGGAAACTAGGCAACATCTGCCCCATACTGTACCAAAAAACATCCCTGGGTTCTTGGTTGCATGGATAGTAGGTGCCACTTCACCAGAGTGTGTGCACCCCACTTGACTCTAGTGTATTGTTGCCCATAGTCAGGGTTCCAGGGTTCTAAATAGTTCACATTGAGAAGCCATTGAGTGGTTAAAGTGGAGGAATCATTGGTGAGTTTTTAACATTTAAAATGATTATTTTCTTTGTCATGTGAAATAAGGGTTTGAGGCAAGGAAAGGTAACTTAGAGAGGAAACCTGCTAGAAAATAAATTATGTGGGCTCAGGCCAGAGATTGGGGTGACTTAAATTGGCAAAGGTTAGAGAGAGGAGGCAAGGTCAAGTAGATTTGGTGTTTGATTATTTTGGCAAGGGTGGGAGGTAAGGGAGACACTGAAGGAGGAAGAGATGCTTAGGATGGCTCTGGCTGGAAAATGGAGAAGGATGCTGGTGCCATTTACTATGGGAGGAAGGAAACCCTAAGGAACAGGCAGTTTTTGAATAAAGCTAATGACAGAAAACCTGTGTCCTTTGTGCTTTTCTTGAATCTATAGATGACTTTGGATTTCTTTTATCCAGTGATTGTTAACCATGAACAGTCTCTCAACCTTCCCATAGGGGACCTTTGGCAATGTCTGAACCCATTTTTTGATCGTCATTACTTCAAAAGCATTTGGGTGGCTTTGCCCTTGGTGTCTATTAGGTAAAGACCTGGGATGTTCTTGAGTCTATTACAATGCACAGGAAGGTTACCTGAAACAAAGAATTACATGGCACAGAATGTCACAAGGACTGATGTTGAAAAATGTGCTCTAATTATTTCCTGCTCTCACTTCTGTCTGCCATAATATTCTCCTGTCAATAAATCAGAGCCCTTGAGAATGTGAACATGGCCAGAATTTAAGCCCTCATCAGTCTTCTTCCTCTTTGGTAGGGTTTCCCCCCTGTAGTCTCTTATTACATGCTAATCATTTTCTTCACACATGCATTAGTAATGGACCTCCGAGATTCAGGCTGGCCTTTAAGTCTCCCTTGGAGAACATAGTGGAAGAAAATTTTAGATGTCACATTTTCACTTTTTTTTCCCATACTTAATTTCACAGTTCTAGATTTGAAATTAAAATTTCATCCCATTTAGATAATGCTTCAAGAGAATGACAAATGTTATTCTAATCTATTTTGAATGTTGGTGGGCAAAAATGCTCATTTTATTGAAGTTGAATTGAATTTTGTCTTATATTTCTTCTTTAAAAAAATACATGACAAGTGAATAGCTGGTGGTTTTTCCAAGAAAGATTAAGTCAGCCAGTTATCTCAGCCTGGGAGAGGTAGCTCTTAGTGATTCTTAGCCAGGAAGAGACTCTCAGCATTCCCATGGGGGACTTTTGGTAATGTCTAAATACATTTTTGATTGTTACTATTTCAAAAGTGGGCAGGTGGCTTTACCCTTGGAGACTATTATGTAAAGACCTGGGAGACCCAGGAGTTCAAAAATCACCCTTAATGGCACAGTAAGTTCCAGGCCAGACTGAACTACATTAATAAACAATGCAACAAAACCCAACCCAAACAATGACATAAACAAATAAAGGAAAATCTGTCCTTAAAATGAACTTTCTAGAAAAATCCAGAACTTCTTTTAATTTTGAGAAATTTGTTGAATCTTAAAATTAGATTCTTGGGAAAGTGTAAATATAATTTAATAAACACCATAGTTATTTACCACACATAGGTAAGGCCTATGTCTAGTATCCAGCCAAATATATTGCTGAACATAACAGGGTAACTGGATTTGCAGTTATACCCAGTTTAGTTTTCCAGCAAGCCTTACTGAGTACAGACTCTGCTTGGCTGCTGTCCTTTGAGAATATACTAGTAGGCAAGTTATACCTCGCCACTCTTTCATGGAGCTTGCCCAATAAAGTCAGATCTCACAGATATCAATGGGGATTTCCTTATTAAATCACAGGGTGGTGTAAGAGTTAATACAAAATCCCATACTATTTATAATCTAATCAGGGAGATTTCTGTAAGAAAGTAGTAATTAAACTCATACCCGAAAGCCGCACACAGTGGAAGGAACGGCACCCCTGGCAGAGCATATGTAACACCCTCAGGCAAAAGTCAGTTGATTTTATTCAGAAAACACACAGAAGGATTTGGGAGGTAACACTTCATGTTGAGAAGCCATTGAATCGTTTGAGTGGAAAAATTATATGATGAGAATTTACATGTAAAATGATTCCTTTCTATTGTCATTTGAAAAATGGGGTAGAGGTTAAAACAAAAAGTGGTCTAGAGGGCAAATCCTTTAGAAATAAATCATGTGGGTTCAGGCAGAAGAGGAGGGTGATTTAAATTAGAAAAGGAAGAAGAGAGGAGGCAGGACCAAGTAGATTTGGTGATTGATTATTTTGGCAGGGGTGGGGGAGCTAAGGGAGACACTGAAGGAGAAAGAAATGCTTAGTAAGGCTCTGGGTGAAACATGGGGAAAGAGGCTGGTACCATTTACTATGGGAGGAAACCCTAGGGAACAGGCAGTTTTCTATCAAGGTAGTTAAAGATCATAAATTTATTTGAAAGCACCCCACATTAAAAATTCTTAAAACACATTTCAATGTGGTACGTAGAGCTACTGTAAGGATTCGGAACCATGTTTCTACAATTTCGAAGAATGATCTGGATTGAAGATGGGATGTTGGGAGACTGACTACAGATGACAATGGAAGATAGGAGAGAAGATGAGCTCTCTTCAGGAGAGAACGTGGAGAGAGCTACACGCAGGCTCAAGGTATGAGCAAAGACACATGAAAGGCTGAGCAGAAAGGAAGTGTGTAAAGAAAACAGATGTCAGAGGATAAACAAAGGACTTATGTGCATCCATGTGTCTTCTTTTAACCAAGGAGCAAAAGGATATCTAGAATTTCCCAACAGACCTCTGCTTACATCTGGGGCCAGAAGCTGATAGGAGTCTAGGAGAGAATGACTTTAGCTGGAGACTTGGTAGGAGAGTATGGAATAGCCTTTGTGCAGGGCAACCAAGAATATTACTCAACAATAGTAGGGGAAGGAGGCATAATAAGGGAAGAGTGGTATTTAAAGGAACTGAACTCACTGAACCATGCAATGAAAGTAAAAGCAATGAAAGACGAGGCCAGGGCATTAGGCAGAACTGGAAATACCAGGATGATATCAGAGTGGGGGGGAAGAAAGACAGAAAGAAAGAAAAGAAAAGGAAATAAAAGAAAAGGAAAGAAAAGAAGCAAAAGCTATACAGAAACAGACTCTCTGTAAGAACCTTTCCTGCTTTATCCATAAGCCCATTATTAAGAACTTAGCACAGATAGCACATTGTAAATGGTCACTGACTTAATGAACAAATGAATCATGTAAGAACATGGAAGCCGGGCAGTGGGGGCGCACGCCTTTTATCCCAGCACTTGGGAGGCAGAGGCAGGCAGATTTCTGAATTTGAGGCCAACCTGGTCTACTGAGTGAGTTTCAGGACAGCCAGGGCTACACAGAGAAACCCTGTCTCGAAAAACAAACAAACAAACAAACGAGCACGGGTGAGGAGCCTGGTAGTGGTGGTGCATGCCTTTAATCCAGTGCTCAGGTGTTGGAGATTGGTTCTAACGCTTTGATTCAACCAAGAATCTGCATGTCCAGACGCTGAAGGACCTTCTTTTCAATTGGGTTTTGATGGATCAATAAAGATGTCAATTGGGCATGGGGATGGAACACTTAGAGTTGTAGAGAGGAACAGGAAAAAGAGAATCGTCATGACTCAGGGAGGAAGAATGGGATGCAGGAGTGGCAGGAAATAAAACCAGCCATTTGAGACTTCCAGTAAGTAGCCACTGGTCAGTTCCTGGATTTGGCCTGGGGTAGCAGGAGAGGGTTTAGGAGTATCAGCCTTTGTGGTAGGTAGCTAAGGCATTTTAAAGATAAGCTAATGTGTGTGTATCTTTCATTCGAGGATCCAAAGATAGCTCCTGGGCAGGTTCGAAACTTTGATCTGCAGAGAGCCCAAAGCAGTGTAGCTAAAATCTCACTGCTACTCTCAGGAGGCTGAGGGAGACTGATCTATGAGTTTGAGTCCAACCTGGTCTACAGAGCTAGTTCAAGGAGAGTCAGGGCTGCACAGAGAAACCCTGTATCAAAACAAAAGGGGGAAAAAAACCCCAAACAACAACAACAAATCCCACAACCCCCAAAACAAACAAACAAACAAACAAACAAACACACACACACACACGCACACACACACACACAAACACAACAACAAAACAAAAGAAAGAAGATGCTGAGAAAAGAAATCACTCCACAGACTGACTATGCCTCCCATTCTGTATTTTCAAAACATACATTGAATAAAGGGTTAATTAGCGTGAGAAAATCAATAGCAAGAAAACAGAAAACGTGCAGAGGACTTTCACAGGTATTTCCCAAATGGCTAAGACATATGAGGAACATTTTCGTTGAGCTATCACTTCCCTGTTAGAAAGAGAATGTGGGGTCAAGGCAAATTTGCACACCATTAGCATGAATGTAGATTAGTGAAGCCACTGATTGTGGAAAACACAGCTGGATGCTCCTAAAAAATAAAATTGCCATTGAGATCCCAAGCAAATGTAGAGTACATTTCAAGAAATGGGAAGAAATTGAGGTGGTGAATATGTGGATTAGCTTGATTCAGCCATTCCATCTTGTGCATATATCAAAACATTACATGAGACCCCATAAATGATTTAATTATGATTTAACAAAATACAATACCAATTGGTGAGATAAAACCAAGGTAACAGACATAGGAATGTAGTACTTGTTCAATTTGCAACTTACTTATTCTGTTGGCATTGGGGTTATCTTGACTAATTAAAATGGTTACATTTCACAGGCTGGGAGCAGGACACACCCTCTTTCATTCTTTTTCCAGTGTCCGTCCCTGAAAGGGAGACCTGTTTACAAGAAACATAAACAATAGTAGAGTTGAAGATGGAGATATGTTTTAAAGCTTTGCCAGCTGAAGTTGTTACCACTTAGGGAGACTGCAGACCACTGTGTGAGATGAGTATGAGGAGCAAGCCAGCTTGTCACGTCTTGTCCTGAGAGGGTATTTTGTACTTGCAGTTAGCAAGGGACCTGAATACTTGTGGAAATCTCATTCCTGATTAAGAATTCCATTTGCCTCTCAGTTGAACTTGTTTAATAGAAAGGAGAGAGTGAGTGTACCTTGTGCTTTGCCTCACGCAGATGAGTCACAGTGAAGTGAATCTTGACAATTTTTGTTCAGTCTTCTTTAGTCTGCTTAGTCATGCGTATCCCCAAAGTTCTCAGTATATTGAAATTAATTTTACAAATGTGAAGATTCAAAACTCCATTTTTTGTTTGTTTTAGAATACATAGGGGAACTAAGCAAGCTCTTATCTCAGATTTAGTAATTTACCCAAATCTGAAATTTTTTATATTATTTGACAGTGGCTTTTTTTCTTTTTTCTTTCCTTGCACTTCATTGTTGCAGATGACAGAGTTATAATCAGTGTTTCTATAAAACATGCTTATTCTAAAAGCCATTTTCAGTGAACTATAAAACTGATGAAAAGGCTCTTCTCTCCTTCCTGAGAAAAATTTGAAAGTTAATTTGTCTGAAGCCACAAAGGGACCAAAATATTAGAACAAATAAAAAGAAGAAAATTAGATTAAGACTGCTTTTGATATCTTTTCTCAGTGTGGACAATTCTTTCTTCCATTGAGAGGCGATGAGAAAAAAAATCCGATAAGTAAAATCATGTACGGCTCAGGCTATATTCTCCTCACTAAATTATAGCTAGCTCTGCTCACTTGCTTTTGAAATTCAAACTAAGGAAACTTCAGTGGTTTTCATTGCACAAAATAAATTCTATTCCTGAACTTTATTCTGTATATGGATGGGAAAAATCAAAGAAGTGAAGTTAAAAAGAAAAAAAAAAAAGGTAACCCCCAACCAAAATGGAGGAAGTAAGTGTATGTTTGAGACCTACCCTAGAGAACTACATTGGAGTTAATCAGAATGGATGAGATGAATACATTTAAGCAGACACATACAGAGGACAAACGGAAGCTGAAGTGTGGTATGGGTCTAAGCTGGAAAGAGGAATTAGGCCCTAGGGAAGAACAAAAGAGGGGCAGGGATGAGGAATGAACAAAGAACCGGAAACAGGAAGTTGGAGCAGGAAGCCAGGGATAACTGAAGGGACAAGGGTGTGTGTGTGGGGGGGGGGGCGGGGCGGGGGAGAGCAGATACAAGTGTGTGTGGGTTCAAAATGTGTGCAAGAGAAGAAGATCTACGCTTGAATGTAACCTTGTTTGGCAGACAGCTACTCGTGTGACCACATGGGCTGTCTATTTTAAGAAAAACCGCTTCAAAGGAAGAGAGGGAAAGACAGGGAAACAGGGAGAAAGGCAACGAGAAGAGAGAAGCCTACCTGTAAAAACTGGTAACACATGTCCAAAGCCAGGTAAATGGATGTGGGAAAGAGAAACACCCCATGCTTTAAAGAAAGGGCTGGGAAGTAAAACAGGCTATGTGGCTCACTATATTTTAAGTGTATTAACACAAGCTGCTTGTCAAACTCTGTGGTCCCCCTGTATGACTGGCTGCACAGTGATTTATCATTGTCCCTTAAACATCACATAAGTGACTTAAGCATTAGTCACAGCTTCTCAACGTAAAAAACAAACACAAATTTAACTTTCAGAGGTACCGTCTGTGGTTCTTACCAGAATTATAATGTGTGGGGGCGTCTAATTATTGCTAGCTTTTAACCTAGATTTGTAGTATCTAAAACCTCATCATTGATAGATGATAAGGAAATTAATAAAAAGTGTACAACTTTCTGTATGACATATATACATACATATTCAATATCCTGTATGTATACACACATATCTCTCCCTCATGTATAAGTGTGTGTACACATATTTACTGTGCTGCCCTATATTAGCAACTGACAAAAAGTCCAGTAATAGAAGACCAACAAGGATACTTTGAAACATTAAAGAGCAGAGTTTCAAAATTGTAAGACATGAACTGTAGGGATTGAGGAAGAGGCTTGGTGGGGTAGCTATCGAAGAAGATTCTTAACTTTGATGAATACAATCTACTATTTTGTTATTGGAGGTACCAGTCAGAGGGTGTTAGCACAGTTTAATTTATCTGGCTTCTAGATCCCTACACATGGCCAGTCCTTTTTTAATGATTAGAATTCAAAGCTTCAGTGAAGTCTGAAGAGTGTGACCTAACATCTGGAACCTGGCACAACTGTCCAAACTCTACAGTCCTGGGTAATTTTAGGCAAATCAGTTCTGCCTCTCAGTTTTAGGTTCCTTCTTGGTGAGTTGGACCAAAACTTTGGCCCTCAGTCTTTTTTCTGTCTCAATTTATTGAACATATAGCTGCTGTCCAGTCTATGCAACGATATTAATAGAAGCAGTAGCAGCAGTTGTTAGACATCAAAGTATTTCTGCATTCCTGTCCATTATTATCTCATGTTCAGAGACAATTATATTAGCTCAGAGTAGTAAATCTAGCAAGATCATATACCTGTAGGTTACATAGCCTTTATTCACTCAGGCCTACCAATGTTTAGGTGCCTGTTCTTAGTCTCTACAATAAGGAGTATTGTAAGGCTTCCCAGTGTCATGATTCTCTAGTGGCTAAGGATGAAGTCATGTCCCTAACCCATACTAGGGAGAGGTTAACTTTCAAAAATTTGCCAGGATATATTTTTTTTCAAAAGCCGAGTTTGGAAATCCCATCTTTATCTCCTAACCACACATTTAAATATCATAGAACCAAGTAACTTTTAGGCTTTTTTAAATTGCTAATCATTTAAGTTTTGGCGATCCTCTTGTTGAGAGAGGAGAAAGCATCTATTGTGGTAGAAACCACTTGTGACTGAATCCAGTAAATTCCATTGATTTTCCTTTTGTTTTCTGACTGTGTCCATAAATTTACTAGCTATCAGCTTCTCTTTGTCTCCTGCAATAACTCACTGTCTTCAGAGAAGCCTCTGATCAGAAACTTCATTAAGTCAGCTCTGATTTGTCTTCTGATCATACCTCTGAGATAGCATATTGAAAAATGCCAGCTGGGTCGCCGATGGTGCGCCTCTAATTGGGCTGGCATAGGCACGATTGCGTGAATATTGCTCTAACAACAAATAACCATGTCACTGATGGCTGTGATCCAATTACAGCCTGCAAATCAAGCAATTATTGTCTTAATATTGGGGAAATATAAGTTGACCGAGGATCGCTCTAAGGGAGTGTGGCACCCCACTTCAATGTTCTGATAACTGAAAGATGTGTCGCAGCTTTCATCAGGATACTGTCCTGTGAAAATATCCTTCTGCAACAATTAGTGGGAAGAATACAGCATCAGAATCAGACTTTTGCATGAACACAATTTCTTGTATTTCTTTTCCTATCCTAGTTAACAGCAGGGGCGAAAGGGAGCATCTAAAAATAGGTGGAAACCTTGACCAAAGAAAAAGATTGGGGAGACCTATTGGGAGCTGCCCTTAGAAGCTTGGGCAGATCCTGAGGGCTAAAATGTCACTCAGGGAGGGAAAAAGGATGGCCATCCATTCCACTAAATGGCCCGAGGAGGCACTCTATGCTTTGTTTGTTACTTGGTATAGCATGTGGTATATGCTATGGTCCAGCTGTCAATAGTATTTTTACAGCTACTTAACCCCAGTACCCCTGCTTGGTAGAAATGTCTTTAGTGCATGTCTTAGGCACTGGAGGCACTATTTGGAGGAGACACGATGACTAAGGCAATTCTTATAAAAGAAGGCATTAAACTTGGGCTTGTGTACTGTGTCAGAGGGTTAGTTCATTATCATCTTTGCAGGGAGCATGGTGGCACACATGCTAGAACATTAGCTGAGAGCTACATCTGGATCTACAGGCAGAGAAAGGAAGGGAGGGAGGGAGGGAGGGAGGGACGGAGGGAGGGAGGGAGGGAGGGAGAGAGAGAGGGGAGAGAGAGAGAGAGAGAGAGAGAGAGAGAGAGAGAGAGAGAGAGAGAGAGAGAGAGAGAGAGAGGAGGATGCATGCATGCACTGGGTCTAGCATGGACTCTTGAAACCTCAAAGCACACCTCCTAGTCCTTCCAAATAGTGTCATTCCATGGTGATTAAGTATTCAAATATATGAACTTATGGAACCATTCTTATTTAAACCGCACCACAGTCATGTCATAGCTTCAGCTGACCCAAATATAGTCATTTGGGGAAGCAGGAACCTCAACTGAAGAACTGTCCAGATTAGATTGGCCTGTGAACATGTCGTTAAGGCATTTACCTAATTGATAATTGTTGTAGGAGGGCCCAGCCCACTGTGGGCAGTACCATACTTAGTCAGGCAAACCTAGACTATCTAAGAAAGGAAGCTGAGCAAGCCAGAGGGAGCAAGCCTGTAAATTGTTTCTACTTGGTTACTGCTTCAAGTTTCTGCCTTGAGCTCCTGCCTTGGCTTCCCTCCATGGTAACCTGTAAGAGGAATGAACCCTTTCCTTGCTGAGTTGCTTTTGGTCATGGTTATCCTATGAATAGGAAGCCAACTAGAACAACGCATAAAAGTCTGTGCCTAAGCCTCAACCTCTACCTTGTTTCTCAGGCCTACTGAAAGGTTTTCTTTCATCTTCTTGTCTTCTTTCTCATTCCATCCTGTCTCATGCTAGAATAAGTCTCATGCCTTCCATTGTTGCTTAAGCACTAGGGTGGAGGTATGGAGTGGAGGACGGAGAGAAGAAACAAACATGAAATGACAGGAGAACCCCATAAGAGCCCCAGACCACAGCTTCCAATTTCATGATCCCAGCTCCTGCCCTGCCTCACTGACAGAGTCTGCCACCAATATGCCAAAGCTCATAAAGGCTTGGAGTGTCCTATTTCTCAAAAGAGAGTTATTTTCCAAATGGGTGTGTTTTAATACTGCTTAAATACAGCTTCCAAAGCAGTGTGGAGGTAAATTGTAAAGAGAAGAGTCTAATAGAAGCAAGCAGGTCACTGGAGGAATGTCATCTTGCTGGGGATGTTGGCTTCTGCCCTGTCCTCTCCTTTTTGCTTCTTGGCTGTCACTGAGTGGCTTTCCTCTTACCCACACTCTGCCAGGTGTACTGTTGTATCACAGACCCAGAAGTAATGGGCCAAGTGATGTGGACTGGAACCTCTTAAATTATCAGCTCAAATGAACCACTACCTCTCTAAAACTTTTAAGTTACAATTTGTGTGCCATAGTTCACCCATATAGGCACAGTGGATGTCTCCTTCCACCATATGAGTCCCATGGATCCAAGTTGGTGGCAAGTTACCCACTGAGCCAGCTCACTGACACAAACCCTCCTTATAGTTTGGATGTCCCAGGTGTTTTGTCATAGCTACAGAAATATTACTAATACAAAAGTTTGTTCCAAAGGATAAACAAGAGAGGAAAGCCTGTAATTTGGGGACTAGGGAGATACTCTTTTGGTAAAGTACATTAAGTTTGAAGCATGAGAACTGAGTCCATTCTTAAAATCCGCATAAAAAAGAAACAATTACACACTCAACCCAAAACCACCACCACCACCACCACCAAATCCCACCCCAATGAAAACAAACAAAACAAAACAACTCCAACAAAACCAAACCCAGGGGTGGTGCCCAGTGCTTGGAATCTCAGCGGTAGGCAGAGAGAGACAGGTGTCTTTATTGATCCCCGAGGCTCATTGGCCAGGCAGTCTAGCCTATTTGGTAATCTGGTGAGAGACCCTGCTTGAACAAACAGGTGGACAGTGCCTGAGGAATGATAATACTGTCCTCTGGCTTCTACACACCTACACATAAATATGTGCAACACACACACACACACACACACACACGCCCCTTATATTTTATTTATTTATGTTTTGGTTTTTTTTATATAGGGTCTCACATAGCTCACTCAGGTCTTACACTTACTATATAGCTAAGGAGAGCCAGAAGCTCCTGGCCTCCTGCTTCTACTTCTGGATTACTGGGACTATAGGCATTAAATACCAGACCAGAGAGTGTCTCAAGACTTTGGTCTTTTAACACAGTGAGGCACTTGGCCTCATCTCAGCCCTAACTTTCCAGACATTCTCAGTAGCCAAACAAACAAACAAACAAACAAAAAACCAACAAACAAATAAAACCAAAACCAAACAAACAAAACCAAAAAACCCCCAAAACAAACAAACAAACAAACAAACAAACAGAAAACAAATAAAAAACCAAAAAACCCAAAACAAACAAAGAAAAAAAACAAACAAAAAACCCCTGTCTCCTTCCTTACTCAAGAGTTCTCCCACTTCAGATTCTTAATTCTAGAGTTCCTGCCCTACCTTTCAAACTTAGTTCTTGTCGTTTGTCCCTAACACCCAAGTCCTCTACGAGTGTCTGCAACCTGGGGACTTTTCCTTCCACCATCAGATGTACCAAAAAAGCAAGGGCTGTGGGAGTCCTGAAGGAGTCAGCTGTTAGCACTACCATTCTTGTGTTGGTTTTTAGGAATATATGTTAGCATGAGAACACACAGAGGCTTGGCTTTGCAGTTACATTACCATCTCAGGCACTTCATTGTTATATTTGCCAAATATAACGAAAAGTCCAACAAATACTATATATTTATGATGTGCTTTCTGAGTTGGAGACCTTCCAACTGAAGTTTCCCAGCATAATCCATTGATATATTGGCCACTATCTATATTTTTGGTGGAACAAATATTGCATAAAATATTGTTGAAATTATGGTTTTGACGAGTAGCCTTGTCTTTTTGTTTTGTTTTGTTTTTTTGTAACAAGAACTCAAGTTGTGTCCCAAGGGGAGGGAGGCAGGAATCAAATTTTGCATGAGGTTAGTGAGTTGTTTTAAGTCCAACTCTAAGCAGCAGGTCAATAGATTGGCAGGTAGAAAGAATACCAATTCAAAGTGCATTTCTTCAGAATAAGACTGCTGTCTTTATCTCTAGCTGATCACACCTAGCTCAGCTAGTTCCTGGCACAGTTCCAGATTTCAATAAATGTTGATGAATGTTGTTTTTAAATAAATAGTGCTCTTGGTGAATATGTTTATTGAAGCAAATATTCTTAACTTCAGTAAATTTCTTTATATTAAACTCAGTCTTCTTTCTTCTTTCCAAAATCCTTTCCTTTGTTGCTTATTTATATAGAGTGCAATTAAAGGTTGGCGAGCGGCTGTTGCAGATGATGGAATATTGGTTGCATGCCCAGATCAGGAGGAGAGATTCACACCCTGTCTTATTCTGATCACACTATCTTTGGATAAGGGAGTCGAGAGTCGGTTTGAAGCTTTTGTGTTTAGCCTGTCACTTTGTTTATTATTAGTCTAGAGCCCTTTATGGTTGATAAAAGGAGGCAGAGTCCTGAAGGGAGCTCTTTGAGGCAAGGTCCCTGCTCCCATTCATCTTCCTGCTCCTTCTTAACACCCTTCCATCTAGTTAAAGAGGGAAGGAAATGACTACCCTTTATTGAGTATCTGCTAAATCAGGCACTCACGGGCACACAGAATGCATGATCTTACTCAATGAATGCAATGATCGAAAGACACAAATTGCTCTTAATTTAGAGTTGAGAAAACTGAGAAATGCCAGGAATAAGGGGAAAAACTCCATAATCACATAGTCACAAGCATTGCCACCATATACAACTGTGGGCATAGTGGCCAGTTCCAGCTATCCATTCAGCGAGGAAATGTTCTAAAGTCTGTTCTCTCAAAGTCTTCACTCTTTACCCCGTGTTGGCTGCCTCCCCAACAAATGTGCTTAATTTATAACAACAATGGTCTGAGATGTTTTGGTGAAGGTACAATGGATTTCATATCTGCGTATGTATATGAATGTATATTACTATATACTTGTCTAATTTATATTTATAGCAATGTTTTTCATAGCTATTTAAAGAAAATATATGGTTGCATGAGTTAAACTCTCAGAAGTCTCAGGAGATTTTTGATTATGCACAGGTTTTAATTTAAGCTGTGACTGATCCATATGTTGGAGGAATACTTGGCACTGGGGGATCAGCTAAGAAAACCAGGTAAGATCCACAAGAACAATCAGAAGAAGCCAAAGAGAACCTTAGGGTGAAGATAGAAGCTGTGGGAAGAAGAGAAGAAGTTAGGAACAGAGAATCGGCTCTTGAATTCATGTAGGAGCGTGAGAGAAAGGCAAAGAAAGAAGGGAGCATGCAGACAGTAACTAGGTGAATATGATCATAAGTGGGGTTGATAAAAACTAAACTGACCGATGAGCCAGTTAGGGGAGGAGGGCCGGCAAGATAGGTCAGTGGGTAAAAGCCCTTGCCACCTGACCCAAGGACCCAAAATTCAGGTGGCAGAAGTAGAGAACCCACCTACACACAAATGAAAAACGATAAAAATAAAAGCCACGTAAGAACATAAAATTAAGGAGCATAACTGCTAAGACACTGAGGCATGGGAAGAGGAAACATGGGAAAGACCTGAACTACGAGTAGAAGTGAGCAAGTGAGAGATGTGTGAATTCAGATCCGCACTTCTGAGCCTCGTTCCAGTCTTAGACAGTCACGTGAGATCTTGTCAGAAAGCCAAAGCTCCCTCTTCCTTAGAGCGAGCTTAGTTCACCAGGATGAACATAATCATCTCTTGAAGCCTTGAGAAAATCACGTTTCAGACAAAAACCCTTGATTCTGTGTCTCTTACTCCTCCCATCCTCCTCCCCCCTCTCCCCCCTCATCCTCCCTGTCCTCCCTCCTTTTCTCCCCTCTCTTTTTCTTCCTTCCTTTTTTTTCATAGGAAAGTCTATTCCATCATACATATCCAAAAGTCTGGGCTGTTCTGGAGTAAGCTTGTGATCCTCCTGCCTCAGCCTCCTAAATGCTATGAGTGCAGGGGGCACCACTCCATCCAGCGTTTTCATGAAGGTAAAACACGGGTTAAAATGAGCATTGTGAGAAAGAGTCCCTGAAGAGAACATGAGGCCCATGAAAGGTTTGAAAGGACTTACTAGCTTGTCTGTACTTCATATAGACTCAATGCTTGCTGGCTTTTATTTCCATGTTCCCTCTCAGCCTCACTCCTGTGCTCATGTCTGTTTGTCCTTCTGTCTGTCCTCTTCTCCTCCCTACATTGTGACAGACCTCATGAGTGCTCCTTTTTCTCCAGTACTGGGAATCGTTTTTCTGTTGCTCTCTGCAGCCCACCCCCATCCGTCATGCCTTAAGGGTTGTTTGTCTACACACGTTTTCCATTGTGCTTAGTTAGTGCTGTGTGTATAAACAATAGAGAACATCTTTTGTTTTCTCTCTTATTCTTCACGAACTCTTGTTTCTGTGGGGGAAAGATCTATCAGAGTAATATAGTTCCCTTTTTACAAAAAGCAGAACAAACGTAATTACAATTAAGGAAAAGTGTGAGCGTTAGAGCTTAGGTTCAGAACATACACCTTGTGATTCCTCACACAGGCATTTGTTTCCTACAGAGCAGTTTCTTGCAAAATCTCCGACTGTCTGATATATATTCAGGAAGTGGTAATGACATGTGCTCTAACACTCAGAACCACTAAATACCTCAGCATGTACTGGTGATCCTTCTCTTTTGTAGAAGCTGTTTATGTCGCCATTTGCCTAGGTCATGTCTTCCTTCTTCATGTCTGGGTACACAGTGTGCTGAACTAGGGACCTAGCTGATCCTTGCACATTCCTTTGCTGTAGAAACTTACATAGAGATTCACCATCTAAGCCGACGCATTTAAGATTTACTCTGGACTTTATTAAGTGTATTGCATATGGGCGTATTTTTAAAGCAATGTATTAAAGGCTATTGTGTACATACATATGTAAATTTGTAAAAGAGGCTCAAAATATTGGATTTATAAATGAAAAAAATTGGTGTTATATAATAAATACCAAACTGAATTGGTTTTACTGTATTGCTTTTCGAAGCTTGCTTGTTCTTCATTCTCCAATTGCTAACTGGGGCTAATTAAAACTAGTACATATGTGGAGAATATTTTCAGTTTAATAGGATGGATGCAGTAGGAAAGAGGACTCATTCAATGGGTTAAGAAGTAAGGGAAACCTTTCTAACCCCCTGCTTTCTGTGCTATTTAGAAAAATGACATTACAGTAACAAGAAGGTATGACGTCTAAGATGAAGCTTACCCTGGGCATCTCACTAGGATATCTACCCTGCCATGTGAAGATTTGTAGTGTTATAGTGATGAGGTTCACTTTCTTCACAAATACATCTTTAGCTTTTGCCTTTTTCCTCTGTAGCAAATGTGCAGGACCTTGTATCTGCCTCCTTTCAAGAAAATGTAAAAAATGCCGAACTGTATTTCTTCTCATATCTAATTGACTAATACAGAGGAAACTGACGAGGAAAGAAAAAATATTCTGCTGTTGTAATTCATATTTTCCTTGCAATAACTTGGACTTTCGTGTGTGTGTGTGTAAATAAAATGACTTTGTTTGATGGGTATGTGTGTGGCTGAGTTTATGCGTGTACATGTAGATGGCTCACAGAGGCCAGAGTGGGCACCAGAACTCTTGGAATTGGGGTTTCAAGCAGTTGTCAACAGACTGACAGGTGTGTTGGGAACCAAACCTAGGTTTTCTGTAAGAAAAGCAAGTGTTCTTAATGTCTGAACCACCTCTTGGGCACCAATGCATTCTTAAGTTTAATAGTTTTGAAATGGATTTTTTTTTCTTGATGTTCGAATTTTTGTGTCTCATATCACAGATTTATCTGCCAGGGCCACTAGAACTGATGTGGAAGCTGACAAATATCCCCATTTGCATTGACCCTTTCATTCTTGGTTCTGATTATTTACGAAAGCACACACAGGTTAAGTCTTCGTGAACTGCTTGGGAGTTGGTTCAACGAGATGACCGATACAACTCAGTGTTGGATTGTGGGACCTTTGTGGGCAGTGGGCATACACACAGACAGCAAGCTAGAGTTCACAGACAGAAGAGACACACATGACTACTCGAAGCAAACGGGCTACATTTATTTTGCCTCAAGCCAAGCAGGAAATAACTCTAAAGTCGAGTTATTTCCTCTTTTGAGGAACCGAAAAGGCAATAAACATAGTGGAAAAGAGAGAGACAGATTGTGGCCAACCTCCCAATGGCTCCGGTGAAGGCGTAGTCTCTCTGGGGTATGATTTGTGGTTCCTCAGGAAGGATGGTGGACCTAGACAGAAGCCACTGCATGAATTCCTCTAACTTGGTGGCACTGAGGAAAAATCTCCAATTTCCTCCATGAACAAAAGTGAGCTTGATCCATGTACTGAAGTCAGGGTAAATATAAATATTTGACCTTACCTTTTTGCAACCCACTGATGCATTTCGGAGGCTATTATTTTTCTTCAGAGTTATATTCTGAGGTGACATTGTATTTTTCTTAAGCTCACCAGTGGGCTCTGGGTAACTGGGCACTCTCTCTGGCTCTGCTGAAGAGATGACAGTGTCTGGAGAGGTGGCTGTGCCCTTTGGGGTTTCAGTTTGTAGGAGTTTATGGAGGAGCTGTACAAATTCTTTACCCCTTTGTCCTTCCAAGACCTCTAGACAATGAATGCTGGAGTAAGAATTCTGGCTTTCCAGCTCCGTCACCTTCTTCTTTAGAGTGTTGATATCTTCTTTCATGGAGAGCATGTCTTTGGTGGTTGCAGTCTGTCTGTCTTCACTAATGTTTATTCTGGCTTCCAGGGCTTCCATCTGATTCTGATAATGGTTGATCTTTTCCTGAATATTTGATATTGCACTGACAATGTTCGTCATTTGGTTGAGGAGTTCCGTTTGTCCCGTCTTAATGTCTTGGAGCATTGCTGGTAGATTCATTTCTTCATTCAAACTGAGAGTATCTCCGTCGCAACCGTAAGAAGCCCTTGTTGGGTAGCTAGTTGAATATGAGTGGTGGGTCTTACATTTCTGGTAAACATTTTTAAGAGATCTTCTGATCTTGTGGAGGTTTGCAGTCCACACCTGGCCAGCGGCAGCTCTTACTCTTCTGGTGTGAAATCTGTACATGTTTTTCACTGAGACATAAGACCCAAAGTGCTGAGACACATGACATCGGAAGAAGCGATTTTTGTGAGGTTACGGCTTTTCTCTTCCTATGTACTGGAGTTCTTTCCTGGTCACATCATTGAATACCTGTGGAGAACATCAAAGGCAGCGTCAGGCAGGTTAGGTGGCTTACTTCTTCCAAGCAGCCTAACTTCAGAGCTTTGTGTATTAACTGTCTACTGCATGTGATCATTCCTGTGGTCTTCATCTGATTGTGATGTCACAATGGCCACTGGCCTAGATCATTTCTGCTCTCAAGTTTCACCAACTGCCACACTTTGAGAACTGTTGCCTCTGATGGTAAAAGTGTTCTTGGAAATATAAATCCTTTGGATACTAAATAATATTTTGTCCATATGATGCATTGAGGTAAAATTTTTATTCTTTGAACACTTAAGCCCGAACACTTCAAAATCAAAATGAATACTACTGGATACCTATATGTCTCTCTGGAAGCAACCCTTTCTAAGAATTAAAAAAAAAAAATGAATGTCATTTACAACCTGCTACTAAGTCACTATTTCTCCCATTTGTGCCAAATTGCATGGCCCGTCTTGGCATAGGCTTTGGTATAAACTCTGAACTTAGCCAAAAGTGATTTAAAAATTTTGGCTCACTGACAGTACCCAGGGTTTTGCATCACTATGCCTCTGAATTGCTGCCTGGCTCTTTCTAAAATGGCTAGCTATCTCTCCAGACTCTTGCTGGGAAAGAGAATGTTCTCCAGCAAACAGGCTACACTGGGATGGGGCTTGAGGCCTGAATGACTAGGGTCAGCATGGTCCTGTTTACCTTGGCCAAAGCCGTTCTTTCCATCAGCTCCCACAATACCAGTGCTTAGGCCCTGTGAAGATTTTCTAGGGCCAATACAAGCATCTGAGACCAGCGAGCAAATACAAACAAACGATGGGCTCAGCATACTAAATGAGAGCTGTAAGACTGACACGATAAATGTTCAATTAGGTATCTTAGAGTTATAATATATCACCTTCATTAATTGTCAAGTTTAATTTCATTGATATTGTATACATTCAGAGGAGGAGGTTTATAGATGATATTCTAGCTTATTTTAGGGATTTTCAAATTAGAGTCGTTGCTTGTAGCAACCGTTCCATCCAGGCTAAAACCAGCTCACTTAACATCACCGAGACACAGTGTATGTGTTATTTTTTCTCTCACACAAAAAATACCAGCCAGGCAGTGGTGGCACACACCTTTAATGCCAGCACTTGGGAGGCAGAGGCAGGCGAATTTCTGAGTTTGAGGCCAGCCTGGTCTATAGAATGAGTTCAGGACAGCCAGGGCTACACAGAGAAACCCTGTCTCAAAAACAAAAAACAAAAAACAAAAAACAAAAAACAAAAAACAAAAAACAACAACAAAAAACAAAAAACAAAAAACAAAAAAACAAAAAAACAAAAACAAAAAACCAAAAACCAAAAACCAAAACCAAAACCAAACCAAAACAAAACGAAAAGAAACAAAAGACAGATAAAGGAGACTTGCAGTGGGATTCTTTTGGCTCTGAGTTTGAGGGTCAGGTCACCATGGTGAGGAAGGCATGGCCTTGTTGAAAAGCATGAGGCAGTTAGTTGGTCACACTGCATCTACACTCAGAAAGCAGAGAGAGAGATAAACACAGCGCATAGCTTGTCTTCTGCTTTGTATCCAAGACAGAGCTGTACTCCCAAGAGATGGTCCCGACCCACATTTAAGTGGTCCTTCCCACTTTTATCATCCGAATCTAGAAACTTCCAGACATACCTAAAGGTTTGTGTTCTAGGTGATTCTAGATCCTATCAGGTTGACAAGATCAACCATACCATGTGGTTACAAATTCTACCCATTTATGTGATGTTCAAAGAAGTTAGGCTACTTCCCTATGGTGATACAGCTAAAAAAATAGGTAGCCAAAGGCTTCACATCTTTGTATCCTGGTTCTAGAGGCTATGCATTTGATCTCTACTGCCACACCATGACAAAGATGTATGCATTTATCATAATTCAGGAGAAAATAGACATCTCTTCTTCAATTACACTAAAAAGTACTTAGCAATATGAGAATCCAGAAGCTTCACCTAGATACTTTATTTAGTAAAGATGTTTGAAGTAGAAATTTGGAAAGATTTTAGAAGCTGGATTAGTTCTAACTCCTATGTTAAAGTGAGCTACATAAATGGTAGAATCTTGGGAAGGTATCCAATTTTTAACAACAATAAAAAAAGAATCGTGGATTCTGATTACTTTTTGAGATATTTAACTTAGCGGGTTTCATCCAAACATGTCTATCTGATGTTGACACATACCAGTGCTACTGAAGGGAGCAAGATTTGGGACTCGTTAGGCACTGAATGGACATCCCGGGAAGTCCTGCCGATGCTGATTTGGTGACGTGGGACAAGTCCTTGGGAAACGGGAAACCAGATGACTTCCTTTCTTAGAGTTCATGCCAGGGATACACGGGCAGCTCAGAACGAAGCAGCTTGAGGTTAGGGGGAGGCCTTCTGAGGAAGACTACACAGGAAGAGGCCGGTTTTCCCAGGAATGGTGTGGTTTCCCCAGGAATCTAATTTGGAGCCAGAACAGTTGGAATTCAAAACTGTCCCATCGCTCACCATGCTCATAGACACATGACTGCCTTCCTCCTAAGTGTGTACTGGTGATGATAACTGTCTTTGTATTATAGATTTGGACATTCAAGTGCTCAGTGGAAGGGTGACCTTTTCCCCTTCCCTCTTTGACATTTCACTTTCCTTACTCCAAATGGAAGAAGAAAATGGTCAAGAGTTTGCAGCTTTGGCTGAGGTAATTCGCTCAGTTTTGTCTTTGTTTCTCTCAATCAGTATGATCAAGATAGAGAGTGGGTGCCCTCATCCCACATGGCAAGTGGATGGAATGCTTTTGTCTAAGAAGGACCTCAGCAGGCAGACAAACCAGCAGCCTGTTTCCTTACACGCAGCACTGCTCACTCAGGCAGATGGAATGAGATAACCTCTAGAGAGGAGTTTCTAATAATAAATAATATTTATTCCCAGACACCGATGTATTTGGGTATAATGGTTATAACTTTATTACGACAGAGTCAAGACTGTCTGTATAAAATATATTCACCCTACCTAACCTTCCTTTTCCTGTGTGCACATGTGAGAAGGACTAGGATAGTTAAAGGCTTTTATTAGCAACTGTACATGACTGGGAGAGTTTATGATACACCTATCGTAATCATGGTCATAGTGGTTACAAATAGAAAAATTTATTGGGTCTTTTATTTTGCCTATGAAATTATGTGGCCAGATTTACAAGAGCTCACTCCTTCCACCAGGAATTTCTTTCAAATGATCAGAGTAGCTAACCCTAGAGAATCTGAATATTAATCAAGGAGCTTAAAGCTGATGTTTACTCAAACCAAGTATTGATGAATAGTCTGAAGGTGAAATCATCTTCCACTTCTTTTTTTCCATTTTAGCTTTGAAAAATATAGAGACTGGGGAAAAAAATCAGATATACCACACTCACTAAAATTAGGGAAGGAGGGGCAGGCAGAGATGTAATGTTTGTAAAGCAGCAGATTGATGCACAGTCCATCGAGGGAACTGCTGGGACCCAGCAACACAGGTAAAACAACCTGGGCACAGTGACACTCGGGGAAATAAATGTCACTGACGGTACCAGTGAAACTGTATGAATCCAGAGGCTGAAACAGTATGGCAAACACATTTAGCAAAGAGTTAGAAGAGTAACTGCCCTTTATGTGATACTTGAGAATGGGAGTTGCTCCGTGGCGGCACACTTGCTTGGCAAATACTGTGTTGCTAGTACAGTCTCAACTACAGGTGTATGTAGGGACACACACACACACACACACACACACACACACACATGATAATGCTACTTTACTTTCTCACTGCTACTAAAATTGTGTGGGCTGTTTCTGGATTGCTCTACTATTTATTGCCCTGGCAAACTGGTGCTCATCCTTCATGAGTCATCCATTCCTCCAAAATGTTTTCCTTTCCTTCCCAGTCAGCTCCTCTCATTGTCTTCCTAGTGCTCCTAACTGGCTGAGTATCTACCTGTCACTGATTCACATATTAGATTGTCATTGCTGGGCAGCTCCATCAACAATTAATCAGTGAACTCCCTAATAGACATAGTCAACTCAACCATGCTTTCTTCTCACAAACAACAAGATATGGTTTCCGCTTGTAGTGATTTGAATATGAAGTCCCATCCCCTACAAAAAGACTCATATGTTAAAGGCTTCATTGCTATGTGACAGAATTATGGAACACGATAGGATTATGAGAGACTCTGACCTAATCAATGGATTAAACCATGAATAACTGATTTTATGCTGTTATCTTAAATTATTCATTTTCGTGTGCACATGCTTTCAGAGTCCATGTGTACCATGTGCATATGAGAGCCATGGGAGGCCAGGAGAGGATATTGGTTCTGCTGCAACCGGAGTTACAGAAGGTTGTGAGACACCTTGTGGTTGCTGGGAACCCAATCTGGAACCTATGTAAGGACAGCCGGTGGTCCCAGCTGCTGAGCCATCTCTATAGGCTCCATCAATAGATGCATAATCAAATGGATTATTAGGTGGTGGTAGAAACTGTGGAAGGCAGGGGCTGACTGGAGGCATAATCCGATTTGAGGTCTCTTCATTTGTTTGTCTTTCAGCTCTTTTAATGCACGAGGTGAGCAGCCACTTCCAGCATACATTGCCATGCTATTCTGCTTGATCACAGGTTCAAATCAATGGATCCAGCTGACCTTTTGTGTTGAAATCTCTGAAACCATGAGTCCAGATAAGTCTTTTCTCCCTGAAGTTGTATATTCCGGGTATTTAGTCACAGTGATGCAAAGCTGTTTATATAGTACTTAAAAGTCCTTATCCAATGAATCAGTGAACAAATGAATTAGTGAATTAATGAATGAATGAATATACCTGTGGATGATTATCAAGGAATCCATTGAGTTTCTCCTCGGCCAGTTTCTATGGACTGTAGGACACACACTGCTGGCCCTATAGAAGGAATAACTTTTCGCAATCCCTCCAATGTCATTTAACGATTTCAGCACAGGGATTCATTAATTGCTTCCCCAAAGGCCAGAAGCAGTTAAATGGCAGAAGGGGTGAATGGAGACGAGGGAGAGATGGTAATTATGTGTCTGGAAACAGATATGGCATAGGTAAAAGGGAGAGCCAGTAATGATGGTAACAGCTCTGAGGTTAATGACACAGACTCTGGAGGTGTCTAAGCTATGTAGTATACTTTCCCTGTGCAGCATATTAAGGCCTCCAGAGTAACAAAGGCCACCAGTGGATTCTCCCTGCCCCTGTAGGGTTGCCAGGGGAATTTGTCCTCCGTTTAGGAACTCAAGCACTTGTCTCTTTATATGCCATCTTGTATTATGAACTCCACAATTTAAAAGGAGCCCTCCCTACCTTATCTAAACACACCGGTGGCTCACCCTTCAGCTCCAGAACTCCGGGGCCTGTGAGTATTTTATGTCATCTCTCTCTCTCCCCTGCCGCCTTTCTCCCATTCTTCTGTTATGGTTGGTTTTCCCTGTCGATATATTATATGAGGTTGCCTGGTTTCTGTAATGCTCAACTTCATCTCTTGGTTTCCCTTTTCAAATATTACCTTTACACCTCTGCTCGAGTTATCTGATGATTGACACTCCTCTTGCAGTGCTCGCTCTCTAGGTCCTGATGTGCAGGATTGATGTAGTCATAAAAATAAATGGCTGGAAAGGGGGCGAGAAAGCGAGAGAGCTGTGCTTTGCTTAATCACTCACCCTGCCCACAGTGGGGCCAGTGAGGAAGCACAGTGCACCCATCGAGCCAAACACTTGGTTTCCCCTGCTTTTAATCATTTAGCAGGCTTTTTTTCTTTTTTGAAACATTATTTGATGAATACAGCACAGTGTCACCTTTCTGACTCATTTCTTGATTGCACTGCATAAAAAAAGGAAGAGAGCCACAGAACAAGTAGTAATCACACAGGAGACTGTAAGCAGATCCAGAAATCATGCAGTAGAACTAGCACCATGTTCTGTTTCTGAAGCTTTCTTTGATCCTCAGACGTTAGAACAATTTCCCTTCTTTGCTTAAAGCTACCTGCCTTCTTTCCAGTTCTTAATTATAAATAGTGCGGACCTCATTATATGAGCATGTTAATATGATATCTTTTCCTAATCTCTTAGAGAAACTGATGGGTTTTTCTGTATCATATTTGATAGTGTGTCAGACTACAAAACCCAGGCTAGCTTCTTTTATATTCTAGAATTTGAAAGATCATTATGTGAATTGTGGTGGGCTTTTTTTCTTGATAGTTCCCACTCTGAAAAATAGCTATTATTGTGGCATTTTATTTCCAGGGGAATTGGCACCAGTGTCTCTGTGAAGTAAACAAGTGTTTATCCCTAGACCCTCATTTTTATTCTTCTCGTCATACTTTGTCCTGGGCATATTATTTTCCACTCTATTTCATCCCTACCATGAGCAGCACTAAAGCACAGGCAGATACTGATGGGGCTCATAATTAACTTTAAAACGTCTAATACATCTAACTTATAAATTCACACCTTGCCTCTTACTTAAGAACCCCAAGCTGGCCTCACGTTCTGTTTCTGTAGTGTTTTTCTTCAATAGCTTGATATTCGAATCATTTCCTTCCTTTGTTTAAAGCTACCTGCATTCTTGCTCCTGTATGGGTTTAGATTACAAAGAGCTATTTAACTTCCAAGCGGTATTCTTTCTCCTTACTCTGATTACATACAAAATAAGTAGCACCCAATGGCAATAATAAAATGAAGCTTATTTCTCTCCCCATCTCCCTTAATTTCCAACCTAGGAGTTTTACCACTGAGATCCAAGAAAAGTATTTATTCACTGTTTTAAATATTTATTATGATCTCCCTCCTTGAAAATGTATACTGCCACTGCAGATGTTTCTAGTATGTCAAAAGCCAACTAGAATACAAAAAAAAAAAAAAAAAGGATTTATAGATGCCTAATTATAAGATTGAGATTTTTCTTTTTTTTTTTAGGGGGGTCCATTTCTTTCTGGAAATTTGAATTGTTTACCGATGGTTTTTGAAGTATTTTTGGTATCAAATGACAGAAATGTAGATCAACAAGGCTGTTCTATTAAGCATATATTTTAATAATTTGGGCATTGTCAGTCATGGTTCTTTCTACACTGTAACTGTTATACCACTTAAACATAATTCATTCTAGTGAACTTTCCAGGTGTCTCTTTCATGATATGTAGTGAAATCACTGCAATCTTGCTGAAACTGATGGTCATGTTATATCCTAGAATGAATAAGCTGTCATTGGAGTTTATGATTTGCCTAGTTAGGACTTCCATTGTTGTGAAGAGACATCATAGCCAAGGAAACTCTTACAAAGACTAGCATTTTATGGGGGCTCGCTTACAGGAAGAGACCAGATTTGTTTCACACCGAGGGGTGGGGAAAGAGCAGGTAACTTAAGCATTTAAGACCAAAGCCCACCTCCACAATGATGAACTTCCTGTAACAAGGCCACGCCTCTTCCAAGAAGACCACACCTCCTGATAGTGCCACTTTCTATGGACCAAGCAGTCAAATCCATGAGTCTATAGGGGTGTGGGTGGGGCAAACTTATTCAAACCACTACATCCATTTTTATAGCAATTTTTAATAAAAGCATGCTGCTGGGGGTAGGGGCTGGGGAGAAGGCTCAGTAGGTCAGAGTACTTGCGATTCAAGCATGAAGACCTGAGTTCAGCATATGCTCAAAAAGCATGACATGGCCACCCACAATGTTTAGCGCTGAGCAGGGTGGCAGAGAACAGGAGACAAGACAGGAGGATGATTGGGGCTTACTGGCTTCCCGCTTGGCCAAAACAATGTTGACCTGTAGTCTCACGGCGTCTCTCTGTCATGGACATAAAACCGAGTGCCACCACCGCCCGGTGCTAAGTTGTTTTTAACTTTGCCTTTTCTTCTGTGCTCTTTCAGCCTCACTGTTATTATCAGACACAGCATCTGTTACCTTCCCTCATCATTCTTGGGGTCTGCTCCTTCCAACCTTCACAAGTAACCTCTCCAAATGCTGAGTCACCTCCGTGGGCTAGTGAGTCAGCCAGCCATGGCTTGTCTTCCTTCTGAGATGTCAATAGAACCATTGGCTATTAATATAGTTAATCCTGACTCACTGTTGAGTTGTTCCTTTGTCTCTCTGCACATTATTTATATCCACATGTTTGCTTATTTTACATGCATAATATGAGTGGTTGGGAGACGTTTCCTTTTTAAAATCTTAGTTTTACCCACAGTAGGACTATGTTTTTTCATTTCTTATATCCTACTGATTGCTGGGAATAAGATGATGGGGTAGTGAAGTGCCTGAGATGAAATGCAGAGACTAGAAGGGAGAGAGAGAGAAAAAGGAGGGGGAGGGGAGAGGGGGGAGAAGGGGGAGGGGGAAAGGGAGGGGAAAGGGAAGGGAGAGGGTGTTTCAGAATGAGATAATGGCATGGTGATATCACCTTTCTAGATTCTGTGTTTTCAAAAGGCATGACAAGAATCAACAGCAGTAATCTCTATCTTCTCCGAGGAGGCTCATCCTCCCTTTGTTATGGAGTTTGGGACTGGGAGCTGGGCCTCTATACCACTTATCTTTTGTACTCTCCCTGCCCTGGAATCCTCCTGCCAGCCTGTGCACATTTTCCTCCAGGAATAGGATGAATTCTGTGCCTCCAGGAAGGTGTGGCACATGGCAGAAGTGTGGGAATTCAATTTTGAGATAGGGTAGTGGAAAGATTATGGCTGCCACACATGTAGGGCACATCCATCCTATGAATGACATTTTGATCTCTCATCTGCTATGTGTTTTTCCCCCGTTATTTCAATGATAGAAAATAGGTATTGAGTATCTCATATGCCCAACAGCACAGGCTGGTTGGCAGTCATTATAAGCTTGAGTAGTATTTCGTGGCTTTGGAGTTTGGAGAAAACCCAAGTACAGCCTAGTTAGTGTGAATTATGTTTAGAGAAGTCTAATGTTATAGCAGCAATAAAGGCCTATTAGGGGAAAACAATTTTATTGCTTTTGGGTCAAGAGAATGGAATCTCTGGCTTGAGTGGAAATGTAACATTCCAGTAAGACTGGGTTAATAATCTGGCTCAGGGACCACTCCTAGCAAGGAGGAATAATTATCCCTTGGATGAGATAACGTACTTTTCCTCTCCAGAATTCCAGGTCCTAGAATAATCCCTCACACAGATGCAGCCAGGCAGCTCTGTCTACATTTCCGAATTACAGAGAACAGCAAGACATCCCCATTTCTCCTTTCTCGCTCTTTTCCCCCCACACTTTGGGCTTCTTTCTCTAAAGTTTTCCCACATATGGTTGCTTGTCTGCCATGTCGCTGACCCCTGTGTCAGTTTATCTTAAACGGTGGCGTGGCTTTTTCTCTTATCTCTTTTACCCCTGTGAGCAGCTTCCAAGATTTACGGCTTGTCCCCGCAGCTTACTAAACTGTAATAAAAATTGTCCTCAAGCTGCCATTTAAATTTGTTCTTTAATTCTTTTATTAAGGAGATGAAGAACCTGAAGAAAGCTCTGCTCTCATTAACATGTGGTAACTCTAGTGGGGTTTCCTAAAAATTACCAGTAAAATTATACATTTGAATTTTTGTTTTTAGATACAGGGTTAATAATTCAGATTTGATTACCTTTTCTTTTCTTTTTTTGCATAAATACAAAAAAATTATATGTACCTGCTTTCTAAGAACACAGTTTATTGTAATCTGAAATTTCCAGGTCTTTGTTTCATAAAAATCTCTATGTCTTGTTGCTTTATGTAAGAATGATAGCTTTTTACAAAACTATCGACAGAGATTGAATTATACAAGAAAATAATACCTGAGAAATAGTTTGGTACCTGACCGACCGCAGGCATTTGATAAACGTTTAATTAATGCCTGCAGTGTGCTGCGGAGTGTACATTGGAGAGCCTCCTTTGTATTCCAGTAAATTTAGTAACCCAGCATTTTCCCATGCAAGATAGAATATTTGAAAGTGTGAGAGACAGAAACCAGTCTGTTCCTGGCGACCTCATTTTTTTCCTTCCTTGCATCTTCCCGTAAATTTCTCTTTTTAACTTCACTGTAGTCAGTGATGTTGATCCTATAAGACCTCATTTTGATGTTCCAATGTGATGGGATTTCTTTTTTAACACACTTGATAGTGCTTTAAGAAAGAAGGAGATCCAGAAGTCAGCAACCAGCTGGGCCTCTTGGGTGGTACTTCCCCTGTTCTGTGAAACTATCTGACCCTATTCAACAAGGGAGCAAGTTGGGTGGGAGCTTGGAAGGTCCATCACGCTGCCAGAACAGCCTACATGGAGTCTGGGGGACAAAAGGGGGAGAGGAAGACATGTGTGAAGACTCTCAAAAATTTCTCCTCTGCTTATGCTGAAGGTCAAACAAACATTCGATAACTTTAATCCCTTCAATATCTCCACGGATTTGCCAAATCCTTTGTGTTTGAGTGGTCACACACCATGGGTTTTGGGGACAGAGAATGGATGTTAGAGTTCATGGTCTGATTTCATAGCAACTCCAGCATAGATAATTTTTCGGTTCTTTCTGTCCATGAACTCTGGAAGAAAGCAAGCTGCTACATAAACTCATGGTGACTCTTTTTCTAAGAGTCTAAAGTCCTTCCCAGAACTCAGTGGGGCCAGTGATCTATTATCAGGGTTAAGGTTCATGAACAATTCATCTTCTCTTTGCTCCCACTCTCCATCTCTCCTTCCTTTAATTTCTGTTTGCATTACTTATGTCCTGTGAGGACGGTGGGCCCTCCTTGGGCAATGTTGGGAGGTTGTGTCTACTCTAGTGTGGATTTGATGCTCTGAAGTTTGACAGGCTGAAATGGTGTGGGAAACCCTGGGCCTATGAACAGAAGGCTCTGGTTCTGCTCCACTATTAACTCTGGGAGGAATAAATACCCCTGAAAGACAGAAAGTAGAGGAACTGCCTGGGCAGAGAAGCGTACAGCTCTGAGGGAGTCTCAGACTCCAGAGCCAAGATGGCCCATGACGTCTAGTCTCCCTCAAAGAATAGTCATGCTATTTTGTTGCTGGATTTCATGACCATCTTCAGAAATGAAGGCCCTTGACTTAGTGACAACTTATTTCCAATTCCAGCAGTAGAGATGGAATGCCTTCATTTTCCAAAGGTAGATTCAATTCCCAGAATTCTAAAACTGAAAATCCCATTTATTAAATGTCAAAATTCTCTTATACACCACTTTTGCAATATAAGCCAATTTTATATGCTTATTAAGCTTGGGGATTTTTTTTAAAGACACCATTCATTGTTATCCAGTACTTGGCTATTAACAGTTTAAATTAAGTATTGGCTATTTAATTGTGAATTATCACATGGTGTGCAAAATCATCCAGGAGTTAGAGTCTGATCATTTGTTAAGCCTGGAAATGTACAGCTAATCTACCTGCCGACAAACTCCCGCATGCTCTGATCCTGCTTTTCACTGAATCCATGATGCATGTTTGGGTTTCTATTACTATAGCTTGCATCTTAGCATCGTTGGGTTCCGGGTGGAAGTCGAGAAAACTCACTTTAGAGACAGAAGCTTAAAAACGAAAGCTTTATTTTCTGAGTGCTCAGGGAGTCAGAACCACGTCCCAGAATGGAGATTGTACATTTTTTTAATAGGATGGGAACACAGCAAGGGGGATCAGAGTGGGTTGTGTATTTTGACACTAGGGGTTAAACAAAGAAGTTAACGTTGGTGACTTGGCCTTATCCAGGTCACCTGGTTTCAGGGTCCTTGAATCAGCTTTTGCAGTCATGCCCACTCCTGGACTTTGACCTGGAATCTAGAATGATAAAGGAACAAAGGAGTGGGCAACCAGCAGTAGTCAATTAAGTCAAGACAGGCAGGACGGTTTACGACTTGTGTGCCTTAGTTTAGATAACGGAATAACAGCGTCTTCCCTCTTTACACCCTTTATTGATTAACAGACAAACCCGAGACATCTGAGGAAGCAGGAGAGAAGTGGAGTTCGGGGGCCTGGGAATGTGAACTCAGTTTTGATCCTGCCAGCCAGGTGGAATTTGTTCCTGAGATGGCTGAACTCAGGAAAGTGTCTCCTAACAATGTTAATACCCACAGGCTAATTAAAAATAGTTCCTCTAATAATGCTAAAAATCAAGAGTATGAGGGCTAGGGATGCTATAGCTCAATTGGTAGAGTGCTTGTCTAGCATGCACAAACTGCAGGCTCAATCTCCAGAACTGCATACATTTGGTGCAGGGGTGCAATTGTAACTCCAGTGCCCAGTTGGAGGGAGGCGGATCAGGAGAAATTCAAGCTACTCTTTAGTGATGTATTAAATTCAAGGTTAGCCAGGGTTACATGAGACAGTATTCTAAACAAATAGGTAAGCAAACAAACATACAGACATACAAATAAACAAATAAACAAGCAAGCAAACAACAATAAAACCCCAACATGATTGTAGTGAGTGGCTTCTTAGATATACATTCATGTACAAGATTGATCTGAGTTCGAAACTAGTTTGCCATTCAGGGAGATGGCTCAGTGGTTAAAAGCTCTTGCCTCGAAAGCCTGCCGACTTTTGAATCCGATCATTTCATTCGACCTTGATTTTTGAATTCTCGATTTTGACGTCTGTAACCTATGGTGAAGGATAAACCAGAACTCATAGGTTGTCCCCCTGACCTCTACATGGCATGCCCTAGCCCAGTGGTAATGGCAAAGTACATAAAATAACACACACATCTGTGACAAAGCTTGCAAGTAGAAGTCAGAGATAGACCTGCAGGACTGGGCTCACTCTTTCATGGGTCAGGCCCTCAGTCTTGACAACAGGCCCTTTTGCTCTCTGAGCCCTCTCAGTGGCCCATTTCACAGAGAGGGGAGTGGGAGGGAAAAGGTGGAGCAGGATCAGGTATGGGAAGAGACAGGAGAGAAGTCCAGAGGGCCAGGAGAAAGAAAAGAAAAATATGTAGCAGTAGGGGTAAGGAACTGAGGGTGGGTGGACTAGAAAGTCCCAGACACCAGGGATGCAAGAGACTCCCAGGACCCAATGGGGATGACATTAGCCAAAATACCCAACAGAGGGGAGATATAACCTGAAGAGATCACCTCCAGTAGATAGGCATGGCCCTCAGTTAATGGATGGGGCCACCCACCCATCTCAAAAATTTTAACCCAGAATTGTTCCTGTCTAAAGGAAAAGCAGGGACAAAACATGGAGCAGAGACTGAAGGAAAGGACATCCAAAGACCGCCCCACCTTGGGATCCATCCTATCTGCAGACACCAAACCCCGACACTATTGCTGATGCCAAGATGTGTTTGCAGACAGGAGCCTAGTATGGCTGTCTTCTGAGAGACACTCCCAGCACCTGGCTAAGACAGATGCAGATACCTATAGCAAACTATTGGACTGAGACCGGGAACCCCAATGGAAGAGTTAGGGGAAGGACTGAAGGAGCTGAAGGGGATTACTACAATATAGAAAGAACAGCAATATCAACTAACCTGACCATTCAGAGCTCTTAGGGACTAAACCACCAACCAAAGACTATACCTGGATGGGTCTGTGGATCCCCCTACACATGTAGCAGAGGACTGCCTTATCTGGCATCAACAGGAGGGGAGGTGTTTGGTCCTCTGGAGGCTTGTTGTCCCAGCAAAGGGATATGCTAGAGAAATGAGGCAGGAGTGAATGGGTGGGTGGGGGAACATCCTCTTTAGAGGCAAAGAGGAGGGTGGATGGGATTGGGGGTTTTCTAAGGGGAGATCAGGAAGGGGGAACAACATTTGAAATGTAAACAAATAACATAATCAATAAAAAAGAATAAGAGTGTAATCATCTTGACTACATCAGAAGTTATTTGGTAAAATTCAATCAACATTCTTTTTTATGGCAAATAAGAATCTAAAAAATTTTTACTGTTTTTAATAGCATATTTACATTTAAATACATGATTCAGGATGCATGTTAAATAAATACGTATAAACAGGAAAAAAAAACCACCCTATCGAGTCGTCACAAGGTAGTATTGCTTGTCTTTAATCCCAGCACTAAGGAAGCAGAGGCAGATCTCTGTGTTTGAGGACAGCCTGGTCTACAGAGTGAGTTCCAGGGCAGCCAGGGCTGCACAGAGACAGCCACTCTCAAAACAACCAAAACCAGAACTAAACCCAAGCAATCCAAACTACAGAATCTCTTTTCTCTATGGCAACTTTACAAGTCATGCACAGTATCCCGAGGTGAGCTTGGATTTACTTTTGTGTGTAGGATAACTCCCGACCTGTTTATTTACCTTTCGTGGATTTGTGTTTCATCTCTCTGCCCTGAACTATAAACTGGGGGGCAGGAACTGTGTCCTGAACTTCATGCATTCACTAGAAAATTCAAATTATTTCTATGCCATAGTTGGAGTCTAGTATGTGTGCTTTGGATTGTCCTAAGTTGTGTGTGTGTGTGTGTGTACATGTCACAAGAACTACATGAACATTTATTATGTGTGAAGATTGTATGTTAAGAATGATGAAGGGCCGGGCGTGGTGACACACGCCTTTAATCCCAGCACTCGGAGGGCAGAGGCAGGCAGATTTCTGAGTTCCAGGCCAGCCTGGTCTACAAAGTGAGTTCCAGGACAGCCAGGGCTATACAGAGAAATCCTGTCTCAAAAACCAAAAAAAAAAAAAAAAAAGATGAAGGTACCAAGGTCAGGCTTGTTGCTGAATTGAAAGAGCCTGGAGGGCTTTGATGAAGTTTTTAAATAAAGACAGTTGGCTCACACACTGAAAAGAGTTCTCATAGCAGGATAGAGAGTGTTGTGTTTAGTTTATCCAAGATGAGTTTCCATCTGGACCAAACAGGCGGCAGCCCAGATGCTCAGGGAACAGTGTACTGTGTGGGCTGGAGGTTCTCTGGGTAACACTGCCTAGGACTGTGTTCTGCCTTTTTTCTAGCAGCAAGAGCCCAAGTCAATCTCTTAATCCCTTTTATCTAGAAAATGGAATTTTAAAAGTGCTGACCCTCTGGGGTTTTTGTGAACACTAAATAAGATATTTAAGGAATTCGACACGGTGCCTGTTCCGTATAGTAGCCCGAAATCAATACATGTAATCTATTATTTTATTTTGCTAGGGTGGATTAGGAAAAACACAGAAAGGTCTATACCCTTTCTGTTAGCAATGTGGCAGCAATCTTTTCACTTTGATGTTCTCGGATTCGTCTCCTTGCTCAGTGTCTATGCACTTGATCTCTGCTGTGTCTCACAAGGCCCCGTGATGCTGCAGCTTTCTGCGTGCTGCAGTGTTGGCTTTTACTTGAGGGCAAACCCCTCCTCCTGCACTTCTTTTGGATCTGCCGAGCCAGTACAGTACTCAGCAGGAGTCAAATGACCAGCAAATTGCTATTAAACATAACATTAACACATTATTTTAAAGTTGTAGCAAATAAGAAGAAGCAAACAACTTTCAACAGTGATTAAGAATGTAGAGGCTGATGGTGATTTGGGGCGTGATGAGGTATTCTAGCTGGCTAGATGCTTGAATTGCTGCATTGTCTAAAAGAATCACACTTATAAAGTTTTCCTTCTTCCAAATGGTCAGTATTCCAGTATAAACTTCATATATCTTTTTAAAGACTGGTTCTCCTGTAGCCCAGGGTGACTCTGTGCCCACTACATAGCTATAAGTTGAAATACTGAACCTTTCGCCTCTCCCTCCAGAGATTCTGGAACGATAGCCATGTGATATCATGTCCCTTCATCTCCTTGTTGCCCAAAAATAAAGCATAGGTTCATTTGTTTGTTTTGAAAAGGAGGTCTTACTATGGAGTCCAGTTATCCTGCCCTTGGACTCATGGTCTTTTTTCTCCTTTTATTGAAAGTAGTTTTTTTTTAAATCAATTATATTCTGATTATGATTTTTCACTCTCCCTACCAGAAGAACCTCCCAGTTCACCCCATTTCTCCTCATATCCAGTTCTACACCCTTTCTGGTAATCATTAGAAAACTAACTGGCATATAAGGAATTAATAATAATAATAATAAATACAATAAGATAAAGGTAAGTCAGAGTAGGACAAAACAATCAAACAAGAAAGAGAGCCAAAGATAAAACTCAAGAAATACACAGAGCTATTGGATGGATCACAGGGCTCCCAATGGAGAAGCTAGAGAAAGTACCCAAGGAGCTAAAGGGATCTGCAACCCTATAGTTGGAACAACATGATGTACTAACCAGTACCCCGGAGCTCTTGTCTCTAGCTGCATATGTATCGAAAGATGGCCTAGTCGGCCATCACTGGAAAGAGAGGCCCATTGGACTTGCAAACTTTATATGCCCCAATACAGGGGAATGCCAGGGCCAAAAGAATGGGAATGGGTGGGTAGGGAAGTGGGTATGGGGGACTTTTGGGATAGCATTGGAAATGTAATTGAGGAAAAAACGTAATAAAAAATATTAAAAAAAGAAATACACAGAGATGCAGAGACACACATGTTCATACACACAGGAATACCTTTAAAAAAACCCCACAGAACTGGAAGCAGTAATATATATGCAAAGGACCTGCAAGATAAAGAAAGAAAAATGCCCTAGAGATTAAGAACCTCCAGAGATGCTGTTGAGTTGGCTTCCTGTTGGCCATCTACTGCTTAGAATGCAGCCGACCTTTAAGAGTAGATTGCTTCCTCAGAAAGTAATTCTTGAAGAAAATTAATTCGTAAGTGGCTATCAATGGAGACAGCATCTGGCCTAGGGATGGGAGCTTGGGTCTGCTTTTCCTTTCAGCTCGGCACTGAACCTAGCACAGACCTGCGCAAGTCCTCTGCATACTGCTGCAGTCTATGCTCTTATGAGTGCCAGCCCTGTTGTGTCTAGAAGGCCTTGATGCCTTAGAGTCGTCCTCTCCTCTTGCTCTTCACTGTCTCTCTTCCTCCTCTTCTGCCCTGAAGGGATGGGTTTTATGGAGACATCATCGTGTTCCCTCAGAACCCATAAGGTCTATTTTGGAACTTGGTTAAAGGATGACCCCTCAGAGCACCATTCTTTCTGGAAAAGAAAAAAAAAAGAGTAATGAAGATATAATCCAATAGAGGCCACAGATCCTGAACATAGGGACATAAGACTTCACCAAGCCCCGAAATCAAATGGGACCTGTACTAGTATCTCAGTGAGGATGTGGAAGGCCACCGAAGACCTCATCTAGCTATGTTGTTGCCAGCAAGTTGAAATGATACGAAGCCTCCGGTCAGTCCCTTGGGATTTTATAGTTTTAATCTCTGTGCCCTGCACAGTTTGCTCATGGTTTTGACACAGTAGTACTGCTTTCATAGTTAGCATGTGAACATTGGAGGATGCTTTTGTGCACTGTGTAAAGATTATCCCTGTATTATTCAAATGCTGATTTCTGAACCCTCAGAGATCTAATGGCAGGCTACATTTTGGTATCGTTACTCATCTCACGCTTTATCATTTTGTAACTAGTGTTCCCCATCACATCCTGACTGGTTAAAGTAGAAAGTCTATGGCCTATAACAAAAAGCAGACTAGTAATGTGGGACTTCTGGAAAGGGAGAGTGGACTCTGGATAAGAGTCAATACATTCAGCTTGCCAAACCCAGAGGAAAAAGCAATCCAGGAAGTAAGGAGAGGTAGCTAGTCGTGCAACAAAACTTAGATTAGCATAAAAGGGATAAGTGAGCTACGTGAGCTAATGGGAAACACTGCATAGCTATAAGGCCAAAAGCTTGTAAATAAATATAGTCTCCGTGTCATTCTTTGGGAGCTGGGGCAGGCTTAGAAAGGCCCATGGTTACACCTGAATGACTAGTCAGAAGGAAGCCATTTGGAACAAAGCTACTAGGCGTGTGGAATACCTCCCACCTCTCTGTACACATACCAACTCTGGTTAGGTTTCAATCCTGAAAAGAAACGAAATGACTTGCTTCAATTTTCACAAGTCATAATTACTTCCATAGGTTTCAGTCTGGGCTTCTGGCCTTCTGGTTCATTCAACACCCACTGAACACTCCACTCAGAGTGAGTCAGCATCTGAGGTTTGCAGGCAGTTCCACGGCTGATGAATGCAAGCCCTGGGATGGCTACTGTTGTATAACTCACTCACTCTCTCTCTCTCTCTCTCTCTCTCTCTCCCCCATCCCACCCAGAACCTTATGTTTAAATAAATGGCTGCTGTGGTTATCCACTCATGCCAATATGAGAATGCAATGCTATACCACTGACTCATGGGAGGCTTAGTAGTCACCAATAAGACTACTAGAACATAATGAAAAGGAAGAGTGAGATTATTTTATTTATCTTGGAAAAGCATTTCAAATCACTCAATTTCCAGTAGTAGAAGTATATGTTTTTATTTAGTAATTGTTTTTTATTTCTAAGCCAAGTTTAACTTGGCTTCTGTATGATAAACATTTCAGGTATGCTCTCCCCCCCTTTTTTTAAAAAAGCTCACAAAATGGTAAATTATAGTTAAGAACACAGGGAATTTCATTTTTGGACCTGACATAAATCCTGCAGAAGGAAGTCTTTCTTGGGTCTCTAGGATCATAGGAAGAAAGAAAACTCTATCAATTCAATCCATAAAAAAAGAAAACTCAAATTCTGTGATGCAATACAGTCATGGGCAGTGAACAGAGTTACTATGGCAAAGAGCCAAACTCAGAGAAAAAGATTGTCATAATTTTCACCAAGATTGAGTTAGCTGTCCAAGATCTGTGGACTAAGCTGTGATCTTGAAAAGGGTAGGATGGGTCACTAGCACTAGTTGAGTCTTAGAAGAAAGACATTCAATCCTTTTTAGGTTGATAGTATGTTCAATTTAGATCTCATTTCCCCCAAAACATTGTAGATAAGGGCTTACTAATAAAGACAAGACTTGGTAGAGTCCCTGTTCCTTGAATGGCTCCCCAACATGGCTGACTTCAGGAGTAGGGAAAATAACTGGAAACTAAGCCAGCACTTTCAGGACTAAAACAACCTTGAAGTACTGGAGGTGATCCCGGCTTGAGGGCCTCCAAGTGTTTGCCAAAATGATAGAAATTACATTCTAGGATCACAGGAGGCTGAGCTTAAGTTAGAAAATATTTTGTACATAATATCTGTCACTCAGTTAAAAAGCATATGAAGTAAATGAGATGATGTCAGAATCCAAAAGAAAAGAGCACATGAAGGAAGAGCCCCACAGGTGATCCGGAAATAAGGAGTGAAACAAGCATCCGCTCGAGTAACTATGCTATGCTTAGCATATTTCAACAGAGATCCCAGAACAATAATCTGGAATAGAAAACTCAGTGGTGACTTTGTCCTCAGTGTAGGCTCAGCAGACGAGGGGATTAACTAATCAGAAAATAGTCTAAAGATTCCACTTAAAGATGGAAGATAGACTGAACAACTATGGCATGGTAAGAGACACACCTAACACCTATATGGTTACAATCTCTGGAGAAGAGAGTGGAAGTAAAATGAGCCAGAAAAATCTTTACGGTGAAGTTTACAATTTGAAAACTGGATTAGAGACATCAAACCATAGTTCCCAAGCTCTCTGTGACACTGAAGCATGATAAGGGAAAGCAGCATCACCCAAGGCATGCCTCAACAAAGCCGCCAAAGTGCAACTGGGGACATGCTCCCAAAAATCCAGAAAAAGAGTTGTAAGGCCCAAGTCCTCAAAGTAGGAATAACCATGAAAACTTGAGCTACACAGATGAAGCCACATCAAGAGGACTTTTAAGTTTCAAATACATTTATTAGGAAAGGAGAAAGATTAATAAAAAATAAACCAAGTCTCTGTCTTTAAAGGTCAGTAAATAAGTCCAGAAGAGTAGAGGAAGAATACAAATCATAAAGAAAGCAAAAGTCAATGGGGGGATTGAAAATAATAAATAATAATAATAATAATAATAATAATAATAATAATAATTATAATGATAGTAGTAAAAGATAGGCAGCAGACTTGAGGAAAATGTCCAGATTACAAGAAGAGAGAGAGAAAAAAAACAGGCCAGAGAGTGATAAAGCCGATGACTGGCTTGGTTTTAGGGTTCCAGAGGCTCCCTAGGTCTCTCTAACTTCTCGATGGCGCACACAGCAGCAGCTAGTCTCTAGGAAGGAACACACCGGGTGGATTTACACCATGGTTGCTAGAGGGAAGTTAAGTAGTGAATATCTTGATGGAGACACCGTCTGTAAACAGTAATTGCAATCTCCAGTTTTAGTTAAAGCTTAATAAAGCTGTCTCACTCTGTGGCATGCTTACTTCCCCTTTTTTTCAGGCCACAAAAGTCTTTTATTTCTTTTTCTACCGTGTTCTAAATGTATGGAGAACTCTGGGGTTTTCAGTGTAGAATATTGACACTGGGACACTTGCCTCCCTTAGATCTCGTGGCTCTGTGTTTCTTCCTTTTGATGATTAGTTAGTTGGATACCGAAGGGTCAACTTTAAAGAGGTAGGTATTTTTAGAAATTGGGTGTGAAGGAAAGAAGGAGAAAAGGTGGAGAAGAGAAGAAGCCAGCTTCCTTTTTCCTGGTTTAAGACATGCAGGTACTATATTCACATATTGAAAGAATTAATTTTTCTTTTTTTTTAAATATTTTTTATTATGTATTTTCCTCAATTACATTTCCAATGCTATCCCAAAAGTCCCCCATACCCTCCCCCCCACTTCCCTACCTACCCATTCCCATTTTTTTGACCCTGGCGTTCCCCTGTACTGGGGCATATAAAGTTTGCAAGTCCAATGGGCCTCTCTTTCTAGTGATGGCCGACTAGGCCATCTTTTGATACATATGCAGCTAGAGTCAAGAGCTCCGGGGTACTGGTTAATTCATAGTGTTGTTGCACCTACAGGGTTGCAGATCTCTTTAGCTCCTTGGATACTTTCTCTAACTCCTCCATTGGGGGCCCTGTGATCCATCCAATAGCTGACTGTGAGTATCCACTTCTATGTTTGCTAGGCCCCGGCCTAGTCTCACAAGAGACAGCTATATCAGGGTCCTTTCAGCAAACGCTTGCTAGTGTATGCAATGGTGAGAATTAATTTTTCTAAATGTCAGTTTCCTAATCTGATCCACGAGATTGAGCATCATTTTCATGTAGTAGCCTGACTCTATATATTGACAGGATCATTAGAAAATTGATGCAGTGGCCCAAGAAGCTAAGGGCTAAGAGTAATCAACTGTCTTAGCAGAAGAAAACTTACTATACCTGTTATCAAGTTTTTTATAAAGTTATAATTATTACCATAATGTAATGTTGTCACAAGAATGGACTAGTAGATCCATGCAAAAAAATACACACAACTCTACATATGAGTCTATTCAATTTATCGTAAAGAAAGAAGTATAGATCAGTGAAAACAAAGATCTTTCAATAAATATTTCTGGTCAGATGGATAATTATGAATAAAAAACCTAATACGTGATCACTATCTGTTACCTTTTAGTAGTAATCCCAGGTGATGGAATATCAGAGTGCTTTAAAAATAAAATAATATACAATATTGTCTATAAATATGAAGGCACAAAACAGAGAAGAAAATATTAATATAATGAAGCACTTTAAAATCAACAGCATTATTCTCAAGAGAATAGAGTGGGAACTTACAACATATGATCCAAAAGTGTGTTCAGAATATAAAAAGGGCAAGAGGTAGTGATATGTGATTTTAATCCTAATACGTAGGAGGCAGAGGCAGGAGTTCAAGGCTAGCCAGGGCTATACAGTGAGACCCTGTTCAAAAAAAAAAAAAGAATGGGGATAGGTTCTGATGTTTTGGTTGGGAATCTGCATGTGAACACTGATGGTCCTGTTCCCCAAACGGTTATTGATCGATCAATAAAAATGCTAGTGGCCAATGAGCTGGGCAGAATAGGCAGGACTTCCAGCTTTCTCTGCAGGAAAGCTAGCAGATGCAAGGGAGGATAGAAAGGCTTTTGTCAGGCTTCAGAGGGAGAAGGAACCACCAGCCATGTGAGATCGAGGGTGGAGTGACCATTGGCCATGTCCCCAACTGGGATTGCCAGGGCCAGGAATCAAGAGTAGGTGGGTTGGGGAACAGGGGGAGGGAGAAGAGGATAAGGGAGTTTCAGAGGGGAAACTAGGAAAGGGGATAACATTTGAAATGTAAATAAAGAAAATATCTAATAAAAAAGAACAAAAAAGAAGTATAATTAAGCTGAGGGCAAATTTGGGGGCTAAACAAAGAAGGAGAAGGTAACCTGAGCAAGGAAAGATGAGGACAGATTTAGGGTACTGAGCTAGGAGTGAAAAGAAGATGTGATAGTTGAGAGAGGCTTAGAAGAGCCCTGCCATTGAGCTAAAGCATATTAAAGGTAAGCTAGCGTGTGTGTGTATGTGTGTGTGTGTGTGTGTTTGTGCGCACGTGCGTGTGCACATGCATGTGCATGCATTTCATCTGAGAATCTCAAGCAACCTGGGTGCCTGGGTGAGGCTGGTACTTTAAAGCAGTTTAGCCAAAACTACACACTACAGGGATAAGTTATGGATCGAATGAAAGGTATGAGAGAGAGAGAGAGAGAGAGAGAGAGAGAGAGAGAGAGAGAGAGAGAGAGAGAGAGAGAGAGAGAGAGAAAGAGAGAAACATAAGATGAAGAGAAGGAAATAAAAAAGATGAAAACAGAAAATGGGAGAACAAAAGCTCAAACATCCAATAGAAATGATTAACCATGTTAGTTTCTGAAATCCTAAGAAAGTCAAAGAATTTTAGCTTCACTGATAAATAACAATATGTGTTTTAATAATAAAATTGACATAACTATTGGAGTCTGTAAAAAAAAAGAATAGCAATCAATAATTTTGTGCCTAGATATTGGAAATATAGACATAGTGAATGATTCATTGGGAAAGTGACTTACAAAAATTAACTCAGAAAGAAATAGAAAGCCAGGATAGTCTTGTAAACATTATCTTCTCAAAGAAGACTCTAGATACTGAGAGTTTTACAAGGAACCTCTCTACCAAGAACTTAAGAAGGAGGATAGTAAAACCATTCAAAATGTTTTCTTGAGAACAAAAAATAATTCAAACTCATGTTATTCTGGTAGTTTGATCCTGAAAATAAAAACATAGATAGATGTTATGGTAAATTAACATGTAGATGTGAATTGCTTAATATTATTTCAAAGAAGAGATGAATTTCTTTTCCTGTACAGTTTTCATTGCCAAGTTTTTTTTTTTAAACCATTAAGTGGGATGGCAGTGGTGCCATGACAGTACTGAAACCAGCTTTTAAAAGGAAGGTGGGGATGCATTGGCTTCTTAGATGCTGGAGTTACTATGTGAGAAATAGTACTTCCCTTTGTGTAGTGCATGTTGCAAAGTCCTGGGACTTTATTGAGACGAGGGGCCCCAATGAGCCTAGCATTCCAGCCTTCCCGCCAAGACACATTTGATTGAATTTGTCTTGGAATGCAGCCCAGTTCATTCACTAGCTGAATGCTACTTCGTGATCTGAGTTAATGCCACACAGAACTGAAAACTTTCCCAGGGCAACGCTAATCAAAAGCCCAACTCACAAAACCGGGAAGCATGGTGAAATAGCTTGTTGCTTTAAGCCCCTGTGTTTGAAAGTACATGGTTAAGCAGCAGTTAAAAGCTGAAACCGTTTGTACAGTGGAGAGAACTCACTGTCCAATGTCGGATGTGAACATAGATGCAAAATAGATGGAATGACACTAGTAAAAGCCAGATCCAATGAAACACATGCACGCACACACACACACCATGAATGCACACATGCATGCATACATACATGGAAGCTGTGTTCTAGTTGGCATGAATTTTTTACCCTTTGGAATAAGATTTCCTAGAACTCTTATTTCTACATGCTTTTGTAAAGTAATAAAGGCCTTGCCATTCCTATATAAATGAAAAAAATGGCTGATTTATTCTGGAACTACTGACACCCCTCTCATGCATTCCTTGGTTATCTATATTATAAATACTATATTTTATAAATTTTGAAGAGTACTCTGTTCTGCACCATTGATCAGTATGTCATTGGCTTCATAACCATGCAAGTGTAATCTACTGCATTAAAAGATCAAAGATGGAGCTGGGAAGATGGCTCAGTAGATAGAGCACTTATTGTGCAAACGTGAAGTCTGGGGATTGGATCCCCAAATCCATATAAACATTGGACAGGAATATCAGCCTGACTGTAATACTATACTCTCTCAGGAAGAGATATGAAAGAGGTAACTAAGTCAGCTGAGCTAGTGAGCTCTGGACTCAAGTGGGAAGCCCTGGCTAAATATATAAAGTAGGATGGTTTCTCAGCCTTCTGGCTACAATCAGGTGTAGCACTGTTCTTATCAGCTAACTATCTGATACTTCCTTTATCCGAGGACAATATATTAAACCAGTGAGCGTACACATACAGCAAATGGGCACATAAAAATAATTTTACATGAGATTAAATTCAGTATTATTATCCATTATGAAAATGGAGTTCAAGACTACCATACATTCGATCATATGCTGAGCAGAGCAGCTAAATGAAAAATAAGATCACATGAGGGTGAGAGAAGGAAACTGGGTCATTCATACATTCCTGATGGGGATACAAATTGGTATAACCACTCCAGAAAATTGCTTAGCATTACTTACAGAACTGAGCATGGGATGTGGTATTACACATTTATGGATTGTTCTCTTGAGCTATTCTATAGATAAATGAGAACTTACATTTGAAGATAAAACTCCATAAAATATACATATGTGATAGGAACTGATGACAGAAGTTGCGTTACGGTTCACCTAAAGTCGACATCTGGCCTCTACACACTGTATGCACATATTTGTGAACCCAGAATACCAGACATGCCTCCCTACTATACACACTACATACACCTATGTAAGATTGATGGTGAAATTTTGTATTTTATTCCAATAAATGTAAACAAAGCCTTTTACATAAGTTAGGGCTTAATCACCACAAACTCTTTTCTATTAGATATTTTCTTTATTTACATTTCAAATGTTATCCCCTTTCCTAATTTCTCCTCTGAAAATCCCCTATCCTCTCCTCCCTCCCCCTGCTCACCAACCCACCCACTCCTGCTTCCTGGCCCTGGCATTCTCCTATACAGGGGAATAGAACCTTCACAGGACCAACGGCCTCTCCTCCCATTGATGACCGACTAGGCCATCCTCTGCTACATATGTAGCTAGAGCCATGGGTCCCATCACTTCCTCCAACAAGGCCATACCTCCTCTAACAAGACCACACCTCCAAATAGTGCCACTTCCTGGACCAATCATGTTCAAACTACTACAGGCATATTTTTAATTCAGTGAGGGATTTCTATTCAGACTGAGCAGTAAGCCTCAAGCCGCACGTCTACTGTTCTACTGTATTCGTATTAACATTGCATTAAAAACAGGAAGATTGCTTGTCGTTAGCACTTCTACTTAACATTATATTTCAAATCCTATTATCATGGGAAACTACAAGAAAAAAAGAAAAAGCACAAGGTGATATTTGTAATAGCAACATGATAGGCAGAGAATACTAGTTACCAATTAACAAAAAAAATTAACCTATGAAAACATTTAACATCTTTATCAAAAGATTCTGAAGTTCATGTAAATAGAAGGTATACCAATTCATTTATATAAAGTCATGCTATTATAAAGACTTATGCATTCCTCACGTTGATCTTTAAAATTAGTAGAATTTCAAGAGTGGCTTTAGTGAAAACTTAACAAGCTGATATACAATTTATGTGAAATGGCAAAATACCAACAAGTAGACAACACATTCTTAAAGAGGCTTACATGATCTAAAGCTATGGAAGTTAATGTATTTAATACTTGTGAGAAAATCGACATGGGGACACACAGTAGACAGTCTCTCAAAATATATAAAATGTGGTCATCATAATCAGGAATGTTAAAGGTGGCAGTTCTGTTAATGATAAGTCATGCATCACTTAAAACTTATTCAGAAGGGATGGTTCATCCTAGGATAAGCAATTCTCAAGAGGGGAAGATCCGTGAGTAGTAGACTCTCAGTTGACCATCTGTTGAGTGCATGGTGCAATCATGCCTCCCTTGAACATCCTGTTCTCTCCATTGCCTGATGAGTCCGTAATCAGTGAAACACTATGTTGAATATTGAGGTGCTCTGTCCTTGTGTCTGGCCTCACTTAAATCAGCAGTCCGTCAGGTGCTCGCCACAGTGTGTTTGTGGTGGATGAACATCACTAATTCAGTTTTGCACTTTAATCACACCACAAACTTTCAATGTTTGGTCAAGTTTCCCTAAGATGGAGTTGCCGGTAATGTTTGTTAATCTCTAGACTGCTATTGGAGATGAAGTATGGAATGAAATTAAGTGGATGGTGGTTATAGTCACAGAAAGGATTGAGAGAGAAAGGAAAGTTATGGTGGGTTCTGTCTGTAGTAGAGCCATGGAATTAGCATGCTGGAATGAACTTTAGGCCAACTACCAAGGCTGTTAGTTTAACAGCATTAATGCTCTCAGGGTCAGGGGGCTCATCAGTCTCTGCAGTTGCAAAAGGCATAGAAGTCTAGATATCCAGTCTCCTTGTCTACTGTGATTTCTCTGAATGATTTCTTATTCTGGATTTTCAGAAATAGAAGAGAGAATTTAGTATCACAGACCCAAGCACATTATCTGCGCATTCTATCACCAAACTGTGCTAGTGCTGAAAAAAAAAAAGAACTGTTTGTGCTTATTCAGGCTTATGCATGAGGTTACAGCTGTTACGAGTTCATGTGTACAATAGGCTTGGCATGTCTACCAATCAGTGTAGGCGGGGAGGGCCTCATAAAGTCATGCCTCTAGCCGAGAAGCTATTGGCAATTGATGACCTCTCGGGGAAGGACAGTTAAGGATGCAGCCCCACACTCCAGTAGATGAGTCCTCACCCATGAATACACAGACAGTATTACATAGACTCAATGGGTTCAAAAGGACATAGGAAACTGGGAAGGAAAAGTGGGTATGTGGGGGACAGAAGAATGATAAGAGGTGTAGACTTGATCAAAGCACATTAGATGAGTGTATGAAATTCTTAATTATCAAAACAGGAACAGCGTTAAGTTTACTGAAGAGATATTTCATAGCATAGCCTTCCTTGTCGACATACTTACAGATTATGTGATTTACTATTCATAACTCTGAATATCATTGAATTGTTCTAATCTATATTACATAGAGAAAAATTGGTATGAATTCTAGGCTAGACAAACACCATTATTTTGATAAAAATTAATTTCTGTACATTTATAGAATGAAATATTTTTAAATACTTTGATTAAACAATTTTCTATAATTACATCATTTCAAAGCCTGCATCTAAAATTTGTTTAAACTTTGGTTAGACCCAATTAACTAGAACAATTTTACTTAATATTTGCTTTTAGAGTCTCACATAAGGTTGAATAACACACCTAATCTGATTTAATGTTTTATGGTCTGAAGTGGTTTGAACAAGATTTTCCTCAGTTACTATTAGGATTCCTTTACTCAAAATATCCCAGCTTCATTCTGATTTGGAGAATCAGGCGAAAATAAAATATTTTTCCCTGGCTTATAATGATGTCTCAATTTGTGTCTGTGCCATTGTATCATCCAGTTAACTGGAAAACATTCCATTAGATATTATGCATGATCTCAAATTTCAGTTGCTAGCATGTTAGGCACGTTTACCAGTGATAAGTGGTTATTAGTTAGTGATCTGAAATCAGCTAAATTAGTGTATTTCACAGAAATCCTATCCATCACTGCAACATCAGGATTAGTTGTAAACTGTTCAGCCAGAACATATTTAATTTAGATTTGCATCCTAACTGGAAGTGTGAATTCAGTAGCACAGTTTTTTTTTTTTCTTGACTCTTTGGAAGCATGAGCTGAAAGAAGAAAGACTGTTTGTGTATAGAGATGAATGATACTCAAAACATCCCTGGTTTCTGCTTCATACGCAGCTGGAGACACGCTGACCTCTCCAAAAAGCAGGCTTTTGGTTGATCTTTCTGAGAGTCTGAAACTCTCAGCTTTCCATTAAAAAAAAAAAAAACAAACAAACCAGTTTTTAAACCCTAACTACATAAGCAGATTATCAAGTGAGGTAGGTGTTTATTACCATGCTCCACAATGATGCTGTTTGCATGTGGCGAAGATGATATATAAAATTGACACTGTTCTAGTTTCTACTGTGTGTGCTTATGTTGGCATGTAGATCGATCTGTGTTTTTATCCTGTGTTCTCATTAATAAATGTTCCAATACCTGCCAGCTGAGTGATGCACCAAGGTAGCAAGGCCTATGCTTTCGCTGCGTGCCTCTGCACCTCCCTCTTTCCCTTTATGAGAAGTACCCTAGTCATAGGGAAGATGACCAGCTATAATGGACCCATTGCCTTGGTTACAGTGACCTGAACAGGGGCAGCAGGGAATCTGGACCAGCATAGCTCATGTCCTCTGTAGAGAGTTTTAAACAGAATATGGAAGAAAACCAGTATCTTTCCCCTGTATCCAGGGACTGGGAACATGAGGCATGCCCCTTGTGATGTATGTGAGGAGAGAGGGTCACAACATCATGAAGTAAAGAACAGAGTAGAAGGGACAGGGAGGGGAGAAGAAAGAGAAGGAGGTGGAAGAGGAAGAGGAGGAAACGGAAGGATGGCTTTCTTTCACTGGGCTAGTAGCTTTGGATCCTGTTTCGGGTTTTGCCCCCACAGTGGTCTTGTTCTTGCTGCAATTCCTTCAGTTTGGGTGTGGCCCCAGAAAAAGCACTTCTCACTCAAATGCAGCTTTTTTCTTGTGTTTCTTCCACCTCGTTTGCTTTATTTTTTTCTTAAAAAATGGAAAGCATATACCATTAATTTTGGATTTTAATTATAGATTCATTTAGATATAAATCATTTAGAAAAATAAATTCCCCTATAAACACCAAAGCCCACAAACTTTGATATGCTACGTTTTTATTTTCATTTGACTTCAAATATTTTATGACAACTGCTCTTGTCTTTTGTTTTGTTTATGAATTGTTCAAAATTATGGTCTATAATTTCCACATTCCTAGTGATGTGTGCGTATTTTCTGTATCTGACTTCTAGTTTAATTCTGTGGTTGTCAGAAAACATTGCTATTGCTATCATTTGTTATTGAGCCTTGTGCCCCAACATCTGGCCTTATCATTCCTCATGGTCCATGTAGGGCTGAATTGAATATACATTCTGCAGTCTGGGGGAGATGTTCTCAAAATGTCAGCTCGCCCTCATGATTGATGACATGGTCAGCTCTACTGCGTCTTTACCTGTTTTCTGTCTACTTGTCCCATCAGTTATGGAAGTAGAGATGTTGAAGTTGTGCAAAATAGATTTATACTGTGATAATATAATAATCGATTTTTTTCTCTAAGAGAAAGTGACAGAAATAAAAAATAAGAAACTGCTAAAAGTGGGGGAAGTGCTAAGAGGCAGTCATCTATGGTGTTTGCACACCTTACCTGGGGGATAGATGCCGGAGTGATTTTTATTTGCTTGCTTAGTTGCTGCAGGTGTCAACAGACAGAACACCTTTTCCATGGTGCTCTTTGTGGCATGTGAAGTGCTCCATGGAGTAGCCCATGTATGGAGGGGCGAGTCCTGTGGATGGTTACCCTCTTTAGACAGCAGAACTTATGGCCCAAACCATCACCTCAATGCTTTTCCAGAAAGTGCCCGATGTGACCACTGAGCATGCAGCTACCTTAGGGCAGCACCAAAAGGTTTCCTATAGGAATTTACAGCCTCGATATTCTTTTCAATGTTTCCCTCTGTAAGATCACTTTTATAAACAAGAGTTTTTAGCAGAAAATTCATGGTAGGATTAGCGTGCACAACTGCAGCCAGGAGACAGGTATTAGGCTGTTTAGTAGAGAAAAGGGTCTCTCACAGTCTAGGAACAGGCCATGGCTTCCAGGCTTCTCACGGGCGTAGGTGTAATGACAAGAGCAGTATGCTGAAAAGTTAGATGGCCCTGGGAAGCGTAGTTTTGTCTTAAAACCATGTGCACACTCCTAGGTTTTCCCTGTGATAAAAATAAAATGCTCTAAGAGTTTTTTTTGAAAGCTGTTATACCTCTGAAGAGTGTTGTAATAACATCAGTTTCTGGCAATGGAGCTGACATATTTCTGCCCAAATTACATACACACAGATGTTATTTTAAAAGCAACAATCCAGCAATTATCCACAATGTGATCACATTCCTAACGATCGAGTAGTCATGCTTGGGAGGAAATGTTGCATTTTAATGGATGACACCAATATGGAGTTTCATACCGTAAAAGTGCAGGCAAGGACAAAGGCGATGCATCGTTGATAATATCTAACAGTGATGTCCAAGTGCTGCAAAATCCACCTGCACACTTTACATAGAGCTGCGTGTGTGTTGTCTTTATTGATTCATTTACTTTAGTACTTGAAGAATATTTTCTGTAATCCTTTAACCCATCATCCACAACAGGCTTGTTATGAACTGATTTTATATATAGTCATGTATTTTCTTCCCTGGGATTGTTTTATTTAAGCAACCTGTCTTTCATTTGTGCATTTAAACTAATAGATTATAAGCGTTATTAATAAATGAGTCATTGTGTTTGTTTGTATATGTTTCAATTATATATGTAATTGGAAACAATGGGTAGTCTTTCTTAATTGCAAGATAAAATGTCTCCGATGATTGAACTAAAGATTGAAACAAGCGACAAATGAGACAGGTAATTATCTGTGACTGGGTGATAGAATTTCCTTGTGCACTGATGTGAATAGTACAACTATCAGACTTTCATTCTTTACACTTTCCTGGCTCATGTGCACGTCATCGTCAGCAACTTGCCCAGACGATGTCTCACACCACGATGGATTGAAGGAAAATGTCCCTTCCTGATATCATGTTTGCTGTGCCATCTGACCTTCCATGTCTTTATGTCTTGTGAGTTTGTTTATAAATTCAGAACCTTACTGACCCAGTATCTAGGTAATGGCCAGGAGTTCAAAAGTTAGTTTTAAAATTAATTATAAATTATCTATTGTTTGTATGCTGTGTGTGTGTGCATGCACACACACACACACACACACACACACACACACAAAACAAACACACACAACTCTTGAGTATATGTGGAAATCAGAGGATAACTTTGTGGACTGGTTCTTCACTTTGGTCTACCTTTCTGTGGATTTCTGGAATCAAACTTAGGTCTTCAGTCTTGGACAGGGAAGTGATCTACCCGCTGAACCATCTCACTGGCCCATGTTCAAGAGTTCCAACAAGCTTTCCTAGCAAGCCAGTGAATGCTGAAGTTTCAGTTCTTCTGGACTTGAGATGATTGCATTGCATTTCCTTGGGTGGCAGAGCTGACTCCAACTCTGCTGTTGCGTACAGAGCATTTTCCAGATGCTCACAGATTGAAGCTTGGACCACAGCTGGTGGCAGGTAGTAAAAATGCAAAGAGGTATCCTGTGTTGGTTATCTTCCAGTCACTGGGATTCCCAAAGGCATTTGGATAGTGGGATCCTGCTTGTTTCTCTCTTTTCATCTCCTGGCCATGAAGTGAGTTCTGTTCTACCACGCGGTCCTTGCTAAGATGTGCTCCTTCATCACAGGTTCAAAACCAGTGGAGTCAATCAATATTGAAACCTCTTAAAGCCATGAGCCAAAATAAACCTTCTCACTTTATAAATTATCTTAAGTGTTTTGTTACAGTAATGGAAAGTATTACACTCTTCAACAGTCATCACTAGCTCTAGGACTTCTTCTTTCTCCTGCCACCTGAATAAAATATCCATACTCCTTTAGGGAGGGTCCAGGTCAGTTTCTGCTGTTGTGTCTGGAGTGCTTGCTCTTAGGTGTTTGTCTCTTTTAGTAGATGGTCTGTGATACTGAGAATGGCTCAGTTCTTCCAAGTGATTATGACAATGCTTTGGAAAGGCTGCCCTCATCCTCCTGCACATCCGTTGTTATTATATTGTTAGTATACTATTGTTACTGTTCATCCATTGTTATTCTTGAGACTTATAGAGATTCTCGTTTGGTGTCTGCGGTGGTTTGAATTTGCTTGGTCCACGGGAAGTGGCACTATTAGGAGATATGGCCTTGTTGGAGGGTTTGTGTACCTGTGTAGATGGACTTTGATGGCTCCTAGTGTTCAAGCTCTGTAGTGTGGAAGAGAAGTTCCTTCTGGTTGACTTCCGATCATAATGTAGATCTCTCAACTCCTCCAGCACCATGTCTGCCATGCTTCCCAACTGATGGTAATGGACTGAACCTCTGAAACTAACTGTAAGCCAATTTCTATTGAATGCCGTCCTTTAAAGAGTTGCCTTGGTCATGTCTCTTCACAGCAATGGAAACCATAACTAAGACAGTGCCATTACTACAATGTAGTTTTAGAGTATTTCCCATACATCCTTGCCCCTTGAGGACATTTAAAGTCTGTCTTTGCTCTCATGTCGAATCCCAGGCAACATTTTTTGCTCTTTGATGTACATGAATGGAATCACATGCTATGCACCCTTCTGCATCTGCTCGTTTTTAGTTTTCAGGGTGCATTGTACTAGAGAGGTTTCTGTGTCTCTGTGACCTACGACAGAAATACCTGCCAGAAACAATTTAAGAGGTAGGGAGTTATTTTAGTTCACGGTTTCAGAGGTATTTCAGTCTGTCATCTCAAGGAAAAGTATGAAGTGCTGGCTCTTACAGTAGAGATGAAACACGTGGCAGAGGTTTTCCCTATGGTGTGAACATGTGGCAGACTCCTATGGTCCAGAGCAGGATGCAGAAAAAACACAGCCTGGGACCAGGGGTGAGTATAATGTTCAAAGGCTTGTCCCTACCAACCTATTTATGAGAGCTATGCTTCAGCTGTTAAAGATTCCAGTATTCAAAATAGTGTCACACGATGGGGACCAAATGCTCAAAACAAAACCTGAGGTCAGACATTGGGAATTCAAATGGTAATACATTTTTAACATTTTTGTTTTTAGCACATATCACTATCTGGTTCATGTATAGATATTACATAATATCATCTACTTACCAAATATTAGGGATTAGGTTGTTCATAGTTTCTGAGTATTGTGAAAATAGTCCTTTGGACATTCAAGTACATTTTTAAAAAAAGATTCATTATTTATTTTTATGTTATGTGTATGAGTGTTTTGTACATGTCTGTATGTATACCACCTGTGTGTTTGGTACCTGTGGGAGGTCAGATGATGATGTCAATTCCCTTGGGAACAGGGTTACAGATGGTTGTGTGCCTCCATGTGTGTCCTGGGAATTAAACCCGTGTCTTCTGCAAGAGCAAGTATGCTTAGCCTCTGAGGAAGCTCTATAGTCTGCATGTACAATTTTAATGTGAATATATTTTTATTAGATATTTTCTTCATTTACATTTCAAATGCTATCCTGAAAGCCCCCTCCTACTCCCACCCCACCCCCACCTGCTCCCCAACTCACCCACTCCCACTTCCTGGCATGAATATATTTTAATTTCACATGGGTGAATACCTAAGAGTGAAATCTGGGTCATATAGGAATCTCATGATTACGTTTTGAAAACTGCTCTAAATGTTTGACTGTATAAGATCCCAAGCTTGAGTTGCTGTTTTGGGAGGTTATGGATCCTGGGAGATGGGGCCTAGTTGGAGGAAGTGAGTCACCAGGTGGCAGGTTTGGGATCTACAATCTAACCTTCCTGCCAGCTTTTGTTTTGTAAACTGCCTGGGTGTGAGTGAGCCACTGCCACCATAACTGTGGATTGCTCCTACATCTTGCGTTCCCTCTACAATGGGCTGTAATTTCAAACCATGAATCCAAGAGATTTCTTCTTTAAGTTGCTTCTTGTTAGATATTAGATTGTGATAATAAGAAAAGTGATAGTGGCCAATCAGGTTTCCAAAATGGCTGCACCTTTTTTCGTGCCCCCAAAGTGTGAAGAAAAGTTTCCATTTCTTGACACCTTTCCTAATAACAATATCAACTTTGAGTTCATGCGTGTGTTGCATGATAGGTGAGCACTTTACTGGTTTCTGTCGTCCTCAGACCTTTTCTGTTTTCTATTTTGAGACAGCAACTCAGTGGAAGATTGCACGTCTGGCTTTGAACTCGAGAGCCATTTGATCCAGCCTTCAGAGTAGCTGGGATTACAAGGCTGTTTATCAGGCCAAATCGTTCTGTTGGATTATAACTCGTCTAATGGGTGTGGAATATCTTAACTGATTTTAGTTTACATTCCTCTAATATAAGGATGTTGAGTACTTTTTCGTGTGTTCACAGACATTTGACAATACTCAACGTCTTTTTAAGTTCTTTTTGAGTGTTTTTATAGTTAGCTGTATCTTACTATAGATTTTGTTTGTTTGTTCATTTAAATGCCAGGGATTGGACTCAAGTCTCCTGAATCCTAGGCAAATGCTCTGCTATTGACTTACATCCCCATGCATTCTGGGTGCCAGCTCCCATCAGATAAGTTGCACATGGTTCTGCTTCCTGCCCTGTTCACTTTCTTGATGCAGCCGGATACATAATGGCTTCTTAATTTTGGTGACTCTCAAGTTATCAGCTATTTTCTTTTTTAACTTAAAAAAAGATTTAATTATTTTATTTATATGAGTGTACTGTCACTGTCTTCAGACACATCGGAAGAGAGCATCAGATCCCATTACAGATGGTTGTGAGCCACCATGTGGTTGCTGGGAATTGAACTCAGGACCTCTGGAAAAGCAGTCAGTGCTCTTAACTGCTGAGCCATCTGTCTAGCATCCCACCTTGTTTTACTTTTAATTGTGACAAATATTTAAGATGTTTGCCTAGTTCTAGTCAGAAATTTGTCCTATGATATTTTATTGAATATGTATAGTTTTAAACTTTCCATTATTAACTGATTCACTTTTAATTATTTATACATGAGTTAGCTAACTGACTTAATTAATATCCTGAATTAAGTGTTTGTATTTGTGATGATAGTCAGTTTTCCCAGTTCAGTCTATTGAAAAGAATGTCCTTTATCTTCTGAAGCATCTTTATATATTTGTAAAAAATTGCCTTAAAGATGTTTCATTGGTGACGTCTCATTGTACTCAGTTGTATCTCTTCATACCAGTTCACTAAGGCTTTGGAATAAGGTTTGTGAGTCCTTTGTCTTGGGGTTTCATTGGTGTGAAGAGACACCATGACCATGGCAACTCATATAAAGAAAAATATTTAATTAGGGCTGGCTTACAGTTTCAGAGGTTCAGTCCATTGTCATCATAGTGAAAGGCATGGCAGCATCCAGGCAGACATGTGCTAGAGAAACTGAGATTTCCATATCTAGATCTGAAGGGAGCAGAAGGGGACTTTATGACACATTGGGCACAACTTATGCATAGGAGACCTCAAAGCCTGCCCTAACACTGACATTCTTTTTCCAACAGGGCCACACCTCTTCAAAGGCTACACAGCCTAATAGTGCCGTGCCCTATGGATCAAACATTCCAACACACTAGTCTATGGGGTCTATACTTATTCAAAGCACAGCATCCTCCACCTTGGCTCTTTTTTCAGTATTGATTTATTCTCTGTTCTAGTAGCAGAATTTGATATCATCCTAGGAGAAATGATAGGTCTAGGATAAGGCCATGTTTGCATGGGATACACACAATTTTTCCATAAAGATGTTGACGGTATTAGATACATATAAGGGTTCCTGTGTATAGAAGAGAACTTTAAAAAATTACACATGATAAAAATTTCTGAGTTTTAAAAATATCTCTGTGTGTGCCTGCATATACTACATGAATACTGGTACAGTGGAGGCCAAATGAGGGCGTCGGAGCCACTAGAATTTGAATTACCAGTTTAAACCACTGCCTGATGTGGGTGCTTGGAACAGACCCCGGGTCCTCTGCAAGAATAGAGTATGTATTTGCCTTCTAGAAGTAACAAGCTTGTACTGCTGCACATTCTCTCCAGGCTCCAATTTCTGGTTATTTTTACCTTGTGCTTACACTATATATTGTATTTCTACTTTTTCCCTATATGATCTAAGACCACCGTGAGAATTTGGTGTTGAGCACAGTTTGACATTTAATGGCTCTTTTTCCCCAAGCCTTCATGGGTGCCACTAGTGACCCGACCTCTCTGAGAGCACAGTGGAAAGTGTATGTCGCAAAACATGGCCGTCTTAATAAAGTCTTCCTGTTTTTCCAACTGGGCGCTGTCTGGCAGCTTCCGTGCTCAGCTTAACTTCACTTCTTGTGACCGTATATTAATTATCTTAATGTATCAACAATAACATTTTAGAGCATTACATCAGGTGTATGGTCTAATTAAGACACTGTTTTAAGGTTTTACTGAACCATTTCATTCAGATTACCTGAGAGAAATGAGAAAGATTTTTTTTTGTTTTTTTTTTTGTTTTTTCCTTTTTTTTTAATTTTTAATATTTTTTATTACATATTTTCCTCAATTACATTTCCAATGCTATCCCAAAAGTCCCCCATAGCGCCCCCCACTTCCCTACCCACCCATTCCCATTCTTTTGGCCCTGGCGTTCCCCTATATTGGGGCATATAAAGTTTGCATGTCCAATGGGCCTCTCTTTCCAGTGATGGCCGACTAGGCCAGAGAAAGATTTTTTTTTTTTCTGACCAAACAATATGGTTAACTTCAGCAGTCTATGGAGAAATTTGTTCACTTTGTCTTCCTCTGAATAACAATTGCTTCCTTACTTTCTCTTCGTGCCTGAAATTCTAAAATAAACTCTGCTGTGACAGTCTCAACTTGCTAATCATGTTGCCTCCTTTGTCCTCAGTCACGGCTTTCCCCATCATTTGCCAGTTGTGTTACACGTGTTTCACTAACTGTTTTATACTGTCAAGCAGCCTTTACATTCCTGCCATTATCACACAGTATTTTAGCTGCTAGAATGCTGCCTGGCCTGTTTCCCATAATGCCCTCTTTGTGTGTCAAAGGACACCAGCGTTTGGCAGCACAATCCATAATGAAATATGTCCTTTTTCAGATGCAACATTTTCAACAGTTTCCATCATATTTGTCCAGTATCTTCTTATTGTTGTGAAAGCTACATTTTAAACATGCATAAGTAATCCAGTCACTAATGAGTTCTTATCACTACCACTGCTGGTGCTCACATTTTTTTTTTTTTTTTTTTGTGAAAAATGTCTTCTTTTACATCTAAAATATTTAAACCTCTTAATCATGATAAGTTCAATTAAAAAGGGTTGAACATATAATTTGCAATAATATGGATTCTCGAATTTGACTTCTAGAAGTGATAAGCTTATACATTGAGGAAAAAAATACACACTGATGAATGGAAATTTGATATCTGTCTTCGCCAGTGTTCTATTTCTGTGAAGAGGCACCATGACCAAGCCAACACTTTTTTTTCCCCCGAGACAGGGATAGCCCTGGCTGTCCTGGAACTCACTCTGTAGACCAGGCTGTCTTTGAACTCAGAAATCTGCCTGCCTCTGCCACCCAAGTGCTGGGATTAAAGGTGTGGGCCACCACTGCCCAGTAAAGGCAACTCTTATAAGAGAAAAATTTTAATTTGGTCTTGCTTGTAGTTTCATAGGTGAGTCCATTATCAGCATGGTGGGGAGCATGGCAGCAGGCAGGCAGACAAAGTGCTGGAGAAGGAGCTGAGAGCTACATCCTGATTCACAGACAGTGGCAGTAGGCAGAGAGAGAGAGAGGGAGGGAGGGAGAGAGAGAGAGAGAGAGGGAGAGAGAGAGAGAGAGAGAGAGAGAGAGAGAGAGAGACAGAGACAGAGACAGAGAGAGACAGAGAGAGAGAGAGAGAGAGAGAGAGAGAGAGAGAGAGAGAACTAGGTGTAGCATGAGCGTTTGAAACGTCAAAGCCTACCCCAGGTGACACATTTCCTTCATCAAGGCCACACCTCCTCAATCAAAGCCACACCTCCTCCAACTAGACCACATTTTTAAATCTTTCTTATCCTCAAGCAGTTCCATTTCCTGGTTGACTAAGCATTCAAAGATCCGAACATGGGGCCCATTTTATTTCAAACCACCACAATACCTAAGAACTGATACCAGGCACCTTAACAGCCATACTGCCTTTATTCAAGTAAACGTGTGCCTCAGCAGAAGTTTTAGTTAATGAATGCTCGACTCCTTTATGGATCTGCCTTAGCAACCACATGTAGTCTAAGAAGAGCATGTTAGTATGTCAGTACCTGCTTAGCCCTGATTACCACAGTAACAATTCCCTAGTACACGTAATCCCATAGGTGAAAGCAGAAGTTCTGCTCTTTAGCTTCCTGATAGTTGTTATAAATACCTAACTATGAAAATGTTGAAAATATGTGGAGATTGATGCATGGGTGACATGTTCCAGATACTTTTAATTCATGTCCTTTTGCTTTGGATATGCTAAGAGTTCTGCTCCCCCACCCCCACCCCATACTTTATGTAGCACAGTAGAAACTGTCTATAGTTTGATTCTCCTAGTTGTCTAAATAATATTTTTTCTTTAAAAATTCCAGAGGCATCAACCAGTTTAATAAGGAAGATAAAGGATGTGAAAATTGAGGCATCTCCAAAATATACTTCCTCTCACATAGAGTCATCGTGACATAATAATCATATGCTATAAACGTGTGATGTTTTGAGAGCTCCAGATGAAAGACACTGTGGAAATAAGGCATCATTACCACTGATTTTTACTATGCCTGCCAAACAGCGTTTGTGAAATTACCGAAAAGCCCCTTAGCACGGCCTCTTCATTTGCAACATGGGCAAAACTTTCTAGCCTATCAACAAACTTCAATAACATAATAATAATATAAAATAACAATAAACATATTAATAAATATAATAATAAATAAAAATAAATAAAATAAATAAATTAATTAATTAAAAATAAGTAATAAACATAGTAATAAATGTAGGATCCAAACACTGAAAAGAATTGAATAATGTTTTTATGAGGTGGAAAAGGTGAAATTTGACAAATTAATAGCTTTACAAAAATTTTTAGACATAGAAGAAAGCCAAAATAATATCTCATCTTAAATATTACTGTCATTTTTGTGGTCGGCCTTCCCAAGGGAACGAGAGTCCTCAACTGACTTTTTTCTTTCTTTTTTTCTGCCTAGGATTAGGAATGACTCTGTATACCATGCAGTTTAGTTGGTAATTTTCTCTCCTTTCTGAGAGATTTGTCCCCTGAGATGGCAGGCACTCCATTCATTTTCTTGCCATTTGGTGTGGTTTTACTAACTGCGTATGCTATCGGATAGACTCGTATCAAAAGAGCTTCAGCTAAAACAGCCAAGGACATGAGCACGCTCGCCGTGACCCCTGACACCATAAAAGACTATTCATCATGTCTTTTGACATGATTACCCAGAGAGACATGGAAACCTCTTTGTTTGGGTCATGCACACATTTTTGCTGTGCTATTAAAAAAATTACTTAAAAATGGAGATAAACACATTAAACATTCATTTTCTTTTAGTGTAGTTAAGAAATGAATCTGAATTATTTTGTAATGTGAAATGCATGTTTCCTAGGACCGAAGCAACATGTGTTTGCAACTCAAAATTAGGCAACAGAAGAAAATAGTGCCTTTCTGTATTCTGTGTTTAGCATACTTTAGCTAAAATTCTAGGCTATTCCAAACACTTAATTTTTTAAAGACAGACATTATATAATGCTTTTGGAAAAATTACAATCTTTTATTTTCATTATCCTCATTTTGCATATTATTTTACTACCTTTTTGACATGAGAGAAAAAAATGCAAATATCCAAACACACTAAATTCCAGCAGCAATTTCTGTCACAAGGTATAGTGATTGTTGACATATCCTTCTAGAAGTTTCTCAGTTTTTAAATCACCTTCAAAAAATAACCAAGCTCTTAAGTTAGCTCATTTGTTATAGAAACTCATTGACCCCTCTTATAGTGTATGTTAATCTGTCATCTACTCCAGAGGCTACTAAAAAAAGTCTTTGTTATAGTGTCAGAAATAAAAGTTTAATGTTGTCAATAAGGGTGGAACAAGAAATGATTTTTTATTGCTAACTGATATCCCGGAGTAGAAAATAAGGGCAGGGCATGAAGTCCTCCAGTGAAAGTACAGAATGGTCATCCATCTTTGTTGCATCAATAATAATAATAATAATAATAATAATAATAATAATAATAATAATTGATTTTTTTTTATGTAGGGTCCTGCTGTTTATCCCAGGCTGGTTTTTGAACTGTCAATCCTCCTACCTTACCCTCTGTCATTACAGGCATAAACCACCATGAGTTGCTGTTTATATATTGCTTTTAGTGGAGAAAAGAGTAGGGAGATGAGTCCAGATGCAAGAAATGGGCTAATGTTATGCTGCGAGGCCAAAGAAATTCCACTTTGGTTATTTTTCTTTTCTCTGCCATAGAAAGGTGCTTCAGTGACAGAAAGAATGGAAGCAGGGCATCATGTTTTCCCTTAGTTCCGTTCCTATGAGGAAGACTTCCAGGAACAAGCAAAGAATCATTCCAACCCAAACTGACTTCGGGCTTCTTCAGAGATTGAGATAAGGAATAGCTGTCTTGGAAAAGGCAGCAAGGATGGACTAGGGAAGTCAGAATTTCTGACCAGCACTTAGTTTATTTAAGAGCAGAGTTGATACTGTTAGAAACCTGTTGGCTGTGGTCACATTTCCTTGTCCAGGGCAGAGTCAGCAGACAGGTGTCTTCCACCGTACATGTAGTAATCACGTAGAAGGACAGGACAGTCAAACACTTGTCATATACACCCAGCCACAATGAAGAAACCACCAGTAGACAGGATAAACAGAATAGGAAGCAGTGAACCACAGCCCCAAACTCAAAGCAGAATAGCCCTTGTGGTTAAACAAAAACCACAGATATACCCGGTCAGCAGACTTTAAGACAACAAGTTCCATAGCCAACATGCTCTGAGCTCTGAAGAGCATGGGTAATGTGTTGCTTGCTCAGTCTTCCTGTTTTTTGTGCTGTGGGCTTAGTCATAAGCCTGTCAAGTGGTGTCATCAATAGTGGAACTCTCTAAGTATTATGTTAATTAAAAAGTCACATACATATTGCTGATCACTATTTCAGACCCCATATTTTCAACTCACACCTTTGGTAAGAATGTATTTGTAATCCCCATGTCAATGTTGGGATTGGTTTCATAGTCACTCAGAGATAGGCACAGAGGAGTGAAAAATCTGTCAGCTCACAGGCACAGACCCCACTGAAGCTAAACAAGGCGATTTTCTGCCTTTTCCGTTTTCGTCATCATATTGTAAACCGGTTCCCTTCTGTGGTCTTGTTAGCTCCCCGCTTTAAGCATTTTTGGCCTGGTTCTTTTTCTGTGCATAAATGTCTCTTTGTAGAGCTGAAGTACTGATCAGTGTTCATAAGCACAGGAAGGCCCTGTGGAGGAAATGCATGTCTTGAATAAGCTATGTTCAGGTATGAGTAGTGGTGCACTTGGCCATGAATTCAGTGTTAATTAGCAGCACATGTTGAATAAGGTGTCTTTAAAGAAAAACACAGCCTAAGTCAAGGGTAGGCATGAGTGGTTGATAAAAATGGTATGAGTAGGGGTATGATGGGAAAGGGTCTTGGGGGGAGGTGGGGGGTGGGTGTGGGAGGAGGGGTGGGGGAGGGCTCCCTTGAACCGGATCCAGAACTTCCCCTAGAAGCAACAGTTCAGCATTTGCTAATACACTGTTTGTGGTAGGCTTGATGGAACACAACCACTTGAAAAACGAGTACCAACTATATGCTAGGTTATATATACAAAGCATATCAGAAATGAAGGCCTCTTTGTCAGCTTCATTCCAGCCCTTGGAGCTCACCCCAGCCCCCTTTCCCTGTAGTCTGACCTATTGGATTTTCTATGCATCACACACTGGGTCCTATTGTAGCACCCCACTCATGAAGGTTCCCTTTCCTCTTGTAAACATTATGCCATTGACTCCTGCACTGGAGTCTCTGTCAGGGTTTGAGGGTTACAGTCTCATGTCACATCTGTGTCTGGTCTCCTCCTCCACACCCCCTGTTCTGTTTGGTAAATGCTCCTGCTTCCTACTATGACTTTGTGTTGAGTCAGTTGCCTAGGCCGAACGACAATCCTCAGCATTTCATGTCCAGCATATTTCTGGTTAAGGTGTGATATCAGAGCAGTTCTCCTTGGGGGCGGGGTTGATGGTTTGCAACACTGGAGCCTATACAGCCCTCCAGCTTGCCATCCTGACACTAATCTAAGTGCTGGTATGAAGGGACTGTACAAGGGGCTACACCCCCTAATCATCTGAATTAAGTTGATCAAGACCATGATTACCCTTTAGGAAAAGCAGAAACTTAAACTATCTGCTCTTCATTTTCACCTCACCTGCTATGTTTTCAGACTTACTCAGTTGGAAGCCTTTTTAAAAAGGCTTAAATCCTCCTTGAGTGACTAGTAAAGTAGCTACTGGGTCTTTAATTCTTTTTCCTGTATGTTCTTCTCCTACAGATGTCAGACTACTGTACCAGCACTAGAATTGCCTATCACTAAAAAGTAAAATAAAATAAAATAAAATACACCTCTTTAAACTTTATACCCATGCCTCCCTATCATTCTTTCTTCCTCTGTAAGTCTACCCTTTGAGATAGCACAGGATAGGCATTCAAAGCCTGGCACTGCCACTTCTGGTTCTATGAAAAGGAAACTGACCTGATCATACCAAATCTCAGTTAGCACTTCTGTTAAATGGGTATCCCAATGATATATGTCCTGTAGAACTGTTGTGGAGACTGGGGTAGCTAATGTGTGCTAAGCACTGAAAACAACGTTTAGTATACTAAAATGCATCAATAAATGTAACTTGTAAATTAGTAGTTATTCAAAGAGGCTGTATTTCTTTCTCCTGTAGTTCTGGCACTGTGGGGAATACACAGGAAGCTGGCCACAGGTCTTTCTCTTTAGGATTTTATAATATGCTTGGGGAAGGAGGATGGGTGCAGGGTTACTTTTTGAGCCAAAAAATAAAACCAGGAAGTGTGACTGACTAGCTGGTGTTAATAGGGACAGTGGCGACAAGGTGGGACCAGCCCCCTGGGAGAGGGAACACTGGAGCTGCCCGCCCTTCACTTTCACCTCTTTTTTCACTCCATCAAATGAATTCTTGGTCTGGATAGAGCCAGGGATAATGATTGAGTCATGCTGATGTATCAACTGTCTTCAGAGCATCACCGGGTCCTGTGTGTCTGCCTCCTATACTCTAGTGCCTCTCTCAGAAGTAAGTGGCCAGGGGCATCAGTCCTGCAGCACACTGGGGCCAGTTTCTCTCTTCCTTGCTGGAGCAAGGGTCAGGAAGGCTGAGGCATGTGCCGACCAACTCTCACATACCTGCCTGTCCCCTATGTGGTTCAGGGAGTCCCTGACCAGCCAGAGAAAGCCTAGAGAAAGAGAGCTTCAGCATGCAGAAAACTCTCCTAATTCTTTCCTCTCACTGGAAGTAGTTTTGGGCCATTTTTTACTGGTTCAATGAACAATTCCACAGTTGATCCAATAGCAGGAGACAAAACATAAGACCTATGCTTCAACCCCTTCATTTATTGAATATTTACACTGTGCCTGAGGAACGTGTCATGCTGGCTAGCAAGTCCCAAATGGTGTGCTAATAATTAGCCCACTTTCTCTCCAAATCCTTCTCTCCATCCATAATTTGAAGTGAGTTGACTATCTGAAGTTGTTACTAAACTGAGATGACTGGGCTGTGTCTCCATCGCCTTCATTGTGCTACTTCCACACCTGACTCATACATGTCTCCTATGTGCTTCTCTGAATCGTTCACTGTGCACACGAGTACATCCATCTTTAGTTTGGGCCTCTTTTCTGACCAGACCCTAAGACTTTCCACACACTAAGTGCCTAAGTAGACAGTCTAGTGCACTGTTAAAAAATTATTCTTAATGAAAATTTCTTCTTAGTTCTGACATTTGGGGTATTCTCTGTTACACTGTGCCCCCCAAAAGAAATGTGGAACTCTTAACTCCTAGTACTTCTGAATGTCCCCTTACTTGGAAATTGGCTATTTGCACAGATGGCCATTAAGATGAGTTCATATGGGTTATGGTAGGCCCTACTTCCATTATCAAGTATTCTACTAAAACAAAACAAACACTCAAAAGCAAGCAAGCAAACAAACAAACAAACAAACAAAAACAATGGCAGGGATGCTCAGGAGATAACACACAATGTAAAGTGTATGCTGCACAGATACAAGGACTGAGTTTAGTTTCCATCCATGTTAGAAATAAAGTAAATGGGTAGATTTAGATATACTTGTTATCCCAGCACCAAGGAGGCTGAGACAGGCAGATTCCGGGGTGGGGCTGGCTTCGTCTATTTCACAAGCTCCGTACCAGTGAGAGATCTTCCTCAAGTGAACAAATAAATGAAAAGCAAATTTTAAAAAGGAAAGAGAAAAAAATGTTAAGTGGACTTAAGTGACTACAACCATGTTTGTCTTCTGATCGCCAGAAGTATGAACACGTGTACACGTAAGCAAATGCACATGTGCACATATATGTACACATACACACAGGAACACATACCACCACCACAACAACAAAAGAGCAAAAGAGAATTTAGAGAAAGACACATGAGAAAAAAGAATATGAAAGTTAGGGGCAGAGAGTTATATGGCCACAAGCCAAGACAGCCAAGGACCACCAGTGGCTGGAAGTTCCAGGAAAGCTATTTCCAGGAAGCCCCCAGAAGGAGTGTGATCTTCACAACACCTTGACTTGGGCCTCCAGAACTCTTGCTCCATACTGTAGTACTTTGCTCCAATGTCTAAGAGAGCTTAGACAGAGGACCATCCCTGAATGAAGTAACAGTCTGCTTGCCAGTTGCCATCGCATGCTAAGTTAACTACACTATCAATCAAGGTCAACTGTTTTTCTCTTTTCTCTTTCGTCCTAAGGATGCCACATCACTGGTGTACCTGTGAGCTGAGGGTTGCTAATACAGTAGTGGTAAATGATGGTGGTCATGACCTAAAGAAAATAGTCCTCAGCAGCACACTGCTCTGCTCTAGTTGCTTGGCAACTGTAGTATTCTCTGATTCCTCTTATGTACCAGAGATGGCAAGAAGATGATTCTTAGACCTTGGGAAATACATTCAGTCTTGTATGCTCTCTTTAAGCCTTTTTGGTGTCTTCCTCAACTGTCTGAAGAGATCTGGCAATTGCACTACATACAGAGCAGGAGCGCCTTCTTGAACATGTTCCCCACCCAGTTTCACTCCAGAAACTTTATATGACTCTGGAAACATAGATATGTAAAATATCTGCATATTATGCAGTACATAAACTGCAAGTAACTCATAAACAAGTGACTTTTAAAACAATTCTCCAGCATATATATAATTTCACAATTTATTAACAATGAAAGCAAATTTGTATGTGAATGAGATAAATGTGCTTATTTATTTTTACATAAAGAATCAAATCCTGGCTAAACAGTTAATACACTACAGGACACAGAACACCACCAAGGTTTTTAATAGTTCGCAGACATTTCGGCTTTTGAAATTGCCAATACTCAGAGTGCCATTTTGCACAAATACATAGTATTTTTAGAGCCATTTCAAAAATTGTTAGACATTCTGTCCTAATCCTAAGCCGAAACTCATTTACTAATTTTGAATGAAACTCAAATAAGCAACTCAAAAAGCGGTTTTAAAAACCAAACATTTTAATACAACCAAACACCCAAAGATACATGAATTTGATACTTTTGCTGAGGAATGATAACAGGAAAATAATAATAATAAAAAAAGTCTTTGTTCCAAGCCATTTTTTCTGCAGGAGCAGAAAACCTTTCAGTATCATGACAACACTGAAATTAACAACAAGCCCCAGTTTGGAATCTGAGCATAACTGTATCAGGGTTTTGCATCCTGTATCCTTGGCTTTGCAATGCTGTGGTGGCACACATGGTATAAAGTGTATACAGTAGGCTCAGAACCAAGACTGCCATGAAGTCCTGTGATGCACCATGGGTAGAGCAGGCACAAGCACTCTGAATCCAACAGACACTTGGTTCTGAATTATCTTTTGGTCATGAGTTCAGATGTCTTTTACTGTTGCCAGGTTTTTCACAATGTCCACATGCAGATCAGAAAGCTCTGGTGTAGTTAGGCAGTGACAGCACATGCCTTTGATCCTAGTACTTGGGGAGGCAGGAGGCAGGAGGCAGGAGGCAGGAGGCAGGAGGCAGGAGGCAGGAGGCAGGAGGCAGGAGGCAGGAGGCAGGAGGCAGGAGGCAGGAGGCAGGAGGCAGGAGGCAGGAGGCAGGAGGCAGGAGGCAGGAGGCAGGAGGCAGGAGGCAGGAGGCAGGAGGCAGGAGGCAGGAGGCAGGAGGCAGGAGGCAGGAGGCAGGAGGCAGGAGGCAGGAGGCAGGAGGCAGGAGGCAGGAGGCAGGTGGCAGGAGGCAGGTGGCAGAGGCAGAGGAGGCAGAGGAGGCAGAGGCAGAGGAGGAAGAGGAGGTAGAGAGGCAGAGGCAGGAGGCAGAGGCAGAGGAGGCAGAGGCAGAGAGGCAGAGACAGAGGCAGCCAGAGGCCAGATGGCAGAAAGAGAGAGAGAGATAGAGAGAGAGAGAGAGAGAGAGAGAGAGAGAGAGAGAGAGAGGCAGGAGGAGGCAGGAGGAGGCAGAGGCAGGTAGATCTTGGAGTTTAAGGCCAGCCTGATCTACAGACTGAGTTCCAGAGAGTCGGGGCTACACATAGAAATCCTATCTTGAATAAATAAGTAAACAAATAAACAAGCAAAGAAATATACAAACAAACAAACTCCAGTGTAAAACACAGCTGTCTTCCAGCCTTCAGAAGATAGCCTAGCAGATATTATGAATCTTGTCAGGGTGTTCAGTTATGTATTGTAGGAGCATACTGATATATCAAGCTCTTTCTTGTTCACATATATTGTATTTCTTTTTAAGATTTTTCTCTATTTTTTTAAATTATGTATTTGTGTGTGTCTTGTTCTGGCGTGTTTTATGTTAACTTGACGCAAGCTAAAGCCATCAGAGAGAAGGGAACCTCAACTGAGAAAATGTCTCCATAAGATCTCCAATAGTGCTCCCTAGTACTTCAAATATATATCCAAAGTGCTGTGGGCACTTTCTTAACTAGTGACTCATGGGGGAAAGCCCAAGCTATTGTAGGTGGGGCCATTTCTAGCCTGGTGGTCCTTGGTTCTATAAGAAAGCAGGCTAAGCAAGCCACAGGGGAGCAACCCAGTAAGCAACACTGTTCCATGGCCTCTGAGTTAGCTCCCTCCTTCAGCTTCCTTCCCTGACTGCTTTTGGTGGTGAACTGGTATATGAAACTGTGAAGTAACTCCTTTCCTGCCAAGTTGCTTTTAATCATAATGTTTCGTTACAGCAATAGTAGTTCTAAGACAAGTGTGTATGTGGCTCTGTACACATGAGTCAGGCACTTGAGTCCGTAAGAGTGACAGATAGATCGGAGCCGTAGTTAACAGGATGTTGTGAGTCACCTGACAAGGGTCCTGGGAACTGAAGTCAAGGTTTTTTTTTTGTGTTTGTTTGTTTGTTTGTTTGTTTTTTGCAAGAGTAATACATGCTATTAACCACTGACTAATCTTCCCAGCTTACCTTTTGTATTTCTTAGTAACAGTAACCCTGTGTTTTGGTCTCATAAATCTTCTTGTAGCTCCTACTGGCTCAGTGGGGTAGCTGGTTCTCTTGGGGTGTAGTTCCCATTCCTTTCTTAGCACACCCCCCAATTTTTCAGATGGTTTCTGATAATATTTGCCCTTAAATCAAGGGCTGGTGGCTAGAAGGTGGGTGGAGGTAGCTTCCAAGGGAGCAAGGTACAGTCTTATGAGAAGCAATCATACCACAAACCACACGCAAGAGGGACAGACCTGTGCTTAGCAGAGAGGAGTGGGGCTCTTTTGCTACCCACCAGATTCAACCATATCTGGCTTCCAAGAGTCTGGAGTGTCTGCACCTAGATACCCTCACTTGCAGCCCCAGGGTAGCATTTCTTCATCTGAGCCTTGTGTTAAATCAGAGTTGGCTGAGCAGTTCAAGCGACTCCGAAGGTCTGTGACAGTTACAATGAATTTTTCCGCCATTGAGCAGGAAGTGATTCAGTTCAAAATTTTCATTTAGAATCTACCTTCTAGGATCATTTCTGGTACCCATTATTTTTCTTACGTTGAGCTTTTCTGAGACTATATGAAATGGAGACTGTGTGTGGACTATTGGAGGAGCAGAAGTGGACAGTGTCAAGAATCGCACAGCCACGAAATTGTAACCAAAGGCTCACAGACTCCTTTGGGGTGTTTTGAAGCTGTAATAGCTCTTCAGAGTCACGCACAAATTGACGCAAGCACACAGGTCTTCATGCTTCACTTTAACCAGTAATTGGTTACAAGATGTCCTAGGGGAAGTATGGTAACCTTGGACAGGGAAGGTCCCTTTGACAGCGTACAATCTCAAGACAAAGATGCAGCAAAGAAATTCCGCAGCAGCCAACACTTCCAGCAGCTCATGAAAATGACCACGTTTATTCCTGTTCCTGACAGGGTCACCTGGACAGTGTATGTCTGTATCCAGTATACATAGCATGCTTTTACACGTCTCTGGTTAAGGCAATGCTTAGATAGCTGTGAGAGACCCAGGCCTTGACTATCTGTGAAATTCAGAGCTCAGTATTTACTTTGTAAGCATTTGTTGGCTAAATGATTGAAATGAGTAAGTAATTAAAGCACATTTATAGATGCCATGTCTTGTAAACTGACAATCACTGTCAAAGAACATCGCAGCGAATATTAATACATGAAATCACACACAGGAAACATCCCAGAATACTTTGCTTTTGTATCAGAGTACAAATCCACAAGAGATCACTCAGTGATTTATCTAGTAATTTATTTTGAAATTAAAACCACTTCTAATGCACTAAATGGACCAATGAATGGAGTGAGTAGGGGACTTCTTTTTGCCTTAACTTCCCAAGTTGGTACAGAGTTTTAATGAACAGACCTAGCTGTTCCTTTAGCAGAGATGTTGTCCCTAGATCGATGTTTGCAGTTGGATCGATGCAAAAAGTAACTATGGTTTGCACCCAGCTCTCGTTTTTAACTACTTACTTCAGTAAGTGTCTGCTTTGGACTTTACGTGTAGATTTTCCAACAGTTTACACTATGACAAACACAGCAAATATTCTCAAATATTTTCCTCTAATCACCTTTTATCAAAGATTGACAGTATCTCATAGAGTGTGAGAGAAAAATATGTCTGAAGTATTGTCTGATCCACTTTTCAAATGCTTCTAATCACAAAATGTCATAAACTACAACACTGGTAGTATATTTACTTCTCCCACTTTTGACAACTGATGCGTGTTAGTTCATGTTTGCAGTTAAAAGCAAATGACCAAACCTATTACAACGGATAATATTAGGAACAGCAGCAAGGAATTTTGTGGACCTGCTCTCCTATCAAGAATAACTAGTGAAATGTATTTTCTTTGAAACCCAACAATTTTAAGTGAATAGACCTTGTGTCAATGGTTTTCTGCAAAGCAGTGCTTCTCAAACCGTACAACTCAACTCGATAGAGTGCTTGTCTAGTATGCATGAGGCCCTTTGGGATCACATATCAAATACCCTGCATATCATATATTTACATGATGATTCATGACATGTAGCAAAATTACAGGTATGAAGTAGCAATAAAAATAATTACACGGTTGAGGTCGGCCCAACATGAGGAACAGTATTAAAGGGTCGCAGCATTAGGAACGCAAAGCACCACTTCAGCCAAGGAGGAAACATCAGTTTGGGAGCTCCAACTCAATCGAGATTTCAATGCTTAGCAGTTTAGTGGAGGTTGGTACACTGAAGAGAGCAACAGCCTAGATGTCTCTGTAGTGTGTCAGAGACAGCATAGAGAAGACAACCAAAGAAGAACCCTCCAATGATAAATTCGTGCTTCTTTTCTTAACCTATTGAAATAGGCTTAAGAATAGCTATATATAACAGGTAGATGAGCATAGAAATGCAATGCCAGAAAGTGAGTGACAGCAAAGTCCAGCTGAGGATGAAGGATGTGAGATGGTGACATCAACTCCGGTGGAAAACAATATAGCGACTATGACAAATTGTATGAGGAGTCTTCACTTTGCTCTGTTTGTAGTTGCTTTAGTAGACATAAAATTTGATGACAACCTTGTAGTTTTGGGTATGAAGCACACACACACACACACACACACACACACACACACACCAATGATACAGGAGTGGAAGGAGACAGTGGACAGATTATATTGTATAGTAACCATTTATTAATTTTCAAATGTGCATTCATCCTAATTTGATTCTGTTAAGGCATTTACAGTAAGCCATGGGACAACTAAAATAAAACAAAAACAAAAACAAAAAAACAAACCCAAACTGTGAAAAACAAGGACAGCTTGATTTGTAGCTCAATCAATAGAGTGCTTGTCTACTATGCATGAGGCCCTGGGCTTGCTCTCCAGCACCACATAAATCAGGTGTCAGGAGGGCTACACCTCTGTGATTCTAGCACTCAGAAAGAGGAGGATTAGAAGATCAAGGTCAGCCTTAGTTAGAGAGTTGGAAGGCAGGTAGGGCTGCATAAGACCTTGGGTCACAACAAAGGAGTTACAAATACTTAGATGTAAAGACAGAGGCAGAAGAAAACCAGGAGATGCTTAAAGACTCCCCTTAGCTATGTGAGAGATGAAAAATACAGCTCTTTCCTAGAACCTTCATCTAGAATGTAGAATACCAAGATCTTGATTTTGCCTCTAGCTCTCTGGAGTATAAAAATAGACTTCTGTTGTTTAGACCGTAGAGGTCATGGTTGTTTGTCATGGCTGTCCCAAGAAATGAATAAAGGACTCTAGAACCATCCCTAATGGTTTTGGAAATAGCTGTTGGCATTATTTTTCCTGAAAAATTAGAAAGTCAAGAAAATTCTCAGCACAAACACATATTATAGATTTAATTGTATTTTCTCCTCAGTTCACATGTTGGTGTTCTAAACCCTAATATCTCTAAATGGCCTCCCTTGGAACTAAGGTCCTGGCAGGTGTAATTAATCAAGTTGAAGCCATTCTGGGCTAAGGTGGACCCTAATTATTGTGGTTGGAAGTTAGGACATGAACACTCCCACAGGGAGGGTACTGTGTGAGCAGTCCCGCAAGGAGTATGCAAGGCGAACACTCACATAGGACTGCACAATATGAGACCATCTTGAGGAATGGATGTGAGTCCCCCATCACACTAAAAGGAAGTAATTTGCTTCATTTACTATTTACCATTGATGAGGGTCCAAATTCTCTAAATTCACATGTCAACTTAGGGAAGGTTGACACAATTTAAATTATTTCTTTTCTGGTGAAAGAGTCAATGGTTTCTGTCCTTTGGAAAAGGTAACCCCTAGTGACTAAGATTTTATTGTCCTATATCTAAATTACAATATCTTTTCAGGTTTCTTTTTTTCTCTCTTTAATTTTTATACCCTTTGAAAAGGTTTAACATTTTGACTCATTTTCTCATTAATGTGCTCAAAACATTCTGACACCTGTACACTGTATATTTGTCCTAGATTCATGTTTTATTATTTAGAAAATTATACTTTGACATGCCTTAGATCAATGAAATCAGACTCTCATGCTTTAAGAAGAGGGGGTACTATTAAAATGGAATGAAGTTGGATGACTGAGATAGAGTAGCCAATTTCAGTTTCTCAAATAATGTCAATTTAAAAATCACAAACACTGAAAACTATTACCTAGTAATACTAGTATTTTATAAATTGTGGTGGAGGGCTTTTTAATACCACAAGAGTAGGAGAAAATGTAGTGCAAACTATGTGGCATTATGAAAATTCACCCCGTTTCACTTATTTTCCTTGCAGTATTACATTTTGGCGAAAACTTTTGTGAAAAGCGTGATTTAGGAAGCATTGCCTAAAGATGTCTGGCTCCCTTTGTATTTGTGCAGATTTCTTTATTCACACACTGAAGAGCTTTCCTGGGGTCTTTGCAGGTCCTGTTGACTGTCCACCATGAGGCAAAGAGCACCAATCATAGTCATAAGCTTCTACTGTATGAAAACATGGCTCCTGACATTGCAAAGGCTATATTCTTGTGGGGAAAGATTGACACTGACTAATGGCCCAAGTAATTTAAAATAAAAACTTTTGCTATGCATTATAAGGAAAGATGTCAATAGTGTGCACTGGGTAGTCCACATGACAGTCCCTGCATCGTGGAAATGATTGTTCTGGTAGAAAGCTGTAGGAACTCTGTTCTCTCAAAGAAAGGAAACAACCTCCCTTTCCTTAAAGGTGACATATATTGCTGGAAGTAGCACATAATCCGCAGTAGAAGATCTTTGACTTAACATCAACGTAGGTCTCTCAGAAGCCCTTTTCACAAGCAGATCTCCACCTTTACCTTGCTTTCTCATCCCCAGAATAAGATGCTGGGCACTGAACAGTCTCATATAAGTACGAATAAACAAATGAAAATTAGATCTCTTCATGTTAGACTAAGAATACAGAAATGCCTTCTACATCTGTGTGGTTTAAATGGGAATACCTCTTTGTAGGCTCACATATTTGAATTTTTGGTTCTCAGCTGGTAAACTCTTTAGGAGTGATTAGAAGGTGTAGCCTTGTTGGAGAAGGTGTGTTGCCTTGGGGTGGGCTTTGAAGTTTCAAAAGCCCATAGCAGGCCTAATCTAGCTCTCTATCTGCCTCCATCTTATAACTCAAATGTAAACACTTGGCTACTGTTCCTATATCATGCCTGACTGCCCTCACCTCTCCCTGCCATGATGGTCATGGTCTCACCCTCCGAAACTGTAAGCAAGTCCTAAATTGGGTGCCTTCTTTTATAAGCTGCCTTTGTCATGGTGTCTCCTCACTGCAATAGATCACTAACTAAGAGACATGTAGGGTGATGTCATATTATACATTGGACCTGTTTAATTTAGACGTGGGTCATAAGGATGTGATGGAGTCCTACAAAAATGGAAGGGTTTTTAGGATGTGCTAATTCATTTCATTATAAAAGATTTGGAGTTAAACTTACACTTCACTAAGTATAGCCAATAGTTTTGTCAATACAAACGAAGAACCCCTTCGTTTGTATTGACAAAATTATATGACCACTTCCTTTCCTCCTTCCTCATTCTGTTACTGGACAGTAGATGGGGAAGACACAAAACCCAAGCTTAGAAAATGTTTGAAACAAAGAATACTTACTTTAATAAGGAGGAGATGGAGGGAACCATGTAAGTAGATGTTTTAACTGGGGATTTGAGATTATAAGATTGGTCCAGAACACAAAGCTATGGTCTCTTAGAGAACTGAGCCTGCTGCCTATGAAACCAGCAAGAGTTCTCATTCATAGGAAATTCTTCTACATGTTTGCATTATAGGGTAGTTACAACAATACGTGTTTATCAGAAGAGTAGGACAATGAATATTCCAATTTTGCCCCATCTCCAATAAGTCATCCATATTCTAGCACAAACATAAGTTTACATAAGTGGTCACTGAAGAATACAGTCATGCACGTTCTTGAGAAACCCAAACAGTTAATTAATTATAGAAAATCAAGTCAGGTGCACAGGTGAGACAGTGGGTAAATGTGCTTGTCACCAAGCCTGATGACCTGAGTGCAATTCCTGGAACCCACAATGGTGAAAAGAGAACAAACTTCCACAAGTTGTCTACATATACACATTAAAGTAAGTAAGTACACAAGCAAAAGACAAATAAATAATTAACTTAAGAAAGGAGGAAAGGAAGGAAGGAAGGAAGGAAGGAAGGAAGGAAGGAAGGAGGGAGGGAAGGAAGAAAGGAAACCAGTTAGGTTAGATATTCTGTAAAAAAGGACCCATTTTATACTCAAGGTAATAAGAGTAAACGAGAAGTGTAGTGGTATTAGCTCTACCCTACTCCAGTACATCAACAAAAACCCCAACCAATCAACCAAGCTTCAGTTCACTAGATGAATACTAATAAAGAATGCCAACTCCACAGGATGTGGATAATTTCTCAAGATGTAGAAATTATGAACAAATACTTACAGAGCTTTAAAGCCACCTCAATGGGAGATTTCCAAGTGTCTCTCCAAAAGTGGGCTACTTGGATGGGGGGGTGGGGGTAGATGATGCTCTGATTTTCAATGATAGCAATTTAAAGATTTTTGAATTGATGAGCATAACGAGATGAAAGGCTTGAACAGTTGTGACAACTTGTCTTGATAAGTGAACAGTTAAAATGGTATACGTTTTTATCTTCCTGGTAGTAAGTAATTCCTGCACTAAGTGAAAATATTTACTTTTGCCTTTCTTCAGTATAGCCAGATTTCAGTATTATTCTTCTTAAGTTTTCACTAGTTCAAGTCAGAGGATTGGCTATTGTCACCAAGAAACAAGATCCATTCAGCACTATATCAGTGTTTATTGTATAGATAAAGATAGTCATATGGTAGTCGTTTCAATCATTAGCTCTTTGGTTTTTTTTTTTTTCTTTAGAAAGATTATGTCTGGATTATGTGATAGGACAGCAACTGGAGAGCCCACACCTCAGTATTGTGGCACAGATGATTATGACAAGAAAGAATCTGATATGAGCTGGAGTCAAGGGTGAACAAATTCAATGAGGAGAACTGATGTCTAATTTGGAAAGGCAACATAATCATTTGGGCATGACCCAAGCTATCACTTTCATGACTTTTGTATTTATCTCTCTGTTAGTTACAGTGATATTCTAGCCCCAACAGATGATGTAACGTTCTTTCCCCAATTCAGCTTGTACTCCAGTGCAAAAGGCCTCTCCTTTAACTACCACTTACCTAAATTTATGAACTCCGTGGGTGACAATTTGCATCATTTTAGCATTATGGCCATTATCTGGCTCCCTCTGCACCATCATCTATAGAATTCTACTGACTTCTTAATCTAACATAACATGTGAAATGTAGAAGAGAGCAGTTTCAAATCAGTTTCTTCATTGGTTACTTTTAAATTAAATTGAAATTTAAAGCTTTTACTTTATGAATCAAATTATCTAAATTTCTTCTTTTCCTCTGGAGGCAAATTTGTAGGTCAAATGGTTACAGGATATTAAGAACTGTCCTGAAAGCAGACATCAGTTAATGACATCATAGATCCCTGTATGATTCTAAGATTATAGAGTGCCGCTAATAATCATTGGTACTTCGAATACCCAGAGGTAGATGTCATGTCATACAGAAATAGCCTGGCACAAATTCCATTGCCTAGTGCCAGGTTGATTTTATCAGACATTCACATCTAACTATTTCCACTGAAGGCAGATCACTGAAGCCTGTAACAATTAAGATTATATTTGAGGTATGAAAGAGTATTAACTGCAATTTGTAAGTTGTACAAAGATGAAGATTTACCTTAGCACAGCCTCCTTTCTTATAAGTCTGTCAAAGGGAGGGATATCTAAATATGTCCTGTCTGTTCTTGCTTTTTTTTTCCCAGACTCACTTTCTGTGAAATCTTGATTGCAATGGTGAGCTTGCCTTGCATTTTTTTCTCATCTAGAGAGAAACACTTTTTTTCCCTAGGATTTTGACTGTGTATACATTAGGTTTCTATCTTGTCTGTCATGAGTTTGGCAGCCATGCACGTCGCTTGCTGACTGAGTTCAGTCAATGAGGAAAGCAGTTTGTTTGTAAGAAGAGCAGGAACCAAACAAAGCTGGGCCACACCAAAAGGAAAACAGGGAAAGCCCCGAAGTCATGGAGTGAATGCTTTGGCTGAACCTCAGGTTATACGCAGGGTTAAAATTAGTGCCAAGAACTATATAAGCAAGCCCCAAATTATTAAGCATAGATGGTTTGCAAGCACTACATAGAAGAAGCAGTACATACTGTCTAAGAGTAAGGAAGCCTGAATCAAAAAAGGGGGGAAAGAAAACAGTGAAGGCAATCAAGAACACAACACTGTGGAATAAAGCAGAGTAACCTTGCTTGTGAGTCTTCCATAGAACGTGCTATTCAAAGTTGCCTTATAGACCTTTCCCTGGGAGACAATTTATATCCATGCACACACATGCTCTCTCTCTCTCTCTCTCTCTCTCTCTCTCTCTCTCTCTCTCTCTCTCTCTCTCACACACACACACACACACACACACACACACACACACACCCCTACATAGCCCAGATAGGGAGCCCACAACAAAGTAAGGATATTATAAAGTTCACCTTGGTGAATGAATGAGTTTTATTGAGGTTACTTATAGGAATAAAGTTGATGCTTTATTACTGGGGTATAAATGATCCTAAGACAGCTGCACCACCAAAATCCACTCCAGCATGGATGGCAACCCACAAAAACTGGAAACCTGGAACACACTGCAGCCTACAGCTGAGAGTCTGGAGCCTGAAGGTCCTTAGGTTGGAGGCCCTGGCTGAGAGAGTGTTTTATTGGTTCACTGATGAGTTATATCTCATCAATTACGACATTTAAAAGTCTGGAATGTACAGTTTGAATATTATTTACTAAGTGGGTCTGATAAGATCCTTCCCATCACGCCTCAAGGGATTTCCTTTTTCTGCATTGTCTCATCATCCTGTAGAGTGTTACCTAATTCTGGAAAATACAGTTTTGCTTGAGGTAAAATATACATTCATAAAGATGACCGAATAATAACCATAGCAGTAAGAATGTACTCCAAAGATGTCTTAAGTAAATATTTTTTTTAACAAAATGAAAATACAATAACGTAAAACTTTTGTGATGCAGTTAACAGCATATTTGGAGAGCAAGTTCTATCAACCAAATGCTAATACTGGAAGGCAAAGAGGTCTGGAATCTATAATGTCAGTTTTCACTTTAATAACCCAGAGAAGACAGCTGGGTACCGCCATAAACAAACAGAGGGAAGGGAATGACAAAGATCGGAACAAAATTAAAAAATTGAAACATGAAAAGAGTAGGACCAATAAAACCCAAATGAAAAGTTCGGTTCTTGAAAAGTTTTGATTCTTGAAAAGTTTAATCATTTGATAGGAAGCTGCTGGAAAGCAGAAGAGAGAAGAGACATACGTTAGTAACGGCAGCAGAGTTGTCACTCTGGACTCTGTAGGCACTAAGAATGTGCAAGAGATTGCTGTGAGTAGCTCTCTGCACCTGCACTTCATAATTAAGATAAAGTAGACCGATTTCTTCAAAGAGGCAAACAATAAGAAACAGAGTACCCAAACAGTCTCATATTTGTATAAAGTTTAAATTCATACTTTAAAATAGCATGAACGAGAAAACTCTCAGAGGATTGACAAATGCCAAATAGGTTTTTTTTTTTTAAGAAATAAAACCAATTTTGAATGATATCATTGATAAAATAGGTACAAGTCAAATTTCCAATTTATTAAGTACGCAGAATTTACCAATATCCAAAGCAGATGAAGTCAGTCCATATAGGAAAACTGCAGGCCTCCTCAAGAACAGACCCCAAATCCTCAATAAAACCGTAGCAAAGTGAGCCTAGCGTGATCATAACAGTCCCTCAAGTAGCGTTCCTCTTGGGAACGCAAGGCTGGTTCTGCATTCAAAAGTCAACTAACATTCACCTCGCTAACAGAAAATAGCCATGTTGATAGATTCAGAGATATCATTTAAAGAAGTTCTCAAGTAGTCGGAGGAAAAGGGACTCTAACTCAACTTGCAAAGGTTCTCCGGATGAGTCCATGTTCAGAGCACAGGCTAAATATTTAACCTGTAAAAGCAGAGGTGGGGTAGCAACTCTCAGTGCTCCTATCCAGCCTTCTAATACAAGTTCTATCAGATTATATATAAGTTATATCTGATTATATATAATCAGAAGAGTGGACTTAAAAACAGAGAGGAAGAAATAGAATGGTTCCTGTTCACAGGAACAACGATAAATCCCAAAGAACCTATTTTTAGTTACTCTTTTTTTGTGATAGGGTCTCACTATGTAGTCTTGGCTAGCCTGGAGCTTGCTACATAGACCTGGCTGCCTCTGCCTCCTGAGTGCTTGGATTAAAGGTCAGCAACACCACACCAAGTTTAAAGAACCTATTTTTAAGAGAATCAACAACTAATATCCTATTGAATAACAATTGGGAACATTTTTTTTTAAATTTGGGACAGTTCCTCAATAAATTGAAATTTTGCTTAGGTATGAGACTAATAAAATATTTTCAAATTCTGTCTGCTGACTATCCTAAGATATTAATGGTTATGGAAATAAAAAAACAGAAATAAAGTATGTTTATGGTTAGAAGATGTAATATCAAGATACCAATTCGTTTCAAATTTTTAGAGAGGTTCAATGCATTCATTCCTGATAAAAACAGAGGAGCATTTTTTTTTCTTTTTATATTGCATCAGCTAGAATCAACTCAGTGGTCCCCAGTTGCATCAATGGAGAGCAATTGTAGACTATTTTCAGCAATAGAAAGTTGAATATTTTATACATGTGACAGCATGGCTGGATATAAAATATGGCAGATTAAGTTTAAGAAGTCAGTCAACAGTCAAAAGGCTCAGTGTAAAGGATATTCTGGAAAAGTTATGACTGTAGAAACAGGGTTCAGTAGTTGTAAGGCTTAGGTATGATGAGTGGTTTGTATATCTTTGATAATACGGGGGATTTGTGTATATGGGGGTGGGGGATGTAGCTTGTTCTATACCCTACTTGTGATAGAGCCTGAATGAAATACTATATGTTAAAAATTAAGAAACTGAATTAAAAATTACAGTAAAATGTAAAACAAAAAGATAAATGATGATATAAAATTATTTAAAAACCATCTACTTTACATATACAACATATATAGATATATTAATAAGACATATTGATTGTTTCACATACAAATTTTAATAACTCTACTCATTAACACAGTTAAGTATTGATTTTTTTTCAGACAAAAGAGAAAACTAGAAGATAGACAATCAGGATCACTGTGGGTAACATCTTTGAGACTGTTATTTATATACATTTTAAAGTGGAAGAATGTTTAATATTATTGAAAATGACATATTTATTTAATTGGTAGCTATTTAATTTAATTGGTACACTATAAAATACATGGCAAATGAAATTTCATACAATGTTTCTTGCTATTCACAGTTTACTAAATAACACAATTTAGTGTTATCGTAAGTTCTAAGGATTTGGAAAATAATTTTTAAATCAGATGTTAAGTCTTATAGTTAGAAAGGTTCATAATACTAAACTTGTTCTTTATTGCAAATAGATTTTTTTCATAGAATATACTATGATATAGTTTCCCCTCCCTCAACTTGTCCCAGATTCTCTCTGATTTCCCACCAACCCAAATCTGTTGGGAGTCAGACCATGGGTCAAATAGCTGAGGTGCATATTTTTTATATCAAAGCAGACCTGGACTCCAGGTTCTCTCAGCATCCCTCAGTACCTACCTGTTACAGGGCACATATTACCCTCTGCTCTGAATTTTCTAGCTAAGGAACTTGGCTCCCCACCCTTCTTCATTGTCTATGCTGGCTTTCTTTCTCTTCCTTCTCCCCTCTGTTTCCTTCCCAAGGTGATTTTCCTGGCCTTGTTTCTTAGAACCTGTGAACTCACCCAAGAGAGGCTTGCCAAAAACCCACTATATATATTTTAATCTGGTTTGAATTGACTCATTTCACAGCAGAGAAGCAATTTATCATTTCTCCCCTCTCTCTCTCTCTCTCTCTCTCTCTCTCTCTCTCTCTCTCTCTCTCTCTCTCTCAGTCTCTCTCTCTCATTGGAATACAAATAGCATCTAAGAAAAAAAGATAAAATAAAAACTAACCAGAATAGGACAAAAAACAAACAAACAAAAAGAAGAAAAAGAGTCAAAGAAAAGGCACAAGAAACACATATAGACACAGAGAGACACATTTGCATACACAGAAATCCCAGAAAAATTCAACACAGGAAACCATAATATGTATGCAAAAGATCTGTAGGAAAGAAAGAAGGATAGAAGGGAAAGGAAGGGAAGAGAAGGGAAGGGAAGAGGAAGGGAGGGGAGGGGAGGGAGAAAAGAAGAAAAATAATGCCCAAAGCATTATGTGATTAAGAACCTGTAAAATTGCCATTGAGTTTGTTTCATGTGAGCCTTGGACTACTGCTGGGTGGTGAGGTCTATCCTTAAGGCTGGTTCTGTTGGAAAAAAAACCCAAACAAACAGTTTTCTTCCTTTAAGGGTGATTATCAATTGGAGATAGCTTCTGGGTTAGGGCTAAATCAAAATATTGTTTTATAGTTAGGTTTGAATAAACCTGAAATTTTTTTAAAAACTTTTTTCTGTTCCCCCAGATCCAATCCCCCAGTCTCTTCCCCGTTCTGCAGCAGAACCCCATGGCAGTCCCCCTACCCTCTCATTTCCTGTGGATCCCATAGATCTTCCTTTTCAAACCCCCTGCCCCCATTTGTTGCTTTTTCCCAGGTCCCAACTCCAGCAGGCACTCCCATCTAAGCCACAGGCCATGTCTACCAGAAAACAGGTAGGTTACCTACAGACCTTCTCTTTTCTCTGTCTTCCAAGTTCCAATCCCCCTGTCTCATCCCAGCTGTGTTGTAGAATGCCTCTGGTAACCCCCACTCCCATCTGCCATAGAAGCCACAGATCTTACTCCTTCTAACATCCCCACTCCTCAAAGACCCTGAACCCAGCAGGCACCCCCCTGCTATCCCAAGTTCCCTTCCTTTTATGGCAACAAGTAGGGTGAAGGCAGGTCCACACCTCTCCTGTTGCATCTGAGATTCAATACCTTAGTTTCTTTCCCAGCTCTATAACAGCAAATCTGCTGTGGTCTCCCTTTCCTCTGTGACCCCAGTCCCAAGGGATTAAGGAAGACCTTTTCTTCCAACTTTCCTTCCACCAACCCATCCCAGAATCCTAGCCCCCAACACCAGTAGGCATTCCCTAAATGCTAAAAAGACCAGGAAAACGGCCACCACACTCTCCCAAAATCTAGGGAAGAAACAAAATCCAAGGAACAAAACAAACATCTGACAAAGACAAATCCAGAAATCAGCACCTAGCCCTTTAATTATTCCAAATGGAGATAGCTAGAGGCCAGTGCAAAACCGCCATAACCATAAGGACGATGTCTGTACTTGAGCCCAGCTATCCTACCATTTGCAGGCCCTGACTACCCCAACACAGATGAAGCATGAGATAAAGACCTTAAAAACAAGTATATGAAGACGATGGAGGGCCTTGAAGAGGAAGTGAATAAATCCTTTCAAGAAATCCCGGAAAAGAAAAACAAACAGTGTGAGGAAATGAATAAAATCCTTAAAGAAAGCCAGGAAAAAAAACAAACAAAAAGCTGGAGGAAATGAATAAATCTCTTAAAGAAACCCAAGAAAACAAAAACAGTTGAAGGAAATGAATAAAAGTGCTCCAAAGATTTGAAAATGGAAATAGAATCAGTAGAGAGAACATAAAGAAAGAAAATTCTGGAAATTAAAAATTTAGGAATTTAAACAGGAACTACAGCTTCAGCAACAGTATACAAAAGATGGAAGAGAAAAATCTCAGGCACTGCTGATACAATAGAAAAAGTGGCTCTCCGGTCAGAAAAGCGCCGGGGTAGCTAGGGCGCAGGGTCGGCTGACACCCACCAGCTACACACAACACCCGCCACAGGATCTTAAGACTTCTGGTGAGTGGAACACAGCTTCTGCTCCAATCCAATTGCCTGGGACCTGAGACTGCTTTGGTTGGGGAGGCAGAAATCCGGCCTCAGTAGGGCCACAAGCCTCTCCGGTCAGAAAAGCGCCGGGGTAGCTAGAGCGCAGGGTCGGCTGACACCCACCAGCTACCCACGACCCCCGCCACAGGATCTTAAGACTTCTGGTGAGTGGAACACAGCTTCTGCTCCAATCCAATTGCGTGCTGGACCTGAGACTGCATTAGTTAGGGAAGCAGAAAAACGGCCTCAGTAGGACCACAGGCCTCTTCCTGCCGGACCAGCACCGGGGTAGCTAGAGCACAGGGTCAGCTGACACCCGCCAGCTACCCACGACCCCCTCCACAGGATTTTGAGATTGCTGGTGAGTGGAACACAGCTTCTGCTCCAATCTTTAAACAGTGACAACGACAACAACTAACCCCACAGATTACCAGATGGCGAAAGGTAAATGTAATAATCTTACTAACAGAAACCAAGACCACTCACCATCATCAGAACCCAGCACTCCCACTTAGCCCAGTCTAGGGCACCCCAACACACCGGAAAAGCTAGACACGGATCTAAAAGCATATCTCCTGATGATGGTAGAGGACTTCAAGAAGGACTTTAATAACACACTTAAAGAAATACAAAGGAACACTGGTAAACAGGTAGAAGACATTAAAGAGGAAGCACAAAAATCCCTTAAAGAATTGCAGGAGAACACTGCTAAAGAGTTACAAATCCTTAAAGAAAAACAGGATAACATAATCAAACGGGTAGAAGTCCTTACAGAAAAACAGGAAAACACATCCAAACAGATGATGGAATTGAACAAAACCATACTAGACCTAAAAAGGGAAGTAGACACAATAAAGAAAACCCAAAATGAGGCAACACTGGAGATAGAAACCCTAGGAAAGAAATCTGGAACCATAGATACGAGCATCAGCAACAGAATACAAGAGATGGAAGAGAGAATCTCAGGTGCAGAAGATTTCATAGAGAACATCGGCACAACAATCAAGGAAAATGTAAAATGCAAAAAGATCCTAACTCAAAACATCCAAGAAATACAGGACACAATGAGAAGACCAAATCTACGGATAATAGGAGTGGATGAGAATGAAGATTCTCAACTCAAAGGACTAGCAAACATCTTCAACAAAATTATAGAAGAAAACTTCCCAAATCTAAAGAAAGAGATGCCCATGAACATACAAGAAGCCTACAGAACTCCAAATAGACTGGAGATAGAAAAGAAATACCTCCGGACACATAATAATCAGAACAACAAATGCTCTAAATAAAGACAGAATACTAAAAGCAGTAAGAGAAAAAGGCCAAGTAACATATAAAGGCAAGCCTATCAGAATTACACCAGATTTCTCACCAGAGACTATGAAAGCCAGAAGATCCTGACGGATGTTATACAGACACTAAAAGAACACAAACTCCAGCCCAGGCTACTATACCCAGCCAAACTCTCAATTAACATAGATGGAGAAACCAAAGTATTCCACGACAAAACCAAATTCACACATTATCTCTCCACGAATCCAGCCCTTCAAAGGATAATAACAGAAAAAAACCAATACAAGGACGGGAACCACGCCCTAGAAACAACAAGAAGGTAATCCCTCAACAAACCTAAAAGAAGACAGCCACAAGAACAGAATGCCAACTTTAACAACAAAAATAACAGGAAACAACAATTAATTTTCCTTAATATCTCTTAAAATCAATGGACTCAACTCCCCGATAAAAAGGCATAGACTAACAAACTGGCTACACAAACAAGACCCAACATTTTGCTGCTTACAGGAAACTCATCTCAGAGAAAAAGATAGACACTACCTCAGAATGAAAGGCTGGAAAACAATTTTCCAAGCAAATGGTATGAAGAAACAAGCTGGAGTAGCCATTCTAATATCTGATAAGATTGACTTCCAACCCAAAGTCATCAAAAAAGACAGGGAGGGGCACTTCATACTCATCAAAGGTAAAATCCTCCAAGAGGAACTATCAATTCTGAATATCTATGCTCCAAATACAAAAGCAGCCACATTCATTAAAGAAACTTTAGTAAAGCTCAAAGCACACATTGCACCTCATACAATAATAGTGGGAGACTTCAACACACCACTTTCACCAATGGACAGATCATGGAAACAGCAACTAAACAGGGACACAGTGAAACTAACAGAGGTTATGAAACAAATGGATCTGACAGATATCTACAGAACAGTTTATCCTAAAACAAAATGATATACCTTCTTCTCAGCACCTCACGGTACCTTCTCCAAAATTGACCACATAATTGGTCACGTAACAGGACTCAACAGATACAAAAATATTGAAATTGTCCCATGCATCCTATCAGATCACCATGGACTAAGGCTGATCTTCAATAACAAAATAAATAATAGAAAGCCAACATTCACATGGAAACTGAACAACACTCTTCTCAATGATACCTTGGACAAGGAAGGAATAGAAAGAAATTAAGGACTTTTTAGAGTTCAATGAAAATGAAGCCACAACATACCCAAACTTATGGGACGCAATGAAAGCATTTCTAAGAGGAAAATTCATAGCGCTGAGTGCCTCCAAAAAGAAACTAGAGAGAGCACACATTAGCAGCTTGACAACACACCTAAAAGCACTAGAACAAAAGGAAGCAAATTCACCCAAGAGGAGTAGACGGCAGGAAATAATCAAACTCAGGGGCGAAATCAACCAAGTGGAAACAAGAAGAACTATTCAAAGAATCAACCAATCAAGGAGCTGGTTCTTTGAGAAAATCAACAAGATAGATAAACCCTTAGCCAGACTCACTAGAGGGCACAGGGAAAGCATTCTAATTAACAAAATCAGAAATGAAAAAGGAGACATAACAACAGATCCTGAAGACATCCAAAACACCATCAGATCCTTCTACAAAAGGCTATACTCAACAAAACTGGAGAACCTGGATGAAATGGAGAAGTTTCTAGACAGATACCAGGTACCAAAGTTGAATCAAGATCAGGTTAATGGTCTAAACTGCCCTATATCCCCCAAAGAAATAGAAGCAGTCATTAATAGTTTCCCAACCAAAAAAAGCCCAGGACCAGATGGGTTTAGTGCAGAGTTCTATCAGACTTTCAAAGAAGATCTAATCCCAGTTCTTCACAAACTATTCTACAAAATAGAAACAGAAGGTACTATACCCAACTCATTCTATGAAGCCACAATTACTCTGATACCTAAACCACAAAAAGACCCAACAAAGATAGAAAACTTCAGACCAATATCCCTTATGAATATTGATGCAAAAATCCTCAATAACGTTCTTGCTAACTGAATCCAAGAACACATCAAAACAGTCATCCATCCTGACCAAGTAGGTTTCATCCCAGGGATGCAGGGATGGTTCAATATACGGAAATCCATCAACGTAATCCAGTATATAAACAAACTCAAAGACAAAAACCACATGGTCATCTTGTTAGATGCGGAAAAAGCATTTGACAAGATCCAACACCCATTCATGATAAAAGTCTTGGAAAGATCAGGAATTCAAGGCCCATACCTAAACATGATAAAAGCAAACTACAGCAAACCAGTAGCCAACATCAAAGTAAATGGTGAGAAGCTTGAAGCAATCCCTCTAAAATCAGGGACTAGACAATGCTGTCCACTTTCTCCATACCTATTCAACATTGTACTTGAAGTCCTAGCCAGAGCAATTCGACTACAAAAGGAGATCAAAGGGATACAAATTGGAAAAGATGAAGTCAAAATATCACTTTTTGCAGATGATATGATAGTATATATAAGTGACCCTAAAAATTCCACCAGAGAACTCCTAAGCCTGATAAACAGCTTCGGTGAAGTAGCTGGATATAAAATTAACTCAAAAAAAAATCAATGGCCTTTCTCTACACAAAGAATAAACAGGCCAAGAAAGAAATTAGGGAAACAACACCCTTCTCAATAGTCACAAATAATATAAAATATCTTGGCATGACTCTAACTAAGGAAGTGAAAGATCTGTATAATAAAAACTTCAAGTCTCTGAAGAAAGAAATTATAGAAGATCTCAGAAGATGGAAAGATCTCCCATGCTCATGGATTGGCAGGATCAACATTGTAAAAATGGCTATCTTGCCAAAAGCAATCTACAGATTCAATGCAATCCCCATCAAAATTCCAACTCAATTCTTCAACGAATTAGAAAGTGCAATCTGCAAATTCATCTTGAATAACAAAAAACCTAGGATAGCAAAAACTCTTCTCAAGTATAAAAGAACCTCTGGTGGAATCACCATGCCGGACCTAAAGCTTTACTACAGAGCATTTGTGATAAAAACTGCATGGTACTGGTATAGTGACAGACAAATAGACCAATGGAATAGAATTGAAGACCCAGAAATGAACCCACACACTTACGGTCACTTGATCTTCGACAAGGGAGCTAAAACCATCCAGTGGAAGAAAGACAGCATTTTCAACAAATGGTGCTGGCACAACTGGTTGTTAACATGTAGAAGAATGCGAATCGACCCATTCCTATCTCCTTGTACTAAGGTCAAGTCTAAGTGGATCAAGGATCTTCACATAAAACCAGAGACACTGAAACTTATAGAGGAGAAAGTGGGGAAAAGCCTTGAAGATATGGGCACAGGGGAAAATTTCTTGAATAGAACAGTAATGGCTTGTGCTATAAGATCGAGAATTGACAAGTGGGACTTCATGAAACTGCAAAGCTTCTGCAAGGCTAAAGACACCATCAATAAGCCAAAAAAAAAAAAACACCAACAGATTGGGAAAGGATCTTTACCTATCCTAAATCAGATAATTGACTAATATCCAATATATGTAAGGAACTCAAGAAGGTGGACTCCAGAAAGTCAAACAACCCCATTAAAAAATGGGGCTCAGAACTGAACAAAGAATTCTCACCTGAGGAATACCGAATGGCAGAGAAGCACCTGAAAAAATGTTCAACATCCTTAATCATCAGGGAAATGCAAATCAAAACAACCCTGAGATTCCACCTCACACCAGTCAGAATGGCTAAGATCAAAAATTCAGGTGACAGCAGATGCTGGCGAGGATGTGGAGAAAGAGGAACACTCCTCCATTGTTGGTGGGATTGCAAGCTTGTACAACCACTCTGGAAATCAGTCTGGCGGTTCCTCAGAAAATTGGACATAGTACTACCGGAGGATCCAGCAATACCTCTCCTGGGCATATATCCAGAAGATGTCCCAACCGATAAGAAGGACACATGCTCCACTATGTTCATAGCAGCCTTATTTATAATAGCCAGATGCTGGAAAGAACCCAGATGTCCCTCAACAGAGGAATGGATACAGAAATTATGGTACATTTACACAATGGAGTACTACTCAGCTATTAAAAAGAATGAATTTATGAAATTCCTAGCCAAATGGATGGACCTGGAGGGCATCATCTTGAGTGAAGTAACACAATCACAAAAGAACTCACACAATATGTATTCACTGATAAGTGGATATTAGCCCAAAACTTAGGATACCCAAGATATAAGATACAATTTACTAAACGCATGAAACTCAAGAAGAATGAAGACCAAAGTGTGGACACTGTGCCCCTTCTCAGAATTGGGAACAAAACACCCAGGGAAGGAGTTACAGAGACAAAGTTCATAGCTGTGATGAAAGGATGGACCATTTAGAGACTGCTGTATCCAGGGATCCTTCCCATAAGCAGCTTCTAAACGCTGACACCATTGCATACACTAGCAAGATTTTGCTGAAAGGACCCAAATATAGCTGTCTCTTGTGAGACGATGCCGGGGCCTAGCAAATACAGGAGTGGATGTTCACAGTCAGCTATTGGATGTATCACAGGGCTCACTAAGCAGAACCTAGAGAAAGTACCCAAGGAGCTAAAGGGATCTGCAACCCTATTGTCGGAACAACATGATGTACTAACCAGAACCCCGGAGCTCTTGTCTCTAGCTGCATATGTATCGAAAGATGGCCTAGTCGGCCATCATTGGAAAGAGAGGCCCATTGGACTTGCAAACTTTATATGCCCCAATATAGGGGAATGCCAGGGCCAAAAGAATGGGAATGGGTGGGTAGGGAAGTGGGGGGCGCTATGGGGGACTTTTGGGATAGCATTGGAAATGTAACTGAGGAAAATATGTAATAAAAATATTAAAAATTAAAAAAAAAAGAAAAAGTGGGTACATTCATCAAAAAATGTTATATATATATACCTCTTGATCCACAATATTCAGGAAATCACAGACACTATGAAAAGATCAAACCTAAGAATAATAGAAATAGAGGAAGGAGAAAAATCTGAGCTCAAAGATCCAGAAAACATTTTCAACAAAAACATAAAAGAAACTTTTCCTAACCTAAAGAAGGAGATGCCTATAAAGGGACAAGGTGCATACAGAACACCAAATAGATTGGACTACAAAAGAAAGTTCCCTTGCCACGTTATAATCATAACATTAAACATATAGAACAAAGAAATAATATTAAAAGCTGTAAGGGGATAAGGCATATAAAGGCAGACCTATTATTATTAAAACCGACTTCCCAATGGAGATTCTAAAGATCAAAATGGCTTGGAAAGATGTGCTGTAGAGTCTAAGAGACCACAAATGTCAGCCCAAATTACTATACCCCAGAAAGTTTAAATCATCATAGATGGAGAAAATAAGATATTCCATAATAAAGTCAAATTTAAACAACATTCATCTACAAGTCCTGCCCTACAGAAGGTGATAGAAGGAAAACACACACACACACACACACACACACAGAGTCACAAACAGCACTAACACCACCACCATGAACAGCAATAGCAGCAATGACAATAAAGTAGCTGCAATCAATAATGAAGATGACATTTCAATTCTTAACATCTATGCCACAAACACAAGGGCACCTACAACTGGCAAATGGATAAAAGGATGATGGATACAAAATTAACTTGTACAAGAAACACTACTACACCTTAAATTACACATTGATCCTCACACACTGATAGTGGAAGACTTCAGTACTCTACTGTTGCCAATGGACATGTCATCTAGACAAAAACTACACAGAGAAACATTAGTGCTAATAGGCGTTATAAACGATGTGGACCTAACAGACATTTACAGAACATTTCACCAAAACATACAAGAGTATACTATCTTCTCTGCACCTCACGGAACTTTCTCCAAATTGACCACATACTCAGAGACAAAGAAAGTCTCCACAGATACAAGAAAATTGAAATAGCTCCCTACATTCTATCAGACCACCATGGATTTCAGCTAAATAAGAACAAATCCAGAAACTGCTGAAAGGGAACTACTCTCTACTGAATGAGAAATGGGTCCAAACAGAGATACAAAAGAAATTAAAGGTGTTCTAGAATCCAATGAAAATGAATGTATATCATACTCAAACTTATGAGATACAATGAAAGTAGGGCTAATAGAAAAGTTCATAGAACTTAGTGCCCACATTAAAAAATTGGAAAGATCTCATATTAGCAAATTAACAGCACACCTGAATACTCTTGAACAAAAAGAAATAAGCATACCCAAGAGGAGTAGATGCCAAAATAATCAAACTATGAGCTGAAATCAAAAATATACAAGCAAAGAGAACAATACAAAGAATCAAAGAAACAGAGAGTTGATTCTTTGAAAAAAATCAGTAAGACAGACTCTCTTCAGAGAGAGAGAGAGAGAGAGAGAGAGAGAGAGAGAGAGAGAGAGAGAGAGAGAGAGAGAGAGAGAGAGAATCTAAATTAACAAAATCAGAAATGAAAATAGGGATGTAACAATAGAAAAGGAAATCCAGAGACACACTTTAATTCAGGGACATACTTAAAAAAATTGTATTCCACCAAATTGGAAAATCTAAAAGAAATGTGTTGTGGCTAGCCCTGGGGCTAATTATATTTGATGTTAGTTCCATTCTCCTGTGAGGGGTTGTGAACAAGGAATGAGTCAGCACTCAGGTGATTTCCTGTAAACCTGCTTCCCACCTTAATTTGTAAAATAAAGGAGAGCTGATGATTGGGCAGATAAAGGGAAGGTAGAGCAGAATGTGGGGACAGAGAGAGAGGATGTAGAGGAGGAGGAAGAAGAAAAGCAGAGCAGAAGCACATGCCAATCAAGACCAAATAAACAATTTAAGTACAACTATCACCCCTAGTGAGGTAGAAGCAGTCAGTACACGTCTCCCAACAAAAACAAAACAAAACAAAACAAAACAAAACAAAACAAAACAAAACAACAACAACAACAACAACAACAACAACAACAAAAAACCCAAAAAACCCAAAACCATTGGAAATGCAAAAGTCAAATTATTGTTATTTGTAGATAATAAATGACCCTAAAAGTCCCACCAGGGAACTTCTACAACTGGCAAATGGATAAAAGGTAGATGGATGCAAAATTAACTTTAAAAACAATCATTAGCCTTCTTATATAAAAACAACAAATGGACTGAGAAAGAACTCAGGAAAACTACATCCTTCGTAATAGTCATGAATCATATAAAATATCTTGGTTTAATTCTATCCAAGCAAGTGAAAGAGCTGCATGATAAAACCTTCAAGTATTGGAAGAATTTAGGATGATATCAGAAGATGGAATGATTTTCCATGCGAATGGATTAGTAGGATTAACATAGTAAAAATGGCCATCTACCAAGAGCAATCTACAGATTCAGTGTAATCCCCATTAAATTTCTGACATAATTCTTTACAGACCTTGAAAGACAATTCTCAACATCATTTGGAAAAACAAGATCCCAGGAATAACTAAAACAATTCTGAATAAGAACATAACTGCTGGAGGTGTCACCATTCCCAATTTCAAGCTATACTACAGAGCTATAGTGGTAAAAACTCACATGCTATTGGCATAAAACAGACATGTTTATCAACAGAATCAAGTTGAAAACAGACATGAATCTACATGCATATGGACATGTGATTTTCAATAAAGAAACCAGAAATACACACTGGAAAAAAAAGTCATTATCTTCAACAATTGGTCAAACTGAATTCCTACACGTGGAAGAAAGCAAATAGATTCATATCTTTCACTCTGCACAAACTCAAGGTCAAGTGGATCAAATATCTCAATCAGATGCACCGAACCTGATAGAAGAGAAAGTGGGGAATAGCTTTGAATGTATTGGCACAGAAGACAACTTTCTGAACAGAACACCAATAGTACAGACACGAAGATCAACAGTTGATAAATGTGACCTCATGAGATTGAAAAGCTTCTGTAAAGCTAAGGACACTGTCAACAGGACAAAACAGCAGCCTACAGAATGGGAAAAGACTTTTACCAACTTCACATTTGATAGTGGTCTAATATTCAAAATATATAAAGAACTCTAGAAACTAGATATAAAACACCAAATTAGATCTGTATCCTACTTTTAATCCAATCAAAAGTAGAGTACAGATCTAAAGATAATTCTCAATAGAATTTGAAATGTTAAGTGCCAAGAAGCGCTTAACAAAATGTTCAACATCCTTAGCAATTAGGAGAATGCAAATTAAAAGTACTTTGAGATTCCATCTAAAACCTGTCAGAATGGCTAAGATCAATATCACAAGTGACAGCTCACACTGGCAAAGATGTGGAGCAATGGGAATGCTCCTCCATTGGTGGTGGAAGTGCATACTTGTGCAACCACTATAGAAATCAGCACTGTGTTTCCTCAGAAAGTTGGGAATCGATCTACTTCCAGACCTATTTGTATAGCTCTTGTGCATATATCCAAACGACACTCCATTTACCACATGGTCACTTGCTCAACCATATTCATTGCGGCTTTATTCATAATAGCCAGAAACTGAAAAAACTCTAGATGTCCCTTAACAGAAGAATGGATAAAGAAAACATGGTACATTTACACAATGGAGAATTACTCAGCTGCTTAAAAGATGAAATTTATAGGCAAATGGGTGGAACTAGAAAAGAAGTCATCGTGAGTGAGGTAATCCAGAACCAAAAAGATAAATATTGCATGTATTCACTTATAAGTGGATATTAGCTATCAAGTAAATAGTAACCAAACTATAATCCCTAGATCCAGAGAGGATAGGTAACAAGGAGGGGTTTAGTGTGTGTGTGTGTGTGTGTGTGTGTGTGTGTGTGTGTGTGTGTGTGTGACACAGGGATCTCCCTGGGAAGGAGAAATAGAATAGATTTTATGGGCAGACTGGGAGCAGGTGGTAGTTGGAGCTGGAGAACCAGGTAAGAGGGGGAGAGAGATGAGGTAGAGGGAGAGAGTGCAGGTGGAGTCAGCTATAATTAGTGGTCTTTGGGGGAGGGCATTGTGAAAACATAGCATAGGAGATACTGCCTGTAATCTATGAAGGGGATCCTAATAACGACCCCTAGAATTGGGGGATACAGAGTCTCAACTGGGCATCTGCCAGACAAAGCTTCCAGTGGCAGGACTGAGTTACATTCAATTGAGTTCTTGGGCAAGGGGGTCCTGTGGAAATCCTCACACAACTCAGGTTGTTACTACGATAAAGGTTTTCTTCCTTCTGCAAACTGACTGCAAGAACCCAAAGCGTCACTGACAGGGGATCCTGAAGTGGGGACCCGGAGACAATATCATACGACTCAATGAACATGGAGTAGTTGATCTGGTGCTACACAGAGCCTTCACCCCTATGTTCTAATGTCTCTAATGTGGGAAAATATCCTGCAGGCTACTAAAAGAGAAACATGGACATTAACCCAGCCACAAAATCTTTGACTTGCAGTCTGTCCTGTCATTGCAAACTATGCTATGCCAGTGGTGGCACAGAATTTGTGGGAATAGTCAACCAATGTTTGATTGCACTTAAGGACCCGTCCACGAGAAGGAACCCATATCTGACGCTGGAAGGATAACCTAGAACCAGAGACTAGATAACCCAGAGACCTAGGGTGAAACCAAAAACTCACCAGTCAAGATAAGTATCGATAAAATGATTGCTAATGATATTTTTATTCTGTTATACTCATAGATCAGTGCCTTAACCAGTCATCATCAGAAAGGTTTTCTCTGGCAGCAAATGGGAACAGATTCAGAGATCCATTACAGGAGATATATATAATATGGATATATATATATATATATATATATATATATATATATATATATATATATATATAGAGAGAGAGAGAGAGAGAGAGAGAGAGAGAGCAATCTAAATGGGAGGTCTTCATCAAATCCCTCCCTTCAGAGCTCAGAGAATCCCTCAGAGATTGTAAGAGCCAGAGGGGATTAAAAAAATAAAACAAAACAAAACAAAACAAACAAAAAAACTACCAGCAGAACAAAGTCTTCTGCATCAATTAAGCAAGTTGTATATGAGCTCATAGAGAATGAAGCGGGAAGCACAGGAAGGGCATGGGTCTGCACCAGGCCTTCTGCAAATATATTGTAGCTATTTCGTACTTTTATGGGACTACTGGGTGTGACGGACGAGTGGGTCTCTGACTCTTGTGTCTGCTCTAGGGACTTTTTTTCCTCCTGTTAGATTGGTGTGTTCAACTTTGATATGATAGGTTTTGCTTCATCTTATTATGTTTTCTTTTGTCATTTTTAATTTTTATCTCCTAGAAATCTGTTCTGTTTTAATGAGAGATGGAAAGGGAGTGGATCCAGAGAGGTGGGGAGGTGGGGAGGTGGGGAGGTGGGGAGGTGGGGGGGTGGGGAGGTGGGGAGGTGGGGAGGTGGGGAGGTGGGGAGGAACTGGAGGAATAGAGAGTGGGAAACTGTAATCAGGATATATTGTATGAGAAAAGAATCTATCTTAAAGAAAAAACACCTGAAAACTTGAAATAGTTGTCAAATTTTATTCACTAAAATTATCTAGGTATACCCTTTTTTTGTGGCTTTGTGTGTGTGTGTGTGTGTGTGTGGTTTTTCGAGATCGGATTTTTCTGTGTAGCTCTTGCTGTTCTGGAACTCACTTTGTAGACCATGCTGGCCTCGGACTCAGAAATCCTCCTGCCTCTGCCTCCCAAGTGCTGGGATTAAAGGCTTATATATGCATTTTATAATGTCAAACAATTCCTGGAAAAATGTATACCCTTGAAGATGCAGGTAAGTAACTAATGAAGGACATTTGGAAGACAGAAATCATTAGAAATTATACCTACTGTCCTTGTCTTAGTCAGGGTTCTCTAGAGTCACAGAAATTACGGAATGTCTCTCTATATTGAGGGAATTTATTGTGGTGATTTACAGTCTGTAGTCCAACTAACCCAACAATGGTCAGCTGTGAATGGGAAGTCCAAGAATCTAGTAGTTTCTCGGTCCCATGAGGCTAGTTGTTTCAGCTGGTAGATTCCAACAGATGTGCTGGCAAGTACATGCAACCAGGCAAAAAAGAATGAATCTTCCTTCTTCCAATGTCCTTATGTAGGTCTCCAGCAGAAGTTGTGGTCCAGATTAAAAGTGTGTATGTACTATGCCTAGATCTGGGACTTGCTTTGTCCCAGGCTGACCTTGAACTCAGAGATCTCCTTGTCTCAGTCTCCTGCGATTAAAGGAGTGTACTACCTTTCCTGGGCCTAAGCTTTTCATGACCACTATGCTTCAAGATCTGCGTGCCAAGATCCAGATCAGAAACCTGTGTCTTCCAAACTCAAGATCTGGATCACAGGTGAGCCGTCATTCAATTCTACATTGTAGTTCATTCCCGATACAGTCAAGTTGACAACCAGGAAAAGCTATCACAGTGCTAGTTTGCTTTTCCATTGTTGTAATAACATAGTGACCAGATACACCTTGTAGGAAAAGGGTCTATCCCACCTTAGAGATTACATTCCATCACTGAAGGATGTCAGGGCAGGAACACAAGCAGGACCCTGCAGGCGGGAACTGTGACTCAGAAGCCATGGAGGAAAGCTGCTTCTCTTCCATGGCTCAATCAGCTTGAGGTTTTATGCAACCCAGGACTACCTGCTCAGGGGAGGCACCACTCACACTGGGCTCTCCCACAGCAACCCTTACACAAGAAAATGCCCCACTGATTTGCCTGCAGGCCAATCTGAAGGAGGCATTTCCTCATTTAAGGACCTCTCTTCCCTATGGCCCTAGCTACTGTCAAGTTGACAAAACAAACAAACAAACACCAGAATAACGAACAAAAACACAGCAACAACAACACACATACACCTAACCAGGACACTTAACTTCTACTATAATACTCAAAACCTTGTTTTAACATGTTTTTAAAGCCAGAGAGATGACAGAGAGCTTTTAAAAAAAATCTAAATTTAAGTATTTCTAAGTTAACCAAATCTCATGTATTTGCCAAGTATATTTTAAGACTCTTGACTTCATTCCAAAATTTCCTCATATCTAGCTTTTCTTCTGATCTGGAATCTAAGCGATTAATCAGTTTTTCAGTTAAATATAATTTTGTTGCTATTTTTGCTGAGGAAAATATACTAAAACCCAAAAGTAGTTCATATTCCCCCACATAATGCATAGATGAGTGTTTCTCTCTCTCTCTGATATTTTTTGACTGTTCATCTGGAGTCATTACTACTAGAATGTATACTATCCTAGTAAAGAATTGGTTTCTGTTGTTGTTTTTTACAGTAATTGAATGCTATAGTTTTCTAAAGGCAGGTACAGGCAGAGAAGGACAGGAAGAAAGAAAGGATGAGAAGAGAAGAGAGGGGGGAAAGGAAAGGAGGGACAAAAAGAATGATCTTTGGAAACTATGGAATTATGAATGTTAAAGGTGATCACTTGCTCTTTTCAAGAACGGAGCTTTGGTCAGTTTGGACCACCACACGGCAACAACATGAACCATCGAAGAGTGGGAAGATGCCCTTGCTGGTAAACAAGCAAGGGCAACGATGCAACTCAAGCCATGCAACGATGGCTTGAGTTCAGTCCTCCAAGTTTGATTTCCAGACCCTGTGTCATATATGATACTGTGATAGAAACCCGTAATCACAGCACGCCTACTGTGAAGGTGGAGTCCGGACAATTACCCAGAAGCTTGTAAGTCAGGAGTACGTAATACAGTAAAAGAAACACAGGAGACTCTGCTCAAAACCACCAGGACCATTCCAACTACCCCAACACTGTCCCCTGGCCCCCACAGTGTGAATTTACTTAAATTCAAATTTAAGTAAAATTGAATAACCAATGTGTAGTTCTTGCAGCTACAGATACAGAGAGACAGAGACCGAGATAGGAACAGAGACAGACTGAGACAGAGAGACATAGCAATTTATCCATTTAACCATTTATTCATCAAATATACAGCTAAAAAATGATACCTTTAATCCCCGAGGTACAAAAAAAGAGAAGGGTTAGGGTTTTTGTTTTTTGTTTTGGTGGGGGGTTGTTTGTTTTGGTTTTGATTTTGATTTTATTTTATTTATTTATTTTCTGACAGAGTGAAAACTTTGTAGCCCTGGATGTTCTCTGTAGACCAGGCTGCCTTGAACTCAGAGATTCTGCCTGCCTTCCACGGGCTGGGTGTGGGCCACCACAGCCTGTGGCAGAGGGGGGTGGCAGAGGGGGTTTTTGTTATCGCAAGTCACCTCTCATTTAGATTTTAAAAACTGGGAATCTTGTGAGGGTTTCTTCCTTGCTTTGAGTTCATCCTTCAAATGATTCATATCATTCTCACGTAAATCTGCCCAAGTGGTACTGTGTGTCCCTGGGGGATTTAATGCTGTTTAGGAGACAGATGAAATGAAATACAAGAGGAAGGGAGCCGGGATTCTCTGATAGAGAGCAAAATAATGAGAAGCTCCTTTGAGCGAGGCAGGGATGACTAAGAACGGCTCCTGTGCAAACCTCGGGTCCCTAGAAACTGAGCAAGTCATGTTTGTCATTAATGGGTCCAGTGAGCTCTCCATCTCTGGATGTATGAAACCGGATGACAAAGACTGAGGAAAATCTTAACAAGGTACTGAGAGATGGTGGGGGGCAAACTTTACCCAGAGGACCTGACCAACACATCTGGACCAGCCTGCTCCTAGCGCTGACTGAGGGGGTACATCCTCGAGCACGTACTAAGTGATAAGAGAATACAGAAATCAGACTGAAGCAGGCTTGCACCATGGGTAAGGATTTCTGATCAGGAAAAGCCTGGGTCTGTAGGAATGCAGGAGCCTTCAGAAGAAAGCCTTGCTCTCTCTCTCTCTCCTTCCATCCCTTCTGTTCTCTCTCCCTCCCTCTCCCTTCTTCCTTTTCTTTCTTTATTCTTTCATTTCTATTTTAAACACAAGGCGAAATGATTGACAGAGTCCGTGTGTTACACAACTATTGAAATTCTGGAAGGAACCATTTTATTTGGAATAGAAATTATGGGTGTTTCTCATTTGTGAACTCAAACGGAAATAACTGTTTTTACTGATTAATTTCAGCCAATGGTCTCTGGGATAATTTAGGCATTACTTTCACTAAAAGATTATGAGGCATGAGGATATGGTGTATAAAACACCCTAAAAATGGTAATAAATGTGGTGGCATAATACCAGTATCTTGTCTCAGCTTTCAAGGGTTTTCAATTAAAGAGAAGAGATGAATGATCATTTAAGATGCAGAGACCATCCCTTTTATATCACTGCAAGAGACTGAATTCCAGTGTTTAAAATTACATTTACTATGCTTTGTAATAATTACACTTTTAAAAAACACATCATGGAAATGTTTTTCAAGTCTTATTTTCTAAGAGATTTCTATCAGGAACATGGTGGAATTTTATTGGGTGTCCTTTCTTCATCTCTTGATATAATCAAATGATTTTCCTACTTTAATAAATGTCTCTATATTGGATTTTTTCTTTATTCCTGATATGAAACACACTTGCTTTCACAGATCTTTATTAGACTTCTGAAATAGTCTTATAACATTTTATTTAGGATATTGACATCTGCATTCATAGGTGATATCTATGTTTCATTAGGCCAGATTAACTACAGCTAGGGATCCACTTGAGAACGAATAGGACTGTCTTATGTCAGGAATGTTTGGTGGGGACTCTTTTCCTCTGTAGAGAGCAGCACGGCACAATGCACAATGACCAACAACAGATGGAGGCAGCCTGCACAGCGTCCTCCACGACACAGGCTTTCTACTGGCAAAACTGAACTGGAGAATGGATTCCTCGGGGCAGCTTCCATCCCTGAAGACGACTGTGGGCCACTAGAGATACAGCCCCTCAGGGGTGCCTTCTTGTTTTTTTATAAAGGACATTCTCTTTAGATCTTTTGAAGTCTTCATTTGTTACTTTCATTCTGCGTCCCCGCAAGGCCGTCAAGCCAGCTTCAGTACAGATTGCCTTGATGTCGGCCCCAGAGAGGTCATCCTTGCCATGATCAAGTCATCCAAGGTTACATCATCAGCCAGTGTCATCCTGCTGGTGTGAATCTGGAAGATATGCATCTTGGTCTTCTCATCAGGCAGGGGGAACTCGATCTTTCTGTCAATGCGGCCTGGCCTGTTAAGTGCTGGATCCAAAGTTTCTATTCGGTTTGTGGCCATGAAAACTTTTACATCTCCCCTCGAATCAAATCCATCCAACTGGTTCAACAGTTCCAACATTGTTCATTGAATTTCTCTCTCACCTCCAGAGTTTGAATCATATCTTTTGGTCCCAATGGCGTTGATCTCATCAATGAACACCATGGATGGTGCGTGCTCCTCAGCGACCTGGAAGAACTCCCGGACGAGTTTGGGCCCGTCACCTAGGTACTTCTAGATAAGCTCTGAGCCAACCACTCGCAAGAAAGTGGCTGAAGTCTGGTTCGCTACTGCTTTGGCCAATAGAGTTTTACCTGTTCCTGGCGGTCCATAGAGAATGACCCCCTTTGGGGGCTTTATCCCCATCTCCTCATAATACTCAGGATGGGTAAGTGTGAGCGCCACAGACTCCTTAATTTCTTGGATCTGGTTGTCCAGTCCCCCAATATCTGCGTAGGTATCCTGGGGGGCCTTTTCCACCTTCATCACTGTGACCAGGGGATCCGTGTCATCCATTAGCACCCCTACCACAGCATGCACCTTGTGGTTGAGCAGGACAGAACACCCTGGTTCCAGCAGATCCTTGTCTACAAATGACAAGATGCTAACGTAGTGTTCTGAGCCCACAGATGTGGACACAATGGTGTGATTATCATCAATGATCTCTTCCAAGGTTCCTACAGACATGGGGGTCCCCCCTGAGGTCATCCACTTTTGATCTTTCCTCCTCTTGCTTTTCTTCTAATGGTTTCATCTGTTCCTGATTTCTAATGAATTCCTCCTCCATGAGAGGAATTTATTTATTTATTTATTTATTTATTATTAATTTATTTATTCTTTTATTCTCTCTAGCTTCTGTAATTTCAGGTGGCACTGGGTGTGAGGTGTTATCAGTGGCAGTTTGCTGGCACCATCTGGTCCCTTCGTTTTCTTCTTCTTTTTCCCCACTCTAGTTGGGACAGGAGGTTCGTATTTCTTTTTCTTGTCCTTGTCATCCTTCTTGCCACCCCCAGGACCATGGCCACCACTCTGACTTTGACCCATCTTCCTTCAGTCGTCCAAGTCGCCACCGCCGGAAGTGTATCCACCAAAGCCGATTGTGTGTTTCTTTATACTTAAAATAGTTTATGTATTTTTTATTCTTCCTTTTTATTTCATAATAAGGAGGCAATGCAGAAAGCAATATCTAAAATGATGAATATTTTAATTAATTATTTTATTTATTTACATTCTGGCCATTTTCTCCCTCCTGCCCCCCCACAGTTCCTCACCCCATTTCCCCTGCCCCTTGCTCCCAAGAGGGTGCTCCCCCTCAAGTATCCCCCTTCCTTGGGGCCTCAAGTCTCTGAAGGGTTAGAACTAGGCTATCTTCTCCTACTGTGGCCAGACAAGGCAGTTCTCTGCTATACACGTGCAGGTGTGGTGGGGTGGTAGTTCAGTTTCTGGGGTTCCCCAAGGGATCTCTGGGATCTTAGTTGAGACTGATGGAGTTCCTACGGGGTCACCCTCCCCTTCAGCTTCTTCAGTCCTTCTACTAAGTCCTCTATAGGGTGTCCCTGACTTCAGTCCAACAGTTGGGTGCACATAGCTGCATCTGTCTCAGCAGCTGCTGGTAGGGCCTCTAAGAGGACAGCCTTGCTAGACTCCTTCCTGTTTGTAAACACATCACAACATCAGTAATAGTTCCAGACCTTGGTGCCCCCCATTCCTCTCCCCCATGAGATGGATCCCAAGTTGGGTTGGTCACTGGGAAGCCTAAAATGATGAAATAATTCCTAATTTTTGTCAGAAATGTGTATATGTATATTTGTCCTTTCAATTTATTCTGTGCTTTTCTTTAAAAAAAAAAATAATCCCCAGGTAACCATATGAGGTATAGCTAAACTGGCATGGACATTTTTAAATAGCTGCTGTACTTGGAGTCTATATCTTATTATCTTATAGCTAATTTTTTTCCTAAAAAATATTTCTATTATTTGATATTCACAACATATAAGGAACTCAAAAAGGAGAGTTAAGAAAAAATAATTAAAATTAGGATATGTACTCTTGTGACTCTTTTTCTCCTGTTGGGTTGCCTTGGCCAGTCTCCATGGGAGCTTTTTCCTTGTTTTATTTCATCTAGTTTTACTCTGTTAGACTATTGTCTCTTAGAGCACAAACTTTTCTGTAGAAGAAATGGGGGTGAAGTAGATTGGGGTGGGGGTAGGTGTGAGGGAATCAAGGGGAGTGGAGGAGGGGAAACTGGTCAGAGTGTGTTGTAGGAGAGAAAAATCTATTTTCAATAAAATATAAAAATTAAAAAAGAAATGGGCTATGTCTATGAATGAAGACTTTTCAAAGAAAGGAACAATAACAGGTAAGAAATACTTCAAGAAGTGTTCATCATCCTTAGAAATTATGGAAATGCAAATTCCAGCAACTTTGAGATTTAACCTCACCCAGTCAGAGCAGCTGAGATCAAGAGAACTCCTAACGGCAAATTGCGGAGAGGATGTGAGGAGAGGAGAAGCCTCATTCTCTAGTGCTGGAATTGTAAACTGGCGTAGCTCCTCTGAACATCAGTGTGAATAATTCTCAAGAGGCTAAAAATACATATGGTGTTCGACCCAACTACACTACTCCTTGACATATGCCCCAAACACTTGACACTTTACTCTCTAGATACTTGCTTGGCCATGTTCATTTCCACTCTCACAATAGCTGGAAAATGAAAATAACCTAAATGTCCTTTAACTGGCAGATGGATAATGAAAATGTGGTACTTTACACACTACAGAATACTATTCCTCTGTAAAGAAAAACAAAATCATGAAACTTGCAGATACACAGAACTAGAAAATAGACCCCGTGACCCAGAAAGACAATGGTTGCTTATTTTCTCTTATCCGTGATTCCTAGACTCAGATATTCCGATGTGAGAATATAACCTGGAATAACTGCAGAGACTTGGAGAGTTGAAAGGGACCATGGTGCGGGGCAAGGAGCTCTGGAGAGAATATAGGACACAGTTAATATGAAGGGGAAATGGAAAGTCGGGGGGTCTTTAGCTGGGGATGAGGAGCGTGAGGGATACGGAGGAAAGGGGAAGGGATTAATAACCTTAAGAACATTTGAAAAAGCCATAGAGAATTATTTTATGTTTATGTAAAAATAACAATGTATATATGTGGGGTAAAAAATGGGGTCCCATCGTCCGCTCAGGGTTCAGGCCGCTGGGTGAGGTTAACACGGGGAAGTTTGATTGCGTACCCATGGATTAGCTCTTAGAGTTCTGGAAAGTACTATGTGAGCTGCCAAGAGGAAGAAGCCAGGCACTGTCCTACCCAGCTACGAGATAGACCCAAAGGTGGAATAGTGGCATGAATATTGTATCAGTAACCAGCAGCTTTCTTTTTTAAAATTAGATATTTTCTTCATTTACATTTTACATGCTATCCCAAAAGTCCCCTCTACCCTCCCCCTGCCCTGCTCTCCAACCCACCCACTCCCGCTTCCTGGCCCTGGCATTCCCCTGTACTGGGGCATATGATCTTTGCAAGACCAAGGTCCTCTCCTCCCATTGATGGCAGACTAGGCCATCCTCTGCTACATATGCAACTAGAGACACAGTTCTGGGGGGTACTGGTTAGTTCATATTGTTGATCCTCTTATAGGGTTGCAGACCCCTTTAGCTCCTTGGTTATTTTCTCTAGCTCCTTCATTAGGGGCCCTGTATTCCAGCAGCTTTCTAAGTGGACTTCAGGCCTGCTCAATAGGAGGGAATTGATCCCTGGTACTGTAAACCCAGCTGACTGACCATGGCCGTGGAGACCATGGAACCTAGAGGAGAACTTCCTACTGCCGCTTTCCTAAACTAGCATTACTTCTACTTGCATTCTAAAACCTTATCACGTACCCACAGCTAAGTGTAGCTGTCACCCTTCATTAAACAACCTTTTTTGCAGAAGATGGAGATGATTACAGAAAGCAACAACTGGTCAAAAATGCAGAAAACATAAGAATTACTGTACAGACTAAGTAGACTGTATATAGGTATGTAAATATATATCTACATATATATGTATGCATATATAATGTTGTACATGTTATGCATATAGGTCATGTATACATATGTGATACGTATATTTGTTACACATACATATATTACATATATGTGTTACCTATATACATCTATCTACTTATCTAATACATATACATGTGTGTGTTACAATTAATTATAAAGTACGCCATGAATTTGAGAGAGAGCAACGAGGAAGATATGGAAGGGTTTGGAGATGCTGTGAAGAGACACCATTACCATGGCAACTCTTATAGAATAAAACATTTCATTGGGGCTGGCTTGCAGTGCATTTTCATCATGGAGAGAAGCAGAGCTGTGTGCAGGCAGGCATGGTGCTGGAGAAGGAGCTGAGAGTTCTGCATCTGGATCAGCAGGCAGAGGATGAGAGCCACAGTTTCTGGCTTGCGCTTCTGAATCTTCTAAGCCCACCCTGCAGTGACACACTTTCTCCAGTTAGGCCATACCTACTCTACACAAGGCCACATGTTCTCATCCTTTCAAATAATGCCACTCCTTTTGAGCCTATGGGGTCATCTTCATTCAAACTACCCCAGGAGGAAAGAAAAGGAAGGGGGAAATGATGTAATTATAATTTCACAAAAAGTTTAAGTGCAGAAAACAGCTGGCCGTGGGGAGCCCAAGCCCAGTTGATACATCTACAACACTAGTGCCTAAGTGTTCAGGGAACAATGTACAAGAAGGAACAGAATGACTGAAAGAGCCAGAGGGTGAGGATGTCCGCTGCAAGATTGCCTCTTCTCCATATGACAGGGAAGCTGAACCCACAAAATCTCAACAATACAACTGTGTGAACAAGACCACATGTTGACATGACAACATAGACTGGAGAAATTACACAAGGCCCTACCACTGAACAAAGACCTACAAGCAATTAATGGGTGCAGAAAGAGAGAGGGAGAATCAGTTTTCTGCAGAGACAAGCTCCCTGATTGGCTATCCAGTCACGAGGGGTTACCTGTAAACACATTCCCATATGAGCAACACGAACAGACTCAGCAGGCTGCCTTTGTGTATTTATATGCATGTATACATGTAACAATTCAAGAGAAAAGGTTATGATAGAGATAGCATGGGTAAGTAGAAGGAAGGTTTGCAGGTAGGGAAAGATAAACAGGAGTGGGGGAGGATATGGTAATAAGGAGTTGGAAATAATAAAGTGTGCCGGATGCATGAATGAAAGGTCATAATGAAACCCATTAGTCTGTACAATTAATAAATGCTAATAAAAATTAGAAAAGCACTAAGCATAATTTATGTACTAATAGGCAAAAAGAAGGAATTTTTCCATCAGTCCATCAGGCAGTATATTCTATTAATGTCATTATAGAAGCCGTTCCTTTGTGACTTTATTTAATCCTAATCACCTCCAAATATCATTAACAAATACATTTGAGGATTAAGTTCCCAGCACATAAACTTTGGGTGGGACATATTAAAGCCATAATAGTCTGTGTCTAGACAGGTTTGGGTATCTATTAAATTAACCAGGTGTTAAATTGCAAATTGCTCACTGAACGAATTTCCCAATTTCTCCATGCTTAAGCTGGACTCAATTTGAAAAAGTGGGTCTTCCAGGTTCAGTGCATACTGACCACTAGTTACATTAGTATAAAAATGAAACTTCTGAGGTATGTGATTACACTATATCAAGGACCGTATACCAAGTTACTATGGATGCCAACCAGCTATCAGGATATCCTACATCTAAAAGTGGTACTCTTGTCTACTGAGTCATAAATTCCACACAGACAGAAGGAGTCCAGGACAGAGATCCTGCAGGACATTTGTAGGCACATCTACCATGATGACTCTATGTTGCTTATGTGTTGTGTCTCTCATCAGGGCCCACCTATCCTGTTCGAGACATACAAGATGGAGGGCAAGTAGTCATTGACTGTGCAGTCTAAGACCTTAGCCAGAGCATCCTCACTCATAGCCTGGAGTCTGAGGGGCTGTATTAGTTATGCTTCCTGTTGTTGACACAAAATGGTCTGATAAAGCAATGTAAGGAAGGAAGTGCAAGGTGACAGTCCATCATGGGGAGGAAACCAAGATGGCAGGAACTTGAGATTGCTGGTCCCATCTCTTCTGTAGTCAGATAGCAGAGAGAGATGAAATTCAGAGTGCAACTTGACTTCTTTTTCCTGTTCATCTCAGGACTGTGGATGATGGAATGATGCCTTCCGCATTTAAGGTGAATCTCCCTGCCTTGATGAACCAACTCTAGTAATTCCTTCCAAGGCATCCCTCAAGTTTTGTTTTCATAATGATTCTAAATCCTAATCACTGGTGTGAGTACCATATATTTGATTGAGTCTTGGCTCTGCCACCTGCTGGTTGTGTGTCAGAAACAAGCCCTTGTCTTTCTGGTTCCTTCTCTGCTCTGTAATTTGTAGGTAGCAATAGTAGCCATGTAACAAGTTTGATAGAAGAATCAAAGGACTGGAAAAATAGAATCCATGAAATGCTAGTTGTTCGTTAACTAAGATGCAATAGCCGCTGGAACCATGTGGGAGGGAGGGAGGGAGAGGAAGATGGCTATTGTGTTCTTCTTGAACAGGCTGCTCAGGGATTTGCTTCTCTCTGCAAGGAAAGAGCTGCCGTGGAGGCTAAAATAAGAATCCTATTTGATTTGGTGAAGACATGATGCTACTGCTGCTCTCAAAAGGCTCATAATATAAGGGCATCTTGTGTTCGATCAGAAACCTGATTAAGGGATTTTAGGCCTTTGCACCTCCTTAGAAGCTGTCCTTGTCCTTTAACGTTCTGAAACCCAGCGCAATGCATGATCCCTTTTTGTTTTGCCGAGAGTATCAGCTGCAGACATAACTAGCTCCTTTAGGAGAGAAAATTAGAATGATGTGAACATCAGATTCTCCTCACAGTGACAGGAGAGAACAAAACGTCAGCCTCGTAAACAGAAGGATGAGTCATGATAATACAGCTCCCGAAATCAGAGTCATGAGAAAGCAAATACTAAACATAAGAAATCACATAGCAGCTTTGGTGTGACACACGATCATGTCCTTATTCTGGTCTTTGATTAAGCTGCCTGTCGTTCCATATTTGTGCTAACTCACTCCATTCTGGGGAATTCCAGCATATTTTATTCTTTATGCCCTTCTCCACCCCCTCATTTGAGAATAAAATGTTCTTTAGACTGGGGGAATTAAAATCCAAAAAAATCAAAATCAACAAACCTGTTCAAGTGAGTCACAACCTAAGAACTGCCTGTGGGCAGCTCATAATAAAATGCATTACTACTGCTAAAGCATCAGGATATTCTTTTAAAAAAACAGGATACACTTTGTATTCTGTGGGTAATTACTATGTGTTCTTGAAACAGAAGTTGAAAAAAAAAAAGGTGTACAGCTTATTCCTGACCTGCTGACTCACCTGAATTTTAATGGCTGTAGATAATGTTGGATTCTGATTTTTGAAAGAGAACATCACAGATTTAGACACAAATGAAGGTGATCTAGTCATGGCCCTCAAATTTGTTACATCACCCCAGTCATTGTCACTTCAGTACCTTGGTCTCATATCTAGTTCCTATTATTCATGAAGTGCAGTGATGAAGTAAGTTTGGGATTATGCAGCAACAGGTAGCTCCTGTCTCAGCAGAGATCAAAGTGTCCAGCTCAAAGCATTCTTAGGGAATCCTCCTGGCTCAGTTAAGACTTTCTGGAAAGCTCTGAGGAGGTATGTTTTAAAGGAGATGATAGCATTTGCTTCTGGTCTTTATGGCTAACATCAAGTGAAGGTGTCAGTTGGTAAAGGATAAGGGGACTCATCAGCCACATAGCAAAACAGACGTTTCTATCCATGTACATTCTGGTACCCTCAGAGAAATCTAACAGTAAGAAAGGGTGTGTAAGTAATGAACCCTTCCACTGTAATTGTAAGTGTCCTCAACATATCCTCTAACTTCAGATAACAAACATAGCAACATTGTAGGCCAGAAGCAATGATCTTAGGTTATGTAAGCCCTTAAGCTTTCATATAAAGAGAAGGCTCAGATATATGAGGTCATGGGGACCAGAAAACATTGGTTCTTTATTAGATCTATCGATAAGTCACTTTTTTTCATAGGAATATACATCTTTTGTGATTTTCCTCTACAGCTCAAATGTATAGTTAAATTGGTTTGACAAATATGGGAGTGAGAAACCTGTAGCCCTGGAACACAGGTAGCCTGCATCTGTTCTCTTTTTTTGTAAGTTATTATTGGGATAGATCATTCATGGATTAAGAAATATGTTCATAGCAGCCTTATTTATAATAGCCAGAAGCTGGAAAGAACCCAGATGCACCTCAACAGAGGAATGGATACAGAAAATGTGGTACATTTACACAATGGAGTACTACTCAGCTATTAAAAAGAATGAATTTATGAAATTCCTAGGCAAATGGATGGACCTGGAGGGCATCATCCTGAGTGAGGTAACCCAATCACAAAAGAACTCACACAATTTGTACTCACTGATAAATGGATATTAGCCCAGAAACTTAGAATACCCAAGATATAAGATACAATTTGCTAAACACATGAAACTCAAGAAGAACGAAGACCAAAGTGTGGACAGTTTGCCCCTTCTTAGAATTGGGAACAAAACACCCATAGAAGGAGTTACAGAGACACAGTTTGGAGCTGAGATGAAAGGATGGACCATCTAGAGACTGCCATATCCGGGGATCCATCCCATAATCAGCTTCCAAACGCTGACACCATTGCATATACTAACAAGATTTTGTTGAAAGGACCCAGATATAGCTGTCTCTTCTGAGACTATGCCCGGGCCTAGCAAATACAGAAGTGGATGCTCACAGTCATCTATTGGATGGAACACAGGGCCCCCAATGGAGAAGCTAGAGAAAGTACCCAAGGAGCTAAAGAGATCTGCAACCCTATGGGTGGAACAACAATATGAACTACCCAGTACCCTCCCAGAGCTCGTGTCTCTAGCTGCATATGTATCAGAAGATGGCCTAGTGGTCCATCAGTGGAAAGAGAGGCACATTGGTCGTGCAAACTTTATCTGCCTCAGTACAGGGGAAAGACAGGGCCAAGAAGTGGGAGTGGGTGGGTGGGGGAGTGGGTTGGGGAGCGGGTGGGGGAGCGGGTGGGGGACTTTTGGGATAGCATTGGAAATGTAAATGAAATAAATAACTAATAAAAAAACAAAAGAAAAAAAAAGAAATACAAATCAATTACCATCTGATCCTTTACAGAAAATAAAACAAAACAACAACAACAACAACAACAACAACCAAAAAACCAAAACCAAAACCAAAAAACCCTTGCTGATCTCTGGATTGGTTCATGTTTCCATATCCTATCCCCAAAGTTTCTCAGGTTTCTTTATGATTGCTCACGTGGTCTGTGCCGAGGAAAGAAGCCAGCCATGTAGCTGCAGCTTGCTAAGGAACTCCTCAGTGGTTTTACACTCTGCCCTGCCTGATTACCCATCCAAGCAAAGCTTTTTCCTCCCTTCATGTCTTTCTAGACTCTAGAGATAAAGCTATTTTTTGCAGCAATTATTTCAAGTGCTTGCATTTCCTGTCTGTTACCGAGGAACTTGAGGGAGTAAGACTCATGGTAAAGTTTTTATTACCCAAAGCTAATCTGACTAGAGGTTTGTTTTTTGTTTTGTTTTGGTTTGGTTTTTTTTTGTAAGCAATCAAATTAAATTGGACAAAGTCTTCAGTGTCCCCAAAGCAGAAGGATTGTGTGCAAAGAAACAAGAGTGGGAATCTTCCCTCACAGTAACCAATAACAAGTTAATTGTTATTTGGCATAATCTGAGAAAGAACAGGTTTTTGAAAGGCTATGGTGTTACTTAATCAGACAGCATTGTCAGTAACAATGAAATGCATTTTTTTTATGTTGAACTTCTTTTTTTTTTAATTTTTAATATTTTTATTACATATTTTCCTCAATTACATTTCCAATGCTATCCCAAAAGTCCCCCATAGCGCCCCCCAATTCCCTACCCACCCATTCCCATTCTTTTGGCCCTGGCATTCCCCTATATTGGGGCATATAAAGTTTGCAAGTCCAATGGGCCTCTCTTTCCATTGATGGCCGACTAGGCCATCTTTCGATACATATGCAGCTAGAGACAAAAGCTCCGAGGTTCTGGTTAGTACATCATGTTGTTCCAACAATAGGGTTGCAGATCCCTTTAGCTCCTTGGGTACTTTCTCTAGCTTCTCCATTGGGAGCCCTGTGATACATCCAATAGCTGACTGTGAACATCCACTCCTGTGTTTGCTAGGCCCCGGCATCGTCTCACAAGAGACAGCTATATTTGGGTCCTTTCAGCAAAATCTTGCTAGTGTATGCAATGGTGTCAGCGTTTAGAAGCTGATTATGGGATGAATCCCTGGATACGGCAGTCTCTAAATGGTCCATCCTTTCATCACAGCTACGAACTTTGTCTCTGTAACTCCTTCCCTGGGTGTTTTGTTCCCAATTCTAAGAAGGTGCACAGTGTCCACACTTTGGTCTTCATTTTTCTTGAGTTTCATGCGTTTAGCAAATTGTATCTTATATCTTGGGTATCCTAAGTTTTGGGCTAATATCCACTTATCAGTGAATACATATTGTGTGAGTTCTTTTGTGATTGTGTTACTTCACTCAAGATGATGCCCTCCAGGTCCATCCATTTGGCTAGGAATTTCATAAATTCATTCTTTTTAATAGCTGAGTAGTACTCCATTGTGTAAATGTACCATAATTTCTGTATCCATTCCTCTGTTGACGGACATCTGGGTTCTTTCCAGCTTCTGGCTATTATAAATAGGGCTGCTATGAACATAGTGGAGCATGTGTCCTTTTTACCGGTTGGGACATCTTCTGGATATATGCCCAGGAGAGGTATTGCTGGATCCTCCGGTAGTACTATGTCCAATTTTCTGAAGAACCGCCAGACTGATTTCCAGAGTGGTTGTACAAGCTTGCAATCCCACCAACAATGGAGGAGTGTTCCTCTTTCTCCACATCCTCGCCAGCATCTGCTGTCACCTGAATTTTTGATCTTAGCCATTCTGACTGGTGTGAGGTGGAATCTCAGGGTTGTTTTGATTTGCATTTCCCTGATGATTAAGGATGTTGAACATTTTTTCAGGTGTTTCTCTGCCATTCGGTATTCCTCAGGTGATAATTCTTTGTTCAGTTCTGAGCCCCATTTTTTAATGGGGTTATTTGACTTTCTGGAGTCCACCTTCTTGAGTTCTTTATATATATTGGATATTAGTCCCTTATCTGATTTAGGATAGGTGAAGATCCTTTCCCAATCTGTTGGTGGTTTTTTTGTCTTATTGATGGTGTCTTTAGCCTTGCAGAAGCTTTGTAGTTTCATGAGGTCCCACTTGTCAATTCTCGATCTTACAGCACAAGCCTTTACTGTTCTATTCAGGAATTTTTCCCCTGTGCCCATATATTCAAGGCTTTTCCCCACTTTCTCCTCTATAAGTTTCAGTGTCTCTGGTTTTATGTGAAGTTCCTTGATCCACTTAGACTTGACCTTAGTACAAGGAGATAGGAATGGATCGATTCGCATTCTTCTACATGATAACAACCAGTTGTGCCAGCACCATTTGTTGAAAATGCTGTCTTTCTTCCACTGGATGTTTTTAGCTCCCTTGTCGAAGATCAAATGACCGTAGGTGTGTGGGTTCATTTCTGGGTCTTCAATTCTATTCCATTGGTCTATTTGTCTGTCACTATACCAGTACCATGCAGTTTTTATCACAATTGCTCTGTAGTAGAGCTTTAGGTCCGGCATGGTGATTCCACCAGAGGTTCTTTTATCCTTGAGAAGAGTTTTTGCTATCCTAGGTTTTTGGTTATTCCAGATGAATTTGCAGATTGCGCTTTCTAATTCGTTGAAGAATTGAGTTGGAATTTTGATGGGGATTGCATTGAATCTGTAGATTGCTTTTGGCAAGATAGCCATTTTTACAATGTTGATCCTGCCAATCCATGAGCATGGGAGATCTTTCCATCTTCTGAGATCTTCTATAATTTCTTTCTTCAGAGACTTGAAGTTTTTATTATACAGATCTTTCACTTCCTTAGTTAGAGTCACGCCAACATATTTTATATTATTTGTGACTATTGAGAAGGGTGTTGTTTCCCTAATTTCTTTCTTGGCCTGTTTATTCTTTGTGTAGAGAAAGGCCATTGATTTGTTTGAGTTAATTTTATATCCAGCTACTTCACAGAAGCTGTTTATCAGGCTTAGGAGTTCTCTGGTGGAATTTTTAGGGTCACTTATATATACTATCATATCATCTGCAAAAAGTGATATTTTGACTTCATCTTTTCCAATTTGTATCCCTTTGATCTCCTTTTGTTGTTGAATTGCTCTGGCTAGGACTTCAAGTACAATGTTGAATAGGTATGGAGAAAGTGGACAGCCTTGTCTAGTCCCTGATTTTAGAGGGATTGCTTCAAGCTTCTCACCATTTACTTTGATGTTGGCTACTGGTTTGCTGTATATTGCTTTTATCATGTTTAGGTATGGGCCTTGAATTCCTGATCTTTCCAAGACTTTTATCATGAATGGGTGTTGGATCTTGTCAAATGCTTTTTCCGCATCTAACGAGATGACCATGTGGTTTTTGTCTTTGAGTTTGTTTATATACTGGATTACGTTGATGGATTTCCGTATATTGAACCATTCCTGCATCCCTGGGATGAAACCTACTTGGTCAGGATGGATGATTGTTTTGATGTGTTCTTGGATTCAGTTAGCAAGAACTTTATTGAGGATTTTTGCATCAATATTCATAAGGGATATTGGTCTGAAGTTTTCTATCTTTGTTGGGTCTTTTTGTGGTTTAGGTATCAGAGTAATTGTGGCTTCATAGAATGAGTTGGGTAGAGTACCTTCTGTTTCTATTTTGTGGAATAGTTTGTGAAGAACTGGGATTAGATCTTCTTTGAAGGTCTGATAGAACTCTGCACTAAACCCATCTGGTCCTGGGCTTTTTTCAGTTGGGAGACTATCAATGACTGCTTCTATTTCTTTGGGGGATATAGGGCTGTTTAGATCATTAACCTGATCTTGATTCAACTTTGGTACCTGGTATCTGATTAGGAACTTCTCCATTTCATCCAGGTTCTCCAGTTTTGTTGAGTATAGCCTTTGGAAGAAGAATCTGATAGTGTTTTGGATGTCTTCAAGATCTGTTGTTATGTCTCCTTTTTCATTTCTGATTTTGTTAATTAGGATGCTTTCCCTGTGCCCTCTAGTGAGTCTGGCTAAGGGTTTATCTATCTTGTTGATTTTCTCAAAGAACCAGCTCCTTGATTGGTTGATTCTTTGAATAGTTCTTCTTGTTTCCACTTGGTTGATTTCGCCCCTGAGTTTGATTATTTCCTGCCGTCTACTCCTCTTGGGTGAATTTGCTTCCTTTTGTTCTAGTGCTTTTAGGTGTGTTGTCAAGCTGCTAATGTGTGCTCTCTCTAGTTTCTTTTTGGAGGCACTGAGAGCGATGAGTTTTCCTCTTAGAAATGCTTTCATTGCGTCCCATAAGTTTGGGTATGTTGTGGCTTCATTTTCATTGAACTCTAAAAAGTCCTTAATTTCTTTCTTTATTCCTTCCTTGACCAAGGTATCATTGAGAAGAGTGTTGTTCAGTTTCCACGTGAAGGTTGGCTTTCTATTATTTATTTTGTTATTGAAGATCAGCTTTAGTCCATGGTGATCTGATAGGATGCATGGGACAATTTCAATATTTTTGTATCTGTTGAGGCCTGTTTTGTGACCAATTATGTGGTCAATTTTGGAGAAGGTGCCATGAGGTGCTGAGAAGAAGGTATATCCTTTTGTTTTAGGATAGAATGTTCTGTATATATCTGCCAGATCCATTTGATTCATAATTTCTCTTAGTTTCTTTGTGTCCCTGTTTAGTTTCTGTTTCCATGATCTGTCCATTGGTGAAAGTGGTGTGTTGAAGTCTCCCACTATTATTGTATGAGGTGCAATGTGTGCTTTGAGCTTTACTAAAGTTTCTTTAATGAATGTGGCTGCCTTTGTATTTGGAGCATAGATATTCAGGATTGATAGTTCCTCTTGGAGGATTTTACCTTTGATGAGTATGAAGTGTCCCTCCCTGTCTTTTTTAATGACTTTGGATTGGAAGTCAATCTTATCAGATATTAGAATGGCTACTCCAGCTTGTTTCTTCATACCATTTGCTTGGAAAATTGTTTTCCAGCCTTTCATTCTGAGGTAGTGTCTATCTTTTTCTCTGAGATGAGTTTCCTGTAAGCAGCAAAATGTTGGGTCTTGTTTGTGTAGCCAGTTTGTTAGTCTATGTCTTTTTATCGGGGAGTTGAGTCCATTGATATTAAGAGATATTAAGGAAAAGTAATTGTTGTTTCCTGTTATTTTTGTTGTTAAAGTTGGCATTCTGTTCTTGTGGCTGTCTTCTTTTAGGTTTGTTGAGGGATTACCTTCTTGTTATTTCTAGGGTGTGGTTCCTGTCCTTGTATTGGTTTTTTTCTGTTATTATCCTTTGAAGGGCTGGATTTGTGGAGAGATAATGTGTGAATTTGGTTTTGTCGTGGAATACTTTGGTTTCTCCATCTATGTTAATTGAGAGTTTGGCTGGGTATAGTAGCCTGGGCTGGAATTTGTGTTCTTTTAGTGTCTGTATAACATCCGTCCAGGATCTTCTGGCTTTCATAGTCTCTGGTGAAAAATCTGGTGTAATTCTGATAGGCTTGCCTTTATATGTTACTTGGCCTTTTTTTCTTACTGCTTTTAGTATTCTATCTTTATTTATAGCATTTGTTGTTCTGATTATTATGTGTCGGGAGGTATTTCTTTTCTGGTCCAGTCTATTTGGAGTTCTGTAGGCTTCTTGTATGTTCATGGGCATCTCTTTCTTTAGATTTGGGAAGTTTTCTTCTATAATTTTGTTGAAGATGTTTGCTGGTCCTTTGAGTTGAAAATCTTCATTCTCATCCACTCCTATTATCCGTAGGTTTGGTCTTCTCATTGTGTCCTGTATTTCTTGGATGTTTTGAGTTAGGATCTTTTTGCATTTTACATTTTCCTTGATTGTTGTGCCGATGTTCTCTATGGAATCTTCTGCACCTGAGATTCTCTCTTCCATCTCTTGTATTCTGTTGCTGATGCTCGTATCTATGGTTCCAGATTTCTTTCCTAGGGTTTCTATCTCCAGTGTTGCCTCATTTTGGGTTTTCTTTATTGTGTCTACTTCCCTTTTTAGGTCTAGTATGGTTTTTTTATTTCCATCATTTGTTTGGATGTGTTTTCCTGTTTTTCATTAAGGACTTCTACTTGTTTGATTAGGTTATCCTGTTTTTCTTTAAGGATTTGTAACTCTTTAGCAGTGTTCTCCTGTAATTCTTTAAGGGATTTTTGTGCTTCCTCTTTAATGTCTTCTACCTGTTTAGCAGTGTTCTCCTGTATTTCTTTAAGTGTGTTATTAAAGTCCTTCTTGAAGTCCTCTACCATCATCAGGAGATATGCTTTTAGATCCGTGTCTAGCTTTTCCGGTGTGTTGGGGTGTCCTGGACTGGGCGAAGTGGGAGTGCTGGGTTCTGATGATGGTGAGTGGTCTTGGTTTCTGTTAGTAAGATTATTACGTTTACCTTTCGTCATCTGGTAATCTGTGGGGTTAGTTGTTGTTGTTGTCACTGTTTAAGATTGGAGCAGAAGCTGTGTTCCACTCACCAGCAGTCTCAAAATCCTGTGGCGGGGGTCGTGGGTAGCTGGCGGGTGTCAGCCGACCCTGCGCTCTAGCTACCCCGGTGCTGTTCCGGCCGGATGAGGCCTGTGGCCCTACTCAGGCCGGTTTCTGCTTCCCTAACTAATGCAGTCTCAGGTCCCGTGCGCAATTGTATTGGAGCAGAAGCTGTGTTCCACTCACCAGAAGTCTTAAGATCCTGTGGCGGGTGTTGTGGGTAGCTGGCGAGTGTCACCCGACCCTGCGCCCTAGCTACCCCGGTGCTTTTCTGACCGGAAGAGGCTTGTGGCCCTATGTAGGCCGGATTTCTGCCTCCCCAACCAGAGCAGTCTCAGGTCCCGCGTGATTGGACTGGAGCAGAAGCTGTGTTCCACTCACCAGCAGTCTCAAAATCCTGTGGAGGGGTCGTGGGTAGCTGGCGGGTGTCAGCCGACCCTGTGCTCTAGCTACCCAGGTGCTGTTCCGGCCGGATGAGCTGAAATGCATTTTTAAAAGATAAGATTTAGGTTTTTTTTTATTTGTCTAGACAGACATGGTAGCTGGCATCTACAATACCAAAATGGGTGGTCTGAGCCAGGATACCAAGTTCAAGGGCAGCCTGGATAATTTAGCAATTTCTTACTTCAAAATAAATATAAAGGAAAAGCTAAAAAAGGAACTCCGAGGAAAAGCTCTGAGTTCAGGTCCCATTAGCTTGCTTCTTAAGGTTTTATTTTTACCTTTGCTTTGAAAAGGATTTTTTTTTTTTCAAAAAGTGTGACAACACAAACTGTGGTTGATTGGCATCATTTGGGGGATGGGATTTTGTAGTTCACTGACTACATTTTCTAATCACTGTCCAGTCGCCCTGTGTCACAGTTGATATGTTCCTCGAAGAAGGGAAGACAGTTGAGATGCATGTGTTAGGTGTTTTTCACTAGGACAAAATACCTGAGATGACCAGGTTAAAATACCTGAGATAACCAGGTTAAAATACCTGAGATAACCAGGTTAAAATACCTGAGATAACCAGGTTACAAGGAAGAAAGGTTTATGTTATGCTTGGCCTTGTTACTCTGGGTCTGTGATGAGGCTGAACATTATGCTTGAGGGTGAACAGTAAAGAACAGCTCCTGGTAACTGAAAAGGGAAAAAGAAAACGGGCCAGAGTTCCTGTGTATTCATCAAAGTACATGTGCAATGACATACAGCTCCAACAAGTCACCTTTGAGAGTTTCCAACAATGCCTGGTTTTACAACCAGTGTGGACCAAGCCTTCAAGACATGAGCTCTTAGAGATATAAAGATTCACCCTGAAAGTCGTATTTACCAGAGCTGTTGAATGATTGCTTCATTTCTCTGGGGTAAATATTAAGGACTGAGTCCTATGGCAAGGTAATGTTTGGTAGATAAGACACTGCCAAACTATTTCCTAGAATGTCTGTACTGTTTACGTATCAAGGAATACAGGGGACATATCTCAACATAACAAAGGACAGTATACAGCAAACCCACAGCTCAAATCAAGAAAACGGAGACAAACTGAAATCATTTTCAATCAAACCAGCAACAAGATGAGGATGTCTGCTTTCCCTCTCCTGTTCAGTATAGTATTTGAAGTCTTAGCTAGGGCAACAGACAGGTGAAAGAATCCAAGGGGATACAAATAGAAAAGGAGTAAGTCAAAGTGCCTTTATTTACAGATGATATGATTCTGTAGTAAAAGACCCTCGAGTATCCACCAGAAAATTGCTACAGCTGCTAAAACACATTTAGCAAGGCAGCAGGGTACACAATGAGCACACAAGAATCAGTAGTCTTTCTATGTATGAAGAGAAATCAAGGAAATAATATTATTCATAACAGCCTTTAAAAGTTTTGTGAAATAAATTGAGCCAAGGAAATGGAAGACATATAATTCAAACTTTTAAGACATCAAAACAAAACAAAACAAAACAAAACAAAAAACTACGAAGATAACAAAGATGGAAAGACATTCCATTCTTATGGATTAGTGGGATTAATACTGTGAAAATAATCAGTTTACCAAAACTAGTCTACATATTCAAATTACTATGCAAGTCTTCACAGAAATTGAAGAAAAAACTTGTTTTAAGAAATATAAGAGACCCAAGGATAGCCAAAATAATCCTTAAAAATAAAATAACTACTAAAGGTATCATCATCCCAGATTTAAAGTTATACTATAGAACCCTAGAAATAAAAGTTGTATGGTGCTGACATAAAAGTAGACATTACTGGAATTCAGGACACACCTGATTTTTGACAAAGAGGCCAACAATACATATTGGAGAAAAAGACAAACTGTCAATATTTGCTTTTTAATTTTAACTTCTTTGTATGGATGGGTGAAGTAGTCAGAGTTCACCATCATTTCCATAATGTTTAGCATATTTTCATGCACTTATTTTAAAATCATTTCTTTGCTTAATTGATTATACAAAGGTTACAACCATTCAAAAACTAGTTGTTTGTCATATTGATGAGTTGGAAGAATCTTTGAGCCGCCCCCCCCCCCCCCCCGCCAAAGCATCAGATACGTGACTTGCAAATATTTTCTCCCTGTTTATGGCTAACCTTCATCTCCCAATAGTCTTTGAAAGGTTTTATAGGAAATACCATCAATCTTTTGTGGTGTCCCCTCTGAATTGTACCTCTACTATCACACTTAAAAATTCTTTTCTTAACCTTACATCCTGAAGACTTTCTGAGTTTTCCTCAAATGTCTTGTCGTTATCTATTTCGACCCAGATTTCATACTGAATTAAAGTTCGTATAAGGTGTGAAGTTTGAGGTTCATCTTTGTATATATAGATTCCAATCTTCCCGTTGTTATGTATTGAGTATATCCACCGAATATCTCAAAAAGGTATTTCATTGAGTATCTACTCATTGTAAAAGAATTATCAATCAGTTGGGTCTGTGTGGGTTTCTCCTGTCTTCCCTATTTCATTCAGTTGATTTTTCTCTAGATATTTTTATCAGTAGCATGCTGCGTTGATTATTATAGCTTTATCAATTTCTAAATCTCCTCCAGCTTTTCTGCTCTTTCAAAGATTGTCTGGGCTACCATGGTTCCTTTGTTTTCCTCATCCACTTACATTTTCATTTTTTTTTATTAAGAGTGTGGTGCACACGTACCGTGGCATGTGTGTGTGTGTTTGGGGGTGGGGCGTCATGGCTCGCCATCTGCCATCTTGCTGCAGTAGGGTCTCATTTGACTCTGCTGCTCTGTGTATTCCAGACTCACTGAATAAAAGCTTCCCAGGGATTATCCTGTTCCCACCTTCAATCTCCTAGGAGGAGGGCCGAGGTTATAGATCTGAGTTGCAGCATCCAGCTTTTTGAGGATTCTGGGATTGAATCTTGTTTTAGAATTGCGTGGCACGTGCTTTTCACCTTCTGATCCATCTTGCAGCCCCCCTGCAAAGTTTAGAATCAGTTTGTACTGTATGTGTGTGCAAAGCCCTGTGGGATTTTAGTTGGAAATACATTTGAATTGACGCTTTTATTATGCCAAATCGTCTAATCTAAGAACACAGTGTCTCCGAGCATTCTGAGATGACTTCTTTTAGCAGATATTTGTTATATTTATGTCTGAACATTTCACTCCACGGGAGCTACATTTCTTTAAAAAAAACAAAACTGTTTCAGTTTCCAACTCTTCATGGCAAGCATGTAGAAACGATTGATTTTGTTGTGTTAACAATAATTCTCAAGACATTACAAAATGCACCTATTAGTTCTTGGTGTTTTTTGTCAATCACTTTGGAATTCCTACCTGGACAGTTTTGTCTCTTCCAGATCAGGATAATTGAATTCCTACTCTACTGGCCTTTATTGTGCTGAGCAGGAATGATGGAAGCTGTGTTTTACTGTTGCGCTGTATCTAAAGCATTATCTTTCACTAATACGCATGACGTCAGCTAGAGTCTATTAATTTTGTTGCTTTTATTGATTCAAAGACCAGTTTTTAACACGGTAAGAGAGTTTTCATCTATTCCTAGAATGAGGAAAGGTTTTTGTTTTTGTTTTTAATTTCTTGAATTATGAAGTGATGATGCTTACTAAATATTCTTTTCCTGAATCTATTGATATCATGTAGTATCCCAGTTTAGATACCACAACAGATACGTTCATTTCTCAAGATGGTCCTTGGCCATTGTTCAGACATTGCTGTATACAATATGCTAATGGTTTGGTTTGGTTTGGTTTGGTTTCTGAGACAGGGCCTTGTTGTACAAGACAGGAAGACAATAAGCTTACTTTGCAGCCCAGGCTGGATTTGAACTCATGATTCATTGGCCCTAGTCTCCAAAGTGCTGGAATTACTGAATACACCACCACATCCAACTTTATTAGTTGATAGTTTATCTAGGATTTTTGTGTTGACGTTTAGGAGTCAGGAACTTGAAAGAATTTCTTGTCATCTCTGTCTAGCATTGGTCCAGTAAGCACGTTAGTCTCATGAATGCATGTGGGGAGGCCTTTTGTGATTCTCTTTTGAGAAAGAGGGTGTAGCATTGATAATCATTTTTCTTCAAATATGCCAGGAGAAATCTCTGAACCACATTTTTAAAATTAGAAATTCAATTTGTGTCAAAGTGATGAGTCTACCTAGAATGTGTGTTTTATCTTTGGTGAGTACCAGCAGCTGGTGGTGCTTGTGACTTGGGTGAGCCTTGTGCTGTTGAGTTAATGTGTAACTGCTCTTCCACGGTGCTCCTCATTAAAGTTGGATCTAAGTGACAAACTCCTTCAGTCCCAAGAGTGATAGTTTGTGTCTTTCTCAGCCTTTCCTATTTGGTAATGTAAAAAAAAAAAAAAATGTGTGTGTGTGTGTACAATAGAAAAGGTGCTTCATTTAAACACTCATCCAAAAAAAAAAAAAAAAGAATCCAGTAGAAAGCAGGTTGTCACATAGTAATTGAAGCACCAAAGCATCAAGAAAAAATAGCCCTAAATGAGAGAGGACTGATGTGGCAGGATTTTCCCTGTCCAATTACATTAAAATATTAGCTCAGCAGGAGGCCTGTGATTGGACAGGGAAAGGAAGGAGGAGCTAAGAGTTGGAGAGAGAGAGAGAGAGAGAGAGAGAGAGGAGAAGAAGAAGAAGAAGAAGAAGAAGAAGAAGAAGAAGAAGAAGAAGAAGAAGAAGAAGAAGAAGAAGAAGAAGAGGAGGAGGAGGAGGAGGAGGAGGAGGAGGGGAGGGGAGGGAGGGAGGGAGGGAGGGAGAGAAGGAAAAAATATGACTGGAGAGGGGAAATAAAGCAAGATGGAGGACAGACAGGAAGAAGATGCTTGAAGCAGCATGACTTTAAAGAGCCACAGGTAGATATGACATTATAAAGGATAGAATAATTGGGATAACATGTCAAATCGAGGTGGGCAGCTTGTACCATTATCAATTAGCCCTGAAATTCTTGTGTGGGCATGTTGAGAATTGAGAATTTATTGATATATAAATTTGACTTGTTAATTATAAGCTTCTAGGGTTTTGTTTCTACCAGGTTGCTGGGTGTTGTGGTGGCTGACAGTGGGGTGGACAGTCGATGTGTGGGCCTGGAATGGTAGTGAAGGGAACTCAGGAGCACAGGCCCCTCTGGAGATTTGGCAGGCAGAGAGTAGACCAACAGCAGAGCTTCAAAAACATAGGAAGCTAAAACTGACAGGGAAACAGAAAGAGGAGTACACAAATGTGTAATTATACAAGGCAACCTCAATGCCTCTCATGTTCTATAGAGCAAACAAAGAAGAGAGAACTGAGCAACACTACCAACTAAGGTGTCATTCAAATCTGTAAAACACTATATCCAATGAAAGCAGAGGACCTGGGGGCTGGAGAGATGGGTCAGGAGCTAAGAGCACTTACTGCTCTCATAGAAGATCTAAGTTTGGGTCCCACCTCAGGCAGCTCACAACCATCTGTAACCCCAACTCCAGGCTATCCAATAACTTCTTTGTGGCCTCCATGGGTGGTGAATTCACATGTACATACCCTCACACAAACACATACATAATTACATTTTTACAAAGTAAGTCCTTTTAAATATATATATATATATATATATATATATATATATATATATATGACTTGACTTAAGTTTTTCCCTCCCTCTTCTCCTCCCAGTGCCCCCTCTTTTATCCATTTATTTTTTTTAACTTGCTTCCAGTTCCAGTTTCCATTTAAAATCTTTTCCCACAGTCTTTCTCTTTGTGTTTGTGTATGTTGACTGTGTGTGCTGAGCGACTGATGCATCTGGACTTAGGCCTGCACTCTACAGTTCGCCATCTTCCTTTTCCTTCATTGTTGCATATTTTCTTTACCATCATCCTTCTAGTTTTAGGAGCTTCCGGCATTCTGTCTCACCTATTGTTTCTCTCACTCTCTGTAGTTATAGTTTACGTATCAACCTTTTGAGAGTGTTTACCTTTTCTTTTTCTTTTTTTTACAGCATCCCACATTTTATTTTATTATTATGTCAAAATAAATTATTCAAATAGTAAAAGAAACAAAACAAGTATTACAATAGGTTATGTGCACACCTGTCTACTATCTACAAATGCAGCCATTTTCAGTCCAGCCCTCTATGGACTTTCCATGATAGGTCTTATGTTTATTTTCTGCTTCTTTTTTTTTTAATTTATTTTTTTATTAGGTATTTTCCTCGTTTACATTTTCAATGCTATCCCAAAAGTCCCCCATACCCACCCCCCCCAATTCCCTACCCACCCACTCCCCCTTTTTGGCCCTGGGGTTCCCCTGTATTGGGGCATATAAAGTTTGCAAGTCCAATGGGCCTCTCTTTGCAGTGATGGCCGAGGAAGTCCAATGGGCCTCTCTTTGCAGTGATGGCCGACTAGGCTTTTTCATGGGCCATTCCAACACTCCATTTTGCCACTTGCACTAGAATAAAGTAAGTTTACTACTACTGTATAGGCATTTTTATTTCATCGATTTTATTTCATAGGTTTGTCCAAGCTATTACATCACTGTTCACAGAAATTATCCACGAATGAAGTTGTTTAGTTTCTATCTCACAAATGTATTTTTTTTTGTTACATTCATTTATTTTGTGAGTTAGCATGAGTGTGCTTGTGTGCGTGTGTGTGGATAACCTGGAGGATTCAGTTCTTTTCTCAGATTATGTGGGCTCTGGGGACTGTACTCAGATCGCCCTATTTGGAGCCATTGAGCCTACCTGCTGCATCATCTCACAGATCCCATCAAGTGCACCCTAAAGCGCTCAAGAGAAGCCATGCTAACTCATAGTTCCACTTTTTTGGTTTTTTTCTTTTGTTCCTGATATTCTGATTATCTTTTGATCTAAACAAATTGCTTCTGAGGACTATGTAGCAGGGTATGGAGGGTAGAAGGAGAAGGGAGAAATGTCATTGTATTGTAATCTCAAAAAATTAAAAATTAAAAATGAAAATTAAAAAGCCAAAAAACTTCCCCTCAACAATTTTTAGAGCAATATTTTGGTAATACATTTTCCTGGTTTCTCTTATCTCAGAAATATTTATTTCATCAGTATGTTTTTTTGTTTGTTTGTTTGTTTTGTTTTTGTTTTTTGAGACAGTCTTCTCTGTGTTAACAGCCCTGGGTGTCCTGGAATTCACTATGGAGGGGCCAGGCTAGTCTTGAACTCAGAAATGTGCATGGTCTCTGCCTCTGCTGGGATTAAATTCATGTGCCACCACCACTCTGGTTCCTCAGTGTTTTCAAGGGATAAGTGTTCACTTGTAAGTACTGTGACAATCTTCTGGCCTCTGATCCAACAGGAGACACCTACAGCCAATGGAAATGTTGCCTTCTTTCCCTTTTAAATTCCTGTTCTGTCTCATGAGTGTTTACAGTTTTTTTCCTTATGCATTTCAGTTTAAAAGTTTGGCTATATATATTGGCACAGGCAATATATATAGTCAAACTTTTTTATGGTTGTGTTGGGGACTATTTGTCTATAAATGTATGAGGTTCTCTAACACTGGATATTTTTAGACATCCTTTCCTCAAATGGTATTATAGTATTCGTTTTCTCTTCCCTTATGGAGCTCCAACTACACAAATGTGGGATCTTTTGATAATTCCCCTAAGGTACTCTTCCCTGTCATCTCCACTCTGTTATTAAGCATATCCAGGGGTTTCCTGTCAAGTCTTATATTTATCTCAGATTTTATATTATCAATGAAGTATTTTTATTAATGGTTGGAATAATAAAAGCCTCTAGTCAGGTCAGGGGGATATTGTAAATTAGTTTTTAAGTGAACTGTGTGTGGGTGTAGTTTGAGAAACTGTTCACACTTTTTCCAACATGCTTTTCATTGGGTTCATTTGAACCACTGTCTCCTTCCACAGTGCCCAAAGTTATTTAATTGCATCAAAAGAACTGAAATATGAATTGGTGTTAGTATCAACAATATGCTAGCCAAGACAGTACAGCTTTTCTGTGTCTGTCTTTCTTGAAAAACATACTCTTGTAAATCAGCCACCATGTTGTGGAGACACATGTAGACACACATAAAAAATGTTTGAGCTGACACTTGTAGCTAATGCCACAGGTCTCCATCAATAATCAGTAGACAGATAAGCTTCCAGACTCAGAGTTGCCCAGTCAACATGGAGCAGAGTGAATGTACCCTGTCCCAACTAAGCCCTGCTCAAGTATTTCCTCACTTCAGCCCAACAAGTAATAGAAAAGTACATAAAGTAACACACAACACAAAGAGTTTGACTTAGCCATTCCAGAAAGTATACATAGGTCAAAAGACCATGGTGTATGCTATAATTATATGACATTTACTTGTGAATTAAAATACATTTTTAAAAGGAGAAAAGAGCTGGTTGATTTGAGATTGGTAGGTGTGGTGGTTTGAATATGCTTGGCTCATAGGGAGTGGCACTACTAGGAGGTGTGGCCTTGTTGGAGGAAGGGTGTCACTGTGTAGGTAGGCTTTGCAGTCTTCTATTGCTCAAGTTCTGCACTGTGTGGAAGAGAGTCCTCCCCTTTCTGTCTGTCTACATGAAGATAATCTCCTCTTGGCTGCTTTCAGATCAAAGTGTAGAGTTCTTGGCTCTTCCAGCACCGTGTTTCCCAGCATGCTGCCATGCTTCACACCATGATGGAATTAAATCTCTGAAACTGTAAGTTAGCCACAACTAAATGTTTGCCTTTATAAGAGTTGCATTGGTCATGATGTCTCTTTGCAACAATAAAACCTTAACTAAGACAGTAGGTATAGCTTAAATGAAATTATATGAATCTTAGTCAAATCCTCAAGGATCCCACAAAGTTAAGAGAATTATACTCCTCATAGCCTGGACACTGGGGTCTCTATCACTAGTATATGGCTTTGTCCTTGGTGAAGGATGGTTTCTATGGAACAGAGTCAGGTAGTTTTTCATTCTCAAATAATTAATCCATCTGAAGTGTCCATTTATGTAATCCTGTTCCTTCCATCAATTTGCCAAACACAATCTGTCATCTCTACTTCCTTTAATACAGCACAATGTCACATCCAAGCATAGAGGAGCCACTGTGGCAACATGGAAGAGGTGGCTCTAGGGCATTAAGATCTGAGGGAGCATAGTCACATTCATTAACCCTTCCTCAGTCGGGGTCATAGGATGTTTCCTAACTCTAGGCTCGTGTCTAGCTCTTGTTAGTATATATTGCTCCAATCTTACAAATTTTATGATTTACACCAAAAATTATCCTTCCCTGCATGGACTAGGCAGCAGTCATTTTTGGACAGACATATAGACAGTGAAGGAAGTGTAGATCTTGAAGAATATAGGCATGTGTGATGAACGTCTCCTTTAGCTGAGCTATCACGGGGTCTTCAGTTGATAAATGCTGTTTCTCTAGAAGAAGGTAGAGATTATTTTCACAACACAAAGTTTAAAAGAAACTTGTAATTCCAACTTCTCAGTTTTATCTACATATCTTTCATTCTGGTGTAGTTTTGAGACAGAGTATCTCACTCTAGGCCAGGCTGACCTGGAACGTAATTATGTAGTTCGTGTGTTCTAAAACAATAAAACAAACAAACAAATGAAACAAACCAGAGATTGTTCTGCCTAAGGGACTATGAACACGAGCCACCAAGCACAGCTTACACAACTAATTCCTTTAAAAGACATTTGTCCCTATATTAGTGGTTCTCACTTCCTAATGCTATGACCGTTTAATACAGTTCCTCTTGTTGTGGTGACCCCCCCAAACATAAAATTATTTTATTGCTATTTAATAATTTTAATTTTCTATCATTATAAATTATAATGTAGATATCTTACATGCTGGATATCTGATATGCAACTCCTGTGAAAAGGTCATTTGAACCCCTAAAGGGGTTACAACCCATAGGTTGAGAACCACTGCCCTATACCATTCCAACACTAGAAGGATGCTCATGTTTTGTCTTGTACTTTTACCACATCCAGTATACCATAGCTGCTCTTAGTCATTACGATGTCACAGCATATGTAGTGTTTATCTACTCACACTTAAACATGCAACAGTTGCTGTATGGATATGGTAAAGCCCCATAGTGAGATAGGTTTTGCTGGAACCTGTTTTCACATTAACACTTAAACTGGTTTTCAAGGTAGCAGAGGCTGACGTGATGCCTTGACACAGGAACTTGGGAGATCATCTTAGGAAAGAGTGAGCTGCTGGGGAGAACAAGACAGCCAAGAGGAAAGTAAGTAGACATTTCATCATTGTATTAATCTTCGCTAAGAACATTAGCAGTGGAGTCTACTTGCAAAACTTTGGAAAGGTTTTAGAGTATTCATCAGAATTGCTGCAGTAAAGAACTGGGGGCTGGTCTCTTTACATGTGAACCTGTACTGAACCCTGTTTAAATGTTGCCCTGTGGTTATTAGTCAGTTTGTACTTTTAGGTGGTACCTATGTATCCATTGAGTGACCTTCTAAAACTCTGGAGAAAACATGGAGATGGAAAGGGACAGCTATGTCATCTCCTACGAGAGACACTGATATCACATATGAAATTGCTCATCTTGGCTGGGCTGAGTTCAGATAGGCTCAATAGCGTGAGGCTTAGAGTACTACAGCAGACTGGCTGGTTTTTCTGTGTCAACTTGACACAAGATGGAGTTATCATAGCAAACTGAGACCCAGTAGAGGAAATGCCTCCATGAGATTCAGCTGTAAGGCTTTTTCTCCATTAGTTATCAAGGAGGGAGGGTCCAGCCCATTGTGGGTGGTGCCATCCCTAGGCTGATGGACCTGGGCTCTATAAGAAAGCAAGATAAGCAAGTCAGGGGGAGCAAGTCAGTAAGTAGCATCCCTCCATGGCCTCTGCATCAGCTCCTGCTTCCTGACCTGCTTGAGTTCCAAGTCCTTACTTCCTTTGGTGATGAACAGCAATGTGGAAATTTAAGCTGAATAAATGCTTTCCTCCTTAACTTGCTTCTTGATCATGATGTTTGTGCAGGAACAGAAACCCTGACTAAGACATGCAGCATCTACCATACCAACATTTAATTGGAAGAAATGTTAAATTTCTGTTAAAGGATGTCATTTATTTTCAGTCAAGCTGACAGGCCTGGAAAACTATGAGACCCACATTAAGAGTCTGTGGTCTACAAGCTTACTAGTTCTGTAGTCTCTTTCCAGGCCATACACAAAGCTTACTTCCCATCCAAATGGGTTTTGGGACTGGAGATGGCTTGTAGAACAAAGTAAAATGGACCAGTTCCCACTCTGGCTCCTAAAGTTATTTTACTCTGCACACAAGCCAAGACAGAACTCAGTAGGCAGATGCTGAAATAGAATAACGGGAGGTACCTGAATCCGTGAGTTATCCCTTGTGTAAAAGAAATTCGAAATTTTTAAAAATCAAAATAGACTCATACTGCCAACTAAAAAAAAAAGAGTAAACAGTGCCCAGAGACTTTGAGGGAAGCTTCTTATGCAAACTTGCCTGGTCAGCAGTACCCCAGAGGACACGAAAGACTCGCAGCCTACGCTGCACCATAACGCAGCCACAAGAAGCCACCGCAGCTTTACATAAACAGTACTTGTACAAGGACATCTGTCCAGATTGTCTGTTCAGTCCTAGACCAAGGCTACTCTCACTCACCACTGTGGCCAAGGGTTAAAGGATCAGATGGAAAGTCATCAGTGTAGCCTTTGAAAACTCCCCATTTGTTGGAGCTCCTTGAATATGCCATGGCTGCACCTGTCCCAAAAAATACCTTTTTTTCCCCTTTGAGAAGAGCTCTCTGTTTTTGTTTTAGAATGAAAGAGAGCCGGGCGTGGTGGCGCACGCCTTTAATCCCAGCACTCAGGAGGCAGAGGCAGGCGGATTTCTGAGTTCGAGGCCAGCCTGGTCTACAAAGTGAGTTCCAGGACAGCCAGGGCTACACAGAGAAACCCTGTCTCAAAAAAAAAAACAAAACAACAACAACAAAAAAAACCCAAAAAAACAAAAAGAATGAAAGAGAGCCCTATGATGGTCACCTGTCATCAGAAGGTTTGACCAGAGCTCAATTTCTCTCTCCCTCTCTCCCTTCCTGTGTGCATGTGTATGCATGTGGATGTGTATCATGTGTATGTGTGTGTGTGCATGCACACATTTGTGTGTCCCTGGATACTTTCAATTCTTTTGTTTTAGCGACTGTTCATGAGCCAGGCTTAAGGAGTCAGTGTATAAAGTCAGCCTAATTCAGATTCTGAAAAAAATAAACTATTATCATCCTGGGTGAGAAGGGATAGAATCAGGTGTGTGCTTTCCTGTTAGCCTTTTAGGAACAAAAGCAGCCAGCCTGCTGCCGCAGCCATTACTCCTAGATAACTGACTCCCTTGCTGCTGGTTCATGAACCCTGTACCCAGCTCTTGCACTTGCTGCACACAGCTTAATGGAGAAATCCCTTTTCACAAGCCCAGATGATACACAGGAGAGAAGAAACTGGAGGGAAAGACTGTCTGCTTTCTCTTTCATCATGAGTGGCCAAGAAAATATCTAGGAAATAATAAATACGAATCAATAAAAGAGAAGCAGATAATCTCTCAGATTTTAGATGACTATAAAGGAGCTTGCCTACTGTTTAATAATATGCCTTATCATTTAAACAAAATAGGGATAATATCTCTCCAGTGGCAGAGCTAGGCAGTGTGACAAAGAAGTAAGAACACTCCCTCTTGTGGTTCTTGGGAAAAAAATAATCCCTGTTAGGAGACCATACTGAGAAAACAAAATACCGATTCAAGATAACATCCGTGGATGATTGCGGTGTACAGGGTTTCTCTCTCACCTGATTTCGGCAGTGCAGACAGGGACCCTCAGGGGAGTTGAGCTTGTATTGGGACTTGTGGGAGGAACCAAGGAATGTCACATGAGTATAGGACTCTCCAACCTGGGTTGCAAACGGCGGGTTCTTACTTGTTTTTTTTTTGTTTTTGTTTTTGTTTTGTTTTGTTTCTTTTTTCTTTTTCTTTCTTTCTTTTTTTTTTTTTTTTTTTTTTTTGGTTTTTCCTGAAGAGGAAAAAAGTATTTGTTCGCTAATTTCTTCTTCTATTCAGTTTCACTTGGCTCCTCCAAGTTGCCTCTTGTGGCTCATTGAGACAGGGTGAGTTCAGAGAGAACACATTCAGTGTTCCTTAACACACTGTCTCCTCCAAGTCAGCGTGCCTTGCCATTTTCTCCTGCCCGTCTGGGAGGTCACTTTGCAGTCGTGTTTGTCTCAGAGGGTGGGTGGCTGCAAGAGCTAGAAATAGGTATCTACCCATTTCTTATGAGGGGGAATAGAATGACGCCACAACCAGAAGACACTACTTAGCCAGGTCAGCGGTGGCTCCGTGGGCCACTGTGGTCTCATTTCTGATGACTGATAGGCCTTGCCTTTTTGCTTCTAATGCTTCACTTTAGAAATGTGATTCCCCTCACCCCCAGCCCCATACTGAGGGTTGACATCGGTGTGGGAATCAGTATATCTCTAAAATCTGGTTTTCTCTCTCTGGTTTTCTAGTTAGAATGTAATGTTGTTCTGTTTTGACCAGGAAAGATCTGGTGTATGCTGACATCTTACAATCTGTTTGGTTTAAAATCTGTTGCCTTTACCTTGTGTCAGTGGAGATTTTAATAATTTTAATCTCACCATCCATAAAATACAGCATTATGAACACTGAAGGTAATTTACTGAAAATATTTAAATGTTTTGTCTAAAACACCACATTCTTAAAAGGAAATATCTGTGACATGTTATTGGACACAAAGTGACTGATTCAAGTGCATAGGGATGTATCAAAACAACCACTTTATCTTTATGGAATAATGTTCAAGTAATGAATACTAATGGCAAGGAATTATTTTTTTCTTGCTTAATGGTGTTTTGTTTTTAGCAAGCACTTTAGTTTTGAGACAATTTTACTATGGTTATTTTATCTGGATTTAAACAATTCCAGCTCTGGTTAATAAATTCATAGTTTTCAATATATGCAACTCATGATTTTTAAGTATGCCTTGCATTTTCAACATTATCTGGTATTTACACTAACTAGTCCACAGTATAATTGGCCTTACTGTATCTCTGGGTCTCTATCTATTTTGACAGAGCCTTAGCCATCATCATCACCTGACTTCAAGGACCCAGGAAGCTCTGTATCAGAACCTCCTGCAGTGTCAGGCTCTCCAAGTGCACCAGAGAGATGGCATGAAGAAGCAAATGTCCTTAACCGCTGAGCCATCTCTCCAGCCTCCTGCTCTTTGAATTTTAATAAAGTACTGAATATGCTAGCTGAAAAAATAATGTCTGGCCACCACATATTTCTATGAACGTCCACTATTTGCTGCTCTTGTGGAAGACAGCAGTTTGGTTCTCAGACCTCACATGAGGAAACTCCCAACTGTCTGTATCTCTAACTCCAGGGAACCTGATGCCCCTTCTGGCCTCTGTGGGCAGTCCCACCCACATGCACACCCCTCCCCTGAGACAAGCACTGACTCAGAAGGTGGGAAAACATAACCCACTTCTGTTCCTACTCAAGTTGAGAAAGGAAGCCATCTTTTGCTCCTTTGCTCCATTAGAAACCTTGTGTTTCCTGATCTGATAGGGTTTCCTGGCTTTCCTGACGTCACAAAGTAGATTCTCGACTACATTGGACTGAATATGTTATTATAAACTGGAGCCCATTATGACTCCATATCCAGCCAGGCCAAGGAACCATAAAGAATAAGAGCAATGGAATTTTTAAAATTAATTTTTATTTTTCTCACTGACATATATTCATTACACACAGTACCAAGCAACATCAGGACATTTACACACATGTATATAATGGACTTGGAGTATATTCTACTCCCTTCCCCCCACTGCCTATTAGTCCCTTAGCTCTCCTAGACAATTTTGAAAAACAATGGAATCTGATCACCACCCAACTCCATCTTCCTATTTGGCAAACGGAGGGAGCAGCCAGGGACCCAGAACTAATGCCTTGTGGAGCAGCCATGGACCCAGAACTACTGCCTCGTTGCTGTAGTTTGCATGGTGGTGGCACCCATAGTTTGTGGGGACAATTTTGTGCACTGCTGCATACAGAGCTTTCAGTTACTCTTAAACAGCTATGCCCACTCCACTCTTCCCTTACTTTACTTTGGCAGTGAAGACCTTTCAGGCCACTGAAATTTGTTGCTTTATTTCCCTGGTCCTTAATAATACTGACATCAGCCTTTAGGCAAAATTATAGGATGTATGGCCTGGAAAGCTGTTGCAGCCATTGGTCAGGCAGGTCTCCAAGGGGATCATGGGGCAGTTAGTTGATAGACTGAGGGTCCCAGTTCCTCAGTTCCTCCTGACTTTTAAACAGAAGGTGTCACCATGTCTTAGCCTAGGGACCTTTACAGTATTGCATACTTATAAAGGTGGAGGGCTCTGTGATACTGGGCATTGTAAGCATGTGTAAGGCCGTGAATTTGATCTTTATCACCACAAAAAACAAGCAAACTAAAAAAGCAGACAAGTTGAGAAATCAGCAGAGGTGACTGGCAAGGTGAAGGTGATAGCAAAAAACAAAACAAAACAAAAAACTTAACCAAAGAAGTGCTGTGAGCTCAGTGTTTTCCCTGAAATTGAGAAAGAAGTGGGAGTTTCACAAGGACTAGCAGGAGACAGAACTCTCTGGGGCTGTCTTAAAGGCTGCCAGTGCTCAGGACCCAAGGCCTAAGACTCAAGAAATGTGCCTGTAATAATGATGGTGATCTAAATTCCACTTTGATATGATCGACTTGTGTTGTTACATGAATCTATTTCCCGGTCCACTTCATACCATCTAAGTCATCACAATAAGAACTGTCAAGCCACAGAGGGGCATAGTCAAGGAGAGACCTAAAGTTGGACCCGGACAGCCACATACTCATTCCTGACACGCAGAAGCCATGGGATAGTAGAAACACATTGTTCTTTTTTTTAATTTAAAGATTTTTAGATTTATTTATTTTATGTGTTGAGCATTTCACTTGAATATATGTGTATCACATGCGTGCCTGCTGCCTTGTGAAACCAGAAGAAACCAGGTCCTCTGGAAAGGAATGAGGAGCTAGAATGGGATATGAGCTGCCATATGGGTGTTAGGAATAGAATTCAGGCCCTATGTAAGAGCAGGGAGTATTCTTGATCATTGATCCATCTTTCTAGCCCCTCATATGTTGTCCCAGCCACCTAGTCTTACATAATTTATTGAAGAGCAATAATAAGTCCATCTTATCTCCAACTCTATATTCATTTCAGATCCCAGCTCATTAGGATGAAGAGTGACCCTGAAATGAGGCTTTTTAGTAGGTATAAATATCAAACATGTAAAGCTCAAGAAAAACAGGGTGATTTATTAAGTAGTAATAATCAAAAATTTTTATATTTAAAAAGTAACAAACACAAAATTCCCAGTGTAGTCACTGGCATAAAAATAGGAAAAATTTGTAAATTATTCACACATATTTTAGGATTAAAGGTTTATTTATATTTATTATTATAGCTAAGGACACTATATCTTTTTATTTTTTATTTTTTATTAATTTTTAATATTTTTATTATGTATTTTCCTCAATTAAATTTTAAATGCTATCCCAAAAGTCCCCCATACCCCCCCATCACTTCCCTACCCACCCATTCCCATTCTTTTGGCCCTGGCATTCCCCTGTATTGGGGCATATAAAGTTTGCAAGTCCAATGGGCCTCTCTTTCCAGTGATGGCCGACTGGCCATCTTTCGATACATATGCAGCTAGAGACAAGAGCTCCGGGGTACTGGATAGTTCATCATGTTGTTCCAACTATAGGGTTGCAGATCCCTTTAACTCCTTGGGTACTTTCTCTAGCTTCTCCATTGGGAGCCCTGTGATCCATCCACTAGCTGACTGTGCTCATCCACTTCTGTGTTTGCTAGGCCCCGGCATAGTCTCACAAGAGACCACAATATCTGGGTCCTTTCAGCAAAATCTTGCTAGTATATGCAATGGTGTCAGCGTTTGGAAGCTGATTATGGGATGGATCCCTGGATATGGCAGTCTCTAGATGGTCCATCCTTTCATCACAGCTCCAAACTTTGTCTCTGTAACTCCTTCCATGGGTGTTTTGTTCCCAATTCTAAGAAGGGGCATAGTGTCCACACTTTGGTCTTCATTCTTCTTGAGTTTCATGCGTTTAGCAAATTGTATCTTATATCTTGGGTATCCTAAGTTTTGGGCTAATATCCACTTATCAGTGAATACATATTGTGTGAGTTCTTTTGTGATTGTGTTACCTCACTCAAGATGATGCCCTCCAGGTCCATCCATTTGGCTAGGAATTTCATAAATTCATTCTTTTTAATAGCTGAGTAGTACTCCATTGTGTAAATGTACCATAATTTCTGTATCCATTCCTCTGTTGAGGGGCATCTGGGTTCTTTCCAGCTTCTGGCTATTATAAATAAGGCTGCTATGAACATAGTGGAGCATGTGTCCTTCTTATCTGTTGGGACATCTTCTGGATATATGCCCAGGAGAGGTATTGCTGGATCCTCCGGTAGAACTATGTCCAATTTTTTGAGGAACCGCCAGATTGATTTCCAGAGTAGTGTAGAAGCTTGCAATCCCACCAACAATGGAGGAGTGTTCCTCTTTCTCCACATCCTCGCCAGCATCTGCTGTCACCTGAGTTTTTGATCTTAGCCATTCTGACTGGTATGAGGTGGAATCTCAGGGTTGTTTTGATTTGCATTTCCCTGATGATTAAGGATGTTGAACATTTTTTTCAGGTGCTTTTCTGCCATTCTGTATTCCTCAGGTAAGAATTCTTTGTTCAGTTCTGAGCCCCATTTTTTAATGGGGTTATTTGATTTTCTGGAGTCCACCTTCTTGAGTTCTTTATATATATTGGATATTAGTCCCTTATGTGATTTAGGATAGGTAAAGATCCTTTCCCACTCTGTTGGTGTTTTTTTTTGTCTTATTGATGGTGTCTTTTGCCTTGCAGAAGCTTTGCAGTTTCATGAGGTCCCACTTGTCAATTCTCGATCTTACAGCACAAGCCATTGCTGTTCTATTCAAGAATTTTTCCCCTGTGCCCATATCTTCAAGGCTTTTCCCCACTTTCTCCTCTATAAGTTTCAGTGTCTCTGGTTTTATGTGAAGTTCCTTGATCCACTTAGACTTGACCTTAGTACAAGGAGATAGGAATGGGTCGATTCACATTCTTCTACATGTTAACAACCAGTTGTGCCAGCACCATTTGTTGAAAATGCTGTCTTTCTTCCACTGGATGGTTTTAGCTCCCTTGTCGAAGATCAAGTGACCATAGGTGTGTGGGTTCATTTCTGGGTCTTCAATTCTATTCCATTGGTCTACATGTCTGTCACTATACCAGTACCATGCAGTTTTTAATCACAATTGCTCTGTAGTAAAGCTTTAGGTCCGGCATGGTGAGTCCACCAGAGGTTCTTTTATCCTTGAGAAGAGTTTTTGCTATCCTAGGTTTTTGGTTATTCCAGATGAATTTGCAGATTGCATTTTCTAATTCGTTGAAGAATTGAGTTGGGATTTTGATGGGAATTGCATTGAATCTGTAGATTGCTTTTGGCAAGATAGCCATTTTTACAATGTTGATCCTGCCAATCCATGAGCATGGGAGATCTTTCCATTTTCTGAGATCTTCTATAATTTCTTTCTTCAGAGACTTGAAGTTTTTATTATACAGATCTTTCACTTCCTTAGTTAGAGTCACGCCAAGATATTTTATATTATTTGTGACTATTGAGAAGGGTGTTGTTTCCCTAATTTCTTTCTCAGCCTGTTTATTCTTTGTGTAGAGAAAGGCCATTGATTTGTTTGAGTTAATTTTATATCCAGCTACTTCACCGAAGCTGTTTATCAGGTTTAGGAGTTGTCTGGTGGAATTTTTTTTTAATATTTTTTATTACATATTTTCCTCAATTACATTTCCAATGCTAACCCAAAAGTCCCCCATGCCCCCACCACTTCCCTACCCACCCATTCCCATTCTTTTGGCCCTGGCATTCCCCTATATTGGGGCATATAAAGTTTGCAAGTCCAATGGGCCTCTCTTTCCAGTGATGGCCGACTGGCCATCTTTCGATACATATGCAGCTAGAGACAAGAGCTCCGGGGTACTGGTTAGTTCATCATGTTGTTCCAACTATAGGGTTGCAGATCCCTTTAGCTCCTTGGGTACTTTCTCTAGCTACTCCATTGGGAGCCCTGTGATCCATCCACTAGCTGACTGTGCTCATCCACTTCTGTGTTTGCTAGGCCCCGGCATAGTCTCACAAGAGACAGCTATATTTGGGTCCTTTCAGCAAAATCTTGCTAGTGTATGCAATGGTGTCAGCTTTTGGAAGCTGATTATGGGATGGATCCCTGGGTATGGCAGTCTCTAGATGGTCCATCCTTTCATCACAGCTCCAAACTTTGTCTCTGTAACTCCTTCCATGGGTGTTTTGTTCCCAATTCTAAGAAGGGGCACAGTGTCCACACTTTGGTCTTCATTGTTCTTGAGTTTCATGCGTTTAGCAAATTGTATCTTATATCTTGGGTATCCTAAGTTTTGGGCTAATATCCACTTATCAGTGAATACATATTGTGTGAGTTCCTTTGTGATTGTGTTACCTCACTCAAGATGATGCCCTCCAGGTCCATCCATTTGGCTAGGAATTTCATAAATTCATTCTTTTTAATAGCTGAGTAGTACTCCATTGTGTAAATGTACCATAATTTCTGTATCCATTCCTCTGTTGAGGGGCATCTGGGTTCTTTCCAGCTTCTGGCTATTATAAATAAGGCTGCTATGAACATAGTGGAGCATGTGTCCTTCTTATCGGTTGGGACATCTTCTGGATATATGCCCAGGAGAGGTATTGCTGGATCCTCCGGTAGTACTATGTCCAATTTTCTGAGGAACCGCCAGACTGATTTCCAGAGTGGTTGTACAAGCTTGCAATCCCACCAACAATGGAGGAGTGTTCCTCTTTCTCCACATCCTCGCCAGCATCTGCTGTCACCTGAATTTTTGATCTTAGCCATTCTGACTGGTATGAGGTGGAATCTCAGGGTTGTTTTGATTTGCATTTCCCTGATGATCAAGGATGTTGAACATTTTTTCAGGTGCTTCTCTGCCATTCTGTTTTCCTCAGGTGAGAATTCTTTGTTCAGTTCTGAGCCCCATTTTTTAATGGGGTTATTTGACTTTCTGGAGTCCACCTTCTTGAGTTCTTTATATATATTGGATATTAGTCCCTTATCTGATTTAGGATAGGTGAAGATCCTTTCCCAATCTGTTGATGGTTTTTTTGTCTTATTGATGGTGTCTTTAGCCTTGCAGAAGCTTTGTAGTTTCATGAGGTCCCACTTGTCAATTCTCGATCTTACAGCACAAGCCTTTACTGTTCTATTCAGGAATTTTTCCCCTGTGCCCATATCTTCAAGGCTTTTCCCCACTTTCTCCTCTATAAGTTTCAGTGTCTCTGGTTTTATGTGAAGTTCCTTGATCCACTTAGACTTGACCTTAGTACAAGGAGATAGGAATGGGTCGATTCACATTCTTCTACATGTTAACAACCAGTTGTGCCAGCACCATTTGTTGAAAATGCTGTCTTTCTTCCACTGGATGGTTTTAGCTCCCTTGTCGAAGATCAAGTGACCATAGGTGTGTGGGTTCATTTCTGGGTCTTCAATTCTATTCCATTGGTCTACATGTCTGTCACTATACCAGTACCATGCAGTTTTTAATCACAATTGCTCTGTAGTAAAGCTTTAGGTCCGGCATGGTGAGTCCACCAGAGGTTCTTTTATCCTTGAGAAGAGTTTTTGCTATCCTAGGTTTTTGGTTATTCCAGATGAATTTGCAGATTGCATTTTCTAATTCGTTGAAGAATTGAGTTGGGATTTTGATGGGAATTGCATTGAATCTGTAGATTGCTTTTGGCAAGATAGCCATTTTTACAATGTTGATCCTGCCAATCCATGAGCATGGGAGATCTTTCCATTTTCTGAGATCTTCTATAATTTCTTTCTTCAGAGACTTGAAGTTTTTATTATACAGATCTTTCACTTCCTTAGTTAGAGTCATGCCAAGATATTTTATATTATTTGTGACTATTGAGAAGGGTGTTGTTTCCCTTATTTCTTTCTCGGCCTGTTTATTCTTTGTGTAGAGAAAGGCCATTGATTTGTTTGAGTTAATTCACCGAAGCTGTTTATCAGGTTTAGGAGTTCTCTGGTGGAATTTTTAGGGTCACTCATATATATTATCATATCATCTGCAAAAAGTGATATTTTGACTTCATCTTTTCCAGTTTGTATCCCCTTGATCTCCTTTTGTTGTCGAATTGCTCTGGCTAGGACTTCAAGTACAATGTTGAATAGGTATGGAGAAAGTGGACAGCCTTGTCTAGTCCCTGATTTTAGAGGGATTGCTTCAAGCTTCTCACCATTTACTTTGATGTTGGCTACTGGTTTGCTGTAGATTGCTTTTATCATGTTTAGGTATGGGCCTTGAATTCCTGATCTTTCCAAGACTTTTATCATGAATGGGTGTTGGATCTTGTCAAATGCTTTTTCCGCATCTAACGAGATGATCATGTGGTTTTTGTCTTTGAGTTTGTTTATATACTGGATTACGTTGATGGATTTCCGTATATTGAACCATCCCTGAATCCCTGGGATGAAACCTACTTGGTCAGGATGGATGACTGTTTTGATGTGTTCTTGGATTCGGTTAGCAAGAACGTTATTGAGGATTTTTGCATCAATATTCATAAGGGATATTGGTCTGAAGTTTTCTATCTTTGTTGGGTCTTTTTGTGGTTTAGGTATCAGAGTAATTGTGGCTTCATAGAATGAGTTGGGTATAGTACCTTCTGTTTCTATTTTGTAGAATAGTTTGTGAAGAACTGGGATTAGATCTTCTTTGAAAGTCTGATAGAACTCTGCACTAAACCCATCTGGTCCTGGGCTTTTTTTGGTTGGGAAACTATTAATGACTGCTTCTATTTCTTTGGGGGATATAGGGCGGTTTAGACCATTAACCTGATCTTGATTCAACTTTGGTACCTGGTATCTGTCTAGAAACTTCTCCATTTCATCCAGGTTCTCCAGTTTTGTTGAGTATAGCCTTTTGTAGAAGGATCTGATGGTGTTTTGGATGTCTTCAGGATCTGTTGTTATGTCTCCTTTTTCATTTCCGATTTTGTTAATTAGAATGCTTTCCCTGTGCCCTCTAGTGAGTCTGGCTAAGGGTTTATCTATCTTGTTGATTTTCTCAAAGAACCAGCTCCTTGATTGGTTGATTCTTTGAATAGTTCTTCTTGTTTCCACTTGATTGATTTCGCCCCTGAGTTTGATTATTTCCTGCCGTCTACTCCTCTTGGGTGAATTTGCTTCCTTTTGTTCTAGTGCTTTTAGGTGTGTTGTCAAGCTGCTAATGTGTGCTCTCTCTAGTTTCTTTTTGGAGGCACTCAGCGCTATGAATTTTCCTCTTAGAAATGCTTTCATTGCGTCCCATAAGTTTGGGTATGTTGTGGCTTCATTTTCATTGAACTCTAAAAAGTCCTTAATTTCTTTCTATTCCTTCCTTTTCCAAGGTATCATTGAGAAGAGTGTTGTTCAGTTTCCACGTGAATGTTGGCTTTCTATTATTTATTTTGTTATTGAAGATCAGCCTTAGTCCATGGTGATCTGATAGGATGCATGGGACAATTTCAATATTTTTGTATCTGTTGAGTCCTGTTACGTGACCAATTATGTGGTCAATTTTGGAAAAGGTACCGTGAGGTGCTGAGAAGAAGGTATATCATTTTGTTTTAGGATAAACTGTTCTGTAGATATCTGTCAGATCCATTTGTTTCATAACCTCTGTTAGTTTCACTGTGTCCCTGTTTAGTTTCTGTTTCCATGATCTGTCCATTGGTGAAAGTGGTGTGTTGAAATCTCCCACTATTATTGTGTGAGGTGCAATGTGTGCTTTGAGCTTTACTAAAGTTTCTTTAATGAATGTGGCTGCTTTTGTATTTGGAGCATAGATATTCAGAATTGATAGTTCCTCTTGGAGGATTTTACCTTTGATGAGTGTGAAGTGCCCCTCCCTCTTTTTTGATGACTTTGGGTTGGAAGTCAATCTTATCAGATATTAGAATGGCTACTCCAGCTTGTTTCTTCATACCATTTGCTTGGAAAATTGTTTTCCAGCCTTTCATTCTGAGGTAGTGTCCATCTTTTTCTCTGAGATGAGTTTCCTGTAAGCAGCAAAATGTTGGGTCTTGTTTGTGTAGCCAGTTTGTTAGTCTATGTCTTTTTATTGGGGAGTTGAGTCCATTGATATTAAGAGATATTAAGGAAAATTAATTGTTGTTTCCTGTTATTTTTGTTGTTAAAGTTGGCATTCTGTTCTTGTGGCTGTCTTCTTTTAGGTTTGTTGAGGGATTACCTTCTTGTTGTTTCTAGGGCGTGGTTCCCATCCTTTTATTGGTTTTTTTCTGTTATTATCCTTTGAAGGGCTGGATTCGTGGAAAGATAATGTGTGAATTTGGTTTTGTCGTGGAATACTTTGGTTTCTCCATCTATGGTAATTAAGAGTTTGGCTGGGTATAGTAGCCTGGGCTGGAATTTGTGTTCTTTTAGTGTCTGTATAACATTTGTCCAGGATCTTCTGGCTTTCATAGTCTCTGGTGAAAAATCTGGTGTAATTCTGATAGGCTTGCCTTTATATGTTACTTGGCCTTTTTCTCTTACTGCTTTTAGTATTCTATCTTTATTTAGTGCATTTTTTTTCTGATTATTATGTGTCAGGAGGTATTTCTTTTCTGGTCCAGTCTATTTGGAGTTCTGTAGGCTTCTTGTATGTTCATGGGCATCTCTTTCTTTAGATTTGGGAAGTTTTCTTCTATAATTTTGTTGAAGATGTTTGCTGGTCCTTTGAGTTGAAAATCTTCATTCTCATCCACTCCTATTATCCGTAGGTTTGATCTTCTCATTGTGTCCTGGATTTCCTGGATGTTTTGAGTTAGGATCTTTTTGCATTTTCCATTTTCTTTGATTGTTGTGCCAATGTTCTCTATGGAATCTTCTGCACCTGAGATTCTCTCTTCCATCTCTTGTATTCTGTTGCTGATTCTCGCATCTATGGTTCCAGATTTCTTTCCTAGGGTTTCTATCTCCAGCGTTGCCTCACTTTGGGTTTTCTTTATTGTGTCTACTTCCCTTTTTAGGTCTTGGATGGTTTTATTCAATTCCATCACCTGTTTGGTTGTGTTTTCCTGCAATTCTTTAAGGGATTTTTGTGCTTCCTCTTTAATGTCTTCTACTTGTTTAGCAGTGTTCTCCTGTACTTCTTTTTTTTTTTTTTTTTTTTTTTTTTGGTTTTTTGAGACAGGGTTTCTCTGTATAGCCCTGACTGTCCTGGAACTCACTTTGTAGACCAGGCTGGCCTCGAACTCAGAAATCTGCCTGCCTCTGCCTCCCGAGTGCTTGGATTAAAGGCGTGCGCCACCACAGCCCGGCTCTCCTCTATTTATTTAAGTGAGTTATTAAAGTCCTTCTTGATGTCCTCTACCATCATCATGAGATATGCTTTTAAATCCAGGTCTAGCTTTTCGGGTCTGTTGGGGTGCCCTGGACTAGGCGAAGTGGGAGTGCTGTGTTCTGATGATGGTGAGTGGTCTTGGTTTCTGTTAGTAAGATTCTTACATTTACCTTTCACCATCTGGTAATCTCTGGAGTTAGTTGTTATAGTTATCTCTGTTTAGAGATTGTTCTTCTGGTGATTCTGATTACTGTCTATCAGCAGACCCGGGAGACAGGCTCTCTCCTCTGAGTTTCAGTGGTTAGAGCACTCTCTGCTGGCAAGCTCTCCTCTCACAGGGAAGGTGCACAGATATCTGGTGTTTGGACCTCCTCCTGGCCAAAGAAGAAGGCCCAAAACAGGACCATTCCCAGTTGCTGTGTTGCTTTGGCAGGTCTCAGATGCTGTCAGCTTCTGTGGTGCACACTCTCACCTGTGCAGACTAAGTTCCTAATTTGGGCGGAGTCCCGGAACCAAGATGGCACTCCCTGACCCTGAGGCAGAGGGCTCCCGTGCAGGGCTGACCACTGTCCTCCGGCTTGGAGGGTGCCGGATGTCTGCGGCCCCAAAAGGGTGCTGCCTCAGCGGCTCTGTGGCTCCCACCTGTCCCAGAAGCTGTCTGCCTCTGTGGTCCTCACTCTCACCTGTGCAGACTAAGTTCCTAAGTTCAGCGGAGTCCCGGAACCAACCACTATATCTTTTTAATAACTAGAGACTCTAAAGGTTTTAATTAGACTTCAGGCTCAGGTATCCTAGAATAAACTTAAAATTGCCATGTGCTTTTTGGGAAAAGATGACTGTGAAATACAACAGTGAAGAGCAAGAACAAGCAGGATCCTTGAGCCTCTGATCCTGGTATAGATCTCCTCCTTGAAAGGAAGGGATGAAGAAGTTAGGTAAGGTAGAAGGAACCTCAGTCTATGGTGCAGCTCTCACAAATATTGGCCAACCCAACACAGGGGCCTGCAGCATCCATCTGAGAAGACTTGTTTAGGTATGCATGGGACTTACAATAGGCTCAGTCTTTGACTAAAGGCATGTAAGAGCACAGCTTTAGCTAAAATGCTAAAGTAGTTTCATGGAGGTGCTAATATTTACATTTTTTTAAAAGTGGAAGATGTGAGCTGTGCATCTCCATGGCTACCCAAGAAGGCCCCATGTTGAGGATCTTCTTCTTTCAAGTTTGGTCTGTTCTGTTGCTTGCCACTGAAAACTTAATATATTGGTTACTTTCATGTTTCTGTGGTTGAAAGAGAGAGGGAGGAAAGAAGGAAGGAGGGAAGGAAGGAAAGAAGAAAGAAAGAGAGAGAGGGAGTGAGAGAGGGAGAAGGAGGGAGGGAGGGAGGAAGAAAGGAAGGAAGAAAGGAAGGGAAGAAGGAAGGAAGGAAGAAAAAAGGGAGGAAGGAAGGAAGTATGGGAAAATAAAGGAAAGATAAAAGAAATAAGCAGCCTGCCCATGGACAAAATGAATTTATGGAAGTGTTTATTTTGACTTACAGTTCCAGAAGGATCCGAGTTCCTCCTCCTGGGTGGGGATGGGGGGAACGTGTAGCAGCCAACAGCCTGAAATCACATCTTCAACCACACATATGATACAGAGAACAAAGAGGAAGTGTGACGCAGCTATAAACTCAGAGACAGCTCCTGACATACTTCCTTCAGTGAGGCTGCATCACCTAAATCTCCCAAACTGTGATAAGAGTTTCAATACGAGCCCCAATAACTGTGGATCATGGTTTAAAATACGTGAGGCCATGGAGGAGGCTTTCATTCAAACCACCATAACCATACTTGCATTTTATTGTTTCCCTGGTGGTTTGGTTTTCATGGCTTTTCTGTCTTTTCATAATCTAATTTCACCTATGGCGTTCATTTGTCATTTAAACTCTCGTGGTAACACATACATTTTCTCCCATTAATTACATATTATAGCTGTAAATTATTAGGAGAGAAAATTTGGTAATTATATTAGTTATAAGCTCCATCACCAAGTCAACTTTAGAAAGAAAGAAAGAAAGAAAGAAAGAAAGAAAGAAAGAAAGAAAGAAAGAAAGAAAGAAAGAAAGAAAGGAAGGAAGGAAGGAAGGAAGGAAGGAAGGAAGGAAGGAAGAAAGAAAGAAAGAAAGAAAGAAAGAAAGAAAGAAAGAAAGAAAGAAAGATAGAAAGAAAGAAAGAAGAGCATTTAATGAGGTTTTCAGTTCCAGAGGGTTAGAGTCCATGAGGTCAGAGCTGAGGATGGGGCAGACACAGCATAAAGAAGCTTAAAGCTCACATTTCAAACCACAAACAGAAAACAGAGAGCACACTGGGGATGGAGTGAGCCTTATGAAACTACCAAGCTTGCCACCCCAGTGACATGCCTTCTCCAATAAGGCCACCTTCCTAATCTTTCCCAAACAGTTACACAAAGAGGAGACCAAATACTCAAACATATGAGACTTCGGGGATCATGCTTGTTCAAACCACCACAGTGAAGTAACCACATTTCAGCTATCATCGATGAGAAAAGAGCTACCACGTACAGAGGAATGGGTAATTTGCCAACCTAATTTGCTAATCTCTTTACAGTAAGTTATTTAATTAACAAACTCTTATTCGGATTTTGGTTTGCATCCCTGAATAGCTCTTCTCCCCTTCCATCTGTCTCTCATGGCACTGGCAAATTCACCAAGGATCTCTGACATCACACACATAGACAGATAATGTCAAGAGCTACCTCTGGCTTGTAAAGACACTCCCATTAGTTTTACACTCGTGAAAACTAGCCACATGTCCTGTACGATGTTAAAAAAAAATTGGTCAGGGAAGCATAGTTTAGTTCTGTGCACAGAACGACAGAAAAGAATTGCTAAGTATTTAGCCAATATTTTTCATCAATTACTTTTTTGGTCATTAAGCCTCTCTTTCCTGCTTCAGTTTGTTTGTACTGCATAATCCTCCCATTCTCAGGAGGGAATCCCAAGAGTTTACCCAGTCTATGATTCTCTAATTTAAACTCTAAGATGTCTAACTGATGGACCACTTTCTCCTTTAGTTTTGGACAAGTAGACAGTGAACAAAAAAGACAGGTTGTTAGTTTGTTACCCTTCACTCCCCAAACTCAGAACAAGAATAGACAATCCCATGTTGTCTTTGTTTGAAAAAAAAATGGCAGAAAGCAAGACACTAGAAAATCATTAGACTGTGGCATTTATAGAATCCCACTGAAACCACACTGTGAAAGGAAGTCATTAGACGGAGCCAATTTTTATTGTTTGTGTATCTTCCTTGTCAATTGCTTTTGGCAGTCCCTACTAGATTCTTTCCCAGTTTATTGTTCTCCATGGATTCCTCTGACCTGGATATTAGGAGTAAGCTCTCTCTAGCACCTTTAAGAATATTACCTACTCATGGAAAATGAAAACCTGAGCTCTATGTAAGTTTCAAACTTTCCTATCTCAGACCCTTGGGACTTGAGAACATATTTCTCTTAAAAAAAAAACAAAACAACTTGCACCTTCCTTCTTGCTCATTTTCTGTCATTTCCACGTGCCTACTAAAATACAAAGACTCCCCCCACTCCTTAGATTCAGTTCCTTTTTTTTTAATCCTACATTGCCTTAACTTAGTTTAGTGGTAACCTTGGAGCTGTCAGGCTAGAGTAGAAAAACCACATCCTAGATATGACTTTCTACTCAAAGTCTGAGTCATTTGGTCCCATAGGACCCTAGGCTTCATCTCTACTGAGATCTAATCTTCTTATGATCTAGAAGACAAAACCAGTTAACTCTTTTCCTTCGGGGAGCCTTGGGTTATCTTTACTTTCCTGTTTCTTTTCCTTTCCTTTTTCTAAACTTTGGACAGCTACTTTTTAATCTCAGTTCGTCACAATCAATAAAGACTATCGATCTTCTCTTTCCTCACTCTTCCTTTAAGTTTACATGCTAAGCAGCCTCGGTAGAAGATTTCTGTTTCTTAAATAATGACAGCTTTCCCAGGTCCTGCTGCAGTGAGGATGAGACTTGGCTTCCCAAAGCTGAATCCTTACTCTCATTTCTCAACTACAGGAATATCTGCCATACTGATCTAGAAAAGAGATGAATTAAGGGAATCCATGAACTGCATATCTAGTGCAAAAATTAAAAAAGTGATATTTTTATTTTACTGTTAAAGAAATTGAAGTTTAAAGAGTCTGGGCATATTGTGGCCAAGCAGGGAAGATGACTCAATGGGTCAAGATGCTTGCTACCAAGCCTAATGACCCGAGTTACATCTCTCTCTTGGACCCATTTGGTGGAAGAAGAAAACACACGCTCCTTTGGCATCTTCATGTGCACATACTGGCACGGGTGTCCAACATACATATACACATATAAACACATTAATTAAATTAAAATTTAAAAGAGAAAAGTGCCTATGGTCAAAAGAATATAATTAAGCCTTAAATACAAATCCATTTGACTTCAAGTCCCTGCATTGACAAGTACACCCCAATGTTCTTAACATTTTTCAGAAATCACACTTACTGCTCATTTGTATCTTTGTCCATGGTTAACAGAAGCTCAGTTTTACATGGTGGGACGCTATCTCTTACTTGAACCAAATCATAATACTTTCATGTACTTTTGAGACGTCATGGGTGAGTAAATATATGGGAAGGATTTATATGCTTGTCTGTCAATAATTTATATTTGATTTTCTTCTTATGAATGTTTGTTTTATTACCTTAGTTATTTACAGAAAGAAATAGTTTTTCTTTTCTCTCATAGGCCCATGGTTTTCTCTCCCCCCCCCCACCTCTTGATTTCTTCATTCTTTCACTCAGTCTCCCCATCCTCCATGTCAGGCTAGAAACAGAACTCTACAAGGCACTACGTCATCGCCCCTTGGTTGACTATAGACATATAACCTAGTTCTTCGAATTCTTCAGGGATTGAATAATATAAGCCTGGAAGATGTATATGTGTATACTTTTCTCCCCTGTAAGTAAATTGAGAGTCATAACAGAAAAATAAAAACCTGAAGTTAAATTCCACATTGCTATCAACTGTTCATCAAATGGTTAGTTTAATGGGTTGTCTTAGTAAGGGTTTCTATTGCTACAGTGAAACATCATGACCAAAAAGCATGTTGAGGAAGAAAGGGCTTATTTGGCGTGTATTTACATATCACTGTTCATCATTGAAGGATGTCAGGACAGGAAATCAAACAAGGTAGGAACCTGGAGGAGCTGATGCAGAGGCCCTGGAGGGGCTGCTTACTGGTTTGTTTCTAATGACTTGCTCAGCCTGCTTTTTTATAGATCTCAGGGCCACCAGCCTAGGGGTGGCACCATCCGCAAAGAGTTCAGCTTTCCCTCATCAAATGGAGACAAAGTGTGCAGCAGAGACTGAAGGAAAGGCCATACAGAGACTGCCCCATGTGGGGATCCTTCCCATATACAGTCACCAAACCTGGACACTATTGTGGATGCCAAGAGTGCTTGCTGAAGGAAGCCTGATATGGCTATCTCCTGAGAGGCTTTGCCAGAGTCTGACAAATACAGGTGTGGATGCCTGAAGCCAACCATTGGACTGAGCTCTGGGGTCCTTGATAGAAGAGTTGGAAATGGGACTGAAGAAGCTGAGGGGGTTTCAAGTCCCATGGAGGGGGCAACAGTGTCAACTGGCTAGACCCTCAGAGCTCCTGGGGACTGGACCACCAACCAAAGTCTACACATGGAGGGACACATGGCGCTGGCAACATTTGTGGCAGAGGATGGCCTTTTTGGACATCAGTGTGAGGAGAAGCCCTTGGGCCTGAGGGTATTGGATGCACCAGTGTAGGAGAATGCCAGGAAGGGAAGATAGGAGTGGGTGGGTGGGTAGGGGAGCACCCTAATAGAGGTAAGGGGATGGGGATGGGATAGTAGGTTCCGAGGGGAGACCTGGACAGGGGGAAACATTTGAAATATAAATAAAGAAAATATGCACAAAAAAGAAAGGGAGAGAGAGAGAGAGAGAGAGAGAGAGAGAGAGAGAGAGAGAGAGAGAGAGAGAGAGAGAGAGAGAGAGAGAAAATGCCTTATAACCAGATCTCATAGGGATTTTCTCAATTGATGATCCCTCTTTTCAGAGAACTTTAGCTTGTGTCAAGTTGACATAAAACTATCCAGCACATGGGGAAATTACCTAAAATACAATATATTAAGTAAACCACTCTGTTGGTTTCCTTTTTTTTTTAAAAAAAAAAAAAGGAATCAGAAGTCAAAAGAAAAGATAACACCTTTATAATAGACAGACAATGAAGTACAGATCTTAGACTGAAGGAAAATCCTAGCATGTTTTTCTCTGCTTGGTTTCTAGAATCAAGTCCATTTTGGAGTAATTTATAAGGGTTATTTCAAATAATATAAATTTTCTAAAATTAAAAATTGGTTGGAGTAGCTGAATAGTTCTTAACGTTTATGTTGGGCTTTTTTCACAGTTCAGTCACAGTACAGAGTTGGGCTACCTATGTGTCCACAGCCAACTTCATAACTGTGTTAGCCAGATTCTCCATCACTGTGATAAATAACGGACAGAAATCACTTAGAGTAGAAAGGATTTATTTTGATATGTGATTTTTGTCAATCACAGTCTAGAGGGCATAGTGAGGCAAAGAAGATTGCCTGATGGTAGGTAGGGGAGAGAGGAAAGAAGTCGGGGAGAGACAGAGACAGAGAGAAACAGAGACAGAGTGCTATGGGTGGGGGTCGGGAGAGAACTAGTGAAGATTCTGTCCTTTGGCAACCTTTAGACTACCAGCTATAGCATGGAACCACCATGTCAGGGCTAGTCCTCTTCCCACTTTGTTCATATCAAGAACCGGCACAGCAGAGTGGCTCTAAACCCAGTGACATCACACACAGGTGACAGAAGCCTGCACATCTGCAGCTATGGCTACAACCAGACATTCCCAGAATCCATTTGACTCACCTCCCACCTTTACCTGTAAGTGGCTATATCACTATCCAAATAAAGCAGACCCTACTGACCTCTCTCTCTCTCTTCCCCCACCTCTTCACTGCCACCTTTGCCCTCTTCCCTAACAACAAACCTCTTCCACATGAAACTGCTTTGGCCTGGTATGGTCTGTCTGGATGCAAGCCACGATTCTAACACAGCACACTTTGCTCATCCTTTTTGGGAAATGCCTAGAGGTGTGCTTTACCAATCTGATGTTTCCCCATCCAATCAAATTGACAATCCAGATTAACAATCACACTTTCCAGAATACACGTTTTATTCCTGCTTGGATTCATCTACTTTCCATTCTATACATAAATAAATAAATGAATCCTCATATTTTATTAGACTTGGGGCTTGCAGACCGTTCTGTAGGCTGAATACTGATTATTTTTCTACTTGTCTTTTTTGGGGGGGAAATGTGTTGGATTGAGTGGAAATTTGTTCTTACCTCCCCCCACCCCCAAGCACAGAAAGGGAGGGTTATCCTTTGAGGAAACACATAAACCAGGGACACATAAATCCTCATTTGTTTCAAGCTACAGGTCAGACATTTAGCCACAAGCAGGAAGCAGACTTTCTCGGAGAGCAGAAGTTAAATGTACAGTGTTCAAATGGACACAAGCCTGCAGTTCCTACACCAAACGTATGTAAATGTGGTAAGAAAACAGATGCAGCAGTAAGCTAGAATTCACACACGTCTGGGCATGCCTAGTGTACTGGCAAGGGTGCTCCCCCCAAGACCACTTTCTATGAAACTGAGATCTCTAAAGAGTTTGACCCCCAGGGTCAAACCCTTGTTTATATCTATGTGATTATGAAAATTGCTCAAATTTGCACTTTCAATTGACTTGTATTTATGGTGCCATTAGATTTGAGCTTAAATCCTATGGAAAGCAAAGGGTTTGTATACACACACACACACACACACACACACACACACACACACACCACATGCTCCAAGAACTGACTTTCTAAAAAGTTTCAAGTGTAAATATACAAACATGACTTTACTATAGTGGGGAAGAGGGGACAGCAGACTATACTCTAATAATGATTATATGGAAGAGTCTAAAAATGCCCCCCCCCAGCCCCAAACTTTTGATCCTTCGTTCTCTATTGAAAACTAATCTAGACACATTTTTTAAAAAAGAGATTTCGAAGATGCAATTAAAGTTTCAGGTTAAGTGGCCATAAAATACAGTGATTATTTGGGTAATCGTAACCCAATCAGATGAAGCCCTTGAAGTGGAGGGGAGGTTGTTTGTAGATGGAACAGAAGAGGAAATTAGAGATTCAAAGCTTAGGGGATTTGCTGCACTGTTTCTTGGATGGGAAAGGAAGAGGTCTTGTGCCAAAGACTGCAGGTGGCCTAAAGAGCTGAGAGTGGTCCCTGGCTGACAGCCAGAAAAAAAATATGGACCTCAGTTCGTATTTGGCAACAATCGGAATAAGTGGACCCTTTCCTAGCAGCCCAACATAAAAGTCCAGCCTAGTGGCACCTAGATCTCAGCTATGCAGAGAGCTCCTTTGACTTACAAACTTGACCTACAGAAGTGAGAGATAACTAATTTGTGAGGTATCCCATGCACAATAGTTTAATACTTTGCTGTGTGGCAGCAGAAACCTAATACTGTAACAGAATAAGAGATGTAGGTTTGTGTACTGTGGGTCTCAGGTTCCAGGTGTGGTGGGAGGTCTAAGCACCCAGAGATCTTGTGGTATATAGTGGGTTCCCAGTGTTGAATAGTGAAGAACAGTGAGAAGAGGCGTGGGAAACTCGGGGAGACATACAGTTCTTATAGTTAATGAGTCGCCAGAATCTGCAGGCTGATGAAGTCCAGAAAGAGCAATTGTCCTACTTCATAAAGTCTACATCTTCTAGTTTACAGTTTAATCTTCTAGCATACATTTTATCTACTAAAAGGAATGCGGCACTTTTGCTGGCTTTCCTGCCTCTTCCAATGTTTAAATTCTCTCTTGACTTCTTCATGAGTCCTGACCCTCCCCAATCCCGGTTTTTCTTCCTCCCTCTTTCTTCCTTTCTTCCTTCCTTCCTTTCTTCCTTCCTTTCTTCCTCTCTTTCTTCCTCCCTTTCTCCCTTTCTCCCTTTCTCCCTTTCTCCCTTTCTCCCTTTCTCCCTTTCTCCCTTTCTCCCTTTCTCCCTTTCTCCCTTTCTCCCTTTCTCCCTCCCTCCCTCCCTCCCTCCCTCCCTCCCTTCCTTCCTTCTTTCCTTCCTTCTCTCTCTCTCTCTTTCTTTCTTTCTTTCTTTCTTTCCTTCTTTCTTTCTTTCTTTCTTTCTTTCTTTCTTTCTTTCTTTCTTTCTCAAGAGAATGATTTAGTAAATAAATTCTTGGTGATCTAGATAGGAAAAAAGTCTCTTCTTTGTTATTAAATCCTTGTTCCTGAGATAAAATAGCAACTCATTCTTGAGAGACAGGTCATCTCAGTAGAATTATGTGTCTTTACCATACACTTCCTATCAAAGAGTAATGAACAAACATATTATATCGGCCTTTTTAACTAGAGAAACTTGGTGAAGATTGGCTGAGTGTGGAATCACCATCTTCAAAGCCAGGATATAGATTAGTACAGAGATGACCCCATGACCGCTGCAATATAATTTTATTTCTGTATTGGGTTTCGTAGTATAGCTTCACTGAAGTGCTGGCAGAAAACAGCTCTTGCGTGGATCTCCTGCGTTTCTGCACATCTTCTTCACAGACACGTTTACAGCGTTGTCCTGGAGTATCTTTTCAAGTCTGTTTACATGGTTAACAGATTCAGAAGATAAAGGCCGGGTCTGGGTACCAGATAAAGGGGAGATGGGTTTGCTGTCCAGCATAGTAAAGATAACACTTTTTTCCCAGGCCCAAACACAAGCCAGTTTGAAAGGACTTTCCTTTAAAAGTGTGGTGATTCTTAAGCTCAGGGTATCTCACTCAGCTGTAATGCAAACCCTGTGTGTAAAGGATTACCAGAAGTTTCTGGGTTTTGTAAAATTTTATTATTCTAGCAAAAAGTGCTAAAGACGAGGAAAAGCCCCTGATCTTGTGGAAATGGAGAAGGAAGTCACCAAGGCAGTGGCCAAGGCAATACTGTAGTGAGCTGTGTGGACTTCTTCTTTTTTTAATTTGCTATTTTATTTATTTACATTTCAAATGTTATCCCTCTTCCCCATTTCCCCTCCTCAAACTCCCTCTCCAATCCCCTTCTCCCCTGCTTTTATGAGGGTGCTCCCCCACTCACCCATGTATCCCCGCCTCACAGCCCTAGCATTCCCTTACACTGGGGCATCAAACCTCCACAGGACCAAGGTCCTCTCGTTCCATTGATTCCAGATAAGGCAGAGTCCTCTCTTACATATGCATCTGGAGCCATGGATCCCTCCATGTGTTGGTTGGTAGTTCAGTCCCTGGGAACTCTGGGGGGGTCTGGTTAGTTGATTTTGTTGTTCTTCCTATGGGGTTGCAAATATCTTCAGCTCCCTCAGTCCTTCCCCCAACTCCTTCATTGGGGTCCCTATGCTCAGTCCAATGGTTGGCTGCATACATCTGCATCTGTATTGGTCAGGCTCTGGCAAAGCCTCTCAGGGGACAACAATACCAGGCTCCTGTTAACAAGCACTTCTTGGCATCAGAAATAGAGTCTGGGTTTGGTGTCTGCAGATGGGATGGATCCCTGGGTGGGACAGTCTCTGGAAGGCGTTTCCTTCCATCTCTGCTCCACTGTTTCTCCCTTCATTTCCTTTAGAAAAAAAGCAATCATAGGTTAATATTTTGGAGTTGGGTGGGTAGCCTCTGCCTAACGACTGGATATGGTCTCTACAGGTTCTCTCTCCCTTTTGTTGGGTATATCAGCTAATGCCATCCCTGTTGGGTCCTGGGAACTTCTTGCTTCTCTGGCATCTAAGACTTTCTAGTGGCTATGCCCGGTTCCCCAGCCCCCACTGCTATACACCTCCATTCAATTTCCTGACCCTCTGTACTTCACCACCCCACCCCCGTCTCCTCCCACACCTGATTCTGCCCCCCCCCCCACCGTTTCCCTCCTCTCCTTTCTCGTTCCCAAGTACCTCACTCTCTCTCCTCCTGTGATTGTTTTGTTCCTCCTTCTAAGTAGAACCACACATCCACACTTTGGTCTTCCTTCTTCTTGAGCATCATATGGTTGTAAGTTGTATCATGGGTATTCTGAGCTTTTTACCTAATATCCACTTATGAGTGAGTGCATACCATGTGTGTTCTTTTATGTCTGGGTTATCACACTCAGGATATTTTCTAGTTCTATCCATTTGCCTGCAAATTTCATGAAGTCATTGTTTTTAATAGCTGAGCAATACTCCATTGTGTAAATGTACCACATTTTCGGTATCCACTCCTCTGTTGAGGGACATCTGGGTTGTTTCCAGCTTCTGGCTATTATAAATAAGGCTGCTATGAACATAGTGGAGCATGTGTCCTTGTTATATGTTGGAACATCTTCTGGGTATATGCCCAGGAGCACCTAACATCCTTAGTCATCAGGGAAATGCAAATCAAAATGACCCTGAGATTTCACCTCACACCAGTCAGGATGGCTAAGATCAAAAACTCAGGTGACAGCAGAGGATGTGGAGAAAGAGGAACACTTCTCCATTGCTGTGGAATTGCAAGCTGGTACAACCACTCTGGAAATCAGTCTGGCGGTTCCTCAGAAAATTGGACGTAGTTCTACCTGAGAGCCCTCTGCCTTCTTGTATTGCTCTGTGTCACCCTTGTGGAAGAAAATCCAGGGCTTTGTAAGAAGCTCCATAGTGATTGCTAGCATCATTAAATTTTTTGGTTCACTGACTTTTATGGTAGTAAATGAAGAAAGACCTTGAACATTTTGCAATTCTTTCCAAATAATTGCAGAGGTATGCTTGGTGGGAAATGTCTATTTCAGATTAAAGAAGTGGCACCTAGCAGAAACTTCCTCAGAGTTTTCCAGACACTGTTTCTAAAGTGGCCACTGAAGTGCTGAGCATTTATGGATGCATGCTGCTAAGAACCTGGATTTAAAGCTTTAAAGCTCATGGCTGCTTTCCCCAGCCCCCTTACTCGCAAACTCTATAGAAGTATGTTGCCTGATTCCCAAACACTTGAGACATTTTCTAATCATCTTTAAGTTTCTGTCTTTACTGACCAGAAACATCCTGTGACTTCAGCTCTTTGGAACTGGTAAAGATTTGCCTTGGTCTGATTGGGACAAATGTCTATGGGCACTTAGCAAAACTGTACCATGAGATTGTTGGCTGTAGTATCTATCTGCCAGTTAGGGAGGGTAGTTGACTGTCTTTTAAGTGCTCGATATTCCTGCTGACGATTTTGATTATTTTTTATTATCATCATTTGATTATTTTGTCAGTTGTGGTTACATTTTTAAGTACAGCTATGGATTTGCTTCCCTGGCCTTTATATGGTAGACAGAAAGGAATATTCTGGCTTCCGGCTTAGTTGATGGTCTTGTCATTTGTCTTTCCTTAAAAGTCTACTTTGGTATTAATAAAGCCAATGCACAGGCTTTCTTGATATGCGCACAGTGTGCATTTCTTTCTGCCTTTTTCCCTTTAAATTTTCTGTGTGCTTCTGCTAAAGGAATAGTTCACGATCTTGGGTATTGGTGCAGCATTTCTATTTTTTCCTTTTTAAAATTCAACATGGTAGTCTTGCGATTGAAGTCTTTTGCTTCTTTACATCTCATGTAAGTGCTAAGATTGTTGACTTTAAAGCTGTGCTATCTGTTTTCCCTGCGTCTTATCTGTTCTTGGTCCTTTCTTGATTCTCTCTTTTAACTGTTTTAGATTAACCAGGTATGTTTTTTTCCGCATTTTCTTTACCAGCCTTTTAGTCATTGTGATTAATTTATTATTTTTTATTGATTTAGTTATTGTTAATTTCCACTGTCACTTCCACTGGGTTTAAACTCTCCTAGGGGATACACATTTGTGTGTGTGTGTGGGGTATTTAAAGGAGGAGTAATTGAAGATGGAAAACTACCCTGAGCACACAGAGAGCTTCCTTATATGTTGAGGGTCCAGAGTGAATAGAAGGGGGAAGGAGGAAGCCTGCTAAGTGCCTGCATACCCCAGTGCTTGTTTTTTCACTCACTAGATGTGAGGAAGCAGTGTCAGATATGTGTACAATGTGCTATCACCACCAAGGGGCACACACTCCACCATGCTTCACCACTGTGATAGACTACAACCAAAGCCATGATCCAAAACTCACATCCCTTAATTTGATTCTTGGTAGACATTTGGACACGGCGATGAGAAAAATAAATGTTACAGTCATACATTTAAAATGAATCTTTTGTCCCACTGAGTGTTAAGGCAATGGATTCCAAGACTGATGACATGTAGTTTATTCCTTGGGACCAACGTGATGGAAGGAGAGAACAGACTCCTGACGTTCTCTTCTGGCATGCACACACCGTGCCCCTAACTAACTAGTTTTTTTTTTTTTAAAGAATCATTTCAGTGATTTTCATTTAATTACGATCATATATGTTCATACTGTATTGAACTCATATTAAGAACTGCTAGTTACTAATATAAGAACCCTCAGCAGTTTATCTCCAGTTATCTTCCTGCCACTATTTGTGCTGGCTTCGTTTTAGATTTTATCAGCATGAGACTTTACTATGTCTACGAAGTGAGAGGTGTTCGAATGTGGCTTTTGATCCCTTCTTTCAATTCCTTTCCTGTCTGAGGTTTTGAGGCTTAATTCCACGCTGTTTTGGCAGTCCTGCACTCAGACCAGATTCTCCTCAGACCTGGAAGATCATCACATTCAGAGCCGAGATAGCTGCCTTCATCACAGTTTGAAAAAAAAACGCCCTCGGGCAATTCCACAGCATGAAGGTAGAGTGCACCATATGTGCTTTCCTCTCATGGAGCTGGGATGGGCTTGCCTATCCTGGGCTCCTGCCAATGACTTCCAACCAGCTGATTTATAAACTTAATCCAGTGTATAGTTTTCCTTGTTTTTTTTTTCTCCTTTCTTTTCCAGCAGAAGGGTTATTTCAATACCAGCTACTTAATCATGCCTGTCTAAGACTGAAAGTATCTTGGAACATTTTGTAGAACAGAAATGTTCACAGTCATCTGTTATTTGGGACAACCATAATATAACTCACCCTATATGTGTGATTATTTTCAAAATCATGTTTTTACAATAAAAAAATTATTTTCTTGCATTCTCTGTATATTTTAGCACAATTATGAACTTAACAGATTTCAGTAAACTCAAGTTTCAATGATTTTTAGATATTTCTTTAATGTTGTTCTGGTCAGTGACTACTGAGTGCCTTTTGAAGTTAGCATCTGAGTATTTTATGACAAGCCTAGGCTTCTTTGGTATCCTTATCCTTTTCTGTAGAATGGCTTCCTCCACTTACCCAGCATCAAACATGGATTTGAGGGACCAAAGGCAGTGTGTGACAAGAGGATCAAAGGTAAGTTCTGTTTTCTGGGCATCATCACATTCCAGTGAAAGCTAAGGGCCCAAAGGAGATAGGGATAAAGGCAGATGGGACATCATGGTTTCTTCAGGTCAAAGAAATGTTCATGGAAAAAGGGGTAAAATGGGTAAAAGCAATACAGGTAAAGGAGGAAAGTGGACCAGAGAGCAAAGCCTGGTGAGCAGGGCTGAGTAGGAGTCAGAAGAGCCATTGTTTTGAGCTAAGCTATGGCACTGAGCACAAACAAACCAGATCAAATGAAGTCACTCATTCTAAAGGTCCATTTCACCAAGCTCCAGCTAAGGTGATATCTGGCCTTCTAGTAAATCAAGAGGGAGATTGTTGGGGAGGAGCTATTTTCCAAACAGGCCAGCTTTAATGAGTGCAATGACGCTCACGCTATGCACAATATATATGAACCCTGGAGTAAGTAACTGAGCCACTCAGTTGTTTCTCTTTAGCTCTGTCCCCGCCGTCCCCGGCTTTAAAATTACAAATGTCATTCTTGCTCTTAGTGTCTGATTTTTCTAGAATTCCTGTCTATAAAACTCGTCCCTTCTGGTCAGCCTGCCAGACACTCTTTCTATTTTACACACATGACATGTTCACCAAGTCTAAGGTTGGAAATGAAGACAATTAAGATGGTGAAACTTTGTGGTAATTTTTATCAGTCTTTACACATATACTCTATTGCTGGATGTAGTCAACATATGTATTCGATGTGATACTTGTCAGATCGTTTTGAAAACAAAACTACAGGAATATCTGAGAACATGAACACTTTCCCATTCCCGAAGAGAAGTCCATACATATAACCCATATTTCATCTAGAAGGAAAAGATTCTGTTTTAGAGGCCCACATTGTGTTTTTCAGCGTGGGCTTCTATAATATTTTCTTCTCTAATTAAGTTTCTAGTCAGTGAATAAGAGTTCCTTTTTCCTTATATTTCTTTCCTAGCATTTGTTGCTATTCGTTTTCTTTTTAAGATTTATTTTTATTTAGTTTTTAAGAAAATGAGACTTTCACACAATACATATACATATACACATATGCATACATATACACATATATGTACATGCATGGGTATTATGTGCACGTAAGTGCAGTTGTCCATGGAGAACAGAAAACGTTACTGGAGATCCCTAGAATTGAGATTACCTCTGAGCTGCCTTTATTGCTTTGAACCAAACTCAGGTCATCTGTAAGAGTAATACCAGCTGCCTGAACTGCTGAGCCATTCCTTCAGCCCCAATCCTCCCCCCAACCCCCTTGCAAGGAAAGCCAACCTTGTCACATTTTGTATTGTTTTGTTTTAGTTGTTTGTTCTTAGTCAGGGCATCTTTTCACAGACCAGGCTTACAACCCTCTCACTTCTGTCTGCCAAGTGCTGGCATCCCAGGTCATTCCGGGACAGGTGCCATCATGTTTGACTATAATTTTGTGCTGTGACAGGAGCTTGACGTATCTTAATCAGAAGAGTATATGTGTACTTGTTTTGTTTTAAACATTTCAGCATATCCAGAAATCACCAGCAAATAATTCCTATATCACTAGCAACTGCTTAGACTCAAGCATAGGAATTTTAAGGCATATTTGTTGTGCATATTTTCAATTTGAGCCAAGTTTGCCTGGAAAATATTTCTTTACAGAGATTAGAAAATGAACTCTTCCTCCCTCATTCCTACTGCATTGTGTAGGCAATGTGCTACCCGTACTTTGAATAGTGGGATAATGTAAAGAAACGATATGCAGAATATTCTCTATATTATACATTTCTATTTGCTATTTTATTCATATATTTGAATATACTTATTTACATAACATTTCTAAGAATCCTAGAGAATAAACTTTGGGTAATATTTTCTAATTAAGAGTTAGTAGATATTTAGAGAAATTCTATTTACTATTTTAGATTCACATTATGTTTAAATAGAATTATTTAATATGCATTGATCAGAAGCTTAGAGAATAAGCTATTGGTTAGTCTTCTCTATGAGAGAGTTGGAAGTTTTTAAAGAAATTCCAGGGACGATCAGTATTATGATTTGTAATATATTCTTTTTAGACAAGACTTACTCTATGATAAAGTTCCGAGGAGCATATTAATGTTTCTATTGGCAATAACTGTGTATGTGTGGCAGCTGGTTTTTGAGTCTACTGTGCTATATGATAATGCCTCTAACTTCAATAATGTTATTAAGTCTAGTGGTAGAGACAGGTAGGCTATAGAAACTGTTTGGGAGGAACAAGAACTTCTTTTTGAATGGATACACGGGCACCAGAGAACATTACATCCTTCTAGTGAACCATCCTGGTACTCTGTGTGCTTCTGTCAGTCTGAGAGTTCACCACAGTGGAGTCATTCCAAGCAGAGCGAGTGCATAATGCAAGACTGTAAGGAGAGATAGGGCACGGGCAATCTGAAACAATGTTCTGATATAACTGGCCATGATAAGAAGCCTGTCCTTTGTTTTGTACCAGAAGCAGGGAAAACAACTCACGATATTATAGAAAACATACAGAAATTGAGCTAGTGCAATATATCCCGAATTGGCTTTAGTGTAGGGGATTAATGGAAAGGACAAAGAGCTGCCCATGTTTCTGACTTTAATAAATAAATAAAGAGCAGAGTGGAGTTGGGGTGTGGCAATAATAAGCTTGGGGGACTATGAGGAATACAGTGTCTTTGTATCTCTCTTTATTTAGTCAGAGTTCTGCGTGAATGCATCTGGCAAGTATTTGTTTTAACCTCCAGTATCTTGTTGGTTAACCTCCCTACTGCTCACAGACAGTGAAATGCATCCCCATGTTTTTATTAGGAAACATCTGTCTTGTCTTGCTGCCCTTTCATTGTCGCTTGTTCTGCGGGCTTTCGTGTCTCCTTGAATAATGTCCTACTCTTGGTGGATACTTTTTATAATGAAAACACACACACAGGGCTGTTTGTCATAGAGATAATCCCAGTCCTTTCTAGAGAGCATCCTCACACAGAAGGGAGCCTGACTGAGAGTCACAAGAGTGTGTTCTGTCAGTTGTAACTCTGAATGGGACTTCAGTAACTGCTAGCTGATTTAGAGTAGAAGGGAAGAGTGAGCTGTGTATATGTGAGGAAGCGTTGGAGCAAACATGCAGGACGATGTTGGAAAAGAGCCTACAACATAGGAGACAACTAACGCCGTATTTTTTGATTGGCACAAGAGTCTGTCAGAGTAGCTGTTTTCAATCATTTTGACATTTATTTCACATAGTTTTAAATTGAAATGTTTATAGCTCTGTAAATGCAAATGTTGATGTCTTAGTTTGCTTTACCACTGAGGTCATAGGGACCACGAGCAGCTTGAAGGAGGAAAAGATTTGTATGGCTTACACATCATGTCACAGTCTATCAGAAAGAGAAGTCAGGACAGGAACTCAAGGCAGGAACCTGGAAGCAAAACCATGGAAGAATGAGAAATGTTGCTACTGACTTGTTCTCCAGGTTCACATTCGGCTACATTTGGATAACTCCAAGGACCAATGCCCAGAGGTCACACTGCCCACAGTGAGATGGGTGCTACCATATCAATTATTAATCTAGAAAATGCCGACATGGAGTTTCCTGTGGGGAGGTTGGATGGAGGCACTTGGGATGAGGTTTCCTTATCCCAGATAACCCTAGTTCCTATCAAATTGACAAAAACCTAAGCAACACAGTTGACAAAGTTAGGGACCTGGTTTTTACATTTTCTTAAGTTTCCTGTCTTTCCTGTCTTCCTTCCTCCTCTAGGAGGGGGAACAGTTACAAAAATTCCTGCAGCTCCATCACTGTATCTCTTGTTTGTGTCTTTTTGTGTCAGTGTAGATTTAATGGCCTTAATCAGACCCGCAGAAATAACATCCTGTCTGTATGTCCATACTTACGTCTTTTTCTTTCTGTAATTTCAAACACTTCCAGGAAGAGTTTTAGAGTCTGTTCATTCATCCTTACTTGGAGGCATGCCCTCCAAGTCACTTGTATTAACAAGTCACCTAACTTGTTTTTATTTTCTTCTTTTTAGGTCAGTTATGGGTAGGTTTTTTGTTTGGTTGGTTTTTTGCTTTTTGTTTCTTTTGGATTATTTTGTTTTGGTTTGTTTTTGGTCTCCTAAAAGCCCTGAATAATGTCCTAAGGTCCAAATGTTTTATGTTGTCATTTAAAGATCTCTAAGGTCTGGCTGTAAATTTATCAACTACCTTTCTCCACAGTCATCACATTTCTCATGCACAGCACCATGGATGCGGATTTACCGGCTTTAAAGCAGTGTCAAGATTCCAAGGTGAATAAATGTGTGAGTGCTCCTTGCACACCCATGTGCTTGACTGCATCCTCCTGGATCTCTAATGTCCAGACTCTGTGTTTATTTGAGGGCCAAACCAAACACCACCTCTTCCACCACATTTTTTCCTTCTCTTTTACAGAAGCAACATTAGGTCTGAATTAGTGTAATATCCTATTTATGCATCTTTTGCAAAGCATATTTCCTTCTTAAGCTTATTCCTGGTATCAAGCAGTTCTGGGTGAACTTTAGATCATACTTGTGTTAAAACTATTTCCGTGTAATTGTTCATGAGCACCATGCTTGAAAAGAAACTGGTATGGAGGACAAGCTTACCTTGGCTTACGGTTTCAGAGGATTCAGCCCATGATCAATTGGCTCCATGGCTTTGGACCTGTGATGGTCCAAAAATCTCCTTCTGTGATGGCTAGTCCTATGCCAAATTGACACAGCTATATTGAGAGGCATTGAGAAAATGGCACTATAAAACTGGGCTACAGGCAGGCCTATAGAGCATTTTCTTAACTAGTGATTGATGGGGGAGGGCCCAGTGTGGGTGTCTCCCCTGAGCCTGCGGCTCTGGTTCTGTAAGAAAGTGGGGTGAGCAAGCCAGTAAGGAGCGCTCCTCTATGACCTGTTCTTCTCCTGTCTCCAGGTTCCCACCCAGCTTGAGTTTCTGCCTTGGCTTCCCTCAGTGGAGTCAGGATATGTGAGCTAAACAAATCTTCTCCCTAGGTTGCTTCTGGTCATGGTGCTTTATCACAGTAATAGCCACACTGACTAAGACACCTTCAAAGCCATAACCCCAACGTCCTAATTAGCTTCCACTAGGTCCTATCTCCCAAAGGTTTTAACTTCAAACAGTACCTTGGATTAGAGACTAGGCCCCTGCCTAATACATGGGTATAAATCGGAAGGTGGGCATTCAATATCAAAACTGTAGTACTTAGATTCTAGACTCACAGCATATACTTAGTAACTAACTGCTCCTTGGATTCATTAACTAATAAAGTTCTAAAAAGACCAGTGAAAGTGTGCTGTGGTCTGAGCCGTTATCCCTTAAAAACTCATGTTAACACTTTAATGGCTGTGATAATATCAAATGGAGAAACCTTCAAAAAGGTGAACAGGCCATGAGGCGCCTACCCTAAAGGATGGAACTTGTAACAAGTTTAACCTCCTCTTGCACTCTCTTACCCTGAGGCCTTCTGCAATGTATTGATGTAGGGAGATGCCTCTCCCCAGATACTGCCACACTGACCTTGGACTCTGCAGCCTCCAGGCTGTGAGAAACAGTTTTCTGTTCATTATAATTTGTCCAGTTCCAGATACTATGCTATAGTAGCACTAAAGGAAACCAAGAGAAAAGATCAGTGAAAGGATTTCAAAATCTAGAGAATAGGTTCCCTCCAAGTACATATGACTTTCTCCAAAATTAGTAGAAATTAATATCTGAATAGCTGATTTCTGTATCACCATCATAGTGATGAACAACTTTGACAGTTGAAACTGTGTTAAACTGCATCTTTAATCTCCCCTGGATAGTTAAAGCTATCTTGCAAGGCCAATCTCTGATTTTACAAATGATCGTGTTTGGATAGTTATACAAGTAAGGGCACTAACTGCTCTTTCAGAGAGCCCAGTTTCCATTCCCAGCACTTATATGGTAGCTCATAGCCATCTGGAATCTGGCACTTTCTTATGGCTTTCCTGGGCACCAGACATGCACATGGTACATAGACTTATAGGCAGGTAAACACTGCATACACATAATTTTTTAAAATGAGCACTGTGAGTTGAGTCTTTCGTTAACTCTAAACTGAAAGGGGATTGAACACTTCTGTGCTGGACTTGAACACTGTACATATGAGGCTGTCTATCTAGATTCTTTAGATTAAGAAATAATTTTGACTCCATGTCTTGTATGATATTAAAATATCAAAGAAATCTTCCCAACGGATCCCCATACCACCAAGAAGCCTCCGTGCCTTTCCTAGGGACGTGATGGTCTCATTACTATTAAAGCAAGACTGTGCCCATAGCAAAACTTTTATGTCTCAGAATCAAAGCTGACCAAGATCAACATGGTCTATAAAAACTGACCTTATAAGGAAGGAAAGTGGCTTAAAACCTGGAGTCTAACAGTGAAACTGAACTTGAGGGTTCCTAAGGACACTGCTTGATTTTACCACAAAGACGAGCATATTCCAAGGAACGAGATGCTCTGGCATTGCCTGTTTCGTGTTTCCCCATTAACCCACTTTCTCCTGCTTACCCTGTCTCCCGTCATCCCTTGCATGTGCTAATTGCAATGTCTCTGGGATCAGTGAGAGGTAAACCACACAGGTACAAAACAAATGAACGGGAAAACCACTAATTATAACATCCCCAGACTTTGTCATTCTGTTTTTCTTTTTATAAGGAAATATGGTAAAATTAATGAACCTTTACTTCTATAATTATGGAGTTGGTGTGCGCTACTGTTTAGACGAAATGTTGCTACTCTTTCCTTCTGTCTCCCCAGCTAACAGGTAAGGTAGCAACGCATGTTTTAGATCTTTCTTGACAGTTTCCTTTCTTCCCATACTCAGCCTAAAAGATTTCCTGCTCCTCCATTTCAGTCCTTTTAGTATTTCATGGTAGTAATAACAAATGAACAGAAATTGATCAGTCTTTGGTAGTATTTTAAAATTTTGATATAAATTTTAGTCTAAATTAATGATTGTGGAATCGAGGCTGAGGATTTCTTCATTTATGCTTTTCAGATGAATATTTATGTCCTTTTCTTTTTAAATGTAAGAAAAATAGCATGCCATAGCTGAACAACATGGTTATCAAAGTACAGCATTGTTTTGGGAAATAAAAAAAAAATGAACTGGCATGTTCTGTGGTTGTGCTGGCAACTCTGCCCCGGCAATGGCCGACCTGTTCTTATCTGGTGGATATTCTCTAGCCTGGAGCTCCTGAAACATCTCCACCCAGCTCGCTAAGTTCCCTCGGGTGTGTTGTTACCTTGACAGCCCAATGCTTCAAACCCCCCATGGTCTTTGTAGTACACATCTGACGAACCCATGCTTTACTGCCATACCCTTCTCTCTTGAACCCAGTCGGACCACCACATGACTACAGTTCAGAATGCTACACAGACTTAGTTCAGAAACAATGGTAACTCAATTGCTGGGTACAACAACTAACATTCTAATCTTGTAAGCTTTATTAAATCAAAATCCTCTGGTGGGAAATCCTGACAGATCTGCCATTGAAACTGGGAGACACTAGTAATTAAATCGTGTCCTCATGTTATTTTCATCCAAAAAAGATCCAACTCTCCTGCTTCCTCTCTTCCCTTCTCCAACCCAGAAGTCCCACTTCCTTGCTCAGTGATTGGCTCCTTTAATCATTAGGGGATTGGTTCACAAGAAGTCACCTGAGTATGTGTGACTCACTCCTTACCTGCAGCCCCTCCCAGGAGAGCAGAATTAGCATCAAAATACAAACAGCACCTGGTTCATCCACAACACAGCATTAAGTCAGTAGCCAGCCTATAGATAGGCATCAACAATACAAGTCCCAGCAATGACACTCAGTGGCTGTGTGTTATTGAGCAAGTGACTTGTCTAAACCTCAATTTCTTATTTTAAACAGATAAGAATGGTGATATTTACATCTTCCTCAATGGAATGTTAGGACTATTTAATCTCTAGGTTACTACAATTACTTATAATTATTCTCCTTTTTATTCATTCTTTCAAAAATATAATTAAGGGTTGACTATGTTCTAGACAATTTCAGTAAGCCAGACACACACATGGAGTGTACATAATTAGTATCTACGTTCGGCCAATTGCCTAAGAGTACATGAGAATACCTAAGGTCATTCCTATGTCACTCAGTCAAGACTTTGATAAGGAGATCATGAGACTATGAGAAGGAAGGGTTCTTCACACTCTCCTAGAAGCCAAACAAGAAAGTCATTCAAGGTGATGGTGCCCAGCTGATCAGATGCCTGAGAGCGAAAGTAAAAGATAGCCTGCAAATAAAATTTTGATCATGGCAAGATGGATATCGTTGATGCCTTTGAAAAGGGCATTTCTTATGAAGGGTGAGAAGGCAAAAAAAGCAGTTGTCTAGAACAGAAAATTTGAGGAAGAATGTCCCTTGCAGTGCACCTGATCTATAAAAGAACCACCATTGCTTGGTAACGGGGCTGACTGGTACCCACACAACTGTAATAGACCTGTGAAGGTGGACACCTTCAGATATCTGTATTAGAACACACAGACACATGTAATAATAAGACACATGTAATAATAAGACACATGTAATAATAAGGCTGGTTCCTAGTGGTTGTGTTCAGTACTTTCAGCCCACTGTTTATCACTATAGCTTATTGACATCATTACTAGCATTTTGCTATGACTCCAAAGCAGTCTTTAATCTTATAATAGGTCATATACTATTTTAAGTGATTCCCGCTGTTTTGAGGAACTGCCACCATTTTCAGACTCCCTTTAAGGTGACACATTTCTTTTCTCATGCACAGCAAGACATGGACATCTTACCTTTTGAAACTGTTTTATTTCTTGAATTTCTGGGATTCAAGGAAGGTGCAGATAACTTGATATGATATTTTTGTTTCCAAATATTAATGCATGTGATAAGTTCCGGAACTTCCTTGTTTGGGGAGAAGGGTGAAGCTGAGACATGATGGTTGTGTGAGTTTTATTTTGAAGCTTATTGTCAGGAAGGCTAGGTTGCCTTCGAAAGAGACACAACTCAGTAGGAGAGCACACTCTGTAGGATTTGTAAATGTTCTCTCTCTTTTAGCCTGGAAAATTTATTAGATTGATAAGCTACAGAGAATACATTCTAAGTGATTTTAATACTTAAGAGTTGTCTTAGTTAGGGTTTTACTGCTGTGAACAGACACTATGATCAAGGCAAGTCTTATAAAGGACATCTAATTGGGCTGGCTTACAGGTTCAGAGGTTCAGTCCATCATCATCAAGATGGGAACAGGGCAGCATCTAGGCAGGCATGATGCAGGCAGAGCTGAGAGTTCTTTATCGTAATCTGTAGACTGCTAGTGGAAGACTGACTTCCATGCAGCGAGGGTGAGGGTTTTAAGCCCATGCCCACAGTGACACACCTACTCCCACAAGGCCACACCTCCTAATAGTGCCACTCCCTGGGCCAAGCATGTAGAAACCATCACAAGAAATTTAAAAGTACTTTTAATTTTTATTTATTTTGTGTGAGGGAGTTTCAAGCCACAGTGCATTTGTAGACACAGGAGGACAACTCGTGGTGTGAGTCAGTTCTCTCCTCCCAAGAGCTGAAGTCAGGTTTGACAACAGGTTCCCATATCCACTGAGTCATCTTGCTAGCTCTTTAGCACTTTTAAAATATTTAAGAAATTACTTTGAACCAAAATGCCTTATAAAAACACAGTAAGGACCATGATTACCTGATCTTTTTCTGTAGTGTTTTTCTTCTTACAACTATAAATGTCTTTCTAGTAGGAAGATAATTTAGTGGAGATTCATAAAAAAATGACTTTTGAATATTAAAGTGAAAGTGTTTTGTAAGTGAATTAAACAGGACTTGGTTTTGTTCAATAAAATATTTATATACCAATAAATAAATTGGCTTTACTGATTATAAATACAAAGCCATTGGTTTGAAAAGACAAGCATACTACTTGTTCATTATTTTGATTTATAAAAATTCAGCTTCAAAATGAGTCCTTCCAAGATTTCCTCATAGAAAGGTCCTTAAAAGAGAATACTTTTGCAATATCCTTATTTGCATTAACCTGTTTTTTATTCAGGATCCTGTGGATGGACCATGAGTAGCCTGGGTCACTACATCATAATTTGAGACAGATAATGTTCAGTATTCTATTTGCCCAACATTTACACAGGATCTTTGTTTGGAGACCCTGACAGTACTTGCCTGTCTGAATATGTTTGCCACGTGTCCACGGGGTGAGAGCTATGAAGCTATTTCCTTCAAGTCAAAGCTATTCGCCAACCAGACATTACAGCCATCACATTTAAAGGCATATGAGCATACAGAAAGCAACCGTGCCTCCAGTTCACACATCCTGCCATTCTTCATGGAGACAGCCCCGGAGGACAGTAATTTTAAAAACATAGGTAGCATCCATTGTTGGCTATGAGGAACAGATCATTTGCCTCTTGCTGCTCGCATTTGCTAAGACTCTTATGAAGGTTTTCTCTGGGCACATGAATCAGTTTAATAATGATTGCTGCCAGTTGGTGGCTAGACATCAGCTTGCCAGCCTACTCAACAGCGCTGCCATCTGCTGTTTGGACTCACAGTGTGCTGCTGCCATGCACCACCTCATTAAGAACGGGACCCTTGTGAGCCATAGACAGTAGCTTATTCAAGTGAGCTGAAGCGAACGCCTCCCTAAGCCAAATTTGTAGAGGCTGCATGCATCTCTTCCTCCTTGGAAACTGCTCTATGCTGATCATGCAGTTTACGCTGACCGTGCAGTCTAATGGCTCATTGACAATGATTATCTAGGTGTTAGTTCTTCAAGCTTGCTTCTCAAGGTAGCACTGAAATACAAATATGATTATGCAAAATATTATTGCTACGAATTTTTTTATGTGGTGGTGATTATAGAGTCAACATCTTGAAATGATACCAGTCACTGTATTGCCGACCACAAACATTTCAACAAGGCTATTGTGATCAACTTTTTTTTTTTAAAAAAAAGCTATTACAATTTTGTTGTTTTCTTTTAGTTTTATGGGATTTCTGTTATGTGGCTTTTAGTTCTTGGAAACAGAGTTTCATAATACTTCTCTCACTTTCCCTGCTAAATATGCCCAAAGGGATCTGGGACTATAAAATATTTGTATTTGTTTGACAAAATGAGTGTACTTTCTCAATCCTCACATCTGTACTTAGCAACATACAGATGTGTTTCTTGAACTCGGTGCCTGATAGGGCCTCTGGGTTTTCTTTCCTGGTCAAATAGAGTCTGAGAGAGGGAGAGCAGGTCTCATCCTCTGTGTTCTGCAGGGTGAACCCTTGAGGCTCTCAAGTACAGTTGAAATCATGGCTGTTATTAAGAAGTATGCTTTGGATGAGCATTTGAAGATACATTAAAGACAGAAAAGGTTGGGTTGCTACAGGGCTCACCAATAGCTTCTGCCGGCATCACCGAGAACTCTGGAGATGAGATGCAGGACAATTTTGCATTCCTGCCATGATCAGTCATGGATGTGTGTCACCCTGTGAAGGAGTGTGACATTAAATGACATGCTCTGTGCTGTGGAGGCAAGTCCAAAGGACATCTGATGGCAGAAGAGACCTGACAGTTAGCTGCTTGCTAACTGTCCACGCAGCAAATGGGATTGAGTCCTTCTCTGAAGGGAGACCAGGGCAACACTTGGTAATGCTTCTGTGTGCACTACATCATCCTTTTTGGAAATGTGCTCCACATGCCTGCACAAGAGTGACCCTGAGAGTCTGGCACTAAAGAAACCTTTCAACTCATTTCTCTCCTAGTGTCAATTGTTGTACAATGAATTAGGGGTACACAGTACTTAGTTTGATAATTATCTCCCTAAATGTACAGGATCTTGCAGGATGTGAAAAAAAACAAAACAAACAAAAAGCAAACAAATAAAATCCAACCCCCAAAAAAAACCCAAAACAACAAAACAATAACAAACCCACCAAAACAACAACAACAACAACAAAACAACTATAAAAACCAAACGAAACCAAAACAACTACTCATGGTTCTCTTGTCCTTCAACCCCAGGTTACCAGTCCTGCCTGAAACTCTGGTATCCTCAATTAATTAAGTCACTCACTCAGGTGTATGGCAACATGGCTTTATTTTTTCCAAAACTGAACACAGATCTTACATATTGTCTATGCTATGTATGTGGACACACACACACAAACACACACACACACACACACACACACCTAAAGTCCTTTATTTTCAAGATAAATACAGGCATTGCATTTTAAAATAAGCTAACAGAACACCTACTATATATTGAGTAAATTATACATAACAGAAATGTCTCATACTTCTTCGGACTAGAAAATTCAAGATCAAGGCACTGGCAGGGTCTGTGGCTAGAACACACTTAATTACTCACAGCAGCTGTCTGTTGTCACTTGACAGAAGGGTAAGTGAGCTCCCTTGAGCCTTTTTAATAAGGGAATATGTTATGTTCACTCCTGGAAGTCCCAACCCCCTAATATCATCACCTTTGGGAGGGGTGAGATTTGAATATATGACCTTCGTGTGGCAAAGGGGTACACAGTACTTCCTTTACACTCAGGGCTGTATCCAAGCTTTAAATGGTTAGAGGATACAGCATTTGACTCTTGATTGGTGTCTATCTGTGACTATCTTCAAGAACAATGATTTGAACAAGCCTTTTTGGTAATCACTGATATGGATCTGCATCTTGATATTTGACAGAATCTAAAGCGTTTTCAGAGGTCACACTGTATCTCTCCAGAGAGTCCCTGAGGTCTGCAGGCCATTGCAATTATTTTTCCAATGTTCTCAGATGCACCGGAAAGAGATTTTCTTGTCTCCCGACACTATAATGACTGTATATGGCAATGTGATTCCCCTACACTTAGGCACCTGCAAATTCAATGATATTGTACCTAGACCAACTCTACCCAACATCATGTCTCAGGGTAACAAGACAGGGCATGGGACACCAGTCTCTCCATTTTTTAGACCATGTGCATCCTTTCTGGAGCTTTTTCGGGTTGTGATTTGGAGCATGGATTTATTCATAGACTTTCAGCAGCAATAAACTTCTGCTTTCTCTTTGAGAAGTACGACTCACTGGTGATCCTTTCTTCGATGTCCCTCTCTGAGTGAGTGTTGAGGATGTAGGGAGTGACATGGAGGGTTAGGCATTTCTCCAGTGTGTTAACTCTGAAACCATGATGCTGGTCCTTGGGAAAAGCAAATGCCACTGAGCTTTCATTCAGATGTTTCTTTGGGTGCGCCTTTGATGATTTCTCTCTTCTGAAACACTAAGCATACAATGTGGTCCAAGGGCAGAATAGGCCTGGATGCGTCCTGCAGTGAGTGAGAAAGGAAACATTTATCTTCCGAGGAAAAATTACCCATTGCTCTATTTCTGTATTTATTCCATTGGTTGTCATTGCTGTACAAACACAGAAGGACCCCAATTTATGTAGCTTGCTTGGTTATGGATGGCCCAGAAGAATATTGTTCACAACTCAATATCTAAATACATTTCACTCAGTTTATCAGTTTCATCAAAATAAATGGATCTCCTGGGAGCTTGATGGAGATTTCACAGACAATAAATACTGAGTACATTCAAAATATTGATCTTTAAACCATCAGCTCCTCCATGCCTCAACAGTTTATACCCCGCATATTATTTAAGTGTTTAAGTTCTTGGTAACGGTTTTCAGGTTTCCACTGTAGAAAATCATAAATCTTACGGTTTGTTCTTACATATTTGAAACTTGCTATTCTTAATACATTTTAAGTATTTTAATGTGTTCAGTTGATGCAATGTAAGGGTATAGTTTTTGATATTTTGACATTAAGTTCCAGTCATTCTCTTAGCCTATAGAACAGTTCGAGTTTTCTACATGTACAATCATGCGTGGTGTGCCTGATATGCATGACAAGGACAAACCACAGTTGTGGGGAATCCATGTTTTACTACTAAGTAGCATGCCAAGTGTATGTTTTCTTAATAGATAACTATCAATTTCCCCTCTGTTGCAAGTTTTATTTATTTTGTTAATGCATGTTGATGTGTTTGCTTTCTCTGCAGCTATGGACATATGGTTTGTCTTATTCTGTTATATGATGAATTGCATCAATTAATTTTCAAATGTTCAACCATGTAGTGATGTATTGTTCTCCTTATTACTCGGCAGCTTTCCTTTGATAATATTTTGTTAAGTATCTGAGCATTAACGTTTGTGAGACTTACTGGTTCCCAAGCAGAAAATTGGACACCTTAACTTCCATTACCTTCTCTCTGGAGGCATCTTGGGGATTATTTCTAGGAGAGAAGCACGAAGAATGGGGGCGAGGCTCCTTCTTTCACAGTGGCATCAGACTTCATGTAAATAATGGGAATTCTCGGGAGGTGAAGTTTATGATGCATTTCCATTGGCTATCCACTTTAGGACTATGAAATAGTCTGAAATGATCAAAGTATGGAGGATATTGCCCATGAAAATGCTGTATGAATGTTACAACTATCCAAGTATATGTGAGATGTAGCCTAACAGGCTTTATGTCATGAATGAGGCTGAGATTCACCTCTCTACAGTGTAGTAAAATGGTTCATCTGAGGAAAGAATGAAAGACCTTGGAATCCAGAAACTTCAAGACTTTCTGTGTGCTTTCCTTGTCCATAATTGAATATATATTTAAAATTAATAGATTAACAACTCTATAATGAAAAAAATACTTGATATCTATGAAATTTTCAGGTTGATTCAGGAAATCTTTGAGGTTGGGTCTATAATTTCTCCTTTGGATATTGTTTTGTCAGATTTTGGTTCCAAAGTTCTATATATCATCTACAGCAAGGAGCAAGTATTTATTTCCTGTATCAGGTCAAAAGGATTGCTATTTTCCCAATCAATTGACAAATCCTTCAAGCTTGGTACTGTTTTCCTCTTAAGGATTTAGAAGAGTTGAACAATGAGATTGCATCTACCGCCAATTCACTTCGTGGAAAGCTGTGTGTATGGAGAATCAAAGGGCAGTTCTTGAGAGGTAAATTGTAGGTGTGCAGCCATAGATTGTCGTCTTTCCTGACTGTTAGAATGATGACTAGTTAAAAAATTCTGCACAAAGTCAGTTTAGATATGCTGGGACTGGCATTGCTATATACTGACAAAGATGCTGGAAACATCTTCTGAAAGAGACAGGACATATTCCTGGAAGTAAGTCCTTCCATTGCTTTTCTGAGGGAACTAGAATACGAGGGTAGAAGTATACAAACTTATTTACTTAGGAGTACTTCATGGGTGCAAAGGGTTTATCATCTGACTTGGTCTGCTGCCTCCCAAACTCATGTGACAAAACTATAAACTGCCAGTGTGAACATATCAACAGATGGTACCTTTTACAGGGTAACTGATGAAGACAAATGGGATTAATGACCTCTAAAAAGGTTTACAGGGCCAAGAAGTGGGAGTGGGTGGGGAAGGGAGCGGGTGGGGGAGGAGATGGGGGACTTTTGGGATAGCATTGGAAATGTAAATGAAGAAAATACCTAATAAATTTTTTAAAAAGAAGGAAAAAGAAGAAAAAATATTACTTGGACTTTAAAAAAAAGGTTTACAGGGGAGCTATGTAGATCTCTTTCTCTCTTAGCACTCCATTCTATCATGAGGAAATAGTCTATGTCCCCTCTTGAGTATAAAAATAAAAAAGAGGCACATACTGGGCCCTTACTAGATACTGAACTTATTGACATTTTAATTTTGTATTTCCATCCTTTAGATCTGTGAGAACTAAATTTATTTTCTCTGTGAATTTGTCAGCGTCAGACATTACTGCAGTAGAAATACTAGGGAATGAAACAATTTCCCTGATAGAGCTCTGAAAAGAGAAAGGGTCCTTTCTGAGCAAAGTAGTACAATTGCTCCGGTCAATAGGGAAGGTATAAACCAACTGAGGGAACTGGTCATACTGGAACTCGTATGTTGTGAGGGTGAACGTGACTTATTTCAAGGCAAGGACCAGAGGACACACAATTCACCAAGGTCATCTTGAACACTCCTATGAGAGGGGACCAGTATCATCGTGATAAGCATTGGTGCTTGCATTTAGTTGGGGCTGAAGATGAGGCGGTCACAGAGCTGGGCTTGTTAATATCACTCAGGGTAATGGACCCTGAAGTAATAAAGGCCCTGCAGGACTGGTGCTTAGCTACCAAAAGCCAAGAGGCCGTAATTACTGTAACAACTAGTGAAATTGGAGGGGTAGTTAAGTGGGCTTGACTCACAGGGTGTTAGGGAGATGATTAATTGAAGGTAACACCCCTCCAGGCAAAACAGATGAGCAAGTAGCAAAGGTGTTGCTTAACTTCTATAACTAATTAAGGCAGGAACTGAAAAGCAAGATGTTAATGGTACTGTCCCTGATGAATCTTTACAATTTCTTGCTCTGGTTGCCAGACATGAAGAAAATTGTAAGGACTACAGAGATGGGAAAAGCGGCTCAGCCTTAGCCAATAAAGACCCTGGTGTATAATGACATGCACATATTGTGATGACTCTCTCGTTCTTTCCCCAATGAACTTTTGGGCAATTTATTAGGGTGACTATTCACTGAGAAAGGAGGATATTCAATTACTTCTAGAATTGGCTAGCCTAGGCTCTGAGTTGATTTTTGGCACCTAACCATCTTTCTGGCAGTCACACCAAGTCATCACCAAGTAGCGGATGGGCAGAAGACTGAACTGGGGTGAAACTGTACCCCTTGGACCTTGTCCTTGGGGAGAGTTTAAATGGCCCTTGCTGCTGATCTGAAGTCACTTTCCTGCTGTGGCTACATTTCCTTCAGGTTCATTCCACAAGAACAGTAACAGCAAAGCAGGTGTGTTCTTGTGAAGTAGGGGATGTCTCTACTGGAAAACTTTGACTTATCAGCCAACCTTAAACTTGACTGGAATTCTGCCGAAGGACAATCATCTTAATATTCTGTCTTTCTCTATTAGGGTTTTCTATAGACACAGAACCAACACGATAATCCATCTATTTACCTAAATTATAAAGAATCGTCTTATACTACTATAAAGACAAAGTCCCATAATCTGCTATCTGAAGTCCTGTGTCCCAGAAGCACTGATGGTGTCCAAGGTCCGAAGATGGATGCCTGACTTCAACAGTCAGGGAGATAAAGAACTCGATCTCTCATCTCTGGTTTGGCTTTATTCTAGTCCTCTATAGATAGCCACACTGGGGACCACAACCTGCTTGACTCAGTTTGTCAGCTCAAATGTCAATCTCTTCCCGAAACACCCTATGGGCATACCCAGAAACTATGCTTAACCAGGTGTAGTCTATTCGGCAGGTATAACAAGTCATGCATGCATACGGCTGACTAGGTTACATGATCTAATGGCTCTACCTCCTCGGATTCCTCTCATTTTCAACTCTCACAGGAATTTCCCCAAATGAAACTCTTATAATCAAGTCTTTGTAAGTGCTTGTTGGGAGGGCTGGACTAACAAACTTGCACTTTGTTCTGGGAGGAATTTATATTGGATCAGTAGGACTCTATTCAAGCTTGTTCTACAGTTCCTTGTTGGGTGGGGTTGGTTTAATCTGGGCAGTTGAGCTCTCTGGCGTTAGGCATAACCTCTCAGGGATCCTGTTCTCAGAGCAGACTGTTAGCTGGGGCTGGCTGGAAGTGAAATGGTCCCAGTCTCATACCAGCTCTGAGAACTGGAAAGCTGAGTGTTGAACAAAAGATAAACAGTCATCTCTTTATAGATTCCTGCAGGTTTCTGTCTGCAGACCTGACCTCCTCATTGATACTTCATCATGAAAATTCAACCACCCATTCTAACGTCAGTCTTTCTCTCCACTCAGCAAATCGTTCTGCTCAAACAGCCAGAAAACTAGCCTACAGAAAAGCCACAGACTGCAGAGACGGCTCAGAGGCAAAGGATCTTGCTGCTCTTGCAGTGAATGGGGGTTTGGGTCCTAGTGCCAAGGTACTATAGTAGTACCACGTGCTAAGGTAGTTCATACCTTTACCTCCCACTCCAGGAGAATCCAACACTGTCTTTAGGCCTCTGTGGGGACTGCATCCCAAGCTCATCCCCTGGCTTTTAAGAATATTAACCATCTCTTCACAGGTTTTCAACATAAACACTTAGATATGTTTACAACTATGCATGTCCACTGAGCTCTTTTTCTTTTCTTCATTTTATTGGGGGCAGGGTAGGGTCTCATGTAGCCCAGACCAGCCTCTCTTGAACTCTATTTGTGTCCAAAGATGACCTTGAGCTCCTGCCTCTACTTTCCACGTACTGCGATTACAAACGTGCATCACCACGTCCAGGCCCCATAAACAGTCAGTCTCACACGGTCTCGTAGTATTTTTAGAATCAGAAGTCATCTCAAAACATATTCTAATTTCTAATTCAATGTACCAACTCCTTAGCCATTGGGGATTCTGCTTCTTACATTGCAAGCATTTGGAATCCTTTGACAACTTTATATGCTTGATTTTCAGGTTATTCTTATTAAATATGGATTCAGTTTTTTGAAATTTGCTGGGACTTGGTCAGCGATCCAGTTTATGACATAAGTGTGTAAATATTCTGAGGCACACCTTACAAAAGACACACACTCCTATGGGTTTGGATGAATTATTTTACATTATGGCTTGCTCACAGGCATAGGACAGTGTCATGTACTCTATAGAACTCAACATGTACCGACTTGAATGACTCACCACAGGATACACTGACAAATGTTAGCAGTGACCCTTTGTAAGATGGCGGTTATCCCAATGCAGTTTTTCTTGTATATCTACCAGTTTCTCTCCATTAGTCATATGATTTCTGTCATTAGCACATCATGAGAACAGGAGAGAGTCTCTTAGGGAAAGTCTATGGCGATAATTTATAAAGCTCACATGAGAAAGAGTTTTCCTCCTTCAGCCCTTCCCCCAAAGCAGCTGTTCATGAGACTGTGTGAGACCAGACATCTGACACTCTCCCTACTGCTCAAACATTTTGCGTTGAATCAGGCTTTACTTTTTTAATCTTTCAAGACAAAATTCCTCTATGTGGTCCTGTGATTGTCCTCTGACTCACTCTGTAGACTGGACTGTTCTCAAAATTGGAGAACTACCTGCCTCCATCTCCCAAGTGCTGGATTCAAGGTGTGTGCCACCACTACCTGGTAAGAATCATTTCTTAATTTTCCAAATTCCACTGTCATTTTCTCTTATAAATAAACATGACTTGAGGTTAAAGCTGTTATAAACATACACCTTCAAATATACTTCATCTTCCTCCTGCCAACCTTATCTACATAAGTATGATTATAGAAAGAAGTGTGAATAGATTTATTCAGGACTAAAAATGTATTATGCAGGTTATGACAGGCTGTTTATACACTGCTCAGATCTTTTCAACTTTGGATTCAGGTCATGACTCTGGAAGACTGGACTCTGCTCTTTGTTAACAGTGCTTTGAGTATCCATGATTCCAAGCATCCAGTCTCCTTACCGGAGGCTTCTCTGATGTGGCAGTACCAAGCAGGTTCTCTACAGGGATGGCAGAATTGACATTTGAAGGGAGAAACCCTCACACAGAAATAGAGAAGAAAAATCCTCCTTACTGTCTGTCTGCCTGTCTCTGTGCCTCTCTGGCTCTCTCTCACTCCTCTCTGGCCCATCAAAAAGCCATCAATCAGACAAAATTTATTAAGATACATGGGATGCTTTTATCTTAAATAGCTTGTGAGCTCTTGACAATGCTTCCCCAATTACCTTGGATTCTCTTTCATGTGTTCAGGTTCAACCCTCGGTCTTTCTTTCCTTCTCTGAGGGTCATATTTCCAGTAGAATGTATCTACTCTTTTGTTTCAAGTGGTACTTTCCAGAATAACGTAGATTAAAGGAGTAAGGTAAGCAGGTCGTTGATATATTACATAACATAGGAAGATCATTCGCTTGACTTTGTGTAAGCCAGAGAGCAACAATTCATTCAGCCGGGAGCATCCTTGGTGGCTTCCATCTTTGTTCTTTTGTCTCTACAACCAGAGATCCATAACACACGGGCTCACAGTCCATTCTGAGCCTGACCACCTAAGGAAAAACAAGAAGGTGGTACAGGTTAGTTTGTGATTGAATAGGCAATTTTCTGTGGGATGTTGGCTCTGAGCATCTTCCTGAGTAAGGGGGTCCTTGGCAGTTTGGGTGGATACTCCAGTGTAACACGGGGGAGCCTTTCTTCTAATCAAATGTGAAAAGCTCTTGGTTGCTCTGGAAACAAGAACACCGCATTCATAAGACTCCTCGGTGAAAAAGCTACATCTTTTACTGCTATAATTCTTTCTGTTAAGAAAATCGAAGATAACTTTGAAAAAAAAATGTCTGCTTTACTGGAATCCTTACAGGGTTTTCTTTGTTCATGAAAAAAAAATCACAGAAGGCCCAGAGAGATAATAGTGAGCTACTAGAAATAACTTAAGACTGCCTGTGTGCTAGCCACGGGCAGAGGTGTTAACACTTCTTTTTGCTGTTTCTTAAACCCATCTGAGGTTCAAAAGACACCACAGAGAACAACACTGCTTCCAATCTGTCCCTCATAAAATTTGTAGTGGGACAGAAAATAAGAAAACAAATGCTAATGTTAGCAACTCAAACATATTGTATTTGAAATAACAACTACAGACAGAAATAAACTACGGATGGGTAGTGTGGACAAAATTATGTTCCCTCTATAGAAGTCTCACATTGGAGTCCTTACAACCAGAGATCCATAACTTAAGAGTATCTGGAGATTCACTTTTATTTTAAATTCTGTCCATGTGTCTGTGGATAGGTATCTGGGGGTCACCCACAAGAGGGTCAGGCACCCTGCAGCTGGACTTACAGGAAGTTGTGATCTGTCTGATATCGGTCCCAGAAACAAAGCTTTGGTCCTCTGTAAGAGCTACAAGTGTTCTCAACTCCTGGGCCATCGGTCCAGACCCTGGAGGTGAGACTTAAAGAAAAGATTAAAAGGAGAACCTTAGGGGTGGACCATAATCTAATTCACATCTGTGCCAAGAAGAAGTCTGGACTCAGATACTGGGGTTGCTCAAGCACTTAGCAAAAAGGCCTCAGGAGAACCTAAACTTAACAATATCTTGACTGTGAACTTATTACCTCCACAACCAAGATGTTTCTCTTACCCAGGCCATTTAGTCTGTGTATCAGCTGTGGCAGGCCCAGCAAACGAATGCACACACACACACACACACAGAGGATATTTGGTTTTGTTTCTTTTAATCTCTGGCTTCACAGAGAAAATAGTATTTTAACAAAAACCTGAAGAAGAAAAAAAGGCAGCCAAAAGGTATCTGGGGGAGGAGCTTTTGGAAAAGGGAGACCCAATCCTGGGAGCCCTTAGCTGGAGGGATGCCAGTGTGGTTTGAGGATTAAGCATTGAAAGAGGTGGGTGGAAAGGGCATGTATATGGCAGAGGCAGAGGCAGAGGCAGACTGTGTGAGAGCGCATCTCAGTCAATGCAGGACCACAGTGTGCACAGAGGAGATGCTGTGAAGACCTGAGAAGACATTTTGACACTGTCCAGATTGGTGTGACGGTGTGGGCCTGGTGAGTAGGCAGAGCTGACACTAAAGGACAGCCACACACAGCACGACTCAACTCAGCAAAGTAATTTTCCACCTACCGTGTTCCTTTACAATGACCTCTTACTCATTTAAATTGACTTAAAACTTTTAACTTATTTATTAGAACAGTTAACTCCTCTAATGACAAACGGGATCTGGGTCAGCTCTGGGTTGTAAACAGGTAATCATTCGGGATGAAATGAATTTAGTAAAATCCAGAAATTGGCTATTGTCTTCTCAAATAGCTTTCTGCTCCTTCACACCATCTCCTGCCCTTCAGGGAATGTCATATCATGTGTGTTGGGTGCCTCATACTATTTTATAAGCTACCCAAACCCTGGCTATTCAACAACAACCACAACCACAGCCACCACCACCACCACCACCACCACCACCACCACCACCACAACAACAACAACAACAACAACAACAACAACAACAACAACATTTTTTCAATATATATTAACTTAAAAATTCTAAGTTTAGTCAAGAATGCCCTGGGTACAAACTCGCCTGATAACCTCCGATGGTTCCAGTTATTTTCTCAGTTCTAGCATTTCCATCCCATTCTTTCCATATTATCTGTGTTTCTCTTGAAATTCTCTGCCTTCACCTATGAAATCAACCCTTAGTAAAACTGTTCACGATACTTGGTGTGGTATTCTATGTTCCTTTTCTACAAATCCCAGCCTCTAGAAATCTGTTTCTTTTGATTTGTGATCAAGGTGATAGAGTAGAATTGTGAGAGAAGAAGTTTCCACTTTAAGAAGGAAGATTTAGGTCAATTGGGTAATCATATTAAAAAGAATCTTACACAAGATTCCCCCGAATTAATTTTAGGTAGTACGTCAAACACTCACACATAAGAGGGTGCTAGGTAAACCTTCTTGTGACCTTGTGGGTAAGAAATGATTATTTATAGGTTAGCCAAGGTACTTAATTTACCTTGGGGGAAAAAAAACTACACATTTATAATAATCTAACAGTGAGAGAGTTAAAATACAAACTGTAGAGGAGAAAAATGCATTTCGTGGTGGAGCACAGCCAGAATTTATAAGTTTGAAGTCAAGTGTAACTGGCAATCAATAGACACAGCTAAAGAGCCCTTTACTAAAGAGGATATATTAGTGACTAATAATGGCATGATTCTGTCATCAGTGAACAGAGGTTTTTGTAAATTAAGACTATATAACCACCGGGATGTTGGTGAAGGTGGAATACTGAGAATTCTTATCAGACCAGGCTAGTGTAACAGTACACATGAAAAGCTAGCACTGTAACTCTAACTGTAAGCATAGGAGATGTCTGAGCTATTCAACATACAGGCATATATATCAAGAGAGGTGTATTCATGTGACAACAGGTAAGATTAATATTTACCCATGTGAGCATTATTTGTAAGAACACGAAACCTGGAAATAAATGTACAGTCTCAGTAAGGGAGGTTTGCCACACATTACTTGCTTACTACACGATTGAACTTTTAGAGAATGATCCCAACAGGCAAGTCTATAGGCAAGATTGTCGGTTGTTTGGGGCTTGAGGGATCGGGGCTATCTTTGGAGGGCATCTTTTCAGATGGTGAAAATGACGTACAATTTGACATGATAGTTATGGTCCCACGAAGTGAATATAAAAAAAACCAAATCACATACTTTAAATGGATGAATTGTATGGCTTGAGCCATATCTCATTATTACCATTATTAATAAAATATTTTGTGTATATCCAAAACACTGGAGGCCACACAACATAAGAGTAAAAGAATATTTTTAAACGACCCATTGTGTGAAACAGCATGCACAAACTCAAATACAGTGTGGAATGAAAGGAGCAGGGCAATACAGACTATTTGATGGATAACTATTATGACAGAAAGAACAATTAGAATACTTAAAGCTAAGGTAGTGTCTATATTTAGGGTGAGTGTGCTTTCTTTGTTACGGACTGCGATGAAGGAGGCTTGTACTAGATTATATCATCTAGACTGTTGCCAGAGTAGGTTTGTTTAAGTACTGAACTGCATTTGTAATCGGCGTACTATTTTCTGTGCTGTTTTTCAACAAATGTTAAACAGCTTCAACCATCTAGTTGTTCAGTAAGTGGTCTTACCAAGTGAGCACTGGAAAAAAAAGGGTTAAAAGCATACATAAAGCTTTTCAAGTTGTTTTAAGTTTGTTGGGATTATGTAGAATTTCAACATTCTTCTATACACTTTTCAGTATGTTTTAAATGATCACACTGGACATACCACAACGAAAGAGACATTATCAAAACACAATAGTTTACCTTTTTACACTAAGCCAATTTATCCAAAAATGTTGGACTTTACTAGCCACGGAAAGTGACCGTTTCAGAATAAAAGGCTAGCCGGTTTGGCTACTGTTCTAAGAGGTTCCTGGCGGTCTTGACCTGTAACCGGCTGGGGAGAAGGCGCAAACATGGGATTCCAGGGCTGGTGTTCAGAACCTGTGCAATCGAAGCCTGGTCATCCTTACAGAAACTGGATCCTTTCTGCAAGCACCAGAGACGCGGCGCCAGCTCCCAGAAAGTGAAGGATTTGCCTTCCATCGCAAATCTGCAAGCGTTTAAGGCCGGCGGCCGTGAGTGGGTGTTTCCTTCTCCTAGACAAGGTTGTGAAAGATGAGTATGTGACAGATATCGCTCTTCATAGGGGGCGGGGGTGGGGTGGTCACAGAACTGGTAACTCTCTAATTGGCGACTCTCCAGAGGAATCTTAAGGCAAGTAAAGTTTTTTTCTTTTTACCTGGGCTGGCGTTGGCGGGTAAAGAGCGGGGTGTGGCCGGATGCCTTCCGCGGCTCAGGATGCCCTGATCGCTCAGGACGCTCGCACTCTCGGGGCGGAGTCCACTCGGTGTCAGGACGCAGTCCCGTTGGGACAAGAGGAGGAGACTCGCATCTCTTCAGCCGGTTTAGAGAAGCGGGAACTTCTTCGGACTCGAACAAGGCGCGATGCCACTCCGGGCAGCCCACGCGGAGCAGTTTCGCCTTTCTTCCATCGCCGGGATCGTCACCGTTCTGACAGGTCTGCCGGTTGCTTTGCAACTTTGTTGGAAGCGCGTCGTGGGTGCGGCTGACAGCTCTACGCACGCGCGGTGCCGGTCCACGTCCCGCCTACCTCAAGGCTCCTCCCACAGAGCAGGTCACGCCCACCGCTTAGCTTTGGCTGCTGGCTGAGCTGCGGCTAGGAACCGGTCGCCGCTGGTGCTGTGGGCGGAAGAACACACACTGGATTCTGAATTAGTTGTGAACAATGTCTACCTTCCCCCAGAGATAACATCCATACTAGGCCTGTGTAAGCGGCGAAATCCTGTGCTTCAACCTAGTTTCTCAGAATAAGCGATTTTTCTCCATCGGGGTTTCTCAAGCACCCGTGGTGGTGATCATGCAGTGTGTCCATAAGGTGAAGTGACTTAGTATTTTGCAGCATCCCCGATTTCTAGTCTCTGGGTGGCAGCTTCAATCTCCACCCCTCTTATCTCCCTGATTCTGAGCAACAAGAATATACTCGAATTCTGCTAAGTATGTGCCCATATTTGACTACTATCCCACAGGCTTAAAATACAGCAGGGGTGAGGAAATGTAACAAGTTTAGTAACCTCTCTCTGATAGAGTTAATATGATTTAATTTCCTCAGTTGTTCCAAAAATATTCTTTTTTTACTTTATCGTTTGTTGGTACAATTTAAATCTAGAATTAAGTTGATTACATAACACATTTAGATGTCAATTATCTGTCTTCATTCCATTTAGTTCAGCTCTCCACCCTCACTTTGCTGTTTTCTTGACATTGACTAGGGTGGGTCTCCTCCCAGAGTGTCCTTCACTCTCTCTGTTTGACTGTTTCTGCATTTTGGTAAGACTGGTGGAAATTTTACCTAGATGATTTTTCGGTTTTCAAATGACTGTCTACCTATTCTAACAAGATAACTTTATAAAATTCCTTTTCCTCTTTACTTCTAGGGATGTGAGATACCACCTATGTCAATTTCTACACTGTACATGGGTCCTGATCTATATACTTTTCTTTTCCACATTGATTAGATATTGTCATATTCGAAATTTACCCGTTTTAATTGTAGTCTGTGCAGTGTATTGCAATGTCTGAAAGGGTTAGGCCTGCCTCATTACAGCTTGCTTTTATATTATTTTTTTCCATATAAACAATAGAATATAGCTTCATTAAAATACTTTTAGAGAAACGGAGAATAATTTGATGCGCTTTCCTATTGGAGAACGGGGTTTATCTTTCCTTTTACTGAAAACCCAGTTCTGTGATATTCAGCAAGACTTTCTAGTGTTTTCCATATAGGATGCTTACATGTCCTGCTTATAGCATAGTCCCTTTTGCGTCTGCACTGTAAAAGAGCCTCATCCTATCTCTTCTTCCTCATGAGTGCTTGTTGCCCCAAACGACGACCATAATTTCTGTATGTAATTTTATATCTTGCTGTTAGGTTTAATTTGTTGCTGATTCAGGAGCTTGTCATCGGAGAGCATGTTGCTTTTATGTCATTGTAGCCGTTATCCACTGAAGCTCAGACTGCCCTTGCTTGGCCCTTGTGTTTACCTGACACAGCTCCAAGGGTCTCTATGTGCGTCCTTCCTTCCTGCTGTGGTGGTGTCAGCTCGGGTGTCAGCTCGCAGGCTCATTCCGGGGTGGTTCCCACTGTGTTGCTCCAGACTGAAAACCAACCGTTGCCCAGGGAACCCTTACAGCTTCTGTTGCAGCCAGCTGACTGCAGCCTGTGACCTTCAGGATGCTCATTGGCTTGGCATGGCTTCTGACTCTTCCACAAAACATTTAGAAAATATGTAATTTTTTTTTAAAGAGAAAAAAATAAAAGCCAATTTGTGGTAACAGTAAGCTTCTACGTGAAAGATGATAGTATATTTGCTTACCCAATATTTTATCTCACCTCCTCTCTTTCAGGCTGAAAAGGATGAATCCTGCATTGTATGATGGTTTGCCTTTCCCTAGTAAAATGCCAAATGTGGTTAATCTATTAGGATTTGTTTCATGTTGCTTAGTTAAAAATAAAATTAAATAAATCTGTGGAAAAAAAAACACTATCATTTTTTAAAATATATTTTTTGACTGGGATATTTAACTTATTTATTTCTTTTTTTGTTTTGTTTTTTAAATTTTTTGTTTTTTGTTTGTTTTTGTTTTTTGAGACAGGGTTTCTCTGTATAACCCTGACTGTCCTGGAACTCACTTTGTAGACCAGGCTGGGTTCGAACTCAGAAATCCGCCTACCTCTGCCTCCCAAGTGCTGGGATTAAAGGTGTGCTCCACTACGCCTGGTTATTTATTTCTTTTACCATTTATTTATTCACTTTGCATCCTGATTGCAATCACCCCTGTTCCCAGTCCCCTCTCTTATGACCCCTCCCCTCCCCATTCACCTTTCCCTCTGAGCGGGGTGGGGGGGTAGGGGTGGGGGGGGTGGGGGGGTGTGTGGTGTCTCCCTTTCTTATCAATGCACCCTGGCACCTCAGGTCACTGCAGGTACATCCTTTCCCACTGAAACGTATTTATTTCAGTTCCTAGTTTGTATTGATGCTCTCTCATTTTTATTCTGAACATTCTTCAGCTGATCTTAAAGATTATTGTTGTGGGTTTTTTTCTAGAAATTCTCAGAATCAACTGAGGTTGATATTGAGATTTAATATATAAATTAAAAAGTTCAAGGTCAGAGGATTTTTCAAGTTACATTTTGATGGCTGTGATTTCTAGTTTTATAATATCATTAATTAAAAATATTGTTCGTGTTATATTTCTTTATGTACTTTATCAAGGTATGCCTATTTTTGCCTCTGAATGTAAATTCTAGGCAATTTAATAAATAATTTTGTTAAATTGCAGCTGGTTTAAGAGATTGTGTTATACACTGTTATTATTTATGAATTCAATTTTTCTCTAAATTAATTGTAATTCTTTCTTTATGATTATGAGCTATATACTTTTTCATAACTTTCTTTTAACCACAAAACACAAAATATGGAAAAATTCTTAAGTTGTGCTTTATTTAGATGGTTTGGGGTCTAAGTTTCTCTTTTTTTTTATTTAAGAAGTTTTCAGTTCTTTTTTATAAGCATTTTCTTGCTATATTTTGTCTGTCATCCATCTTTTTTTTTTTTTCTGAAATTCTCATCATTCCTGACTTACTTTTACTTTTGTTGTCATCTTTTATGTGTGGCAGCGTGGTGGTTTTATTGGGATCAACCCTAGTTTTCCCCTTTTCTAGAGAGTGAAGACATTAGTTGACTGATGGATTCTGTCCCAGTTGTCTAATTTATAATATTTAACTGTCTAATGTTAAATGTTTAATGTGACATTTGATAGCCATTATTGTTGAGAAAAGTGGACCAAGATTCATATAAGAAAGACTACGGAGTTGATCATCCCTTTACATAAGTGGTTGGGAAAAGCCACCCAGAATGTCATTTTTGCACAAACACTTCAGATGGGTGAAGGAACGAGTCGTTTGGATAAATGAGGCAAGAATGTTCCTGGAACAGCGTGGGCTGAGGTCCGGCAGCAGCAGAATCCCCACGCTTGGATGCCCTATCACCTTTTACCCTTCCAAACCCCAATGATCCTTGACTATAATGATCTTCAGGTCTCTGATGTTTCTATGTGAACTTCGTATTCTACCTCCAGGCCCTCAGATAAAGATCTCAGCGATAGCTTTGGGCTGTTTATCCAAAGCTTTATGGCTACAGGGGACATTTTTGTTGTTGCAACATACACATCAATGACTAACGAGTATTCAAAAGGCACAAAACATCCACTCTCTGTATTCAGAAATGATAGGATTTTTTGAAGCCATTTGGTTTAAACCAGCTTTATCTTTTAAAAGCACAAATCTGTAGCAAACAAAACAGAAAACTGTATGGCAAAGAAAGTAGCAGGAAAAGAGAGAAAGCAAGGATGAGTTTAATTTGTAAACAGAAGGGGAAAATTAAGGATGGTAACAACGAAGGGACAAACTTTGTATCTCTACGGGGGAATTACTGCTGCCTTCTCTGCGTAGTTTATTTGAAACACTTGAACTTCCTCTTTTCTTTCCCTTTTCCATTTTCCTCTTTACGTCTCATTTTCTTGAGCCCAGCTGTCACAGTGAAGTGTGCCTAAGTCACAATTCATATGGAAAACTGAACCGTGCATTGTAAAATAGGACACAAAACAAAAGACTTCATCGGAGCTGAGCTCATTGCTCTTACACAGACCAGAGCAAACCCTTCAACAGTGAGTGTTCCGCACAGCCTGGGACGGTTCCTGCATTCTTAGTGTGCTACTGCCCCCTGCTGGCCTTGCTGCAGCATTGACTCCAGCCACGAAGCCTGCTCCAGCAAGGAAACACTGTGTGTTTCCTGCTCGTTCTCAAAGTTAGTGAAGATTTGAACAGACCGGTTCAGAGACTCTGAATAAAAGAAACGATTAGAGTTTCTGTCTTGTTTGGGGGCGCATTTCGTTTTGGGTTTTGTTTCGTTTTTCTTATGAATCCACTTCCCCTTTCAAGTTTGTGAGGGAAGCAAAACACAAGGTCAGTAAGGTAACGTAAAAACAACCAGGAGATTAAAAACTAAGGCGGAGGCAATATAAGCACAAAAGGAGTAGGCGACAGCGATGTCCACGCAGCAAGGTCAAGGCAGTCAGTCCCATAAAACCCTGTCGCCTTCCCCTAGGTGCTGGAGTAGAAGCACACTTCTTGGAGGAACCTGGGTGGGTCCTTTGTGAGGTTCGATTTTGCTGCTGGATTTGGTTACAGATGTTTCTCAAAGAGATTAGGATTTGGATTGGGGCCTCAACAGCAGGTCCCCGGCACACAACCCATGGATCTCATTTCCTGAGTGGTTCTTAGACATCCAAACAGGTCAGGGTCTCTTTCTTGGGTGTCAGCCAGGTGCAACTGCGAGGACCTGAGCGAGCTTAGGTGTAGGGTGTTATCAGTTCCAGGCTTCCACGTCCTGACTTGTGTGGGTTCCTGCAAACCAGCACCCAGTAGGATGAAGCAGCAGGTACCAGGATCCGCCAAGTGGCCTGAGGCTCTGCGGATTCTAGAGCCTTACTCAGCATTTGAGCCAGCTCACTGTCTTTCTCTGTGAGTCACATGGTTAGAGCCGACTCTTCCGCCTTCTGCCTATTCACATCCTTATTACATCTGTGTAGGGTACCTGAGGAAGGTTCGGTGTGAGAAATTGCAAGTTTGATCCCTTTCCACAGGCCTGATGACAGTGAAGCCCATGTTCAAAAGAGAGCTTACACTTAGGATTTTTGAATAAATACCAGTTTACCATTGTTTTACTGTGCCAAGTTCACAGTTTTCTGGCACTTTCTTCTGTCTTTTGGGGGCTGTTTACAACCCAAGTTGTTACCAATTAACTGTCTTACTTAATTTGTAAATTGCATATGTAAATTGCATATCTTTTAAAAAAAAAGGATAAAGGAAAAAGAAAAACTGTAAGCATTCAATGGTCCCAAAATTTCTATAAGTTGGTGAGCCACAAATCTCTCTAAGCACCCTACAGGATGTACTCCAGTTAAAGTTTTATATTTTTTTCCTTCTGAGGTTCAGGGACTCACATGCTGACGATGCTGGAACTCTGTCATTGAATAACATCCATGCATAGGTATGTATGCACAGTGCCCATACATGTCAAATATCATTTAATTATGTGCACATATGCTTGAATGTGTTTATGTGCACCCTATAAATACAGAAGCCCATGAAGATCAAGGTCTGACTGGATAGTTGTGAATCTCTTTGTAGGTATTGCAAATTGAACCTGGGCCTCTGCAAGAGCAATAGGCACTCTTAACCACTGAACCATGTCTCCAGCTCCAGAAATTATTTTTTTAAATCATCTTTATGATGCTTATTTTTAAATAGCATCTCCTCTCAGTTCAATTTGTTCCAGGGTTCTAGGTGTTTAAAAGTAATTTGTATCCATGAGACTGACTTTTATAATTGATGCAGATCACCCAGAGCTCATTTGTAGCTGGAAGGGTCATCTGTTCATCATGCCACGTCCATTTCATATTTACTGTGAGTCCTTATGACCACTGGATTAGGTTCAAAGCTAACTTTAAAGCTCACGCGTACGACTGTGAGTCGCATTTGCTCAAGTTCCACTTGCAGAACAGATCAGGTCTCCATGATTGGGCCTTTCGTACTTTGCCTGGGTCTCTATTGCTCAATTTTCTCTTGACATTAATGTTGCTGGCTGGAATGAAGGTGGGTTACAGTCCAGGTTTGCTTGTCTGTGTCCTCAGCAGCCTGCTACAAGAGGTACAAGGGGCAGGAGTGGGTGAGCAGAGCCTCACACGCACAGGCTCTGCTCCTCCCAAGGACAGAAAGATGCTCTTTGCCTGTTAGGGACATACTGCACATTCGCCTGTCTCCTCTTGTGACGAAGCAACTCTTCTCCTAAAGCAAGAATCAGCACAGGCTGGAGAGATGGCTCAGTGGTTAAGAGCCCTGGCTGCTCCTCAGGAGGATCTGTGTTCAATTCCCAGTTCCCACTCCACAGCTCCAAACTGTAACTTAAGTTCCAATGGAATCTGACTCCCTCACAAAGACATGCCCGCAAACCAGACACCAATGCACATAGACATAAAAAATTTAAAAAATTACTTATGTAGTCTGTAGAGTGATATGCAGGGCAGCTAGGGCTGCATGAAAGGCTCTCTCGAAACTAAAAACATTCTGATTTCTTCTCCCCTGGCTGAGGGGCTATGGGCAGTTGATAGCAGCTTGGGGAAGGAAAGAGAGCTTTCTTCAGGGTGGGACTGTTGGTCAGTTCCCTATGTTTGAAGGTATGGTTATCCCTTTTTGACTCAATAGTTTATTTATTTTTTTTTTTTAAAAAAACCAAACCAAGAAGACGTGAAGTGGGGAGGATGTTTGGTGTGGAGGAGTCTAGGGGGAGTAGGGTCAAGTTATATTATATACATTTATGAAATTCTTGAACGTATTTAAAAACTTCCATTGATCTGGGAGGTAGCTCAATGGTTGACCCTGTGCCCTATATACACAAGGCCTTGGGTTTTATCCCCAGCACTGCAATTAAAACAAACAAACAAACAAACAAACAAACAAACAGAATGGAAAATAGAAATGCCCCCCTATTGTTTTGTAGGATGTTTCTTCCAGAATTTGACTGAACGCTGATCCAAGCACCATCATGCAAGAATGAAATGTCATTCCAGTTATTTCTTTGGTGATAATTACAAACCCAGATTCCAATGAGTGGTGGATAATTTTGAGAAAACATATTTTTATACTAATCTTAAGATTGTCTTTCAGGTCACCTGGTAAAAGAACGAAGCCACGGGCAGCTGAGGATGGGCCCTCTGTGAAGTTCTTCACAGCCTTGAAACACTCGTCAATCACTCTGACTTCCCCGGGATTTTGTCCACGTAACTGCACTTTATGAATGGTTTAAGGGTAAACCAGTGTTCACATCACACAGCACCTTTTGTTGTCAGAAGGCTCTCGAGTTCATGAGAATTCCTGACCATTCATTCTCCTTTCAGCTAAAAGCAAATACAGATTGTGTATATATATATATATATATATATATATATATATATATATATATATATATATGTACATATATATATATATATATGTACATATATATATATATATATCACAAAGTAAGGTAGGTTGAGCATTGCAAAGAGAAGCACAAATAAAGTATATAAATATCTTAGGCATCATAAATTTAATTATTTACTCAGATAATTTCATGGATAGTGAATTTAATTTACTTGCTGTCTTAGTTAGGGTTTTACTACTGTGAACAGACACCATGACCAAGGCAACTCCTATAAAGACAACATCTAATTGGGGCTGGATGACAGGTTCAGAGATTCAGTCCAGTATCATCAAGGCAGGAGCATGGCAGCATCCAGGCAGGCATGGTGGAGGAGGAACTGAGAGGTCTACATCTTCATCAGCAGGCCTCTAAGAGAAAACTAGCTTCCAGGCAGCTAGGACTAGGGTATTAAAGCCCACGCCCACAGTGACACACCCACTCCAACAAGGCCACACCTCCTAATAGTGTCACTCCCTAGGGCAAGCATATACAAACCATCACTTGCTTTGATAAAATGTGTTTGTGTATTTTTATGGCTAATGGAAGTGGAATGTCTTGAGGGAGATGTTCCTTGCTTTAGAGTCTGGACAAAGGGCCTGCGTGGCTAGCAGTGGCCCTGAATCTGGGTGAGTCTTTGCATCTCTACAACAAATCCAACGTATCCCACTAAAAAACATTCATTAAACTCACAGTTGGAGAGGTTGAAAGTACAAGCTCAAGTGACTCCATTGTTTCGGCCTCTGTGAGCAACTCCTGATGGCAGGAGCCCTCGAATCTTCAACTGGATGGAAGAAGAGAGATGGAGAGAAGGAGGGAAGATAGGGGAGAGAGAGAGAGAGAGAGAGAGAGAGAGAGAGAGAGAGAGAGAGAGAGAGAGAGAGAGAGAACCTCAGATCTTACAACATCCCACAAGCCCTTTCCAGAGCATGCCCAAGCATAACTTAAGGACATAAGTCCCACATCTTACATGGCCCCTCCAAGTATCACACCATGAGAACCAAGCCTCTGCATAAGGGGCTTTGAGAGATGCTCAAGTACCAAGAAGGCCACAGCAGGCTTCATTCATGTGGTGTTAGCACCCACCTTGTTAAATGGTTTAAGTGTCTGCTAAACATACCTGGTATAGTCAGCATCCGGTAAACACTTTTGCAAGGTTATAAGCACAACTCACTCTTGTCTTGAATAAGGATTACTAATGCATGTGCAAATGGCTGCTTCATATTTTACACTTAACTGTGGCATATACAGCTGTGGTAGTTTGAATATGCTTGGCCCAGAGAGTGGCACTACTAGGAGATATGTTCTCATTGGAATAGGTGTGATCTTGTTGGAGGAAGTGTGTCATTGTGTGCATGGGCCTTGGGACCCTTATCTTAGCTGCCTGGAAGTCAGTCTTCTCACTTGCCCTAGGAAAAAAAATGTAGAACTTTCAACTCCTCCAGTGCCATGCCTACCTGGGCACTGCCATGCTTGCACCATGATAGTAATGAACTGAACCCGTGAATCTATAAGCCAGCCCCAATTAAATCTTGTCCTTTATAAGAGTTGCCTTGGTCATGGTGTCTGTTTACAGCAATGGAAACCCTAAGTCAGTTGCTGTCTGTAAAATGTTTCTCACCAAGTATTTGGGATTCTTCTTTAAACTCTCTACCTGGCCTAAAGAAAACGAGGGTGGCATGATGAAGGGAAAATTTGAATTTCTTGGGATGATCCAAACTCACAGACCCCTTCCTGTGGAAGTCCCACTTAGTCTAAGTGACCATCCGACAGAATCCTTACTTAGGTGTCATTTTGTGGGACTGTGATCTGAATTGGGGTTACAAAAAAAAGTAAAAGAAAAAGAAAAGAAAGAAAGAAAGAAAGAAAGAAAGAAAGAAAGAAAGAAAGAAAGAAAGAAAGAAAAAGAGAAAAAAGCTGCACTTGCCGAGAAGGCACCATCTCTGCCTGAACACTCATCAATCTCTATATTTACTTGTAGAAGTTAGTCATGACAATTCAAAGGTAGTATTGGCCTGGAGAGATGGCTTTTGTGGTTCCGAGCATGTACTTTTTCTTCCAGAGGCTCGGAGTTCAATTTCCAGTATAACATTGGATAGTAGCCTGTGTCTCCAGCTCCAAGGGATCTTCCTGTCTCGTGTGTGTGCATGGTGGTCTCTTCTTGTGTGTGTTAGTCCCTCCCTCCCTCCCTCTGTCCCTCCCTCCCTCCCTCTGTCCCTCCCTCCCTTCCTCCCCCCTCCCCCCATTGAAGAGATGGCAGCTTCTGTCATGGGCTGGTGCCACCCTCACATAGGTAAAAACTATTGGTCTTGGATTTACAACCTCCCCAGCTGTGAGCTGAATAAGCTCTTTTTGAGTGAGCTGCCTTGGGTTTCTGTTGCAGAGATGTAAAGACATCTGTAACCAAAGAAATACATTAATATTCCAGGTGTACTACCAGATATTTTGTTTTGTGAGACACGAATAGCTCAGGCTAGCCTAAAACTCGGGATCCCCCTGCTTCAGCCTCCCACATGCCACTGCGTACTATACTTTTATATCTATTGATCCAGATTTCTCTCTCTGGTATACATAAAGTAGAATTATTATTGCTAACTTTCGTACAAAAGCATTTACTACATGTTGAATGGCGCTGGTGTTCTTTTATTTTTTTCCAAGTTAAATTCCACTCTATTTTGTTTCTGGCCTCGTCACTCTCTTGCTGACTCCCTGCATGCTGGCCAGGTCACCTTTACATCTGTATGTATGATTCCTCCAGGGAGTTCAGAGCTCCAGGGACAGAGCTATCATATCACTGTAGCATCACCCCTGCCTTCCAGATACTGTCCTTCAGATCTGGGTCATAAATGGGGTCATTACCATTTGATCAGTATGTATCATAAGATATCAGCCTTACTATTACCTATAAATGCATTAGTCTCGCCCTTGATAGCATATACAGAAGTGTCTTTTGAAAGAGCAGGTGCCTTGGTTAGTAACTTCATATTCTTCTCATATACAGTTTATAGGACTCAAGTGGGACAATAAGGAAGGGCAGCTCCAGAACTTTACCAGAATCCCAGGGTATTGGGTTGCCATCTGGAAGCCACTCTAGATTCAGTTAATTACATCACTGCAATTTCTGCAATTTCTAATAGCTCGGAAGCAAGTGACTGCAGAAGTGCATGCGTTGTTCTGCATAATCTGCCAGTAGGAATAATCTCCCTTAACATTTTACCCCCTTTGACAAACCAAGAACAAGGCAGGGAGTTATTTTATGTAGAATGCTAAGCACTTACAACCCCCTCTTTATATATAAATATATATATATATATATATATATATATATATATATATATATATATATATGCTTATATTTTATTTCATTTTTGTTTCTTTTAGTTGGTGGTCGGGAAATTGTGTACTGTTCAGTGCCAGCACGTGGGCTCAGTAGCACTGACTTGCGTAGCATTAGTATTATAACATGCTGGTTCCCCCTCAGGCACAGTCTCTACATGTGCACACTGCTCTGTTTTGCTCCCTATAGCAGAAGGAAAGGACAGAAGCAGATCTAGTCACTAAGCAGAAGATGGAAACCAAGAAAAGATTTTACCCTGAAAGATGAGCAGGGGAAAGCAGTATGATTGAGGGTTAACATTCTTACGGCTTCTCCGACAAATTACCTCAGCCTTTGGGGCTAACTCTGGAACTGGACTACATAGATTTAAAATGCTAAGAGATAGCAGTAATTTCTCATTGTATGCAATAAAGCAGAGATCAATAAGGGAAGACCCCTGACACCTTTCTCTGGAGTTCTTAGTATGAGCACACACGTGAGTGCACACACACACACTTATATACATGCAACACACATACACACACAGAGACACACCAACAACTACAGAAAACAAGGCCATGAGTTTGAGAGAGAGCAAGGGAGTTCAGGGGAGGGATTGGAAGACCAAAAGGGAAGGGGGGAAATGATATAATTATGTTGTAGTTTCAAAAAGAAATATTATGAAATTATAATGTATGACTTTAAATTTCTCTTGTCTGCTTTATAATGTAGTTTATCTGTCTGCTTCTACAAGTGCATGTTAATTGAACATTTCCTGACCTATAATTCATTCCTACAAGATGTCAGATAATGTTATGTCCTCCCAGGGTACTTATAATCTGTACTACACAATTTAGCACCTAATTATATTTGGTTTCATATTGTTCATTATTATGTCATTATGAGACTCTGTCCCCTCAGGTAGATTATGTGATCTTAAATGGCAGCGACCGTGTCTTCACATGCCTTAGCCATTGCAGCACAGACTGATAGGTAGAGAGGGTCACAGAAAGATCTATTAAGAAACCCTGTCCCAACACTTTTTTGCAGAGTGCCTTTTATGGCACAGAGACAATGTTCCCATTTCCCAAAAAGGTTTGTTGTCATGGGGACACCTAGGCAAGGGATTGCTTTGACACAAGGAGTGGTTTCCTTTCTCTTTCCCTTAGTGTTAGACCACAGCAGATGGAGGGCGAGACACTGCCCACTGGGCTACCTACCATTATTGTTTTGATGGAGGTGATGGCTGGCATTTTCCTCTTCATTTCTTCAATTGGGTGAGCCATCTGATGGTGTCTGGTCCCCTAGGGCCTCAATTGGCTGAGCAGCAAGGCTAAGTGGGTTGGCATGCCTTCCCTTCCCTTCCTTTTGAGTGAACATGTGTCTCAGGGACTCAGAATCGAATGTTCTTGTTTTGTGGGTTGTGACCTCTCTTGAGGGGCCCATTTACAGGCGTAGCCTAAAACACAGATAACACAGATATTTACATTACAATTCATAACAGTAACAAAATTACAGTTATGAAGTAGCAATAAATTAATTTTATGGTTGGGGGTCACCACAACATGAGGAACTGTATTAAAGGGTCATAGCATTGGGAAGGTTGAGAACCACTGTCTTTTAGTGTGGTAAAATATTCATAATGCAAAATAAAAGTTTCCATCTTAACCACTCTTCGTTAGAGAGCTTATTTTTTTAAGGATATTTATACCGTTTTACAAATCCATTACCAACTGTGTCTAAAACTGTTATCATCTCAGTCTGAAACCCTGTATTCATTTGAACAATTCCCCATCACCCCACCCTAAGGTATTCTGTCTCTGTGGACTGACTAGTGTAGGAACTCGATAAACATTAATCATACAATGCTTTCCTTTCTAGTCCAGTTTATTTTACTTGACATGGTGATCACCAATGGTGGCAAATGCCAGAATGCTATTACCCTTTGGGGATCATGTAGAACCTGCCTCTCCCAATAGAAGCCATTATTTAACTATTCATCTATAGGTAATAGATGGTGGGTTGCTGTCATCCTTGGCTATTATGTATGATACCAAGTTGTAAGTTATACAAAGCCGTGATAGAATGAACAACCATTTAATATTTGGCGCGAGCAAACTAACCAAAAAGAGTGAATTTGGAAGAGAAGTGGTGGTCAGGCACAAGGGAGGGATTGGAGGGTAGGGAATGGGTGTGTGCAGATGTGAGAGCTCACTTTTTTCAAAATATAACTTTTTAAAAATTTAATAAAATATCCGAAGAGCTGGTCTTGGTGGTATATGTTGATAATCCATCCCTCAGGAGGCTGAATACAAAAGATCAAGGCTATGATGCCAATTTGAGTTACATAGTTAGACCCTGTCTCCAAAGGAAAAAAAAAAAAGAAATAATAAAAAAGGACTCATAAGACTCAAGGAATCTCCGGAATCTCATGACCTGCATTCAGGCTTGGACACTCATCAGGAAAATGTGGCCTGACAACATTTCTTAGATTAGGACCATGAGCCCTGGGATTTAGTAAATATGTCCTGTTTATCCTTAAAATGCTTCCTGTAGCTAATTTCTGCTCTGCCAGGACTCCAAAGTATGCCTCACTGTCGAGTGGTGGGGCTGTGGAGCTCATGTTCCCACTGCTTCATGGGACTTAATGCCTCCTTCCCGGCTTTTCTTACACCATGTGGCTTTGATCCCTGAACAGAAGCTCTGGTGGCTCCCTATCACATGTGCAGCTCACCCAGGCTTGTTTGTCTGGTCCGAGGTCTTCTGTAACGGCACGAGCTTCCCTTCTCGACCTGGCTACCCTTGCTTACATCATCTCTGCCCTGTAAGGATTCTTTTTGTTACTCTCTGCACAAAGCACAGTTCGCTTGACTTTTCTCACTGTTGTTTGCTCCACCCTATGAAAACATTTTCATGCTGCTTCAACATCTCAGCCAAATCTTTTAAGCAATGTGTTTACAAACGGTTGCTTGCTCTCATGAATTATCTGTGTACTTACTGTAGGGGCGATTCATGCAAACACATGGTTGCAATGGCTAATAGGCTTTGAGTCCGTTAGCTAAAGTGCGTCATTACATGTGTTGGTTCATTTTCTCGTTAGAACACAGTCGCATGCTGTACTATTGTTATGCATTACCTAATGCTGGACTTTCTGATTTTGATGGGCAACTTGTCCTAAACCATACAACTGCTGAGTAACAGATCTAAGTCTGTATCTCAAGCTTCTGTAGGAAAAGTGTCACTGAATGTGTATATTTATTGTCTCGATTAGACTATAGGTCTATGAATGAAGAGTGATTGTAACTGTTCTTGAGAACTGTCCATGAGAGTCAATGCATGGCTGAGTGCGATTCTGGGGCAGTGTTCCAAATGATAGCCCCAACCGAACTACACTTATGTCTAGTGCTTGGCTCCTTAGAGACACTCTTGCTTCAAGTCTTCAAAGTCAATAGTAATTTGCACATAGGCTCAGTGTATATGTCAACCTTCTGTTGCTATAACAAAACACCCCAGTTTACAAAAAAAAGCAACACAAAGGAAGGCAGGTTGGTTTTGGCTCTTGACATTAGATGTTTCAGTCCATTGTGAACTGAAGCCATTGAGCTTGGGCTTGTGAAGAGACTGTGCACCACAGCCAGGAGTGTGGAGTAGAGCAACGCAGATCAAGCCAGCAAGAAATCAATGCCAGTGAGAAATAATCAGACAAGATGCAAACTTTTCAAGGGCCTGCCTACAGTGGCTTTCTTCCTTTTATTCGACCTACCTCCCAATACCACCATAGCTCTTAGTTTGTGATTTTTTTTTGGGGGGGGTGGGACCTTTAAGTCCCAAACCATAGCACTCATTAAATGCTCACTAAATGAATTAGTTGTACCCGTGGCTGTCATCAACACTGACAGTTATAAAATGTGTCTCTATAAAAGTTGGGGAATATGTCACTTCAATGAAGTTGAACAGAGTATGTTGTCAGTGAGGAAAAATGGCAATAGTAGTGAAAATTGTCATAGTGAATTATTCTGTAACATAACTTGCATGGTACAGTGGTATTTGTGGTTACTTTTTAAACAATAGATCATTGGATGCAAGAAGCTGGAATCTATATGCAAGAGGGACAAGTCCTAAGAGCTTGAGTAGTTGTCCTTTGTAGACAATTTGTAAGCAGATGCAGTTCAAGATTTTAGGCAACACTCTTTATAATTAATAATTTATTTGCCTTAATATGCTTTGAAAATGACATTGTGATTAATCATTGAATCATCCAAATACTTTGGTACTTAAAAATCAATACCACAGAAAGTAGTTATTAAAATGTTAGCCACTGAGAAAGGTACACTCTATATGAAAGAAACTGATTCTGGGTATTTTACTTATTTATGGTCTTATAACTATACCTTAAGGCAGAGCAAAACAAAACAGAATAGTTGAGCTCACCACCTAGTGGTGGCAGCCCTGAAAAAAAAATCTCCCCTGAGTTTTTGTCTGAGAACTCAAATACATTTCTCAGATAGTTTGTGTAAGTCGATACAAAAGCACCGGGCACAATTCGTTGCCTGCAATGAGCAAGCAATACGTACTTTTATTTTTTTTCACATCAGTAGGATTCATTATTCTAAAGCAACCGTTGTAATCATTTCTCCCTCACGACGCAATGTTACACATGGCTCTGATCTTATAACACATTTCCACATACTTGCTATAGTATGTGCTTAGGTGCATGCGCAATAGATGTGACTTCTCTTCCTCCCATTCTGGGAGGGTATACACATGTACATGAGAACATGGTTGGACATGTGACAGCATTAACAGAACGGCAATGACAATGACAATATTAATATAATTAAAGTGAATAGTGGCTCTTCCAGCAGAAGCTGGGTGTCTGTGTCAAGTAGACTGGAGAGTCACTAAACATGTCTCACCACAGGACCATCTCAACAAAGCACGCATAGAGATGGCACACTAGCAGTCACTATGGGCTTGGCCATTTCCCTAGCAGATCAAGGTGTGGGGAGACTCCTGGGTGCTTCAGAATCGTAATGAAGATGCCAAAAGCCACACTGGAGAAAAGAAAGGGAATTTATTTTCTTCAAAAAATTGAAATTATGAGATAATCAGGTAAAGGTGTGAAATTGGAAAGGATTACAGCAAGTGAAGTAACACAGGCAGAGAAAGACAGACGCTAACTATTCTTTCTCATATGGAAATCTTCTCACTGGATATTTAGATGTGTGTGTATCCCTAGATTCCAGGAAAGTAGAGAAAAGCTATTGGCCAGATACATAAGGGAGGAGAGACAGGAAGTAATAGAAGCTATAAAAACATGCCAGATATTTGATATGCGACACCCAGGTTGAGAACTACTGCGTTAGAGGGTTGGACACTGCAGTTTCTGGAAGCCATGAGTTATTAAAGAAAACTAGAATGCCAGTGTCAGGTTTAGGGTACTTCTTTATGAGATGTTGGTCATGGAGGTCCCCAGGGGTCCCCAAACAATGCCTAGACCCCTCAGGGAGCTTACTACACTCTTTTAGCTTAATTGTCATGATACCAAGATGCCTTCAAAATATCTTTGTTTATAGCCATAGCACGTTCCCTGTTTACCTCTTCCAACTAGGCCCCAACTCCTGATGATCTGTTCAGCCATGAATCCACCAATGGATTAACCCACTGATGAGGTTAGAGCCTCCATAATCCAATTGTCTCTGAATCCTATTTCAGTGACGACCAAGTTTTCAACACATCAATCTTTTGAAACATTTTGTATATCAACCACAAGAATTAATAAAACAGGCTGGGTGTGGTGGTGCAGGCTTTTAATCCCAGCACTTGGGAGGCAGAGACACTGGGTTTTCTGAGTTTGAGGCTACCCTGATCTGTAAAGATAGTACCAGGGCAAACAGAGACACACAGACAAACTTTGTCTCACCAAAAACCAAACCGAAACAAAACAAGAGTAATAAAAAATAAAAGACTAAAATATCTTCATTATGTTGCCTGTGTAGCACATATATACCTAATTTCCCCAGAGGCTAAAAGAGTATCAGACCCCTCAGGATCTGCAGTTGCAGACAGTTGTGAGTCACCTCTAGGTGCTAGGACTTGAACCTGCATCCTAGGCAAGAATAGCAAGGGCTCTTAACCACTCCAGCCCCTCCACGAATAATTTAAGGCAAAATGTGAGGGTCAGTAATGGAGGGGAAAATGTGCTTTCATCTTGTGCTATTGGCTGAAACTCAAGCTCCCAGGACAGCTATGTTTCCGATTAATTCTGTGGTAGACTAGTCTCCTCCCATCAGCCCTCCTCTAGTTAATCAAAAGAATACAAGTCACTGACAAGTATTTTTAAGGGTGCCTTTTAGTTTAGTTGTAGCCTAATAATACTCAGATATAATAAAATCAGCATACAATATCATTAGTCATAACCTTGGACAGTCATCTTTACTATAGAATGGCCCCTCTTGATACAATTTGAATAAATAAATTTGTCAATTAAAACCACCTAGTTCATCAAAGAAAGTAAGCAAAACAAACAAAAACAAATGTCACCAGCATTTTATTGATCGGAGACTGATTTAAGCACTGAAAATACAGAGCTGCATGGATCTGGCCCCTCACAAATTTTAACAATAGGTGGGAAGGATGAACAATGGATCTGCAGGTTAGGTTTGTGAGGTCACAGCATATCCTAGAGCTGGATGTTCCCCAGAGAAGCTTGAAGAGGAACAGCATTTAGGATAATTATGCTTTTCTGGCAACTTGATTGGATTGAGAAACACCTAGGAGAATCTAAGGCACACATTTAAGAGAATCTATTAGGAAAATTCCAGAGATAACAGGCCATAACGGGGGGGGGGGGGGTGGACCTGCCATGAATGTGGACAGAATTGTCCAACAAGCTGAAGGATCAACTCCATGATCTCTCTTCTTCCTGGTTGTCTCAAGGTACCAGCTCTGATCTACTTTGCCCTCAAACTGCCATGCTATTCTGTCCCACCACAGGCTCATAGGCTCCCAGTAATGAGTAGCAAGCCACGGACTGAAACCGCTGACCACAAGGAGCCTCAAATAAAGCTTTTTCTCCTTTTAAACTGTTTCTATCAGGGATTTGTCACCATGATGAAAAGTCTTATTAGTGTGGCATAGAGGTGGCTTGGGTCAATAGCTGCTGGTCTTTGGTGTGTTTTCTGTGAATTTTGGTGTGTTCAGTAGTGAAATGAATGGCTTATGGACATGGTCTGAAGAATGGCCAGCTGTTCTTGGTTTGCCTGATCCTTTCTCAGTCTCAGCTCTGATTTTGAACCTTGAAGTTCTGGGAGGCCTCAGACGCCTGGGAAAACTGCTTACTGATTGTCAATATCCGGAGAGAACGCATGAAGGTTTTGATGTGACTGAAGTGCCCAGAAAGAATGTCAGTAAGATCTCTATTTTAGAAATGACATTTCAGTTTATTTTTCTGTCCATATACTTACTGTATGTACACACTCTTTATTATACACACACACATGTGTTAGTCAACCATTAGGAAGATATATCATTTGCAGGAAGATGGAGAGAACTGGAAATCTTTAGAATAAACAGACAAGGCTCAGAAAAACAAATATCACATTTTTTCTCACATGTAAATCTAGATTTAATATAAAAAGAGTTGAAAGAAGACAGAGGCTATTTGGAAAGTGGGAGGAAACCAGTAGGAAGGGCAGGAGAAACTAATAGGATATGAATATATACAACATACATTATTGTATATAAAATGATGTAATTATATGTATGATATATGAATGCAATAACAAATCCATTAGTCAATAAAATGAATATATGTGAATAGCGATATAAATACTAAAGATTGCATTATAGAAACACCTGTGGGTTTCTATAACACACTTTGTGTGTTAGCTGGTGTCATAAACATGATATTATATTATATTATATATGTTATATTTATGGGGGACTGGACTTTGCTTTTCAAAGAATTTCTCACAAATCATCATATGCAAGTATAGCCAGAGTTTTACGCAAGCCTTGGTTATGCATCTCAGCAGCAGTTGCCTTGGTGGCTTTGGCTGTGAGCCTCAGTTTTGCCCTGTGTCAAGTATGGAGTCACGGAAAGAGTACTACTGTCTTTGTAGTTAGGCGACTGCTCTTTCAGTCCCTAGTCACAGAGCTGGGGATGATAACACCCCAGTAATAGTTTCTTCATTTATAAAATATGAGTAATCGCAGCCACCTGGTGGGCTTATTGAAGGATGGGAGCATATTGTTAGCAACAAGTGAACAAGAGATATTTATTTTATTTCTCTAAGCAGTTTTTCCTAAGCATTCTATTGTTCGTAAATCAAAGAGACCAGGTTCTGCTTGGGATGCAGATGAAAAATGTACACTTTACAGTACAGTATCCAAAAGTCTGAATAAAAGCATGCACATATGCATGCATGTAGGCAGTTGTATAATCTCTGTCCAGATTCCTGTATCGGTGGCTTGGTAAAGGTTTCTTTTGCTGTGTTGAAATATCATGACCAAGGCAACTTGGGGACAAAAGGCTTTATTCCAGTTTCCACTTTCAGATGACAGTCACTGGGAGAAGTCAGAGCAGGCACTCAAACAGGACAGGAACCTGGAGGCAGGAGCTGATGCAGAGCCACGGAGGGATGCTGGAGGGGCATCTGCCTAGCTCAGTTCATGCTTCCAGGAAATGCTCTCACAGACCTTGTCTCCCAGTTGATTCCGGATTCAATCAAAGTGACGGTCGATATTACCCCTCACAGTTCCCAAGGACATTTGACCTACTGCAGCTCAAATTTATAATCCAATCTAGGTGTGAGAGCGCTCATGAGGTAGAAACTGATTCTAACCATCCAGTCCACACTGTCTAATAATAGTTTCCTATTTTAATAAAACAAAACCATAAGTTCATAAACAAATATGTATGGGCTGCTTGTGTGTGTGTGTGTGAGTGTGTGTGTGTGACCTCCAACACGGTTAATTTTTATTTAAAAAAATTTAAATATAAAATTAAGCAAAGTTTTACATTTATTTAGTGTGTGGCATGCAGCAGTCAGGGGATCACTTCCTGGAGTAAGATCTCTCTGTCTACCTTGTTGGTTCTGGAGACTGAGTCAGGTTGTCCGGCTTGGCAGCAAGTGTTTTTACCCTCTAAGCCATCTACCTAGATCTAAAAATTCAAAATCCACAAATGTGTACAAGGATAAAGCTTAATAGTTTTAACAATGTGTAGCATAAACATTATTGCAAGAAGCAATGACAGAGCATGAAAGAAGACATGTCTTTTTTTTTTCTAAAAAAAATAATTTTTAAAATTTTATTTCATTCACTGAGGTTGCCAGATTTAGCAAATAAAAACACAGCTGCCCCATTAAGTCTGAACTGAGACAACTTTTTTTTTTTTCAGTGTAAGTATGATTATCTATTAGCTGGGATGTACTTATGCAGCAAAATTACTTGTTGTTGAGTTTGGAGCAGAGTTCAGTGGTAGAATGCTTGCCTAGAAGGCAAGAGGCCCAGCTAGAGTTTGATCACCAGCACCAAGGATAACTAATTCTTTTTTTATGTTTTCTATTTTTTTTAATTTTTAATATTTTTTATTACGTATTTTCCTCAATTACATTTCCAGTGCTATCCCAAAAGTCCCCCATACCCTCTCCCCCCACTTCCCTACCCACCCATAATGAAAAGAGCAGAGTGCACTTGCAGGCATGTGCAGTCCCCTCCCCTGCTCTGCCCCGTGGTCAGCTCACATCCCAGAACGAGGTTCGCTCTGCCACTTTTGTCCATGAGAATTTTGTGTCACAGTGTCAAATATCTGGACACATGACACACATCTGAAAAAGATGTAAGCAGGAGGTTAAGTGGATCAGGGGCTGGACTGATATGTATAACTGTTCGATGACAAGTCCGTGTGGTATTATCCTGCTTTCTAGTATGGGGATTATATACCCCTTCCCAGTCCACAGGTTTTAGCTATGAGAGAAAGGTCAGTTTGCATTTCACAGGCCAAACTTCAAATATTTCCATTTTTATTTTTCTATAGGGCTAAAAGCATTGGCCACCCAAAACGCAGACATTAATGTCAAAATACCTTGTTGATTCCAACACCTATATGCTGCTGTGTGTGCTCCTACTGTGTGTAGGATGCTATGAGCTGGCCTCAGGAAGGAGTGTGGCAGTAAGCAAGAAACGAACAAGCAAAGCAGCAAATAGCTGGCATCGTTTTTGTCCTCTGAGAGTGAAGAGTTTTGCTGAAGAGGCATAATCTTATCAAAAACAAACAAATAAATGAAAGGCAATTTAATAGAGACAGTTTAAACATCAGTTTTCGAATCTTTTTTTCTTTTTTGTAGTTGTTGTTAGTTCAGAATTTAAAAAGAAAGTAGGACCAGAGCCAAGCAGCCAGTTCTAAAGTGACGTCCTTAAACTTTAGAAGTTTCCTTGGCGCAGCAAAAACATTCCAGGAAGTAAAGCGGTTATAAATAGTTTCAGATCATTGTGGAAATGTACTGGGAACCTGGCAGAAAATGAATCAGTCAGGCTTTCCAGAAGACCCACCTAAAATGAAGATCCCAATGCAAAGTGGCACGAAACCCTCTAGGGATGCCGCGACTAGGGATCCCTATGGATCGGACTATGGGCCGGTGGCGATGGGGTTCAAGGCATGAGAAAGAGACTCAGTCTGAAGTGCTCTCAGGCTGGATCAACTCTAAGGAAGGACAGCATTAACAGAAGTTTTCCTAACAGAAGAAGAAAGGCTCCGGAAGACACCATTTCTAGCAAGGCAGGCTTTCTCTCACAAGCACTGAAGATGTTTCTGTCTGGGGTAAGGGCTTCAGCGTAGGCAAGCAGGTATAATGAGCACCATTGCATTGGGGAGGGGTGGATAAACAAAGGTATTTCTGGAGAAATTTGCAGTATTTTTTACATTCCCATCTCCAATATTTTGAGCTTTGGATGGACTGTGATGTCCAGTTTAAATAGGAAGTCCCCATAAAGCACGCCGTGGAGATTTTAGTGCCATGCGAACGGCTTCCTTTGTATCTTTAATTTTATGTGTATGGGTGGTTTTTCCTGCACACGTATCTGTGCACCATGGGTATGTAGTGATCAGAAGGTAACAGATCCCTTGGAACTAGAATTACGGACGATTGTTAGCTGTCAAATGAGCGCTGGGAATTGAACACCCGTCCTCCGCAGGAGCAGTCACCATCAATGCTCACACCCAGAGAGCGTTTCTCCAGCTCTGCCCGCTCTGTCCTCCATCCGTCCTTTCTATCTCTGAAGGTAGAATGACTGACAAAAATAGCCATGTTCCCTTTTATACCTTGGATGGATGCTTGTGAAATCATGTTCCTGTTTGACGGGTGAGATGGGAAAATTACAGAACTCCAGGAGGGGGTGTGGAAAGGGGCACAGAGAAGAACTCTGCAGTAATGGAGTTTGCCTCATGGCTCTGCCGCTGTCTACCTCGTTTTTCCTGGGCTCTGGGAACTTCTGAACCAGAGAGCTAAGACATACTTTCCCTGGAAAATTCTGGGACTTTATTAGGCTGGAAGTAATAACAATGAAGCAAAAGTAAAACTTCTTTTTGAAGTTTCTTTTGAGCATTGATGAAAAAAAATATTAGACTAGTGGTATGATGGGCAGCTTATCAATTCTGACTTCTAGGGAAAGTTTAAGTCAAAGAAAACCTCTCCAAAAGAGGGAAACTGAAGTTCTGAGAGTTTTCCTTCCCAAGGTCAAAGGGTGAAATAGTTTGCAGCTCCGAGAACTTGTGATTTCCTTCCTGCTTCTTTTAATCTCTATCAACCCTGCATTCCACTGCTTTGCCACTGATGGCCCTTCCTCTCCACACCTTCTTCAGTAGGCGACTTCCCATTCAGTCTGGTGGCGGTTCTGGCAACAGCTCTTGCACTTGTGTGGCAAGCTTTTAAATTCCCATGCTTTTGAGCAGCTGCAGTCAAGCTGACATGAGTCAGTGGGAGGGGCTTAGGGGAACCAGCTCAGTCCTCCAGGGAGCAGTAACTTTTTGACAGTCTCACAAACAGAACATTTTAAGTCGAGTGACTCCAAAAGCTCTCCCTGTACATGCAAAAGCAACTGCAGTTTTCCCAAAGTCTACTGTTTTTTTTTTTCTCTTTTTCTTTTGGTCCTCAGAAAGAATCAGGTTTCTGCCTATAGCAAGACACATTCTTCAAGGATTAACTGTGACCTCATAGCTAAAGTGGATACAAAATAAAATCTGGAGACAGCTGGAAAGTGAGAAGGGGTGGCAGGGAGACATTTGGGAATACAGAAGTGCCAAGCTCTGGCTTTTGTAGGCAGGCTTATAGCCTAAATAGGGAAGGCAAGTTATTATTTTTCTCTTCTTCTACTCTTATTGTACTCACATAGGTGATTTTCAGTGTGGGTTCCTTTCCTAAGGCCTCAAGGGTCCCAGATGGCTTGTTAGAGGATAACATCTTCACCTCAGGCTCCTTCAGCGAGTACCGAGAGCAGTCAGTGCCCTTGTCTGAGGCCACTGCATCGAGTACCTAACTGCTGATATTTGACCCTAGAAGAAGGTCAATTTGGTCAGCCTATTATTAAGAGAAAAACAAGGATAGCAATGGATCATGGACCCCTCCGGGAAACTAGAAAATGGCCCCCATTTCTCTATTTCCGTGCACTGTTCTTCCCAGTGTAGCCTTTTCCCATTCTTTGTTGGGTATCATAAATTGAAAAGAGTGAAGAATGAGGGATCCCTGTCTGGGAGGAATGAACCACAGAGGAAGGGGGAGGAATTGATTCTTTTGATAAATGAAAATTTAGATGGTGCTTTTCTTTGTAATTTGCAAAGATAAAGCAGTGTCACAATCAAGACCCCCTTTATACCGAGAAAAGGCAAGAAAATCGTTATCATAGCATACATGCAAGCAACAGCCAGAGGTCGGTTGGAAACGCAGAGGGACGATCCCCATGGCACTGCAAAATTTCACTCTGTGACTCACAGGAACAGGTGAGGTTAAATATTGTAAGTGAGTGCATATCATGTGTGTTCTTTTGTGATTGGGTTACCTCACTTAGGATGATATCCTCCAGATCCATCCATTTGCCTACGAATTTCATAAATTCATAGTTTTTAATAGCTGCCCCACCTGGGGATCCATCCCCCAAACCACCCAACAAACTCAGAAACTATTGTGGATGCCAACAAGAGCTTGTTGATGGGAGCCTGATATAGCTGTCTCTAGAGAGGCTCTGCCAGTGCCTGACAAATGAAGAAGTGGATGCTCACAGCCATCCATTGGATGGAGCACAGGGTCCCCAATGAAGGAAATAGAGAAATGACCCAAGGAGCTGAAGGGGTTTGCAACCCCATAGGTAGAACAACAATATGAACTAACCAGTACCCCCAGAGCTTCCTGGAACTAAACCACCAATCAAAGAAAACACACGGTGGGACTCATAACTCTAGCTGCATATGTAGCAGAGGATGGACTTTTTGACCATCAATGGGAGAAGAGGCCCTTGGTCCTGTGAAGGTTCTATGCTCCAGTATAGGAGAATGTCAGGGCCAGAAAGCTGGAGTGGGTGGGTTGGTGTGCAGGGGGGGGGGGATAGGGGATTTTCTGAGGAGAAATTAGGAGAGGGGATAACATTTGAAATGTAAATAAAGAAAATATCTAATAAAAAATTAAAATTAAACAAAACAACAAAAGTTTTAAAGAATAGAAAACTTCTAAGATATACCAAAAAAAAAAAAAAAAAAAAAAAAGTAGCCAGACAGTCATGTAAGGCAGAGGTTTTCAACACTGTAACCCCATTTGGGTGTCACATATCAGATATTCTGCATATCAGATATTTGCATTATGATTCAGAGCAGTAGCAATTTCATGGTTGGAAGTCAGGACAACATGAGAAACTGTATAAATTTGCAGTGTCAGGAAGCTTGAGAACCACTGCCCTAAGGGGTCTTAGATATTGGCCAGGGGTTTAGACATCAGATTCAGAAGGAGATATGAGACTCAGAGGGATGGTAACCAGCTGGGGGTTCCCCCAGTCTTCCCCTGGGAGCAGCCTCAGCATCAGTACATCTCCCTCCTGCTCTCAGATCTGCTCATCACCCACCAGCACCACTGTGCTCTGCTCTGCTCTGGCTCTTCAGTGATTCGATTCTCTCTTAAGAACTCAGGACTAGGAAAGAGCTGTGGCTGAATCATGACCACATATCTTTGTTTACACCTCTAGGGATGCACATCCCTTATGGAGATAAGGGATAGATATATTGTGTTTCTAGTGTCTTTACCTATATGCCTAATAAGTTTCATACATGTTATATATTTTTAAAAATATATAAGCTCAATAAATAATGCTCAGTGAAACTAGCTCAGGGAAAATTAGCATAATGCGAATAAAGAGAGTAGGAGTACAGCATTGATAGAACATGTCACATCGTGTCCATTTTCTCATTTTGTCTGTACAACAATTTTGTTGGTTCTGTTCATCATTTTTTGTATGAGAAACTAAGGCTCAGCTTAAAGCGATGTCCTAATTCATGTAAGAGAAAACAGGCAGGGAGGAGATTCCAGCCTTGGCAACAGAGGTCAGACTGATCCTCAGAACTGCACTGCCCCCTGGAGGATGATCACAGAGATGGCAAGTTTGTTTCTTAGTCTGTTTTCTCAGACACTCAGGCCAAGTAAGGTACTTATTTGGTGGTTCATTGACTAAGGGAGACTTTTATGTTGACTCATAAAAATGAAATCTTCTTTTAGACTAAATGTTTTGCTGGAGGAGCCAATATTTCACAGTAAGCTTTTCTCACTCTTACTATTCTTGGTGATGTGTATGTTTTTTTTTTAATTTAAATAAATAGAAGCAATATGGATAAATCCACAAAACAATATCCAAAGAAGAAGAGTTGTGTCTCACATAAAAAAAATATGTAGTCTTTCCTATTTGACTAACAAATCATAAAATCTTCCTAGTTTACTCTAATCTTCAATAATTTTAAGTATTCTCTTCTTCCCCTCACCAAAGGTATTTCTGATTTGAAAAAAAAAAGTTCTTGCTTAAACATGAGTAAGCTTTATGCCAAATGGCAGCCATCTACATATTTTTATTGACATAGTGTATAACTTTTGTTTTGTTGTACATTATCTATCTGTGGGTGTGGGTGGGGATGTAAAATTCTTTCCTTTTACCATGTGGGTCTCAGGAACTGAGGTCTTGGAGGGAAGTACTTTAATGTCCTCTGCCATTTTGGAGCTCTGACTTTTTTTTTCCCTGACAGGGCTTTTGTCTAAAACACAGAGTAGCTTTAAACTGGTAGGAATATTAAAATTTTTATTTAGTGTATGCATATTTTGCATATATATATATATGTACATATATATATATATATATATATATATATATATATATATATGTACCTAGTCCCCACAGAGGCCAGAAGATGGTGTTAGATCTTTTGAAACTGGATTTAGAGATGGTTGTGAGTCATTATGTAGGTGCTGGGACTTGAACATCACCGGGTGTTCTTAACTGCTGTGTCATCTCTCCAGCCCCCACAGATTTATGCAAATTTTAAAAGTTGTATTATATCAGAGACAGGGCCATACTATCTAGTAAAAACATGGTTTAGAGAAATATGTCTAGGAAATGGTAAAAAGCCAGGCTCTCATATCATAGGAAGATACTGTCTCGTTTGAGTGAGTGTGGAAGACAGGTTAGTTCCTGGCATGGCTGAAGCAGCCAGGAAACTTTGGAGGACAGAAGGGAGTGAATCTAGAGCCAACCTGAATCCAAAGGCAGTGGCTTTATCTTTATGTAGTAGCTTACTGAAGTGAAGATGTTAAAGATGTGCTCTGTATCACTCTTTTCCTCATGTGTTAAGCAGTGTCACAGAAACATGTAGAATTCACATTTGTAATTAAATATTTTAAATATGTGTGTTTATTATTAGCCTATATCATGTGTGTGTCTTTTTCAGGTTCTACAATAAGGATTTACTCAAGTTTTAAGTTTCAAGTATGCCTCCACATAAAACCAGAGACACTGAAATTAATAGAGGAGAAAGTGGGGAAAATCCTTGAAGATATGGGCACAGGAGAAAAATTCCTAAACAGAACAGCAATGGCTTGTATTGTAAGATCAAGAATTGACAAATGGGACCTCATAAAATTGCTAAGCTTCTGTAAGGCAAAAGACACTGTCAATAAGACAAAAAGGCCACCAACAGATTGGGAAAGGATTTTTACCAATCCTAAATCTGATAGGAGACTAATATCCAATATATACAAAGAGTTCAAGAAGCTGGACTTCAGAAATTCAAATAATCCCATTAAAAATGGGGTACAGAGCTAAAGAAAGAATTCTCACCTGAGGAATACCGAATGGCTGAGAAGCACCTGAAAAAATGTTCAACATCCTTAATTATTAGGGAAATGCAAATCAAAACAACCTTGAGATTCCACCTCACATAAGTCAGAATGACTAAGATCAAAAATTCAGGTGACAGCAGATGCTGGCGAGGATGTGGAGAAAGAGGAACACTCCTCCATTGTTGGTGGGATTACAAGCTTGTACAACCACTCTGGAAGTCAGTCTGGCGGTTCCTCAGAAAATTGGACATAGTACTACCGGAAGACCCAGCAATACCTCTCCTGGACATAAATCCAGAAGATGTTCCAACTGGTAATAGGGACACATGCTCTACTATGTTCATAGCAGCCTTATTTATAATAGCTAGAAGCTGGAAAGAACCCAGATGTCCCTCAACAGAGGAATGGACACAGAAAAATGTGGTACATTTACACAATGGAGTACTACTCAGCTATTAAAAACAACGAATTTATGAAATTCTTGGACAAATAGATGTATCTGGAGGATATCATCCTTAGTGAGATAACCCAATCACAAAAGAAGTCATTAGATATGCACTCACTGATAAGTGGATATTAGCCCAGAAACTTAGAATACCCAAGATACAACTTCCAAAACACAAGAAAATCAAGAAGAGGGAAGACAAAGGGGTGGATACTTCATTCCTCCTTAGAATAGGGAACAAAATACCCATGAAAGGAGTTACAGAGACAAAGTTTGGAGCTAAGACGGAAGGATGGACTATCCAGAGACTACTGTACCCGGGGATCCATCCTATAATCAGCCACCAAACCCAGACACAATTGCATATGCCAGCAACATTTTGATGAAGGGACCCTGGTATAGCTGTCTAATATGAGGCTATGCCAGTGCCTGGCAAATACAGAAGTGGATGCTCACAGTCATCTATAAGATGGAACACAGGGCCCCCAATGGAGAAGCTAGAGAAAGTACCCAAGGAGTTGAAGGGGTTTGCAACTCTATAGGTGGAACAACAATATGAACTAACCAGTTCTCCCAGAGCTCGTGTCTCTAGCTGCATACGTAGCAGAAGATGGCCTAGTCGGCTATCACTGGGAAGAGAGGCCCCTTGGTCTTGCAAACTTTATATGCCCCAGTACAGGGAAATGCCAGGGCCAAGAAGTGGGAGTGGGTGGGTAGGGAAGCAGGGCAGGGGGAGGGTATAGGGAACTTTCGGGATAGCATTTGAAATGTATATAAAGAAAATAAAGAAAATATCTAATTTAAAAAAAGATACAGAAAAAAAGTTTCAAGAATGCAAACAAGCAGTAAACGGAGGCCGAAGAGGAGGAGGATTTGAACTTTTGTGAGCTGGTGAGGAAGTGTCTAGAGATTATGAAGACTGAATCTATTTGTCATAGAGGGAACAGGGAGGAGGGGACAAAATGGAAGTCCTAAAGAGACAGGAGGCTTGTCTGTGAGGCCCTTTGTTTGTTGAAGAAAGGGTGAATTGAGAAAGATTTTGGTTGCTTGAGTGACAGAGGAGGAGTAGAAGTAAGGATCGGGGAGTGAGAGGCGAGACATACAGAGCGAACACTTCCACTTTCAAAGTGAGAGACTTCTCAGAGAGGATAGGGCACACTGGCTGGAATGAATGGCAGCTGTATGCCCTTCAGCCTGGACAAGTCAGAAATGGAAGAGTTTCATCTTGGGAGGTTAATGTTATCAAAGGCTTTGGGAATGTGTCCAGGAGGCCAGCAAAATTGCAGAGAAGTGCATGGATAAACAAGTTGCCTTGGAAGAGCATGCTGAGGCCAGTGGGGGGCAATTGCTTGCCAGCAGCAGAGTTTATAATGTCCACTCTTCCAGGCCACTGGACTAAGAGAAGTGTGTGTGGGGGATCAAAACCTCCTATGGAGGGAAAAGGGGAGTGAGCATCGAATAGAAAAACAGATTTCCTGTATGGACAGTCGAAAGACAACTATTTTTGGTTCTTTAAAAATTAAGGCCACACTCCGAAGGAGCGAAAATTGCAAGAGAAACATCACACTGGCCACTGGGAATCTAGAGCCTTAAAACAATGGGCCATTATGAGATGTAGGTGGGATTTGAGTACAGGTGGCATTGGTCTCAACACCCCGTGCCGCTGTCCCCTGACCTAGGGCCCTACAAAGCTGCTCAGCTTTGCTGAGCCTCATTTTTTTTCTAACGCTAATAAGAATTCTAATAACTTGCCATATACGGGCCTGTTATAAAGATAGAATACGTCTATTATAAGGTTGTGATAGTTTGAATATGCTTGGCCCAGGGACTGGCACTATTAGGAGGCGTGGCCTTGTTGGAGGAAGTGTGTCACTGTGGAAGTGAGCTTTAAGACACTCAACCTAGCTCCCTGGAAGCCAATCTTCTGCTAGTGGTCCTTCAGGTGAAGATGTAGAACTCTCAGCCCCTCCTGCACCATACCTGCCTGGACACTGCCTTGCTCCTGCCTTGATGAAAATGGACGGAACCTCTGAACCTGTAAGCCAGCCCCAATTAAATGTTGTCCTTATAAGAGTTGCCTTGGTCATGGTGTCTCTTCACAGCTGTAAAGCCCTAACTAAGACAAAGGTCTTCTATGTTGATGAGTAGTTGCCATTACAAAGGTCTTGTTTTGATGTGTTTTGACTTTCTGCAGTGTCAGTTAACTGGGTCAATTGTAGTTAAAAAGCAATCAGCACAGGATTCCAGGAAGAAACAACTTCTAGGATTTAAAGTGTGCACAGTCAGAGTAACATGACAAAATCTTGAGCCATCTCCTCATTATGTCTATTCAAGGCAGAAGTCATCCTTTAAGCCAGGGTATCTACTGTGTGCATTATCCTCCCCACTAGTCACTTACTGGTACCTTTTCATTTATCACACTAGGTATTGTGATATCTCAGAACTCATGCATAGGATTTGGTACTATCTAAGATTTTTGGGCCCCTACTATGGGTCTCAGCACACATCTGTCAATAAGATGTATGTGTGTGTGTGTGTCTACTGTATTATTCTTGTTATTGTTTCAGCTTCTGGTCTCATCATAATCATACCTTTCTTTCTTTCTTTCTTTCTTTCTTTCTTTCTTTCTTTCTTTCTTTCTTTCTTTCTTTCTTTCTTCCTTCCTTTCTTTCTTTTCTTATTAATTAAGCTATTTCTTTTCTAACCCAATCACAGCTTCCCCCTACTTGCCTCTTCCAAGTCCCTCCTTCTCAGAAGAGGGGGTGGGACTCCCATGAATATCAACCAGCTTTGGCACATTAAGTTATAGTAAGACTAGGGGCATCTTCTCCTATTGGGGCCAGACTAGGTAGTCCAGTTAGAGGAAAGGGCTCCAAAGGCAGGCAATGTTGTCAGAGACAGGCCCTGCTCCCATTTTAGGAGTTCCACATGAAGACCCAGCTGCACAACTATTACTTATGTGCAGAGGACCTAGGTCAATCCCATGATGCTCTCTGGTTGGCAGTTCAGTCTCTGTGAGCCCCTATGGACCCAGCTTAGTTGATTCTGTAGGTTTTCTTGTTGAGACCTTGGTGTCTCTGGCTCCTTCAATTCTTCTTCCCTCTTTTCTACAGCATTCCCTAAGTTCCTCCTAATGTTTAGCTGTGTGTCTCTTTATCTGTTTCCATCTGTTGCTGGGTGAAGCCTCTCTGATGACAGTTATGCTAGGCTCCTGTCTGCAATATAGGAGAATATCATTAATAGTGTCGGGTTGGACTCCCTCTCATAGCATGGGTCTCAAGATGGGCCATTGACTGAAGAATTTGAAGGAAGTTGGCCCTTCATGTTGCAGGATGAATTGTGAGTCTAGGGTTTTGTGGCTGGGTTGGTGTCCAAATCCTCCCATTTAAAGTCTTTTCTGGTTACAGGAGATAGCCCGTTCAGTCAGGCTTCATTGCTTGGAATCTTAGCTAGGTTCAAGCTCATAGAATCCTGGGAGCTTTTCTTGCCCTAGGTTTTCAGCTTGTTCCAGAGACACCCCACCCAATCTAGTTGTCTCTTTCAGTATTCTCTCCCTCTGTTCCCCTCATCTCATCCCTCCTGTTCCCATCCCCAGCCCTTCCCCCACCAAGTTCCCTCCCTCCATCCACCTCTGATGTCTAACATATTTCCTTTTCTTTGGGTGATTCAAGCATCCCCCTTTGAACCCTCCTTGCTACTGAGCTTTTTGGGGTCTGTGATCTGTAGCACGGTCATCCTATACATTATGACTAATATCCACTTATACGTGAATACATACCATGTTTGTCTTTCTGGGTCTGGTTTACCTCACCCAGGGTGATCTTTTCTAGTTCCATCTATTTGCTCGCAAATTACAAATTGTCAATGTTTTTAATGGTTAGTACTCAAATGTGTAAATGTATCACATTTTCTTGGATGGATACAATTTTCAATAAATGGGAGAAAACCCGAGGTTAAACACTTTCTGATAATCATATGTTGAAACTGTGGCCGCAAGCTAGTGTTTAGTGAGATAACCAGGCCAGGAAACTATTTCACCAACGAAAATAAAACATTGAATATATGTGGGCTATATTAACACACTGAAATATGCAGGTGTAGTTGGGAAGTGAGACCTGGTATCCCATTTATTGTACTAGAATGCATGATACTAGAAGAAGCAGCTTTGTTCTAAGGTAGATATGTGGTGTCTGGGCTTCAGTACTTTTATTGGAGTACTACATCTCCCAAACCTACTGAGCTGTTGTAAAGATTATATGAGATAAGTGGAGGTTCTTTGGCAGCTGGGAAAGGGGTGCATATGGAAGCCATTATGCTTGTGAGTGTTTCTGAGCCAGATTTCCAGGGGTTGCTGTTTGCATTATCCCAATAAATGATGCAGAGAAAATCATAAACTATTGTCCACAGGAGAGAGAAAAGAAAAATGAAAATCTTTTCAATATAACTGCAACTTTTGTGGATCATCACAGCAGTAGGAAGATTTTGTAGCTCTGGGGAGAGGCGTGTTCTGTTAGGGTACAGCCACGAGGATGTCTTTCTTAGTTGAAACATCTTTCTTTGTAAAAAATGCCATAACACTGTGGGTCATGACATTTTTCTAAGAGAATCATAGTTTTGTTGAATGTAGAAAGACCAAAGGAAACCCCAAAATGATCTACTTCAGTTGTTTATTTAGAAGAATGCAAGAAAACAGGGATCTTTCCCGCATTAAAAAAAAAATCAGTTAATTGAGTTTGTCTTAGGTATGTAGCCCTGTATTCACAGTCTCCCTGCCTCTGTCTCTTTAGTTCTGAGGTAGCAGATGTCCACCTCAATGCCCATCCTCCCTGCTTTCATTTGTTTTCAGACTTTTATAGCCCTTATCTCCAACCAACTGGCTGTTTTAAATGCATCCTGCTTCTCCCCTCTGCCTGCCTGTTGTCTAGTTGGAGCAGCAGGTTCTGCTTACAGATCTCAGCTGTCTATTTCATTTGGCCTCCAAATGGTTGGTTATGTTTAAGTATTGTTTTAAAATTTAATTAAGCTAAACTGTGTCAATAATCAGTGAAAAGGAGTAAGTGGTAAAGATTCAGCTCCCAGAAAATATGGTCAAGCCCACTGAGACCAGATTGGAAAGACTGAAATTACCAACAGTAGCAACTTCGTTGATGTGGCTGTCAAGTCCTTCTTTAAGTGAACATGTCTTCAGGAGCTTAACCTCTCCAGAGTGTATGGCTCGTTGATACTACTGCCCATTGTGAAAGCTGAAGGGTTTGAAACTGGTGGGAATGGAAACTGGAGCAGCCGCTTTGGAAACCAGTTCCTCAGAAAACTAAAAGTAGAACTACCATATGACCCAACTGTACTACTCTTTGGCTTGTAGCCAACAGATTCTAAGTCAACAGTACCACAAAGACAGCTACTCATCCATGTTTATAGCATTATGATTTATAAACTCTAGGAAGCAGAAGCAGTTTAGATGCCCATGGACAGCTGAATAGATAAACAAATGTGTTACATGCACACAATGGAATTTTATTCAACAATGAAGAAAATGGATAGATTCAAAAATCATTGTTAAGAGAATCCAGAAGACTCAGAAAGATAAATACCCTATGATTTTTCTCATATGTGGGATCTAGATTTAAATAAGAGATTGAGTACTTATGGTTAAACAGAACATCTTTATCGTCTCTCCACTCTACGAATCAGGGAAAGTCTTGGAAGAAGAGGCAGAAAAAAAGTAAGAGCCTGAGGATGGAGGGAAGGATTGTGAAATGCTATCATCTGGACATAGTAGGGCACTTCATGAAATCCTGGACAAGACCTGCACAACATCAAGCCAGTCCAAATGTCTGAAAAGATGGGGAAGGAAGAACTCTCCAGGCCTTACTTGTTACTGAAGAAGTTCTTGGCAGTGTCAGTTGCCCATGGAAGGAGAATCATTCTCTTAAGGATGTAGACACTAGAAGTTTTCCAACGCTCCTGAGGTTGGCCCTATACCCATGCACGTATGAACAGCACTAACTGCAATTAGTGGGTTAGTTAACAAACAAAACAGGGGGAGGAAATATATGAGATTTTCAAAAATAAACATAAATTATTAACAAAAGAAAAACTGCAGTGAAAATGTGTTTGAGAAAGTTGTGCAATTTTGTAGCTCAGGCGCTGAGTCATGTTTACCTATCTGTTCCACATTGATGTCAATTGACAACACTTACTCCAGAGACAGCCTCAAAGTTGTCATTCCGTTTTAGAGTGAATTCCCAATTTTTCTTTTAGTCTTGGACTATGAGACACATCGAATCCATTGTGTTTCAGTTGCCCATGGTGAACTGTAGTACAGAGAATCAAGTTATCAAACTCACCTGTTTCTAGGAAGCTCTTTCTGCACTGATTATAAATTTATGTTTACTTTTGTAGGGTTGTGAGTCCTGCGGTCAAACAGCACTGCCTGAGGAGGCAGTATGCAGGGATACCCCACGCCATTGCTGGGTGTGTGCTGGGCCATAGGGAAGTACAATCTGAGGCATGGGACAGCCAGAGCTGGCTCAGGGGTCCCGAGCCTGCACAGAGTCTGGGGTCCTGGAGTTCCCAGGCTCTTGGACATCCGGGTGACTCTGGGAGTCATGGAAGAGCTGAGAGTGGAATCTGGGCTCTCAGGCTGGATCCCAAGGTGATTGATTGTTCTTGGCTTGTTCAGCAGGAGGCTTGGTGACTGGGAGTGCAGAGAGACCTTCTATGGGAGATTAGACAGTGGCTCTGTAGGCAAAGGCCATCTCTGTGGTTCCTCGCAGTGGATTCTGATAAAAAGAGGCAGTCCATATTTTTAAGGAGTTTATTGCCACGGTAAAAAGTGGATGTGTAAAGCCATACATACCCCACTTATCAGGGAGGTCTTGAAATTCCTTTTGCAGAGAGCAATATCTGGGAAGAAAAGCTTATTGGCTAAGCCCTCCAGGCTTCTAGGTACCTCATTAGAATGGAGAACTCTGTCTTGAGCCCACAGGGCAGGTCTTGGTCTGAGATGTTAGGGAAGCCTCATCTACATGTGGGAGGCTTGGGGCATTGCTCTTATGTGACTGGTGGCCACAAAGCTATGGGAGCCGTGACTAGTGACAGAATTCTGGTACAGGCGAAGCTCCTACTGTCCCATCAGGGTCTTCTCTGAGCTTTAACTCAACCGAGGACTAGGCTATCTTTCATGGTCCACTTCCCCACACACTGTCTGCTGAACTTCATTCTTAGGCATGGGGACCCACAGGAAGCTTTCTTCATCCTTTGCAAAATGTCTTAACAAGATTTTAAAATTAAATCCTCCTTTTAGAGACAGAGAGGATGGAACAGTGACCCTACAGTTGGCAAGCGACAACAGTCTTAGGTTTCTTGTACTTTGAAGAGAAACTTTTTGTAATTAAATGATCATTGACAAAATTTTAGAATCTTAAATCTGTCTTGGCGAAAATTATCCTCTCTTAACTTGTTTCTGAATTTTTTACTAAGAAAGTCAGGTGTCAACAGTGACATTTGTATATATGACGTTGTTTATAAGGAATGCTTCTTTCTTTTTTTTTTCTTTCTGTAAGTTTTAAACCTTCTCAAAGTTTCTCCACTTTCTTTTCTTTTACCAAGTTTTTACTTTTTTTTTTTTTTAAGGCAGTGCAGTATCAAAAGATGATATTTCTGGAACCTGAGCAGTGGTTTATTGCTATGTTATAAAATGATGTAGCAAGCTAACGTGTCAAATAAGGAATATGATCATCTGATTATATATATATATATACATATATATATACATATATATATACATATATATACATATATATACATATATATACATATATATATGTGTGTGTATGTATATATATCTCTCTCCATACTAATAACACTCAATGAATCATTTCTAGGGCATTTTTTCACCTTGGCTAATAACAGGAACCATCAATTATATGATTTAGAAACACCAAGTTACCTTTTCCAACTAGTTTTCATGGTGACCAGCCACTTGAGACGATTGCCATGCTACTTTCTTTAGAGACTTGCAAACAAAGATGTTCTGGTGATGGCTGGATATTTCCTAGGTGACTCCTGGGGAAATAAGACAGTGCAGTCCTTGGTTTCTGTAATGGCAGAGCAAAGAACCTCCAGCTCCAGAGATCAAAGCTCTGTAGGATTGGCCAATGGAAAGTGGTCCAGCCCTCCAGCTCCAGGGAGCAAAGCTCTGCAGGATTGGCAAATGGAAAGTGGTCCAGCCTCATCAGAGAAGCCTCACGCTATGTTCATGCAGGCACATTTCATGCTAACATGAGGCACACACCCTTACTGGTATGAGACGGCCCTAAGGGGCTTCTCCAATGCCATCCCTGACAGCTTCTGAAGAGGCTCTTCAGCTGTCATCATAAACCCTGCTGGGCTAAACATATGTTTAAAACATGTGGCGGGACCATCAGGTTTTGAGGCTTCACTGAAACTTGGTATTGTTCCTGGCTCCACTTTCCACTGGACTTGCCAGCAGTCTAAATGTGTGGGCTTGGAGCATCTGCAGGCCTAACTGGCTTCGATTTAAGGTTTCTGAGCTCCATCCCTTCTGCCAGGAATCCTCCTCTTTTAACTACTTGGATTACATCCACATTCAGAGGCAAAGATGGGTTCGTTCTCTCAATTACGTACTGTAAATTTATGAAGGGCAGCTTTATTACCTCCTTAGGAGATGACTGCCATGGGGGAATCTGTGCAGAGAAGCACTTTGGAGATGACACACTGATGTTTTTTTACTGCCCTGAGTTGGTTCTTTCTAAAGGGACACCTGGGGTAACCTCAGTTTTCCTTCTAAGCAGTGTAAGAGATGATTATGAATAGGTCGGTTATGCTGTTAACCTCTGATAGTTTTCCTCAAGGGAATCTACCATGTTTGTAGGTGCTCTTCAGTTTCCTGCCACTTTCTCTTTAAAAATTGGTTTGTCAGGGTAAAAGCCAGTGAGTGGGACAAATACTTTGATTGGCCTCAAGGAATCTCATTAAGGATTCCATAATGGAGTCATAGCACTGACAGAAAGGATGGAGGAGGGGTTTGGAAGGCAGCAACGGTGTCACTCCCCCCAGTTCCCATGTTTACGTGGTCATATTTATTTTCTTCTTTAATCTGGCAAAACCCCAAGTCAAGTAATTTTGCTGCTGTTGTTTTGGGGTGTTGATTATTGCAGAGAGGCCAGAGATAGACAGTGCTGTGCAAGTCCAGAGGAGAGCTCCAAGTCAGATCAGGCTTCTTCAGTATCCGCACTAGGGATGGATGAATCAGCTGTGCCGACTGCTCTCTTCTCTGTGATTTGAGGCAGGGTCTCTCACTCAAAAAGGCTTCTGGAGAGCTCTCATAGATCTTCACACTTGGGCAGCTTGTACCTTACTGACTGAACCCTGTCCTCAGCTCCCTGCTTTCCTCCTGCTTTAAACGTAGAGAAACAGACAATCCTATCATGTCCTAGGATTTATATTTCTTAAACAATACAAATAGTTTCATATCTAGGTAGGTCTGACCAGTGTTCTCCTACTGTAATATGTATAGTTCCCAAGATTAGCTCACACCGACTCTGGGAAGTGTAAATGTAAATGTGCTCATTTTGGAGACGATAGACTTACCTCGTTACCTTCTGATAAAGATGTTGGCCCAAACTATTAACTACTTAATGAGCAGTAAATTGAGAAGGTTTATTTAAAATCTATCCTCTCTCTATTTGTGCCAAATAGGAGCTGTCCTCTAGGGTCACTAACTTTGGAGACTATAAACATTAGAAGACCTTCTGTTGCTTGCCGTGTTTGCAGAGTTCCCTTCTAAGCTGATTTGTAAACCATAGAGTGTTGAGTGTTCGGTGTGGGCCAACAGTTTCTAGATGGTTACAGGCAAGACAAAGCCTTCAAGATATGTATGTTGAGGGCTTCTGAAAGAGTTGGCTACGTTGGAATGGACCATGGGGCTCTGGATCATAAAAGGAGGCATAATGCAGTGTAATGTAGCTAGTAACATGGGTTGCAGAGGCAGTGGACTTGGTGAATCTTGATCTTGTCACTTAGTAGCTCTGTGACTTAAAACAACGGTGTAAATTATCCAAGCCTCTGAATCATTATTATTAGGGTGAGGAAAATAATTCCACTCCCTTTCCTGTAGATTAATTGATAACAATACAATACACTTTGCTTTTACTCTTGCTAGTAGAGTTGTCTGGCTTGTCACAAGGCTTTATGGCTCTTAGGGCAATGGCTAAGGGTTAGTGTGCTGAAAGAACTCAAGACTTTGGTTCTAGTAAATAAACAACTTAGAATGTGGGTGCTATCTAACAATGAATGAACTAATCATCTCCAGCTCGTCATGGGGGCGGGGGGGGGAAGAAGCAGACCGCTCCTGGGTATAGGGATGGCAGCCTGGCGCTAATCTGCTGATGTGCATACTGATATTCAGGAAAAGAAACTGTCACTTGATCAAGTTGAGAGAATTGAAAATAGTAGCTTTTGTGAAAATGTAACTTTTCTTGCTAGGACTTCATTTTTTAATGACTCCTAGTGGTACTTTTTGAATGGCAAACACAGTTAAAAATCAATGCACAGGGGGCTGGTGAGATGGCTCAGTGGGTAAGAGCACCCGACTGCTCTCCCGAAGGTCCAGAGTTCAATTCCCAGCAACCACATGGTGGCTCACAACCATCTGTAACGAGATCTGGCGCCCTCTTCTGGAGTGTCTGAAGATAGCTACAGTGTACTTACATATAATAAATAAATCTTTAAAAAAAATCAATGCACAGATAACTCTCAAGTACATATTAAATTTTGTGAGCAAATTGTTAAATTTGAATTAGCAAGAACTTCCTGTATCTAGAGTCTTTCAGATTTTCATTTTTAGAAATTCCATAGATTCCAGAGCTTCTGTTTTAAAATTTAGGAGGAATTTTATAATGTATTTATAATTTATGAACACATGAAGATCGAGATAACCATTTGGCTTGTAATGGCAGTACACAGACAGTCTCTGTAGGTGAAATGGGTTGTATTTATCTTAAAAAAGAAAGCAATCAACTTTATTTACATTAGAGACAATTTCAAGGTTCAACTATCATGACATTTTGTGAAAAGCCTGTCTCTACATAAACTCAGCCCCACATGTAAGATTAAAACCTTTTAGTTTAAATTTATTACTTGAATGTTCTCATAAGTTGAGGAATTTTTAAATGTCACAAAGTTGTCATAAGCAATTTATTTATAGGAGCCACTTTTCACAAAACAGTGCTCTTGTTTATTACTTTTAATGAATAATTTATGTATTTTAGAAGTATTAGGTGCTAATGTCTATGAAAGGTAATAATGATATTTGTTTGAAAGCTCCATTTTTTTTTCCTCCAAGAATAAATTGGTGCTTCTTATTCAGTTGTCTAATCTACAAAAGCATTGTAGGTACAAATCAAATTACAAATTAAGTTAGACACGGATTGATTTTGACAATTGTGTTCAAATGAAATAGCCTGGACCCAATAAAACTCTATTGATTTCCAGCAATGACATTTGGGATAGCCTCGTGGTACTAATGTGATGGTCATGGCCTGGTGTCTGTACTTGGCTACGGTAGCAGGGTAAGCTTAAATTGCCAAGATCGGATAAATAGCATTCTTCAGTTGTTCTGGATGGCAGCCTATCTAATGTAATTGCATTTGTCTGCCAGTTTCTGTGTGTTCGAGCAAAGAAAGATTTTGTTCCATGAATAATTTTGATAGAGAAGTTCAATTCATTTCCTTCTGTAATACACTACAAATTATAAATTCTCATTACAATGGTTCAATCACTCGAAAAAGGAATGCATTTTAAATCAGGTTCCATGCCAAATACCTCATTTATGGAACTATGCTGTTTAAAATTGGACAAATTGATTATTTTACAGAGTATTGAAAATATTAGTTGGAAGCATTAGAGCCATCTTTATTAGCTCTAGGATTTGGTAATGCACACACTTGTGTATGAAATATTAAAAGCTTCTAATATTATATTGTTTAAAGAGGGAGAATTCCCACTTAGTTCATTTTGATGAATTATTAGGATATGTATTTGGAGGTCTGAGCATTGAATTATGACTTTAAACCCCTGAGAATTCCATCAGATGCTGTAGGTATATAATAAATATGTCCATTAGATAGTCTGATGTGGTACTGTGGGATTTAAAGTCGATCATAATGGTGATTTGTGCCTATATAGCTTCTTTCATTACATGACTATGAAAAGCTACATGGTCACTCACTAATTGATTACCACAAGCCCTTTATGGTCTAAATAGCCAGTCTTTATTTATTGTTCTTTCGGCACCTGTTCACTTTTCAAGAGCTTACCATTCGAATCACTTTGGTCAGCACCAGTAATACATAATACACTCATATGAATCTGGGTTAAATTATATCTTAGAAAGTCACTGAATGCCACTTTAAAAGATCATTTATTTTTATCAAAAGTTTTGCTTCTCACCCTATGCACTTTTTTCTTCCTTTTAAAACTTTGAGTATAATTCTGGTGTAGCTAGGTCCTTAGTGCCATTATGTAGAACCTTACAGTCAGATAGATAAAGAACTTTAAGGCTTTTGATTCTGACTGTGAACACGTATGTTTTCTGGATTCTCTGAAAGGTGGGCACTGGCCAGGGTCAGAAATGTGTTTCGTGCAATTTGCAGCGAGCAATCCCTCATGTATATCTTCTAATAAGCCCAAGTAGAGGTTGCTGTAAAAGTTTCAAAGTAACTTTTCAGTTATGGGCAGCCTAAACATTAAGTCTTTTTTCTACTTTTCATATTAGGATAACATTTCTCCACTCTGATGTGGAGAAATTTGGAATTAATTGAATATGTGTTTTCTATTAGTTTGGCATTTATAGTGACTGACATTTCCATATTCTGTGGGAGACATTTCTAATTTCTCCCATCTCAAAGTATTAATATGATTTTCAGAGGTTAAGTGGGTTGTACCAATTAAAGTTTTCTTCCCGATTTTCATAGTTAATTGAAGATGCAGATCAAAACATTAGTACCACATAGTTTTTCAAGGCTAGACCTTGGAGTTAAGTAGTAGGTATATTCTATGTATTTTTTGAATATTGACTTTTTAAATTTTGTGTTATAAGAAACATATCCCAGATACCCTTCACTCATCTTATAAAACTATAATGCATTATCATCACACAGCCCTAGATGTCAGTTGTACATTTCCTAGTTTTGTTCGTGTTCTTGGGCATTCTTACTATATGCTTAAGATTCACTGTGTAGATGAGGCTGGTCTCGAACGTGTGATTTTCCTGCTTCAACAGCTGAAATGCTGAGATTGCAGCATGCACATCACACCTGACTTGTGTGCTCATGTTCCCACCACGATGGTGCATTTGCAGAGTGTTCTATTCCTCCCAGTATTCTTAGTGTAACCATTATCCTACACAGGGAAGGCATCTACTGCCTATTACTCCTTTCCAAACCTAGGCTGGGAAGCCTTTTGCTAGTTCTTGGCTATTATAATTCTGCCATTCTATAGACAGTATATAAATGAGCATATAAATGGAATCATAAAACACACACACACACACACACAGATTTGTACTAACGGAGATTTGTAGATAAACATGCACAGTGTTGTATCAATGGGTCTTTTTTTTTTTTTTCTATTGTGAGGAGCCAATGACATCTGTGGTATGTTGAAATCTGCATAACTGTTAGCATGTTGAAACACACATGTATTAACTTTATATTTGGGCTGTTTTAAGACATGGCTAATGTTTTTGAAGTTTTTATATGAACAACCCATATTTTTATTTATCTGAGATAAATACTTGATAATCCAATTACGTAGTTATGGGGAGATTATATATTTAGTTTTGAAGAAACCACCATCTCTTTTCCCAAGTTTCCTACTAGCCAAGTATAGATGGATTTCTCCATATCCCTGCCAGCATTCACATCGTGACTGATTTTTTAATTTTAGCTACTTTAATAAGTATGTAATGACATTTTAATGTAGTTTTAATTTTTGCTTCCTTATTTGCTAATGATTTTAAAACTTTCCAATATTAGTCATAGTCTGTATATCTTTTTAGCCAATGAGATATTCCCCCACTTCTAAATGGGTAGTTCTTCTTCTACCTTTGCGTTCTTACTTGATCCTTGCCTTGGTCAGAATGTGGTTTGGAAAGACGTCTCCCAGTCTACAGATTGGTTTTTCATTCTTTTAATAGGGTATTTTTCATCCTTGAAGATTTGAGGTTAAACCAATAATTTATAAAATAATTCTGGATTCCTCTATGTAAAATAAACAAACTTTTATAATACTTTATCTTCGCTTATAACCATTACTGCACCATTCATAATTTATAGAGGTATTGTGGACTTCTATAAAATTATATATTTTAACATATTTTACCAATATGCAGTCTTTACTGTGGTTATTGCCTACAGAGTGACAGTGAGTCCCTGTGTATCCCAGGAGACCTGGTGTTAGTAGACCAAACTGATGTGCCACAGCACTTCCTGTTCCTTTCCAGTTGCACAGTAGTTTAGGGTCTAAGTTCTTCCATCTGTCCTAATTCCTTCACAACTTAAGTTATTTACTCAACTCCATCTGTCTTCATTCTAAACCAGTCTACATACTGTATGATGATAATTTTACAATCATGGTGGATCATATTTCTCTCACCCTGCCTCAACCACAGTACTGTATTCCAAATAAAGTCTTGTCTAGCAAGCAGGGTACCTAGGACTGTTTTGCCTCTTTATGTTATTTATCCAGTGTCCACTCTAAACTCTACACATTTATTTGTCTTGACCCCTTGGGCAAGCCCTTTGGTGTCACAGTACACATAGGAGCAGCATTGTAAGTCACAGTGGTGGCACTGTGCATAGCAGTTTATGGCATTTCCTGGCATCTCCATACCCTCAGAGGTGGGAACTTAGTTCATCATAGCCATAACCTACAGAGAAAGCACCTGTGCTTACTGCACTTGGGTATTTCTCATGGAGTCTCCTTTGTAGTTACCTAGGCCTCCACCAATTACATATGGTTCCCTCCACGTTGCTTCTGTTGTTAAGATGCTTGCCTATTGGCAAGAGCTGACTTTGATATTACTGCCTCCAAGCCTTATCCAACTTCATTCTGCTCTCCCCACACGATTTTATTCATATATTTCTTCATAAAATGATAAATAACTACTCTAGTACCACTCATGGCCTTATTACTTTCCCTCATTTCTACATCATTAATTGGTAAACTGTGTGTGTGTATGTGTGTGTGTGTGTGTGAATTTGGGTACTCACATGCCACAGAGCCTGAGTGGAGGCCTAGGACAAACTCAGGTGTTAATGCCTCCAGCATTATTTGAAACAGAGTCTCTTTTTTTTTGTTAATTTTTCTATTATTTAAATGCACTTTATATATCAAACATAATAATGTTGAGTATTTTTAGAATCAAATAATACGTAAAAATTTGTTCAGTTTTTATATTCATACCCTAAAAATATCATTAATGAACATTTAATACTATCCATAACTGAGGATCCTATATCTAATGTTGAATACTAGATTGTTTCAAAATATACAGAATATTCTTTGGGAATTAAGCATAGTAATAGAGCACGAACTATTAAAAAAGAATCATTCAAAAGCCCTTATGTGATACTATCTGACATAATGAGAGAGTATTTAAAACGCATTATATATCTGTGTACATTGTCTAACAACCACTTTACTTAAAAAAGATTATTAGTGTTTGTAGGAGAGAAATTATTTTATCAGTAAGTATATTTTAAAAATTTCAAAATAACAAAAACTCTTGAAGTTAAACATTAAGAAAATGCTAATTTCGAGCACAGTGATAAAAATTATCAATAATATTTCCATGATGTTTTTAGAACATGGTTTTAGTATTTTCAACTGTTAATATTCAACAAACAAAATAATTATTTGAAGATATATTTCGTTGTTATGTCTCCCTTTTCATTTCTGATTTTATTAATTTGGATACTGACTCTGTGTCCTCTGGTTAGTCTGGCTAAGAGTTTATTTATCTTGTTGATTTTCTCAAAGAACCAGCTCCCGGTTTTGTTGATTCTTTGTATAGTTCTTTTTGTTTCTATTTGGTCGATTTCAGTTCTGAGTTTGATTCTTTCCTGATATTCCTCTTGGGTGAATTTGCTTCTTTTTGTTCTAGAGTTTTCAGGTGTTCTGTCAAGCTGCTAGTGTAAGCTCTCTCCAGTTTCTTTTCTTTTTTCTTTTCCTTTCTATTCTTCTCTTTTCTTTTTCTTTTTTGGAGGCACTTAGAGGTAAGAGTTTTCCTCTTACCACTGTTTTCTTTGTGTTCTATAAGTTTTGGTATAATGTATCTTCATTTTCATTAAATTCTAAAAAGCCTTTAATTTCTTAATTTCTTCCTTGACCAAGTTATCATTGAGTAGAGCGTTGTTCAGCTTCCATGTGTATGTGTGCTTTTCATTGTTTTTGTTGGTATTTAAGACCAACCTTAGTCCGTGGTGATCTGATAGGGTGCATGGGATTATTTCCATCTTCTTGTATCTGATGAGGCCTGAAACAGAGTCTCTTGTTATTTTCCACTAAGTGTGCCTACCCTGGCTGGATTGGGAGCTTCCTGAGATTTTTCTGTCTTTACCTCCCATCTTCCTATAAGAGCTCTGGGATGTCAGATGTGTGTGCTTCTGAGTCTGGCTTTGTGTAGCTGTTGGGGATGTGAACTCAAGCTCTCATGATTGCCTGACAAGGCCAGTACCCACTGAACCATCTCTCCAGCCCCAGAGGCAGTAAATCTCGTATTTGCATGCTACTTTCTGATTACCCAGTTTTAATCTTCTTTAGTAGACTTGATAGTAGCTTGCATACATAGACAACAGGATGAGCTTTTAAAAATTGAATTTCTATGTGTTTTACAAAAACAATTATGTGATATATAGAGAGCAATTAGTATTTCTAGTCATTTTTCTTAAAAAATGAAATTAAGCTTGATGTTTTAATCTCATCTTTTAAAATCATTAACTTAATATTTTTCAAACCTTAGTGTGCATAGACTTACATAGAGTATGTGTTACAGCATAGATGGCTTGGCTCCAGGCATAGTTTTTGATTCTGTAGGTTCAGGGAGAATCTCAAAGCAGCCTTTCTAACAGGTTACATGTGAGCTGATGCTTCTGAAATTTGAAAGTATCAGTAGAGTATATAAATATTTTTTCATTAAAAGTTCTTGTGAAAATATTATTTCAGAGGAGTGTTTTGTGCATATGTTTAACAAAGTAGAATTTGGGAGAATTTTTCAGCCACTATTCTTTTAGAAAATCAATCATCAATCACTATGTTCATGTGGGTTTCCCTTTCCTTTCAAATGTGGGCATTCTCAGATCACAAAAGTTGAGTGCCATGCTGGGGAAGGCCCTCCCTGTGGCTTCTGGAACCAGGGAACCATCTTGTAGCCTCTGTTTTGTCCCTACTTTCTATTTATAAGAAGTCCAAGTTTCCTAAGCCTGCATTATATTCCTGTCCTGGCCCTGCAGCAGAAACTAGAGAAGAGCAGGGTGCCTGAGTGTTTGCATCTTGAAAATGACAGATAGCAGCAAATGTGTCAGACAGAGGGGAAGAGTTCTCAGAGGCAGTCACACAACCCTGGGTCCTTGGTGGTTCCTTCTTGTAAACAAACGTCCGTTCTTTCAGACTGTGTTGTTTTAATTACGTTGTGATTTTAACAGGGCTTCACGGGATATTGGTGAAGATGCCCATCATTTATAACACTGCTTCTTGGGATAATAAACTCTGAGTGCCTAGTTAGTTAATTTATAAATCAACTCGGGAAATGCACCCATCTAAAAACCGGATACTGCCTGTTCAATAGTCTCTAAAGCTTAACCATCTTCTTTGCAGTCTGTGGAACTGACACTTCCTGACAGACACTGAGTATTCACGTGGGGTGGAGCTAGTGATGTCAGGACTTGGTGTCATTTGCATATCCTTCCTGAGGATCAAAGAAAGGCTAATCCATCCGTTTAGTTAGCCAGCACTGCAGGGTTTTAAGCACCCGGGGTTCCGAGCTGCAGCATATCACTTCTGGGTGTGTTTGGCTGGGAGGCATATGGAAGAGCAGTTTTTAGGAAGGGATGACCAGGACAAAGGTCATCACACCAGCTGTGTCATGAAGTGGCAGCCTAGAAACAGTGGTCAAGCAGGTGTGAGTGTTCATTTTACCAAATTCTTGTATTGGCGACAGCGTCAACAGTGAGAACAAGGTGAGAGATACTTTAGTGGGGAATGTGGTAACCTGTTTTAACCAAATGCAAACTTCAGTAAGCTGACTTCAAGTCAGGGATCCAGATGTTATGCAAGACGATTGTTAGGATCAAAACTAGGCATCACTTAGGCATCCTTAAAGAAACAGAACCAATAGGAGGTACCCAGGTTTATGAAGAGGACATTATATCAGAGGAGTAGGAATAAGGCTAGATCTGGGAGGAGTGGGGGGTTAATATGATCAAAAAACATTCTTAATGTCTTAAAATAATCTTAAAATAGGTTATAATTAATAAATATATTAATATAATATATTAATAAATAGGCTATAACTAATTTATGACATCAACAGTGTTACCTCCACATGCTCACCTTTACTTAACACACAGTTGTGTGTACATGCCATGGCCATTTGCCTGAATGTGGGTGCATGCTGTCTTAATGTGATTTCCATTGCTGTGTAAAGACCACGACCGAAAGCAACTTGGGAAAGAAGGGGTTTAATCGGCTTGTACTTTCACATTTCAATCCATCCTCAAGGGAAGACATGGAAGTCCCCAAGCAGAGCGAGAACTTGGAGGCAGGAACAGAAGCAGAGACCATGGTGGAATGCTGGTTACTCGTTGCCTCTCCAGAAATGGTTCAGCTTGCTTTTAAATATAATCTGGGGCTACCTGCTGAGGGTGGGGTCATTGCCCACAGTGGGTTTCTCACATCAGTCATAATGTGACTCAGGCTTGCCTACAGGCCAATCGGATCAAGGCATTTTCTCTTCCCTGATGAAACTAGCTTTTGTCAAGCTGACCAAAAACTAAGCAGCACTCATGCCATGGCACCTAGCCCATGGAGGCCATTGGAAAACATGAATCTGGCCATCTATTTATTCATGTATAGAAATATTCCCTCGATCACCTATAGATTCAAAGCAATTCCCATTTAAATAGAAAGAGCATTCTTCATAAAAAGAAAAGAAAAACATACTTGTGTTAAACTGCAAAAAAAAAAAAAGATACCTGGTGCAATCTTCATCAAAGAATGAACAAAACTGAAGCCATTACATTATATGACATAAAAATATGTTACAGAGCTATAGTGACCAAAACAACATGAACTAAGAACAGATAAGACAAACAGAACAGACAGAAATAAATTCACATAGCACAGCCAATGCACCTTTGAAAAGTACACAGTGGGAAATTGTACTTTTTAAAAAAATAAAGGACTTTAGAAAAATAGATATCCATATACAGAAATATGAATTTAGATGTTTATACTACCTTATAAATAAACCAACTCAACATGGGAATTATAGATTTACATTTAAATCTGAATTTAGATATGTTTAGATATGGAACTCTGAAACTTAAAGCATCATTTTATCTGAAAGATTTGATTTTTTTTTTGAGGATCACCATCTTATTGTTGAAAGGGGAAATAAAATACTCTAGTAATGACTGAATATAACACTTAAAATTCTTAGGGTCACATCCGTTTATTTTGTGGAGGTTCCAGAGGCTGCAGGCAGGTCCTGGTACTAAAGTTTTTTCTTCAGTCACTAATTTCTCACTCTCCCTGCTCAGCTCAAATGGAGACCTGTTCATTCCCACCAAGATCTTGCTGAAGTCCCAGCCTTACCTGGCCTTTGACCCTGAGTCTTCCCTACCCATGAATCCACCCATGAAGATTTTGATGCCAATCCTGGTCTTGGCTACAGCCTCTAGTGTCTGTGCTATTTTTCCTCTACAGTAGGCATTTCTCTTGCTAGCAGCACCGTCAAACCGTAGGGTGCATGGAAATGTCTACCTATTGTCCTTGCTTCTGAGAAGTTCGGGCTACCCAAGAAGGTTAGAGCCTCCTGTCTGTGACCGACACAGTCCCAATACATTTCTCTTCTACCCTTCTAGGCTGATGTGGTGACAACTGTTTAAATCATTGGCTACAAATGGGGCCAGAGCATGCTTATGGGCTCAGGTGCCATCTTTTTATAGGCCCTTTTGCATGTTAGCTGAAGGGAAGAATGGGGTCGTGTCTGCAAGTACCCTTTTCTTCCTCTCTCAGACTTCCCAGGGCCAGGCTCCCGGGTTCCTCCTTCCATCGTGTACAGACCTGCTTCTCCTTTCCCAGGCTTTTCACTTTCTCCTCTGTAGAAGTGATGTTGGCATTGCTACGGGGAGAATAGAAAACAGCAGTTTAGTATTCGCAAACATCTTTCCTATCAGCTATGGCACACACGATGAATTAGCCTCTCTCTTTCCCCCTGCATCCCATTTTCTCTGTGCAGTGTGTTCCCATGACTTTTTTCTTTTGCTTTAATTTCTCCTGACTTATAATGCCTCTGAATTAAACATTTTACCAAAGGAGGAGGGAGAGCCTTTCTTCAACTTTGCGAGTAAATTGCAGGATTTAATAATTTAAAGACTCTCTCTTTTTTTCTTCTGTTAGTTGAAGGAATTAAAAAAAAAACCTTACTGTAGTTAAAGGTCTCAGAAATTGAAATATTCATACACAGAGTCATTTATGATATAATTGTAATGGGTACTTTTAAGTCCATGGTGTATGGTCAGAAGTCTGAGAGGTCACAAGAGTAATTCAAAATCATTAATATTAATGACTTCTTTAGTCATTGAATTTCTTTTAAAATCTCATCAGCATTTAGTTTGCTTTCATCGACCATTTCTGTCGGTTGACGGCTTGACACTGTTTGTACAGTGCTTGCATTCGGAAGTGCCACGTGGTTGACAGTCTTGCTGTTCTGTTTCCTCCTAGCCCTGTAGAGTTGGCATCACCTGGAGCTTGCTAGGCTGCGTCTCAGCTCACCACAAACATTCCACATCAGAATCTGTGTCTTTCCTGCCTCCCCAGGTGACCTGGGTGAACCCTAGATCATGAGAAGCACTGACCAGCCAGCCCCACGGGGTGGGGGTGGGGTAGGGAGGGTGAAGGGGCGGGGCAAAGCCTCCAGAGAGACAAGTGATTCGGTCAGTGTGTTTTTGCAAACTGTTTGTAACAATAACATGGGATGGAAGTAAAACATTCCTTTCTATTCTACCTTATTATGTTTTTTTTTCTTCTTCTTTTTTTTTAATTCGTTCCCATTTCTTCACCTAATTAAAAAGCAGACAGCTGTTCCCCGGGAGTACCTGAGCTATGCCTCGTCCAAGCTGTCAGGCGTCAACATTCGTCAAGCCTTTCGGTTCAGCTGTGCCATAGCTCCCAAGTCAGCAGTTCTCCGGGCCACCTGTTACCACAAGCTACATCAGGACACTCCCAAACAATCCTTTCCTCAGCTCTGTCCTCCCCCTTCACCCCTACTTAAAGCCCATGGCAATTGGAAACAACAAAAATGACTTGTTCAAAAGTAAATCTCTATGAAGAAAAGCAGCTGTGGTGTAGAGTGGAACTAATTTTATCGAGTCTTTTCCTTCCTCCACACCAGTTTTTAAGACCACAGGAGGGAGAGGGCTGGGAGGGCGGTTTTTGAAATTTCCTGTGGCCACCGGGAGAGACCTCTATCCTCAAAGCAAATGTAGGATTTGAAGCGAGGTCTTCCCATGGAGGGTTAGTTATCCCAGTGCTGCTGGGAATAACTGAGATAACTTTGTTCACCCTTCCCACTTGTCGCTATTCTCTCCCATCTCACTTCTCGGTTCAGCCCCCTCTCCCCCATTTCTCTACCTTGTTAGAATTCCACGAATACTTCTGAGCCTCTACTTCATTCTCTACACCCACCCTTTCCTGCGCCACCGTCTTTTGTTCCTTGATTAATTCAGTCACTGGACTTGGTTCAGAATCCTGGCCTGAAGCCCGTTCCTTTGATGACAGGGGCCCAGAACGCACACACAGTCATGCACAGGAATATGGGGCAGAGGTTTGGGAAACGGGCTAGCTAGACTCACAGACTCGCATGTTTGGTGATAGATTTAAGTGTGACTGGCAGATATCAAGGGTCTGGGGTGCATGCAATAGGATTTCTGGGTGCTTATGTCCCTGGAGTGATGGATTGAATAGGAGCAGAAAAAGAAACAATATGTTAAGAAATAATACACTACCAAAGGGATTGGGAAGCAGAGAGGAAAGTTAGATGCTCAATGGCGCTATGGACGCTAAAGCAGTCGTCCTCAACCTTCCTTAAAGCTGCAACCCTTGAATACAGCTCCTAACGCTGTGGTGACCCCTAACCATAACATTATTTTGTTGCTATGCCAGGATTGTAATTTTACTAGTTATAAACTAGCTAGTAATATAAACATCTGACATATAGGATATCTGATAGACAGCCTCGCAGGGGTCGAGACCCATAAGTTGAGAACCACAGCATTTTGGCTCTTTGCCAAGCCTTGGTTTTCTCTGGCAATTGTTCAGTAAATGCTTTATTCTACCTGTCAGTCAGCCTTGGTGTGTGTGTGTGTGTGTGTGTGTGTGTGTGTATGTGTGTGTGTGTGTGTGTGTGTGTGTGTGTGTGTGTGTTGGGGGTTGGGTGGTGGTAGTGGCTGCAGCTCTGCTCTGCCAACTGGCTTTTACATTCTAATTTTAAACTGACGCTGTCCCAACTTTCCTGCCACACAGCATTTGCCATTATTAGGCATTTGACAATTAGAAAGGCGATAGCCATTAGCTACCTTTGAATGTCTATATCCCAGTCATTTGCTTATCACAGAGCTCTGAATCAAGTATTATCATCATCAACATCAGCACTATTGTCATGACTACTGTGTGAAATGAAGGCTATGATGTAAGAAACTTGAAACAATTTCCACAGCCAGCAAACTATTGTATCAGAATTCACACTCATCTTTGGGTCTCTGCTCTTGATACAATAGCCTGTTTTCCTTCTGATGACTCATCAGTTGAGCACAGGGAAGTGTGGGTGTGGAGCCAGGTAGCACAGGGTGATATTAGGAAAGCCTGCCTGGAAGCAATAGAATGTTTGTTGTGAGTTTAGAGTTGAGGGATAGGTAGGAGGCTGAAAGTAGTGGTGGAAACCAAACAGGATCCAGGATAAATAGAATAGGACTGTGGACAGTTACCAGTTGCACACCCCTCAATTCCGGTAGAAGTGATCACCTGGAATAAAAGTCACAGCCTGAGACCTAGCAGCTAGTGACAAATGGTTAAGATGAGAAGTTTCAGACAAGGAAACAGAGGAAGCTTGTGATCTCACGTCACTTGTGAATTGTGCTGACTCATGAACGTTCTGAAAAGAACTTAGAAGTAGCTCCAGAGACTGGGGTATGATGGCGTATGAAAGTAGAGAGGAAATGAAGGCAGCAGCAGAGTTCTCCACTCCAGAGTTTCCACTGTGGTCACTGGAGATATGAGTGGCAATTTCAGAGAGCCCAATTTTAGGTAAGTGTGTAAGGGACCCCCAGGAATCAGGACTCCAAGTAGATCACAATGCTCTGCGAAACCATCCTGCTTTCTGTCCCTAGGACTTAGGAAAATACTTCTTTGCTTTAAAGGTATTTAGATGCCAGCTGCATAGTTGATAATAATCTGAACTCTCCGTGTGGCCCCAGAACCCTGTCTAATGTGTTTCTGGACCCACAGTCTGTCCTTTTCTCATTCATTCAATTTGTTGTCAGGGTTACTCAAAGGGGATGTTTGTGTTTGGGCCTGGAGAATTCCTTCTTGGAGTGGGAGTGTTTTGAATAGCACTGGAGAGTTAGCACCCCTGGCTTTTATTTGTGAAATGCCAGCAACTGCCCCCATGCTATCGCATGACACATTGAACATGCCCACACAATTTGAACAATGCAGTAGAGCCCAGACTGTGGCTCTCAGTCATACCTTGAGTGCACTCTGTCAAGATTGTTCCCACCTAAGGCCTATTACTTCACATTAGATTTTTTTTCTACAAAGTTTCTTATTTTTTCTTGTTTTATTGGGGCAGGGGGAGGGAGATGGTCTCAGTACTCTTTTGTCAAAGAGCCTTTTTTCTCCTTCACTTCAAGTGCTTATGACTTTTTAGTCTTTGCCTCTGGTGTTCTCTTTTCAATGGCTTCGAGAGTATTTGAAGAAGATGTTGTGCTTTGAAGCTACTAATATGTTGTTTGTGCTCATTTATATAAAGATAAAGTGAGTGTATAAGCTCAAGGAATAATTACATCTCCCTCCTGGAAAACACATTTTAATAATGAAAGGAATCTTCACTTCATCAAGATGAACTGCAGAGTGTAAAATCATAAATAAAAAGCACAACAGTGAACATTCTTTAATCTTAGTCTGTCCCAAAGATAACGGAATCTCTAGAAGGGCCTGAACCAGTTTCCTGATATCGAAGACTGTCGAGGTGAAAATCACAGCTCCAAGGGCCACCCACACCGTGTTTTTGTTACATATCTCTGTGATCCATCATCGTGACGGGAGCTTGTGGAATGGTACATTTTTGGAATCCCTGTTCAAACTCCTGGGCTCTACAGGGATAGAAATCAAGGAATTGCCGGAGTGGCACATGCGACATTCTTGAGACTAAGGAGAAGCCTTTTCAGAGGCTTCCTGTTAGAGGACTGGCTAATTCCAGGGTATGGATCCTTCAGTGCTCATTCATGACATTAGGGAGGTGATTGAAGGAACAAGGAGGGGCCATTCAAATCTTGACAATAGATTTAATTTGTTTGGTTCATAGTGCCACTAATTGTTTCTTTTATCATTGTCAACATTCATAAAAACATCATGATGAGTTTCATCATGTTCACATGTCTGGAGATTTGTTGAGAAAGACTGGGGTTTTTTCAAGCCTCCCTCCTCTTGAGTCTCTCAGCAGTATGCGTTTGAGATGTCTTTAGGCTTCCAATGCCAGGATTACTTTTTTTTCCTGACATACTTAGGTTATAGAACTAATCTCATACAGTCAAACACAAAATAGACATTATTAGATAGTGAAATTGAAAGTATAGGTTATACCTAAGTGTCTGTTAGCTTGTGAACTGTACGGCACTTCTTTAGAAGGAAAGAATTCCTTTCATCTACAATAACGGGGAGTTTATGTAATTGGCTGTTAGATATCTCTCCATTGTGATTGATGAATACAGCATACTATATAATACATCGTGATGTCCATGAAATTAGAGAGTAGTCAAATTCCAGGGCTTATCATAGATTTCCAAGAACATTCTGAGATCATATGTAAAAGAATAAAAATGTGCGTTTTTCTGGAAGGAGAAACCACAGTGCTCATTAGATCCTCTGGAAGCTGCTTCCCAGTGTTCTGACTGGCTGTTCCAAGGCTTCCTCCACAAACAAAGACATTGATTTCCCTGAGGGAATTCAGCTCCAGTGATTTCCTTAAAACCTTCGCTAGGCTATGGGAGCCCCTGGACCTCAGTGGATGATGTTACTGACTTACCATCCTGAAGGTCAACCTTCAAGAGTATGTGTGGAGCTAGGAAGAGGAAATGTCCTAACAAAGAGTTGCATTAAAAGCCATATAAATTAAGTATTTCTCTGTGTGCTTGTGCATGAAATGCTTAATGGTGTACTGGTTTCCATGCCAACTAGTGCTTCACATTATCTTACTCTTCTAGGACTTAGTATGGTGATTTGACCACCTTACTTTCTGATGTGTCTTTGGGAAATGGCAAGCCTGAGGAAAAAAGAGTTAAGGGCATCTTTAGTATAAGGTCAGAGCAAAAACATTTGTTCTTTTTGACAAGAGTCATTCAGAATGAAAAACCAACTCTATTTCTACCTTGTCTGTGCTGAAATTACCAAGAAAGAGTTATATCTATACTAATACTATATTCAGAGGTAGACTGAAATGTTTTAGGGCCCGAGGCTTATACAATTTAGAACATATATTTAAGAAAGATATTATATTTTGTGAATTCAGTCATGGTAGGGACCTTTTCAAGGCCTTGAGCAAGTGCTTAGCTTCATCAGCAGTACCCCACAAAGACCCATTCACGAGGGGTAAAGACCTAACTTTGAAATGTTTGCATTGTGAGCACTTTCCATTTCACTTTAGTTTGTAATTGCTCTCACCTTTCTGACTACTATCTAGCCAAAACGTCATTCAATGTGACTTTGGGGTATTTGTGTCCTTAAAAGAGTGAGTACCACTACCATGGTGCAGTTCAGGAAAGTCCATCAAGTTTACAAGTTAAAGGAAAATGGAAACGGAGTCTAGATATGGAGGATGCTCTCAGAAGTGCCCTGGCTTAGGAGGGGAAAAGAGAACAGAAACTTTGCTCTGTAATGCAAGCCTTTGTTTTAAGAGAATGACTATTTCACAATTGTTGATTCTGAAACAAAACCATTCGGTGCTTGAATCTCTTCAATCTGTAGAAAACATGGTGATTTCAGTTCTTGTAGTCCCCGTTTGGTTTTTGGTAAGCATTCCAAGGAGTTTGTTGTACTGTACAACTACTAAGAAACATAAGCTGACCAGATCATTTGGGGAAATTGATTTGTGTTCGTAGGCATGAGATTGGTATCTGATCTGGAGACTGACTTAAGTGAATTCCCCTCCTCTCAAAGTGAATGTGTATCAAAAAATCCACTGAGATCCCAGATAGAATGAAAAGGTAGAAAAAGGCAGAAATTGATTTTGGCCAATTGAACTTGGATGGCCTGTGCCCTTGTACTGGGACTTACTCCGGTGACCCTTTTGATTCCTAGGTCTTTCGTCTTACATTAGAGTTATATTATGACTTTATAAGGTCAGCAGCTTGGAGATGATAGACTTTGGAACTTATCGGCTTCTTTACTCTCAGAAAACCATTAACCACACACCAACCACATCTCTGCCATTCATTGTATTTTTCCGGAGGACCCTGTCTTGTTTTCAACGTGGTACCAGTTAGAGTTATCTGGAAGTAGAAACCTCAGTGGAGAAAACAATTCCATTAGACTTCCTGTAGGCAAGCCTAAAGGATATCTTTCTTTTCTTTTTTAAAATAAAGATTTTAAAAAAAATTATGTACCTGACTGTTTTGTTTGTGAGTATGTATGCATGCTATGTGTGTGCCTGGTATACTTGGAGATCAGAAGAGGCTAGCAGATCTCTGGAACTAAAATTAAGGATGGTTGTGATTCACCATGTGGGTGCTGGGATCTGAACCCCAGTCCTCTGCAATAGCAACACGTTCTCTTAACCACTAAGTCAAGTCTCCAGCCAGGCATCTTCTTAATGAATAATGTGGAAGGACCCAGCCCACTGTGGGATTTGCCCTGCTTCCCCGGGGCAGATGGTATTGTATAGTATAAGAAAGCAAACCGAGTAAGTCATGGGGAATAAGCCAGTAGTAGAATTCCTCCATGGGCTCTGGTTCTTTCTTTCGGGTTCATACCTTAACTGTCCTTCATGGTGGATGATTATTAGCTATAAGCTGAAATAAACCCTTTCCTCCTTCAGTTGCTTTTGGTCATGGTGTTTTATTACTAAAACATAAACTTAATCAAGACAAGCCTCAAGTAATATACTAACAATTTCTTTCTTGAAACTCTTCCCTGCCTTGTTCTTTAGTTGTAAAGAGTGTGGGAGGTTTTCTTTCTTGAAGGGGCCTTTTAGCTGTATAACCTTGGGCTCTTCTTCCTCTATGTATCATTTTAATATTAGTTAATATAACTGTCTTCTCATTTTAGAACTTGATATTAATGACTGTGAATATTTGCTTTTATCTTTACCACTCAGCCATGGGCACAAGAGCTCTATTGGAAATATTCACCTTCTACTATAGTTAGGATAATCTACCAATACCTATATCATCACCTAAATTCTCAGTTCACAGCCCGGTTTTGGTTTTGTATTTTCATTCATTGATGAGTGAGAGTTCTGTCTGAGCTATTAAGTTAGAGAGATAAGAATAGTAATGATTCTTTCATATGTGTTTTAATATAATTGTGTTATATGCTCAAGTCTCCTCAATATATCTAATGCCAAAGTTCTCATTTTTCTTCAGAAATTAATATTATAGCCCTCCAACCAATTCATTTCCTTCCTGCCTTAGGTTTTTAACTTATTTTCCACAAGACAGTCAGCTAATCTTTCCAAACACAAAACTGAGTGCTTCACTCCTGTGGGTAAAATCCATTCATGGTTCCTCATGGACTCAGGACTGAGTTTCAAACTTCTATGGCATGTAGCACCCATCCCAGGATGATTGGCTTCTGCATTTTTATTGGCTGCTTGTGTTTTTCGTGTGCACTCCCAGCCTGTTGGAATCCATTAGGGACCCAAATAGCCATGTTTCCTTTTGCTTTTAAAGTAAGCATTTCTAATAAGAATAGGATGGCCAACTCTCTTCCTGTGAGCCTGGAACTTTCCTGCTTCGGCCTCCTGTGTCACCTCCATCACCGCAAACCCTGCATTCCCAGGAAAGCCAAAATGGCTTACCACTTTAGTTCAAAATATCTTTTTAGCTCTAGATTCCCAACTTGTATTTTGAGCATCTGTTTAAGCTGGCTTCTCCTAGAAATCTTCTGATCTCCTCCCCCCCTTTTTTTACTCCAGATTGAAACATGTATTTTTTATTATTATTTTTAATTTTTATTTTATGTGCATTGATGTTCAGCAATACAGACACAGCCTTTATGTCTGTGTGAGTGTATCAGATCCCTTGGAACTGGAGTTACAGACAGGTGTGAGCTGTCACGCGTGTGCTGGGAATAGAACCCAGGTCCTCTGGAAGAGTAGCCAGTGCTCTTAACTGTCCCGTAATCTCTCTGGTCCAATAAAGTAACAATACAGTTGACATTTTGTTGCTGCTGATCTTGTTGTTTATTTGTTTTTCCAGACAGGGTCTCTGTGTAGCTCTGACCATAGTGGAGCTTGCTCTATAGACCAGGCTGGCTTCAAACTCACAGATAGCTACCTGCCTCTGCTGGGATTAAAGGCATGCGCCACTGCTGCCACCCAGCCTGAAACACGTATTCTTGTGTATGCCTCAGAAGAAAGGACCGACTCCATTTGACAGTAGTCTGAACTTGCCATACGTTGGGCTTTCGAAGAAGTGATACTGTGTTCTGTTCCTCCACACAGCTTTCCATTTCAAATACATCTGGCACAGTTCAGCACACGGCTGATCACCGATTGCTGTTTGCTGTGCAATACTAGAAAAACCCAGAACATCTCTTAACTTTCAGTGAGCATGACTTCCATTTTGATGAGTAGACTAGAGCTTCCAAAGCAAGGAAGTCTGACTTCTGCTAGCCAGAAGTTTATACTCAAGTGGCAAGGCAGGAACATGGAATTAAGTACAGAATGTTTTCTTAGACTTTCAGGGGCAGGAAGGCCTGGGGGATAGAGAACAAATCACAGATATATAATCTCATGACCAGAATCCCCCACCCAAACACAGTACAGAATGTTTAGTTGTTAGAGATAGCTAGAGCTGAAGTATTTAATTCGTTTGCCGCCACACACCACCCAAAGAAGGCATGATATCTGAAACACAAAATCTCAATCTCATTTTCTTTCAGTGATAATTATTTTATTTGCCCCGATTTTAATCTTTGAATAAATTTCCGTGGCCCATTGTTCCTTTCCAATAAATCGGCATAATCTCACTTATCAGAGAATGCTAATAATATTTAAATGTGCTCTTACAGCCTGCAAGCTGTTGATCTCTTCTACATTTCCTTTTTACTGCTATTTCTTTTAGAGAATTTTCTCCCACGCTTGTCACCCTTGACTGTTTATTTATACTTAAGAGTGGGGCAATGGAAAGTCTATTGGAAGCTGAGAACCCAGGGGCTCTTTGTTATCTGCTAATGAGTTTTCCAGGTTGAGCATGCCCTCCCCAGCTGTCACCAATGTGATGGGTTTAAGCAGTAGGACTTGTGGGGGTGATTAGGCCACAAGCTCTCCTCTTTCTCTCCTCTGTGAGATCGAAATCCCTATTGAAAGGCTTCATGCATCAACTGGTTCTCTAGATCCTTCACGGTCCAGCATGTGAGAGCCCAGGCCTGTTCCCCTTCGGAAGATGCTGCAACCCACACACTCTCTTGAAAGCAGATACCTGCTCTCATCACATAGCCAAACCTGCCATTCCCAGTGATCCCAGGTTTGCAGAGCTGTGAGAAACTAAAACTCTGTTCCTTATAATTACCCAGCCTTCGGGTTTTGCAAAAGAGACTTGCTGAAGGATAAGCAGAAGGGATACAGTTTTCTCCAGGAACACTCAGTGTTTTGGAGCGTGTTTTCTTTGGCATTATTTGATGGTTTCTGGGGAAGAATTCTCTTAACATTCTGTTCTGTGATGGAATCTACGTCCCTGTGTTCTGTGCAAGGGGAGTGAAGCTACTGTTCTTTGGAATGTGTCAGGCAGTTCTGTTCTGAATTCAATTTCTCCACCCTTGTACCCACCTCCTCAATACAATTCTGGGTCTTCTGGGTTGTTTACATGCAAGCTCTCCAGAGAGTAAGCACCATGTTTTTCAGGAATGGGAGAGTGGTGAGGGGAGAGGAAAGGTAATTTCCAAGCTGCATGGGGCTTGTGAGGAAAGGCCTAGAGTTCTCGCCCTTCACACAGCCCCATTTAGTGCCCCTCATTTTAGCTATATACCCTACTCTTCTATTTTATTACTATTGTTTCTTCTCTTGTCTGTGTCTTTCCAGAGTCTGTGAGGCCCTGGCTATGGATCAGTGGCATCTTCCCTTGCAGGACACTCATATATTTTTTTTTTCCGTAAACCAAGCTAGCCTGGAACTTAAGATATCCACCTGCCTCTGCCTCCAGAGTGCTGGGATTAAAGGCAATTTTTTCTTTAATTTGACAGCTTTCCTTGGCTTACTCATTACTTTTTATGTATTTAATTCTCTGATTCTTATTCTTTTAGAAGCAAAAATACTTTGAAATTTTATTATGGTGTGTGTGTGTGTGTGTGTGTGTGTGTGTGTGTGTGTGAGACGTGTGAATGTGTGGATGCAGGGCCATGTGTGTGTACTGGCATAGTTGTGGAGGTCAGAGTAAACCTGGGGAAGTCTGTTACTTCCTTTTACCTTCCCACCGGTCAAACTTAGGTGGTTAGGTTTTTGTGGCAAATACCTTACCCCTGGGCCATCTTGCAGGCCAGTGGAAATACTCTCTCTCCCTCTGTCTAGTAATAATAAATTCAGTAGCATATATAGTCAATGATATAGTGAACCGGAAGCTGTCCTTTTTAGGAATTTTGGAAAACATTTTAAATGCAAATCCCACAGCACCGCCTGAGTTTCAGCTTTGTCGTCTGTGGTTTCAGTTACTCACAGTCAGCTGCTGTTGACATTATTAAGGAAATTTTACAGATGTAATTTGTTATATGTTCATGGGCATTAAAATGTGAGGCACTTCTACTGAGAAAGGCCTTTTATGTCCTTGTTCTGTCAACAAACAAAAAAGCAAACAAATCTTCAGGCTTTGTTGATTTTGTTTTCTGTTCTCTAATCTTTTCCTCTCTATGTCCTGCTTGAATTACCCTTGCTACGCACCAGTTCTAATGAAAAGAGAACATTTCTTCTCTCTCATTGTAGCTGTACCCCAGTCTGTTCTCTACCCCCAACCCCCACACTGTACTGGTGAGATAACAACAGGCATACTTCTAACCTCAGAATGGAAGTTGTTAGAAACCATCTAGGTTGCTGACGTTTAGAGGTCTGCTAGTCCCTTGGGTTATAATTTCCTGGGCTAGAATATTATGCAGTGGCAGAGCACTTAACTAATATGTGTGAGCTCCTGGGTGCAATATACAGGACTGAAAATTCAATCAACCAACTTAATCAACCAGTTAATCAATCAATCAATCAATCAATCAATCATTAATCAATCAAACCAACAAAAACCCCTCACTGTTTACTGTTTTATCTCAGAGCAAAGGCCCAGGTATTTTATCCTGTCCTTGAAAACATCAGTGCTATTCCGTTTATTAAAGATTGCTCCCCAGAGGGTAATGTGGGTGAGTAGTCCCGAGAAGGCTGATGCCCCTTCCCCAGAAGATTGTATTACTTCTCTAGAAATTTGCCCATCAGCAATCCAGACAAAACCTGCTATCAATTCCCATGCTCTCTCCCTTCCTGAAGTTGAGTGAAGTGTCTATAACATTGATTACTGATTCATTCATCAGAAAGCAGACTATTAAAATGCAGGCATAAATACAGTTTGCATATCAGAAAACTCATGCAAATGAAGGAAAGCTCTGCAAGAGCAGATAGTAATTTTCCAATTAAGTATGACCAATGTGGTGCTTTTTGATATCTTCGTCAGTATTCAAAACTCTCAGATTGCCATACCTACCTAAGTTCTATGGGGTCACTGCTTTTAAACAGAGGCACCAGCAGAGACATTCCTATCCCGCTTGGAGACTGCATGCTTTGACTGTTTTCTATTTGTACAATTATGGAGATTTCACTCCATTTAACACTTTTATGTTTATGTACATGAATATTTATGGGGAGATAGACTTGAGTATTAAAAAAAAATTGTCATCTAACTTCCTTAACTTCATCAGGTTGTTTGTGCAAGGGTATTTCACAAGCACACAAGTTACAAATCAAAGGGATGTGACACACTTTTATATTATCAGGCAGCATGGGGAAGGAAAAAAACGAAATGGAGTTTGTGATCTTTATTACTCAAGGTGACAAGTTAATGTGTGGGTGATGGTGTGCAGCTCCCAAATGAGATTTGTCATATCCCTGGAACTGTGTAAATTGTCCAAAGAGAGAAAAGAGCCCATGCCACAGACTGTCGCTAGATCTCCCGAGGAAGTTAGATTGGAAACTTAAAGCCCACGATTGTTTGTAGGCAGTAAAATGTGTGAAGTGGAGAGTGGGAAGAAACTGTAGCTGCATGAGGAATTTTAATGACCTAAAGTTTCTTTTCTTCTTATTAATTTAGCACAGGGAGGGCAGCGAGACAGGGAAGCCATCAATCTTGCAGATGTCTTTTTCCTTTACACAGGGCAATGAATGGCTGATTTGGCACAAGCATTAAAGAGCAGGAAGCCAAAAAATAGAATCAAGTAAAAATGATTTTATAGTTGTTATTCTTCCTGAGAATATCTGTGCTCCCAGAAGCACATGTCATAGTCAAGAAAATGCCATTGGAAATTCAGGTCCCTGCACGGAGGGGCTGTTGGTCATTCGGAAAGATGTACGATTGAGTGAGACAGACATCTCTAGGGATGCTCTAAGGCCTATTCAGAATTCAAGGCTGTGCACCTCCTGTTTGCTCGTAAGACAGGTGAGCTAAGTTTCTTGCTGGTTACAAAGGTCCAGGGAGGGGAATGGGTTATGTGAAGTCATCAATTCATTATTATCTCCCTTCATATTGATGTGATATCAGAAGAGAATCCCTCTTCCAGATAGGACTACAATGTCCCGTTCAATCTACATATTGGAGTATCTCTGTCCTGATTAGCTGGTAAGAATAAAAATAGGATAAACTTAAAGCACTTGTCTGACTAAATGAGCTAAATATAGTCCAGTAAGGGGCTTCTTCCTTTCTTCCTTCCTTCTTTCCTTCCTTCCTTCCTTCCTTCCATCTGTTCCTTTCTCTCTCTTTCTTTTTCTTTCTTCCTCCCTTTCTTTTGTTTCTAATTTCATTTATATGTGATTTCATCTTATATGTAATTTCATTTTATATATGTGTGTGAGTACAAGCATGCGTGTGCACATGTGTGCCTGGTTCCCAAGAACCAGGCCAGAAAAGGGAACCACATCCATAGAACTGGAGTTGAAGGCAGGTGTTAGCTGCCGTGTGGGTGCTAAGAATTGAACCTTGGTCCTCTTCAAGAGTATCAAGTGGTCTTAACCACTGAGACATCTCTTTAGGTTCATGTTCCATTTTTTCTGTGCCAATTTCAAGCTGTATCTTTTGGAGGGGAATGGTGTTGGATCTTGTAATCCAATATTTAATTTAGTTATGTTAGAAGGGGTTGGGAAATTGCTTTAAAGTCATTGTTAAATCCCAAGATTTAGGTTTGCATATTTTTTCCTTAATATGGGGATCCGTTATTAAACTGCTTCATATTTTTTACTTTATCATTTCGCAAAGAAGTGTTTTGGGTCTCTGGGAGAGTGCAAAGCAGACTCCGATTATAAGCTGTAGATATGTATGTAGATTATAAGCTGTAGATATGTATGTAGATTATAAGCTATAGATATGTATGTAGATTATAAGCTGTAGATACGGTCCAGACTGCCTGCCTTTGAAATAAGACAGCATTACTAGATTTGACACAATGGAAACAGTGCTTGCCATACCAGGCTCTGTTTTCACTCATTTTAAAATTATTTGACTAGGAAAGATCAGAACTCACAGGCCTTTACTGTTCTATGAAGCCAGAGGACCTTAAAAGGAACACTCAGCTAGATTCAAGAACTCCTGTTCTATGTCAAACACCACGACAGATATTGGGGAGTAAAAAAGCCAGTGTTAGACCATACAGAGAAGTAGAGACACTCACCAAACAACTCCAACCAATGCGATGATAAGGGATGTGATAGAGAATTCCAGGCCTCGACTTCAGTGTCAATCGATCTTTGATCCAGTTCATTTCATCTGCCAAAGAAAATATTTATGCATGATGAAATGTCATCTCTCTGCACCACTGGAAATGACCATTTATCAAGTTGTCACTTACTTAGATAGTTTCACTAGATATTGCCCAACAGATGAGATTCGGGGGCAATAAGAGCATTTTAGTAGGGCGCCTTTGACTTATAAGTTCTGATATTCATAATGTTTAGTGTTCTCAGCGTTCTGTGCATTCTGGTCTTTCATTAAAGGGCCAGACAGTTGATTTCCATGGTACTTACCAGGATACAAGTCCTCATAGTTAATAACCTTATTAGAACTCTTCCTCATCCCAGTCAACTCTAATGAAATATTTACTAGATACCAATTGAGTTGCTTCTAAAGTTTTCTGAAAATAACAATATCTTTGATTTGCTTTTTCTTTTTTTAAATCTCAAAGTTGATTTTTAAAATTTGTCTTAGAGGTAGTGTTAGCCTTTTTTTTTCCACTCTAATGACACAGGACAACAACAGGATATCCGAGAGGAGTCCCAGTAAGGATCCAGTACTGGTAGTATAAGAGAAGCCAGAGACCTCCTGCCAGACCAGTGACTCATTGCAATGAACATTAGTGGATATAGCTTTTGGGTTAAAAGGGTAAAATACTGTAGGACATGCCATGACACACTACAGCTTCCATGATGAGATGTTTTTATTTTTTCATTTTTTTAAAGATTTATTTTATTTTATTTTTATGTATATGAGTATGATGTAGATGTTCAGATGGTTGGGAACCTTCATGTGGTTGTTGGGAATTATATTTAGGAGCTGTGCTCTCTTAGGTTGGCCCCACTCATTATGGTCAACTCTTCTCGCTCAATCCCTGCTTGCTTCGGCCTAAAGATTTATTTATTATTATAAGAACACTGTAGCTATCTTCAGGCGTGCCAGAAGAGGGCGTCAGATCTCATTATGGATGGTTGTGAGCCACCATCTGTACTCAGGACCTTGAGAAGAGCAGTCAGTACTCTTACCCACTGAGCCATCTCACCAGCCTAAGATGTTTTTATTTCTTCTTATTATTTTTTATTTTTATTTTTTTAGCAGAGAGGTTGCCTGAGGAGAAGGCAGATATGGAAGGATGGGGAGATGCATGGGATTGGGTGTATGATGTGAAATTCACAAAGGGTCAATAAAAAGTTAGAATGAAAAGTAAGAATCAGTTACATATTCCAATCCAGAAGGACCCTGAGTTCCAGAATTCTGACGAACTGATAATGGAGAAACTAGGGTGTTTTACACAAGTCCCTATGTGACCTGTGTCTGCTCTGTGTTACTTATGGCATTAAGAGTTGAAATTAATGTCTGAAAGCCATGTCCAGATTCGCTCCATTGTCACCTTCCTCGAACCTATGAGCATCTGCTTTGACTCTTCATGCTCTGACATTCAGTTTGCCATTTTGCTCTTTTAGGAGCTGACATCCTTAGAGTTGCTATAGAAACCCTACAGAGCGCATTTACTCCACTTTGTCCATTCTCTGTAACGTGTTACTTCGACTTGCCCAACCCTTTCAGCACACAAGCTAGGAACTCTTGTATGTGCTTCACAAAGATCAGATAATATTGCCTCCTTAAAAGTCACATCAGAGAGAGGGGCCACAGTGTAAGGGACTTTGGGCGTGGAAGGAAATCACTGGATAATATCGGAAGCTTTCTGCAACTGTGTGTACAGCTTATGTCTCTTTAGTTAAATGCATGTGAAGCTTGGGTAAGGGTGAGCGAATAACTTGAAATAATAGTTTTGTGATCGTGGGTGGTAATATTGTTTAACTTGCATTCCTGATACAGACTTTATCTGCACAACGTTCTAAGTCTTTTGAGTCTTACCGAATGGGCCTCCTGAGTAAATTGCCTTACTCTCCTGAACAGAGCATCGGCAGGTTACTCATTTTAACTGTAAAGAGATGACGAGTACTATATCTCCGTGGGGACTGTTTAAAAATACATAAAGCAAAATTACATCCCTTAAGTACACTGAGCCTAAGAGCAGGCAGTCAGCCTGCCAAGTTTTGCTTTGCCTTAGAGAATTAGAATCATTATTGTAAGCACAGACAAAGCTTAGGTTTCTCTTGCAGGTAGATTTCTGATGATTTCATCCTAGACTCTGGCTCAAAAATCCTTTAGTTTCTTATTGGAGCTAAAGAACATTGTCGCACCGAGGCCAGAGGGGGGCACCAGATCATCATGATTGATAGAGAGGCTTAGCTGAGTGCTGCAGAAGGTCCAGGCATTGGGCCTGCAGAGTCTTCTGTTGAGCATTTGCATGAAAACATATTGAGGTTTCTCTGTTTACCGACTCTACCTCCAGTAGCTCTCACCCAGTGTGAGAGGCCCTGTAAGTATTCAGCTAAGGAGGATGCCACAGTTGTCTGTAAGCATTGTCATGAAGCCCCTGTATCTTTTCTCCTCCTTTCCAATTTTAGTCACAGGATAGAGATGGATGGAGAGAGAAAGGGGATACCACCCTGCTCTCTGCTTGGAATATGGGTGAGCGGGGGTGGCCCTTTTTTCTCCTCAAGATGGAAAAGTTGTTCGTTGTTTTCCAGATTTAATTATGATGTTGGTGAGGGAAGGGGACACACTTTTTAAAATGTTCTTATGAGTGGCTTCATTTGCCATATTTCTTAAAGAGGTTTTCATTTCGAAGACACCTTTTAAAACCAATCCCATCACAAGCCTACATCTTCTAGTCCAGAACCAATCAATATCTCACCTTGAATTGTTATTAAGTCTTACAGGCCATCTGCAACTTGCTAGTGTTTTTATGTGCAATAAGTTCATTTAGGGCAGTGGATGAGGGCAGATATAAAAGGTTAGAGTGATTCCTGGACCTGGGTAGGACCTAGAAGAAATGATGGTAATATAATGTGAGATGTAAATGAGTTATTTCATTTAAAACAGAACTTAGAATCTGGTCTAGGATTTCATAAGTACATGAGAATAAATGCTTAAAGATGAGAGAGACCTCTGTGCCAGTCCTATGAGATTGCTATTTTACCAGGGAAACTTACTAACAGGTAATTTTAATATGGGCATATATTCAAAATTGTTTCTTATGCATAGCTTCCATTTAATATTTCAGGGTGCACGTGATCTCATGTTGATAAAAACCTTTGCTGGAGAAGTTCTACAGCATCCGTATACAGAGAGCATATTACAGTAAACTCCAGCATAATTTATTTAACACGTATTTATATAGCAGTTACTATGTGCCATGGACTCTTTTAAACACCATGTAAATATTAGCTGACTTAATCCTCATTATAACGTGAGAATACTGGTGGAATTTCAATTAAGTGATGTGAGAAAAATCCTATAGCCCAGTGCTTGAGATTATGAATCCTTCAATAAATATTTGTTGGAAGAACGAATACCTGAGAGTGACTCAATCAATCAGCCTGTCTTGTTTGGCTATCAGAAAAGCAAACACCACACCAGGATGTGATATTGAGTGGCGTAATAGGTTCAGAGAAACTGGAAACACTGGTATTCTTCTTTTACAGCTGTGCTCAGTTGGTACCAAGGTGCCCTATATAATTCTGCCTCCTGGACAATCACTCGCTTTTATTACTGGCTTAGATCTTTAAATATCATAGTATCTATTATCTTTGGTGACCTGAAGATAGCTGAATTTAATCTATCTTTAATATTTGATTCATTGAATATAAATCTTCATTTTGTCATTGTTTGAGATTTGGAGCAAAAAGTATTATGGTCCTGATTAAAACATTGAGATTTGTTGATTTTTTTACCTTATAATTTGAATTGTATCTTTTTGCTCTAAGCTGAGAAAACATTTGTATTATGTTAGTTAATTGGTCATCAGGGATTAGTAAATGAGAATTTACCATTTTGTATTGCCTTATTATGATTAAAAACATCTACGTGCTAATCCTGAAGGATAAGTTTCAGACACTGTATGGGAACAGTTAAAAGGTAACTGCCAGCTTTTCATGAAGCTGTGCTCTGTGTGTGTGTGTGTGTGTGTTTAGGTTTTGAGACAGGGTCTCACTCTCTAGCCCAGTCTGTTCTGGAATTTAAGATCCTTCTGTCTCATTGTCCTTGAGTAAATGTTTTTATTCAATATCCGTCGGCTCCAATCAATTGTAGGTTCTTTTTAGTCTCACTAAATTAATTGGGTTTAGTCTTATATCTTACCTGTTGAAACATAATTAACATGACAGAAAAGAATCTGTTCCTGTATAATCACAATGTAGGCTTCAGCTGTCCCAGTCTATTCCCAAATAGTGCCTTGAACCGCCTATCTCTTCTATCCCAGTCTTTAACTATCAGCCAAACATTTTGTCTTCCTGAGTCATGACAAATATCTGGTGAAATAGTATTTCCTTTCTCCCCCTCCCCTCCCTTCTCCTCTCCCTCTCCCCCTCCCCTCCTCCTCTCCCTCTCCCCCTCCCCTCCTCCTCTCCCTCTCCCCCTCCCCTCCCCCTCTCCTCCCCCTCCCCCTCTCCCTCTTCCTCATATAACTGTTGAGATGTGACAAGTGAAGGGGCTTGGAAATACAGAAATTTTCATGGGGGAAAATATTCATATCACTCTAAAGTATTTCTCATGGTATTTCTCTTACCTGTTTATTCTCAGCCCTTTCTGCTATAAATTATGACCCATTCTTTAAGGATAAATGACATTTCTTTGGCTATTTTCCCAAGCTTTTGCCCTTTTGCTAGTCCATACTTTATGTTTTGTTAGGTTGATGACTTCGACTTCCTAAGAATAAGTAGCATATGTTTGATTTCTTGTTTGTTATATCTTCTCTATTGCATTATACTCTAGTGTTATTTATCTTTTAAAGATTTATTTATATTCTAGTTTATATTCTAGTGCTGTGTGACCATAAAGCAAGTGCAAGAAAATCTTGGCTTTTACAAAACCTGAAAACGTAACAAATTTAGCTGTTGCCGTAATAAATTATAAAATACCTTGGATAAAATTGTAAAACGATAATCAAAATTCCCCTTTCACTTTGTTTACATTTATTCCTTTTAACTTTACCTTGAATCTAATTGTAGCCAAAGAATTAGTTGGAGATTTTCTCTCGTGGATAAGGTACTGAGATTTGATGTTCTAAAGCATGATTTCCACCATCAATGACGTTATCCAAATCCATTTCTAGCAAGTTACTAAAGATGCATATTAAAATTCTTTTGAAAGATTTTTGGCTAAAACTAATCAATGACTTGAAGTGCTGGGGTGGGAGATACCCAGAAGAGCAGCAACCTCTTCAGAGGAGAAGGGGAGGGGAAGGGGGATGATTGTGGGAGGGGTAACTGGGAGGGGGCAGTCAGTAGGATGTAAAGGGAATAAGGGACAAAAACTAATCTCATGCGTCATATATGTCTTCACAAACTATAGTGGTTAAATGTATGATTGTATTAAAGTAATTTACTTTTATAGGAGATTCTAAATTCCTTGGAATTTTAATGTCAGGCATCTTGTTAAGCACTTGTATTAGGTCGTCAATACTTCTCTTATGGAGAAGTATATATGTAGGCATGGACTATCCCTACATTTGGCATCCTGTCCTGATTTATAACTGGTCTTAATCTGGATGATTTTGGCATATTTCTAGGCACAACATATTTGAGTAGAATTCGGTAACAGCTTTTGATTTCTGACCAAACTTAAAAATATCTGAAGCAATAGAGGGGTTTATGTGTTCATAAAGCCTGGAAGACAAAGAGCCACTTTTCTGTACAGAGATTGTATTTAGTGTTTTGTGGAACTCACAATAATTCATTATTATAATTTTACTTTTACTATGGAATGACAAATACAAGCATTGTCTTTTCTTCTTCTCCTTTTTGTTCTTCTTAGCAGATTTCTTTCTTAAGGCCATACATAAACTTTTTAAATTAAATTATATTCTTTAGACTGCATATAATATACTCACATCATCTTTGGATAAATGGTTGATGATGTTTTTATATCTTTGTTATAGACCTTAACATTACTCAAAGAATCTCGAATTTAAATTTTAATAAGTTTAAAGCATTTTCTTTTAGGAAGACAGCCTCTGCATAATAAAGAGCACACAGTGGGCACATTTCAGGTTCTTCTTGCTAGTATATATAGTCTTGTGGTGATGGATTGCATAAGGATGGTTTTAATCTACCAACCAGAACAGTATAAGAAGTGACATAAAAGTATGTCAATCTTATGAAATCTGTGGACTTGCTGTTTTCTCCGAATGCATTTGCAAAGCATCTCATCTATGACATCATAGAAAAATGGTATTGCAGTGTTTACTGCTTGAGACATATTCTAGTTTAAATTAATGCCACATAAAGTCATCATCTTACTTGAACAAAAGTCTTATTAAATTGGACATGTCTTTTAATGCATGTCATGTAATTAAAATCTTTAGACTTATTTTTCATCTAGAAATAGATTTGAATTAATTAAAAACCAATTATTACAGACTTCCACATAATATTCTGCATGATCTTGCATTTTGTATTTCTTTGTCATTGTGTAGATGAGTATGTTTTAGAAAATCCTGCAAATTAAATATATTTTAAAGTAGAAATTGAAAGAAAATAGTTAGCGATAAAGCAACAAGTATGCATATAAAATTATATCTATATATGTGTATATATATATATATATATATATATATATATATATATATATGTAAGTGTGTGTGTGTGTGTGTGTGTATGCTTAGTAAAGCATTACATATTTAAAAAAAACTATCTAAAACTACCAAAACCCATGAAACATACTGTGGAGAAATAGTTGCTGTCTTAGTTAGGGTTTCCATTGCTGTAGAGAGACACCACGACCAAGGCAACTCCTATAAAGAGCAACACTTCACTGAGGCTGGCTTACAAGTTCAGAGGTTCAGTCCATTGTCGTCAAGACAGGAAACATGGCAGCATCCAGGCAGGCATGGTGCTGGAGGAGCTGAGAGTTCCACATCTTCATCCAAAGGAATCCAGGAGCAGACTGTCTTCCAGGCATCCAGGCCAAGGGTCTCAAAGTCCATCCTCATAGTGACATACTTTCTCAAACAAGGCCACATCTACTCCAACAAGGACACACCTCCTAACAGTACAACTCTGGGAGCCAAGCATATTCACACCATCACAGTTACCTTTCCATACACAGACTTAGAAGCTTTTGTTATTTTCTTTCCTTATAGGCAGGATCTTCCTAGGTATGCCAGGCTGGCTTAGAATTCACAGTGCCCACCCCTCACCTCCCCAGTGCGATGTGAACTAGTGCATACTGCTATTTCAAGCTAACTGAGACAGATTTAAGAAGATGATCTAAGAATACCGGCCATTTTCTCCAAAATAAGAAAAAGCCCAACTGTTAACAATTAACCCCTGGATATCTAGCAGTGCAAACAACAATAGTTTTGTAAAAATAAACAGACGAATGAACATTAGTCAGTATGTCAAAAAAAAAATTATACCCCGACCATGTGTTGATTGATTCTTGTGTGTTAAGTTCACACTGCATGTCAGGCTGAGGGACAGGTACTTTGAGGGCCTTATGGCAACTATTCTTCCCTTGGGACTTCGTTTGAGTAATGAAGAATAATATTAAGGATGGATCCCCAGGGTGGGTAGCTTCAGATCACTGTGAAACCCGAGAACATAGGTAAATAATTCAAAGACATATCAATTTTATGTTGCAAGGTGCTAGGTATGCAAGTTAAAGGCAGTTTAAGAATGTGTTTCTTCAAAAGTAGAATAGTAAGTGTTTTATTTGATAATGCTTCTAAAAGTGGACCCTGGGCAAGGAGGTCCAGACATTAGATTATCCAATGATGACTCTTTCCTTCTATGATCCTGAGTAGAGTATCTGTCTCCAAACATGTTAATCTGCTCTCAGAAAATAAACTGATTTGTACCTTACAGGTAGACCAGCCTCTTTGGTGAAGCTTGGGTTGTAGCTATGGAACTTAGTTCTCAGGGAAATCTGGAGGCCACTGTTGCCCAAAGGCAACTAAACACTTGCATATTAGGAGTCTAAGGTTTCTACTGTCAGCTCTTACCATGATGCCCCATTTATTGCCCTCTTATTACTGGATGCCTGGTATTAACCAAAGGCTCAAACAGAGAGGTATTGTTGCTGTGAGAAATTCTTCCTTATCAATTTAGGAACTCAGAAACAAAATAGGCTCTCTGCTTTTCCCCAAGCCTCATTCTAGGATATTACAGACAACAGCAAGCAAGTGAAGAAAAGTGGTTTCAACAGTGGTTTTGATTCTTAAGAATGGCCTCTGGGGGCTGGAGAGATGGTTCAGCAGTTAAACACAGTGACTGCTCTTCCAGAGGACCTGGAATTGATTCCCAGCACCCACACAGCAGCTAACAATTGTCTGAACTCCTATTTCAGGAGATCTGAGACCCCCCCTACAGACATACATGCAGACAAAACACCAATGTGCATTAAAAAAAATGGCCTTTGAAAATTCCTCAGTAACTCCATTTTGCATGGGAATACAGTAGAACATAGAGATTAGTATAATTTTCTCATAATCATGCACACACATACTTACTGCATGATATATATAGTCAGGATTTCGACAAGAGCTGTGTAGATATAAGGCTCTTGGTAATCTCAGTGTTGTGGTTGCTTGTAAAGTTCCTTCCTTTAAAAATTGTCCTTGGGTACTTTTTTTAATTGTGTGTGATACTCTCTTATTAAGAAAATGATCCAAAAACGTTGTTTCTATATGATCCAGAGACACCAGAAAAGATATTTTTCCTATTAATGAAAAACATGTCCTGCTTCTTTATTTTTGTCACCTTGGATTATTATTGTACCTGCCATCTTTTGTGAAAACGACCTGAAGGCAGACTAAAACACTGTGTCCTGTAAGCCTGACATTATCTACTTGATTTAGTTCCATTAATACCTGTATGATCAGACTGTGCAAAAATTAGCATACATTATTAACTAAACCAATTGAAGTAGAAACAGAAAGCAAAAGAGCTGATATAATATTTAATAGATTCCCTAATTAATGTCTTTGCATTTTCCCCTTCTAGTTCAAGGGGCTGAGCCCACAGCTTGCACAGGTAGGATAATTGTCCTATGAATGAGCTACATCACCAACACACTATTTAATTTTTATGAATGCCTAACAAGATTTCACTTAGAACATATACAAACAATATTCAACAATCGCCTTTCCTCTTTGGGTTAATGGTGTTAGCCTCCTGGGAAAGGAAAGTTAAGTTTGGGAATATATTTATTCCCTGGAGTTGCTCTCTTTAGCCATCTGAGAAAAAGATCTCAGCAGATAAGTAGAGTATGTTGTAGCATACACCGAGCTTTGCTGAAACAGTACACTTGAATAACTTTTCTAGATTCAAAGCTAACAACCACATTAACCAAAAGGACTTGGGACAAAGAATTGGTTGAGTTCCTTTTGAAGATCTGCCTTAAGCGCCACGGTAAGAAGTATGTTTCCCACTACATCATTCGAGGTAGAACACATTTGCATGTCTGTAAGCCTTCATACTTCAGGATATTATGTGGGCAGGAAAGGGAGAGTTATAGTCACACTGTTTCTATAGGACAACTCTTTTATAGGGAAAACTACAAGAAATGATCATCTAAGAGCTTCGGTGTATGTTGAAATATCTCCATCTTGAGACATGTTTGGAACGAAATAGTTCAAAATCACACACAGTACTGGTATGGTTTGAATGTGTGTCCTTTTGAAATTCATACATTTGGATATAAGTGACAAAGTAATAGGCTTGAGGCCTAGGGCTTTGGGAAATAATTAAATCCTGAGGGTTCTGTCCCTACACATATGACCTCAGATTCCTTCCTGTGTCTTCTATCTCTTCTACCACATGAAGAAGCAGTGTTGGACTCTGTCTGCTTTGTGGTGTACAGCAAGAATCTGCCATGTTGGAAACAAGGAGGAAGTGTCTAGAGGACATTTAACCCACTAGCACTTTCATCTTGACTTTTCCAGGGTTCAGAACTTTGGAAAGTAAGTTTCTGCTGTTGATAAATTATCCAGACTTGGACATTTTGTTTTAGCAGCATGAACAGACTAACACAGATTTGGGGAAATCATATAAAATTGCAATTGCCCCTTAAAATTCTCTGAAATTTTGAATGGTTGAGCTTTAATAATGGAGGACGTTGGTAGTGAAAATATGTGTGAGTTTACAGAAATGGAGGTGTAGTCAGAGACACATAGCTTAGCCTGTCTCCTGAAAAGACTAAAAATACCATCAGACGTCTGACTGCTAGCTGCTTTTGCTTAGGTCTTTCAGTAGGGAAGGCTCTGGAGCATGAAGGTCTACAGATGTTGTGTATGTTGGCAATAACTGTCAATATCATAATCATTTTAAACCATTAATTATTCTGGAGAGATGCCTAAACAGATTGTTTTAGAATGTTTCATTTATGCCCATTGGTTTTAGAGTAATATTTTCATGTTAATTAACCTATAATGGAGATGATAGTGCATTTGATAAATATCAATATTTTTCTGTATTATTGAAGTTGCACTGTGTATCTCCTTGCTTTGTTCAAAATTAAGGCAACACTGATTATTGAGGGGTGGTTGGCTAAGTTTGGCAGAAGGCTCAAGAATATTACTTTTACAGCTACTATGTCCCAGGTAATAGTGGGTGGAACAGCTAAAGAGTAAACCCTACATGATTGCTTGTAGGGATTAGTTAATGCCAACAAATGGAACACCTCTGTGAACTCAGCTATCAGTGAAAGGAGCCATGTTTTCTATAGGAATGTAACTAGAATTTCTGCTAGAGTAGTGGTGCTATCAAAGTCCTTCCACATATATGTCTTATAGAGGATATTGGTTGCCATACAACAGAAAATAAAAACAGGCTCACTGGGCTCAGAGAAAGAAAAGTCAAGTATAAACATGTGCAGCTAGAATTTTCCTAGATATTTAAAAAAAAAATGCCTGTCAAGGAGAGGTGGATTGGGGATAGGGGAGTCAGGGGAATGAGAGAGGGGGGGGGGATGGTGGTCAGGATGTAATATATAAGAGAAGAATAAAAAATGAAAGAAAAAGTGGTGCAGTTGGGGAAACATGTTGAAATTATGCATTTTAACATTTATTGTAAAAGACCAAATTTGCTTGTGAATTGTATTGAAAATACTGATATGAAGAAGTGTAGGGATAATCTCTTGTGTACTGTGTAGAAGAACCACCTGACAAGTAAAAGCTAATGGAAAGTAAGCTGAGGCAGGAGTAGAAGGTGGGACTTCTGGCTGGAAAAGTGTCAAGAGGGAGTGGGGATTTTTGGACTGGAAGGCAGAGAAGATGGAAGTAAGAAGCTGAGAGGAGGAAGCCAGATTCATAGCTGAACTCAGGCTAGAACCAGCCTAGCTGATGGACTAGGCATTTATTAATACTACTAAATCTCTGAGTTATTATTCTGGAGCTAGGACACAAGTGGAAAAGCCCATGGCTTTAAAGAAGTGATCCTCTTAACAGGTATTTGTGGATGATGTAGTTAGTGTCGGATGCAGACAAGGCCTACAGGTTACAAAGAAGCAGAGCCAAAACTGGGGCCAGGTTAGAGTAGGACTGAGTCCTTTCCTTTGTTGCTTTTATGACAGGGAACAGGGAGCCGAGTGCTGATCTCAGGTCCAAGACTAGACTGTTCTATAGAAGAGTGACTGAAAGAGTGTGTCTGAGGGTGACTTAAGCTTAAATTTCTGTATTAGTAGGAAAGCATTGGTTTTCTTTAAAAAAAAATTCCTTTTAGGCCAGTGAGATGTTGGGAGGGAATAGGTGCTTGTGGGCAGATTGCTTGGATCTTTTCCTGGAACCCACAAAGTGATTTAACTACTGAGTTATCCTCTGACTTCAACATGCTTGTGTGGGTTTACACACACACACACACACACACACACACACACACACACACACACACACACACACCACACAGATCTCTTTTCAAGGAGCACATAAGCCCAGAGGGGAAACATGATGAGAGTTTTAAGGTGGCACCTATATTTGGGAGAAATGGAAGGTGAGTAGCAATATGTTTTGAGGAAAGCAACTAGAAGAGAAGTGGATTTGGAGTGTGAGAAAGTTGTTCTGGGAACAGAGGAGATCTATGGAGAAGATGCTAGACAACTAACATGAAAGAATCAGCTGTGGCTGTAAACAGTTGAGAGTGTTTCTGGCACTGCCATGATGGGCTATGTTGGCACACCTGTTTCCACATGGGCACTCCATGAAGGTGATATCATTCATGATTCTGGTTGAGAAAGAAAGATGAAAGCTGCTGAAATCAAATGGGAGCTGTTTGGGACAACTCGAATACAAAAATATGAGGCTAAGAGGGAACAATTCTTCCCCCCCGGATTGCCTGCAAAGTCATAGTAGCATCAATGGCAGCCACACAGCTACAGTCTCCAGAGGCTATTGGCATCGTCTGCACAAGTAATTCTACAATGACAACCATTTGTTCAACTCTGGGCTTTTGCCACTTTATCTTATTAATCATCGTGGGAAACAATTCTCATTCTAAAAACTAGATGTAATCTTCTAATGCTGTCATTACAAACTTCCTGTGCTACTGACATGGCTCAGCAGTTAAATGTACTTGCCACCAAGTTTAGTGACCCAACTTGGATTCCCAGGACCCACATGGTCGAAGGCAAGTACTGAATCCTGAAGTTGTTCTCCGATCTTTGCATGCATGCACTGTGATCAACCTGTGTGCACAAAAGACATGCACGTATGCAATAAGTAAATACATGTAATTAAAATAATTAAAAGATCTCTTCTCTCCTCCCAGGTTCTTTGAACATTCGATGGCTGGGTGCTGGTGTTGCAGTGGCCCCAGATAGATTTTTACTCTTTGCATCACCTTTCTCTAACTTTACAAAACTTTGTTGGTAGGAGTGTTTGTTTGTGTGCACAGGCATACCTCTGTGTACTTGAAACAAAGAATTTCAAATCTGACTTCAAGAAACTTCTGGGAGTGGAGAAGTGTAACCCAGTGAGGCCTGTATCTCTGGATTGGAAATGCATAAATTGAATTTTAAGGTGTAAACAATCAATATTCCACAACCTATGGAAACACATTTAATCATGCCCCATTTTGTTTTGCTTTATAAAATACTTATTTAATCCCTCCCAGATGTTATCATACATAATTAACTGAATCAAAGGTATTTTTTGCCGACAATTGCATCAAGATTCTGTGGCTGGAGGGTGCTGTGGGTAATCAACATTTTTATAGAACGATTCTAGAAAGTGTTCATTTCTGTTGACATGAGGCTGGCATAATGTATGCCTCCAAGTTGTTATTATTTGTGAATAATAAGATAGTTTATAAGCTTCTTACCGATTTTAGTCAAGATGTAATTCTTTATCCAGCTAATGAGGGATTGTTAACATATAAGTAACATTCTGAGAGTGTGTCTTGCCCATTCTAGTAATTCAAATACTTACCCAAATTGGTAATAAAATCAAGATCTAAATTCAAGAGCACTTTTGTGTCCTTCCTCATTTGAAGGTAGAACATGAACTAAATTAAGACCCAATATAATTTATTGGACTTTTAAAAGCTTTGTGCACTTTTCCTTAAAAAATGCCCTGAAGCATTAGCAATAAAATTAACTTAAGCATCTGCATCTACTTATTGCAATAATGATCTACTCAAATGGAAACCAGGAGTGTGCAAATCAAGCAATATGCTCAGTTATCCTTGGAATATTAACGGGTGCGTTAAAGATATATGGTTATTTTAATTAGGAAGAGTGACAATGTTTCTAATGCTGCACCCCCTTAAAAAAAAACAACATATTCTGCAGCCAACAAAGCAGGCGAATGTATGTCAGCGGTAATACAGAAGTCACCACCCGGATCCGAATGTGGATATCCTTGCTTCCTGTCTGGCACTGCCAGGGCCTTCCACCCTCAGACTCTGCAGGAGATGCCTTTATAGGGCTGTATCCTACGCACATACCAGTGCAAAACATAACTCTCACCTCAAGGAGCATAAGAGTTTATTCTTGAGTCATATTTGAGTGCTGTGGCATGAGAATTTGTATTTCAGTGTGGAAGCAAGTTCATGAAGTGTTTATAGGTACATAGCAAAAGAAAGTTATGAGGCACTTTTCAAAAACATTGGCAAGGATATCTAGTAGATTGGTTACAGCCATGTGGGGAAATCTCTGCTATGAGTCTCAGATACTATCTGTTGACAGGTGCGGTTTGTATTGGTAGAAGTTTGGGTCTACTAAATTAAAAGGTCTACTAAATTACAATAACCCCAAAAGTTTTAACGTACAGTGAAAAGTATGTTAGGTTAAACACAGAAGTAGACAACAAATGGTTAATGAAGGAGTTAAAGTCAGCCTAAGGTAATGTTGGCTCCGAAGTTGCAAAATCTGAACTCTGTACAATCAAGCAGTAATTAGCTAGTCTTCAGAATGTTTAACGTAAGTTTTTTTCTAAATTTCAGTTCATATATATATACAAGCAATCCACCATTGAATAGCTGTGTGGGTCTCATGTAGCTCCCTTGTATGCCTGTTCCCAGGGATGCACACATTTGTTGTTCCATGTGCTAGGACTTCTAGTAGGTCATAGAGAAGGTCCTGTACATTTCTGTTTCCTTTATTTAGACAAAATATAAGAAAACACACACACACACAACTTGTGTGGGTATGAAAGGAGTTCTGAAAGTTTTGTGTACCTAATTTTCTTTCTTGCACAGGGACCTCTTTTTGTGTTAATGGGGTGACAATGTCGCCTTGATAGTTAAACATAACAAAATCTCTTCTGGCTAAAATATGCCTCTTAGATGAACACTCACTCTGCCCAAAGTTCACATTCCTGTGTAGGCTGGTACTTTCCTTACAAATAGTTCTGCAGTGTGCTGCTCCTGTCCTTTCCAGGATGGCTGCAGAAGAACACTAATGAATTGTCCCTGTGGTGGGTGGGAATTAGACATTGGAAGGTGGAGGATTGCTCCAATCCCTTGCCTCCTGTAGGCCAGTGTGTTCATTTTCTCCTCTTTGGTCTTAGCCCTCTTCCTGGCTGGTTTTATGGTTTTCACATTTTCTAAGCACAGGCAGCGCTTGCTCTTGTGATTTCTTCCTTCTTCATCTCTGTTGTGTTTATGATGCAAGTGTCAGAGGTTTGGCTGCTACTCATTTAACCCCAGTGAGGCAGCCAGCCATCAGGCTGCCATCCCAGATATTCACTCTGGATCACGGCAGTTAGGGATTACTTGCATGACACATAGGCCATGGGGAATACAGCATAGTATCTCAGGCCACTTGCCATTTTTATTACACCACAATCAACTCAAATTTCAAGGTCAATTTGTCCCAGGTTTTCAGAGTTCCAACCTGTACCATTTTCTCTTAACCTGGGATGGTTTGCTCCTCTTGACTCTGATCTATTGCTCTTTGTGCCTTGTCTTGACCCTGAAGTTTTCCTCTTATTTTCAACAGTAAAGAAGCAGCCCTTCACAGAAGGGAAGTCTGAGGGGGAAAAGGAGACCCAGATGATCAATTTTTTTTGTAATCTTAAATCAAACCTAAGTCTCAGCTCTAGCTCTCCAGGCTGGTTGAGTGACATGAAATCAGATCAGAGGGGCTGGAGTACATATTGGATCCCCAGTGAGCAGGGGAAGTGGTTCTGTCACAGAGTCCTAGTCAATAACTTCACAGTGTCAACAAGATGGGGTCTAGTTGTCATCTAAAATTATTTACTTCTTCATCCCAGAAATAGAAAACAGCTCCCTTATCATTAACTATTTTGGTGAGGATGGAAAAGGAACTGTTTTAGTTAGGGTTTCTATTGCTGTGAAGAGACACCATGACCATGGAAAATTTTACAAAGAAAACCGTTTAGTTTAGTCTGACCAGTTCAGGGGTTTAGATCATTATCATCAGGGCAGGGGACAATGCGCTATAGAGGTAGCTGAGAGTTCTATATCTGGATCAGCAGGCAGCAGGAAGAGAGAGTGAGCCATTGGGTCTGGCTTGAGCTTCTGGAGCCTCAAAGTGCACCCCCAGTGACACACTCAAACAAAGCCACACCTACTCTAAGAAGACCACACATCCTAATAATGCTACTCCCTATGAGCATATGAGAACCATTTTCATTCAAACCACCACAGAAACAAATTTTCCTTCCTTCCTTCCTTCCTTCCTTCCTTCCTTCCTTCCTTCCTTCCTTCCTTCCTTCCTTTCTTTCTTTCTTTCTTTCTTTCTTTCTTTCTTTCTTTCTTTCTTTCTTACTACAGCCTTAGGTAACAGCTGTGTTAATTTGTCAGGACCATCATAACAAAATCCATGGACTGCATTTCTTCAAAACAGAACTGTATTCCCTCACAACTCTGAATGTTTGAAGGCTAAGGTCAAGGTTACTTTAGTTGTCTTCTTAGACTTTTTGTTCTCTTGTACATGGTCTCTCTTTGTGAAGTCATTGCTAGTGTCTCTTCCTCTTTAGAGGACTCAAGTTGTATTGGATTAGGGCCCTTGAGGGGTAAGTTTGCTGAAAGTGATAAACATACTACATTTAACACATTACTATCTACTACATTTAACACATTACCATCACTCAGTTTTTAGGGAAACTTAGATTAGCGATTGGTGTTGTGCATTTTAAGAATTTGGGCAAATGTCTAATATTCTTACTACATTATATGGAGCATTTTAACTGCCTAAAAAAAAAATCTGTGAGCTTTGTTGACCCTACCTTAAACCCTGGTAAACACTAATTTTTTATTTTGTTGTCTTAGATTTATATGTTAGATAGCATCTTTTACTTAGTAGTTGAGATGGCTAATGTTAATTGTCAGTTTGACAGAATCCAGAGTTACCTGGTCGACAAGCCTTTTGCCATTCCTGTTAGGGATTATCTTAATTAAATTAATTGAGGTAGGAATACCCTCTGACCATGAGTGGTACTCTTCCTTGGATTAGAATTCCAGCCTGTATAAAATGTGGAAATCCAGGTGAGCATCAGCATACATTCACTGTGGTCTGTTCCTGGGACCTCTGCTAAGAATGCGTGATTCTGTAAGAAATGATCAAATTGTCTTCCACTTTGCATTCCTCTCAACAACACATGCACACTCTTGCTATCCCATGTGCTTGCCAATACAATTATGCCCTGTTCTGGAGCAGGATAAATCTAGTATATGTGTTTCAGTTTGCATTTTCCTCCTGATATATGAAGTGGGAATTTTTTGTTTATATGTGTACATGATATTTGCATATCTACTTTAGTGGGTTCAATGCTTAGGCCTTTGATCCACTTGTCTTATTGGGCAGCTTGCTTTTTAATGTTACCCTTAAGTCTAAATATTTATATTATAGTCCTCAATTGTTTATCTTTTTGGTAAGTATCATCTCCCCATCTGTATCATGTCATTCTAGTGGTATTCTATTTTGCATAGCAGAATATTTTAATTGTAGTGAAATATAGTTTATTAGTAATGACTTTCATGCGTACTAACTCTGGCTTTGTATTTAATGTTATTGCCATTTCCAAGGTCAACTAGTTTTCTCCTATATTATAGTCTATGGAATGTTTACACTTTAGTTCTAGGTGTGTGATCCTTTTGAAACTAATTCTCATACAAGTCATAGACTTGTGTCACTCTTTTGACTGTGAGCATCCATTGTCCCAGCACCATTTGTTGAAAAGATGTCTTGCTTTTTGTTGAAGATCAGTCAGTGTGCTTTTTATCTTTTTATTTTTTTTCATTGATCTATTTGACTATTTTTTAAATCAATACTACAGATTTTGTTGACTGTAACTTCATAGTAAGGCATTAAGTATCAGCTTTCTTACATTGTTTTTCCTAAATAAAGTTGTTGGTTATTATGGTTCCTTTGTTTCTCCGTAGCAACTATGGAATCAATTGGATGACATACAAAATAGATTGATGGAATCTTACTTGACCTTGCTTTGACTCTACAGGTCAGTTTGGAGAAAATGAGCATCTTTATAATGATTATTTTTGTCTATGAGAATTAAATGTCTTTCTATTTATTTAGTTATCTGTCTCTGTCTTTATCTCTGTGTATGTGTGCTTTGAAGAGCAAAAGTTAGCGTCAAGAGTATTCTTTAACATTGCTTTACTTTTGGAGACAAAGCTGGTCCCTGAACTGGGACCTGATTGATTTGATTAGGCTCCTCACAGAGATTCTTCTGGTGGGAGGGATTGAACTCAGGTTTTCATGTTTGCAAGGCAATCAATTAAGTGTGTAAGCCATCTTTCTGGACCTATTTATTGAACATTCTTCATATATTTATCTTTTTCTCATATAGATCTTATTCATATTTGACTTATACCATTGTACTGGCTATTTTTGTGTCAACTTGACACAGCTGGAGTTATCACAGAGAAAGGAGCTTCAGTTGAGGAAATGCCTCCATGAGATCCAACTGTAAGGCATTTTCTCAATTAGTGATCACGGGGGAAAGGCCCCTTGTGGGTGGGACCATCCCTGGGCTGTATTCTTGGTTCTATAAGAGAGCAGACTGAGCAAGCCAGGGGAGGCATGCCAGTAAAGAACATCCCTCCATGGCCTCTGCATCAGCTCCTGCTCCCTGACCTGTTTGAGTTCCAGTCCTGACTTCCTTTGGTGATGAACAGCAGCATGGAAGTGTAAGCCAAATAAACCCTTTCCTCCCCAACTTGCTTCTTGGTCATGATGTTTGTGCAGGAATAGGAACCCTGACTAAGACAACCATATGATTTCATTTTTGGAGATATTTATATAAATGCTGCAGTGTATTTAATTTTGATTCTAGCCAGTCAGTACAAATATAGGATGTAACAGTATGCTAAATTGACCTTGTATCTTGAAACTTTGCTACATTTGTTTTTATATCAAGGGGTCTTTTCTGATGTATGCTGGTTTTCTACATAGACAGTCATGTCTTGTGAGAACAGGATGATTTTGTTTATTCTTTCCTTTTTACTCCTCTTTGTTGTCTTAATTATGTTATTGGGATTTCCAAGACATAGAAAACATTGAGGTGAAGATAAACACACTTGTTTTATTCCTGGTCTCAGAATGTTTTGAGTTTCTCATCACTAGCTTTACTATTAACTTTGTTTTATTTTACCTTGAAGATTTATTTTATAAATAAGAGGATAGTCTCCTTTATTGTTAACTTTGTTAGTAGTTTGGTTCTAAATCAGCATTACATTTGCCAATTACTTTTTGCACATAGTACTAATGATAATGTGATTTTGCTTCTTTTGGCTATTGATATGATGGCCTACATTAATGGATTTTTCAAATGTTGAGACATACTTGCCTACTTGGAATAGATCCCTGTGATTCAGTTTTTACTAATGATTTTATACAGGATTTTTTTTTTTGTATTATTGACTCATGTTTATTACATTATGATCTACTGAAAGTTACTTGACAAATTTTTGTGTGGGTTGTTCTCTCTAGTACAAGTAGGATAGGAAACAACACTATGATTTATAGGTATGTCTCTTCTACTTCCAGATCTCCCATATTCTACTTAGTAGAGAATCTGCAGCATTTATGGCAGGTGGATGTCTGACAATGATAGCATCCTCACTATTCTTTTTCATTGCCTAGATACACACAGATGGGACTTAGAGCTCCTGAAAGAAGAACAGAAGAGTAGGATACTGACTTATATACAGTGGCTCTATCTAAGGCAGTATGATCAGCATCTATATAATACATTTTGTTCTGAGCCACAGACTCTTCTTTGCCATTTAAGACCAATGTAAACCACAGAACAGAGTCTAAACCGTGTTTTTTGAAACCTCCTCTGTCAATGAAATTAATCTGTGTCTGTTCACCTTAGCCTCAGGCAGACTCTATGGACACTGCCAAAGAGCAACCACGTTCTTCACCAAAACATCACAAAGACAGTCTCGAGACCACATACTAAAATTCTTCTCCTCTGAAACTCTAGAACCAGGCTTCCCCAGGTCAAACCGCAGCACCAATATCTTCCATATTCCCACTAGGATGGCTAGTAAAGCCTCACTTAACGTATTCCACGGCTTTCCAAATCTAGAGTCTCAAAACCCACACTCTTCCAAACAAAAGCATGGTCAAGCCTATCACAGGGATAGCCAAGTGTATGGTACCAACTTCTCTCCTAGCTAGGGTTTCATTGCTGTGAAGAGACACCATGACCAAGGCAACTTTGCTAAAGGACAACGTTTAAGTGGGGCTGCCTTACAGTTTCCGAGGTCAGTCGTTATCGGCACGCTGGGAAGTATGGCAGCACGCAGGCAGACACAGTGCTGGTGAAGAAGCTGAGTTTCTCTACCTTGATCCAATGCCAGCAGCCAGAAGAGGACTGACTTCCACACTGGGTATAGCTGAGCATAGGGTCTCAAAGCTCACCCTCACAGTGACTCACTTCATCCAGCAAGACCACACCGATCCCAACAAGGCCACACCTCCTAGAAGTGTCACTTCCCATGGCTTAAGCATATTCAAACCACCACATAAGTCCTCTACTGATCGTTCAGTCTGCCTTCTAAATTCATAAGGCCACCACATATCGAAGGGTATGTTCCTTTTTTTTTTAATGGCCTAACAAGGGGATAACAAGACAAGTAGATATCAGGAGTGTCTGGCAGTAGGGACTTGAAAAGGGCTGTGGAGCTGGGCGGTGGTGGTGTACGCCTTTAATCCCAGCACTTGGGAAGCAGAGGCAGATGGATTTCTGAGTTCGAGGCCAGCCTGGTCTACAGAGTGAGTTCCAGGGCAGCCAGGGCTATACAGAGAAACCCTGTCACGAAAAAACCAAAAGAAAAAAAATGTATTTAAAAAACAAAGAAAAGTGCTGTGGAAATGGTAGCTTCTCAGAGCCAGAGCTTTACTAAAAACAAAATAAACAAAACAACAGCAACAGCAACAACAAGTGGATTCTGTAAATCTCATTACACTGCCTCAACACTGGAAGCATTCAAACTCTATCATTTTCATGAGAGATTAAGCTTTCAACTCAGGAAGGAGAACAAAAAGAGGTAGAAAGGGCCTGAAAGGTGATAAGACCAGTGAGAATGATCATCAGAAAGATGTTTTATTAAACATAAGTGGGAAGTGACCTCTGTGTCTTCCTCTTGGCCTCATCTCCTCCCAGTCTTCCTTCCTGACACCCCTTCTCCCAGCTCTGCAAGCTCCTCAGGAGGCTTCTGAGGGGGAGACACCACGTCACCAGGAGCTGTCTCTTTATCAGCCCCTAGCTTATTGTCATTGGTGCAGGCACACAGGGAGTAAGGTCTGGACCAGGAGTCTATGCTCCAATCATTCTGCCTGTTTTCTATTTCTCTGTGTCATCTAATTCTGTCTTCTGTGCTAGATATTTTATGAATCAGCATTGATTAGCATCTTTTTATGATGTTGAGATGGAAATTCAAAAGCAAATTGTTTTGTTTCCATGTATCCCAGTGTATCCCAGTGTCTATAAGAGGCACACAGTGCTCAATAATTATTTTCTTTGCTCAATGAATGGATAGATGAAGATGACTTAGCTAAAAGGTAAGAAAGGTGAGGTGTAAATATCACTCCCTCACTTGCAACTCTTTCTTCTTACTTACTCTAAAAGGAATTATAATCAAGATAAATACAGTATTCCGGGATAAGGTAGATAGATTTCCAGTGTAATTTGTTTATATCAAGCACAGTATATCAAGCAACTTGCAGTCGCTCAATGGGAGTGCTAAGTGTGCTGAAATGAATGAGATGCTGTTGCCAGGGACTTTGGAATTTTGTGAGAGTGGGAGGCAGAGATGAATGGAAGGAGTGTTGCCATGATGGGGTTCCTCTCTGCCTGTGGCTAGCTGGCACCTCTTTATGAGGTTACCTAAGCAAATCTCTACTTCAAGCTTATTCCAGTAAGGTGTACCTTTAGGCAGAGATTTCTACTGTGGTGAATTAATGGAATCAATAAAAGATTAGCAAAGATTCCTTGGAAACTCACAAGTCAGCTAAAACTGTGCATACACACATTTGGGTAAAGAATTTTTTTCTTTCACTGTTTCCAAGTAATTATAAACAACAAAAAATTATTTTACTTTGTAATATCGTCATGGGAAACATTAGAATCAACTGTACACTATTTTTCTTTTTGTTTTTATGCTGAAGGTAGAACCCAGGGTCTCCTGCATGCTGAGTGCATGCCGCACCACTGAGCTATCACCAGCCCTGCCTTCATTTTTGAACTGTACACAATTTTAATGAGGAGTTATATGTGCAAGGGGCAAGTGAAAGCTGTGGATTCTGCAATCCTGTCATGCAGATTTTGATAGAATGTTTGAATATTTATACGATGTGAAATTTTAAAATGAGAGGACTAGAGAGCAGAGCATCGAAACTGTATCCAATTGCAAATCCCATCTCAGATTTATGTCCTCTGTGAGCGCGTGCTGAGACTCTCAACCTGTGTGGAGCTTTTCGACGTTAGAACAGAGGCATGCTTTGCACTCCTCTCAAAACAATTGCTGACTTTGTATTCTGATGGCTAAATATGTATCCTGTTTGCTGTGCACGGTTGTGGTTTTCGAATGTACACTTGAACTTAATAAGCTAGACCTGTGTGAAATTTAAAATAAATGTTGCAAATGTCAGCTTCTTAAGATGAAATGGGATTTAGAATCTGGTCATATGTTAAGGAACCCCAAATATTTACTTAGATAAAATACGTTTTAATGACAATCAAAATGTATTTTTTTCAGTGCTAGAAAATGAAAGACAACCCACTGTCATCAAAGGAATCAGGAGAAAGAGCATTATAATAAATAGCCAGAGGACACGGGCAAATTAAAGAGAGAACATATAAGCAAGACCAAATCCTTAATTCTCTTACTTAGGACTTTGGTTGAGAGTGCATTTCCATTATGATTTATTTTTGCAAACTGAGAATATCAGCAAATACAGAGACACAAGGGACTTTCCTTCCAGTGAACATCACTATTGGTACAAATCCTGGGCTGAAGCTGAAGCTATTAGAAAGAGCTTTGCTTATTGTTTTTATATTGACTGGCATCCTGGCTGAGAAGACTGTACCAGTGCACTTACTGTTCTTAAATTATATTACGGGAGAATAAATAGTTAATTTGGTTTATTTAGTCAGCCTCTGATACTGATCTGTTTGCATATTGTCTCAGACTCGTTTGCCTATTTTTGGCTACATCCATGTTTACCTTAATATCTACTGCGAGAGAATTCTCTCCTTCAGGGATAATGCTCAGAAATAGATTTTGTTGGAAATGTTCTCTCACATGAGACTTGCAGCATGGCGGTTCTAGGGCTCATCTGCTTAATGGCTTCGTTGACATAATGAGATACTACTTGGTACTCTCTGAGTGCTCACCCATTCCGCTCGAGTCCTCAGAGATAACAGCCTTGCTGTTATCCCAAAGCACACAGCACGACGGTGGAGCCAAAGACATCATTCATTTGTGGATGACCGTGAAATGAAGTGGAATTGGCTTCCAGTGAACGTAAGATATAAGCCAGGGCTAGAGATGATATTTGCAGAAAACAGTGTCTATAAAACTGTCAGAAAAATAAAATTTCCATTGGTTAAAAACAGAGAAAAACCTTTAGAAAAATCTTTCTGGGCAAGCCAAACGTACCTGACTTATGTGCTAGTCATTTTCGAGGCCATCTTTCTTTCTTTCTTTTTTTAAAAACCGCTTTCAAAAAATCTCCACGTTTTTCTCACTTCTTTTCCCCCAACTCTGTGAGCAGCGACAAGGTATTTGGACAAGCCAGCTAAGCACAAGCATTTGGTTTTGCAGAGAGCGACAGGAAAGGACAGCTTAGGCACTGGAATGCTTCCTCCCTTCTTTTCTTTCTTATCTAAATATTGGTGCAGATTGCTCTTTCTGCTGCCAGGCTCATGTGTGGAGTGTCAGCCTACTCCCAAGGATAATCCCGGAATCGCACACTTCTTTCTGCACACCATTCTTTTGCAGGACAGTGGCCCTGGAAATAACCCCTGACAATTACTACTGTAGTTATACAGGTTGACAGAGATCCTTCGACTATTATCCTTACATGGCATTTTCATTACAAATCCCATTAAAATGTGATTTATGGTCTCAAGTATCCAAGTCAGGTAAATGAACAAGAACTAAGGTTTCCTGCCCAAACATTGTGTATATTTTATAGCATTATAATGTCTGTTGAGTTTTTTGTTCTTTGTTTTTGTTTTTTGGTTTTGGTTTTTTTTTTTTTTTTTTTTTTTTTTGGTTTTTCAAGACAGAGTTTCTCTGTATAATCCTGGCTGTCCTGGAACTCACTTTGTAGACCAGGCTGGCCTCAAACTCAGAAATCTGCCTGCCTCTGCCTCCCGAGTGCTGGAAGGACCTGAATTGTTACATTAGCTTACCTTTATTTTATTAGTGTAGCTATTATCCGGTACATTTTCTAAGGCCTCTTCTCTAGCATGTTGTGGGTTTTGCAGTACTTTACAATAGAAGTTATATTTTTGGAGATATTGGTGTGTTTGAGTATATAATATTTGATATCCATCCATACCACAAATCATCTAATAATTAGAATAATGAAGAGGATTTAGGCTTTGTTTAATGTCAATTTAGTGTTAAAACCGCAACAATGTTCGTTTTCCCTCTGAAACCTTCTACCTCCTCATAGATAGTTTCACACTGTCTCAGAAAATTTCCCTTTTCCCCAGGTTAGTCCCTGGGTATGGATGTGTCCAGTGAGCACCAGGCTTCATTTCTTTAGACAGGATAGAAATCAGGAGGGACGTACCGAGAAAGGATTTTTCAAAATCCTGAATTTCTTCGAGGGCTTCTTTTGACAGGAGACCAGGGCTCTGAAGCCTGTGCAACCATGGGGGTGGCTCATATTTATTCCTGCTTGTTCGTGGTTGATGAGTCCGGCTTTGGGGAAAACAAAACCCAGTGTGTGACTCATGAGAGTTGTTCACACTGGAGTACATACCAGGCTTCATGGGAAAAACTGCTCTCTTTACACGTGACTCAGTTCCCAAGCCAGTGCATTACAATCTGTGGAGGGCGAAGCAGTCTGTTGGATCTCTGGAACTTCTGGCTTGTCATGTTCCAAGCATCTGCATTTTGAGTCGAGGTAACCCATTATTAGATTTTCATAAGTCTTCTGTAGGAGTGTCTCCTCTCCTTAGACACTCCTATCTGGGAAAGAAAGAAACCTTGAAAATACTTTTTTGTTTTTTCTACCTTGACGCAGTACTTACATCTTTTTGATTCTAAGGAGTTCTCACTGACTTCCCACCAGGCTTCACTGGCTCATGAGACCCCGGGAGGCTTTGGCTTGAGATAACCTGAGCTCACCCTCATGGCCCTTACTTAGAACTGAATTACTGGGGAAAGGAGTAGTGAGAGGGTCAACGCTTTTACCAGTATGACGTCATGCTTGTAACTATGACACTAGTGATGGAAAGCTGGGCGGTACTTTCATTTTGGCATGACATTTTAACCACTTGCCTCTCAGCTCAGCTCAACTATGGCTCATTTCTTAGCAGATGTTATTACTTACAAACAGAGTAATATGATTTCCTTTATAAGTCATATCTTCCCCTACTACGGGATGTGTATATGTGCATGCATGTATGTGCACATGCATATTATGGTGCTCATATGGAATTCAGAAGACAGTTGGTGGGAGGTGGCTCTCTCCTTCCACCATGCTGTTGGAATTCAGGTTGTCCAATCAAGGGGGGCAGCATATGCTTTCCTGCACTGAGCCAGCTCTCTGCTGAGCGATCTTATTTCAGTAGCAGTTTTACACCCCAAATGTAATCCTTATAATTAAACCAGAAGTCTAGCCATTGAGTCATTCATACCTTGGAGTGACATATATGGAGAGGGCAGTAGCCAGGACAACTTGTTTTAGGGGTCCTTATGGTAAGATTCACTTCTGAGATGTTTTCATCTGTGCTGTGGCCTACCTTCCCCTCTCTATGAACTAAAAGTTTAACTAATTTTATATTTAATTAAATAATTGACATCTATTGGCCCAGTATTTTGTCGATGATGTGGAGAAAAAAACATCTCATAACTTTTCATCATGATATTGAAGGAAAATATAGGCAACCAATGCCTGCGGACAGCTGAGCACAGCATTATGCTTGTGGGGGATTCGTGATTTACTCCAGCAGCACACTGATTCCCCAGCTTGTGAAGACACTGAGACAAACATCTGCTTCACATTTCAGTTTTGGTTTATGAAGACCCTCTCTTACTAGATAGCCCTAGCTGGACTGGAAACCATGTGTAGATGGGATGCCTTGAACTTGGGTGATGTTTCTGCCTCTGCCTCCCAAGTGCTGGAGGAGTTATGTCCTCCCATATCCATCAGGCTTCCTGTTTTGAGATAGAAGTAAAAACAAGGAAGTAGACAAAACTCAATGAATTAAATTCTAGGAAGGGGTAAGCCACAAAGGAGGAAGGAAAGGAAGGAAAATAGCTCTTTTTGGGAGAACGGAGTTCAGAAACAAAATAATGATAGGCGTGTCTACTCATCAATGTACCTGAGCCCCAGATAACAGGGATCTTGGTCTATGGGGAGAGGTTCATTCTTTTGCTGTGGTAATGGTGTTTTTGACAAACTCGGAGTTCCTTCTGATTTATATCACCCCCAGGAATTTATTTTATGAATAAAAATTCATACATACTGGGCTATTAGCTTACTGGCTGCGTGGACTGATCACATGTCATGTTAGAAAGTTCTCTTCATTAAGGTAAGTTGATTTCATATAACTATGCATCAAAGTATTTTCAGTGGACAGGTAGGGCAGATGCTTCTGGCTTGGGACTGGAAGATTCTGTCTGAGCATGCTTTAACCAAACACTTCACAAGTAGGACCACGTTTGCCATCTTGGATATCCGGCAATGTTTTAGCTGCTCTGCTGGGGTGGTTGGATATGCCCAAGTGGAGGCCAGGGATTCTGTTAGGGAACATATGCTTTCCAGAACAGTACCATTGCCGCCCCCCAGCAAGGAATATCTGACCCAAAATGCAATAGCACCAAAATTGAGGAACACTATGTTAAAATGATCTTTTGCTACTAGTTCCTTGAGGGACAGTGATTTTTTTATCCAGAAAAACAACTTAATCAACAGTCCCAATGGTGGTAAAGTTTTGTTTAATTTTCTACTTGGCTTACAGTGAGACCTTTGAGCCTCAAAACTGAATGGAAGACTTTGGTAGCCTGCTGATTCATCCTAACAGTAATCTTCTTGAAGCATTATCTACTCGTGGCTCTTTCCTCTGAACTTTCCTGATGACATTAAACAATCCTTATCTATGGCATTATGATGAACTCAAAGAATAAGGAATAGCAGCCAAGAACCATATTATATTTGACTGGGAAATCATGAAAAAAAAAAAAAACACAGTCATTTCCAGGTTTCCTTTTTTTTTTTTTTTTTTCTGAGTTTCCCTGCTAGCTGTTTTCCCTCTGGTTCTTACTGCAGTCTTTTGAGATTTGCCCGTTTTGGGTTATAAGGTGCTTCATAAATCCCTTTTGGGGTGAGTCCTGATAGCTGAGTTCCGATGGGCTAATTGCATTTAATCTGCTCATTTATGAACGCCATCAAAGATTAAAGCATGTGAAAAATTAAATAATGTGAGATTGCATTGACTCTGGGGTAGAGATATTCTTGACCCGTAGTAAATCTTGTCTTTGCTTCATTTCAATGGAGTTTATTGGCTTTGAGCAGATTTAAGTCATTTCACTTGTGAGTCCTTTGTGCCCAAGAAATATTCTTTAGACATTGAGTATAGGTATACAAATCAAACATTAATTAAAGAAGACACATTAAGAAATTTTCTTAAGTCTTTAGTATACTTATAATTTTTCATTTATTAAAGAGGAAATCAGACTTGCATATTAACTGTTAATGTGATTGTTTAATTTTACATAAAGACCTAAATCTCAGGTGAATATTTGTTACTATATGTTATTCAGAGTCTTCAATGTTTTTCAGAGTTGATCTACATTTTCATGCTTTAATTGCCAATGTTGAGATTGCCATTTCATGTAAATACAAGGTGTCAGAAACACTCAAAGAGAAAAAAATCATTTTAGAAATTGTTGGAAATTCTGCCCGAATCCCTAGTCCAAAATTCACTTCATAGTTCTTAAATAAAATATAAGTCAGCTACTCAATCAATAAACATTAAAATCAAACAATCTAACAATGTAGTTCAAACACATACTAATTTGACATTTCTGCATTGTGGATTGACAGTAGAAAAGTGCCAGATGTCTCCATTTCCATAATCAAACTGTTATATCTGTATAAGAGCAGAAATATTTGAATGTACAGTGCAAACACTGTATTTTATAACTTTGAACGCTCTCAAACCTGAGCTGGGAGGTTTCAGGTGCTACTAGCTGGTGTTGCTTAAAGCAACGGTGCACACAGTCCGTGTCCTGTGCTCAGAAACAGTGTGGAAGAACTAAGTGCTCCCGGAAGCACCTTGCTGTCACTGTGCACTTAATTTTGAGTTAATTTTTGATTGTCACCCATTCAGAAACCTTTTATTCTTGCCATTTTTTTTATCATCCTCACTTTGAATTACATGTTCTCATGTAGGATTGTAAGTTAGTTTAAGAAACTGGTGACCTAGTTTGTGGAATGTTGAATATTTGAGCTGTTCTTACGACAGGGATTCATATTATCAAAGCTTCAGTGGAAGGATTCAGGGAACATGAAATCTGCCCTCCTTAGCTGCTGAGGGAGTAGAGGCTCCAGCGTGTAGGGGCTGGTACTGAGTGACAGGTGAGTGGCAGTCCTGGGTCTGGAGTCCAGGCTGTTTCCTAAGCCTAGAGTTCTTCTGGTGTAAATCGTATTTATCTCTGTGTAATCAGAGATGCCCAGAATGTACTACACTAAAGTCAACTCATTTTTTGTGTGTTTATACCTCACTTTAGACTATGAAAGGTTCTCTTACGTGTGCCATTTCATATAAAAGTATCTTATTACATTAATAGGACAACATCTTTTTGTTTCCATCAATGAAAGGAAATGAACACTCACAGATAAGAAGTAACATTTAAAATTAAGTAAACGAAAAACAAAATAACAAGGAAAAACTGGACCTAAAGTTCTATGTTCTTCTCCTGGTTTATTACAGAGGTGAACACACTGGTATAAAAGCAGCTGATCTTTATAGGTGCTTAGCTTTATGCTTAACACTGTGCTGAAAGTATGTTTTTAGCATATCCATTCCTTTATTAATATATATTATATTAGTTCTTTATAAATTTTGTATGTCATGATTTTATCATTTTCACTCCCTCAGCTCTTCTCAGATCCACCCTCTTTCATGTCTATCCAACTCTGTGTTTCTTTTTTTAGTGCATTAAGTCTAATTTGTATTGCCTGGGTGTGTGGCCTTTCACTGGAGGGCTACCAAGTTAGCACAGGCTCCACCCTTAAAGAAAACTAATTCTCTTTCTCCCAGCAACTATTAATGGCCCAAAGCTCCTTGACTGGGGTTGGGAGATGTCTTGGTCAGGGTTTCTATTCCTGCGCAAACATCCTGACCAAGAAGCAGTTGGGGAGGAAAGGGTTTATTCAGCTTACACTTTCATACTGCTGTTCATTACCAAGGAAGTCAGGACTGGAACTCAAGCAGGTCAGAAAGCAGGAGCTGATGCAGAAGCCATGGAGGGATGTTCTTTACTGGCTTGCTTCCCCTGGCTTGCTCAGCCTGATTTCTTATAGAACCCAGGACTACCAGCTCAGAGATGGCACCACCCACAAGGGGCCCTCCCCCTTGATCACTAATTGAGAAAATGCCTTACAGCTGGACCTCATGGAGGCATTTCTTCAACTGAAGCTCCTTTGTCTGTGATAACTCCAGCTTGTGTCAAGTTGACACAAAACTAGCCAGTACAGGAGGGTACACCCTGCTGCCCTCTCTAGGGTGGAATTTGGTCTGGTTTGGCCTTGCCTAGGTGCATGCTGTCATGGCCACTGTGAGTTTGTGCAAATGCCTTGTTATGTTTGGAATGCAATGCTTCCTTATAACAACCCACATTTCTTGCTCTTACACTCTGCTCCCTTATCTGCAATGATCCTGAGCCTTGGGAAGAGAGGGGTGTGGTATAGACACTCCATTTAGGAATGAGCTTTCCAGTCTCCTTTTCTTTGCCTCTTGGCCCGTTGAGGGTCTCTATATTGACCACAACCTACTGTAAATAGGAGCTTTTCTGTGAGGGTTGAGAGACATATTAATTTGAAGAGGAGGGCCAGAATGGGCACAGTTATTGATCTTGATACTTGATGGGAAGTTGAAGCTTAGTGAGAATCAGCAACATGATTATATATATGATGTTTATATCAAGATCTGTTGCATACCAAAGCTCATATTTTAATCATACTTTGAAGGGGCTCTGTTCAGCTTAGTGTTTCTGTGTCTATTTTGGCAATTCCTAAATGTCTTGATTAGAATACTCACCGAGCATCAAATTCTACATATTTATTTTCTGATTTAATTTTTTTTTACATTTTCATCCATATTTATAATTGATGCAGGGAGGATGGAGGCCACAGGCAAAGGTAGTTTTCTCTTTCTCCTATATTTATCAAATAGCATCTATCTGATTTTCTTCTGCACTCTTCCCGTGCACGTCCATTCAATCCAATCTACCTGAGGCAGTAAGGGCTTGCTTTCTAGGAAGGGTATCTGACTGTGTCAGTACTTGGACACTTTTAAAAGTGAATCACTTCTTGCTCTACACGACACATCCTTCGTGAGTTGGCCTTGCTTTGTTATGTAGTTATGTATCTTGCAAGTCCTTCATACACAATGCTTCAAGTGTCCTCCTCTTTCCCTGTTTTACTATGCAGCTTCCCTAGTTTGTTTGTTTTTTTTTTTTTTAGATTCTTTACCTGCTTCACTCCAGCCCCTTAATTCTACTCTCTCAAACTTTCCTCAAGACTATTGCTTCTGAACTCCCCAAACAGTGAGAATCTACTTCTAACATAGCTTCTACTACTTTTGTTGACAACTGACATTCTTTTCAAAATAGACTTTGAACCATTTGATGGAGGAGACCTTTTCTTATTTATTGTTATTTCCCTAATGATCTGTTCAGTTCCTGACATATCATTGCATGTTAGTAAAGTAAATGAACGTGGTAATATCAGAAGACCTTGAAAATTGAGTTGATATGGGAAAAACATAGAAGAAAATGATGTGGAAGATGGTTCCTTTTGTTTAAGGAGACATCTTCAAAGAACTTTGATTTATGGATTGAAAAAGGATGCTCAGGAGAGTGAAACTGTTGGAGAAAGTGAAAACTGGTGAATTTGATTTGCTTATGTGACATGTTGAATATAAAATGACCATAAAGCAGTGCTGTCAAACAACTATATACCTTACATGTCAAGAAGAAAAGAGAGAAATTCAGGATTTGTGGACAAATGCATGATAAAAAGGCTCAACAATCTTTGTAATTATATATTAAATAGATCTTAGCTTTAACTTCAATGCAACATAAAAACCAGAATGGGACTGATAACGTGCTAACTCAGACTCTAGGGTTTTTCCATTACCCTTTTGAGATTGTGCTGGAAGAAAGAAAAAGAATTGACCCTTAGGAGCTGGGGATTTGCTCAGTGGTTAGTTCTCACTGCTTTTGCAGTGAGCATGTTGCCTTTAACATGTTACCTAGCAACATGTTACCTAACAACCGCTGTCATTCCAGTGTCAAAGGATCTGACTGATGCCTTCTCTTGCCTCTATGGGCAATTGCACAAATGTGATGCATAGAAACTCATGAACACATACACATAATAAATAAATCCATAAAAAGTGACCCCAAGCTTTATGGTCAATGGATCTCAGCACGTGAGCTTGCTTTAAATGGAATGCCATGTACAACTGAGTTTGAGATAGTTGAGTAGCCCTTAATAGCATTGTGTAAATATTCATTGAATTAGCATACTGTGAACAGTTTGCTTTGTGATGCTATGCTCCTTGCTTAATATTTAATAATATTACTTAAGCAGAAGATTTGCATTTCATGGCTTCCTGTTCTCAGACAGAGTCATGAGAACTCAACTGAGGTTAGAAACAGAGACTAGAGTCTTGTAAGGTGTGAACTTCCTTTCTAAGAATTACTCAGATCCAGTAGGAGTGTAGACAGGAGATGTTTAACTTTGTTCTCATGAATGGACCTATCTGGTTTACTAAGATTTTTTTTTTCTTCCACATATATGTGTATCTTTTAAGAAAATTTAGCCACACTGGTTTTTCATTGTCTCATTGTCTATGACTTTTGACACAGTCCATGTTTTTTTTTTTTTTTTAAATTCTCTGGCTGGGAGCCTATTGAGAATATAAAATTCTCATCACAAAGAATTTACTGTGGATGCAGCTTAAGTCTAACATATGAGCTCCTAAGTGGGAGCTAGGACTCAGTGAAGGCAAGTTTTGGGTAGCAGCAGCACATTTGCCTTCTTAGTCCCTCTGTGGGCATCCCAGTGCACATGTGAGATGTGAGCACTCTGAATTAGGAAACCCGTGTGTTTCTATCTGCAGCATGCTGAATCAGGAAACCGGTGTGTTTCTATCTGCAGCTCTATATGGTAAAATTTGACTTCTCATATTTGATTGTATTTGCAAATAGGGTCTTTGTGGGTGTAATTAATGAAGACTGTAAGCATGGCATCCTACAGGCCAATATGCCATTAGTTATTTTGATGAAAAGACATTTGTATAGTACTACAAAATAATGTCACATGGCAATGTGATAACAGTGTTTGACAGTTTATATTGGTCGTCAACTTGACAATCTAAAATCACCTTGGAGACAAATTTTTAGGTATGCCTGTGAGGGATTAGCTGGTGAGGTTGAGGTGGGAAGACCCATCCCATATGTGGGAGGCTCCGTGCTATGAGTTGTAGTCTTATAAGGCACAGATGGGGGAGACAGCGGAGTGAAAGCATCCCTCCCTTCTGCTCTCTGGTTGTGAATGCCACATGACCAGCTGTCTCCATTTCCTGCTGCTATAACTTTCTGGCAGCTTCCTTAGGTTGCTGTGGTCATAGACAGGAGGAAAGTAACTAAGACAGATGCCATCATCAAGCCAAGGAGGGAAGCCTTGCTTAGATTCCTTTCCTATAATCCTTAAAAGGACCCTTCACTACCTATATCTTGATCTTAGACTTCTAGTCTCCAGAATGATCATAGCATACATTTCTGTGTTTGTTTTAGATATTTAATTTTGTGGCGCATTATTTTGGAATTTCTAGTAAACCAGTGCAATGTTTTCTTATTCGTATAAGCTCAGGCCTTACAGCATGCACTACTTGTGTCTTCGGTAGGATTTCTCTTATTGTGGCAAAACGCCACAAACAAAATCAACTTGAGGAGAAAAGGGTTGATTTCAGTTTACAGTTCTACATGTCAGTTCATCTCTGAGGGAATTCAGGACAGCAACTCCTTCAGGGTAATATTTTGGAGACAGGAGATGATGCAGAGGCCATGGAGGAGTGCTGTTTACTGGCTTGCTCTTCAAGGCTTGCTCAATTTGTTTTGTTATCCACCCCAGAACCACCAGCCCACTGAACACCATGGGCTAGGACTTCCCATGTCAGTCATCAATCAAGAAAATGACCCACAGGCCAAAGTGTTGTGGGCATTGTCTCAATTGACATCCTCTCTTCCAAAATGGCTCTGGCATGTGCCAATCTGACATAAAAACTAACCAGTACAGTCATTGATATAACAGATGCTCAAACAGACTTTCTGAAGCAATGAAGAGAAAATGATGGCATCGCTTGTCGGTATATGCATATTTCTACAACCTACTATCCACTTTCTCCCCAAATTCATTAATCAACTAACAGTTGTCCACATCAGGACCATGACAGACAATGCATACCAGCTCTATTGAGAACAATGGCCAGAAACTCTGCCTCCAAACAGCAGATTGTTTGGGCTTAGATATCCCGGGAAAGTTAAAATTAAGAGAAAGGTCCCAGATCACCTTGGTACTGGGTGCCAATAGAGGCAATTTTTATTTTCTGTGAAGAAAAAGCAGTAATGGTTGAAAGAAAATGCTAAGCATACATCCCAGTTTTTCTCCTGGAAGGTGAGGGGTAGTCAGGCTTCATCAGGGAGAGTTTGAGAGCCCCGGTTGCAAGATTAGGGTCACCTGGTGACTAACATCTCATGAGTATCTAAGTAGTCTATATTTCTCAGTATAATTTAAATATGCTTTTGTATTCTTTGCCTATAATTCATAAAGAAAAAGAATACTTACCATGACCATACAATTTTAACTGAATTTACTTTAAACTTGTTTTCCTTTTCATTCCCAAAAGATTTTCTTTCCTCATGCCTTCCATGAAGTTTATACCATCATACTTTATACAGTAAACTTTACTAGAAAGGGTTGTGGTGTGTTCCAGTTAATTTTCCACTTTCCTTGTGTACACAACAAGGATTCCATTCTTACTCACATATCAGATGTGTGCTGGGTAAAGTGTGTCCAAGGTTAGCTCTCTTGGAATTTTTTGGTTACCACCTCAATTTTAAGTTCAAGCTTCTAGTGAAAGTGGCATATACACAGCTGAAGAAAAGAAATTTATTTTGGGGGAAAAGCTGCTTTAGACATATATATGTAAAATATATTATCAACTATGTAGGAGCTCACTTCCCATTGATAAATAAAGATGATGTCACTTGCCCAGTAGTCCTAGTACTCAGGAGGCTGAGGCAGGAGGATCTCAAATTCTAGGCTAGTCTGGGCTACAGAGTGAGACTTGAAAATAAAATAAAGTGAAGGAAAATAAAATGCAAAAAAGGCATCATGTCCTCTTCATGTTATCAGCACAGTTACTGATCTTTCTCTTACACTACATTCGTGTGCCTTGGATGCTCCCCCACCCCCCTTCTGATGCTATCATCATGAGTACTGAACTCTCTTACATCTCATGCATGTATGTGTCATCTGTGCTCCCTGAGCCCTGTGTGTTTTTACACATTATACTAAGCTTGTCTTGGGAAGAGCAAAGGGGCTTTATTCAGTCAATACACAGTAGGTGTAGAGGGAGTGTTTATTGTCAAGTTTTTCTAACTCAACAGACTCTGACATAAAATCTGAATTCATGAGTGAAATGAAACACTCTGCAGTCCATTTTTGTCAAGGCTGAGACAAGCGAATTTGCTTTAGCTTGTGCATGAGTTCTGTGGTTTTCAATAGACATTCATATCATTCCACACAAAGTTTTAGTTTTTAAGAACCTACCCGCCTATTTACAAATATGCCCTTTAAGATGAACAAAATTGCTATAAAATATAACATTCTAGTTGTCACCACAAATAAAACTTTGTGGTTCTAACTTTTGGTTCATTTAGTCTGTGATTCTATGGGCCAGTTTCTGTTATCAGTTAGCCATCAGCCAGTAGATTGCTCCTGAGGTATGGCCAGTGGTAGGCTGAGCAAAGATGAAAATGAATGAAGCAAGCATTTCTCATCCTCCTGCAGGCCAGCTCAGATGTCCTCACGGAAGCTGGGAAAGATTCCAAGAAAGAGACAGTGGGTTGAGACCTGGGCATGGATCTCACCCAGTTCTGCCTTACCTTTTTGGCGAGGCAAGATACAATGTCAGCCTATGTTCAAGGAGTAAGGAAATAAGTTTCAACTCTAGATGGCAAGAGAGCTAAAGGCAAATAAATATTGAAAAGGGAAGAGGAATGACTTATGGCTGTTTTGTAATTACCACATAAATGTGCACTTGAATGGTGTTACATGGGACATTGCGAATTTATTTCTTTACCTGGTATCAGCCAGAATGAGAGCAGAAGCAATACTGGGTCTCTTTCCACAGCTCTTTCGTTTGCCCACCTCAGCTGTCACTGTTAAACACAGAGTTACAAGAAAATAGTCATTCACTTAAAAGAAAGAAAGAAAAAAAAAAACCTTCCATTTTAAAGCTCATTTATTTTCGAGTAGAAAGGCTTTTTTTTTTTTTTTTTTGAAAGAGGAAGTGTGTTGATTGCATCAAGAAGGACCAGCATCTTATCACCATGGTAACAGCATCTCGAATTCTCCAAGTGTTTGCCACCTGGTGCTTTGAGGCCCAATAGCCAACTAGTATCACCTTATATAATGTGACAGAAAGAATCTACATGCATAGCATTGAAGAAAGTTTGGTCTGCAGGTGTTCTTTGGTCTCAAATCAGAATTATGCCCTATGAAATAGTAGGGGCATAGTTAAATTGCTAAACTAATCATAACTATATTAATTAATCATTTAGGAGAGATTTGGATAATTCTACTATTACAAACAACATAGAAACCATATGTTTTTATGCTTTTAAATACATCTAAGTCATGAGGTTTACGTGCACATGTGCAAACACACAGGAATATGTGTTTGTATATATTAATAAACACACATGTGTATGCATGTATAAATAGTCGTGGAATTCTGAAGTCCAATAGAAATGCCAGCAGCTGTGATAATCCTTTAAGGAGTGGCTGGAATAAATGACAGCCCCTGATTTGTTATTGTTTAAAGAAACTGTTTAAGAAATACAATACACACATCATTAGACATTTCTGTAGGTGGTGCTCTTTGCACGGAAACTGTTAAGCCCCCAAACCTTTGTTAGTGAGTGTCTCTGGGGCTTTTAAAATTCAGAAATCAAATTCAAATCAAGCTTCATCTCCATGAGGTGGTTTAATGCACAGAAGCAACAGATTCAATATCTGTCTGTATCTATGGCTACTGCTCAGGTGCACAGGAACCATGAGAGAACAAATCCTTGATCACTGTGGTGGCTGAATGGCTGCGTCGCTGCTGAAAGCAATTTTCTATTGTAAAACCCGGAGTAATAGAATTCAGGAAGGTGGATGCCTAGGGGGTTGGAGATGGATGTGTGTGGGATGTTTGTGAATGAATCACCGGGCAGGATTGGAGGTGTTCTTCAGATCAGAAACGGGAAACTGGTAGGTTGATTGGAAAGGCAGACTTGAGCTTTCAATGGAGAGAAACAGATCTTTCGGGACCCAGGCCTGGGTTCCATGGAGGCTGAGAAGTTCCCAGAGCAATATCATCTTCCTAGCGGGGATACAGAGAGTAGATGACCAAAGTCCGGACTTAAACTGAAGTCACCTGGCATAATGATTAGAGAAGTCATTGAAATCAGCCACACTCTAAGGCCCAGAAAGCAATGATAACACACTTTAGTAGTCCCTGGGAGTTCACAGGAGAAGCAGTGAGGACAAAGGGGGCAGGGAGGTGTAGGAGTTGGTTTTGAAAGAAAACGTAACAACATAGGCAATCCTCTGTTTTTTAGCTTTGCCTGTAGGGCTCTGAGACTGAAGATCTGATGAGAAAATTGAGTGGAAGAAAGAAGCAGAGAAGTCATTGCTCCTTCCCACAGTGCCTCAAGATTACTTGACAACTGGACTTAGTTCTCTTAGGGAAGGGAGTTCATGTTTGGCAAAGAGTCTCCAAGAGCACATTTAGTTTCCACTCCAGGATGCCATACAAACCTGTATCCCGTGTACATCTTTACATTCCCAGAATCACCCCATCCTGAATATAAATAAATATACAGTTATTTTATTTTTGGAACTATAAAATAATTACATTATTTCCCCCACTTTCCCCTCACATCCAAATCCTCCTCTGTACCCACCCCCTCCTCTCCTTCTTTCTTTTAAATTCACAGGCTCTTTTAAAATTGCCATTACACACACACACACACACACACACACACACACACACACACACGCGAAGTCATTGTGTATTCCTAAATATATAAGTACAGCCTGCTCAGTCTGTATAATGTCTTTTTGCTTTCAGGGCAGAGTATTTGGTATTCGGTAGGCAATTGGTGAGCTCCTCCTGGGGGCAGGGGCTAGGAAAGGAAGACTATTTCTCATGCTCTGAGCATTCCTTTTTTTTTAATTAGATATTTTCTTTATATACATTTCAAATGCTATCCCAAAAGTTCCCTATACCCTCCCTCTGCCCTGCTCCCCTATCCACCCACTCCCACTTCTTGGCCCTGGCATTTCCCTGTATTGGGGCATATAAAGTTTGCAATACCAAGGGGCCGCTCTTCCCAGTGATGACCTATTAGGCCATCTTCTGCTACATATGCAGCTAGAGATATGACCTCTGGGGGTACTGGTTAGTTCATATTGTTGTTCCACCTATAGGGTTGCAGACCCCTTCAGCTCCTTGGGTGCTTTCTCTAGCTTCTCATTGGGGGCCCTCTGTTCCACCTTATAGATGATTGTGAGCATCCACTTCTGTATTTGCCAGGCACTGGCATAGCCACATACGAGACAGCTATAACAGGGTCCCTTCAGCAAAATCTTTCTGGCATTGTCCAATAGTGTCTGGGTTTGGTGACTGATTATGGGATGGATCCCCAGGTGGGGTAGTCTCTGGATAGTCCATCCTTTCGTCTTAGCTTCAAACTTTGTCCCTCTGAGCATTCCTTAGTGGCCTGTAGTTCTTTGTGTAGGATTGAGGCCTCTCTGTCTTTGCCCCATTCACTTTGGCCTATCTATAGGTGTCAGTAGCTACATGCATAAAGTCTCACCAACACAGCTGCCTAAGCATGGCCTGAACACGGATGACACCAAAAAGACATGCTAACATGGTGAAAATATTTATAAGCAGTTAATTCTGGAGTCACAGTGACAAAATCTAGAAGGTGGTAAATTTGAAATTTTGGTAGTGACATCTGACTTGAACTGTAACAAAACTGCAGATGAATTTATCCTCTCAGTGTTAGATGCATTTACCAAATTGATGCATTTGTTGCGGGAAATATTAAAAAATGACCCAGCACGTCCGTGCACTACTGCTGGCTACCGGCGGGTCACATATCTCCAGCCAGGTGATCTCAACTTGGTCTCTCTGGGCTGGAGCTCCTAAGTTCCCTTGGCATGTTGCTGCCACGCCAGCAACATGCAAAGACCTCCAGCCACCACAACACCCAAGCAAACCGGTAGAAACAAGACTCTTGATGACTGACTGGCTTCCTGCATTACTGCAGGCAGCTCTCTGTCCAGTGGGGCTGGCCTCTTTTTATCTCGTAGAGACTCTGACTCAGAACTCCAAAATCTCTCCACCCAGCTTGCTAGGTTCCTACTTGTGGGTTGCTACCACGCCAGCCCCATGCTTCAAAGCTCGCACGGCCTTTGTGGTGCACGTCAGGCAAACCCACGCTTTGCCGCCATACCTTTCTTTCTGGAACCCAGCCACAAGCCTCCTGCTGCACGAATATTTTAGTGTGATTGGACAGGGAAAATCCTGTCACATGCACTTGCCGTTACATTTTATATTTAAAAAAAAATTGGCATAGGTGCAATATGTAACACTGCATTGGAGAGCAGAAACATAGACTATGATTGTTTATTAGGGGAAAACCAACTTAATCATTTGGCTTCTGTGTGGTATCATATGCTAAATAGTGAGGTAAAACAAATACCCTTCACATATCTGCATTAAATATTGTCTTAGAATACTGTTAACATAACACAGCAAGACAGAAGGAAGTCTTTCCCTAAGGAGCATTTCAGAGACGTTTCTGCAAGCTTGCTTTTCCTTGCTAGTGTTTCATTCATTTAGCTTTACGGTTTCCAGAGTTCTGGACTCTTGCTTCCTTCCCCAGCTTTTGCCTGGTCTTTATTTGTGTTATAGCTAATAGTTGTCCTCTTTTCCATTTTCAAAGCTTCCCCATTTCTTATTGCTCCTTTGTGAGATAGCTCTGACCCTGCTATACCGGAGGCTAGATGATAGGGGGGTCACAGCAGTTTTGTACAAGAGAATATAATTTCTATGCAATTTCTATCTTTACACATGAACATTGATATAGACTCCTAAAAACGGTGTAAGATCCTTACCTCATGTATGTTTAAAAGTCTCTTTTAGAGTGGCCACACACACACACACACACAAAATCATGAAGATATGGGAAAGCTGTTTTGAAGGGCTATTCTAAATTTGCCCTGAACATGTCATTTTAAAACTTATAAAGACAGAAAACTGTCACCGATTCAGCTTGGGTTTGATGTTTGTCCTCTGTCTTTTTTTGTCATGTTACCCCGGAGTCCTTGGCTTTAACAAGACCCACTTTCCCCAAGATATGATCGTGCAGACTTCAGGTGCCCTGTAGCTCTGATTCCCCGGAGTTCCATGTCAGCTCTGGTCGCTGTATGCCTGTGACACAGGTGAAGCTGAGTCCACAACTCCGAAGAGGATGCTGATCCCTGGATGGGTGACAAGGCATGCCGAGCCTTTGGGGACAGCTGAAGCAGGACTATACTAATGAAGGACAGCCCTGCTGTGGAAGGATAGGGAGGAAGCAGATGTGAGGGCAAGATTCAGGTGACAACCTGGACATTGGAGACACGGGGCACTACGGAAGGGGGAGGGAAATCAGCTGACATTTGGCAGTCTGTGCAGAGGCGAGACCTGAGTGGAGGTGGTAGACACTGAGGCTTTCAAAGATTTCTGACCTTCTGCCTGCCAGCTTGGAATTAAATTTCTTGATGGAGCGGGAGGAGGGCAGCAGTGGAAGAGGCAGCTGCCAAGAGATTCCTGACCTGGCAACAGGAAAAAAGGATGCTGCTGCCGCCACCCGAGGTGCAGGGGCCAGGTATGGGTAGTCGGTAGATCTGACACAAAGGACTCGGTGCCCTAGTTTGAACTGCTTGAGTGGTCTGGGGTGGCTTTTCTGAAGACAGTAGAAATTGTACAGCAATGTAAGGGACAATATTGTGAAATTTAATGGTTTTGGATCGAGCTTTTAGGTTGGCATGTGGAAACACTTAGTGAGCTTTGCCCTGTCCAAGAAGCATTATAATCCATTGTGGTAAGATTGATGATACAAAAAGTGACATCAATATTGTCATCTTTTCAATTAAAACAACAACAACAACAACAACAACAACAACAACAACAACAACAACAACAACAACAGAGATCTTGGGATTCAGTTACAGCCCTCTCCTCCTCTGTGCCGAAGACTTTTTTCCAGGTGCTACTATCAGTGGCTGGGGCAAACACGGCTGGTTTTGGCAGGCAGTGCTGTTGTCTATGTCACAAAAATCCACTAGATGGCGCTGTTACTCAGGGCTTTGTGTTAGAGAAGCAGGGCTGTGCCTTTTGTGCCAAGGGGAAAACCAACTTCAGGAGAGGTGGATAATACTGTGTGGATTTGAATAAGACCTTTTCACCTGGCATTTTTATCGAAAAACAGAGACTCCGTATGTTGTGGTATTTGGTTGCTATTTCCCTTTCTGATTTTGAGCAGAAGCGACTGAATTAAATGTCTTCTCATGGCACTAAAGCAGCCCAGCTTTTATCCTCACATTCTTAATTGTCCCTCGCAGTATCGCTTTTCAGCGGTATAATGAGGGTCGTGTCTTAGAAAATTTAGAAAAATCACTGTACTTGTGTGCTATATGTGGACTCCAAATGTTTCTCACGGTCTCTCTTCCAAGCCCCAGAGAACTTCAAAATGCCATTTCTAATTTTTTTTAGGGAAAATGTTGTAACGCTAACTTTAACCAGCAATAGACTCTGAGATTCATGCTCCAGCCCGAGGACAAATGTTGCTGTGCATGTCATGTCATTAAGATGCTAGACACACTCACTTGTTTTCCTGTTTAATTTATGTTTTCCCTGATTAACCATTGGATGCAAGTATAGAGTGAAGTTTTTTGGTAATCTACATAAAATTAAAACAATAAAAATGCATTTATAAGTAAGTGTTTCTTGAAACATAGTTATAAGATTTAAGTGAACATACTAGACTACAAGGCATAGTCGGTAATAAGGAATGGCAAGAGTATTACATCAAAATTAAAATATCGTATACAATATATATTAAAAACAGAATCAGGGGGCCAGTGAGATGACTCCTTGGGTAAAGGCCCTTACAGCCTTATCTCAGAATCTGAACGACTCCTGGGGTCCATGACGTAGAGGAGGCATCAACTCCTGCCAGTTGTCCTCTGACATCTCATACTATGCCACATGCATGCACACACATGTACACATATGCAAATATAAAAACATATTTTAAAATCAAATTAAGGCTGTAATTGAATGGGTGGTATAAAGTAAGTTAAGCCATTCATATATATTTTTTTGAGCCTCATATATTACCACTTAACATTTGTGTCCAACAGTGCCAGAGCCAGCTGACCTCAGAACTAGGACTACATCAATCTGCTCTCCCTTCAGCTGTGACATCTCAGGATTTAGAGCTACAGAGCCCCGGAACTCTAGCCGAGTGCCAGCATCCACTAAGGGCTCATGCCAACTTTCTCTGACTCACGTGGGGATGAGAGGTTCCACAGCAAAGCTGCCGTAGATCTTGAGACTTTGTGGATCGTTTACTGCTTTCCCCTTTTTCTCCATCTCCTTTCCCACCCGTTTTTAAATTTTCTTTGCTTTCCTTCTCCGTCCTTCAGTTCCCTTTCTAGTTCCCCCGTTTTTCTGCCTGACTCCCTGTTCTGTTTCCCAGATGTGCGGCAATCACGTTAGAGAGACGCATGGTCACTTCTCTACTCCCCTCCAGTCAGTCATAGCAAATGGCTGCCAGCCCATGCAGCTTTGGACAGCACATGCTTCCAATCCGCTGTAGCTGGGGAGGTCAGAAGTGTCAAGACCCCGCCGCCCAGCCTTCCCAGTTTCACGGCCATGCTCCCTCTACAGCATCAGTTCACAACCTGTGCGTCACAACTTATTTGGGGGTTGAATGAACTTTTCACAGGGGTCCCCTAAGACCATCAGAGAACACGGATATTTACATTATGATGCGTAACAATAGTAAAATTGCAGTTATGGAGTGGCAACGAAATAATTTTTTGGATGGGATCACCACAACATAGGGTATGAGAGGACCGCGGCATTAAGAAGGTTGAGAACCATTGCTCTATACATTCCTGGAGGACTTCATTCTTTGTGGGACGGAGGTCCAGAGCCTTCTTCCTGGCATCCTTTTGCTCCCCTCCTCTCCCTTCGAAGCCAGCACTGTAGCATCCCGAAAGGTCTTTCTTGATGAGAGCACAGCACCATCTGCCTTCCATGTCACAGTTCCCTCTGCCCACCTCTTGGGACAATTTGATCACATTTAGGATCCACTCAAGTAATGTGAGTTAGCATCTCTTCAAGGTCCTTCACCCAGTCACACCTACAGAGTTCCCTTTGCTGTGGAAGTTAACATTAAACCTTCCAGGGACCAGACCTTGTTGTGTCTTTGGATTACATCCCTGAAGCTATCCAGATTTCAGTTTTCTTACCAAATGGTGTTATTTTTATTTATTCATTTTTTAAAAAAATTTTTTTTCAGACAGAGCTTTTAAAGTGTTTAACACAGTGCCTGGCAAAGAGTGAGACTATTCTAAACTAATTTAAGTGATAATAAATACTGTCTATGATGAAGTCTAGTCACCATAAAGAACATCTAGTTCTTCATCTCCCATTAACCTTTATGGTATCATGGTGGGATCTCCATTCTCTACCGCATTCCTATGCAAGGTCAGTAGACTCCTAAGCTGCTCTGTTTAAAGGCCAGTCCTTGAATTCCCTTTTAGAGGTGTTGATTCTCTCTTCCCACTCTCTTTAAAGCCAATCTTATCATTGTGTTCTCCTTTAGTGTGTGTGTGTGTGTGTGCCTTAAACTCTAGAATATCCTGGAATATTTGATAGATGGTAATTAGTCAGAGTGGCATGCAAAAGTAACTGTGGAGCCTGGGCCATATTTTACAGTAATTTGAAGGTCTTGGATTCAAGGATTTGGGTACTGATTTCAAGAACAATGAAATAACATGGGGGAAGTTTCGCATTGTTGTGCCTCCATTTGGGCTACTTTGCAAAAATATGATACACATTCCATCTATCATATAAATGACAGAACATTGTTTCTTACATGTCTGGAAGCTGGGGTTCTGTGACCAGGCTGCTCCTGTGGTTGACTTTCTTTTGTAGCCACACATAATAGGGAAAGGCTGAGGAATAAGGATACCACTTCCAATCCACGAACCTACCCTCATGACAGCTTCTTCCCTCTCCAGAGCCTGTCTCCTAATTTCATCGCTTCGGTGGTTACAGATAGAGGAGATAGATTGTGGCGCTCCAGTCCATTGTGGTGGTGTCATCAGGGAAGGCCTGTCCTCTTTCTTGTCTGAAAGGTCTACACCTGGTAAACTCTTCCCTTCTGCACCCTGCTGAGACCCTGCACTGATGTGCTACATGTTAGCTCTGGGTCTAGAAAATGGCCAGGCTGGGTGAACAACAGGGGCTCAGCTTTATCCCATGTTTAGTAGAGATATGTGGTTTCCTGTGTGTTGGTAAAAAATCCACTGATTGTAGATATGATTTTGGCAGTGTTACAATGCACTCTGCTGTGCAGTGGGTCCCAGCTGTGGCTCATGTTAAGACAGAAAGGAATGGTTTCAGCCTCAGCCTGGTCTTTTAGTCAGGACATCACATAAGGAGAGGCATGAGTATCTTCCCAAGAACCTACACACAGCAACAACCTGTGGTAGTATTAGCAAACAGTCAGCACTCAACACAGAAAGAGCAACCAAGACAAAAAAAAAGTGGTGGACTGACTTATCACTGGGCATTCTGACCACTTACCTGACTAGATGTATTCTTGTCTCCTCTCAGTGCCCCTGAAGCGAAGATGGAGCTTGAGAGATATGTTCCTTTTCTCTTCAAATATTTCTACCAGCACTAAGCGGTATCCTGTGGCTGCAGAAGAGGTCAAGTTCGAGTAAGGTACAAGACAACCTTGACCCCAAATTAAAGCCTGCGGTGAGAATGAGGGGAGGTCTTCGATGAGGTTGCGCATGGGTGGAGGGGAGCATTTGACAGGCCTTATTTGAATCATTGAGGAAAACAGTTAGTGATCCCAGGTTTAAATTTCAATGAATTGAACGTGTTCAACCATAAACCAGTAAAAACATCTATTTTATCATCATGTTGACTGCATGCTTTTATTTTCATGTTGACCCCTCCGATGAAGTTTGAGTTATGTATTTCTCTCCATTTTGCAGATGGGGAAGATGAGGTACTACAGAGTCAAATGATATGGCTGAGGACAGAAGGATCATCTGATGCCGATTAGATTGATGCCCACAGGACAGTGGATTCATACCAAGGCAATGCTGCAGATTTCCCATTATGAAGTTGCTTTCTTGGCAGAGGTCTTTCGGTTCCCCCCAATTAAACAAATGTTAATGATGTTACAATGCCACGTATATTAAACCACCTGGAGCTTCAAAGGGCAGATGGATGCACATAATAAACTAATTAGCTAATTCTGAAGGGGTCAATAGCAACCCCGGTTCTGAAGTTAGGTTCTATTAAGGTTACAGAAAAACTCCATTTTCTTTACCAGATACTATAAAAATTTTAAACTGCAGATATAGCTTGTATTATCTATCTGCTCCATCATGTAAATTCTACACTATAGCCACAGCAGCTAAAGGGGGCCATGGGCATGGTGGTCACACAATTGTAATCCTAGCACTCAGAAGGCTGTGACAGAAGAGTTAACACAAGTTCAAGGACAGAGCAACTCACACAGTGAGGTAAAGTGTGGGTGAGGGTAACCTAAGTGCTGATTCTACTTGATCACTCAAGTTAATTATCTCATCTGGAGCTGATGGTTCTATAGTTACTCAAAACCTGATAATTGGGAAGCATGGACATGCCATTAAGGCCAAGGGTCCTTCCTAGTGGTTTTAGTGATGCTTGTATAAGCTACTATAAAGATCTAGTTACAAGAATTTTTTCAATACTGTAAATGATCTGATTTCCCCCCCCCCCCCCCCTGCTCTAAATTTTCTAAGACTTACATCACTGTGTTTGTTCAGGGTCTGGATGGGTCTCAGCTGATGTTAAAAGAAGAAATTGGCAATTGAGCATAGCTCCTCTGCTCACAGGACTGCTAGCTGTTTCTTTACAGGGGAACAAAGGGCCTTCTTTGTGAGTGAAATTATTCTCCAGGGAATTTGAATTTCACTTGGCTATAAGTGCTTACTATTCTGGTGTAGGAGCATGCTACATCTGCTTCACGTTTGTCTCTCGCCATGATCCAAGGACTCTGCATTCCAGAGGAGATGGGGATGTGTTTGGTAGATGAGAGGCTCAGAGAACACAGATGAAAAGCTATCAGAGCTATGTCTTATAAGACATGACTAATAATTATTAGCCATGCTATAGTTAGTCTTGCCTTGGAATCTCTTAAAGTGTGTTGTCCTTGATTGGATCTCAAATAAACTAATAGAAGAATCTGGGCATGTTTGGGAGATCATTTCTGGTCCAGACTAATTGAGGAGAGAAGAGAAGACCCTTCTCTATATTAGGTGTCATCTTTTTGTGGCAGGCCAGATATAAGGAAGTCTGGGGTAGAGTGGGGGGTGCCTTCGCCAGCCCAACTTTGCTACTTGATAGAGAGTGTATCTGTTCTGCTGTTGCTGCTATTACTCTTGCTCCAATCCTTCATGATCATAGGAACCCATCTTTTATGGCTTTCTAAGGTGATGGAAGACCAATGGCTCTTCAGGAACCCTTCAGGCCTACAGAGTCAGGTTAGAAATGGTGAGGCCTCTGGCTTCATGGACAAATACGTTCCTGGGTTCTTAGCCTCTCCAGTATACAGTAAAAGCCATTATGGGGATATTCATCTTTTATGGTGTAACCACTCTAGCAGATCTATTTTCATGATATATTGATATATATCATGATATATATCCATTCCATGGGTGCTTTTTCTCCATAGAATCCTCCTGAGTGCAAAGGGTTAAATTCTACTAATAAAGTTGAATAAGCTGAATTGCAATGGCAGAGTCACTATTGTCCCATGTGAAATGCCCTGCAAGACCTCTCGAGAGACTGTGAAGGGAAGTAAAGAAAAAGGGCAGGGGAATGTTAATATTTTAATTAGTGCATATTTGCAAGTAGGTTTAGAAGCCTAAACAAATGAGTAGTCTTTAAACTTCAAACACAAAGGGAAAACCACACTAATCCTGTAATATTCTTTGGACTAAGTCACTCATCATCATGATGTGTAATCTGAGTTGAATCACACACCTCCATGTCACTCCTCCAGATGGCACCAGTGTGCTGGCACCAGAGGGACACATTTGGCTGAAGTTTTCCTTCTTCCCACGCAGGTACATCCGGATGTCACAAACACTTTTTGTCCTTGCCCTTTAGCCTTTCTCTTAATTACTGTCATTGACAGTGCAGGATTTAACATCTAGGGGCTGGCTGTAAAGCTCTCTGCTGAGGGGACTGGGATTTCTTTCAGGATTTCCTTCCCTATGTTTTGTATGCATTTAGGCAGACGATGTTGGGCTTGTTTCCCATGCTCTCCTTGCTGGACAAAGTATGTTTTTGTTGACTCTCTTAGACTCTGTCAGCTATACAAATGAGCTTGTCTATGTTGGAGCTGTAGTAGGAGGGTACTAGTATTTGGAATTCAAGTCTTCTTGTCTTTTAAGGGTCACCACCTACAAAAGGAAGATGTTTCATTCTTTCTCTGAGTTCGATGCATTTCTGAGGGTTCTGTTATGATATCTCTTTGAGGAGCAGATTGAGCTATATTTGGGTTATATACTCAAGACTTAGTATCTAGTAACAGGTGCTTCAAGGGTGCTTTTGTTCAGAAGTATTATTAAGATAATTAAAGTGAAAGGAAAGCTTGGTATCTCTGCCTTCATCTTCATCTCTTTCCTTCACTTACAGTCACTTGTTTGTCTGCACACATAGGTGTATTAGTCAGTCTGTCCATTCTCTCCGATTTAAGGTTCAAGGCTCAGAGTCATTGTCCTAAACTTGCAGTCACCTTGTATTTCAAGAATGCCTGGGCTTGACAGATGTGATAGTTTGTATATGGTTGGCTCAGAGAGTGGCCCTATTAGAAGGTGTGGCTCTGTTGAGGTAGGTTGGTCACTGTGGGTGAGGGCTTTAAGACCCACATCCTAGCTGCCTGGAGGCCAGTATTCTGCTAGCAGCCTTCAGATGAAGATGTAGAACTCTCAACTCCTCCTGTACCATGCCTGTCTGGATACTGCCATGTTCCTGCCTTGATGATAATGGACTGAACCTCTGAACCTGTAAGGTAGCCCCAATTGAATGCTGTCCTTTATAAGAGTTGCCTTGGTCATGGTGTCAGTTCACAGCAGTGAAATCCTAACTAAGACAGCAGGCAAGACAGATGCTACACCTGGAGCAGGTCCCTTGTGAGAAACGCATTGGTCTCCTTAGGTGATAACAGGTCAATGGTTCTTGATGACTTAGAGGACACAAGCTGAGACAATGATAATGGAATCCACCTTGACCAGGATTGCTTCCTTACACATCCTCCTTGCCCTCTGCCCCAAATCTTCTTCCATTTAACCTAAGGCTTATAGCAGAAGCCCAAGATAAACTTGGGCACACCAAACTCTTTTATTTGTCTCTCATCCCAAATGTGCTGCCAGAATCTCCCTTCTCCACTGTTTGTTGATTCCCTTCCTTGAAAGAGGCAGGGGGACTTTCTGAGCATCACTTCTTGGGGTTGCTGAAGTAGGGACTTTCCCCTAAATCTTCAGTTTCTAGAAATGGGAAGAGCTTTTGACTTTGCCATATTTTCCTCTATTGTTCTCCCTGAAGAGCTTACTTATCTCAATGTTCAGTATGTGATTGGTTCCTTCCCACCCCTCATTTTTGGCTATTCACAGTAACCTTCCTTATTATTTCTGCATTCTCTAACCATGTCTTGTTTTTGGCCTTCAGAGCAAAAGTGGTGACAACACTCTATATCTCCTTGACCTTCACTCCAAATTAACTGCTAATTCTCTAAAAAAATAATTTACTGTATCTTTTTTTTTATTAATTCACTGATACACTATCTAGTATCAAGCCCAATGACAAGCACCCAATAACACCAGAAGAAATGTAAGAAGAGTCACACACAAGAACTGTACAGTCTTACATAGTTAGTTAAAAGATAGAGTGGGTCAGACTTGCTTGAATTAGATAATTAGCTTTTATGTGACAGGACTAAAATGCTTCTTTCTGAACTCAGGCTTTTCTGGGGTTAAAAGTGGGTTGTAAAATTGAGAAATGCATAGCGGTGGTCTCAATGATAAAATATGCTGCATGTAACAACAGTATATGTATATATATTGCTGGTACATAGCAAGAACTATAAATTACTGATGCTTAGCATAGAGGAGATACGTGGGCAGTACTGTCTGTGGGTATAGAAGAGGAGAGTGGTAGAGTGGTGGAGGATGCTGGCAGACTGAGGGAGGGCAGCAGCAGGGAAGGTGGAAGCCCAAAGGCTTCACTCAAGCAGCTGAGGGGTTAGAGGACAATACCAAAATCAAAGAGACAGTGTGGGGAAAGGAGAAGTATTCTGCCCAAGAGTGGGGCTCTAAGAAAAGTGTGTGTAGGGCAGGGTACTGTTAATGACAGAGGACTCATTGTATAGTCCTGCTTTGGCTCACAGGGGTCTTTTATTGGCAGGGAACAACAAACTGCTCTTGGTTTTGGCATGGATTCATGAAACTGATATATTGGAATTTGTTTTTCTCCTTGAAAAAAATATCCCTGATTAGCCCTCACAAGGTTAGGGATGGGCAGGCAGGCATGCAGACCTGTAGTTTGCAAATTGCTTATAATTCTCATATTACTGTGTGCCACCAAAGTACCTTAGCCGGACAGGATCAGAGCCACTGTCATCCTTTTACTGTTAATTTTAATTTACATGAGGTAATGCCTTTCCTGCTCCATTCTGCTGAGTTCTGTTCTTTTCCCTTTGCATTATCCCCTATCACCTCACAGTCACTCCTTTCAGTAACACTCCCCCCGGTGCAATTCCTGTTACCTGTACATGTCTTAGAAAGACATTATTTTCATCTGAGGTTTATGTGTTCGGTGGCATACTTCTGAGAGGCAGAATTAAAGTCAGAAAAAAAGTACACATGCTGTTTGATGGACATGATTTAATATTTGTTAAAAATTACTTTAGCTGATGGGTTCTTTTTTTACTTCAGCATTTACCTGTAAATTGAGAAGTTTAATTTAAATTTAAATTAAATTTAAGTTTAAGAATTCAGGGAAGACTAAAATAACCTAAGACTCCTCCGTTTCCTTCCCTCTAGCTCCTCATTTCTTCCCCTTTCTGATCCATGAGTTCATAAGGAACTTATAATACACACAAAAATAGACTTTATGGGTATTTTGCATATCTTCTGTATCTTTAATCAGTAGATTTACAGTTTCCTTTAAATAAATGCTGTCAGGTGTTGGGTATTTAGCTCCTATAACCATGGCCTGGGAGTGAACTTTAGCATCTTATACCTAAAATGAGTGCTCAGTGTGCAAGGGTGGGGCTGTACTTGAGTTCAGCAGTTATGAACTCCATTGCTACCACTTTAAGAACTTGAACACTACCCTAGATAAATCACATACTTGCTCTAATCTGGTAATTCTTTATGCTCTTACGCGCTTGCACTGAAGCTACACATTTTATTATAATTTATTGCCTACACAATCATTCTGCATTGGAATATGAAAACACCTAATGCCTTTTGTTCTAGGAAACCAGGTCAGCTTTTCTTCCTGTTTCTCCTCTAACCTCTTGCTATGGGTCATGACTTCTGCAATGTCATATCCTGAGTGTTTCAACAAGAGACTTTATGTCACTAATTTATTTTTCCCAAAGACATGATGGCTATTATCTTTCTTCAAAGCATTACATCCATTTTAGAAAAGGCACTAATTATGTCTCCGTGACTGCGGTAGATAGGTTCATCTGAAAATATATAGACGGTAGTGAGGTCATTTTTTTTCTCATATAATGTAATTCCACAGGTGATCTCACTAGAACATAGAAAAGTCCCATGAGTCTGGTTGCTTCCGAGGTTAATGTAGCTATTTGCCTCCTGTCAGAATTCCTGACTGCATTATACTTAGCAGGTTGTTAGTAAATATTTTTTATGTTATCCATTTCTAATATTCATTTTTATCTAAGCTCTTGGAAGATTTGCATAGAATTTTGAACTGGACGTATATAGCATGATGTGCATCTCATATTTTCTAAGGTGGTATCATAGCTCGCAAAGTTAATAGCTGTGTGAATGTAGCCTGACAAGGCTGTAATTCCATCCATATCTCTTTCCCTGCTGCATAAAAATCCTGTTTTTTTTTTTTTTTTGTCTTGGCTTACAATCGTCTCCTCAATTATAGAAAACTCATTGCTTCTTCCTTTCAAGGGCGCATGCTTTGCTGCACTGCTGGAAGTTTTGTGACAATTATAAATTTACTTTTCAATTTTCTGCATTACAGCTTCTACTTCAGTTCACTAAAAGTGGTTGCAACTTTATTTCTTATTTCATGCTCTCTGTGGATGAGATCCATTCCAGCAGACATGCTCATAAGATAACAAGATTCCATGTTATTGGCACCTCACTGCCTCTGTGAAAAGGAATCACACAGCAAAGCCAAACACCCTCAACATTTGAGCAGTGAAGAGGATGCTGGAGGGGAGCCAGGTTGAGAGTGGTTGTGATTACCGACTCTATTGATTCACTGACTACCCACTTAAAACCTGTAAACAAGTATTTATGAGTTGCCTGCTATCAATCAAGGTTTAGTCCTAGGACTTTGGTTTTTTTCTTCATCCCAGCTTAATTTTTTTTTTAAGATCTTGTTTTAAGACTTATGGATGCTGTTGCTTTATTGGGACCATACTGTTTACACAGCAACTCATTATAGTTAGAATGGACTACAGTTGTTGCTAATCAAAAGAGCTGAGATGCCAGGTGGCACTTCAGTAGGGGTCTAGTGTCACAGCCATAGGACATTAGCTGTAATGTTTTTTTCTCTTTGACCTTCCAGTTTGTTGGTGATCACTGTAACATTGGCACTAGATGTTATCCATTCCCAAACATGCTGATCTGGACTTGATGCTCTTTCTGCTTGCCTATTCATGGCTTTCTGACTATGTGAGATATTTTGTTCACTCCAGACTCCACATGCATCTGAAAACAAATTCAAAGCTACTGCTAACTTGTAGCTATCTATCACTGTTAGAAATGTTTAAAACCCGATCCAGGATGCATAATGCATATATATATTTGTGTGTGTGTGTGTGTGTGTATTCCACAGTGGGTTATTACTTCAGAACAAAATACATCACTTGAAAAACATAAACAGATGTATAGCAACATTAAGTTTCAGGAGCAGAATTATCCCCATGCATCAACGTTGTAGATGACTTGGACAGTCAATGTTGGTGCTCATGCATATTCAAAACTGTGTAAGACTGAAGAAACGTGTAGCCCTCCAGTCTTTTGGTCATGAGGGAATTGAATAAGTAATTTGCTTCTGAATAAAGATATTTCCATTTCATTAGAATATGGTCTGGTATCTAATGTTTTCTGCAATAATAAGCTTCAGAAAATGTAACCATCCATATTGAGCTCTGTTAGATTCCTATTTGCTTTGTGGAACCCTGTGTCCTCTTTCTTGACGAAGGGAATGCACTGTATAGTTGCATAGGTGAGTATTAGATAAGTAATCCCTGCCCACTTCTCAAACTAGTGGAGTAACAAAAATCACCAGACATCAAATTTCAATGAGGTCAAAGGCATGCTTCTTCAACTCTAGTGTGCAGGAGAGTCACCTGAGGCCTTGTAAAATTGCAGTTGTAAGTTAGTGGAGATTGAATGGTGCCTACAATTCTGCATTGATGTGGTGTTTGCAACTGAATCAGACTTCGAAGAGCGGAACATCATTGGTTTGAAATCTGGGCAACACATACCCCTTAGTGTGTACCCACAGTTTCCTTCTCTCATTCTTTCCTGTCTCTAGACTTATTCTTTGCCCCAATGTAGTCTGACTGCCCAAGTTCATCCTTCCACCCCACCTACATTCCCTGGGGATTCTGGCTCTTGGTGGTGATGCCAATCTCACTAACTTTTCCTACAGCCTGTCTTAGCCTTTTCCCTTAGCCCATCACCATATCTTTTTGCTGGTTACTGACTGGCAGAGACACTTCTACCAGGAACTCCACAGGATAGGAAAGCAATAGGAAACAGAAACTAATGCCAACCCAACAAAGACTAGCCCAAATGTAGACAGTAAGAAATACCTCAAAAATTATAATTTCAGATATTAGTCCACAGCCCGAAAACATAAACATGAATAGCCAAGACAACACACCTCCACCAGAAACCATTAACTTTGTTGCAGTAGGGCCCTGAAAAATTCAATATAGAATCATAGAACAAACAATGACTGTAAAGTAGCAATTATGAATATGTTTAGGGACCTTAAAAAGTATATGAATAAATGCAGCCTTTGAAAACACAAACAGTTGAATGAAATAATAATAATGATTCAAGACACAAAAGTAGAATTTAACAAAGAAATTGGACCACTAAGTAGAAAAGAAACGTAATTAAAACTGGAAATAAAAATTTAGGATATCAAAAAACAAACAGATATGGAAGTGGAGAAATGATGTTATTATATTCCAATAAAATAAGTACATATTTTTTAAAAAATAAAAGTAAATAAAAATAAATAACAAAAACGAAAGAAAGAAAGAAAGAAAGAAAGAAAGAAAGAAAGAAAGGAAGAAAGAAAGAAAGAAAAAACCCAAACAGATAAACTTCACGAACATATTACAAGACATGGAAGAAAAAAGTTAAAGAAATAAATAACTCAGTCATAGAAAATATTAATTCTGGAAAATCTAGGCACAAATTATCCAGTATAGCTGGGAAACTATAAAAAGACCAAGTCTATGAATAAGATAGGATATTAAAGGCTCCCAGGGATAAAGTAACATATAAAGGTAGGCCTGCTAGAATAATAGCTGACTTCTCATGGAGTCTCTGAAAGCCAGAATGGCTTTCAAGAGAACACGAGTGCTAGCCCAGACTACTATACTCAGGAAACCTATCATTCACAATCAATGGAGAAAGAAAAAAAATCAGTGAAAAAGAAAAATTTAGACTCTACATGTTTTGAGTTCCAAATACGGTTGTTAAATTTTTATATGTAGGAACTGAGCCCAAAGGAAAGGCCTTACTGCTGAAGTTTGAATGCTAAGTAAACCTGCTCTGATCTCATAATCTAGAGTTTAGCAGGTAGTGAACTTCTTCAAAGCCTGAAATTACTCCACAGCTCACATATTCTATGTAAATGCACAGAGATCTCTTGAATGGATGGGACAAGAGGCTCCACAGATGGGACTGGTTTTGAATCCAGTATGCCTCTTTTTGGTGCCATGAACTTGACCAACTTTAATGTCCTGGTTCAGTTTCTGATTTTGTCTTTTGTTTATAAATTGACAGCCAAAGTAAAGTCCAGCTTCATAGGTTTGTTTTGATACGAAATGTGAGAATTTTCTAGGTGTCTTGGGCAATGCAAACACTAGTTGAGTGAGGGCTATGAGCTGACGGCTCATCAGAATTCCTGTATGCTGCACTAACCTCTCCTGTTCCACATTTATTCTTGCATCAGACATTCTGGCTGAGATGCACATACACTATCTTTTATACAGATATTATTTATGTGTACCTACTGGCTTTTAATTATTTACTTTAATAATAATTTTTGTTTTACTTAAGAGGCTAGCATTGTCATTGTTATTCCAATATGGTCCATGGGAAGAGGAGGTGGTGGGGAACTCTGTGGGAGTTGATTTATGACTCTGCTTCGAAGATGTACCTGGAGTTCAGAAGCAGGTGCGAATGATATCTTCAGAGAATTGCTTAATAAAAACAGATCTGTTTGGTCAGGAGAGAATATGCTGTCCTCATCATCAAGGGAACCGGTTGGCCTGCAGGCAGCTTGCATTTTAATTGATTTCTTGATGAACACTGACTGTACTAATTAAGTATTATACAAAATGCCCCATGGCATCTGATAAATGACAGGAACGGCATTGGAAGTTTAGTCAACACTTAGGAATTCTCCATCAGCGAACATTTATTGAATGCCCTCTGGATGAGAAAAGAAATATGCTTACATTTAAAACTTGTGTTGGTGCCACAAATTATATTTTTGATAGATTTTTGTTGTTGTTGTTGAACCTACTCTTTTCTGATATGAAATCTCCTCTTCATGGGGCTTTAATTTCTCTCTCTCTCTCTCTCTCTCTCTCTCTCTCTCTCTCTCTCTCTCACACACACACACACACACACACACACACACATACTCAGGAAGGTTTGCATTGCAGGACTATATATATATATATCTTTGAGGAAAGAAAGAAGAAAAGAAGGAAGGGAAAATGATAAAACATAGTATTTTTATTTCTTGGAAAACCAATTCTGAGTTAATGCCTGTGAAGAAATGGTTTTGAATAGCTAAATACACTTGGCACTGTGTGTCAGGTCCTTTGGAGTTGATATCTCACTTACTTTGTCAAAATTTACCACTACATAGCAAACGAAGTTCAATAGTCTCTACTTTTCCCCTTGCTTTCCAGTTCGTCTGGTTCTTTTCAACCTTCGCCCTGTCCGTTCATGCTTGTCACTTCTCTTCCACCCTTCGAGAACTGTTTGGATTTGTCATCAAGGTTTGTGTTATTCTAAGCATCCATGGTCTGTCTTTAGCAACATGGTAGATGGCCCTTTCTGTGGACACCAGCTGTCCTTCCTGATGAGGCTCCATTTAGCTGGCACTGACTTGGGTGAATGTGGGATCTGGGAATAAGGGTCCATTTAAACTATTTTGGTTAATTCCTCCTTTCTCTCCTATGCCTCTGGTGGCAGCACTCATTGCCATACTAGTTTAAAACAAGTAGGGGAAAGACAAGGAGATTTTCTGAAAATTTCAACTAGGGGAAGTTCAGAGCACCTGAACTTTATTTGTTTTCAGAAATACATGGAATATATTGTATTTAACCTAATTTCTCGCAGAACTATATTTATACAGGAGAATAGATATAAGTTAGAGAGAAACAATGAGACAATCAATTGTTAAGTGGCTAATCAATAACTTTTCTAAATTTTGTATTGAGTTATCTATATATAATATAATTTATTGCACTCAGATCCTTGCTAAGTAGGTGATGTCCCGTAGGAATTAATCTAATAAATACTTAAGCATCTCTTATATAGAGCATATTAATTGCTTGTATGCAAATGATTTTATGTACTTGAAAAGTTTGACTTAAGAAGGATAAATATTATATCCATAATATTGCATATGATATTCATTTGATTATTAAATCACTATATAAAAATCAAACTATTTAATGCAATGATATACTGTGCTAAATACAGAGGAGCAAATTCATGGAGGTTTATGGTCTTGAGCTTCAGACCCCTCTGCCATTTGATCCAATCAGGGGCACAAAGACTCTGTGAGTGGCATGAACAATTTCTTTCACACTGATTCTTAGTCTTGGTTTACTTATAATTTTTCTTCTAAATTGAATTCCTGGGAAAGTTGAAGAAGATGAAATCTTATTAGCATTTCAGAATTGGACAATTGGCCAACCCTTTTTCCTTCTAAGAATGGCTCATACTCATCTTTTGTGAACATATGTGTGTAGATCTTCCATGGTCTTTGGCCCTTAAAGTCACCTTCACGAGAATACTCTCAGATCTTCATATAAAATTTAGTTTTTGGATATTCATTTTTCTTTGTATTTATTTTTGATATTTACTTTTATTTCATGTGTATGCTGTCTTGCTGCATGTCTATTTGAGCAACACGTGCATGGAGTGCCCACAGAGGCCAGCAGATGGTGTCCAATTTCCTGGAACTGGAGATTTATATTGTTGTGAGACACTCACCATGAGTCTGCTGGAAATTGAACTCAAGTCCTCTGGAAGAGCAGACAATGCTCTTAACCTCTGAGCCACCTCTCCAGCCTGGTTATTAGTTTTTTAAAAAATTAATTAATTAATTAACATCCTAAGTGCTTTCCATCATGTCCCCTCTTCACTGAGATCCCTTCTCCCCTTCTCTTCTGAGAGGGTGCTCACCTCTTGTGCATCACCACACCCTGATGCAGGAAGTGTCGGCTTGATTAGGCATATTCTTTCCCACAGAGGCCAGAGACGGCAGTCCTATTGGGGAATGGATACCACAGTCAGGCTACAGCTTTAGGAAGAACCTCCGCTCGAGTTGTTGGGGGGCCCACATTGAGACTGAGCTGCACATTGGCTGCATATATGCCAGGGGTCTCATTCCAGCCCCTGTGCGTTCTTTGTTTGGTGGTTCAGTTTCTGAGAGCTCCCAGAGGTCCAGGTTAGTTCACTCTGTTGGTCCACCTGTGGGCTTCCCAAGCCCTTTAGGTTCTTTAATCCTCCCCCAACTCTTCCAAAGAGTCCCTGATCTCCATCCAATGTTTGGCTGTGGGTATTTGCATCTGTTTCAGTCAGTTGCTGGATAGAGCTTCTTAGAGGATAATTATGCTAGGATCCTGTCTGCAAGAATAACAGAGTATCATTAATAATGTCAAGGATTAGTGCTTGCCCATAGGTTGGATTTCAAGTTGGGCCAGTTATTGGTTGGCCATTCCTTCAGTCTCTGCTCCATCTTTGTGACAGCATTTCTTGTAGACAGGACAAATTTGGGGTTGAAAGATTTGTGAGTGGGTTGGTGGTCTTGTTTCTCTACTGTGGGTCCTGCCTGGCTATAGGAGTTGGCCCTATAATAATAATCAATGGATTATATGAATATACAATGCTGACTGATGGTTATACTGGATATAAAATATAGGACATTATGATAGAATGTTTTAGGAAGCTTGTGAATGTACTTGCAGGCTGGAGATAGTTTCCCACTAGAAGGAAGGCATAGCAATGTAAGAACAAGACTGCATGCATGAGGGCCAGAAGATGAGTTGATAAGGTGATACTGGAGGAAGCCAAAGAAACATGATGAAAGCACACACACCATTCACTTAGTTGGTGAAGAAAGCAGATGATAGAACAGGCTGGAAATTAATACTTCTTATTAAGAACATGTTTGAAGGGCAGTGGAATCCTGCTTTTAATCATCACCATTGTCTAGGTACAGCTTTGATCATTAATTCTCTGTTATCAATTTTTTTTAGAATACTAGTATCACTGAAAAAATTCATTTCATTTAAATTTATTTCATGGATCTAGCTCTCTAAAATTCTAAAGCACTTTAAACGTAGACATATTGTTTAAATTTTAGTTTGAATCATCTAGTGTCTTTCTTTTCTTTTGTAAAAATTATCTTTAACACTTTTTTTTTTACAGTCTAGTCATTATCCCCCCCCCCCCAAGTCTGTTCTCAGACAGTTCCTTATCCTGCCCCTTCTCTCCAGTCTTCAAGGGGATGTGACCACTCCCACCGGGCCTCCCACTCCCTGGAGCTTCAAGGCTCTCAAGGGTTAGGTGCCTTTTCCCTCACTGAGTCAAGACCTGCCAGTTCTCTGCTGTATATGTGTTGGGGACCTCATATCAGCTAGTGTACACTGCCTGGTTGGTGGCTCTGTGTCTGAGAGATTTCAGGGGTCTGGGTTAATTGAGACTGCTGGTCTTCTTATGGGGTTTCCCTCCTCAGCTTCTTCCAGCCTTTCCCTAATTCAACCACAGGGGTCCCTGGTCTGTTCATTGGTTAGGTGTAAGTCTCTGCATCTGACTCTTTGAGCTACTTGTTGGGCCTCTCAGAGGTGTGCTTACAGACTGTTAACACATTTTAAAATGAACCTTTTCGTTGCAATATGAGATTAGAACAGGAGAGGATTATGGGCTGATTTATGCCCCCTAACATTTACATGCTGAAACCCTAAATTCCAATTGACAGTGTGTGGGAATAAGGACTATTAAATGAAGGTAAAAATTAATGGAAAGAAATTAATCTGTTAAAGTGGTTCTGTATAAGTAGACAGAGAGATATGAGAGTGTTCTCTCTGTCTTCCTTCCTCTTTCTCCATGCACAGAGAAGGGGTCATGTGAGGATACATCTGTAAAGCCAGGAAGATTGGCTTCACCCAAAAACAAATTGGCCAGCACCTTGATCATGTTCTATCTTTCAGAAATATAAACAAATAAATTTCTGTTCTTTAAGCGCCTAAGCCTATGACATTTCCCTTGATCAGCTTAAATAAATGAATATAGACCGAAACAGTAGATAAGAAAGTTCTGGATGGAGGAACACATGTGCATTCATGACAGTTAGCCATGGCAATATACAGAAGAGTAGAAAAGACAAAAAGAGAGAAAAATCTCCAGAAAAGATTTTTTTTTTTTGAAAATTAACAGTATTTTGTACTGGATTGAGTAATGTGTGAGAAATAGTGGGGTTATAGGAGCCAACCAGAGTAAGATCAGGGTAGCAGCTGAAATCTCTTAGGTACTTGTGAACATTTTGAAGAGTCAGGTGGGCCTGGTGCCTAGAGAGGCAATGAAATGATACTCAACAGATAGCATTACTATGTAACTTTCTGGAACTTTACATATATTGATGAGAGATATGTTCTTTAATTCACCCTATGGTGTTTGAACAATTCTGAACTTGAACCTCTTTTCTGAACACCGAGTACCTAGCAACTCTCAGCCGCTGTGGGGAAGAGTGATTCGATAGAAGTCTGTGATTTTTTATTAAAGTTGATATCTATTTCTTAGGATTATGCTAATCTTGGACTTAAATTTAAACTTGAAAATTTAGGAATTTTTTTCCTTTTAGCTAACTAACAAAAAGGTTTTAAAGTTCTCAAATGAAGAGGTTTTAGGAGCTTAGAATTTAGAGAAACCAAATTATATAGATTATGTTATTAGTGTTGGGGCATATCTAATATTACTCTGTATGTAGCATTTTATAACTCATTTTCATTCCCATATATTCTGAAAATGTAGTTAACTTATTAAATTTAAATGTATCAATGCCAAAGTATTAGATAATCTTTGTTACAAATGTCAAAAATATACTTAGTTATGCAGCTATATTCATCTAGATAAAAAACAAGAATGTGAACAAAGTAATGTGAAACTATAAACTAAAACAACGTGAAACTAAAAACAAAGTAATGTGAACTATAGAAAAGAATGGACCAAATATAAGAACTAAATGATCCTGGGTGATCCTTGACAAAAATCAAACACAATCAGCTCCTTTTAAAAAAAAAATTTATTAGGTATTTTCCTCATTTACATTTCCAATGGTATCCCAAAAGTCCCCCATACCCTCCCCCCAACTCCCCTATCCACCCACTTCCACTTCTTGGCTCTGGCGTTCCCCTGTACTGAAGCATCTAAAGTTTGCAAGACCAATGGGCCTCTCTTTCCAATGATGGCCGACTAGGCCATCTTCTGATACCATAATCAACTCTTATTCTCCTCAAATTTACATACACAATAAGAAATCTATTCCTAATGCTTACTTTCTGAATCACCATTAAAACAAATCTGAAAAAAAAAACCCTGCCAATTTTGATTCTGAGTTTCAAATATTCCACAACATTTTGTTATAAAACATGGGACCTCTTGCTTCCTTAATGCTTCTCAAATTGACAGAAGTCACCAAGAACCTACTTCATTAAGCTTCTTTTGTGTCTTAAACTGCATGGCTCAGAGTGATTCTGTATATGTTCTTGATGTGGATTTTGAATTGAACTAAATATTCCCTCCATCCTGGTTTGTAGGTTACCAATGGGTTCTCCCGCTTCATTTGTATCATGATGCTTCCGAGTGACACGTTTCGAGAGAGATAAGTTTGGAGGTTAATGACTCAAATCCTCCCCAAGGTATATCTAGTTGTTATTCATACTTTCCAGTGCCCTCCACCCTATGCTGCCATCGTCACCGTGGCACACAGCAGCAGAATAACTGAAGATGATGAACTCAATTTAGCAATTGCTACAAGGGAGAAAAAGGAAGTTATAGGAGACACAGTTTTCATTATGAAATATTCATAGGAATGAGGTTCAACCTGTGTTACAATAAAATGTTAATAAGACTTTTAAGAATGCAATTAAAGCAACATATTTGCTGCTAGGATAACTGAATTCAAATTCCTAGACATAGAAGAAAGAGGTCCTTTTGCGGTAACACATGTAACACTGGATTTTCTCTAGCAAAATTTTCTATCACTATGAAATTTACATGTGAAATATTTCAGTTTTTCAACATCTCCCATGGCAAAGTGAGACAGTGGAATTACATTTTATATGCGCCTATATATTTCTCCCATAACTGATTTGACATCAAGGAGCCAAAATTCACTAAGGATTTTGACAACTTGAGTAAAATCCTTTGTTAAGACAGTTATATTCCTCAGGGTTTAGAAAACACAGGGTTTCTCAGATGGAGAATAAGCAGTCAAAGCATCCATCAGAAACAGTAAGCTATTGATTGGGTCATTAAAAAATAGAAAGAGGACTTGAAGATGTGGGAAAGGGGCAGGGGGGATTTTGAGAGGGGGAATCAGGATGGAAAAGATCAAAACATATCATATATATATATGAAATTTTCAAAGAATAAACAAAAATATTATTTAAAAAGAATAAATATGCTATAATGATGTGAAGTGTTATCTCTTAGTTTTAAAAATTACATTAATTTGTTAATTTACTTATTATCTAGGCATGTAGCCCAGGTTGTCCTTAAATTTGAAACATTCCTGCCTCTGCCTCCAGAATGCTGGAGTTACAAGGACTCGTCACTATGACTGGCTTCACTTCTATTTTCATTCTGCATCCTCCTGACCTTGCATGGATGCGGAAACTGTCAATCTCCCGCAACTCTGCATATCAGGACTTCTGACAGCACAGCTCATTGTCCTGTGATCTCTGTCTCTGGCAGCCTCACCATTGCAGGTGTGTGGAGCTTCCGTCCATTCTGGATGAAATATTGCTGACCTGCTCCTGTGAAATGTCAGGAGGCATGACTGCTCGTTATTGTATTTTATGACATTAATTCATTTTTTTTTGATGTAATAGGTTGGCCTTAACTTACTTAAACTGTAGGAAGAAGGGGGATTACCTGTGGTATGAGTGTGTTTTTAACTCCATAAGGATAAATTGTGAAAATGATAGACAGTTTTTGCTAATGTCATCCATCACTTGTGATCAATAGAGTAGTTTCACAATTATACTCAACGTAGCTGAAAGAGATAGGAGCTGTGGATGATGTCTGAGATTCTTCTGACTTCTGATATGTTCTGAATTTAAATTTGGTATCTCCTAGTTGCTACATTTAAAAGTCATATGATAGACAAATGGAGGACCATTACTATCTTTCACTTTTTAGTTGATTGAACTGAATTCTGGGTAGTTTGGTCATGCTATGTATTCATGACTATTGCTACTGCTGTGATTCAACAACTGTGGATAATCATCTCTATATGATTTCTCCCATAGTTTAAAAAATACTATGTAAATGTAATTCTGGGGAGAATTGCCGTTAGATTTTAATTATAATTTTTCAACACATAGTTATGCAAATCTAGGACTTCATACATGCCAGCTAATGCTGATGCTGATCAGCTTGGGGAGAGATTTTAGCTTCCCAAATGGACTGAAAGAAGTATTCAAGTTTCTGTTTGTGGGAAATACAGGGTTGTTGAAACATCTCATTAGGAGGCTGCTTTTCTCTGAAAGGCAGGGAGAAAAAGTAAACTTTTTCCTTCATGTTTAAACAGGGTCATTAGCATTCTCGAAGACCTCCCTGAAGCCTTCCTCAAGATGAAGAAACCATAGATGTCACGTGCTTCAGGTAGGAAATGTGTGCAGAGGTGTGGCAGTTTTTTTCCCATCCCGTTGATAGGAAACACCAATTTTCAGAGATAAACTATAAGTTCCGAGAAAATAGAATTTCCTAGCATGTCAATTCTGGACATTCCGCGAGTGTCCAGCAAAGAAACCCGTGAATTGCTTCTGTCAGTATGACTGGCAGAAGCTTTTGAATGTGTTGACAGCTTGTAATTCTTTCTACTGACTTTGAAACAAATTATTGACATTACTATGCATTAACTTTCTGGTGACACAACCAAAAAAGGCACATGTGAGTGAAAAATTTCAAATAAGACCTTATACTTAACAATTAAACCCCAGGAAGGCTTATCTTTATTGTCTTTCAATGACCGTTTGATTGCATAAAGCTTCGAACTGATTTCGGTTAAGTTTTTAAATCTAAAGTGACCTCCTGGGATGCCCTCCTACTTGCACTGGCTTGGGCTAACCCTGTGGAAGCAATTAATCCTGTTGGATAAAATAAATTGCTTGTGACTTAGCCTTTCCCTTCATGGCTGGCAAGCTTCTGAGTCGCTGTAAATTGTACCATACAGGATTGTTTCTGGGCTAGAGCTAGCTATGTTGCTATATTCAGCCAAACTGTTTGTGTTCTAATAACACTAACTTTATCTGGCGTACTTTTACAAACCACAGTCTCACACTGGAACACATTTCTTACGGTATTTAATGCAACATCCCACAGTTTGGTTGAAAATTTATTTTGCTTGCTAAAATGGAGCTTGCTTTTGGTTCGATTAACCTTCTTTTTGTCCTGTGATGTCTAAATAGAGAGTGCTATGTCACAACGACAACAGAGTTTTATCTTTTATTTTTCACAAAAACTAACTAGACTTGAGAGGAAATTTTGAGAATTTTAACTCATGCTATACTTGTGGGATGACTAAACCATGTAAAAATAAGTAATTTCATTTTGTTCCCTTCTTAAAGTTTATTCCTTATGACATTTTAGAAATATTATAATGTAAACAAGCCCATTTCTTGACAAATTGAAAGTATATTGAAGTCACACATTTTCAAATTTGACTAAGCTTTACATGAATCTAGCTATTAATGGCATCTATTCAATACTTCTTAATGAATGCCTTGTATTCAACTTAATTAATCAAGACCTAGCACTTGAGGTGCCCGTGTGAGAAAGCTAAATAGGGTTTTCTGACCTTGAAGAGCTTCCTGTCTACCAGGAAATGCAAGCATATAAGCACTTAGCATATTATTTGAGTTCTGACAGAATCATGCATATTGAACATGGCTTCACACTAAGAATGAAACCTCTTTTTTCCATTTTTTATTAAATATTTTCTTTATTTGCATTTCAAATTTTATCTCATTTCCTCATTTCTCATCCGAAAATCCCCCATCCATCCCCCCACCCCCACTAACCCACCCACTCCCGTTTCCCTGTCCTGGCATTCCCCTACACTGGGGCATCGAGCCTTCACAAGGCCAAGGGCCTCTCATCTCACTGATGTCCCAAAAGGCCATCCTCTGTTATATATGCAGCTGGAGCCATGAGTCCCACCATATGTACTTTGGTTGGTGGTTTAGTCCCTGGGAGCTTTAGGGGTACTGGTTGGTTCATTTTGTTGTTCCTCTTATGGGGCTGCAAACCCCTTCAGCTCCTTGGGTCCTTTCTCTAGCTCCTCCATTGGGGACCCTGTGCTCAGTCCAATGGAAGGCTGTGAGCACCCACTTCTGTATTTGTCAGACACTTGGCAGAGCCTCCCAGAAGACAGCTATATCAGGCTTCTGTCAGCAAGCACTTGTTGGCATCCACAATAGTGTCTGGGTTTGGTAACTGTATATGGAATGGATCCCCAGGTGGGACAGTCACTGGGTGACTTCCTTCAGTTTCTGTTCCAAACTTTGTCTCTGTGTCTCTTCACTGAAAACTCTTATCTGACACATTAGGGAAAGGCTTTCAGGAGAGGCTAAATAAGAGACATCAGACAAAGGAAAGAACAGAAGGTTGAATCAAAAAGTGTATTATGAATTTAGAATATCTGAGTTAATTGTTAGAGGCGGAAAGTGAATTGTATGGGAAGGAAATTACCATGCCAAATACCACATAGACACATAGTCAAATGTTAAACATGTTTTAAAAAAATCCAAAATGGTTTGTTTTAAATTATCTCTATAGGTACCAAGCGATATTCATAAAGACTTTTATTCCATCTCTGACAGTGATCACTCACACCTGTCCTAAACTCTTCAGTGATGGAGTAACCTTGGGCTTTTAGGATGCTGTGAAGTACAGTCAGGAATCTAGACTGGATACAGTCTGGGGATGATTCTTTTCCTGGTTGTAGCTTCCCTAGACTCACAGAACTACCTAAACAGTAAAGAACAGCAGCAGGCATGGGGCCCATAGCCCATCTCTTACTTTAATAAGACACCACTGAACTCTTGCACTGTAATTAAGATCTTGCCTCACCAAGGAGTTTTCCAAATGCCCTGGGCTGCACATGGAGATACTTCATGGACTCTATATAAAAGGTTCGGAAGAAAGTTCCAGGCACTAAACTTACGTTATCCCAAATACTGTCTACCTTAAACTCATCAGGGCTGGTTCTTTACCTTCTAATTCTAATTTTCCACACACTGAGAGGAGAACCAGACTGCCAAGGTCTGGCTTCTAAAACATTGTGCTTTTTAGAAACCATGATTAAACATCAGAACCCATATGTGACCAGGCTGTTATGGAGGCATTCAGACCACCTCTTCCCATCCAGTAGAAACCTTTCCATCTTCTTTTTCACTTCTCAGGTCCAGATCCCTTTGACACTGTGAGCTAGTTATAGCTTTTCTCTCATAAAGCTAGCACTTCTGGAATGAGAGAGGAATTTAATGTTATCTGTTTCTGTCACTCACATTCTATCATTTTGCTGTCATCTCAGCTTCTGCATTGCTACACCATTTTTGCAAAGATTTTAGCACCCAGCTACCTGACACTTTTCCCACCAACGTCCCTGACTTCTACTTCAGTTCAGCTTCTATTTCATGATGCCTTTACTACTGTTCTCTAGCGATTTTTCCTTTATCTTATTACAACTCTTACTTAAAAGGTACTAACTAAACCTTGTCTTTGCAAATATTTATAATTCTGTCAATCAACTGATTTCATACACCTCACTTGTAGATAGACATATTAGCTACTTCTATATTGATGTGTTCAAATACCCCCAAAAATTGTTAAGGGGAGGGAGGCTTATTGTGACTCATGGTTTAAGGAAATGATGGCAGGCAGTTCTGTGGGAGTGGGAGCCTGTGGCATCTGCTTGCTCCCATCTCTGGAGATCAGGAGAAGACAATGGAAGAAAAAGGAACACTTTGCCTATAAACCTCAATGCCTGACCCAATGGATCACTTCTCTCAGTGTTGCTCTGTTCTCCAAAAGTTCAACAACTTCCTAAAGCAGTACCAGTCCCTAGGATCACCTGTTCAAACACATGGACCTACAAACAACATTTCACATAGAAATCAGCGTTAGGACTGAGTTCTATGTCAATCACTGTGGGTGCTGCTGACATGAATACTCTTTTGCTTGTTTTCTTCTTCACTACACTTAACATGGAGAAAAAGTCACAATTCTAAGTAAAACAAAACAAAACAAAACAAAACAAAACAAAACAAAACAACCCACCTCTTTGTTCATTCCATGGCTACTGTCCACAGACCAGTAGGAAATATCTAAACTTTCTGTGGTCACACTTCAGATTCATGGGAATGAACATCAAATATATTTTAGCCCCTCTGAGAGCAGTACTGTATTTTCCAGGACTACCGTGGACTTCCTCTCAATGCTATTTTGCACTCTTATCTTACACCTATAAATTTCATTCTCCAACTACAATTTCAGCTAACAACACGGCTTCCTATTTCATCAAAGAAATGGAAACACTTACCCGAGAACATATAAGGACTTTCACAGTGCCATTTATCCACCTTTATGCTCACTGTCCCGCCTTTATGCTTTTATTTGGACTTCTCTCAAAAAATCAAATCTCTTGACTCTTATACACATTGTATATATATTTGTATATATTCTCACCCCTTACTTGATGACATCTAGAAGAAAAGAAATCAGCAAATATAATATTGTAACTATATTGAAATCGTATTTATATCCAGCAAACTGCAGCTCTGCAAGAGAATGCATTCTTACTCATATAACTACCCATGAAAGCCACACCATGACTGGTGCTGTAGGAATTATCATTAACCTGAAAGCCATTAAGACAATAAATGTAGCTCTTAATTTCAAAAGTCTCCTCATGGGTCACAAAAGTCCTCCTTTCTTTTCTCTCTAACATTTCTAATAGGTGACTAAATTAACTTTGCTTTTTACACCTAACACATTAATCAATGCTGTTGTGTATTTAAATAGTTCATTTCTTTATGATGTTAACAAGTATTTCATGATGTTGCTATGGTAAAAATTATTTATTCATTAAATTTGTAAATTTTTTTTTTATAAAACCCAAATAGGTCTATTATTGGTTGGTATTGGAACTGTGGAATTTTGATGGGGATTGCACTGAATCTGTGGATTGCTTTGGTAGGATGGTCGTTTTTAAACTATTAATCCTTCTGATCCCTGAATATAAGAGATCTTTCCATCTTCTGCTGTGCTCATCAATTTATTTCTACAATGTCTGAAAGGTTTTATCATATGAGTCTTTCATCTAGCTCAGTAGGGTAACCCTGAGATATTTTATATTATTTGAGGCTATTGTGAAAGATATTTCTTTCCTTTCTCAGACTATTTGTCATTTGTATATAGGAAGACTACTTTGTGTGTGTGTGAGTGTGTGTGTGTGTGTGTGTGTGTGTGTGTGTGTATGTGTGTGTGTGTTAATTTTGTATTTTACTACTTTCCTGAAAGTATTTATCAACTGTAGGGGTTTGCTGGCTGAACTTTTAGGGTCTCTCTCTTTTTTTAAATTTTTGTTTTTTGTTTCTTGAGACAGGGTTTCTCTGTGTAGCCCTGGCTGTCCTGGAACTCACTCTGTAGACCAGGCTGGCCTTGAACTCAGAAATCCACCTGCCTCTGCCTCCCAAGTGCTGGGATTAAAGGCGTGAGCCGCTTTTAATCACCTAAAAAGAGAGATTGCCTGGCAGACTCTCTTTTAAAAAAAATATTTTTATTAGTACTTTCTTCATTTAAATTTTAAGTGCTATCCTCTTTTCTAGTTTCCTCTCCGAAAATCCTCTATCTTCCCCAGCTCCCCAACCCACCCACTCCCTGGCATTCCCAAATACTGGGGCATAGAATTTTTAGAAGACCAAGGGCCTCTTCTTCTTTTAGGGTCTCTTATGTATATTATTATGTCATCTGCAAATAAAGATACTTTAACTTCTTTCTTTTTGATCTCCTTGATTTCCGTTAGTTGTCTTATTGCTCTCGCTAAGACTTCAAGTACTATATTGAACAGGGACAGAGAGAATGGACAAACTTGTTTTCTGTATGAATTTAGTGGAAATGCTTTGAGCTTCTCTCCATTTAAGTTGATGGTGACAATGACATTGCTGTACATTGCCTTTATTATGGTTAGGTTATCCCTTGTATCCATAGTCTCTCCAGGAATTTTATCGTGAAGAGCTGTTGGAGTTTTCAGCAGCTTTGTCTGCAATCTGAAGCAATGATCATGTGGTTTTGGGGAAATGAAAACTTAAAAATATTGAATTTTCTGTTGTATAAATGCAGTTTGTTACAATACTTACTTGTTTTTCTCCATCAGTTCCTCAAATAACAGAGTTGTTTTCAGTGTACAAATGCTTCAATTTTTTTTTGTTTTTTTTGTTTTTAGATTTAATCCCAAGAGCTCAAAATGATTTGGATTATAATTGCATTTTAGTTATTGATTCTTTATGATAGTCTATAAAATAAAAATTGATGTTTTTAGCATATTAATTCAAATTCCTACCACCTTGATAAAATACTAATTTTGCTCTTTTTTTCTTATGCGTTTCACCATATTTTCGATGAATTCTGGGTAGTTATTTCATCTGTGAATAGTATTTTTTTTCTTGCAGGTGTAAATATGTCTTGCTTTCTTTTCTTATTGCAATGTATGGAAACTCCAGTATATGTAAATTAGAAAAGATGGGTACAGACATCTTTGTTTCTCATTTCTAAATTCTGATTCTAAAGATTTCCTTCCAAGCAAGTAATGCTGAACCATATAGTCTGATGCTATGTATTGATATTGTGTAGATATCATTTTCAAACACGGAAAGTTCTTTTCTTTCTACTTAGTCCTTTGTATGAAGGACATTATATTTTGTTGAAATTTTTTCTCTATGTGCTGAGATTTTATGTACATTTTCTACTTATTTTGATGCTAAGATGAATTACATTGCTTGGTTTTTGAGTCATCCAATCAGTCTTTCTCTCTAATGCTTACACTTGATTTTATTGCCCGTTTGTATGTTATTTGGTGTAATTATTTAACATTGTGACACAATTGCATTTGTATCAATGAAAGATATTGACTTGTAATTTTCTTTTCTGATAATGTGTTTATTTGATTTCAATGCTAGTATAAACTTGTTTCCACATAAGTTGGGTAGTATTTACTTTCCTTAGGTTTTATGAAAAATTTATATATTGCTATTGTTTATTTCTCAAATACTTTTTTTTTTTTCTTTTTTTGGTTTTTCGAGACAGGATTTCTCTGTGTAGCCCTGGCTGTCCTGGAACTCACTCTGTAGACTCAAATACTTTTAAGGATTTCAAAAAATGTGGTACAACCTGCTTCATGTGATTTTGTGACAAAGTCATTGTCTTTAATAGACAAGGGGCTCTTCAAAATGTTGAGTTCCTACTAAGTGGAATGTACTCATTTATCTTTCAAAATATCTTTCAAAATATAATCTGTTGAATTCATTGTCATCTAGTTCTACCATAGAATGTGCTTTAAAATTTTTCAGATTTATTCATTTTATTTCATATGTATGAGTGTCTTTTATGCATGCATGTGTGTGTGTGTGTGTTACATGTGCTACCCAGTGTCACGGAGGTCAGAAGGCAGCATTGGATCCACTAGAGCTGGAGTTGCAGATGACTGTAAATCACGATGTGCTCCTGGGAACTCAGCTTAGGTCCTGTGCAAGAGCATCCAATGCTCTTGTTCAGTTGTTTTGTTAGTAGTGTTCTTTGCTTCTCTGTGGTTTTATTTCATCAGTTTACCTTCAGAGCTTTGTTTTTCTACCTCCTACAGTTGTTTTGGTTTTATTTTCTTTTGCTGAGTAGAGGCTAGAAAAATCTAAGATACTGTTTTTAGTTTGTTTGGCTAATGTACTGTATTCTGACTCAATTTAAAACACATTCTTACTTCTCCTTTGCATTTTTCTTTGACCCATATCATCTGTGATATTCAATTTCTAGATATTTGGAAACTATTGGGATATTTTTTTGTTACCAGTTTCTTATTTAATTCCATTATGATTAGAGAAAAAAAAACATTGTTTAAGATTTTATCTTGTAAATCATTGATACTTGGAGCTGGAGAGACAGCTCTGGGACTAGGAGCACTGGGTGCTCTCTTAAAGGACCTGAGTTTGATGTCCAGTACCTACTTGGCAGCTCACAGATGTTGTTAACTATAATACTGGGGGATCCAATGCCCTCTTCTTCTCTGAAGGATCTTACATAAATGTGAAGTGCATAAACATGCACACACATACACACATGCATTTAAAAATAAAAGAAAAATAAGTAATTTGTGGCCCAGATTACTCTGTTAACAGAATACTCTGTTAAATAACTACACAATTTATTCTTGATGAGAATGTCTTTTTTTTTAAAAGATTTATGTATTTATTTTATGTAAGTACACTATCGCTGTTTTCAGACACCCCAGAAGAGGGCATCTGATCTCATTACAGGTGGTTGTGGGCAACTGTGTGGTTGCTGGCATTTGAACTCAGGACCTTTGCAAGGGCAGTCTCTTAACCTCTGAGTCAACTTGTCTATTCTGGTGTTATGGGGTAGAGGACTTCCTATAGTGTTAATATGAGTTATTGAATTTTCACTGATTTTTCTGAGTCTCTACATTTTTTAAGCATGGAAGAGTAATTTTCTTAGAATAATTTTAGATCATACTATTTTTATTTAAGGTTTTATGAATATCTACTGTTATTTTGAATATTCATGATTAGACTTACAGTAATCTATAATTACTAAGCATATTCTGATAATTTGACCCATCTTATCCTTATGAAATAATCTTATTTTAGGTAATACTGTATACTTTGAAACAGATGTTTTATCACACCAGGAAAGACACGCCTGCTTTCATTTGATTACTGTTAAATAGAAACAGCAATCTTCCTTTACACTTTCAATTGCATCATTTGTACTTTTCTTAGACAGGCTATCTGCATTTTGTGATTAGGTCTTGCTTTTTTTCTTTTTTTTTTTTTTACTCAATTTTATAATTAATTCATTTTATTAGCATACTCAGATTATTTACGTTTGTGTGAAATCAATTCTTACCGTTTTCTCTCTGCATTCTTTTTTCTCTTTTTTCCTTTTTTATTAGATATTTTCTTTATTTACATTTCAAATACTATCACCAAAGCTCCCATACCCTCCCCCCTCCACTCACCTACCCACCCACTCCTACATTTATGTTTAACGTGAACTCCATTGTCATCATTTTCTACGCTTGTATTCTTTTAGTTCATTTAATGGCAATACCAGTTTTCTCCTTTCAGATCAGAACCTACAACAAATCCTGAAAACATGGGTTATAATTGATTCTCATCTTTCTCTAGACAACTTGTTAGGGCATTGTTAGTTCAAATTAAGATTGTATTTAGATTCAAACTGCTTCTCATTGTTTGTGCCTTGTCTGGAACCATCATTTTATGGTTTTATTACTGCGACAGCCATTTAACCTCACTTCCCATCTTTCTTTGTTCCTTTTTATGTGTTCTCAAGTCAGCAACTGAAGTAATGCCTGCAACGTGTAAATAAAATTATGCGACTCTGCCCGAAGCCCTGCAATAGGTTCCTCTTTCACTCAGAAGAAAATAGAACAAACTTCAGCATTACCTATGCCCCAAATATTCTGTGCATGTGTCACCGACTCTCTGTCCTTGTCATGTGTCATCCCCCCTCATTCTCTTTCTGCTATACTTTTGTCTTCGTGCTGTATCTTGAACACGTTAGCTCCTTTCCTTCCAGTGCAAAACCTGGCAGCTGGCATTTCCTTTGCTCAATAGACAGCACCCAACTTTAAGTCCTTGATCATACATTGCTTTCTCAATGAAGGTCATCCTGATATTTGTATAAAATTTTAAACATCATATCCGATTCTGTTTTTTACTGTACTTACAGAATTATTTTTCCTTATTAATGTTTTCCTTGCCTCTCTCCTTTCACTAGAATTTAATCACCACAAGGTATGGATCTTCTCATTTATTTTGGTCATTGGCACACTCTTAAGTATTTTCAAGTAAGTATCTTGTTAGTAATAAGCATGTGAGAACTATTAGTTTAGCTTAATACAAGTGCTCTTATTTTGAAGTGGGCAATTTGTTGTGGGAATACCAAGATAACCATGTGAAAAGAACTACCTTGATATCTGCCCATTGCCACCATTGCCAAGGGCTTTGTCTATTGTCCTATTTTATATACTGGTTATAGAAACTGGATACAGAGATTGTTTTGATAGTTAAGGTTATAATGGCATATATACTTTTCAAAAAGTCATTTCGTAAAATCAACTGGTGGCGGTGAGTAAGAGAGAAATAATGAGAAGATACTGCTGAAAAAGACTGCTGATGAGTACACACACAGTTTCTTCTACTATCACTGAGCCAGCTGAGCACCTCTTAGTATGCCTTGGGCTTTAAGTACTTCCTTATCTTGCATGTCCTGTTACTTTTCTTTGACATGCCTTCTGTGACCCCTAACCACTTCAAATACTAGACTGTCAAAAACCTTGCATTTACGTTCAACTCCCTCAAAGAAGATTGGTTTTAATTTCTTAAAAGTTTCTGCATTATTTAGCAAATTGCATCTACTTGATTTGGCATCTGTTTTGACTTCTATCCTTTGATATCTGCTTTCTGTCTTTGTATGTACTCACTAAGTAGTCACTAAGTAGTACGTTACATGGCATCACGTAGTATAATGGTTAATAAATTACTTTTAGATAATTGAACAAGATTATAAGACAGTTGAGTGCAGGGCAATGAGGGTGTGTGTGTGTGTGTGTGTGTGTGTGAGAGAGAGAGAGAGAGAGAGAGAGAGAGAGAGCGTATGACAGAGTTAATCAGCTACATAGTGACATGAGGAAGAAAGAGGAATCAATGAAGTCACTAAGTCTACTTTAATATTCTGATGGACAGCAACACTCAGTGATTTCTGAGTTCGAGGCCAACCTGGTCTACAGAGTGAGTTCCAGAGAAGCCAGGGCTATACAGAGAAACCCTGTCTTGAGAAAAACAAAAAACAAACAAACAAACAAAAAAACAAACAAAAAACCAAACCAAACCAAACCAAACCAAACCAAACCAAAAAACAAAAAGAAAATACTATCTCTATTTTTCTCTGAAGTATTTTATGTGATTTCTAACTTGTAAAGAAAAAAATTGATGCTTGCTTGACATTAATACAGAGCCAAATTTAAGTCAAATAAGTATTAAAGAAATAATTTTTTAGAAATTAGATAATTCTTAATTTAGCATAGTTTGTATACATTGATAACGCAGCAATAATTTGTGTATGCAGAAATTGTGTGGCTTCTCTCTCTTTCTTTCTTTCTCTCTTCCCCTCTCTCCTTGTATGTGTGTGTGTGTATGTTCATGAGTGTCATGTGTATGGAGGTTAGAAGTGGGCACCGAGTGTCTTTCTTAATTACCCTATAGCTTATTTTCTGAGACATGATCTCTTTGAACATGCAGTTCATTCAGGGATTCCTTCAGGAGTCTCCAGAAATCCTTCTCTTTCTGCTTCTTCAAGGCAGGGATTACTTACAGATGTGTGTTGTCATGACCTGTTTAACATGTCTAATGAGGATGGAAGTCAGACCCTTGTCCTTTAACAATAAGTAAGCACTTTACAAACTAAGCCTTCTTTCCAGGATCCTGCATAGGTTTTTTAGTAGGTCTTGTACTGACATGCATTAATACTAGTCAGAAATAACTCTAATGTGACTGACTGAGAATTCATCTAGAGGGAATATCAACGTCGGTTCAACTTAGGCTTTCTAGTTTCAGATAAAGAGGGTCTATCTCATGGTAATAAAATGAAACTAAATGAGTGGGCATTCTTGTTTTCCCTTTCCTCATGTGCAATCTGTCCTATTGTGGAAGAGACAAAGGTAGCCTTAAAGTCACAAAGTTTCTGTCTTGAGTTGAGTCAGTTGGTCTCCAAATAGGCATGCAACTCTGGAAGGTCATTGCTCACAAGAAATAGAGGGGTGAGCATATTCAGATGTATCAGTTTTATTTATTATCATTAGTTACGTTGAATTTATCAGTGAATGAAGAATCAGAATGGACAGAAGTTTGTTCTTTTTCATAAACTTCTATTGGTGTAAACACAATCTGTACAGGAATTAATATCAGTTCAGTCTCAAGAATTATGGGTAGAGTGTGTGCTCTCTCATGTTATGAACATATATGTTTTGAATTAAGATATTTAGAGATATTGAGCATAATTACATTGTATGGAAATGGGGATAATATTTTCTCACTATTGCTAGGGAAAGAAGAATACAAATAGGAAATCTCCTTCAATGACCCTTTTATCGATATACATAAGAACAACTTACATTTTTCTCTTCCATTTCTCTGTTTCTGTTCTTGTATCCATTACTATGTTCACAGAGTTATATTTGATGGGCAGGAGGCAGATGTGTTAAAATCAGTTACTTTTTGGTTTTCTTAGGATGGTTGTGTAGAATGATGGGCTCAGGTCAGCTCTGACTGTCCCTAGCCTTTTACATTCCTTTCAATTGTCTCGAAATCTCTTTTACAGGATGTGATAATTGATCCAGGGACCACTTGCAAACTCAGATAACTTTTAGAACACTATTTCTCCACGGAGTTCATAGGTCCATGTCCATCCTTAACAAAGGATTGAAACCTGTCTATTTGCTGAAGAAACATTTGGAGAAATTTATTTTTCCCCTCATGCTGTTTTGTAGAGTGCTTACTCTCACAAAGATGCACAAACCATAGGCGTTCATTAGTTATTTCTACTAAAATGTAGAAGAAGAAAATGATTTCTTCACAATGACAGTAGGTGACCCTGTCATCACTCTATACATGTGTGATGTGAGTTGATGGCAGAGGAGAGGGATCCCATTATTTTATTAGTCTGAGAAATTCAAATGAAACTGACACGACACTATTGTTGGTGTTTTCCAGAAGACTTCCCTATCCTTCCTGCTTGAGGCATGCCCGAGGCTAGCAGCATTCGCTTGGGTTATGAAGATCAGTGTCACATGTGGTGTTTCCTATTAAGGAACAAAGTTTAATTTCTCAGGGTGGATATCAAGGACTAAGCTATGTTCTATAGGTCAACTTTTACAATTGAATTATGGAACAAATGTGTCTTTATACTATTTTAGAAGGCAAACTAGAGAGTACAAAATAGTCCCTGTACTCAAGTTCTGGGCTGAATTTGAGACATGCTACCTGTTGGCTATTTGGCTCAAGGTTTTCATTTTTCTTCTTTTAGTTCTTTTATGTCAGTCTTTGTTTATATGTTTGCCCTGAGGAACAGATAAGTAAATGCATGTTGAATGCTTAGAATGAGTCTTTACTAGTAGCAGATATCAATTTTAATTATTATTGCCATTACTAATACATTAACAAAACATTGCACTGATTCTTATTGTTACTATTTGTATCTGTAACTCTCTCGGGTGTCTCTTGTAAGGATCTGCATAGGAGAAGAGTCAGGAATTCATTAAGTCCTGGAAATAATACTTGAACTGAGCTCCTTCTAATTCCGTTCCTAAAAGAATAACATTAATCTTTTCAAATACTAAAGTAAAGGCTGCTTACATCTTCTAGAAAACTTAACAAAATGTTTTGCCTATGGCTCCTGGAATGAATGAGCAGTGAATCTGAGAACTCTCTATTTATAGAGAAGTGACCAGGTCACAAGCATAGAGATTAGCCAAAGGCCACACAGCTAGGTTTTGGCAGACGGAGATTAGAAGCCACCTGCTCCGATGGACTCTCAGTCCATTACTTTTAAAATTGTTTCTGCTGCTCCTTGAATTGTTTTTGTATTACTTTAAAACTACAACTCTTCTCCAGAGAGCAGGGAAAACTTTTTTTTCCACCTTGAAAATCTGCTGGAGCTGAAAAATCAAAAGACAGCATTGAGACTCTGAGTATTGTGTGTGTAATCAAATTCTACATCAGATGCCAGAAATCAGATGCAAGAATTGGCTCTTCTGAATAAAGTGTCCATTGAAACAGCAGCGCCGTTTCTTTGTATATGCTGCTGTATGCATGCATACCAATTTTATTGACTTAATCGTGATTTCCTGGATGTTTAAGGGCTATAAGGAATCATGGGAAGGCCTGATCATCACTCAGAAGTAGTATATATTGATTACAGCATCATTGCCTGGATTCTTTGGCAGAATCTTTCTCAGACATATACCTGAAAAATTTACCCAGATTTTATATGAAGATCTCTAAATTGTCATAGAAAAATATAATATATAAATAATATAATAAATATAATAATCATGGTTGTATTTTCTTGCACATATTAATATATAGACCATTATGCTTTGATCTTATTTATCTCTGTTTTTTTCTCTTTTGCTTCTCCCATTTTCCCACTACCTCCTTCTACATAGGTCCCTTCTGTCATCACAATGTGTGCTAACTTGAAAACTTAATAAAATGAAAAAATGATAATTTTATTTATAATCAAATCTGTATTTCACCTTAATAATAGGTTTTGCACATCCTAAGAAACTATCACTTTAGTCAAATCCTGAACTTTAAAAACCTTAGGGACTTGATCTCTAGGCTACTCTGGGGCACACAGTGAGACTCTGCCTAAGGGAAAATGGAAAAATGCTAAAATTATCGGTGGAGTTTTTATAAAGCCTTAATAGACTCCCTGGAACACCAGTTTGTTAATTACATTTTAATAGGATTGAATTTGACAATAGAAATGTCTTTTATGCTTAACACTGCAGTAAAAACTCCTTGAGAGTATTAGAAATTCTTTGCTCACTTGAACAATGATTTTTGGCTAAGTTTGTGTACAACTAGATTTAAAGTGTTCTCATGAAAAGCCCATAAACAAATGCAAGGTAGCATGAGGAACTTGGAAGAACAGACAAGTATCAGGGTACTGTGGGAACACAAAAAAGATTCCAAGGGGATAGTTATTGAGTCACAGCACTGTTTACAAATGTCCCTGGAACACATGCCCTCTGCTTTTCCTGGGTGGTTATCTTCATACTGTGGAGCTAATCCTGTTTATTTAAGCGCTAAAATGACTGCCAGGAAATGCCTTGTCTGATCTAATGACATTCCTAAAAGACATTCAGGAAAAGACTCACAAGACTGGGAGGGGAAGGGGGCTTTATGTAGACATGGAAAGTTCTTGCAGGCTACCAAGTGTGAAATCAAGGCTTAGCTACTGTTAGCCACCACAAAGCGCTGAAGGCTACTAACCTTGTGTTTTCTAACCTCTTAGAAAACGTAATAATTTTTGCAACTCTGTCGTCATTTGTTAAATGGTGGCTAAAACCAGCCTGTAGCTTCTTCGAGTTGTAAATGAACTGAATATCTTTACATAATACACTTAGAGAAATTTCTGGCACATGATGTTTTCAATATCACCACACCAACTACCATCAAGAGCAAAATTACAGTTAGATGTCATGGGTTTGGCCTCCATTCACTTTTCAGTAAGCCAAATGCTAAACACCACATAGTCTGACTTGCTCCTTTGTTTTCCAGGCCATCGTGCAAGGTCTGGCTATAGTAGGTAGGCTTTGGCTGGAATGAGTAAGGCTCAATGACGTACCAGTATTGAAAGCAAGGTAGGGTTGCTTGATTACCACACATTTTCATGATGATAAACCAGTGAATAAAAATAATGAAAGCAGGGTTGGAGAGATGGCTCAGCAGTTAGGAGTATTTGTTGCTTTTAAAAAGGACTCAGCTTCCGTTCCCAGTACCCATGTTAGGCAGCTTACATTAATCTGTAACTCCAAATTCTCCTCTTTTCTCCATGGGCACTACCACTCATGTGCACATACCACCCTCTCCCCCCAACAAAGACCAAAATAAATATTTAAAAGAATTGGAAAGTAGCAAATAAAAGTGAAGCTTACATTAACATTTTACTGAATGTGTTTTGATGACTGTCTGGATTGTAGCGACCGTGAACTGTCTGCTTCTTCCCTTGGTGTGAGATTATTATTATTATTCTTTTTTAATAAAAGGGATTGTCTACTCTGTGGCCAAATATGAATTACTATGGACTTGGAATACAGTCTTAGGTTTTATGAACTGTTTTATAATAGAAGCAGAACAAAGAAAGTCATGAAACAACCCAATGTTCACATACATTGGTGAAAATATCAGGTAGCAGGTTACAGTAAACAGGACAAATTCTGCTGTAGGTCTGAGATGCTGACAATATTCTTAGCCCTTTCACTGGTTAGAAACAAGGGGTCGATTTATACATTCTGTATAATTTAAGTAATGGTTACAGTGTTACATCAGGTACAGAGGAGAGCAATACATGTCTCTTAAGTCATCTAAACTTGAGTCAGGATAATTTGGCTATGGTCTTTGTAACCTTCCAACCATTTCATACAACTGAAGTTCATGCTGTAGTCATGGTTTCTTTCAGTAAATTCTCATTCACAAATTCAATTCAGGCTATCCTTAAAATGCCCTCTCCTACTTTAACTTCTTGTGTACTAGGATTAAAGACCTACCATTCCTAGGACATTTGCATAGACATTTAATCAACATTGATGTAAGAATATCAAATGAGCATGTAAATAGCTCATTTTCATTCATTAGAGAAACACAATCTAAACCACTTTGTATCTTCTAGAATGAATGCCATCAAAATGATACATATGAAGTATTTTGAAGGATACGGAGACACTAGAACCTTGTACATTGTTGACATAGACACCTTGTACATTAAATGACATAGACACCTTGAAAAATAGATTGGCAGCTTCCAAAAGGATTAAACATAAATTTAGAATATGGCTGTGCTCCTGGGAATTACTCAGGATCAATGAAACTGTCTATCTTTGCAAATGCATGTTGAATGCATTAGCACTATTTCCAGTAGCAACAAATGGAAAATACTTAAGTATCCATGATTCTGTAAATGTGTAAGAAACGCAAGCTACCTCTATACAAAACTCTATTCATACTACTGAGGTAAAAGCCACAGTTCTTAACTCTAAAAATGTCAGAGGTAGTTTATCCTGGGGCCACTTTGAGGCTTCGTGGCCTAGGAGCACAGTTAGGTCACCCTGAATTCAACATATTTCAACATAGAAACAGTTTTAAGTGAAAATTTTAATTAAAAATAATTTTAAAAGACTCATTTATGTTGAAGTTGTTGATCTGCTTGGACTTGAGTTTTCTGCAGGCTGGTAGATATGGATCTAATGCATTCATCTACATGCAGGCATCCAGTTAGATCAGCACCATTTCTTGAAGATGCTTCCCTTTTCCCACCGTTTTTGGCTTCCTTATCAAATATAAAGTCCATAGGTATGTGGGTTTATGATTCAATTCTATTCTATTGATCAACCTGTCTGCTTTTATGCCTATACCATGCATTTTTTTTATTACTATTGCTCTGTAGAATAGTTTTAAACCAGAGATGGTGATCTCTCCAGAAGTTCTTTTATCAGGCAGGAATGCTTTGACTATCCAGGTTTTCCAGGGTTTTTTATTTTTTTATTTTTTTTATATGAAGGTGAGAATTGCTTTTTCAAGAATTGTAAAGTGCTGTGTTTGAAGAGAATTGTATTGAATCTGTCGACTACTTTTGGTAAGATGGCTATTTTTACTATGTTAATCCTACTGATCCATGAGCAGTGGAGATCTTTCCTTCTTTTGATATTTTCCTCAATTTCCTTCCTTTAGGGATGTGAAGTCCTTGTCACATAGTTCTTTTACTTACTTGGTTAGAATTATGACAAGATATTTTATATTATTATTGGCTATTGTAAGGGGATTGCTTCCATGATGCCTTTCTCAGCTCATATATTATCTGTGTAAAGGAGTGCTACTGATTTTTTTGAGTTGATTTTGTATCCAGTCACATTGCTGAAGTATGGTATGTATTCACTTATAATTGGACATTAGCCATAAAATTCAGGATAGCCATGCTACAATTCACAGACCCTAAGAAACTGGGTAATTAGGAGGACCAAAGGGAGGATGTATGAATGTCACTCAGAAGGGGAAACAGGATAGTTATCAGAGGTGGAGGCAGAAAGGAAAATGGGTTAGAGAGGGGGTGAGGAGAGGTGTAAGGGTGGGTTTGGGGAAGAGGAGGACTGGGAGTTAAAATGGAAACCATTTGGAGACATCTCTGGGATTAGCTGTAGACTTGGAATGGCAGAGGCTACAGGGAGTCTATGAGGGTGACCCTAGCTGAGATTCCTACTAGCAGGGCATATATAGACTGAAGTGGTTAGTTACCTCCTATAGCCAGGCCAGACTTCCAGTGGAAGGAAGTGGACATGAACACAATCACAAAACCTTCACCCTAAAATTTATCTTGCCTACAAGATTCACAGGGATGAAAATGGAGCAGACAGGGTGAATGGCCAGCCAATGATTGGTCCAACTTGACACTCGTCTTAAGAGAGAGAGAGAGAGCCAAGCACTGACACTAATAATGATACTCTGTTCTGCTTGCAGGTAGGAACTATTTTCTGAGTGGCTTCATCCAGGGGTGGGTCTAAACAGATTCAGAGATCCATGAACAAACATTATACAGAGCTTCAGGAGTCTCGTGGAAGACTTGTAGACAGGATTGAGCAAGCTGGAGGGGTCAAAGACACCACAAGAAGACCTATAGAATCAACTAATGTGGACTTATGGGGCCTCACAGAGACTGAACCACCAACCAAATCACATGCAGTGGCTGAACAAAGCCCCACTCTCATTTGTAGGAGATGTGCTGTTTGGTCTTCATATGGGTCCCCTAACAATTGGAGCAGGGGTTGTCTCTGGCTCTGTTGCCTGCCTTTGGATCTCTTTCCCCTACCTGGTCTGCCAGATTGGGCCTCTAGAAGAGGGTGCACTTAGTCCTGCTGGGACTGGATGACTCAGGATGGGGTGGTACACATGGCGGGTGGTGGCTTCCCTTTCTCCTTATAGAAGGAGGGTATTTTTGAGAAGAGATTTGTAAGGTCAGGACTGGGAGGGGGGATTTAGACTGGGTTCTAGTCCTGCTTGAGTTTCTGTCCTGGCTTCCTCCAATGATGGACTATGATCTGGCAGTGTAAACTGAATAAAACCTTTCCTCCCTCTACCCGCCAAAAAATATTCATTTCTATGTGCTTGTGGTCTGCCTGCCAGCATGTATGTAGGTGAAATGTCTGGTGGCTAATGAGGTACGAAGATGGTCTTGGATTCTCTGGAACTAAAGGTATGTATGGCTTTGGGCTACCATGTGGATGCTTGCCATTGAACCAGGACTCTTTGCAAGATCAAAAAGGACCCTCAACTATGGAGTCATTTTCCTCCATCCCTTTCCCCTTTGAAGGACATTTTAGAGTCCATGTCCTTATGGGAAAAGCTTGTTATGTGCCAAATGAAAGGAGCAAACTAGTATGAACTGGACTCTCCCATGCTTGTAGAGCTGATGCACACATAATAGTCTGGGAACAAAATATATATGTTGGCATTTCTATGTAGGAAGAAACCCAGGATGTTTAGAACAAGGAAGTATCCCACACACAGCAGAATCCTATGGAGCATTCATCTACCTGTCACAAGAATCATGTTTCACTTATTTTTCTCTGCTATTCAGATTTCTATAAAGTGGGCACAGTGTTTCCTTTTTTCTAGTAACTTATTCATTCACTTTATATCCTGATCATGGTCCCTCTCTTCCAGTCTCCCCTCACACACCTTCTTCTTTCTTCTCTTCCTTCTCCTTAGATAAGGGAGGCTCCTCCCCCCATACCAACCCACCCTGGCACCTCAAGTCACTGCAGGACTAGGCACATCCTTTCCCCGCTGAGGCCAGACAAGACAGCCCAGTTAAGGGGACAGGATCCACCGACAGGCAACAAAGGTAGGGTTAGGCCCCATCTGCTACATATATGCGTGATGTCTAGGTCCAGCCCATGTATGCTCTTTGGTTGGTGGTTCAGTTTCTGGGAGTCCCAAGGGTCCATGTTAGATGACTCTGTTGATCTTGTGGAGTCCCTATCCCCTCTGGATTCCTCAATCCTTACCCCAACTCTTCCATAAGACTCCCTGAACTCCATCCAATGTTTCTCTGTGGCTCTCTGCATCTGTTTGGTCAGCTGCTGGATGGAGCCTCTCAGGATTGTTCTGGAGTGTTTTCTTCTTGCAGGGAGGTCATGGGGGAATAAATGCTCATCATATGCATGAGGAACACAGAATTAGTTCCTTTCAGTAACAGATCTTTTCCTGGGTCTGCAAGTTTCAAGTGTTATAGTGTTACCATCTGGGATGAGAACTTTTCTAGGAGACTGTGGATGGTATGCAGCTGGATGCATTGATCCCTGGGGCTCCATGAGTGGCAGCTGGCCTTCTCTCTGGCCTCTTCTGAACAGATAATAAAATTCACATCCTGTCTCTTTCTCGTCCTCCCAACTCTCATGCTTGGTTCCAGGAAAGAAGAGGAAAAACCTTGCATCTTTCCAGCATTGTATTTCTTTTTTACTACATTCCCTATTTCCCTTTTATTTATCTCTTTTCATGTGCAATTTTAAAGGGAAACATATTGATAAACTAAATTTTCAATGGGGAGGAAATTAACAAGAAAAAAAAATCAAGTAGGCGTACACTGAGAAGTGATAGGAACTTGACTATCTCTGAATTACAACCTGGGCTGGTGCAGACAAATGCCAGAGCAATGGAGCTTGACTTTGCAGAGCCCTAGCATGCTGCTGGCTACTACCACCTTAATATTTAATAGGCATTTCTACAGAAACACCGTGTGAGCACAAGAGATGTTATTTGCTCAGAACATTTTAATTTTTCTTTTGTAATTTAGCAGGATGCTAGTCATAAAACAAAGACTGTTGTTTGGTTAGGTTGAAATATTAATGATCAACTCTTAAATTCTTTGAGATTTTTTTCCCCATGAAATGTTAGTTATATTTTGGCTTGCTCCAAATAGATCAAAATCCTGTTAAGATACCCAGAGGGCCCTGGGAGGAATCCCAAGTGCACGTGGCTTCACATCTCTTTGTGAGGTATGGGAAAGGGTCTTCTTTGACCTGCCAGCTTCTTGAAGCTCTTCTTGACTACTGACTCCTATGGTAATGCTCCAAGTCCTGAAGGCTCCTGGCCTTTCTGAGTCTGTCACAATCATTGAATGGTTTGGTTTGATGTTTTCTTTATATACCACTTAAAAATCAGACTTGGTGTATGAAGAATTGTCTAAAACAACATCTGTCCAGAAGCGCTAAATCACACAGTTTCTAGTTACCTCAAGAGGGATACAATATAAAGAGAAATAACATCTGACAATAAACTCCAAAGGTGTCCTAGTCACTTTCCTGGCTGTTTATACTCTGACTTGTCTTAACACAATGTACTATTCCCTCGGCTGTTAATATATTTCTGTTTGTTTTTATGCCACCGATTTCTCTTCTTCATTAAAACAAAAATTTGTTCAGTCTGTTTAAAAATCACCTCCTCTGAGAAGTTTTCCCAAAGCCAACGCCAAGGCTTCATTTGTCATTATTTAATATAATCTGTTTCCTCAAGTCGGGCGGCTCCTTCTCCATGGTGCTGCAATTATTTGTAGCCCGATTTATCTTTCTCGCCACCTTGTAAACCCACTAAAGGCAGTCCATCCCTTTTAGGAGTTTCGTATTCTTTGTTGTCTGATGCAGCACAAGACACATGCAAAGAGTTCATCAGCACAGTATAACAAATGCTTTGTGTAAATCACCGGAAGTTTCTCCATGGTTTGAGACGGCAGCAGATGCTTCGCGTTGAGTAGGCTTCTCTCTGCTTCCACACAATCACCAGAGTGTCAGCTGTCCTATTGTTAACGCTTTAAAAATAATTAAACAATTTCTGGTATTAAATTTAAATGTGCATTTGAGAAGAGAATGGGAGGGGGAAGCAGCCTGTAAAACTAAAAATGAGATAAGAAGTAATTATGGAACATAATTTATTTTCTAAATTGAGTTTGCTTTGATGAAGTGAAGCAGCTCAGGAGTTTCTATGGACAGACAATGCAGGCTTATGAAAGGCAACGAGGTGCTTCAATTTCTAAAACCTTCCAAGGATATTTCTTCCCAATATTGGCCCAGAGGCAATAGAGTCACTTGTTTGCTCCTGTGTATTAAATTCAATTCTTCATTTTATGTCTCATTTTGTCTGCTTGAATTTTATGATGCATGGTCTAGTCTTCAAGAGAATGTGAGTTCAGTCTCTGCATTCTTCTCAACTCTATCAAACCCTGAGGCTCTTTTCCAACCAAGTCATTCAGCAAATTGAATAGATCACAAGTAAGTTGTAATGGAAGGGAAGGAGCTAAGGTCTTTTCCTTCTCAGAGGACAGTCTGCTCTAAGAAGATTGAATTGCTCTGTCCTTGGATCACATATTTCATGACTGTCTGGAAAAGAGCATATGTTATTTAGGTAGCCCAACACCCTCACAAAGAAATAAACATATAAGTAAATTTCAGGTTATAAAAAGAGGGTATCTGGGATGAAGAAGGGCCTTAAAAATACCTCTCATTCTTTCCTGAGACTCTCAAGGAAATCATCAAAGAGGAATACAAGGATCTAGGTTGAAGGAAGTCTTATTGTTATTTATCTTAGTAAACAAAGGGGAACTGCTGTCTTTAGCAATGAGGATTGGTAAATAAATCAAAGAATGTCTACATGGTTCAACAATCTGGATTGAAGATTCCTATAAAGGCAATGCAGAATGGATGCACATTTAATGATGAAAGATAAGAACAAACTTGTATAAAATGTGAATTTAATTGTTAAGCAAAGGTAACAAAACTATGTATTATAATAAAAGGAATTGAGACAACCATGTTCCTTTTTTTTTCATTTGAGTCTCAGTTGCACATTTGAATTTTTCATATGCAACAGAAAATTGGCAGTCACTAGCAGAGTTGACGATGAAGACTGGTTTGAACACAGTAAGGGAAAGGTCATGCTGACGTTCATCAAGGGGCCAGTGCCTTAAAGGAAAGCTGGAGAAGAATCTTGCATTGAGGGCTTAACATGTCACCTTGTCTGCATCTTTCCTCAGGAAAAAAAACTAATTTAAATTCATATCTCTCAGCATTGTTCTCCAAATAAATCCCACTACCTTTTCTCTTTCTTTCTCCACTTTTTATTAAAAATAGATTATTTTTCATACCATATATCTTGATTACATTTTCCTTTTTTCTACTCCTCCAACTCCACCCACATTCCCCCCTATCCAGACCCACTCTCTGTTTCTTATTGGAAAAGAACAGGTTCCTAAGAGGTAACAACAAAATACACAAAAATAAAATATAATAAGCCAAAACAAAAAATCCTGTCACATTGAAGTTAGATAAAGCAAATCAACAAAAGGAAAAAGGCACAAGAAAAGGCAGAAATAAATCAGAGATTCCCTTGTTCATACACTCAGAAGCCTTATAAAAATACTAACTGAATGCTATAATCTATACGCATAGGACCTAGTACAGACCTCTCCTGTGTTTGCTACCTCAGGCTCCATGAGATCATCATATGAACCTTGCTTAGTTGATTCAGAGCCTGTTTTCTGGGGGTCCTCCATCCCCTTTAGCTCCAACACTCTTTAGGCTTCCTCTTTCACAGGGTTCCTTGAGCTCCAAGAGGAGGCATTTTGTGAAGACATGTCATTTAGAGCAACACGTTCCAAGGTCTCTCTCTCTCCCCCCAAGTAATGTCTGGCTGTGCATCTGTGTATTTGTTTTTATCTGCTATAGCAAGAAGGTTCTCTGATGATGGCTGAATAAAGCATTAATCTATGAGTATAGCCTAATATCATTAGGTGTTTGTTTTCTTGTTACCAGTAGTATTTGTCCTCCCCCACCCCACATAGGACTATCTAATCTGTCATTCATGATCACCCAAGCAGAGGATGGTATGGGTTCTATCTCATGGAGTGGGCCTTAATTCAAATCAGATTGGTTGGTTACTCTCAGAAGCTTCATACCACCAGTTACTTAGTGTATTTCGCAAGCAGGACAGATTGTAGCTAAAAGGTTTTTTGGCTGAGTTCATGTTTAACTTTCTCTTTTGGTAGCTTGCAGAGTACCTTCTTGTACTAAATACACTAGTAAGGGTGAAGGTTCTATGTAGGCACCAGCTTGACCACACTATGTTCAATGCATTATGTAAGTGTTGTCTTCAGCACTGAGATCTTTGTTTCAGTTTGTAGAGAGCAAACTATCTTCTTGGCAACAGCCTGGGTTGTTTGGTGGATTCCTATGGGATCCCGTTGACCAACTCAATTGGATATAAACCAGCCCTGGTATTGAAAGCTTCGTTTGTTGAGAAGAGATTGCTAGTTGGGACTTTGTTTCCCTTATTATTTGGAGATATGTATTTTAAACAGCATTTTCTTGCTGTCCTATATGATATATTGCTACAAAATGGAAGGGGTTCTGAAAGGTATCATTCCTTACAGTAATCCTCATCAGTTTTGACTGCGAAGGGTTGCTTTTCAGGGCAGAGTCAGTATTTGAAAGAGGCTGTTATATGTGAGATTTCCATGCATGATGTCCTAGAAAAATACAAACAAATCTCATTTGATTATCATGGGGTGTGTCCATTAGAGGTATGTGTAAGGAGAGAAATTTCATAAAAACAAATGTCAAGACAAAATTCCTGCCTTGGCTTCATCTCTCATTGGTGGTGCTAGGGCGTGTGGGATTGCAGATGTGGAGTCTAGCATGTTCACCTTGGCTGAGCTTTCTCTAGGTAATTCAGATCCACAGCAGTAGCTGGACCTATATTACTCGGGTGTGCACTCACAAGAGCAAACCAATCTCTAATCAATCTTTAAAAGAAGAGGTGGGAACGGATGAGGAGGAGACATTTAGCTTCTGTTAGAAAGAATAAACAAGGTGCTCAGGGCGTCTGGAGAGGGGCATAATCGATGACCATGTTCCACTGGTAGTAAATTTGTCTGTTACCATAGAGATAGAGTAGGAGTTCTTCTCTTATTACTTTCTCAAACTCCTGAACTAGAGACAGGCAGAAATATTCACAGATACATTTTTATAGGGATTATGACCTAAGAAATAGAGTTCGATCATTTTAGAGACATGTGAACCCAAGTGGACAATATAACTTAATCAATATTTCTATTCTCCTGGACAACACCCACAGCTCAAAAAAAAAAAAAATCTTGAATTCCTCTTGCCATTCCCATTGGACCTGATCCCACTTCTAATGGTGTGTTGTTACATACTTTCCATATCTTCCCTTTTAGAATTGATATTTGTTCAAACTGATCCATAAGTTTTGTTAACTTGTTTGCTCACTGTGGTTTCTATCAATCCATTTAAAAAGAGAAAATATCTATTCTATTTATTTCTTGTTAAAACGGTAGCAAGTTTCAGATAATTGAGATGACTTAGTGGGTAAAGGATCTTGCTGTGCTAACTTGGCAACCTGAGCTTTATTTGTTGAACCTACAGAGGAAGAAAGAAGATAACTAACTCCTGGAATTTGTCCTCAGCTACTGTGGTATATGCGTGCCTGTTCTCTCTCTGTCTCTTTCTGTCTCTCTGTATGTCTCTCTCACACACACAGACATCATCATCATCATCATCACCATTATTATCACCACAGCCAATAATAATAATGAAATAAAAATGTAATAATAGCAGCAGTAGTAGTTCACTCAGTGAAAATCTGAATAGGTCTGTCAGTCTTTGGTGATTTTTATTTTTCTCTATCTCACCTTGCCTTCCTATTAAATATGGTCTTTTGAAAACATGAACAAAATTTATCCCTTTTATTTAATTTAACTAGGTTATTTAGACTCTTACTGCTGCTATAATGAAATATTCCAGATTTGGTAGTTTATTCTCTCAAATGGTATATATGCAACATACCTCTCAACATATTCTCCCAAATGGTTCATAAGCAGCAGAAATTAATTCCTTATAATTCTTCAGATTGGAAAGAACAAGATGAAGGTGCCAACATTGGTGCCAGGGGAGGGTTACTCTTCATGTAAAGGGCATCTTCTTGTTGTATTGTCACATGGTGATTGGCAGATGTGCAAGAGAGCCTTGCTCTCAAACCTGAGCGTTTGCATAGGAGTGCCAGTTCCACAGCCCTGGTTCTTTAAGTCTTGCAATGGAGGTTAGAATTCAACCTGAGGTTTGAAGGGCACAGTATCATCAAACCATAGTACTGTACTCTTCCACTTCTGCATTTCATGTCCTTACATGCAAACTTCATTCATATCATTCTGATAGGACACAGAAATTTTAACTAATTCCAGCATGAATTTTAAAGTCTCCTGAAAACTTCAGCTGCATCAGATTTGAGTAAGATTTAATGTATGTACAACCCATCCTGAGGCCAATTATGAGACTGAAAAATCATATATGTTAGTGTTTCCAAAATACTAGAGTGGCAAGGCACAGGATATACATTCCAATTGCAAAGGGGAGAAATCATGAAGAAGAAAGGAGGAAGATATCACAAATAAGACTAAAATCTAACGAGGAAAAAAGACTAAAGACTAACAAGGACAACATTAAATCTTAAGACTTAAGGATAATTGACTTTGATTCTACTATCCACATTCCACTCAGACTAGGATGGAGGTTGGGGTCCCAACGTTTTGAAGATGCTATTTTAAGGGCTTTGCTGAATGCAGCTCTGGCTATGACATTCTCAGGAATGGAGTCAGGTACCTGGAACCTTCATGCAATGGGTTTATACATTGTGGCACTACAGTTCAGGCTCCCTACAGCAAAATTGCCAGCATGGTTCCACATAGCCTTGCCTTAGTGGGAACAACGTTCAGTAATACTTAGAGGTGGGAAATCAATCCAACAATTGTGATTAGATGTGGTGGTTTGGAAAGTGACTAGGTTTGGAGAAGATCCTTAACTCCCACAGTGGAACTGCAGTGGCTTTCTAAGAAGAGGAAAAGTAGGAAACAAACAAATGTGTGCAGACCCCATGCCTTCTGACACCCCAGAACTCTTTCAGTGAAAAATACCATCACTAGATGTAATTCTGATAAACTGGACTTCTAAAAACTTGAACCAAATGTACCCTCTGTCTCAAGACACACCTAGTCCATGTATTGTGTTTTTAATAACAGGAAACCCAACAGTGCAGCCAACCTTTTTAATGCACTGCTAAAATTGACTAGCTAATATGTTTTGGTTGAGAATCTTTATGTGTACGTATATTCATAGAAATACTAAGTTGTAGTTTCAGTAGTAATTTTTTTTTCTAACTGTGTAATCAGGGTAATATAAAAGAGAATGGAAATGTTCACTTCTCTTTAAATTTTAAAAAAGTCTGCGATGGATTAGTATTAATTATTTTTGTATGTTTAGTAAGATTTACATAAGAAGTATTGGAGCTTAGACTTTATTGAGAGGTTTTTTTTGCTGATTAACAGCTCAACCTTCTTATGATAGAACTGGTTGGAGATTTTTCCTTCCTCATGACTCAGCTCTGGTAGGCTTTACATGTTTAAGGGTTTATGCCTTCGGAATTATTCAGTTCATTGGTGTATAATTGCTCATAGTATTTATTTTAAATTTATTCTAATTTAATTATTGTGTGTATGTGCATGCAAACATGTGTGCACATGTGTGTGTGTGTGTAATTGTGTGTGTGTGTGTGTACTGTAGCATGCACGAAGGTCAGGAAACAATTTTCAAGAGCCACTCAGCTCCTTCCTTCTGGAGATCAAACTTAGGTTGTCAAGCTTGTCAGCAAATATCTTTACCCACTGTGTCATTTTGCCAACTCCATGATTTCTTTTTTTTTTACAATCTTTTGTTTCATTGATTGTATTTTCTTTCATTTAAGATTTTGGATAGAGGAATCAAAGTCTGGTGGGGTTTTTTTCAAAAGAAGAGAAAATAATTAATACTGGAGAAATAGAGAAAGCTCAGTTGCTAAGAGCACTTGCTGCTCTTTCAGAGGACTCAAGTTTAATTCATAGCACTCCAGGGGAATCTAATGTTCTCTTCTAGCTTCAGCAAGAACCCACATGTGGTACACACACACACACACACACACACACAAATTTAAATTTATAAAAAAGGACAAAGGATCTGTAAAATAACTAGAAAACAAAGAAACAAGGTGACAGAAGATGCTAAACCTCAATAAATGCATTAAAATATGTAGATTAAATTCTATAAATAAAAGCAGACTATTGAAAAATGAGCAAAACACACAGTTCTGCCTTCATTAGACTTATTTCACTAGTAAAAATTAGACTGAATGGGAATGAATGTAAAAAGTTATTCTATACAAATGAAGACTGACATAAATGGTTATATTTCTTTCTTTTCAGAAAAACTAAACTTAAGGTAAAACGTATAGAAAGAACTATTTCCAGTTTTCTAAGAAACCATCATATTAATTTCTGAGATGGTTGTACAAATTTTCACTTCCACCAGCAGTGGAAGAGTGTTTCCCTTGCTCCATATCCACAGCAGTATGTGCTCTAACTTGAGTTTTTGATATTAGCTGATCTTATCCATTGTGATAGGCATAAGATGGAATCTTAGAATCGTTTTAATTTACATTTTCCTGATAACTAAGGACGTTGAATAATTTCTTTAAGTGCTTCTCTGCCATTGGAGATTCCTCTGTTGAGAAGTCTCTTTTTAGCTCTGTATTTCATTTTTAATTGGGTTATTGGGTTGTTAGTGTTTAATTTCTTTAGTTCTTTTTATATTTTGGATATTAGCTCACTGTCAGATATAGGACTGATGAAGATCCTTTTCCAAAGTGTAGGCTGTTATTTTGTCCTATGGATGCAGTCCTTTACCTTACAGAAGGTTTTTAATTTCATGAGGTCCAATTTATTAATTATTGATCTTAGTGCCTGAGCACTAAGTGTTCTGTTGGTGTTCTGTTCAGGAAGTTGTCTCCTGAAACATTGTGTTCAAGGCTATTCCTAACTTTCTCTTCTATCAGATTTAGTGCATTCAGTTTTATGTTGAGGCCTTTGATCCACTTGGACTTGAGTTTTGTGCGGGTTGATAAATGTGGATCTATTTGCATTTGTCTACATGGAAGAGTTCCACCTCAAGACCCAGCTATACCACTCCTGGGCATATTCCCAAAAGATGCTCCACAAGGACATTTGCTAAGCTATGTTTGGAGGAGCTTTACCTGTATTAGCTAGAAACTTGAAACAAGAAGATGTCCCTCAACCAAATATGGATAAAGAAAATGTGATACATTTACACAGTGGGATATTATTCAGCTTTTAAAAACAAGAACACCATGACATTTCCAGGCAAATGAATAGAACTAGAAAATATCATCACGAGTGAGGTAACACAGACCCAAAAGGACTTGCATGTATGTACTCACGTATAAGTGAATATTAGCCATAAAGTACAGGATAATCATGTTACAACTCACAGATGCAAAGTATGTAAATAACAAGGAGGACCAAGGGAGAAGGCTTGACTCTCACTTAAAAGGAAAAATAAAATAGACATTGGTAGTAGATGGAAAGTTAGAACTGGATGGGAGACAGGTGGAGTGGGGAACAGAGGTAAGGGTCAGATATAGGGAGAGTGTGGGTGGGGGATGAGGGTTCTGAGAAAAAGAAAAGAAACTGAAGGGGCAGGCATCTCTGAGGCAATCTGGAGACCTGGGATGGGGAAAACCCATGGGAGTATACCAGGGTGACTCTAGCTGAGTCTCCTTGCAGTAGGGGATATTGAGACTAAAGTAGCCACCTCCTGTAGCTAGGCAGGATGTCCAGTGAAGAGTGCACACCAACCCAAAATTAGCCCTGCCACAAGATGTTCAGGCATAAAGATGGAACAGAGATTGAGGGAACAACCAACCAATGAGACCCACAACATGGGAGAGAGCCAACCCCTGACACTATTAATCATACTCTACTATGCATAGCATAACTGTCCTCTGAGAGCTCCACCCAGCCAATGGAAACAGATGCAGAAACCCACAGTCAAATATTAGGCAGAGCTCAGGGAGTCTTATTGAAGAGTCATGCGAAAGATCAATGGAGCCAGAACGGTCAAGGACACCACAATAAGACCTACAGAGATACGTAACCTGGGCCCATAGGGGCTCATAGAGACTGAATCACCAGCCCAAGAGCATGCATGGACTGGACATAGGTCCCATACATATATGTAGCAGGCATGCAGCCTGGTCTTCATGTGGATCTTCCAACAATTGGAGCTGGGGCAGTCTCTGACTCTATCTCTGCTGCCTGCCTTTGGATCCCCTTCCCATAGCTGTGCTGCCTTGTCTGGCCTCAGTGGGAGAGAATGCATTTACTCCTGTTGTTCCAGGGCAGGGTAGTACCTAGTGGAGGAGGAAATGATAGAAGGAGGGTTTGAGAGTAGGGCTGGGAGGAGAGGAGGGTGCTGTCATGGTTCAAATACGCTTGGCCCAGGGAGAGGCACTATTTGGAGGTGTATCCTCCAAATAAATGCTGTTCTTTTAAGAATTGCCTTGCTCATGGTGTCTGCTCACAGCAGTAAAACCCTAGCTAAGACAGGTGCTGTGAATGGGGTGTAAAGTGAACAACTAAATTAATGAAAAAAAAAGTGTAAAAACAGACCAAAAAATGCCACCATATGTTGTTAAGGAGATCAATGAGTAACAATTTTTAAGAATTATAGATAAATATACATGCAGATTTGGAGCATTTAAATATGAAAATAAATGTTGGTAGAGGTGGATTATAATATCCGGAGACTTGGTGCTCCATTTTCATATTGAATGATAGCATAGTTAGAATATCAACAAAGAGACATGGTCATTTAAACACATGCTAGCTCAAATGAACCTTAGTACATCCATAGACCATTCTATCTACCATTTAAGAAAACACAGTCTTTGCAAATGGAAAATTCCATAAGCTAGATTATATGCTAGGACAAAAGAGTAATCAAACAATTAAAAACCAAAATCACGCAATCTGTCTTTTATGTCCACATTACAATAAAACTGGACAGAAATTGAAGGAAGAATTTTATAAACTATACAAAAGAAATTAAGTAACAATCTCCCCAAACACAAGTCCTTGAAGATGATAACCACAATAGAGAATTAACACAAATTCATATCAGCAGATGAATGGATGAGGAAAACTAGAGCAACATAAACAGTGAATACTATTCATACAAACTCCAGCGTGAAATCCCATGGCAGCACTGAAGACATATGAAGCCCATTACAATGTTCTCCCAAATGAAATAATTGAGATTGTCAGAAATGAATGCTGCAAAATGTCACAAGTATATCTAAGAACCATATTACTGTGTTGGGGTATTGCTCAGTAGTTTATCATTTGCCAAGTAGTCTTCAATCCCCAGTTCTAGAGTAAATAGCAAGAACAAGAACAAAATCAAACCCTCCTACCCAAACACAGAACACTCCCATTCCCACTTCTCAACCTCTCTTCAAAGCACAGTTGATCTTCTAGGACAGGAGTTCTCAACCTGTGGGTTGTGACTCCCTGGGAGTCTGAATGGCCCTTTCATAGGCACTCATAAGACTATGGGAAACATAAATATTTACACTACAATTCATAACAGCAGCAAGATTACAGTTACAAAGTAGCAGCAAAAATACCTTTATGGTTGGGAGCATTGCCACAACATGAGGAACTGTATTCAAGGGTCACAGCAATAGGAAGGTTCAGAACTACTGATCTAGAACTAGAATAACAGTAACCAAATATTGGGGGTGAGTGAGGACAACCTTGTGACACAATGCTATTGTTTCAGAAGAGGAGTAAGATGTGTTATTCTCTAACACAGCAAGATAAACATAATGGCATAGAATGCCTCAAAGACATCTCAGGGTACAATCATAGAAGAATCCAACACAATCAAAACATTATATTTTAGTTGATAAATGTATGCAAATATTATTGGGTAATAAAAAAAACAGAAAACGTTGGATGACTCAGATAGCTAGTCGATAATATTCAATTCACATCTTCAGTGATTGAGGCAGTAGATATTTGTTTAAGAACGTAGTATTTCCCAAAGTTTTTGATAGTCATATGTATTCATGTAATCTAGTGCCTGATCTATGATCAAAACAAAATATATTTTTATCCTTCCAAAAAGTTTTGCCTTGTAGCTTTGCAATCTTCCCATCCTCTCCCCCAGAGACAGCCTCGCTATGATCACAGATTGTTTTTGTCTGTCCTTGAACATCACATAAATGGAACAGCACAGTGGATTCTCTTTTGTGTCTGGCTTCTTTCACTCAGAATAATGTCTGAGAAATTTATTCATGCTGTTGAATGTCTCAATAGGTTTTTGTTTTTTGTTTGTCTGTTTGTTTGTGGGTTAATATGGCTGGAAGTATGAATATAACATAAGCATGATTTGTTTTTCTATTAATCTCTGGTTGTGTATTTGGAAAATACTTTTTCCTGGTTTGGGCTAGTACAAATAAATCTGATATGTAAATGCATACACAAGTAATTTCTTAGCATGTTTTCCTTTTTCTTGGATAAATGGTTATGAACTGCTAGACTAGAGGATGGATAAAATATATGCTTGAGTTGAAGGAAAAATAAAATCCTGATTTCCAAGATGGTTGTACCATTTTGGTTTCCTGCCTGTACATTTTGATAGTTTCACATCTTTCATGTCCTGTGATTATGTGGTGTTTTCAGTCTCTAAGTAATTTCTCAATAGGAGGTGTTGTCGTGACTAACAGCTCCCAGTTTTATGTGCTTATTGGGCATTTCTGTAATCTCTTTTGTAAGAAGCCTTTGGAGTTAGCCCCTTTTGTTTCTTTCATTTCATAGATATTTTCCTTATTGGTTGTAGAAGCTTTCCTTATTCCCTTTGTAGGAGTATTTTATTAGCTATATATAATTACATGTATTTTCTTGCAGTCTTTAAGTTGCCAGTATGTATTTGAGTTGCCTATTTTCCTTTTCTCCTGTTCTTTTTTTTAAGTGTTTTATTTAATATCCTGCATGCACATAATCTGTGTGGCTCAAAGCCATCCTATTCCCTCTCTTCCAATTTCTCCTCCACTTCCTGCTTCCAATTTTCAAGAGACATTCCCCAAATATTAGTGAGTTAGGAATTTTTAACTGTTTATATGAGTTTTGAATTATTGTATATTAATTTACATATACAACAGAAGTCATTTGCATTGCCATGAGCATAGTTATTTTATTGCTAGGAATCATTTGCATGGCTCTTTGTGGTCCACAACTAAAGAACTACCTCTATGGAGTTATAAATTATCCAGCCAACAGCAAGTTAAATGAAGTCTGCATGTGCTTATAAAAGCAACTGCTTCCCAAGAGATTGACTAGGCAATACCTAGTGTGACACTAGAAGTAGATATCACTCTTTGTATGCTTTTTTTCTAGAGCTCTCTAGATATAAATAGTCTGTAAAACTTACTCTGCAACACACAGAGAATGTCTGGTCTAAACAAACTTGGCCAGACATCTTATATAGGCATGCCAGTAGTTTTAATTAATTTGTTACATCTCTTTAAACTTTCTCTGTGAAGATAGAGCCGTGCAATTTATAGTGACTACTCAATATACAGCATTCCCATCTGAAATCTTCATATGTTCATAGGTTAAAGGCTGAAAAATTTCATTAGTGGCTTGCAAAGAATTGAATATGCCCCGTGGGTACCTCTCTTAATTCATAACATGAAGTATCCTAAAGCCTCAAGATATTGGTATTAGCAAGTGAAACCCTTAAAAAGTAGGGTACTCACTAATGGGATTAATGTCTGTATAGGGGTCAAAGATATAAGAGTTCCCTTCTGCCAGGCCATGAAAATACTGCTATATATGAGCCAAGAAGAAGCTCTTCCCAGAACCAAACCTTGTACCTTGAATATGAACACTCAGACTCCTGAACTGTAAAATACACCTATTGTTTTCTGTATTCAGTTTGTGGTATTTTACTATAGTAACCCAGCTGTTTAAATCAATACCCTCCTATTGTGAGTCAAGAAGACAACCCCCAGGAACTCCTTCCATGGGACTTCACCTGCAGTATTTTCAGATGAAGGAATTACCTCTTCAAGAAAAATCACAAAATTTATATGTATCCTCATCTTCCACATGATGTTGGTACTACCCAGAGACTGGGACTTTGTAACCCCAATCACTGGGTCAGTTTTCCGGAGAAATCTTGCAGATGTTAACTCCAGGTTACACCAGGTACCTTCCCCAGAGTGTTGTGAGCCAGCATCCTTAAAGCATCCATTCTTTTCTAGTCATATAATGGCAATTTCTCTTTGTGCTGTGTTTTTTATTCTGCCACAAGATGCAAGCTTGTTTTCTTTTCTTTTCTTTTTTTATATTTCTAGAGCAAGAATTGCTTGTACTCTACTCAGAAATTCCTTGCATCTGAGCATGAGAATTTTTAGATTGCCTTAGTTCTCTGAGTTTCTGATATAAGAAAGGTAACTATTTGTCTTTATATCATGACAGTTAGAGGGATAATATATTAGTTGCTTAAAGCATTGATGTATGTTGAATTTTCACTGGAGCCCTTACACATACAAACCCTTTGGCCTTATAGTGTAAGGTTCAAATTCACTCAGTTTTGGACCACTGTCAAGAACATATGTGCTTTCTAAAAGGCCCTCAAGGTGAGTTTGATATGAATAAAAATTAGAGTGATACCTATAAATAGGTACATGATGACTAGAAAATTCACAACATTGATACATGCTCATTTTGTGTTTGTTGAATGAATGAATGAATTCATTATGGCTTCTAGACTAACCAGATGGGACATAGTTTAGATAACTAGATTTTGTTTTAGTAAACTAAACTGTAGCTACATTAAAAGATTGAGTTAATTCATTACTTTTTATGAAGTTAACAGTGCTACCTGGTTACTTGATGTAGGGAATATTTTCTCTCACATGGCTTAGTTGGTGTCACTGTAGAACTTAACACTACCAATTCTCTTCCTAAAAATTGCCCCTCTTTCTTGTCTCTTTTAACATCATAATTTCTCAGCATCTTCCTACCTATTGGGTTCTTAGAGCTTATAAATTTTCTTGTTCCCATTTTACCAGAATTTTTAATCTGCTGTTGAATCTTGTTTTAGTGGCTTCAAGAAAATTCTTTTAGTGAAGGAATTCACTGTCATGTAATCATTGTGTGTGTGGTTTTGTGTGTGCACATGTGCATATAATCTTCTAGAAGTAAACATTTATTGAGTTTTCTTTAATATTCTATTTTTTGGGGGTATACAAAGTTCCTGAAGTATCCACCTCTGCCCCCAAGAAGCTTATAAATCAAGTCAATAATGATATCATTGCAGTTCTGAAAGAATTCTAAGACTGCTACCCCAGGCTATGATACAGATTTCTTTCTCTCTAAAGATGTTAAGCATTTTCTTTTTCATCTTATATTTTTTATTTTTGTAAGACTTGTTTGAAGGCCATCTATGTCTTCAAATACATTTGTAAAGATGTGAAAGAACAGAGAAAAGGAAGGCAGGAAGAAAAGAAGGAGACATCCAAGACATGCGCTGTTTTTTTTTTTTTTTTTTTTTTTTCGGTCCAATGACACCACTTCCTTCAGTTTCCAGAGCCTGTTCATTGTATTACTAATGGATTCTAGTAATCACCCTCTGCATCTGTTGTCTATGTAAAGGGATGACCAGTAGGATGAGATATGTTTGAAAGTGTGTTAGTGTGTGTCTGTGTGTGTCTGTGTGAGAGACACCCTAACCCAGATCAGCCTACTTTGAACGTCTGTCCATTCTTTTGTAATTGTAACTTCTGGTTTTCCTTATGAGGCCATTTTTTTCTGAAAAGTATTAGTAGCAGTTTTAATCGGTACATTTTTGTGTTTAGATTCTTATTCTAAATATTAGCTCATTTATTCCTTCTTCTGGATTTAAATTTGTCCCAGATGATCTGTTCCTCTGCACACAGTAACATTTTCACAGCAACACTTCTCCCAAACTAATACAATAATTTCAGGTCATTAAATTGTCTATAGACTGGCTTGAGCCCTACAATTGGGAAGACAGATGCTAACTGCATCTTGTTTTGTGTTGGATGGGTGTGCTCGTCTTTTTGTTATTTTGTCTCACACAAAACAAAGTCCTAGTAAATACATTATGCTGTGCAAAATTTAATTTTAGGAACACATCAAGGTACCTAAAATAGAATAACGTTCTGAAATTTGAAAGAAACAACAACTGAGAAATGGAAAGGAATTGAAGTCTATTATGAGGTACATGCCTAAGCTGCACACTTATTAATCTGGAATGAGTTCAAACGCAACAATTAATGTCACACCTCACTTCATTCAGATTAGTCTAAAGCTTATCTGTCTCCAGCAATAATAATCAGAACTCAGTAAAAGATGTCAGAGCAGATGGAGACACTAGAGTTTCCAATTAAAATCTTTTGTTAGATTCATATTCTTTTATTATTCATTAAACTGACTACAATTTTCTGTCACATGTGCAACTCACTGGTGTTTGTGTTTAGCATTATCCTGTAAGTGGGGTGGCTTTCTGAGGTAGAGAAGAGTCTGCTCTAAATGCAGAATCTCATCTTTAATAAAATAGTTGCAAGATAGATGGCAACTGCTGTAGCTAGTGTAAGAGAAGGGGAAAGGTATCTGGTGTCTACTGAAGACTGGGAATGCCCTGTTGGTATTATTTAAAAAGTCTACTCTTGTCTCTGGAGAGTCTTTGCTAGTGCCTGACAATACAGAAGTGGATGCTCACAAGCCATCCATTAGATGAAGCATGGGGTCCCCAATGAAGGAGCTAGAGAAAGTACCTAAGGAGCTGAAGGGGTTCTATCTCCAGAACTCCCTGGGACTAAATCACCAATCAAAGAAAACACATGGTGGGACTCATGGCTCCAGCTGCATATGTAGCAGAGAATGCCCTAGTTGGTCATCAATGGGAGGAGGGGCCCTTGGTCCTGTGAAGGTTCTATACCCCAGTGTAGGGGAATGCCAGGGCCAGGAAGAGGGAGTGGGTGAGTGGTGAGCAGTGGGAGGGGGAAGGGATAGAGGGTTTTGGGAGGGGAAACTAGAAAAGGGGTTAACATTTGTAATGTAAATAAGTAAAATATCTAATAAAAAAAGAAACTCGAAAGAAAGAAAGGAAGAAAAAAACAAAGTTTACTCTTATGTACTGCTGCATTAAATCCTCAGACTGTACTGTGAGGGAGGACTTTTTTTTACTTCTTCTTAACAATTTTGTTGAGCAGAAACGTGGAACTTGGGGGAATTTGAAAAATGTGAGAAACTGAGAGACCTTCCTAGCTGCTCATAAAAATCATATTGCCAAGGGAAAGATTTTATGATTGAGAATATGGGAGATGAATAGCAAAATATTTTCTTAAAAGGGAAAATGGGATATGCATATGTGTGTGTGTGTCTGTCTGTCTGTGTGTGAATTGAAATTATCTTTAAATATCCTAGTTGGCTCTTCTGTATATGAGCAGCACATGTAGCAAGATACTGTGATAGCCTGCCACTAGAAAACAGAGTCTGCCTTTGATTTCTTAGAAAAGATAAATTTAGATATTCATGACACATTAGTCATGTGATTCTTACCCATTCCTCACTAACTAAATGAGATGTTAGTATGTTGGTTTATTGTGAGGAGTTTAACAAAGTAGGAAAAAATTCCCCTACTACAGAAAGCAAAAGCCATTCCATAATATAGGTAAAAGATCCATCTGTAATAAGTTAATTAGTCCTAGACCCTGAAGGAGAACATAGATGATAGGGGCGCATGTTTCCAGTATCTCTCTAAGAAGAACTATATTTGTTTCCAGAAACCACTAATTTTGAATATTCACCAAGGGTTTTCAATAAGGAACTTTTCATTGACAACATATTTCTATTTTTCCTGAGAGGCAAGAACCATTAGCCTGCCTTTGTAGTATTAGTTTACGTTAAAAAGTTCAATAGCTGTATGTTGCAGCACTATACAATAACTGGAAGTAGGCTAGTAAGAGTTTGGTGGTTAAGATTCTGCACAAGTCGTACCTTTTCCTTCCAGAACTTATAAGTAGGCTGACTCTAACTAAGGAAGTGAAAGATCTGTATAATAAAAACTTCAAGTCTCTGAAGAAAGAAATTATAGAAGATCTCAGAAGATGGAAAGATCTCCCATGCTCATGGATTGGCAGGATCAACATTGTAAAAATGGCTATCTTGCCAAAAGCAATCTACAGATTCAATGCAATCCCCATCAAAATTCCAAATCAATTCTTCAACGAATTAGAAAGTGCAATCTGCAAATTCATCTGGAATAACCAAAAACCTAGGATAGCAAAAACTCTTCTCAAGGATAAAAGAACCTCTGGTGGAATCACCATGCCGGACCTAAAGCTCTACTACAGAGCAATTGTGATAAAAACTGCATGGTACTGGTATAGTGACAGACAAATAGACCAATGGAATAGAATTGAAGACCCAGAAATGAACCCACACACCTATGGTCACTTGATCTTCGACAAGGGAGCTAAAAACATCCAGTGGAAGAAAGACAGCATTTTCAACAAATGGTGCTGGCACAACTGGTTGTTAACATGTAGAAGAATGCGAATCGATCCATTCCTATCTCCTTGTACTAAGGTCAAGTCTAAGTGGATCAAGGAACTTCACATAAAACCAGAGACACTGAAACTTATAGAGGAGAAAGTGGGGAAAAGCCTTGAAGATATGGGCACAGGGGAAAAATTCCTGAATAGAACAGTAATGGCTTGTGCTGTAAGATCGAGAATTGACAAGTGGGACCTCATGAAACTACAAAGCTTCTGCAAGGCTAAAGACACCATCAATAAGACAAAAAAACCACCAACAGATTGGGAAAGGATCTTCACCTATCCTAAATCAGATAAGGGACTAATATCCAATATATATAAAGAACTCAAGAAGGTGGACTCCAGAAAGTCAAATAACCCCATTAAAAAATGGGGCTCAGAACTGAACAAAGAATTCTCACCTGAGGAATACCGAATGGCAGAGAAGCACCTGAAAAAATGTTCAACATCCTTAATCATCAGGGAAATGCAAATCAAAACAACCCTGAGATTCCACCTCACACCAGTCAGAATGGCTAAGATAAAAAATTCAGGTGACAGCAGATGCTGGCGAGGATGTGGAGAAAGAGGAACACTCCTCCATTGTTGGTTGGATTGCAAGCTTGTACAACCACTCTGGAAATCAGTCTGGCGGTTCCTCAGAAAATTGGACATAGTACTACCGGAGGATCCAGCAATACCTCTCCTGGGCATATATCCAGAAGATGTCCCAACCGGTAAAAAGGACACATGCTCCACTATGTTCATAGCAGCCCTATTTATAATAGCCAGAAGCTGGAAAGAACCCAGATGTCCCTCAACAGAGGAATGGATACAGAAATTATGGTACATTTACACAATGGAGTACTACTCAGCTATTAAAAAGAATGAATTTATGAAATTCCTAGCCAAATGGATGGACCTGGAGGGCATCATCTTGAGTGAAATAACACAATCACAAAAGAACTCACATAATATGTATTCACTGATAAGTGGATATTAGCCCAAAACTTAGGATACCCAAGATATAAGATACAATTTGCTAAACGCATGAAACTCAAGAAGAATGAAGACCAAAGTGTGGACACTGTGCACCTTCTTAGAATTGGGAACAAAACACCCAGGGAAGGAGTTACAGAGACAAAGTTCGTAGCTGTGATGAAAGGATGGACGATTTAGAGACTGCCGTATCCAGGGATCCATCCCATAAGCAGCTTCTAAACGCTGACACCATTGCATACACTAGCAAGATTTTGCTGAAAGGACCCAAATATAGCTGTCTCTTGTGAGATGATGCCGGGGCCTAGCAAACACAGGAGTGGATGTTCACAGTCAGCTATTGGATGGATCACAGGGCTCCCAATGGAGAAGCTAGAGAAAGTACCCAAGGAGCTAAAGGGATCTGCAACCCTATTGTTGGAACAACATGATGTACTAACCAGAACCCCGGAGCTCTTGTCTCTAGCTGCATATGTATGGAAAGATGGCCTAGTCGGCCATCACTGGAAAGAGAGGCCCATTGGACTTGCAAACTTTATATGCCCCATTATAGGGGAATGCCAGGGCCAAAAGAATGGGAATGGGTGGGTAGGGAAGTGGGGGGCGCTATGGGGGACTTTTGGGATAGCATTGGAAATGTAATTGAGGAAAATATGTAATAAAAATATTAAAAATCAAAAAAAAAATAAGTAGGCTGAGCATATTTTCAAGATGCAGCAAAATGCACAGACTTGGTGTACACAGGATGTGAAGCAGGAGTTTTAATTTATAAGCAGTCAGACAAAATCATGCTAAGAGCTGGATGGAGAGGAGCAGTAAAAAAAAAAAAGGTAAAATCAGGGATTAGTCAGCATAGTGGGGCAAATTATGTAGACTCAAAATACTTACAGGCTGAGTTTGTTCAGTGAGTCAAAATGCTGGAAAGACTCAATTATCACAAAAATAATCAAAGAGGAAATGGATCTACAGAAATTATAATTCTAAATATAATTAGGACAAAACCATTGCCACATGACTCATAAAAGATTGAATATATGTTGTCATAGATAGAACTTTTCACTAATGTTATGCAACAGTCTAGATAGGTCATAAAGTGTGTGTGTGTGTGTGTGTGTGTCCTTAGCTGTATTTGGGAATTATCTTGACTTACTCATTTAATTATTTAGATGAGTGAATTAAAAATTAGTATGCTAGCAAAAAATGGACTCTACAAAATTAAAAAATATAACATAAACTTTCTGCTTATAGCAGTCATAGGATGAGATCTATCACATAAGGTGACTAATGTGATATTACAAATATATAAATAGATAAATACATAAATATGTAAATATATAAATACAAAATATATAAAATAATATAAAATTATTCTAAGTCTTGGTTTTTATTTAATACTCTTTGAGACAGGTCTTTCTCTCCAGCCCAAGCTGGCTTCCAACTTGCAATCTTACTGCTTTCACCTCCTGAGCGTTGCAACTACATGATCTTCACCAGGCAGACCTTCTTCACTCTAGGAAATCTGTGGAAAAGTTTGACCTCTTGCCTTTGAGAGATGAGGACTTCTCGACCACCCCAGCTCTCTTCCCTTCTACTTGGGCAAGTGCATCCAGTGAGAACTGAACTTGTCGTTTTTGCTTGTGGTTTGGATTTAAAATGCCCCCTAACAGCTTCTGCACTGGAAGCTTGGGCCTCAGCGTAGTGCTCAGACTATGGATGGAAGGGAGTAGAGCAGGAAGACTCTGACCTAATCAGTGATGTAATCCTTTTAAGGATTCATTGTATGACATTGGCGCTTAAGAGGGGAAATCTAGTTGGAGGTCCCTGAAAGTGTGGCTCAAAAGGGCCTCCTACCTCTATCCTTCTCCTCTCTTTCTGCTTTCCATAAGATAGTCTTTGTTTGGCTGCATGCTGTCTACCATGATGTTGAGCTTCTGCCTTGTCCTGGGTATAGGAACAAAGGACCCAAATGACCACTGAGTGAAGCTTCTAGAATTATGAGCCAAAATAAAGGTTTCATGTCTTTAAGTTATTTTCTCAAATATTTTTTTACATCAACAGAAACAGAGTCATACATTAATAATTGCTATTAAAGCAACCCATGAACTGCGGAAGGGCTGATATCTCTGCAGTGCAGCTCTCTGTTTAATTAATTAATTAAATATCTTAGCAAGATACAGGCATCAATCTACCCTAGAAAGAGTTTAAACATTCCAAAAAGAAAATCAAAGAGAAAATGAATTGATAATTGTTACACTACAAACAGAAGTTTTCAGAAGACATGTGAATGTCAGGCACTGTCAAAACACAGACGCTTTTGTGTTGTCATCTCCTCCATGAGTTAATAAATGAGACATATAAGGCTTGAATGCAGAGCTCTGTTTTCATGTGGCCTTTGTTGTATAGAGATGGAGATGGAGGGAGAGAGAAAGGAAGAGAGAAGGAGAGGAAGGGAGAGAAGGAGAGGGAGAAGGAAAAAGGGAATGGATTGAGAGAAGGAAGAAGGAAGATATGATAGATAGATAGATAGATAGATGAGATAGATAGATAGATAGATAGATAGATGAGATAGATATAGAACAGTCTGAAAACAGTGGGAAAAATAGCACAGCACAGGAGAGACCAGAAAAAGGGGTGGGTAGATAGGAATAACAGCTATTATTAGTTTCCTCAATTTAAGCAGTATATTTGACTTTGAGTATATAAGATGAGTAGGAGAGGGTATTTGCCCTTTCAGGCTGATCACATTTTCCTGGATACTGAATGGAAGTTGTTCAGGCTCAGTAGGAAGTCTATGTCACAGACACATCCAACAGCAGCACTCAGTAATTAATCCTGTTCTTGTCTTAAGATGATCTGTAAAGCATTCCTGTGTGTCACAGTTCCCTGAAGTACCCCAGTGAGGCGTTGAAGAAATGCAGACTTGCTGATGGCTAGTAGAAGCTAGTCAAGGCCAATTGACTAGCATAGATGAGGACCTTGAGACAGGGTGACATTTTCTGTACTCTGGGTTCCAACAGTATCATTCCAACAAAGTCATCCCCAAAGCCTGGTAGAGCCCATTACCCATGAGCAATCTGGGAAGCAGAGCAGTATACAGGAGACATGAGATATCTATCTAGAGGGCATTTCATAACGCTAAGGGGAAAATGGGCCAGCCATCCCCTCAAGTTGATCTCACTCATTTCTGTGAGAACAAGGATAATTGTGTGCTCCTATACATTTGAGAATAATAAGGATAAAGAGTGAAGTGTGAATTGCTGAACCTTTTCCTAGATGCAACCACATCTAGTAAGTCAAAGGTATTACCAGCACCACCACCAGAGACCTGTATGTTAGGTCACAGGTAAATTTTAAACAGCTATAGCTGGGAGATGAACTTCAAAGAGGCTGGGAAAGGATGGTGGAAGTAAGAGGAACTGGAAGTATTTTGACTGCCAGTCTGTCTTAGTTAGGGTTTTACTGCTATGAACAGATACCATGACCAAGATACCTTTCATAAAGACAACATTTAATTGGGGATGTTTTACAGGTTCAGTTCATTATCATCAAGGTGGGAGTATGGCAGCATCTAGGCAGACATGGTACAGGAAGAGCTGAGAGTTCTACATCTTCATCTGGATGCTGCTAGCAGAGTACTGGCTTCCAGGCAGCTTGGGTGAGGGTTTTAAAGCCCACATCCACAGTGACACACCTACTCCAACAAGACCATACCTACTCGGTAAGAATACACATCCTAGTAGTGCCACTCCCCAGTACAAGTACATTTAATTCACTACACAGGTCAAACAGTGATAACAACAATAAAACCTCCCACCCAGCAGAGTTTGAGACTATGAAAATAATAAACCCAATTTTTTCAGAAACCTTTTTTCTTGGGCTGTAGTAGTATCGAAAAGGAAGTGTTCGTACCCTGCTCTTAGCGTGAATCGTCCAGTTTAGAGGAGGATTAAAAATGGATATTTATCTTACACTCCTAGGGTGTGACAGTTGTAATTGATGCAAATATATGACAGATTAGAAGAAAATACCTTATTTGTATTGAAGAGAATTAATGAGATTTGCTGGTGTCTGAATTAAATGAACTCTTGACTCCCCAACTTTGATCTTCTAAAATGAGACTCTGAATAGTAAATCCTGGCTTAAGAAGTTCTTTGGTATGATTTACTTCTATTATTTCTAGGAAGTAACTTACTTTCTTAGATTCTTTCTGAGGCTGGTAATACCTCCCTTGGATAGTCAGGAGGCATCTTGTTAGCATCATATGGATAGATGTAATATGTACCAGGTCTCCTGCTTGTTTTATATATAAAGTTTTATTGGGGAAGATTCATGTCTATAATTTTTCTTTCTCTTGCCATGGCTACTACTTTAGTCAACCATTTCAGAGTTGAATACTTAGTTGTAACAAAAACCATAGCCTGTTTTGCTAAAAATATTTGCTACCCAAAGTCTAAAAGACAAAAAGAATTATAGGTGCTGGGGTGAAGTATACATACTTATTCCATAAACAGGTACTAACTTTGAAAACCATGTTATTTACCACTGTCTGAGCGCACAGTCACACAGTTGTGTTTTAGTAACCAATTCCTCTTTCTGGGCAGGAGCTATTCTGGCCAGCAGAAGGGATGATCTTTTCAATCAAAAGCATGATTTGTGCTGTAAATTAACTGGCCTATGGTTTCTAAGGCAACCTAGTAATGTGTTGACTTTTTCGTTTGCCAAGGCCTGATTTCTCTCACTGAGTTTTTACGACTGAGCTCCACTTGCTCTCCTGAACTCCTCCTAGCAGTTGCCTACACTACTGTCCTTCAGACCAAGGAAGCAGAACCCTCCTCATTCTCTGCTTCCCCACACTTTCTACAGTGGTGAGCTAGTATGGTCATGAAATCAAACGGCAAACTTTTTTATTTATATTTTTATTAGATATTTTCTTTATTTACACTTCAAATGTTATCCCCTTTCCTGGTTTCCCCCTCTGAAAACCCCCTATCCCCTAATCCCTTTGCCTGCTCACCAACCCACCCACTCCCACCTCCTGGCCCTGGAATTCCCCTACACTGGGGCATAGAGCCGTCATAGGGCCAAGGGCCTCTCCTCCCATTAATGACTGACATGGCCATCCTCTGCTACATATGCAACTGGAGCCATGGGTCCCTCCATGTGTTCTCTTTGGTTGGTGGTTCAGTCCCTAGGAGCTCTTAGGGTACTGGTTAGTTCATATTGTTTCACCTATAGGGTTGCAGACTCCTTCAGCTCCTTGGGTCCTTTCTCTAGCTCCTCCTTTGGGGACCCTGTGCTCAATCCATAGTCTTAAGAAAGACACAGCATGTCTACCTTGCTATCTGGTCCCTCAGGATCAGCTTTTCTGTGGACTATTCACCATGCTAGCATTTGTTCAAGATTTTTGGTTGGGTGAGAATGAATGACAGCTATTACCGGAAAAGGAACCTTAGGGGTAATTTCGGCAAAAGGCTAGAACCCTGAATAAATAATACTCTCAGATGTTAGCTTATAATTAAATGAAGTCCAATTTAAAAATCAGTAATAACACACCCAGCACTGGGAATGCAGCAGATTCAGGTTAATTGTATCATTCTTTAGGGACAAAGTTGGCAACAGCTCACTAGCTGCTGTGAGTTAAAAAGCAAGAGGCTTTGGATTCCTTTCTGGAGGCAGAGAGTTTTTTGAAGTAGAGATGGTGTAATTTGGCCAAATGCTGATGAAACCTCAAAAGGTAATTATGCCTGCCCGAGAAGCCTATGATCATGAAAATAAGATTAAAAAAATAGTTGTGGGTTTTCAGTGCAATCAGCAGACAGTTTAGATTTGGAAGTGGCTTCCCTGTGCTTGATCATAGCTTAAATCTTTTCCTCCCTACCAACTGTTCCTCTCATTTGCCCAAAACATTCTGTCTCCCTCTTTACCTCTTTTCTCCTTTATTTTCTTTTGCCCGTTTTACCTCCCTCGTCTTCCCTTCACCGTCCCTCTTCTCTCAGCTAACAATGCTCTCATATATATACAGATCTATAGAAACCTGGGATCCTTTGCCAGTGAATGGGGAGCCAAGTGTTTTTAATGTGTCACTGAGCCCAATTATTTACTCATTAAAGGAGCTCTCAGCAGTCCTGGTGAGCCCAATTCCAGGACCATGTCCTACAGACACTCTCAGGTATGCTTGTTACATTCTCAAAGTGCACAGTGTATATGGCTGCTCAGGGAGGAAATGAGAAACCCAGAAAATCCCAGGCAGACACAATAGGAATAGTGGGGCAAACCAGGAAGATATTTCTCCAGGAGTGGCACTGATCAAGCTCCATACACATGGATGAAGAGACACCTCCTCTCCTTCATGATGCACAGAAGACTATTGACAACACAATCTATGTGGCATTTTGTTTTAATTCCATATTGCAAACGCAGAGAATACCATATTATTTTGTTGTTGGGACTTTATTGACTTGGAAATGCCCCCAAAGTATCCAATTAACTGGGTGATAACCTGAATGTACTCCTCATTGATATTGTACCATTCAGAGATACAAGAAGGTAGGAGTGTAATGCTCAGTTGCCAAAGGTTTGAATTATTTATTCTAATGTATTTGCTAAAGCAGGATGTGTGGCACAAGAAATCCATTTTTTGTTTGTTTGCTTTTTCTTCTTTCTTTTTCTTTCTTTCTTTCTTTTTTAATGTTCTTTGGCTTGCAGGAAGACAGCAATAAGTTTAGAATAGGTAATGCCAAACCTAGGGAAATTGGCTCAGCTGGAAAGTTGGCTTCCAAGGAATGTGGCAGGAATCTGATTCAGGGTCTGAGTTGATGGAACAAATTTGTTTTTGTCTGGGCTTGAATCAGTGCTCTGAGGATGAAGTCAGGTGGTCAGGACCCAACAGCTGGAGCTCCGCAGCACTTGGGCTACTCAGAGACAGGTGGGTGAGAACTGGGTGGTTTCTGGAGTGTGATAGTCCATCTGGGTTGGAAGCAGGATGCTATGTCGTTGCTGGCAGAAGGGAACAAGAATCCAACTCCAGGAAATTGAGATTGTTTTAAAACCTTATTATAATTATTGGCACTCAGGAACAAGGAAGAACTCTGGGAAGAATATTGGTGTACAAGCCGGATCTGATACAGTTTTCCAACACTTTGAGAGTAGCTCAGGGGAACAACAGCTCATGAGGCAGTAACGTAACTTAGAACTCCCACCATTACCAGCTGCAAATGGTTCTTGATTCTGATGCTTAGTTACACAGTCAAATTGGTTCATTTGGTTCAGGCAGGAGAGGGCAGTGCAAGACTCGATAGATATGATAATAGATGACATCCCTGGTGGAATCATAAGAAATGTTTTGAATGGTGCTGACAATTCAAAAGATCCTGGAGGCACAGGCAATGAAGATAATTTTCTGGAGGGCAAGTAAAACAGTTCAAAGCTGATTACTTCAGTCTTTAATTTATTAATGTATTCTTCAAAAAGTGAGTGCTATTCTATTGCCCTGAAGAACAGGCAGCTCAATGTTTCTCACTTGGGTTTCACCAGAAAAATGCAAATGAGCAAAATGCAAGCTAATCTCTTGCTGTGTAGGAAAGTAACATGCCTGAGGTTTATCTCTGAACCCATGCCTGTAACTCTGTATGTCCCACATCAAGAGGAGCTATGACATATAAAATTGTTGTTCTGATAAAGGTAATTGATAAAGCAAAATTTAACCAGCACCTTTTAAAACCAAACACTTGCTCCCCAATAAGTTGATTTAAGAATCTATCCTAGTGTTCTAAAATATTTTAAAAATACAGTTCATATAATTTTAATCTTCAAGCCTATATTCTGTAACATCACAATGCATTCATGTTTTCCAACAGTGGAAGTCTATGTGATAATTCAGTTATAAAAATGTTTCTATGGATGTGCTATCAACATGGTTTAGCAGATATAGCATTCTTATTCGTATCACATGTGTGTTGAATACGTATACTCAGGTCTGTCCATGGAATGACTGTTCTGAGTAGATTTTCTGCATATCATGGTAACCATCATCAGTGGGTGCTTTGGGTTATCAGATGCTGTGTGAAGTGATTTCATAAACAGAAAACTTATATACAGCAAATTCTCTTATCCTAATTTCATAGAGTAGGTAAACGAGAGTTAGGATTCTAGAACTAAATCATACTAAAGCTGCATATTGCCAAGAGTTAAAAACAGCAGAACCCAATTCAGACCAAAGCCGATGCTGATCGCACCTATGTCGTATGGTACATTTCTTATGCAAGTTAACTTGGTGTTGTAATGAAGACACAGTCGTGACATCTGTGGTATAACTCAGTAGGCTTTGCATGAAGGAAAAAACACTCCTCCCATATCACCTCAAGTCACTGCTGCTCGAACCTCTGTGCCTCTAATTTTAGTAAAGTTTGGCAAGACTGATGAGGTATTTTATTTTACATTTTATGTATTTATTTATTCTTGTGTTTGTCTTTGTCTTTATGTGTACCATGAATATACAGTATCCCCAGAGGCTGGAGAGAGCACCAGGTCAGACAGAGTTACAAGTAATTGTGAGCCACGATTGTGTAGGTTCTGGAAACTGAACCAGGGCATTCAGTAAGTGCTTGAACCTCTGAGCTATTATTCCAGCCCTGATGAACTATTTTAAAACACAGCATATAGATAAGAAACTCTTTAAACATCCTCATATGTTGGTGTGTAATATCAAGGGTATACAACAGTAGCATAGATGAGAACTCCACCATAGGCAGTGTCACCGGCTCGTCTCCCTTCATTTGCTTAACTGTAAAATGAGGAGCTGAAGTAGAGCTTTTCCACATCCTGTTTGATTCTTGAAGTACAAGTCTTCTTAACCATTGCAATAATTACTATACAATGTACACTTATTAGGAATAATTCAATATAGAATAAACTATCATTCACACAGCTACTTTGTGTATCTAGTGGAGTATAAAGTTTTATGTAATCATGTGGACATGCACACATATAAGCAGGCTTATGTAGCTCCCTAAACCAGTTCATGGTCCTGCATGGTAATGGACATTCTGTGTATTATGCATAAAGCAGATTGGTACTTGGAGATCTTATTTAACTTTCAAAGATCTCAATCATACGAGTTTGGTATTTAAATCCATTTTTTCAAAGTCTGAAGTATATAAGTATATATATTCATTTATTCATTCATTCAGGAAAGTGCTTTGATTAGAAAATACCATCCCTTAGCTAGGCAAATTAGGACATGAAATAAGGGTATCCTAACACAGGGATGTTTCTCATGTGAATTTAGCAGCAAGCGTTAAATTGTTTCAGAAGAAAGTAGGTAGAGGTCCTGTATCCACTGCTAAGTTCTGTGATTGTGTTACAAATATCAATTCTACCCACATGCCCACATGACAAACAAATCACCCAGCTCTGACCCAATAGCAAGGGCAATTTGGAAATGGGGTCTTATATTTTCAGAAGGAGAAAAACGAAATTGGATTTCATGAACCCATTTCATGTGCTCGGCTTGTGTCTTAGCTGCCTCACTGGTCAGGAGGCCAAGGGTTGCTGCACAACGGTCATTACAGTTACACACAAAAGAGGGCATGTACCACAGAGTATGTCTTCCTGATGGCCCTGTTGTTCAGTCAGAAAGTTTCAGAAAAGTAGCCAAACTAGAATAAAATATAAAATCTGTCCCTTTTCCCTTTTAATTTTATTCACCATTACCATTGTCATCATCATCATCATCATCAATATGTATGTGATATCCTTCTGTGTTAGCCTCCCAAGTTCTAGGATTATACGACTGTACCACCAGGTCTAGCTTCCATCGTCTTGCTTTGGATATTAAATTTACATAGTGGCACTTTTCCGTTTCCCATGCTTACTCTACATTTCCAATCATCTCTTCAGAGCATAGGCATACATGTTTGTTGCATGAATATTCCTATGATCTTTATGATGATGGAGGAGGACCAGTGGCTGAAGTTGTTGGGATTTGCAGCACCCAGCTGAAGAGACTCTTAATGAAGGTAGATACTTAGAAAGACAACATTGGTATTTTTAAAACATTGCAAGACTTCTCGTAAGGAAACCTATTCAATCTCAAATTCTCCACATTAACAAAGAAGGTTATATTTGTCCACAATGGTTGTTTCTGGTCAAAGCTTGACCTTCATGCCTAAACGGATTCACAAATGTAGACAGACTTAGGCACATGATGCCCAGAACCCTTTAGAAGTGAAGGTTTAGCAGGGCATCTCTTGTCTTTGTATATTCTTGACTCCAGTGACCTTTGCTTCTGCCACAGAGCTCATGGAGTCAAAGATTACATTTTTAGAGCCAAAGCATGACCAAGACTCATGGCTCTCAACCTTTCCAAGTACAAGTTTCCTTTTAAATGTCAAAGTTTCAGAATGCCATGGGATACTAGATGTAGTTTTTAACACTGATGAACTACAAACCAATAATGGTCTCCTTGAACTCAACAACATCTGAGCTTCATTAGCTTCAGCTAGGTGTATTTAAAAATATTCAAGTACAAGATGAATATGTTTATTTAACTGTATTTGGCTTGGCATCCACTTGAAATGCTTTACAATGAGTCCAAAGAGAGTTGTGAAGCATTAAATTGTTTCTAGGGTGCCAGTGCCGTTCTTAGCTCTAAGATAGTTTGCAATATTCTGCCCACATCTTTGATATGTGGGGCACTTTTAATAATTCTAACTATTTTAAAAGGGTACTCTATTAGATATGCACACCTTAGAAGAAAGAATGGGTGCAGCGCATGCACTGTGTGTGTGTGTGTGCACTCACGTGTGTGTACTATTCATTCACTTGCTCTTCTAAGCACTGAAGAAGTGGTGAGCACTAGTAACAAAAGTAAGTAACATCTATCAGATAAACATTTTTAACACAGTGATCCTGTTGATCCTCTCATTTTATAGGTAAAGAGAGAGAGAGAGAGAGTTCAGTGTAATGATATTCTATTAGCAGACTATCTTAGTCTGGATTTCTATTCCTGCACAAACATCATGACCAAGAAGCAAGTTGGGGAGGAAAGGGTTTATTCAGCTTACTCTTCTATATTGCTGTTCATCACTGAAGGAAGTCAGGACTGGAACTCAAGCAGGGCAGGAAGCAGGAACTGATGCAGAGGCCATGGAGGGATGTTCCTTACTGGCTTGCTTCCACTGGCTTGCTCAGCTTGCTTTCTTATAGAACCCAAGACTACCAGCCCAGAGATGGTACCACCCACAAGGGGCCCTCCTCTCTTGATCACTAATTGAGAAAATGTCTTGCAGCTGGATCTCATGGAGGCATTTCCACAACTGCTGCTCCTTTCTCTGTGATAACTTCAGCTGTGTCAAGTTGACACAAAACTAGCCAGTACACAGGCTCAGTAGGTGTCCCACTCATTACACTTAGTGCTTACATCTGGGATACCATTCATTATGCTGCACTGCCTCTCAAAGCAGTTGCCACAGTTAACTATGCATGTCTCAGAAAGCTTACATTATTTGGATAAAATAGAACCTAATAATAAAAAGCTCCCTAGTTTATGCACAAGCAAACTCTGAGACATAGAATGAACAAGGGCCCCTGCTTTCTATAGGCTTTTTGGAGGAAAACTTCATTAAGGAAACATCAAAGAATTTAACCAAAGTATGTTTAAATCGTTTTCTTCCCTTCATCCACCACCACAAGAGCTGGTCACTTTTCTCATGGGAACAGCTGCAACTATAGAACCCAGGAGGCCACCTATGCATCCACAGAACCCACGAGGCCACTGTCTGTCGCACATCTAGAATGATTAGTTTGCGGATGTGCTCTCATCTTTGCAGACGATTTCCATTACATGCTTGTTCATGCTGCAGGCTTCGATAATCCCGTGGCTAATAAAAACTGTAGGGATACATGCTTGGGTTTTAGTTTGTGATTTTTCTGCAAACCTGCTATGGGGAGTCACTAATCTCTCTTCTGTTGCTATGAGTTACGGTAAGATGTATGAATCAGAAGCACAACGGCATTCACCGACTCAATCTAGCAGCGCTGAGGCTTACCAGCTGTCCTCAGAGCCACATTGCCAAGATCCATATATTCTGAGTTTTATTCACCTGGTTGAGACTGAAGCTGTAGACGTTAAGATGTGAGGGTGTACCGATAAGGAGCACAGTGGAGGCAGCCTCTCTCATATCCACACCGTTCCTCTGAGTCTCAGTCTCTATTGTTTGCACTTGAGGCTTCACTCCCCACATTGCAAGGAGCTGCCAGTGGTACACACCTTGATAAATCCACAGCACCAGGCTACTCAGTCACATTGGCTCTGAAGCCCAGGGTTAATCTGTAACTCTTACGGAGGAGGTGGCAAAGCCTCCCTTAGTCATAGTCTGGATTACACAGGCAAACCTCTTTGTCTCTGACTTTATATGAACCTGTATTTTTAGAAGATCTCAATCTCTCTTCTCTGAAATGCTTTCTTCCCAATCTGTAGCACTGCCTCACCTAACTTCTCTTGAGTTTTCTGTGTCATTCCACACATATATGGGAATACATAGCAGGAATATGTTGTCATTTTGCTCTTGTGCTTAGCTTAAATAATTTTAAAAATATTTCTGAGGAACATAGTGTGGAGAGAACTTAGAGAAATATGTTGAGCCTATGTCGACATTCTTCAGGAAACATTGTTACATGCCTATCCTTTGACTAATATCTTACAAAGTAGTGTGAGTACAGTTTGGAAAAATCCATAATTTTATTAATAATCTTTATTAATAAGCAAATTACTATAAAATTATGTGTATGTGAATACATCAGCCACTTTTTATTGATATTTATTGATTATTAATTATAGTGGGCCAACTTCCTTAGGAACTTTGAATATGTAGTTGTCTGACTTTTAACAATACCCAATAATTTCTGTATCATTTTATGGCACACTTTAAAGAGTAAACTACAGCCTGGGGGCTTTGGAAGTTCATCAAGAGTCCCAGGTTCATAGGTAGAAGAGCTGTGAGCCCTGCTCTGCCACACTCACTCTGAGCCTGTGTTCTTGTCTAGTAGGTTCCATTCTTTAAAGATATTTTATGCAACCATTTTTTAAAATTTCTATCATAATAATTGTGTCTTTGTTTCATCTTCTAAGCCTTTGTTATCAACCTGTGTGTCGTGACTCCTTTGGGGGTTGGATGACCCTTTCATAGGGCTCAGATATCAGCTATCCTGCATATCAGATATATACATTATGATTCATTACAGTAACAAGTTTGTGAAGTAGCAATGGAGCAATTTTATGGTTAGGGATCACCACGTGAGGGACTGTATTAAAGTGTTACAGATTTAGGAAGCTCGAGAACCACTGCTCTAAGTCAGAGCTTATAGCTTCATTTTCCTAATTCAGCCCCTTCAGGCACTACAAACTGTTTCTATGCATTCTTTTGGGACATTTAACCATTTTGATTAACTAAAAACTGTCATAAACATCTAATGGCTGAGCATTCCAGCAATGGGGGCAATTTCTGTCTCCTGGATACTGTATCATTTCTTGTATGCTCTCCCTTCCCCGTGGAATATCTGCTTACCTCTTTACTAATCAGTGGGACGCATGTACTTCCTTCAGTAACATCCTGTCAGCAAACTGTAGCCCCTTGCCAAATTACCATGGCTGACACATTTTATTTTTAAGAAAAAATATGGAACACTTCACAAATTTGCATGTCATCCTTGCTCAGGGGCCATACTATTCTTCTCTGTATCGTTCCAATTTTAGTATATGTGTTGCTGAAGTGAGCACGGCTGACACATTTTTTAAATGTTCTATTGTGTCCAGGTGCACTAATAATTTTCTGATTATTTTTGCATGTCTTTAAAAATTTATCCCAGGTACTTTTTTATCCCTTGACTTTTATATTTGTTAGAATATTGTGGTGATTTGAATAAAATTGGCCCCTATAGGCTTATATATTTGCATGCTTAGTCCCAAGTTTATGATCTGTTGGGAAGGATTAGGAGGTATGTTCTTATTGGAATAGATGTGTCTTCCACATCACTGGTACTGGACTTTGGGGTTTCCAAAGCCCATGACAGGCTCAGTTTCTCTCTGCCTCATTATGACATCTCTTCACAGCAGTAGAACAGTGACTAAGACACATACATTAAGACACAATGACATTTTCATGCATGTATATACCAGGCTTTGCTCACACTCCCTAATTACTGTATCTCTTTAAATAACCAATCAAATGTAATTCCTTAGTGATGGAGATCACAGAAATTATTGCTTTTATAAACCTCTGCAGCAACTAGACTACATTGAGAACGCTCACTGGTTTAACTAGACTGACTGAGGAGCAAACCTCAGGGTATTGTCTTCTCTCCATCTCTAGTCATTACAGGTGTGCTCCACAACACCAGGCTTCTATCCCTGTGCTGGTGATCCATCACAGTTCCCCATGATTGTGCAGCAAATACTATTAGTGGTCCCCTTTCTGACATCTTTACAGAGGAAAAAATAACTTGATTTTAAATACCTTGTTTCTGTCAGGTTTCTACTTGTGTGTAAAACAACTTAAGTGGAAATTTGTTGTGATTGGCACATGGCTACAAAAGACCACACCAGGCCAAACAGTTCCACGTGAGGTTTAGAGAGAGAGAGAGAGAGAGAGAGAGAGAGAGAGAGAGAGAGAGAGGAAAGGGCAAGGTGTCAGAAAGAGAAGGGGGGGCAAAGAAAGAAAGATCAGAGGGACCTTCCTTTATATATGGATGGTGATGTAGCCATGGGTAAAGGTGGAAGGTGAGCCAAGTGGATTCTGGGAATATGGTGGCTGTTGCCTTGGCAACAGGTGTGTGGGTCAGGCTGTTTTCTATGTGATGTCATAGGCATGTTTCGGAGGTCTTGATACCAATAAAATTAATTTTGGCTGAGATATTTTGGAGGGTTTGGTCTGTGCTCTGGTTCCACTGTGGGCCTTTGATAAGACAGAGCATTAGGGAAGAAGCATGTAACGGAGTAGAGTTGCTTGACTCAAGGTAGCCAGGAAGGAGGTGATGGGGAGGAGAATGCGCTGGTACCAAGGGTTACTGAGCACACATAAAAAGACATATGGCAGCCAAAGTGGGATGGAGTAGTCATTTATCCCCTGGAGATGTCAAATAAATGGTGATCATATGTCCACATTTAGATTTTCACTTGCCAGATAAAGTCAAGTGTGACTGTTTTTCATTTGTGAAATGTTGGTGTTCCAAAAATTTGAAATAATTAAAATTTAATCACACTATATTATTTTTAATTTAGTTTAGTTTTTTTTTTTTACTCGTTCACCTTACATCCTGTTTACTGCCCCCTCCGAGTCACCTCCTCCCGTAATCCTTTCCTATACCCCACACTATGTTATTTATATCCTCCTATGCAAATGTAGGCTTTGATTGTGACTGTGGTGAGACAGAATAGTAATATCAGAAGACAAAGCAAATCACTATGCGTAGTGCATTGTTTTTCCAGCAGACTGACCGTTTTCCTTGCCTTGGCTCATAGAAAGGATGGCCAAAGCAAGAAAACGGGTGTACTCTTATCACAGTTCAGAATGTGAAGTTGCTGAACAGGCTTCTGAAATCACTGCACCTCTGGCAATCTCATGCTGGCTTTACCACCTCATTCACCTTCTACCTACTCTATACATGATAGCTCAGATGTCTGCAAAAGTACCGCGGAGTAAGGAAGCATAGTACGTGGTGTGTCTGACTTAGGCTGTCTTCCTTTCTGATGAAACTTAAAACAAATCAAAGGAAAGTATATAGTGAAACATTGGATTATAAGGAACTGAACAATAGTTTTGGATAGAGTCCCTGGCCATTCATATCAATCTTGTTGCAAATCTTGTTGAAGATATATTGGTAAATATCAGTCATTGTATTTCATTTGAGAAGCTGCATATCGATGGGATAATTTATTTGTAATATTTTATTCATATGACTATGCTCAACCTGGCACTTCTATTATAGACAGTGGTTATAGCATTAGTGGGGCCATAATAATTGACTAGCAGACAAAGTTTATAATACCAAGTCTAACCATGGGGCTGTTTTAAAGCAATTATTATTATGAAGTCAGACCACTTTAGAGTATTTATTTTACAAACTACTGTATACTGAAATAGACCTGGGAAATAAGACTTCATTTTCAATGTGTTTTAAAAAGATTTCTAGCTTTGGGGCTTGAAAACACATTTCCGCTTAAATGTAGAAGATTCATAACTCACCATCAAAATAAAGCAATCAGAACCTACCAGCTTTAATACATAAATAACCTATATATTCTAAACATATACCTTAGGATAATTACTCTATTTGAATAGAAATTCAATGAATTCATATGAGAGGCAGGATTTATGCTGTGGATAGGATATTAAAAATGTTTTTATTGAAACTAATAAATAGCTTATTGGGTAATATGAATATTCAAGATAGTGCCAAAGTTATAAAATAGAAGCCTAAAATATTCTCTTGTATATACAAAATAGACTTATTTTGCATGAAGGAAAATAAAAGTCAATGAATATTTTTCAGCAGAGTATATGTATACATATTTATGTATACTTTTTTTCTGTAGAATATTTTAGAACATTGCTTAGTTTTACTTGAGCCCATTGGCTAAGAATGGTACTTTCTACTTTAAGTCGGATGTAGAAGATGAAGGTATATACCCAGAGATGGAATCACAACTTCTAGGATGTACATTGTTCTACACAACCATACTTTCTTTCCTTAGATCCATTTTCTGTGATTTCAGTTGAAGGAGTGCAAGTGTGTTTTCTAAGGTTTACTGCCTTCTTAGACATGGCATTTTTTGAACTCTCTGGGCCTCCAGGGATCTGCAGCTTTGAGAGTAAATATGCCATTAGGTGTTGAATGGACCCAAGGAGCAGACAAAATTGTGAAGTGGAAGTTCTCTATAGAGATGGCTGACTCTTGTGCGCGTCCGACTCGACCAGCAAGAACGACACTGCACACGTTTATTGGGAGAGCTTGATTGTAGAGGCGAATAGACCCTGAGCCCAGCCCTGGTGCTGCTTTATATAGGCCTAGGAGAGGTGTGTCTCACACCCGGATTGTGTTGTGCTTGGTTGATGCTTACCACCTCATTTGCATTCCTACATCTGATTGGTTACTTTCTCTCTCATCTGATTGGTTAACTTCTCTCTCTTCTGATTGGTCAATTTCTCTCTCATCTGATTGGTCAATTTCTCTCTCATCTGATTGGTCAATTTTGGTTAATTCTCAAAACCTCATCTTGGCAAAAAACTTTCCTGCCTATGTATGCGTGGTGGCCAGCAGAAGCCTGTGCCACTCTGCAACAGCACATGTGGCTTCCCACAGCTGACTATGGATTGAATTTCATATCACTACATGGGTAGAATAAGGTTTTTGTTGAACCAAGATGACAGCAGGGTTATATGAATTTTGGGGTCTTATACCTTGCACACTAATTTGCTTGACTTACTTGCCACATGGAGACCCACATATTGATATAAAGCAGAGGAGAACCTGTGATTGGGAATATGTGGGTGTCATGCTCCCAGACCAGGTATAGGGAGTCATAGACCCAGTATTTACTATATATAATGTCTATTACAGTTAAATTTGCCAAATCTAACATATTTATTTTTATGGCTTCTTGATTATGGAGGCTGAATCTTGGACACTGTAAAATTTGAATATCCAAAAAAGTAGTTTCTAAATATAATACTGAATTCAGCACTAAATTTCAGCTTAACATTTTAAGCAAAGGAATTTCTTAGTGCAGTGGAAAGACTTGAGACCATTTTGAGAATTAAAGTGCTTCTTAAGTACTGACCTCAACTCTCTGCTCTCTGTTTCAATTAGCTATTACGAACCATTACAAGAACTACTCATACCAATATTCATATATTACTGCTCCGAACGTGTGATTAAAATGAGCAAGATAGGTAGTAGGTAGGTATAAATTTTGTGAATCATTCCTAAGGTAATGTGCCAAGTAGAAATTTAGGAACATAAGTTTTGAGCATTGCCTATGTCCAAATTTTTATACTTACTAAACTCAGTGACCTTGTTATGATTTAACTTCTTGTGCTTTCTATATCACCAATTTCTATCTATATCTGTATCTATATGTATGTATGTATGTATCTGGATGGATAAGCAACAGTAATATGTATGCTAAGGTAACTATTTTACAGATTACATGTACAGATTATACTATATATTTATATAGTATTTCTTTTTTAAATTTGTTCTTCTCTCATACAATACATCCTGACTTCAGCCTTCTTCCCTTAAGCTCTCACAGTTCTCCCCTCATCTCTTCTGTCCTCCAGATCTTCTGTTTCCCTTCAGAAAAGTGTGGTTCTCCCAAGGATATCGACCAAGCATGGCATAACATGCTTTAATAAGACTAGGCACAGACCCTCATATCGAGGCTGAATGAAGTAACCCAGCAGGAAGAAATGAGTCCTAAGAACAGGCAAAATAGTCAGAGATACCTGCAACTCCTACTGTTCGAGTCCCACAAAAACCTCGGGCTAAAAACCCACAGCACGTGTGTAGAGGACCTAGCACAGATCCATGAATGCTCCATGGTTGCTGCTTCAGTCTTTGTGAGCCCCGATGGGCCTTGCTTAGTTGATTTTGTGGGCCATGCTCTCATGGTGTCCTCAACTGTTCTGGTTCCCACAGTCCTATCTCCTCATCTTCTGGAGTTCCCTGTGCTCTATATTATGTTTGGCTGTAGGTTTCTGCATCTGCTTCTGTCAGCTGCAGAGGAAGCCTCCTTGATGATGTTTAGCCTAGGACCAATCTATGAGTATAGCAGAATATCATTTGGAATCATTTATTTCTTAGTCAGTCATGTTTGGTTCTATCTTAGGTTGCTGGGTCATCTAGCTTCTGTCTCCTGGCCATCCAGGCAGTATTGGCCATGGGCTCCCTTTCCTGGCTTAGGAATCTTAGATCAGCCATTGGTTGGTTACTCCCACAATCTGAGCCAATATGTATATATTATTTCTTAATTTTAAAATATTCATTTATTTCCTTTTATGTGTACAAGTGTTTTGCCTGCATGTACACTATGTCAGCACCCAGTAACCTTGGAGGTTGGAAGAAAGCATTGAATCCCGTGCAACGGGAGATATGGATGACTGTAAACCACCAAGCTGGTGCTAGTAGCCAAACTTGGTCCTCTGCAAGAGCAAAAGGTAATCTTAACCCCTGAGCCATTTCTTCATTTACACACACACACACACACACACACACACACACACATTTCTTAATAAAAACAGTGCCCTGTTCTAATAAGCCCTATGTAGACACACTAGCAATTAAAGTAGTACAAGCCTTGACTCTCTAATAAAATATTTCTTTCAAAGCATCCATGCACTCAAATGGTAATTGGAAAAATTCTTCTGAACTTTGACATGTGAATCATGTTGGATTCATGACTGAAACATATACTGGAGGGATTCTGTAAGTTAAGGTGGTAACTACCTGATAGGTCAATTTGTAGAATGTTAAATTATGCTCTCATATGTGAAAATCAGAAGGCATTTAAGAAGTTCTTAATTTCTACAGGTCTCTCTTTTTTATATGAGATATCTAGGTGTGGGAGTCAATGTTTGTTGGTCTGGTGTATGGTGTAATCTGAGTGTTTGATTTTTATGACATGCTTTCTTATATTTGTATGTCTTTGTGTTTCTAGTTTAATCTGACAAGCTCATAAGAGACACTTTTATGTTTACACAAATAAGATGTTTATCAGTCTTCACCTCAAGGTTTGTGTAGGATAGACAGAGATGGCTTCCATGCACAAACAAGATGTGAGCCATTCTGTTTCAGCACTCAGACTCACAACAAATTTTGCATTACAAATGGAATCACTCAGGGCAAGGTACACCCTGGAAGCCACAATTCTGTGTAAAGCAGAGTAAGCACCACACAGGTTGATCCTCATGTCCAGGTGGTTCACAAAAGAGATTATCACTCTAAATGAACCTGTTTAAAAAAAAAAAAAAAGAAGGACTCAGATTCCCAGTAATAATCAGACTAGGCGGATTCCACAGCACACTCAACAAAATGACTGAGGTTTAGAGACAGCATTGCTAAAGCTGGGGATTTGGAAGCATGCACTGTTGGAAGGACTATCTGGTAAGTGGTCCTAGTAACCAGTTTGACAAAATATCCATTAGTGTCTCTTAAAGCTGACGTTTTACATTAGAAACTTCCTTTATATGTATACATCAAATCAGAAAGGTTTGTGTGTATAATACAAAAGGATTTTAAAAATAAATAAACTATATGGTCTACTGTCATGGCTCTTTCCATGCATATCTTGCAGTTTTATATCTCACTATATAAAAGATTTCCTGTGACTATAGACACTGAGGACTTGGTAATTAAAACAATACAATACAATTTCAAGTGTGCATAACCATAAATACTTTAAAGTTATTTGCTGTTTATCATTCCCAGGCTCAAAGACAAGGTATGTTGTTGTTTCCTCTTCTCACCATCTAAGAGATATAGAACTGTTTCTACACATGTATGTGTTCGTGCCAAATAAGAAGTTGCCATAGAGAAAGACCCTGAATATCTTGTTGGGTTTTTTTAGTGCACAAGAGCACAATCAAGGTAGAGTCTTTGTTTAATATGCCAGGCAGAACTGGCAACATGTCAATGTCTCTAGCCTTCTAAATTGGGCCTTGAGAGCAAATGCAGTCAAGGCTGTTTGTCATGAGCCGATCTGAAATCTATTGAACCTTAAAACTACGTATTGCATATTCATTAGTGATCATTGCCGCAGAAGAGACCTGGAGGCAATCATGCAGATGAATGTGTACCTTCCAGTGACACTTCCTGGCAAAGTGCACTGTCCATGAAATTGTAAATAAAAACATCTCGGAAGCAGCTGCATAATTTTTTTCCAGGCCCTCCTGGCTGTTCTTTTTTACTGGAGGTTGGAACATGATGCATTCATGTTAATCAAATGTCTCTTGGAAAATGCATCCTCCCTGGCTAAGCACAGGTATCACTGACAGCACATTTTGCAGAAGTGCTTAGATAGATGTAGGGCTGCAGGTGTTTTCCTGATCTTCTCTTTGAACTTTCTGACCTCTCTTAGAAAAAAAATAAGTTTCTGCACTGTGAGGAGCAGCAGCTCTGAGAGCTTTGTCTGAGCTCACTTAAGATTTCAGGTAAGTCTTGCCTCTCAGCTGCATTGAGAACCTGTTAATGATCCAGTGGCTTGCATAAGTAGTTAGGTCACACACAGAACGGAGCTTTCAGCTAGTTAAAAAAAAAAAAAAAGCAGTGTTGAGATATCATAAAGGAAGAAAATGCTTCTTAATTGGAAGTCTTAGGAAAAAACATTTTTTAAAAAAAAATCTATGGAAGATAATCTATATAAATTAGAAACTAGAAACCTGAAAATGGTTTCTGTCAAGATTTTAGCTTCTTATTCACTAAATAGAAACCTCCATCTTAAAGAAAAATAGACCCACTGTGTTGTACCCTCTTAAGGGCTAGTGTTTACTGTGGTCTTAGCTTTACACAGTGTGATCTGTTGGCAATAGTATCAGATTCAGGTCTCTAAACCAGTATAATGTTTTTGTCTCCCAGAAAGAGTGAACCTGCTTTAGCAATGATTAGGATTTGTTTTTTTTTTTTCCCCAACTCTAAGCATACACCCACATGCTACAGGTGGCAACATGCACTTCACAGAAGACAACTTGTCTTTCCATTAGCCTTTTGCCAGTTAGCATTGAAATTCATTGTTCTGGCAAAAGGAAGCCGGTAATATTCTAAAGAAAATAATGAAACACTGTAGCCAATGTTCTAACTCTGAATCCTCAGGGTAAAAATACTGTGTGTGTGTGTGTGTGTGTGTGTGTGTTATAATGTTTTGTGGGACTCCTAACAATGGGGGAGTGTCCCTTATTCTTTTACCTGCTCTTTGGACCCTTTTTCTTCTACTGGATTGCCCTTTTTATTAGGGTTTGTACCTGGTCTTGCTGTATCTTACCATGATATGATTACCTGATATCTCTTGGAGACCTCCTCTTAGTAGAAATGAAGGAGGAGTGGATCTGTGGAGGAGTGAAGGGGGGGGTGGGGTGGGGTGGGCTAGGCACTTCTTCTTCCATTGAGGCAGGACAAGACAGCTGAGTCAAGGGAATAGATTCCACAGACAGACAACATCTTTAGGGAGAGCCCCTGCTCCAGTTGTTTGGGACTCACACAAAAAACCAAGTTGCACAACTGCTAGATATGTGCGAGTGGGGGCAGGTTCAGCCCATGTAGGCTCGTTGGTTGGTGGTTCAGTCTCTGAGATCCTACAGGGGTTCAGGTTAGTTGACTCAGTTGGTTTTCCTGTGGAGCTCCTATCTCTTTAGGAGTCCTCAATCCTTCCCTCAGCATTCTTATAAGAGTCCTCAGGCTCCATCCAGTCTTTGCCTGTGAGGACCTGCACCTTCCCCAGTCTGCTGGTGGGTGGAGCCTCTCAGAGGAGAGAATGCTCCTGTCTACAAGCATTACAGAGTATCTTTAACAGTGTTAGGGATTGGTGCATGCTCATAGCGTGGGTCTTTGGTTGAGCAGGTTATTCCTTGGCCATTCTCTCAGTAACTGCTGCATCTCCCTATCCATGCATTTCTTATAGACAGGATAAGCTTTGGGTTGAAAGTTTTGTGGGCAGTCTGTTGTTCCTATTACTCCACTGAAGTTCCTACCTAGCTGCTGGAAGTTGCCTCTTCAAGTTCTCTATCCCCACTGCTATGAGTCCCAGCTAAGGTCTCCCCATTGATTAATGGGAACCTCTCCTATTCCAGGTCTCTGGCACATACTTGAAATGCACCCCCACTCCCACCATCTGCACATTCCACTCAGTCTCATGACCATCTGGCCATCCCCCTATCATTTCACACACCTGATCCTGAACCTCCCCCTCCCATTCCCCTTACCATCCCCTCTCCCACCCAGTTTCCTTCCTCCATCTGTTTCCTAAAACTATTTTATTCCCCCTTCTAAGTGAGATTCAAGCATCTTTGCTTGGGTCTTCCTTCTTATTTTTTCCATCTATGGTGATTGAAAATGTTTCTGGGTATAGCAGTGTAAGTTGGCACCTATGCTTTTTTAGAGGTTGCAAGGTATCTGTCTGGGCTCTTCTAGCTTTTAGAGTCTGTGTTGAGACGTCGGGTGTGATTCTGATAGGTCTGCGTTTGTATGTTACCTGGCTGCTTTTAATATTCTTTCTTTGTTCTGAAGGTTTTGTATTTTGACTATTATGTTCTGGGAGGATTTTCTTTTCTGGTTCAGTTTGATTTGTGTTCTGTAAACTTCTCTTATGTTTTTAGCCTCCTATTTCTTTAGGTTGGGGAAGTTTTCTTCTATAATTTCGTTGAAAATATTTTCTGGTCTTTGGAGCTGGTACTCTTCACCTTCTTCTATTCCTATTATTCTTAGGTTAGGTTTTTTCATGGTATCCCTTATTTCCTTGATGTTTTGTGTCAGGGATTCTTTAGATTTAACATTTTCTTTGACTGATGTATCAATTTCTTCTATTGTATCTTCTATACCTGGGAATTCCCTCTCCCAACTCCTGTATTCTGTTGGTGACACTTGCATTTGTTATTCCTGTTTTCTTTCCTAGGTGGTTTTCCACGTCCAGAATTTCCTTAGTTTATTTATTTATTTATTTATTTATTTATTTATTTATTTATTTAATTGCTTCTATTTCTACTTTCAGGCTTTGCACAGTTTTATTTATTTACTTTTCCTGTTAAAAAAACCACCCTGGAAATCATTCTGGGTGTTCCTCAGAAAACTGGAAATAGTTCTACCTCAAGACCCAGCAATACCACTCTTGGGAATATACCCAAAAGATGCCCCACCATGCCACAGGTGCATGTGTTCTACTATGTTCATAGTGGCCTTATTTGTGATAGCCAGAAGCTGGAAACAACCCAGATGTCCTACAACAGAAAAATGAATACAGAAAATGTGGATCATTTACACAATGGGATACTACTCAGCTATTGAGAAGGAAGACATCCCGAGTTTTGCAGGCAAATGGATAGAACTAGAAAATATTATCCTGAGAGAGGTTTCTCAGAACCAAAAGCACATGCATGGTATGTACTCACTAATAAGTGGATATTAGCCAAAAAAAAGTGCAGAATACACAAGAACTAAAAATTTTCCTGTATATCTTTATATAGGATTTTATTTGTTTCCTCTTTAAAGGCTTCTACCATCTTTATAAGATTAGATTTAAGGTCATCTTCTTGTACTTCAGTTGTGTTAGGATATCTAGGTCTTGCTGTAGTACAGTATCTGTCCTCTGAAGGTGTCATATTGCCTGGCTTTTGTAGATTGTTTTCTTTCTAGGGCTATTAGCCATCTGAATGGCTTTGGTCTCTGGATGTTCCTGTTGTAGTAGGCATTGGGAGGGTAGTTAACCTCGATGATCCTTATGTGTTAAGCCTCTGATTGGCTAAATGGTTCCTCATCACCAGGTCTGATGAAGGTGAACTGAGAGGTAGTGGGAGAATGGGGGTGTAGTAGGGATTGCAGGCTGCTCAGGGCACATGGGATACCCTAGAAGACTCAGTGGGCAGAGAGTATGGTTGTGGGAAGAGAATCTATCCTGTATGCTTGCAGATGAGGAGGTCTGATGAAGGTGGGTAGAGATGTAGCAAAATAATGCAGGTCCTAGGATAATATCAGATTACTTGGGACAGTTGGGGGTGCCCCAGAGGACCCAGCATGAAGGGAAGATGAGTCCAGTAAGGGAATCTAAGTTCCAAATGCTTTCTTAATTGTCTGTTAACTGGTAAAGAGTCTAGAAATTACTGTTGTTTAAACCTAGGTGCATAAGTTATAAAAACATATACCCAATTGCCTGTTATGCCTGAATTAAATAAATGTAGCTGACCAACTCTGACTGAACTGAGGGCCTAATGTCTAGCATAATGAATAAGATCCTAGAAGCTAGGTACCCTGGATATGTCCCAGTCTCCAATATGTATTCCCTTGCCTAACCCGTAATGTCAAAATACAATTGGATAACACTGCAGTTCTCCTGTGCTTTGTGTCCCCATCCTTTAAAAATGTAGAATATCCCTTTGGGGACATAGTTTAGATCCTTAACTGACTGCCTCCCTGAATACTTAGAAAATAAAGCTTTCATTTTAAAGCTTCCATATCTGAAGTGAGTTTTTTTTTCCAGTTTCCACCCTGACTCCAACAGCAATACAAAAAAACAAAACAAAACAAAACAAAACAAAAACAATGAAAAAATCAACAAAAAAAACCCAAACTATGGGTTGTGTCCCCCTGATGCGATCATATCAGATATCTACATTTCTACTCATAACAGTAGAAAAATTACAGTTACGAAGTAGCAACCAAACAGTTTTATGGTTAGGGCTCTCTATAACGTGAGGAAGTGTGTTTAAGGGTTCACAGCATTAGGACGGTTGAGAACCACTGCTTTCAATGGTGGCTAAGCAAAGTACTAGTAAGTGTATCAGGAAGCATTGTGAGTGAGCCAAAGAGACCTCTGCTGCATCAGCTAGGAAACAATTCCTTCCCTGAGCATATTTTAGCATAGAAAGTTTCAAAGGGATATTCCTACCTAAAACTCAACCAATCACATAACTTGGTTAATAAAATTAACAGTCACATAACAGCAAAATTGATTAACTCAGCGATCAGAATGGCCCCCAGAGCTAAAGAATACATTTTTTTTTCTTTAAACTGAAGACATGTCTATAATCTTAGTCACACAGACAAGATACCTTTTCAAAGAAATAACAAAATTTATACCAAGAAACTTCAGCATAGGGCAGAACCAAAGAAGATGGAAATGAGAGAGCTTTGGAAGGGGTCCAGATGTCCCACATTTCAATTCTACCAACTTGAAGATTCAGAGCAGAGAACAAAACAGTAAGTTGGCAGTAGATGAAATATCAATCAAATATTTCCTAAACCTGGAGGATTCTGTTTCTTTATATTATAAAGCATATATAAATTATTCAGCAAGATTATAAAGCACTCAGCCAGAGTTTGAACACCACCAGCTCTAATGAGATTTAGGACACCAGAAGACAAGACAAAACCCTAAAATCTGCCTGAGAGATAGAAGATGTGTATAGCAGGAAACGATACATTGAAATTAGATTTGTTGCAAATCTGTTGGATTTATGAGATGTAAGAAGAAGTTGGAAAATGCATTTTAAGATCAACAAAGCCTCACTTGTCATTCTTCCCTGGCATTTGATTGTAAAAGAGAAATAGGGTTGTTTTGCACATAGATTGAGTCATAAAAATGCATCAATTATAGATAGAGGTTGGATTATTTTGGGGTGCCTTACAAAAAACACAAATATGAAACACAGAAGAATATGTTGGGTGTTAAAAGTAACAGTAAGCAAGTAATTAAAGTAGTAATAAGAAATAAATTGTAATTATTCTAAGTACCAATACATAAAAGTCAAGCATTTATAACTTAAAATTTGCAGATGAAATAACATGGTAATTAAAATAAACACACTGTGGCTTTTGCTTTTTAGTGGACTTTTAAGAAATACAATTTAATAGTAGCTACTGTTTAAAATAATATAATCATGAAAGGTTGTTTACAATGAACATTTACTATTAGATATGGAGATATAGAATATATCACTTTCAAATCCCTAATGAAAATAAAAATATCAATTAATTTAATAAAAGATACTGAAGGGTAATAAACAATCTTACATAGATGTGAAATATTTAAACTTTTACAAATAATATCAAGCAATGAATTGAAATTAAAATATGATGAGAGCTAACAAATCAGTTGAGTGAGTAAAGGCATTTGCTGCCAGTCCAGGTGACCTGAGTTTGATCCCTGAGTCCCTATGGTGGAAGGAGAGAACTGATTCTTGCAAGCTGTTCTTCGACCTCCACATATGAACCATGACATGCACATATACAATGAATTAAAAGTATATAAATAAAATTAAATTAAATTAAAAATAAATAGATGGCATATTAGTGCCTATATCAGAAATGTAATAATTGTTTAAAAATACACAACTTATCAATGCAATATGCAATAGTGACCAATTTTAAGAAAAAATGTAATTTAAATCTCATTCTTCAGTGAGTAAAGTCTAGGAAATTAGTTCCCTATTCATTATCTTGATAATTCTTTACAAAATGTCTATAAAGATACATGACATGAGTGGCATTTGGATTGTTTCCTATTGAAGACTTGGAGAAGGAAGAAGGACCATTATCACCCTATTTGTTTACGAGAGCATCAAGGCACAACCCTAGTAACAGCCAGGACAGAACAAGGACAGTGTCCCTGGTAACTGGGGAAGAGACCTGTCCTATAAGTAGTCTAATGGAGTCTGCTTAAGAGCTATCAGCATGCATGGAGATACTTGCAAAACAGCTAAATAAAGTATCAGTTTACGAAAGCAATTATCTTCCAACCTGGAACACCAAGCAGGGAAAATCATATTCAAAGTTCAAATACAGTATTCAGTAGCTACAGCAAAAACACAAAACGATGCTCAAGGAACTTAGGTTTAAAATTCTGAAATATTTTAATGTTGTTTTAAAAAATGCAGGAAAGCTGCGTACATAGATGAATAAAAATAAAACATTACAAATAAGGAGATTCATTATTTCATTGTCAAAAAGCAAATCTATAATTTAGGGCAAGGCCACTTGAATCACAGATTTTTCCCACTTCGCGAGAGATGTGGGCAAAAACATATAAATAGTAGTAAACTTGAAAAACAATAGTCAGGATGATATTGAAGAAAAAAAATGGTTGCAGCTTCTGCTTTTCACACTAAAGTGTTACCAGTAGTTATGAAGTGGCAGTTCTGCCACGATTAACTGGAGTAAAGTCTCTCTTAAGTGCCAGTACCTTCTCACTCTCCATTAGCATATTCTAAAGTAGGAATTTTATAGGAGGAGAAATGAATTATTCAGTAAATTGGAGAATAAATTGGTGGGATGTTGTATAGCATATTTGATGAGATTCTTTATTCAGAAAACTCATATGAAAGTAGATTATTCACAAAAGAAAATATTAGGTTGAAAATGTATGAGTAAATTTAAAGTCTTTAATGCAAAGACAGTATAGAAGAATGTACACTTGATTTAAAAGTTATCTATTACTACACTGTGGTGTGTGTGTGTGTGTGTGTGTGTGTGTGTGTGTGTGTGTGTGTTTATACCTCATAACACATGTATGGAAGCCAGAGAACAGTGTTGTAAGGTCCATCCTCTTCCATCACTTTATGTGGATTCCAGAGATTTAACTCAGGTCATCAGCTTGTGTGGGAAGTGACTATACCCATGGAGCCATCGTTCCAGCTTGCACCTTCACTTTTTAAGTGGAAAAGACTTTCAAAAATAACTCACAGTGAAAACTTATAATGGAAAAATTTGAACAAAAAAAGATAAAAATATACCTACACCATAGATTATGAAAGTGTCAATATTAAGTGTTACTTAGTAATATTGTTAACATATAAGAAAACATCACGAATAAATGAAGAATAGACAGTAAAATATGTAGGGAAAAAAGGAAAATATTTGATTCAATATTTACTAGCATGTCTCAAAATTGAAGAAAAATCAAAGGTTTTCCTCAATATGTAAATGACAATATGCTTATAGATTTGCAGTCATATAAACTATATGTGAAAAATGACATAATATGTACATATAAAATTACCTAGTGTATGTGAATCCTATATGTGAATGTGAGTGATATTTTCCATTCAAATCTAAACCAGTGAAGAAGTGAAGGGAGCTTCAGCCAGTGGAGGGCTGTGGTTTCTCTGGGAGGAGTCCAGAATTTGACACAGTGATAGCTTTCTCTTTTATCCTTTTTATAGCCTTGTTTTCATTCAGCCAAGTATTCATGAAATATATGTGTCAAATCATTTTAATCAACTAATAGTGAAGACATTACAAAGGTAAATATGCAGTTCTCATAAATAAATGTATTTTAAATTAAGTTCTAAGGTCTAGATACTAGAATCTGAAGCTGCTTGTATCATATACCAACAAGACAGTCTTGCAAGTATTCATTTTTACAAAAGCAGTTACAGAGTTTAACTGGATTGTCATTAGTTAAACACCAGGGGTTTTAGGTTTTCTCTGGGGCGGAGCAACTGAATGAACGTCTATCTACCCGTGAAAGACGTTTGATTTTTGTGCTTTGGTGAATTCAGTATACTTAGATATTTATTGGAATTGGTATTGCAGTAAAAGTGGATGTGTATCACCCTGATGCGATGACACCAGCTCTAAAGATTTGGAAGAGGGTTCTCTGAAGAGAATTAGGTAAGCGCAGATCCATGGAATGTAGAAATCCTCCCTTGCTGAACACCTCAAGCTCACTACAGGGAAAGCAGTGAAATAATTGTGTGCTCTTCTATGCTCCACGTCTCTGCCTCCCTTATTTAGTTGATGGAAAGCTTTTTATACCCGAGACAGAATTCTTTTAAAGGACTCATACAAAAGAACAGAATGCCTAATGGAAAGCAGCTTGGAAGGCATGCTGAGGGTAGGAGAAAGAAATTCACACAGACAAATGATGTCCTAACCAACGATCCCTCTGACAGGTTGTCTATGCATACAGCTACAAAATTACCTTACAGGAACAATGGGTTTCTTTGCTTGCTTTTCTAGTAGTCTTCATATCCATTATGCTAAAAAAAAGAAGTAGAATTTATATAAATTCCAAAATTTAAGGAAATTTTTTACTTAAAATTTACGTTTGAAACCTCTAGTGTTTTGAAAATCTTTGGCTCAACTGTCCACTTCTCTCTGCATGACAATTCTTTAAAAGCTTCTTGCATGTTTTATATTTTGTGTGCTATAGGGACATCTACTAAACATGTCAAATATATCACATGTTCAAATGCAAAAGATACATGAAAATATCACCGAGAAAAGTGGACAGTTATCTGGATTAGGAAAATAGAGTAACATGATTATCTCTCCCCACATGACACTTGTCTGAATTTCTTTGACAGCATAGATTAAAAAGTGGGAAAGTAGATGCATAACCCATCAGAGTGTGTTAAAACAATGGCAGATGAAAAAACTCATTTTCAGTATTTTAGGAGAAAAATTCCTATATTTATGAGACAGCCAGACCTTATCTTTTATCACTGTCAATTGTGACTTAAAATTGGTTTATGATTGCATGTAAGTGATTATGAGTGAGGCTAAACATTACTGGTACTATTGAGAGTTATCTAAAGAAACTGAACCGATAGAATGAATCACTATACATAAAAAAGTACTTTATTAGAGTGGCTTACAGACATGATGGTCCAACAACGGTGGTTTCCCAGTCGGACATCCAAGAATTCAATAGTTGGTTCACAAGGATGTCAACATACATCAGAGTTCCAAAGAGATAGGCTCTAATTGCAGAGACTGGGTGAACTCTCTAAACAGTGAAGGCAAGCAAGCCAGGAGCAAGCAATTTCTTCTTCTGTGTCTTTTATATGTGCTGCCACTGGTAGGGGTAGCCCAGTTTTAAGCCGGGTTTTTCAATCTCAAATGATGCAGATTTAGGATGAGTGTTCAAGTGATTCAATCAAGGGAAACCCCTCACAGGTGTACATTGCTGTTGGGGCCTTAGTTAATTACAGATGTAATCAAGTAGACATCCTAGAATCATCCCCACAGTACTCTATTGGACTTTGATTTTATTTCAATGTTGTCAACTGTATTATTATCCCATTTTTAGAGATGCCCAATAGTTGCTTATTTGGATCAATTTTTCTTTCTTTCTTTCTTTCTTTCTTTCTTTCTTTCTTTCTTTCTTTCTTTCTTTCTTTCTTTTTTTCTTTTTTATTACGTATTTTCCTCAATTACATTTCCAATGCTATCCCAAAAGTCCCCCATACCCCCCCCACTTCCCTACCCACCCATTCCCATTCTTTTGGCCCTGGCATTCCCTTGTATTGGGGCATATAAAGTTTGCAAGTCCAATGGGCCTCTCTTTCCAGTGATGGCCGACTAGGCCATCTTTCAATACATATGCAGCTAGAGACAAGAGCTCCGGGGTACTGGTTAGTTCATCATGTTGTTCCAACTAGAGGGTTGCAGATCCCTTTAGCTCCTTGGGTACTTTCTCTAGCTTCTCTATTGGGAGCCCTGTGATCCATCCAATAGCTGACAGTGAGCATCCACTTCTGTGTTTGTTTGGCCCCTGCATAGTTTCACAAGAGAGAGCTATATCTGGGTCCTTTCAGCAAAATCTTGCTAGTGTATGCAATGGTGTCAGCGTTTAGAAGCTGATTATGGGATGGATCCCTGGATATGGCAGTCTTTAGATGGTCCATCCTTTCATCACAGCTCCAAACTTTGTCTCTGTAACTCCTTCCATGGGTGTTTTGTTCCCACTTGTAAGAAGGGGCACAGTGTCCACACTTTGGTCTTCATTCTTCTTGAGTTTCATGGATTTAGCAAATTGTATCTTATATCTTGGGTATCCTAAGTTTTGGGCTAATATCCACTTATCAGTGAATACATATTGTGTGAGTTCCTTTGTGATTGTGTTACCTCACTCAAGATGATGCCCTCCAGGTCCATCCATTTGGCTAGGAATTTCATAAATTCATTCTTTTTAATAGCTGAGTAGTACTCCATTGTGTAAATGTACCATATTTTCTGTATCCATTCCTCTGTTGAGGGGCATCTGGGTTCTTTCCAGCTTCTGGCTATTATAAATAGGGCTGCTACGAACATAGTGGAGCATGTGTCCTTCTTACCGGTTGGGACATCTTCTGGATATATGCCCAGGAGAGGTATTGCTGGATCCTCCGGTAGTACTATGTCCAATTTTCTGAGGAACCGCCAGACTGATTTCCAGAGTGGTTGTACAAGCTTGCAATCCCACCAACAATGGAGGAGTGTTCCTCTCTCTCCACATCCTCGCCAGCATCTGCTGTCATCTGAATTTTTGATCTTAGCCATTCTGACTGGTGTGAGGTGGAATCTCAGGGTTGTTTTGATTTGCATTTCCCTGATGATTAAGGATGTTGAACATTTTTTCAGGTGCTTCTCTGCCATTCGGTATTCCTCAGGTGAGAATTCCTTGTTCAGTTCTGAGCCCCATTTTTTAATGGGGTTATTTGATTTTCTGGAGTCCACCTTCTTGAGTTCTTTATATATATTGGATATTAGTCCCTTATCTGATTTAGGATAGGTAAAGATCCTTTCCCAATCTGTTGGTGTTTTTTTTGTCTTATTGATGGTGTCTTTTGCCTTGCAGAAGCTTTGCAGTTTCATGAGGTCCCACTTGTCAATTCTCGATCTTACAGCACAAGCCATTGCTGTTCTATTCAAGAATTTTTCCCCTGTGCCCATATCTTCAAGGCTTTTCCCCGCTTTATCCTCTATAAGTTTCAGTGTCTCTGGTTTTATGTGAAGTTCCTTGATCCACTTAGACTTGACCTTAGTACAAGGAGATAGGAATGGATCAATTCGCATTCTTCTACATGATAACAACCAGTTGTGCCATCACCATTTGTTGAAAATGCTGTCTTTCTTCCACTGGATGGTTTTAGCTCCCTTGTCGAAGATCAAGTGACCATAGGTGTGTGGGTTCATTTCTGGGTCTTCAATTCTATTCCATTGGTCTGCTTGTCTGTCACTATACCAGTACCATGCAGTTTTTATCACAATTGCTCTGTAGTAAAGCTTTAGGGCAGGCATGGTGATTCCACCAGAGGTTCTTTTATCCTTGAGAAGAGTTTTTGCTAACCTAGGTTTTTTGTTATTCCAGATGAATTTGCAGATTGCACTTTCTAATTCATTGAAGAATTGAGTTGGAATTTTGATAGGGATTGCATTGAATCTGTAGATTGCTTTTGGCAAGATAGCCATTTTTACAATGTTGATCCTACCAATCCATGAGCATGGGAGATCTTTCCATCTTCTGAGATCTTCTTTAATTTCTTTCTTCAGAGACTTGAAGTTTTTATTATACAGATCTTTCACTTCCCTAGTTAGAGTCACGCCAAGATATTTTATATTATTTGTGACTATTGAGAAGGGTGTTGTTTCCCTAATTTCTTTCTCAGCCTGTTTATTCTTTGTGTAGAGAAAGGCCATTGACTTGTTTGAGTTAATTTCATATCCAGCTACTTCACGGAAGCTGTTTATCAGGTTTAGGAGTTCTCTATGGAATTTTTAGGGTCACTTATATATACTATCATATCATCTGTAAAAAGTGATATTTTGACCTCATCTTTTCCAATTTGTATCCCTTTGATCTCCTTTTGTTGTCAAATTGCTCTGGCTAGGACTTCAAGTACAATGTTGAATAGGTATGGAGATAGTGGACATCCTTGTCTAGTCCCTTCTCACCAATTTCTTTGATGTTGGCTACTGGTTTGCTATAGATTGCGTTTATCATGTTTAGGTATGGGCCTTGAATTCCTGATCTTTCCCAGACTTTTATCATGAATGGGTGTTGGATCTTGTCAAATGCTTTTTCGGCATCTAACTAGATGACCATGTGGTTTTTGTCTTTGAGTTTGTTTATATACTGGATTATGTTGATGGATTTCCATATATTGAACCATCCCTGCATCCCTGGGATGAAACCTACTTGGTCAGGATGGATGATTGTTTTGATGTGTTCTTGGATTCGGTTAGCAACAACTTTATTGAGGATTTTTGCATCAATATTCATAAGGGATATTGGTCTGAAGTTTTCTATCTTTGTTGGGTCTTTTTGTGGTTTAGGTATCAGAGTAATTGTGGCTTCATAGAATGAGTTGGGTAGAGTACCTTCTGTTTCTATTTTGAGGAATAGTTTGTGAAAAACTGGGATTAGATCTTTGAAGGTCTGATAGAACTCTGCACTAAACCCATCTGGTCCTGGGCTTTTTTTGGTTGGGAAACTATTAATGACTGCTTCTATTTCTTTGGGGGATATAGGGCTGTTTAGATCATTAACCTGATCTTGATTCAACTTTGGTACCTGGTATCTGACTAGAAACTTCTCCAATTCATCCAGGTTCTTAGTTTTGTTAAGTATAGCCTTTGGTAGAAGGATCTGATGATGTTTTGGATGTCTTCAGGATCTGTTGTAATGTCTCCTTTTTCATTTCTGATTTTGTTATTTAGAATGCTTTCCCTGTGCCCTCTAGTGAGTCTGGCTAAGGGTTTATCTATCTTGTTGATGTTCTCAAAGAACCAGCTCCTTGATTGGTTGATTCTTTGAATAGTTTTTCTTGTTTCCACTTGGTTGATTTCGCCCCTGAGCTTGATTATTTACTGCCATCTACTCCTCTTGGGTGAATTTGCTTCCTTTTGTTCTAGAGCTTTTAGGTGTATTGTCAAGCTGCTAATATGTCCTCTCTCTAGTTTCTTTTTGGAGGCACTCAGAGCTATAAGTTTTCCTCTTAGAAATGCTTTCATTGCGTCCCATAAGTTTGGGTATGTTGTGGCTTCATTTTCATTGAACTCTAAAAAGTCCTTAATTTCTTTCTTTATTCCTTCCTTGACCAAGGTATCATTGAGAAGAGTGTTGTTCAGTTTCCACGTGAATATTGGCTTTCTATTATTTATTTTATTATTGAAGATCAGCCTTAGTTAATGGTGATCTGATAGGATGCATGGGACAATTTCAATGTTTTTGTATATGTTGAGGCCTGTTTTGTGACCAATTATGTGGTCAATTTTGGAGAAGGTACCATGAGGTGCTGAGAAGAAGGTATATCCTTTTGTTTTAGGATGTTCTGTAGATATCTGCCAGATCCATTTGATTCATAACTTGTGTTAGTTTCACTGTGTCCCTGTTTAGTTTCTGTTTCCATGATCTGTCCATTGGTGAAAGCGGTGTGTTGAAGTCTCCCACTATTATTGTGTGAGGTACAATGTGTGCTTTGAGCTTTACTAAAGTTTCTTTAATGAATGTGGCTGCCTTTGTATTTGGAGCATAGATATTCAGAATTGATAGATCCTCTTCGAGGATTTTACCTTTGATGAGTATGAAATGCCCCTCTCTGTCTTTTTTGATGACTTTGGGTTGGAATTCAATCTTATCAGATATTAGAATGGCTACTCCAGCTTGTTTCTTCATTCCATTTGCTTGGAAAATTGTTTTCCAGTCTTTCATTCTGAGGTAGTGTCTATCTTTTTCTCTGAGATGAGTTTCCTGTAAGCAGCAAAATGTTCGGTCTTGTTTGTGTAGCCAGTTTGTTAGGATATGTCTTTTTATTGGGGAGTTGAGTCCATTGATATTAAGAGATATTAAGGAAAAGTAATTGTTCCTTCCTGTTATTTTTTTTTGTTAAAGTTGGCATTCTGTTCTTGTGGCTGTCTTCTTTTAGGTTTTTTCAGGGATTACCTTCTTGCTTTCTCTAGGGCGTGGTTCCCCTCCTTGTATTGTTTTTTTTCTGTTATTATCCTTTGAAGGACTGGATTTGTGGAAAGATAATGTGTGAATTTGGTTTTGTCGTGGAATACTTTGGTTTCTCCATCTATGTTAATTGAGAGTTTGGCTGGGTATTGTAGCCTGGGCTGGAATTTGTGTTCTTTTAGTGTCTGTATAACATCCGTCCAGGATCTTCTGGCTTTCATAGTCTCTGGTGAAAAATATGGTGTAATTCTGATAGGCTTGCCTTTATATGTTACTTGGCCTTTTTGTCTTACTGCTTTTAGTATTCTATCTTTATTTAGTGCATTTGTTGTTCTGATTATTATGTGTTGGGAGGTATTTCTTTTCTGGTCCAGTCTATTTGGAGTTCTGTAGGCTTCTTGTATGTTCATGGGCATCTCTTTCTTTGGATTTGGGCAGTTTTCTTCTATAATTTTGTTGAAGATGTTTGTTGGTCTTTTGAGTTGAAAATCTTCATTCTCATCCACTCCTATTATCCGTAGGTTTGGTCTTCTCATTGTGTCCTGGATTTCCTGGATATTTTGAGTTAGGATCTTTTTGCATTTTCCATTTTCTTTGATTGTTGTGCCAATGTTCTCTATGGAATCTTCTGCACCTGAGATTCTCTCTTCCATCTCTTGTATTCTGTTGCTGATGCTCGTATCTATGGTTCCAGATTTCTTTCCTAGGGTTTCTATCTCCAGTGTTGCCTCATTTTGGGTTTTCCTTATTGTGTCTACTTCCCTTTTTAGGTCTAGTATGGTTTTGTTCATTTCCATCACCTGTTTGGATGTGTTTTCCTGTTTTTCTTTAAGGACTTCTACCTGTTTGGTTGTTTTTTTCTGTTTTTCTTTAAGGACTTCTAACTGTTTGATTGTGTTATCCTGTTTTTCTTTAAGGACTTGTAACTCTTTAGCAATGTTCTCCTGTAATTCTTTAAGTGAGTTATTAAAGTCCTTCTTGATGTCCTCTACCATCATCATGAGATATGCTTTTAAATCCAGGTCTAGCTTGTCGGGTGTGTTGGGGTGCCCTGGACTGGGTGAAGTGGGAGTGCTGGGTTCTGATGATGGTGAGTGGTCTTGGTTTCTGTTAGTAAGATTCTTACGTTTACCTTTCGCCATCTGGTAATCTCTGGAGTTAGTTGTTATAGTTGTCTCTGTTTAGAGATTGTTCTTCTGGTGATTCTGATTACCGTCTATCAGCAGACCTGGGAGACATGCTCTCTCCTCTGAGTTTCAGTGGTTAGAGCACTCTCTGCTGGCAAGCTCTCCTCTTACAGGGAAGGTGCACAGATATCTGGTGTTTGGACCTCCTCCTGGGCGAAGAAGAAGGCCCAAAACAGGACCTTTTCCAGATGCTGTGTTGCTTTGGCAGGTCACAGAAGCTGTCAGCTTCTGTGGTGCACACTCTCACCTGTGCAGACTAAGTTCCTAAGTTCAGTGGAGTCCCGGAACCAAGATGGCACTCCCTGCTCCTGAGGCAGAGGGCTCCCGTACCAGATGGACTCCTGTCCTCCCCGGCTGGGAGGGTGGCCGGATGTTTGCGGCCGGAAAAGGGTGCTGCCTCAGCGGCTCGGTGGCTCCCGCCTGTCCCAGAAGCTGTCTGCTTCTGTGGTGCACACTCTCACCTCTGCAGAGTAAGTTCCTAAGTTTGGCGGAGTCCCCTGGATCAATTTTTCTATAGTGAGTTTTTTTATATTCTTCATTATTCTATTAAGATTTAATCTGCATGATACTAATGAGACATAGGTTAAAGTTCTATAATTCATCTTTTTTTGTTGCGAACAAAGTGCCTTAATAGTTAAACATGTCTAAAGATTTCTTGAGATAGAGATGTCTTCAGATATTTTTAAAGTAATGAGCTTCTTGTTAAATATTTGGTTTGTGACATAAAAAAATTGTGAATGTTTCAGTTATTGTGGTGTCTCTTTCTCTAGGAATTAAATTTGTTTTCTAGATTAACTTGGTACTTTAGGGTCATACATTATTCTGATGTGCAATGTTATGTGTTTCATTTTAAAATAAAAAATAAATTTAAAAATAATGTTAAAATCCTTAATTTTCTTAACAATTTTCTAAAATAGGTTAACAATTAAGGTTAATTATGTATATATAGAGAGATCTTGTTGTCAGAGATTTGATTTTTCTCCTTTATTACTCTTTATCCCATTGTTGGCATATAAAAATACCCACCTGTAGCTATAGGTCCAGTTCTCAGTGAAAAGTAGCATGTTGTTTTCAAGGCAACAGGATAAGTGAATAAGTTTTATGTGCATCTCGCACTTATGTCACCTTTCTGAATTAGATTTTAAAAGGTATTCTGTTGACAAATGAAGCCTTCAAAATTAGACTTCAACCTTGCTTTCAGAAACATATGAACCATTCTAGAAGAAACTGCCGGAAATATAATTATTCAAACTTTGACAGAACTAAATAGAATAGAGTGATAATCTGCCAGTATTCAAGTTATGAAATATCAATGGTCCATTTTGGGTGAGAATGGCATTATAGACTCTGAACTCTTAAGATCAATAAGTGTCAAAAACAAATTTGTAGTAATTACACTTCTGCCTTGCATGTCTCTGTTACTTCCAGTGCGTGTGTCATCTTTTGACATACCTATCTCTTTTTTGAGCTGAATACTTACTATGCTAGTTCAAAGTTCCCACAGAGCTATGAAAAGAAAGGAGCCATCCATTGTATTTCTGAAACTTCCCCCAAAGAATAAAATAATATTGATAACTAGTCTACTATAGATAGCCTAATAGAGAGGTAATTATAGAAGTTTAAACAGTTTTAATATTTATCTTTATTTTTAAATTATGTTTATGTGTATGTGTATAGCTCTGTATGTGCCTGTCAGTACAGGTGCCCAAGCTGGGAGACCAGAGGTGTGGTGTCTTCAGGATTTGGAGTTACAGGCTATTGTTGTGAACTTTAACCTGCTCAAATACATGAGCACTGTGTGTGAGCCATCTCTCCAGTTTGAATTTCATGTGTTTTGTTATACAGAATATATGACATTCATTTTCCTAAGTGAGCTCTTTAAATCCACTCCCAACTATATTTATAATCTAGTAGAAGTAGATTATAGTACAAGGCTCCCCAACATTAAATTTAAAAAATATATCAAAGAAACTAGATTTCAGGACACTTGGTACTTGTGGTGTAAAATTTAGAAATTAACATTAATTAGAAATTAAAATTTGGAAATTTAGGGCTGTAGGAGATGGCTGTCTCTGTTACTTGCCCTTAACTCTAGAAATGTTGTTGGTTAAGACAGTTGTGGCACATTATGTGAATACCACAGCTAGGTCATGAATGACATAGGAGCTTACTCGTGATCCCAGTCACTATGTTAGAAGATTAAGTCCAAAAGACAAGATTATTAGTAGGTCTTTCGCTGAATAATCCAGCCAGTATCCCAGGTGATGATTAGCAACAACGTCAAGACATCTATGTAAGCAAAGATTTGGATGATCTAACATCTTGTCTTTCAAATTACTCCAACATTTGAATTCTCCAATCAAAACTTTGTACACTGTGGATCTGAAGCAAACCATCTTTCTTATGCTCTGTCCAAATTTCTGATGTATAGAAACCAAATCACAGTAAAAATCACTAGTAGATATTAGTGTGATTTGTTGCTAGACAACAGTAATTCAGAAAAGATTGGGGCTATGGGGACAGCCACCCAATTAAGTTAAACAATTCTGTAGGTGGCTCTGTTTCAGTAGAGGATTATAGATGAACCGACACTAAGGAGATGGATTGCTAAAGCCCAGTAGCCCTTACGAAAGAGCTAGGCAAAGCCTAAATGACTTCAAGGTAAATTAGCATTGGAAACACAAATGAACACTCTCAAGCCATTAGTTAGTGATACAAGGAAGGTATCAAATGTTATTGAAGTTTCAGTGTCTCTGGTTTTATGTGGAGTTCCTTAATCCACTTAGAATTGACCTTAGTACAAGGAGATAGGAATGGATCAGTTCACATTCTTCTACATGATAACTGCCAGTTGTGCCAGCACCATTTGTTGAAAATGCTGTCTTTTTTCCACTGGATAAAACCAGAGACACTGAAACTTATAGAGGAGAAAGTAGGGAAAAGCCTCAAAGATATGGGTACAGGGGAAAAATTCCTGAATTGAACAGCAATGGCTTGTGCTGTAAGATCAAGAATCAACAAATGGGACCTCATAAAATTGCAAAGCTTCTGCAAGGCAAAAGACACCGTCAATAAGACAAAAAGACCACCATCAGATTGTGAAAGGATCTTTACCTATCCTAAATCAGATAGAGGACTAATATCCAATATATATATATATATATATACAATATTACAATATTACAATACAAATATATATAAACAATATATATATATACATATATATATAAAGAACTCAAGAAGGTGGACTCCAGAAAATCTGGAGCTCTCACTCCAGATTTTATAATTAAAAAATGGGGCTCAGAGCTAAACAAAGAATTCTCACCTGAGGAATGCCCAATGGCTGAGAAGCACCTGAAAAAATGCTCAACGTCCTTAATCATCAGGGAAATGCAAATCAAAACAACCCTGAGATCCCATCTCACACCAGTCAGAATGGCTAAGATCAAAAATTCAGGTGACAGCAGATGCTGGCAAGGATGTGGAGAAAGAGGAACACTCCTCCATTGTTGGTGGGATTGCAAGCTTGTACAACCACTCTGGAAATCAGTCTGGCGGTTCCTCAGAAAATTGGACATAGTACTACTAGAGGATCCTGCAATACCTCTCCTGGGCATATATCCAGAAGATGTTCCAACAGGTAAGAAGGACACATGCTCCACTATGTTCATAACAACCTTATTTATAATAGCCAGAAGCTGGAAAGAACCCAGATGCCCCTCAACAGAGGAATGGATACAGAAAATGTGGTACATTTACACAATGGAGTACTACTCAGCTATTAAAAGGAGTGAATTTATGAAATTCCTAGGCAAATGGATGGACCTGGAGGGCATCATCCTGAGTGAGGTAACACAATCACAAAAGAACTTACAAGATATGTACTCACTGATAAGTGGATATTAGCCCAGAAACTTAGGATACCCAAGATATAAGATACAATATGCTAAACGCATGAAACTCAAGAAGAATGAAGACCAAAGTGTGGACACTTTGCCCCTTCTTAGAATTGGGAACAAAACACCCATGGAAGGAGTTACAGAGACAAAGTTTGGAGCTGTGATGAAAGGATGGACCATCCAGAGACTGCCATATCCAGGGATCCATCCCATAATCAGCTTCCAAACGCTGACCCCATTGCATACACTAGCAAGATTTTGCTGAAAGGACCCAGATATAGCTGTCTCTTGTGAAACTATGCCGGGGCCTAGCAAACACAGAAGTGGGTGCTCACATTCAGCTATTGGATGGATCACAGAGTCCCCAATGGAGAAGCTAGAGAAAGTACCCAAGGAGCTAAAGGGATCTGCAATCCTATAGGTGAACAACAATATGAACTAACCAGTACCCCGCCAGAGCTCGTGTCTCTAGCTGCATATGAATCAGAAGATGGCCTAGTCGGCCATCGGTGGAAAGAGAGGCCCATTGGTTTTGCAAACTTTATATGCCTCAGTACAGGGGAACGGCAGGGCCAAGAAGTAGGAGTGGGTGGGTGGGGGAGCGTGTGGGGGACTTTTGGGACAGCATTGGAAATGTAAATGAAATAAATACCCTATAAAAATGTTATTGAAATCTAGAATCAAGTGAACCCTAGGTAAGATTAGGAGAAATTTTAGTATCATTGCCACACGTGGTTCATGGAAGCAGTAAATTTATCTAATGAACTTCATGTTCTAGTTAAAGGCTTTCTAGGCAGCATATTCAGAATGCTGGTGAGCCTCTTATTAGTGCTCCTCATAAAATGTGACAGAAAGAAGAGACCTGGAAGGAAAGATGGTTAAATGTGAGGGACCCACAACTCATTGTATCTTAAAGTAACCCTTTTTGTTTCTCACCTCTTCAAATGGATGTAAAATGATTCTAAACTTAAGAAAAGGAGTTTTAATCCAGATGTAACTCAGATCATTGTCAGAAAATTATGGTAAAAAAAAAGCCAAGAATATGACTATATAATCTCTTCCTCAGGAAGAGATAAAATGGAGTGTCATAGAATTGGACAGATTAATGTCCCATAATGGGTTCTAAGGGTGTGCCTAGATCTCTGCATTGACTGATAAGGCTTCTACATTTTGATGCCTGGCCAACCACAGCAGCCTTTTATCAAACCCAGATAGAGAGAAACTTGCTGAGATAAGATTTTTGCTTATGGCCTTGGATTTATAACACAAACACCCTAAATTTTATCGTACATCTCACAGGAATTTAAAGCACATTCTTTTTACGGAAAAAACATTACCCTGGACTGAAGTGAATGGAATACAAAAAAAAAAAAAAGAGAAACATTTGGTCGCATTTTGCTCAAGTTCTACGGGATGAAACCATTGTGGGTTGCACTCATGAGCTAGCATTTACCTAAAGAACATAAAGGACTTGCAATCCAGAAAGCACAAACCATTGTAAGTTGCACTCATAAACTGGATTTTACATAAAAGATTTGCAGTCCAAAAAAAAAAAAAACCCTAGAAATTGTAGAGAATTATCTCTACAGTTACATTTGAGTTTTAGGCAAGGAATTGACAATATGTGTAAAGACATATTTCAGAATTTCTATGAAAGAGTGACTACTGCTTTCTCCCATTAGATCCCCATGGGGTGGGGACAGAAATCAACATAAGAGATTGTCTTAGTTAAGGTTTCTACTGTGCTACATCCACTCCAGTAGTGACTCTCCTGACAGGCCTAGAAACCTGGATATGCAGTCCTGAGGCGAAAAGTTCATGGAAACTTAGCCTCCTGGAAACATGGCATCCCATAAAATGAATGCTCCAAACTTGGTCCTTGCGAATGGATCTGTGTGCTCTCTTTCAGGATTGTTTTATTATAGGTGCCTCTAAGCAATGACTTGCCAAATACCTAAGCAAAGGCGAACTTTGCTTCCTAGCCTTCACCAATGCCCTAGGTAATCCTTGAGCCGACCCTGGGCTTGGAATTCAGTAAGAATGTTGCCTATTCAGTGACATTCAGAATTGCCTCTAGTATTGCAAGAGAGATAGTGAAAGAAATCAGGCATTACTGTCTACTACATAGAGTTAGAAATCTCAGGGCAAGCTTAGCAAAGTAAGTGTAGAATTCTTATAATTATGTAAGGCAGACTACATTACTTATTAGTGGAAAGTCCCCCCACACAATCACTTAGAATAATCGCCGAGTTACTCCCATATGCAGAAATTTACAATGACCTAGGAAGAAGGAAGGTTGTGGTCTAAGAAAGAACTAGAGTAAATACTTAGAACTATAGATAGCTGAGCCACTCCCATACACAGGAATTTACAATGGCCTAGAGGGAGGGTGGACTATACAATAGACTAGAATAGGAACTATGCCCCTGGCTTCTAAGATTAAACTGACTTTAGGTGGGGCTGCTTTTGATCCCAGTAGCTAACATGGATTTTTAATCCCAGTTGGTTTCTGTTAGCTTTTTGAATGCATTCTTCTGTTTTGTGTAAAAGTCACTTATAAGACTGGTGCTTTGAGACAAAATTGCATCAGATACAGCACTCCCCTTGTGCCTGTGTCGATTTGTCACCATTTTTGTCACCAACTCCTTGCCCACCTATCCAGAACCCTAATTTCTCCCGCAGATGGAGGGGGACCGACTGAGGCTGGTCCGAGGCACTACTGCAGTAAAGCAGCATGGCCAAAAGCAACTTGGGAAGGAATGGATGTGTTTCATCTTACAACTCTCAGTAATTCAGGAGGGACTGGTGCTATGGGAATAGGGATCCAATTAAAAGAAACAATTCTGTAGATGCTCTGCTTGAATATAAGACTTGTAGCCTCCTCCAGCCTGAAGCAGGCTGGTACAGACCTTGTCGCCACTGAGGTGGGGCCACCTGCGGTGCAGCTTTCCAACTTGGCTGGCTCCTTTTGTAGTGACAATTGCCCTGCTCTTCTGCTACCTGAGGAGAGGCTGAACCTGTCTTCCTGAGACATTCCTGAATAAGCAACCAGCCTGGTGACCAAGTGCTGACTGCATGGCAGCATGGCAACAAAGCACCAAGGATGGACTGGAAGGGGTGGGGGTGGGGGGTGGGCCTTCCCCCTTATAAGCATGGTCTCTTAGTAAACTCGAGGGCCTTGATCAGAAAATTTGTCTTGGCTTCATTATCTTTTCTCGCAGTCTAAGTCTCTTTCAGTCCCAGCCTGCCTTCCAGAAATACCCGGTTCATGTAGGCTGAGGGCCAGCTGATGATGGAAGGCCACTAAAGAGAAGGTTAGTAAAAGTCCAGTATCCCTTAAGAAAGAGGTAACCCAATTACAAAAGAAGTCATTTGATATGCACTCACTGATAAGTGAATATTAATCCAGAAACCTAGAATACCCAAGATACAACTTACAAAACACAAGAAAATCAAGAAGGAATACCAACGCGTGGATATCTCATTCCTCCCTAGAATAGGGAATAAAATATCCATGGAAGGAGTACAAAGTTTGGAGCTAAGATGAAAGGATGGACCATCCAGAGACTGCCCCACCTGGGGGTCCGTCCCATAATCAGCCACCAAACACAGACACTATTGCATTCACCAGCAAGATTTTGCTGAAAGGACCCTGATATAGCTGTCTTCTGTGAGGCTTTGCCAGTGCCTGGCAAATACAGAAGTGGATTCTCACAGTCATCTATAGGATGGAACACAGGGCCCCCAATGGAGAAGCTAGAGAAAGTGCCCAAGAGCTGAAGGGTCTGCACCCCTATAGGTGGAACAACAATATGAACTAACCAGTACCCCCAGAGGTCATGGCTCTAGCTGCAATGGGGAGGTGGATGTGATACGGGGTTTGCAGAGGGGGAACCAGAGAGAGGGATAACATTTGAAATATAAATAAGTAAAATAACCAATACAAGCAAAAACAAAACAAAACAAAACAAAACCAACCAACCAACCAACCAACCAACCAACCAACCAACCAACCAACCAAACAAACAAAAACAAAGAAAGAAAGAGCTAGGCAAAACCTAAATGACTTCAATGTAAGTTAACATTGGTGGCCTCTTCTGCATTATTCATCAATCCAGAAAAAGACCCATGGACCTGCCTACAGCTCAATATTATGGGGACATTATCTCAACTAAGATTTCCTTTTCAAGGCATATCCAGGTTTGTGTCAAGTTGACAAAACTCACAGGCATTTTCCTCAGTTCTTCTCCATCATAGTTTTGAGATAGGACTCCTTGCTGACCTTGGAGCTTACTCATTTGGCTAGACTGGCTGGTCAGTGAGCACCAGGGAATTTTATGCTTCTTTCTGCTTCTCAGTTCTGGGGTCACAGATGCTAGTTGTGTGCCTGTCTTTTTATATGGGCTTTGGAGGTGAGAACTCATGCTCTCATTCTTGTGCCATAAACACTTTATCAACTAGGAATTTGCTCCAGCCTCTTTTCTTCCCGTTGAGTAGCTTCTGAAGTTTTATCTGTGTTTGTTCCACTACTATTACCCAGGCTTATACAGACATTCCTGCTTAATAAGTAGATGTGTAAACTGCCTACTTAATCATATTTCTCCATTGTAAGGTAGAGTCTTTTAGGAATGTATTTGAGAAATGTCTGCCAGGGACCCACATCCAACTTCATTTAGAGGATAGTTATGCACAGTGGGCCATGGCTGTCATAGAAGGAAGCTTTGCAGTTTTGATGGAAAAGATGTTTTAGCCGGGCGTGGTGGCGCACGCCTTTAATCCCAGCACTCGGGAGGCAGAGGCAGGCGGATTTCTGAGTTCGAGGCCAGCCTGGTCTACAAAGTGAGTTCCAGGACAGCCAAGGCTACACAGAGAAACCCTGTCTCGAAAAACCAAAAAAAAAAAAAAAAAAAAAAGATGTTTTATGTCTTTGAGGATGTGAATTATTATAGCCAGAGTAGACTATAGCAGATTATCTGGTCCATACAGGGTGCAGAAGTCTTTCTTTTCCTTTATGCTTTTTTTTTACAGTGTTCTTCCTTGGAACTCCATTTGACTGGAGACATAATTTTTGAAGCTAGGATGGAGAAAAGCAATATAGCCTGCTAACTCTGGGATTCTTGACCTTAGAAGCCACTCCCTACGTTGCAAAGAAAGAGAAAGAACACAAGGAAAGGTAAGTGGTAAGTGTTTTGCATGCAGACACAAATGTACCCACAGCTGAGTCCCAGTCAATAGTTATCAGGCAAACTCCACACATATGAACAAATGAGTCCTGAGATGCCTCTCTCAAGTCAGTCGGTTCCAGTCTCAAGTCTTTGAAGTGAGACCAGACCCAAGTACTGTAGAGCAGACACAAGTTGTTCTCACAGAGCCTTTTGAATCTCTTGCGCAGAAACCACAAGAGAGCATTGACTAATTGCTATGGACTTTACCCACAAAGTTTGGAGATGGTCATGGAGCTCTCTATGATACCTACATAAATAATTTATGAAACCTATGCTATTTTCAAAACCTATGCTCAGTATTTACACAAATTATCTGGCCTCACCATTACATATTGAAAAGTTTTTTTTTTCCTTTTCTTTTAAACTGATCAGCATATGATGGCTGAGATAATGTTCTTTGCCTCAGGTAAACTTTTGATAGAAAAGAATCATTTATTTACTTGATTTAGTTTATCAAAACATGTTCATTGAAGAATCATTGTTCATTATGCGAGATTCCCAGTGACAAAGTAAAATCAGATTAATTATCTTTCCTTGCTATTAATCTACCTCATTAAAGGATTTAGACACATAAGTTCAGAGTTAAACTGTAGTGATTACTTTATACTGTGAGTGATAAAATGGTCAACATCTGATACATGAGACCACGGATGGGACAATTCCCATAACAGGACCAGAAGGAGGGCTTTCTGGATAATGTCATTCCCAGAGGCTTGAGGTAGTTTCTGTTCTATACATTTTATGAATGTTCCTCCTTTTTTCTTCCCTTGGAGATTTGTTTGCACATTTCTTTAAAGGTGCACAATTGAGATATTATTGCACTTCTAGTCTCTTTGAAAACAAATAATATGATTAATAACCACCAAATACTTGTAGAGATATACTCACCAATACAAATAGGCCTATCATATAGAGCTTTTACCTTTAGTGCTTGGGAGACATATCTGGGGAGGTACTTGCAATCTGGATACTCAAAAGTAATAAGGCAAGTCAGGAAATGCCAAATAACATATATTTGATTTTTGTAGTTTGATAAATACACGTTTCTAGTCACTTGGAAATTCACTTCAAGTTTGATGTGATGCCAGGTCTCCTGCAAAGAATCATACTTGACTTCACTTCAGGCTTCTAGATGCTTATATAAGGTGATACAGAAGCTAAACTCTGGGAGATAAGTCCAGAGGCTCTGCAGGAGTGCTGAGACATAGCAGTGCCCTGAGTACACTTAAAATACTCTTAAAGGTGATGCATGGGATCTGGGTGGGGCTAGTCTAAGACCTCACAAACTCCCTATCGTGTGTTTAGGGCAGTGGTTGGGAAACACTGTGGGGAAAAAAAGGACTTTCCCTTGACAAGGATGGTAACTGTTACCTGAAAGATCATACCTAAATTACACTCCAAAGGTGAAAAGATTCCTTTTCTTTGGCTTTTTATAAGTTGACTTTCTCTAATGGTGCCTTTAATAAGTCTGCATCAGCAGTGACAAGGAAAAGATGAGTTGATGGGATAAATGTTCCTCACAAATATTCCATATCTGCTCTCTACCACTCTCAAAGCTGTACAGAGAACAAAGGGCTCAGGAAATCATCTAGGGAGAGGAGCAAAGGCAGGGAAGAGAGTATTTACAGATCTGAAAGATAATGCTCTATGTTTGCATCTGAACACCATAAAATTATATCCACGGGCACACAGCATACCGGTAATAAATTGTCATGACAAACAGTTGTTTATTATAAATTTTCAACTTTTTATTCAAATGCCTTCGGTTTCATTAAATTAAACATAAAGATAGGGATACACAGCTGAAGATGAATATTTCAGCGTGAATCTTATGGACATAAAATAAATTTAGTGTTTTTCCATTCCTATTAGCATATTTTAAGTCCTGCCTCAGGAAAGCGCTTGCGTGGCAGTCAGCTGAACTCACTGTAACTTTTGATTCTCAGTTCATTTGAGAAAGCATGTGGGAGTCCATCACAGGATTTTCAAAAGCTATGGCTGGGAAGAGCCATTTCTTGCTTGAACTTTGAAGAATTTCTGAGGGCCCGATGTTTTCCAGTATGATCCATGAACTATCAGATGCTGTAAATTGTCTCACAGTATTTCTGCTTTCAGTTTACATAATTCCTTTCCTGTTGCATTTTTCCACAATTATTTCCAACAACCATCATTTGGTGGAAGGCCAGAAAATGATATTCTTTTCTTTTCCTATATCCATCTGGCTGTGACGCTGTAATTGGTACACACTAAATGACAGATGAATCCTGACCTTAACCTCTGTCCCTATTATCATCTTATCTTCCAGATGTTTATTAATATTTGATATTGTATACTTGACATCCATAAGTCAACTTGTCTAAAATACACTTTTGGTTTTATAAACACTCACAGATCTCTTTCCTAGGTCAATCAGGAGCATCACTGTTTAGCTTCAACCTTAGTTATCTCAAAGGCCTTCCTTCCTTCCTTCCTCTAAAACTAATTTATCACACAGCTCCATTGGATTTGCTCCGAATATAGCAAGTAAGTTATGAGAATTATATCCAATTAATATACCAAAAGATCAAGCAAAATGAAATAAAAAAAATTTAACTAGGAAGCTGCAGTGGTTCTCATGGATAATGGGAACTCAGCCTGGGATTTATGCCCTTGAACTGTCACAGAATTCTCTAGCTCCCACATAGCAAAGTAGCTGGAGCTGCTGCAATGGGGATCTGAGGTTTCTGTTTCTATAAAGATAGAATAGGCATGTTTGTTTTGCTAGGAACCATAACTCTCCTAGATAATATATGTGAAAAATACAGAAATAAACTCTGAAATGTGGAGATACTTAGAATATCAGGACACATGAGATTCTAAGCGATTTGTGTGTGTGTGTGTGTTTTTTTTTTTTAACACCAGATAACTTATACTTAGAGTTGGAAATATTTAGAATTTGAAAATGTCAACACAGTCATAAAACAAAACAAAGCAAAGCAAATATGTTCTTCCTCTGGCCAATAGACCTAGAAAAGGGCAACCTGGCAGGATGGATGGTTTTAGAAAATAGTCATGTTATTTTCCCCATCCTCCTCTGAAAATGTTTTATTCAAGCTAGTAAAATCAGGGTGTTTTTTTGGAAACTAGACACTCATCTTAGCATCTTAGCTAGGCAGTAATGAAATGCCTAAATCTCTACGGAAGTGTTGATGGAGAAGTCAAGTCAGGTCCATGACTGCCATCCCTGCCAGGGGTCAGAGTATAAAGAGATAAACAGGTGAGCCAGGCACGGTGTCACACGCCTTTAATTCCAGCACTTGGGATGCAGAGGCAGGCAGATTTCTGAGTTTGAGGCCAGCCTGGTCTAAAAAGTGAGTTCCAGGACAGCCAGGGCTATACAGAGAAACCCTGTCTCAAAAAACAGAGAGAGAGAAAGAGAAAGAGAGAGAGAGAGAGAGAGAGAGAGAGAGAGAGAGAGAGAGAGAGAGAGAGAGAGAGAGAGAGAGAGAAACAGGATTTTGTTAAGAATTCCACCTCTACCTAGTAGTAATGACACAATATTCCCTTTCCTTCTCAGGAAGGTGAAAAGAAGCTCTATTAAAATCACATTTTAATTCACTGCTCAGTCGTAATTAGGCCAAACAAAGAGAAGAATCCTGTACAACTTCAAAATTGATAGTATTGCTTTAAACTACTGTGGACACATGTGCAAGCATTCAAATTGTAATACCATAAAAATCACTTGAAAGGAAAGACTTCAGTAGAAAACAAAATGGTTCAGATCTTGAATGATGGAAATTAAATAACACTGATAAGTGGAGATCTCCATTAATGCAGTCATTGTGTGTTCATGGACTGAAACACTCAGAATAGATAAAAATACCAATTCTCACATCAATGGGTAGGTTTCAGACTGTTTCCCCAAGAAACACAAGAACAAAAATCTGGTTTAGGAAGAATATACAAAAATAGTTTAAAATGTATATGGAAACAATGGACCCAAAATGGCTAAAGCAATTAAAAAATTAAAAGGAAAGAATCCTGTGACATTGATATAATATCTATTGCCACTAATATTAGATTGCATTATTGCAGGGTAAAAATAAGTCACTGAAATAGAAAAGAGTATCACATAATAAGCTTATAAATGTGCGTGCAACTGACGTTTGAGTTAAGTGCAAAACATCTGATGGAGGAAGAATAACATTTTCAACCAATCACTGGAATAATTTCATAACTACACAAATAATACCTGTCTTATAAACACCAAAACCACAAATAACCAAGTTCAACAAGGGGTACAGAACTACAAAGAAAATTCTCAATGGAGGAATCTTTAATGGCCAAGAAGCACTTAGAGACATATTCAACATCCTTAGTTGTTAGGGAAATGCAAATCAAAATCACTCTGAGATTTCATCTTACACCCATCAGATGGCTAAGATGAAAATCTCAAAGGACAGCACATGCTGGCAAGGATGTAGAGCAAGGGGAACACTCACCCATTGCTGGTGGGAGTACAAACTTGTACAACCACTTTGTAAATTAATCTGATTGTGTATGAGAAAATTGAGAATAGCTCTACCTCATGACCCAGCTATACCACTTCTGGGCATATACCCAAAATATACCCCAGTTTACCACAAGGACACTTATTCAATTTTGTTCATAGCAGCTTTATTCAGAATAGCCAGAATCTGGAAACAACACAGATGACCCTCAATTTGAAGAATAGATAAAAAATGTACTTTTATACAATGGAATACTGTTCATATATTAAAAACAAAGACATCATGAAATTTGCTGACAAATGGGTGGAACTAGAAAATATCATTCTGAGTGAGGTTAACTTAAATTGTAAAGGAGATGCATGGTATGTACTCACATGTAAGTGGACATTAGCCATAAAGTACAGAATAACCATGCTAGAACCCACAGACCCAAAGAGCTAAATAACAAGGAGGGCTCAAGCAATGATGCTTGAATCTCACCCAAAAGGGGAGATAAAATAGAAATATGAGTGGATGGAGAGAGGAACCTGGATGGGAGTGTGTGTGTGTGTGTGTGATATCTTTGGGAGAAGTCTGAGACCTGGGATGGGGAAGCTCTTGGGAGGATATTAGAGTGACCATAGATGAAATTACTAGCAGTGGGGGACATAAAAACTGAAGTGGCCCCCTCCTGTAACCAGGCAGGACATCCAATACACACCAACCCACCCACAAAACCTTCAACTCAAAATTTTCTCTGTACAAGATGTTCAGGGATAACAATAGAACAGAGATGGAGGAAATGGCCAACAAAGGACTGGCCCAATTTGAGATTCCCCCACCCAAGGGAGAAAAGCAGTCACTGATATCATTAATGATATACTGCTGTGCTTGCAGACAGGAGCATAGCACAAATGTCGTATGAGAGGCTTCATCCAGCTGTTGATGGAAACAGATATGGAGGCCCACAGTCCCATACTAGGCAGAGCTCAAAGAGCCTTGTGTCATGGTTCAGGAATAACTTGAGGGAACCAAAAGGGTCAAGGACACTACAAGAAGACCATAGAGCCAACTAACCTGGGCCCATTGGGTCCTCTAGAGACAGAACCACCAGCCATATAGCATGCATGATTGGGCCTAGGCACCCTAAACTTATTAGCAGATGTTAATCTTGGGCTTCATATGGTTTCCCCAATAATTGGAGCAATGGCTGTCTTGTACTCAGACACTGCTGCCTTTGCTCTAAGTGTGCTCCCTTATCTGGTCTCAGTGGGAGAGGATGCATTTAAGTCCTGATGAGATTTGATGTGCAATGAGAAGTTCATAAGTGGGGAGCCCATTCTCTGAGAAGAAGGGGAAGAGAGAATGAGGGAAGGGGGTGAGATAGTGGGACTGGGAGAAAAGGAGGGAGGAGGCTGTGATCAAGTGAAAAGGAAAAAAATAAAGTGAATAAACTAATGAAAACTCATCACAATAAATAACAACAGACAAGTAGAAAATGTAGTTACGACAGATTACTGCAGGGCAAAATTTTAGAGATCTTCATTTAAGCTATGAGTTCTTAGGACTGCATTAAAACATTATACATAAAAGAAAACATTAATACATTGAACATCACCAAAATTATAAATCCTTGGTCTGAGAAAAACCTTGTGAAGATTCTGAAAAGAGAACATAAAGATTGAGATACATGTCATCAAAAGATTCGTAGATAGATATATGAAGAACTCTCAAATTTCAAACCTGAAACAAAAACTCAAGTGGATCATGGATAAAGATGAGCATTTCTATGGAAAAGGTGCACAGAACTTAACTACTCATTTCAGAAAGGCTAAAATAAAGCAATAATAGCAAAATGATAGTGAGAATATGGAAAAACTAAGTTATTCATTAAATGATGGAGGGGATGCAGGATGATCCTGCTACTCTGGAAAGCATGGAGGGCATTCTTAGCACAAAGCATGCAGAATCAGTGTCAACCAATAATGCTTTATGCATATATAATTACATAAAGAATTGAGAAAAACATAGTCATGAAAAATATCTGTATGTGATCATGTATGTAATTTTGCTACAAAAATATCCTTTACTCTGAATGGTTAAACAGTTTCTAATGTCATGAATAAAGAAAGCACATTAATGTTATATCCAACAAACTAGTGAATCTCTGGGGAATAACATTTGGTTGAAAATGACTATCTCAAAAGGACTGTTTACTTATGATTCCATTTCTATACCAGTCTTGAGTAAAATATATTAAAAACTGAGAACAATTTTGATGGGGATTGCATTGAATCTGTAGATTGCTTTTGGCAAGATAGCCATTTTTACAATGTTGATCCTGCCAATCCATAAGCATGGGAGATCTTTCTATCTTCTGAGATCTTCTATAATTTCTTTCTTCAGAGACTTGAAGTTTTTATTATACAGATCTTTCACTTCCTTAGTTAGAGTCACGCCAAGATATTTTATATTATTTGTGACTATTGAGAAGGGTGTTGTTTCCCTAATTTCTTTCTCAGCCTGTTTATTCTTTGTGTAGAGAAAGGCCATTGACTTGTTTGAGTTAATTTTATATCCAGCTACTTCACTGAAGCTGTTTATCAGGTTTAGGAGTTCTCTGGTGGAATTTTTAGGGTCACTTATATATACTATCATATCATCTGCAAAAAGTGATATTTTGACTTCATCTTTTCCAATTTGTATCCCTTTGATCTCCTTTTGTTGTCGAATTGCTCTGGCTAGGACTTCAAGTACAATGTTGAATAGGTATGCAGAGAGTGGACAGCCTTGTCTAGTCCCTGATTTTAGTGGGATTGCTTCAAGCTTCTCACCATTTACTTTGATGTTGGCTACTGGTTTGCTGTAGATTGCTTTTATCATGTTCAGGTATGGGCCTTGAATTCCTGATCTTTCCAAGACTTTTATCATGAATGGGTGTTGGATCTTGTCAAATGCTTTTTCCACATCTAACGAGATGATCATGTGGTTTTTGTCTTGAGTTTGTTTATATACTGGATTACGTTGATGGATTTCCGTATGTTGAACCATCACTGCATCCCTGGGATGAAACCTACTTGGTCAGGATGGATGATTGTTTTGACAGACAAGTAGACCAATGGAATAGAATTGAAGACCCAGAAATGAAGCCACACACCTATGGTCACTTGATCTTCGACAAGGGAGCTAAAACCATCCAGTGGAAGAAAGAGCATTTTCAAAAAATGGTGCTGGCACAACTGGTTGTTAACATGTAGAAGAATGCGAATTGATCCATTCCTATCTCCTTGTACTAAGGTCAAATCTAAGTGGATCAAGGAACTTCACATAAAACCAGAGACACTAAAACTTATAGAGGAGAAAGTGGGGAAAAGCCTTGAAGATATGGGCACAGGGGAAAAATTCTTGAATAGAACAGCAATGGCTTGTGCCGTAAGATCGAGAATTGACAAGTGGGACCTCATGAAACTCCAAAGCTTCTGCAAGGCAAAAGACACCATCAATAAGACAAAAAGACCACCAACAGATTGGGAAAGGATCTTTACCTATCCTAAATCAGATAAGGGACTAATATCCAATATATATGAAGAACTCAGGAAGGTGGACTCCAGAAAATCAAATAACCCCATTAAAAATGGGGCTCAGAACTGAACAAAGAATTCTCACCTGAGGAATACCGAATGGCTGAGAAGCACCTGAAAAAATGTTCAGCATCCTTAATCATCAGGGAAATGCAAATCAAAACAACCCTGATATTCCACCTCACACCAGTCAGAATGGCTAAGATCAAAATCTCAGGTGACAGCAGATGCTGGCAAGGATGTGGAGAGAGAGGAACACTCCTCCATTGTTGGTGGGATTGCAAGCTTGTACAACCACTCTGGAAATCAGTCTGGCAGTTCCTCAGAAAATTGGACATAGGACTACCGGAGGATCCCACAATACCTCTCTTGGGCATATATCCAGAAGATGTTCCAACAGGTAAGAAGGACACATGCTCCACTATGTTCATAGCAGCCTTATTTATAATAGCCAGAAGCTGGAAAGAACCCAGATGCCCCTCAACAGAGGAATGGATACAGAAAATGTGGTACATTTACTCAATGGAGTACTACTCAGCTATTAAAAAGAATGAATTTATGAAATTCCTAGCCAAATGGATGGACCTGGAGGGCATCATCTTGAGTGAGGTAACACAATCACAAAGGAACTCACACAATATGTATTCACTGATAAGTGGATATTAGCCTAAAACTTAGGATACCCAAGATATAAGATACAATTTGCTAAATGCATGAAACTCAAGAAGAATGAAGACCAAAGTGTGGACACTGTGCCCCTTCTTACAAGTGGAAACAAAACACCCAGGGAAGGAGTTTCAGAGACAAAGTTTGGAGCTGTGATGAAAGGATGCACCATCTAGAGACTGCCATATCCAGGGATCCATCCCATAATCAGCTTCCAAACGCTGACACCATTGCATACACTAGCAAGATTTTGCTGAAAGGGCCCAGATATAGCTCTCTCTTGTGAAACTATGCTGGGGCCAAACAAACACAGAAGTGGATGCTCACTGTCAGCTATTGGATGGATCACAGGGCTCCCAATGGAGAAGCTAGAGAAAGTACCCAAGGAGCTAAAGGGATCTGCAACCCTATTGTTGGAACAACATGATGTACTAACCAGAACCCTGGAGCTCTTGTCTCTAGCTGCATATGTATCGAAAGATGGCCTAGTCGGCCATCACTGGAAAGAGAGGCCCATTGGACTTGCAAACTTTATATGCCCCAACACAGGGAAATGCCAGGGCCAAAAGAATGGGAATGGGTGGGTAGGGAATTGTGGGGGGTGGGGTATGGGGGACTTTTGGGATAGCATTGGAAATGTAATTGAGGAAAATACGTAATAAATAAATTAGAACAAAAAATATTGTTCTTGGCATATAAGTAGAGGACATAAATAGCCATGGAAAGGAACAGGAAGAATATTTATGGTTCTGCAAACACTCTATATTTTCTATATACCCTATCTGATGGATATAAAGTTTCTGCTTCCTTACCAGACTCACTGTCTCACTTACTGTTGTGGTAAATCTCCAACCCAAAAAAAGTCCGGTTAAAGAAATCACATCTCAATTAGTAGGAATAAAAGCTACATGCCTAGACTGGGCAGATCTACCACTACACTACTCTAGTTCCCATGTATGAGATCCCATATAACTTGTGGTTTTCCACAGGCTTCTTCTCCATCTACCTTCTACCACCTCCTCCTCCTCTCTCTCTCTCCTTCTCTCTCCCTTCTCCCCCAAACTTTTTAGCTCCATCTTCCCTCTTACTGCCCAATCACCAGCTCTAGCCTTTATTTGAAAAGTTAAGGTGGGGAGAAGGTTCACAAGGCACCTGTACACGTGATTCACTCTTTAGAATAATTAGGATAGAGCTTTTATCACTATCAGTTGTCTCTGAAATTATTGCATTGGCATCTTTTAAATTGTGATTTTTATTGTTACATAAATCTGATTAGTTAACTATAAGCTTTAAGAGTTTTAATTCTACCGGGTGATTGGGTGTTGTGATGACTGACTGTGGGCTGCAGGAGTCCTGTAGGCCTGCTAGTGCCGGAACTAGCATGGGAACGTGCCAGATCTCATTTTTAATATTTCCTGCAACAACTTCTAACTATTGGAGTGGGACTCAGGGCTGTTGTGCTTGTCATTGCCAGTGCCTAACACATGCTTCCTGGTTTCTTCTTGACCAACTTCATTTCATCTAAGCTTCTGTTTTAAGTCAGGCTTTTAGAGATCCTTCACTTTGACTTTTCTTCTTTTCTCTATCTGGTATGAGTAGACACGTTTTGAATTTCCTCAGAGAAAAAACAGTATCATATACCAATTGGTCCTGATTGTCCTCTAATATCAGATCTTCTTTTAATTCTTTAGAGTCAATTTGAGGCCCTACTGAGTAAAGTGAATCAGAATCTCCAATAGCACCCATTCTGCTTAATCCAGGCTTCAGTAGAATGCATATTCAGTAGGTTTTATTTTTCTTTTTTGATAGGTAGATTGCAATGATCATTAGTAGACAGACTATACCTTGTCTAGATCTTAGTCTCATTCTCAGAATTTAGCTTAGATTATAATAGGGGATAGATATTCAGAAGAGATTTCCCTATAAGCTAATTTACACAAGAATAATTAGTACAAAATGCTACATTTGAGTATTAAGGCAATATACTAATGTTTTTATAGACTGGTGCCATCTTGGTAGGTCTCCTCAAGTATCGTGGCTCTCAAGTATAAGAATATAAGTGAAGTTTAATTTCAGGAAATGATGAAACGAACACATTAGAGTATGCTGTTGGATGAGAGATGCAAGGAGTTTTGGAGGAATAGACTTCTTTAGTATTTCTTGAGCTTTCTGATATTGACTTGCCCAAACTGAACCACTGTAGAAGCCCAGGGTCTCCCAGTGAAATGATCTCTTAGTCTTTGTTCATTTCATTTTGTTTTACTTTCCAAAGGCCCTCTGGACATCTATCGAAACTACAAAGTGGAAATAAGTTGGCCTCATTTAACACTAAATCCTGCTGCAAAGGCCTTGCATCAAGGTGCTAGCCATTGTACATTCTTCATATTTTGATATTCCTCACAACTACAGAACTTAGAGGTGTAGCTAGCTAAAGGCTTCCATTGTAAATCCCGCAAGGCCTAATATCCTCAATATTAAAACCTCATTGGAGCAGCCACAAGAATAAAAACTTTTATTCTTCTTCCCAAGACTTATGAAATCACAATGATTAAATCAGGAAGGCCTTTGGCAACAGACACAGACTCCCTGGCTCTTTAACAGGGTTGAATTTCTTTGGTTTGACTGACAGCATCTTATGTGCTGTTTGTACTTCCAAATTTAAAAGGCAAGAAGTGTCCTGATTTTCACTTAAATTCCAGAAGAATAAAAGAATCCATAAAGTGCTTTCCTCTGAGGAAACAATGTCATAAAAGGATAAATTATCATTGCCTTGGCATGGTTCCATGTTGGTTATGAGTATGGAAGCCTGTGGGGTAGAATTTGTTGTTTTCATATTAGGTTAAAGAAACTGCAAATTTTACCAGTGAAATTTGTAATAGATTTTTGAAACAAAATGTGGACAGTTTGACATATACCATGAGTACTATGCCTCAAAGCTATTCCTCTTATTTTATTGATATAGTTCACTTCTTTGGCATTTGATATATTTTCTACCAGAAATGTTTTCTTTGTTAAATTATGAGTTCATGATGAAAGTGTTTCCTACCCAGAATTAGAAATATTTTTTAATTTATAGAAGATTATTCTATGTTATCTTGGTTTGTACAGGAAATGTATTACTCAATATTTACTATTCAAGGTTTTAAAATATATGCTCTCTGTATCTTAGCTTAATTGAGGTTTGAAATAATTTGTGCATGATCAGCTAGGTCAAAACCCTTCTCTTCTTGATGGTGACTTGGGGTTGTGGTGTCAGGGATTGCTTAATGACATCCAAGTTCCAGAAAAGGAGATTAGCAATTGTGTTTACATTGTAAGATCTATATGTCTCTTTATTTATTAAATTGACCTCTAGCTCAAGCCCAAACATTATTTATGTCTTCTGTGATAGCCTGCACACTGTAAATCTTCACTGGCATTCCTTGAGCTGAATTCACATTCTAGTGTTATCTATTTTCAGTTTTGTGATTAGATTGTTTGGAGCTGTATGCAATTTAATTGTCAAAACTTGACCATCTAATTTGTTATTGTGCAGTTCATCAGGCAATTTGTAAGTATTACCATGAAAGGAATTCTAGCCTTGCAGAAATTCTCCTGAGGTTGAAGTACTCTCAGGAATATAAATGTTATACACTTTCTCCATAGAACAGAAAGCATTGTTGCCTAGGGACTAAAGCATCATTGCATAGGGAGAGGAGTCCCTGTACAGTGGCAACAAAGCAAAAGGAGTTGCATTAGTCAGGCATGGAAGTGCACGTCTCTGACCCAACACTCAGGAGGTAGAGGCTAAAGGAACTCTGCAAGATATAAGTCAGCCTGTTCTTCCTAGTAAATTCTAAACTAGCAGAGCTGTGTAGTGAGAGCCTGTCTCAGAACATGAAAGAAAAATATAACAACAGAGATAAATTGAAATAAAACTATCACTTAGTAAACAATGCTTTGGATGTTGTGTTATATTGTAACTGAAATGTGAACTGTTTTATGAGATATCAAATTGAAGAACAATAGAAAAGGGAATAATAGGGTAAAAGTGACCTGAGGGTGGTTGGGATAATGAGGGGGACATCAGTTAGAGAAGGGGGAGGGAGATTAACAAGCAAGGCAAAATAAAGGCAATGCTATCTGAAAAAGCCATAAGAATTCATATGTTTAACAATACCTATATTACATGTATCTTGGCTGGCAAGTCTATCTCCAGGAGCTAAGAAAAACCCAACACAAAGTATGAGAAACCATCATTACAGTTGCCCAGGTTTGTCCAAGCGACTCCCAAACATTATAGACTACTGATGATGCCCTTGGTTGCCCCTGAGAGGAGGAAAATGAGAGTCTGTACTGCTATAGATGCCATGGACTTTGAACAGAGGATCCATAGGACCTGAGCTGTAAGATCCTTGAAACTCTCCTTCCTGAGACTAGCTTCCATGGTGCCACAAGGTGATAGGAAAGCTTCCAATAGAGGGAAAAACCACTATGTATTTTCTCCTTGGGAACATACTGAACTCTATTTGATAGTTGAAGGTGCTTTTCATAATGCCCTTTAATATAAAAGAGTGATTACAAACATCAGTGTGAGACATGTGCTCTGCCTTCTGAGTAGAGCCCTGGCTATTTAGTAGACTCCAAACACTTTGATCAAGATCTCTACCTAATGCCGTGATTGCTTGTATGGAGGGAAATTTAAATGATAATATATGGTGTAACCTCTAACTTACTGCCTCTGTTGATTAAACTGTCATAAAATGGATATAAAATATTGAAACAAGTGTGTATGGAGAAAGTGGTACTTACTTTGGAAATCAAGAAATCAATTTCTTTTCATTTCCAATATAGCCCTTCAGTAGCTAAACTGTGAACAATTTTTCTTTCTTTTACCCTTTGTTATTCTTCTTGTCAGATAGCCCTGGCTCTCTGACTCTCTGTGACTGAGTATGACTTTGAACTTCTGGTCCTCCACTCTGTGTACAACCCCACCAGATAACCCAGAGGTGCCAGCATGCTAGATAACTACTCTAACAACTTAGTCATATACTCAGCCCACGAGAAACATCTTTCTGACCTTCTGACTTATCTTACTGTGTCTTTTTGCTGACTTCATAGTCTCTTCTCTGTGATATAGGAATCCAGAAGACAAACATTTCTTTTATTTTTATTAGATATTTTCTTCATTTACATTTCAAATGTTATCCCCTATACCCTCCCCCTACCCTGATCCCCAACACCACACACTTCTGCTTCCTGGCCCTGGCATTCACCTGTGCTGGGGCATATGATCTTCGCAAGACCAAGGGCCTCTCCTCCCATCCTCTGCTACATATGCAACTAGAGACACAGTTCTGTGAGGTACTGGTTAGTTCATATTATTGATCCTTCTATAGGGTTGTCTACCCCTTTAGCTCCTTGGTTACTTTCTCTAGCTCCTTCTTTAGGGGCCCTGTGTTCCATTCAATAGATGACTGTGAGTATCCACTTCTATATTTGCCAAGTACTGGCATAGCCTCACAAGAGATAGATATATCAGGGTCCTGTCAACAAAATCTTGCTGGCATATGCAATAGTGTCTGGGTTTGGTGGTTGTATATGGGATGGATCCCCGGGTAGGGCAGTCTCTGGATGGTCCTTTCTTCGAAGACAAGAACTCCTTATTCATTTTTCATTCTTTTCATTTGAAGTTGTTCCCCTTGATATCTATTTATACTATAGAAAACAAGATATTTATGTAGTCAGGGTGTCAGTCATTGTTATGCCAGTAGGATATTAGAAAAAGCATCTGGTAGACCAAAAATCACACACGAGCTTTGTTCCTGTTTGTTATACTACTTGGGTAGGTTGTCCTAACTGTTCTGAACTTTCTTTTTTTTTTATTAGATATTTTCTTTATTTACATTTCAAATGTTATCTCCTTTCCTAGTTTCCCCTCCAAAAATCCCCTATCTCCTCCTCCATCCCCTCTCCCCCTGCTCTCCAACCCACCCACTCCCATTCCCAGTCCTGGCCTTCCTCTATACTGGGGCATAGAACTTTCGCAGGACTCAGGGACTCCTCCCATTGATGACTGACTAGGCCATCCTCAGCTACATAAACAGCTAGAGCCGCATGTCCCACTATGTGTTTTCTTTGATTGGTAGTTTAGTTCCAAGGATCTCTGAGGGTACTGGTTAGTTCATATTGATGTTCCTCATATGGGGCTTCAGACACCTTCAGCTCCTTGGATACTTTCTCTAGCTCCTTCATTGGGGACCTTGTGCTCTGTCTAATGGATGATTGTGAGCATCCACATCTGTATTTTCCATGCACTGGCAAAGGCCCTCGGGAGACAGTTATAGCAGGCTTTAGAAACTGTGATTCATGGTATGTACATTGAGGTTCTTTGTGATGTTTAACTGAGACATTGTCTACAGAAAGACCATTAGGAAAATGGCCTTGTACGTACCAGGTATGCATCCCAACATAGTCAGAGTGATGTGAAGGCATCAGGCAGAGTTGATAAACCAGAAATGGATGAGTTGGGTTTCAGCATTGCAATGTATTACCCCAAACTTCAGCTTTATTAAGTGAAAGTGATAACAAACTGGTGCTGGGATGGATCCATAGAAGAAAGAGTTCTGGACATGTGGAAATTAGTGTTCCAGGAATACTGTCAGCCTTCACTCAATGCACATCTACATTGCTAATAATTAATCTAATATGCCTCCTCTTCATACTGGTTTTATTTTTCTTCAAGTGAGATGAATTTCAATTAAAGTCCTAGAGTACACACTCCTAGATTCCACTCTTATTGGTCTCTATCCATGTCTTCTGCATTAGTACTAATTTACTCCTGCCCAGGATTACAATTGGAACCTAGCTGCTTTTGAAATGTAGCTCAGAAATGTCATGTTCAATAAGCCAGTGAAATAAAAACCCTGCAAAAATTCATATGATGGTACATTGACATATCTCTTCTTCTGAGAGCTGAAAGGATTAAAGGAAATCCACATGTGAGACATTGATTGCACAGGTCTCTTCATTCTCTCTCTTTGATAGCAAATGAAAGTCTCCCATGTAAGAGAAATGTACTGAGATGCTGTGTGAGAACTTGCTATTGTGGTTAAGAGACCTGAGTATTGATTATATAGATTTAATGTCTTAAGTGCAATAAATACAATTTGGAAGGCTGGGGAGGCTGAGGTAGGAAAATCATGAGCTTGAGATAAACTGAGTTATGTAGTATGTACCAGACTAGCCAGAGTGACATAGGAAGATTTGGTCTCAAAAGAAAGAGGAGTGTAAGGGATGACAGGAGGGAGGTTGACACACACACACACACACACACACACACACACACACACACACACACACACACACACAGTGCAGGGTTGGCTGAAAATTCCTATAATTGTGTAATTGTGTGGTATAAAGCTGTATAATCAGCATAAGCTATTGGTGTTCTATTCAGAAAAATTTCCCCTGTGCGCATGTGCTCGAGGCTCTTCTCCACTTTTTTTCCTATTAGTTTCAGTGTACTGGTTTTATATGGAGGTCCTTGATCCATGTGGACTTGAACTAGAAAATGTCATCCTGAGTGAGGTAACCCAATCACAAAAGAACACACATGGTATGCACTCACTGATAAGCAGATATTAGCCCAGAAGTTCAGAATACTCAATGTACAATTCATAGACCACATGAAGCTCAAGAAGAAGGAAGACCAGTGTGGATACTTCAATCCTTCTTAAAAGGGGGATCAAAATACCCATGGGAGGAAATTCAGAGACAAAGTTTGGGGCAGAAACTGAAGGAAAATTGTATCCAGTGACTGTCCCACCTGGGGATCCATCCCATATACAGTTCCCAAACCCAGACACTATTGTGAATGCCAACAAGTGTTTACTGACAGGAGCCTGATGTAGCTGACTCCTGAGAGGCTCTGCCAGCGTCTGACAAATATAGAAGTGTATGCTCACAGCCATCCATTGGACTGAGCACAGAGTCCCCAATGGAGGAGTTAGAGAAAGAACCCAAGGAGCTGAAGGAGTTTACAGCCCCCTAGGGGGAACAACAATATGAACCAATCAGTATAGTAACCCCAGAGCTCCCAGGGAATAAACAACCAACCAAAGGGTACACATGGAGGGACCCATGTCTCCAGCAGCATATGTAGCAGAGGATTGCCTTGTGGGACATCAATGAGAGGAGAAGCCCTTGGTCTTGTGAAGGCTCAATGCCCCAGTGTAGAGGAATGCCAGGACAGGGAAGTAGGATTGGGTGGATTAGTGAGCAGGGATTGGATGCAGGGGTGTGTGTGTGGGGGATTGGAATTGAAATGAGGAAAGTGGATAAAATTTGCAATGTAAATAAAGGAAACATCTCATAAAAAAAAAAAAAAACGAAGAAAAAAAAAAAAAGAAGTGAAAGTTCACACCAAACCATGGACTGAAAACAAATGGTGCTAAAACATAGGTGAAGCTTCTACATAGAGATTTAAAAATGAATTCGGGATCTGTAGACTGGAAAGAAGGGAGGGGCAGGGTCATGATACATTGGATACTGAATCTGAAATACTTGTGTGAAAATGGTATCAACAATGTCATTCATGGATTAGGAAAGGGTATGCTCTTCCAATTTCCATTAAAAGTAAAACCTTTGATGTCCTTTCATCCCTCCTAATACAGCTTACATTTTATTCTAATTAAATATCTTCTCCAATTAAATCTTCTACCTGTATTCTCTCTTTACCCTCACTTTCCTTTACTTTTCCACGCCCCTTTAGCTTTCTATCTTAACTCACCCACCCATTCCATCAGGGTGGTAGAGGCAGGGTCATGGATCATGTTCTTGATGTCTTCCTTAATGGGTAATTTTGTATCTTCAATGTGCTTAGTGCCACACAACAGTGATTATAGTTTACCTGCTATTTAGTGCCGCAGATTGACTTAGCAGTATACAGCACACACCTGGAAGCATGCAGAAGAATAATCACATGTGCTCATTTTCCGAAGAACCCTGGAAACATTTAAAAGAATAATGCATCAAACAACAAGATAACTTCAGAGCTGAATAACCAGTATAACACCAGTCAGTTCAAAACTATATTCAGCTCAAAGATGCCTTTTTTGTTGTTTTTTTTTTTTTTTTTCAAGACAGGGTTTCTCTGTGTAGTCCTGGCTGTCCTTGAACTCACTCTGTAGACCAGGCTGGCCTTGAGATCAGACATCCACCTGCCTCTGCCTCCCAAGTGCTGGGATTAAAGGCATGTGCCACCACTGCCCGGTCCCAAAGATGTCTTTAAACCTTTGCCTTAGAATATATTTTTATATCAAAAGCTAAAGCCTATGTCTGTATTTTGATCCTGTCATATTTTCAAAACATGCCTGAAGTGGACAAAACATATTATCAAGATTTCAGGCATTACTTCACTATTTCACATCTTGTTCATTCTTAGTTCTTTCTTATCCTGAATTTATGTAAAAATTAAAAGAGCAGCTTTCTAGTTATTACTTCAATTATTAAGAAATATAATGTGCATACAGCACTCAAGGTGCAAGTGGGCCCTGCACCTCGCTTAGGCAGCACATTAGCTCTAGCCCTGGAGGTGGGGGTTGCAGAGGTCTGACCTGAGGGCATGAGTGTGGAAGAGCTGGCCCTGCCTCTTGTCTGCTCTGTGGTGGCATCAAAAAGGAGAAATTCCTTCCCCGACAGGGTTGTGAGAGCGAGAAAACTGGCCATGACTCTCACCAGTTGCAACACTCAGGAGAACAGGCCCTACATCTCACCTGGGCAACAGGGTAGAGTTGTCCGTGGTGTGGGGGTTTGCAGTGAGTTGGTCCACGGCCATGAGAGAGGGAAAGTCAACAGGCTGAGCAGATCAGCTACCTCTCAGATTCAGACCCAGGGCTTTGAATTGTTCTGCTCCAATGTCTACCCCATCGCTGAATTGCTGGAGTAAAGGAAGGAGCCGGTCCTACAGATCCAAAACTACAGGATCTGAGTGGCTCAGGGCAACAACAGATATCCAAGAGGAGTTGCAGTGAGGTTTCAGTATTGACAGAGTAACAGAAGCTAGAGAGTCTCCTAAGTAGACTAGTGAGTTATTGCAATGAACTCTGCAAGCAAAGATGTGTGGACAAAAGGGACACGCTGTGACACACTAGTTTCCATGAAAAGATTTTTCCTTCTTTTGGTTTGGAGGTTGCAAGGTCAGAGGACAGGTATGAAGGGACAGAGAGATGAGTGACAATGCATGATGTGAAATTCACAAGAATCAATAAAAAGGAATAAAAGTACATAAAAGGAATAAAAGTACCAGTTTAATATTTGATTGTGTCAAAATTCCCTTGTCCTTCCGAGAGACATTTAAGTTGTTAATGCGTGTTGATATTGTTGCTGTTTCTGAAATGTCTCCTCATGAATATTTGTGATCAAATGTTATATATTCCCATCAGTATTCATATAGCATGGGCTTTCCACAATGGCTATGTATTGCTAATTAGTGCTGAAAGAGGGAGAAATAGTCTTCCCTTGGGAAGAGCACGCCAAATGGTTATTCAATACTAAATGTTTAGCCCTGAAAACATACATATAACAAATGTTATACAGGCTGAGCAGGTTGCATTTAGGAATATCAATACACATATAAATACAAATAGTACATATAATAAGAATATATGTATTTATATTCATATATATACATTCATGCAACAACAATTAATAAAAAGAGGTCATAAACTAGAAGAGTGGAGAAAGCTATATAGGATGGTTTAGAAAAGGTAAGAAAGTAATGATAAAACTACATTATAGTATCAAAAAATGCTGTAATAAAAAAAGTAGTTGACCTCCTCAATGAATTTTTAAAATTCCCATTTAGCATATTACCAAAGCGGTGTTGTCAGAAATGTGAAATTATCTAAATTTCGCTTTCATTTGAGTTCTCTTTACTGCTGTGGTTGAGCATCTATCTGTAGTCGATTTTCTTTTCCCAAGCTGCATTTTTTTTTAATCTTTGGACATTTTACATTGGGTTCATTGTTTTCTTCTTTTCCAGTTTTAATCTGTCTATGATGCACTTTTATGTATTCTGGCAAATGAGCATTGTAGGTACGGTCTCATTCTTTTCCATTACCCACTTGTTTGCCTTGACCTTAACACATCCTGATTTTGTCCATTCCAGTAATGAACCTTGCTTAAAAATCAGCTTCTCATTAAAAGGAGGGACATGGTACAGTTCTCATAGGTGAGACATCAATGAAAATTTAAGAGCAATGGATCCTACTCAGGAGAAAATGGCAAAGCTTTTGAACCAAAGGCAAACAGTTCTCTGCCTTTGCCTATCTCCTCCCAAACTGATCTGAGATTTGTGAAGCTGCAGCTGTCTTGAAAACATATGGCAAGAGGGAGGAAGAGTGTGTGCTCTTAAAAATGAAAAGGTCGATAGAAAATGTCCTATCCCTGATAGATCTGTCAATAACAAACTTCCCTGTTCCATATTTTCTTATAAATGACAGATACAATTCAGTACTTTGAACAGTGTTGAACCTTTTAAATTCTTATAATGAGCATACAATGTAATGGGTTTCATTATGACAGTGCTATTGTGTATTGTGGCATTAAGTAAGTTGAATATATAACTTTTCCCCAAGGAAACAAAAGGCACACACACACACACACACACAGAGACAGAGAGAGAGAGAGAGAGAGAGATTCTTGTGTGTTGGTCAATTACCACTGGGCATGGGAAATACCCTGGTGTACGCTTGATATACCCAGTATTATTCCATTGGAAAATACTGTTTCTTTTTTCCTTTGTCAGTGGGTATCAGTTGCAAATAACATCTTGTTTAGTTGTGTAAATCTGGGTCTACTTCCCCTTTTGGTGGTAGAATAACCTCTGGCTTGAACCAGTGCAGATTTTATATGAACTGCTGCAGTCGCTGTGAGTTTGTAAGTACATCAGTTCTGCTATGTCTGGAAGACACATCCCTTGAAATCATCCACCCTCTCTGGCTCTTGCAATCTTTCTGCCAACTCTTCTGCATAAATCTCTGTCTTGAGGGTAGTGATTTGATGAAGCTATACCATTTTTGACTGAGTATCCTAAAGTCTCTCAGTATCTGTACATGGTGTGCTGCAAGAAGCAGCTTTTCTGATGTGGTTTGAGTCAATCCTCTATATCTGACTTTCTGTATGAGAAGGGGCAATAAAGGCATTTACAGCAATTTACAGAAACTCATTCTCTTTCAACATCTCTATCTTTCTCTCTCTCTCTCTCTCCCCTGCTTCTTTACACAGAATTGTATTTACTTCACCTATGACTTTAAATTCATACAGTCAATGCTTAAGCCTCTTACCCACAATCATTGCAAGGTCTCACAGAACACTTCAGTACCTTTCTCTTGTCCAGGAAGCTTTCATTTGCTGTCAAAGACAGAGAGTGAGGAATCCTATTTAACCAATGTCTCTTGGAGTGATTTTTCAGCAGCATTTTAGAGCACGATATAGTTTCATTAGTTTCCACGTGGATGTCCCATTTTCCTAGCATCATTTGTTGAAGAAACTCTATTTTCTCCAATGTATGGTTTTGGTATTTTTTTTTAGTTTGCTTTTTGTTGCTGTGATAAAATGTCATAAGACAAAACTAACTAAGGAGGAAAGGGCTTATTTGTCTTACACATCCTGACCAGTGTATCATAGAGGGAACTCAAGGCAAAACCTGGAGGCAGGAACTGAAGCAGAAAATCCTTCTTACTGTATTGTCCCAGCTGATGTTCAGCTACCTTTCATATAGGGCCAGTGCCCATGTACCATCCACAGTGGGATGGCTTCTTTCTCATCAATTAGCAATCATGAAATTATCCTAGAGACATACAGGCCATTCTGGCTAGTCTTATGTCATCATGACACAGGCTAGAATTATTTGAAAGGAGGGAAATTCAACTTAGAAAATGCTTCCATAAATCAGACTGTAAGGCATTTTCTTTGTTAGTAATTGGCCCTGGGAAAAGGCCAAGCCACTGTGGGTAGTGCCATCCCAGGGCTGGCCATCCTGAGTTCTATAAGAAAGCAGGCTGAGCAAAGTCTGGGAATAAGCTGCTAAGCAGCACCCCTTCACGGCCTCTGCATCAGCTCCTGCCTCCAGGTTTCTGCCATGTTTAAGTTCCTGTCCTGGCTTCCTCTGATAATGAGCAGCAGTATGAAACTGGAAACTAAACATACTGTTTCATCTTCAACTTGTTTTTTAGTCACGGTGTTTCATCAGAGCAAACCCTAAGACATAGGCTAATCTCATGGAGGCAGTTTCTCTCAGAGACTGCTGCAGGGATTCTAACTCTTGCCACACATTGCCTGGTATCCAGGGGTTTCTTTGAAGTCTCAGTAGAGATCTCTGTGACCCTACAATGATTGCACATAGCATCCAGCATGTCTGACCTATCACCATCACATGAGGATTCCAAGATCTGACTTCAGTTGGAACAGTAGCTGGGCCAGTACCCAGCTTTAGTTGTCTTTGGATAATAAAATTGCTACAAATGAAGATGTAACTTCCTAAATTGCTCTGTGGAATCAGAAACCACCAAGTCTTTCTTCTCAAATTGTTCAAACTAGTTCAAAAGTTTATAACTTTGTGGCAGATGTCATGCAGAGAGAACTGCAGTGGGCAAGTGAGCTTCCTGGAGATGGCCCACCATCTTCTTCGGCTGTGATGGATGTACCCTGAAGAGGTACAGCCCCAGGGTCTTTGTCCCATGATCCATTTTTGCTACTGATGTGCCTTCCTATGTTTGTCATTGCTATATTCCTTATTTATCTGGATTGGTATGATTGAGCATCAGGAGACCCTCACTGCCTATAGCCTAGTGTGATTACTTTGTGGGTGATAGCTCACTCTGTTAGGAAAGTTTCCTATAGATCAACATGAAGGTCAATATTCTTGAGATAAGACTATTTAGATAAGTTAATAATTTTACAGAATTTTGGATTTGATTTAAGTAGGTTCAGGAAGTTAGTTTGATTTAAATAATTTTGGTAAGTTATGGTAGTTGATTGACAGTTTAAAGTTAGAATCATGAATAGAATGTGCCTCTTCATCATAAGATAGCAAGAGATGCATAGCCGATAAAAGGAATACAGTGAGATTTAGTGCATTACAAACACGTAAATTGTGGTGGCAAGAAAAATATCTTTGGTCAAGTTAATGATCAAAGAAAACATTTGTTCTAGGTTGGGTTTGAATTTCTTGATCTTATGATCTAGGGATATAGCCACAGGTTTCAGTGTGTATTAGAAGGCAGAAGGTCATAAGCAAAGAAAAGGTAATTTATTGTGAACATAGAAATAGATGATAGATGATTAGCCAGTTTAGCTGAACAAGACTTCAAAAATAAGATGTAAGATAGATGATGTTCTACTTAAATTGTCATCAGCTAAACATAGAGAAGAAGTTGCTACTATAGATAGGCTTGCATAAGCTGTTGCAATCAATGACAATAGAATTATTGCTTTGCAGTTTTGATGAACGTGTGGAGAGAAAGATAGATGGAAAATGTTGTTACATATGATTTTCAAAAGAAGAATACATAATCAGTTATCCTGTTGTAATTTCCTTTCATATAATAATTTTAATCTGTTTCTGAAGAACATGCTTTTGTGGCGATTGTTTTTAGAGAATATGTAGCTTGTGGCTATGAGATAATTTTCTTCTTAAATAGAAAACTTTGTCTTCGGGGCTATAAAAGGTCTAAGGGAAAAAGTAAAGATTTTGGTCCCAGCTAATAGGAATTTGCTCCATTCACCAAATGTGTGAATAAGTGTATGTCTGTCTGTTCATCTGTCTGTCTGTGTGTATGTGAAGTTATTAGAGCTTACCTTGCTTCATCCACTGTGTGTGTGTGTGTGTGTGAGACTTCATCTGAAATTAGGTTTTGTGACACCTCACACATTACTTTCTTTTTATGATTGCTTTACTGGGATCCTTTGTGCTTCTATATAAATTTTAAGATTTTTTTTTCTAGTTCTATGAAGGATGAGTTTGAGACTTGATTGTGATTGCATCTTTTGTTGTAAGCACATTTACTATTGGATCTTAATAGAAAAGAAGAAGAAGAAGAAGAAGAAGAAGAAGAAGAAGAAGAAGAAGAAGAAGAAGAAGAAGAAGAAGAAGAAGAGGAGGAGGAGGAGGAGGAGGAGGAGGAAGAGGAAGAGGAAGAGGAAGAAGAGGAGGAGGAGGAATGGAAAGAAGGAAGGAAGGAAGGAAGAGAGAGAGAGAAAGAAAAAAGAAAGAAAGAAAGAAAGAAAGAAAGAAAGAAAAAGAAAGGAAGGAAGGAAGGAAGGAAGGAAGGAAGGAAGGAAGGAAGGAAGGAAGGAAGGAAGGAAGGAAGAAATCCAGTCTTCAACATAACTTACATGTCTGGCTTTTTGCTATTAGAAAGACATGTTTATGCTCATAAACTTTATTGAAAGAGTTCTCTTGGATTAACACTTTATTAAACTTCATTTGTATTGATACAAAGTAATAAACCATTTGTGCTTAGTGAGAAGCAAACAGAGGCTCATTTGGAATGCAAACACAGGGATTGTGCAAAGAGGAGGCCAACTGCTGTTAGAGGCAACAGACAGATATGACAGGCAGTGACAGTGGTGATCTGTGTACTCCAGTGCCACTAGCTGATTGACCTTAATGGACTTGCAGAAGATCATTCAGTGCCATATTATGTTGTGAATTTTAATTAAGTTTAGGAAAATATAACCCATCACATTAATTTAATGATGTTACTCTATATGTTTATTTTCTTGTTTTGTTTTTTTTTCAGAATTTTCTGTATACTTGGATTTATGATTTGAAAAGCATGTGTCATGAGGAATCAACCTACTTACTCTTATGTGTTTATATGTGTTTAAAGCTTTGTAAGAACAATTATGTCAGTACTGATGTTCCTATTATGTCTTTCACTTTTTGTGGGACTCTCCTAGTTGGAAGTCATTGGCTTTAACTCTGCTTATTCCCCCAGCAATTTCAGAAGAAAAACAAACAGTTGAAATGAAATACCCACTGTGACCCAGTTTTTAAATGTTCCTAGTATACTTTCCAGCTTTAGAGTTTAGATTAATTATCATGTGAAATTTAGAATTACTTTTATCACATAAAAGCTTGGGGCAATGATCTGATGAAATGATGTTAAGAAAAAAATACATAGCAATTGACCCTTGAGCTTTGAGACTATTGGGAAATCCTTATTAGAATCAATTTGCATTAAGTATATAAAATATTTCCTCATTGATGTGCATTTCAAAGACAATGGAAGCAAAAATTGAAAATGGTTTAAATTTAGACAAAACTAATGTAGTTAACTTCTCTCCAGCAGAGTAAAATAATAATAAATTCAGGTGCTTTCTTTACTAGAACTACTTTTAAAAATCTCTTGTTTCACATAACTTGGGTCACTCACCACTGATGATGAAGCTACTGGCCCACTTATTGCCCTGTGATTCTAGTAGGTGCAGTGATTGTATAGTTTTCCTTCTTTTTGAAAACCTCTGACTTTTTCCTATATTTCTATGTTTACACTTTCACAATGCTTAATTCTTAATTCTTGCAACTATATAAACATGAATTATAGTAGCTCTTTACTGAGGCTGTTCACAGGAAGCCAAGTTTGTACTAAAGGCATCAGAGTAGTGTAGCCATTCTTTTCGCTACTTTGTGTGTTCTTCAGTCTTCCATCCTTCTCCATCCTCTTCTTTTATCCTTTCAACCTCCTAACACTAAATAGGAGAGAAAAAAAGATAGAGGAGAAAGGGTGGGATATTATCATTAGACTACTTCTTGCTCATTAGGGGCATAGAGTTTTATGAGCTAAATTTGATCTTCACTGTCAGGATATCTAATTTCTCCTCCTGCTCCTGCTCCTGCTCCTGCTCCTGCTCCTCCTCTTCCTCCTCCTCTTCCTCCTCCTTCTTTTTCCTTCTTTGCTCCTCCTCTTCCTTTCTGCACAACTATTTAACAAACTGCTTCCTACAGTAACCAACCAACACAACCAACAACCAACAACCAACAATCAACAACCCACGAATAATGGCCAACTCAACCTTTCTGGGGCCCTACCCTTTACATACCAACTTGAAAAGTTTCCCGAATTCCAAGCATCACATAATTACAGAGACTATTTGCAGCGGGTAAAACTATGCCTCTGCTAGAGCATGAGGTAAATCATAGTCAGCTGCTGGAGACAATCTGAACCAGCCCCATATCCCACACCTGGGTTCAAAACTTATTATAGTATTTCTGTGTTTGTTTTAAGAAATCAAAAATCTCACAGCACAGTAGCTGAGAGCAGCAATTTTACAGTTTTGCACACAAACCCCTATTTTTTTTAGATTGGCAAGATTGGCATTACCTATGCTTAACCAATGACTTCCCTTTCTGCCCACTCTTCACTGTATATTCCCCCAAACACAACAAATTTACATTCATTAATAGAGTAAAAGGGGTGCTAAATTTTTGGTTATTTGATAAACTATGGTTACCATTACTGCTGTGGTTCAAAATCCTTCAATGGATGAATAGCTACTCTAAGTCACATCTGTATAATAATCCTCAGAAATGAACAAGAATGCAATATTGATACACATATCAACCTTGTTGATACTAAAGAACTAAAGAAAGGTGTATTTCAAAAGACTCATAGTGAATAACTGCATTTACATTGCCTGCATTTACAAAATGCAGAGATTTGCTAGTTTGAAAAAGAGGATGCTAGGATGAAAAAGAAGCTAAAACAGTTAAGTCATGCTGTATGTTGGGTATGGTTTTTAAACAATAAAATATTGAATAATAATATATTTCAAATAATACATCATTCAGATCATTCAGTGTGCAGCCCTGTTTTTATGTGTGTTTCTCCATGTGTCCATACAACCTATTTGACTCTTTTTACAAATATGCTGCGTGTTGATTGTTATTCTTCCTTGTAGGGAATAATGAGTGAAACACTAGGCAGTCAATGTGGTTGTCCTTTCTTATTTGAAATATAAGTGGTTTCTCAGTATGGAGAAGATCATGCATTTTTAGGTAAGTTAAACACTGGAGAAATATTTAAATTTTTTGTGTTTCTAATTCCTGAACTTTAAAGATCAAATATTTTAGCCAAAGTCTACTGCTTTGTGCTGTAGACAACAGCTAAGTGTGCTTTTCAAGGGTACACTTACTGGAGTTTATTTCCACCTGGTAACTCCTCCTCCCTCTTGGTTCCCAAGGTTGAGACATTGTTAAATTATTTGACAAATCAAAATTTCTTACAGGAAAAATGACATATTTCTACATTTTAATGGTGTTATACTGACATCAAAAAATAAAGAAATTAGAAGAAAAGGAAACAGTGAAGGCCCAAGTTTAACACAAGATTTATGACATCAAAGTTGTCCCATTAAACTATATAAGTCTCAGTTTCAGAAAATGGAAGATGATATTTGTGTCTTACAGGTGGGCAGTGTTTCTACTGGAGTAATACGCATACGAGAGTATTAAAAAAATGCACGGATGATGTAAGACACACAGACTCCAAAATTTATTTCTACTGGGCTTTGTTAAATATTTCAGAATCTTAATTTCTAAAATCCCTCAGAGAATAATATACAACACATATTCTGAAGCTAGACTACTTGAATTTATGATCTTAGATTTTCCAATATATATCTATCATCTTGCAATGTCTCTCTGGCTCAGTATGTGTGCTCTCATTTGTAAAATGGAAAAATAATAGCAACTCCATCCTTATTAGGAAGCATTGCTATGCACTTATATCATAAGTGACATTCAATGTGAGACTTATGGAATTTGGAGTCCAAGCATGTGGTGTAAAAAACTTGGTTCTTCTTCTCATAACTTTTACAACCATGGACAAGTCATTTAGTGTCTCAGTGCTTTAGTTCTTATGTGTAACATGAGATAATATTAATATATATTATATATTTATTATATGTATATTCATATAGGTATTATATGTATACAGTAAGTAATATATGTAAAATACTAACATATGATATATATGAGTTCTATATATAGTATATAAAGAACTATTATACACACATATATGTGTGTACTATATATGTGTATACACACATATGTATATATATATATATATATATATCAAAATAGAGAACAAAGTCAATACACACAAAGCATATATAGACCCATGAATATTTAATGAATATTATTTGTTACTACCAGCATTTATAGTTTGGTTGGTTTATTAACATTAGAAATTGTAGGAGTTTGAATGTCAATACTATTAAGAATTATGTAAGGGCACTTTAACAGTGATGTTTTCTGGAGTACAGAAATTTAAGATCATTTTACAAGGATGTTTGATTCATAAGATACTTTTACATAGATGGTCATATTTGCACTAGCTTCTTTTCCATGACCTTGGCTCAGGCAAGAAAGAAGTTATTGGCTGAAGTGGACATTTTTATTCTTCTAGCTATCTCACATCTTCAAGATGTTGGTGACTACTACTAATTATGTTCCTTACTTCAACATAACTGATGTGTGTCCCTAAGACTAGCTAGGAGACTTTATGTTTCTAGTCTACATTTTCCATATGAGAGTGTGTGTGTGTGTGTGTGTGAGAAAGAGAGAGAGAGAGAGAGACAGAGAGAGAGAGAGAGAGATGAAATTTAAATAAAATCTCACAGACAAATCTTAAAAAACATTTTAAGGTAAATGAGTGAAGCTCAAAATAACACAGCATGTTTTGTGGTGTCTTCTGTTTGTAAGGCACAGGACAAAGGGCTTCTACCTTAGTTAGCTGGGTCTCTAAAGGAGGAGCAGAAATGTAAGGGATGACACCATTGGGCTGCATGTTATTCAAAAAGCTTTCTCCGAAGAAGGCAGTGAGGGAGAACAGGACTTACACATTAGGAAAAAGAAATAGGCAGAATTAATTTGATAGTGAATTTGGAAGTTAATTTTTAGCATCTTCTGTATTTTTGGTTATTTCATATCCAGTTAACTTGAGTTAATAAGATAGGAGGTTCTCTCAAGCCATTTCAAAATACTCATGTATGGAATTGCAGAAGAAAGGAAAATAAGTTATGTGAAGGTAATTTTTCTGTGAATTTAATATTAGTAAAAATAAATTTAATCTGAGTCTGTATATATGTTGAAGTATTTAGAAAGTTATAGGCAGTCTTGTGAAGTACCTGTGGAATTCTACTTTCCCAGGGTGTGTACAAATTAACTTGCCATGCTATGGTCATCTCATGTCTTGGCCAGAGAGGGTTGAGGGAAGTGTTGAAATTTCTGACATGTGCCTCGATCCAACTAATTCTTGCTGTGGAATCGTTACCCTTCTATGGTCTTGGCCTCAGGACTCCATATATCTGTGCCCTTATTTTTTCTTTCTGTTTCTTCTGGTTTAAATTCTCATTTGTCTTTTTAAACTTGTTCCTTTTCCATAAAATCTGATATCTCAAAGAACAGGATTAGATACATCCATCTGGCAATTCATGGTTGATTACAGACACTGAATTTCACATTTATCTTTGGTATTAGTCTTTGAAATTCTTGGGGAAGAGGCTAAGCCAACAGTGTTGCATGGCTTACAGAGTCCTGGTATGGACCCTTTCAGAAATGTATCCAATTTTTGAACTTCAGGCTTAGGTTTGAATATTTGGACCTAGGTTCAAATGTATATATTGAATGTCACATTTTAAAATTGGATAGATGATACTGTGGTGGGTTGGAAATGTCCAAGTAGCTTACAGTCACTGGACTATAAATATATCAAGTAAGTATATAAAGTTCCATACTGTTCTCTGGTCAATTGGTTGATTTATTATAGATATTTCTGATTATATGTAAAAGTATTTTCTAAGTACAATCTTCAGTAGAACTGTTTGGGTGAGTTTTCATAGCTATTCTTTAATTTGAGAAGAGGGGAGTCATAATAACTAAAGTTGAGTCTTGGAATTCTACACTAAAAACACCAAGTAACTATCACATTGAATAATATATGAGACCAATGCTCTATTATATCAAAGGATACTAACATTCTTATCATAAATATACTGAATACCACCAGTAGTAATAATAGTAATAATGGCTACCCATCTTCAGGTATTTCATTAGTAAATTGTAAGAGAAGTAAAATGTATTACTATACTGTATTTCACAGATATGATGAGGATTATGGATTCACAAGTGACCTAATTACTCTGTAAAGCCATTAAGTATAATTACACTTCAACTCACAATGTGGCTTGATAGCAGAATTGGAACCTGAAGCCAGAAAACTCATTTTCTTCCCCTAGTGAGTCTTTGAGTAACTTGAATGAATAAGGACAGGATTTATTGTTTATTACCAGCTCCTACATGATTTCATTTTGGATCCTTCTTAGATTCCATCTGTGAGGCCTCTTTAAGGAATGGCCAGCTACTCGGGGCTTGTCATGCCTTGGCATTTCCCATGGGCAATAAATGCACTTTTATGATGAGATTCAGAATATGATACCCAAACCACTGTAAACTGGGAGAATTTCAGAAAAACTCATAGAGAACCAAGGATGTCCTTGACCTTCCCCCATTCTTATTTTCTAAAGCACGGAATAAATCCTAGGATGGATTGCATCGTCTGGCAGTGAAGTCGGTTTTAAAACCCTCATATAAGAGTGCCCTCTGCAAACCTAGATGCAGGAACATTTTTACCTCCGAAGATTCTGTTTCCAAATATAGAAAAAATCTGAACAAATTGGTATTGCTGAGTTTCTCTCCTTTTATTACCATCAGCTCATATGATTTTTCAGCATTATATTTTTCTACTACTGCCCACTATATCACTATAAAAACATTTAGGGTTACCTATCCTTTAAGATTGCATCTTCTTGTGAAATTCCCCCAATCCTATGAGGCACAGAGTAATTGAATTTGAGTGTTTCTTTCTTTCTTTCCTTCTTTTTTTTTTTTTTTTAAATCTGGTTTTTGTCATGGAGTAGTCATCTATGAACTTATGTTTTTCCAATGTCCTACAGTTTTAGGAAGTCATTCTTCTTGGCTAGTGACACACACTCATCACTTGTACCAACCAGATGCAGTTGATATGACCATTCACATGGGGAAGAAACTACCAAGCAGTTGGAGAGACACAGCATCAAAATAGGTCTTGTACATTTATGTGTTCCCTCTTTCATCCTTGTATTCTTTCATCTTAACTTTGCATTTCTTTATGATATTTTATTCTATGTGCCCAAACTAATAGGTTGCCTCATTTCACAGTTCAACATAGCAATATAGGTCATGTGCCTCTTGTATGAAATGCTGAGGACCAGCAATGTTTCAGATTTGACTTCAAATTTTAGAATGCTTGCATAGATTTTTTTTATTAGTTAAAGATCCCAATAAATATAAACATTGCCAGTCCAAAATGTTCTGAAATGCTTTAGCAGTAAGTTCAAAATCTGGGAGAATTTTGGAGCTTGTGATGTTTAGGCTAGGGATGCTCATTCTGTATCAACTCAGCAACCTCTCTATTTACCTTTTTAATATTAATAATGATGTCCAATTTTCTTCATACTGAGAGATGTTAGGAGCTTATTTCTTTGTACTGATTCATGATGATACATTACTGAGTATATAAAAATTTTCGTTCTGAGTTTTCAATACAAATTATATATATATATTACATATATGCACATATATGTAATATATATTACACAATATGCACACACATATACTCACATGCATGCGTGCACACATGCACACACACACACACACACATCTTATAGTATAGGTGTAAAAATTTCTGGTACAGACTCATGAACAGAAGGATGTTGTGGTAAATATTAATTGGAGGTTGCTATCCCACTTTCTTTCATTCCCAAATAAAAGACACAAAACTTTTATATTTATAATGAACATTAAAGGACTACCGCTGAGCAGATATCAAACCTCGATGGTATTTTTTCTACTTCCCAGTCAAGAACCCCAAGACACAACTTGCCATGTTCCACCTGGGCTATTCCTACTCCAACTAGCCAGCCCTCTTGGCCTTGCTGTCATGATCCACCTACCTCATGGCACCTACTTCCTTCTTTGGTCTGTGTTTCAGATCCCAAGCCCTTGGAACTAAAATGCTGCTACCTCTCTTCTGCCCAGCTATAGGCTTTAGGCATCTGTATTGACCAATCATGGATAACTTGGGGGAGGGGGCAAGATTACATAGTATCACTTTATGCACATGAGGATCTTCTCACAGGGGGCAACCAGATCTTGGGGACTAGTATTAAGCATTACAATACATAGCAACAAACCAGACCTCAATAGAAGGAGTTCACCATAGAAAATGTACATACTGAATATCTACTCAATACCCCCTCCTGACTACTTAGAAAGGAACTGGTTTGTTTTCCCTAGTTTTTGGAGAAAGGCTTAGCTGTAATCAGTGCCTCTAATTTCTCTCTGAATGATGCAAATCTTTAATTACAATCACTCTTCTCCATATTAATGCAAGTATTCCTGCATGTTTAATCCCCTTTATTTAGAGTGTTTTTTTCTATTTTACTAACTCCCAGTAGTAGATCAGGATATTGATGAATAATGAGCTCAGACCCTGGGTCTGCTGTTTTCCAAATGTAGTTTTTTTAATCAGGCTAGTAAGTCTATTCTGGCTTGCTCTCTCCATCAGTAAGTGAGCCTGTTATTAATAATGCTCTCACAAATTTGTTATGAGGATCAAACTATATTATACATATATTTAAGGAAGTTCTAACACATAGAAATGTAATAGCCATCATGCTTTAGTATTTTATTTGTTAGCTTTTTATCCCTAGTGTATTCATTATAATTAGTGTTTTCCACAATACTTGATTAGATTTATTATGCTTGCTGATTTCTCTGCTTACCATTGTTTCTTGCCTCCTACTTCCTCATTAACATAAATTTCTAACCTCCTTCTTGAATTGTCTTCTAATCATTTCTTTGATAAGTATTTGTGAGTAGTAATCTTAAAAGATTGAATATATTTTCCTTTTGCTTTGATTCTGTGTTGTCATTTATCTCTGCTGGAATTTCAGAAGGAATATTTTAACTCAGCCCTTGAAAGTTCAACATTCCCCTCCCTTTATTGTAACTCACCAGCAGCTTTCTAAAAACCTGCTTTTATTTATTTGACTATAATTCTGTCTTTTTCTCTGAATGCTTATAAGATAGTTTCTTTGATTTAGGCCTGATTATCTATCTATCTATCTATCTATCTATCTATCTATCTATCTATCTATCTATCTTCTTAAATCTAAAACTTTATACTTTTCAATTATTGTGGGCAATTTTCAGGGAATTTCCTTTGCCATTTAATTTTGTAACATGTCACTACATATAATTCTATAGATTTAGCAGCTAAAACTGTAGAGGTAAATGCCATTTCTATCATTAATAATAACAAAAATAATATCTACAATAAATCCATAGACATATATCTTAGGAATTATATCAATAATATAAAGGCCTCATTGTTCTCTTTGTAATTGCCATGCCATGTTTTTAAAGTATTTGATACCATGAGAGCATGTGATGGTTTGGATGAGAATGGTCCCCGTAGGCTCTTATGTTTGAATGCTTGGTCATCAGAGAGTGGTATTACTTGGGAGGGAATGGGAAGTATGGTCTTGTTGTAGTAGGTTTGGCCTTGTTGTAGGAAGTGTGTCACTGGGGATGGGCTTTGAGGTTTCAAAGGCCAAGAAAGTTCAATCTTACTGATGCCTACAGATTTGGATGTAGAACTCTTAGCTACTTCTCCAGTACCATGTCTGCCTGCATGCTGCTCTGCTTACTGCCAGGAATACAATGGAATAAATCTCTGAAATTGTAAGCAAGGCCAAATTAACTGCATTCCTTTGTAAGAGTTCCAGTTATCGCTCTTCCGGTCAGAAAAGCACCGGGGCAGCTAGGGCGCAGGGTCGGCTGACACTCCCCAGCTACCCACAACACCCGCCACAGGATCTTAAGACTTCTGGTGAGTGGAACACAGCTTCTGCTCCAATCCAATTGCGCGCAGGACCTGAGACTGCATTAGTTAGGGAAGCAGAAACCGGCCTGAGTAGGGCCACAGGCTTCATCCGGCCGGATCAGCACAGGGGTAGCTTGAGCGCAGGGTCGCCTGACACCCGCCAGCTACCCACGACCCCCGACAGGATTTTGAGACTGCTGGTGAGTGGAACACAGCTTCTGATCCAGTCCAATCACGCGGGTCCTGAGACTGCTTTGGTTGGGGAGGCAGAAATCCGGCCTACGTAGGGCCACAAGCCTCTTCCGGTCAGAAAAGCACCGGGGTAGTCAGGGCGCAGGGTCTGCTGACACTCGCCAGCTACCCACAATACCCGCCACAGGATCTTAAGACTTCTGGTGAGTGGAACACAGCTTCTGCTCCAATACAATTGCACGCGGGACCAGAGACTGCATTAGTTAGGGAAGCAGAAAACCGGCCTGAGTAGGACCACAGGCCTCTTCCGGCTGGACCAGCACCGGGGTACCGCCAGCTACCCACGACCCCCGACGCAGGATTTTGAGATTGCTGGTGAGTGGAACACAGCTTCTGCTCCAATCTTTAAACAGTGACAATGATAACAACTAACCCCAGAGAGTACCAGATGGCGAAAGGTAAACGTAATAATCTTACTAACAGAAACCAAGACCACTCACCATCATCAGAACCCAGCACCCCCACTTCGCCCAGTCCAGGGCTCCCCAACACACCAGAAAAGCTAGACACGGATCTAAAAGCATATCTCATGATGATGGTAGAGGACATCAAGAAGGACTTTAATAACTCACTTAAAGAATTACAGGAGAACATGGCTAAAGAGTTACAAGTCCTTAAAGAAAAACAGGATAACACAATCAAACAGGTAGAAGTCCTTAAAGAAAAACAGGATAACACAATCAAACAGGTAGAAGTCCTTAAAGAAAAACAGGATAACACAATCAAACAGGTAGAAGTCCTTACAGAAAAACAGGAAAACACATCCAAACAGATGATGGAAATGAACAAAACCATACTAGACCTAAAAAGGGAAGTAGACACAATAAAGAAAACCCAAAACGAGGCAACACTGGAGATAGAAACCCTAGGAAAGAAATCTGGAACCATATATACGAGCATCAGCAACAGAATACAAGAGATGGAAGAGAGAATCTCAGGTGCAGAAGATTCCATAGAGAATATCGGCACAACAATCAAGGAAAATGGAAAATGCAAAAAGATCCTAACTCAAAACATCCAAGAAATACAGGACAAAATGAGAAGACCAAACCTACGGATAATAGGAGTGGATGAGAATGAAGATTTTCAACTCAAAGGACCAGCAAACATCTTCAACAAAATTATAGAAGAAAACTTCCCAAATCTAAAGAAAGAGATGCCCATGAACATACAAGAAGCCTACAGAACTCCAAATAGACTGGACCAGAAAAGAAATACCTCCCGACACATAATAATCAGAACAACAAATGCTCTAAATAAAGATAGAATACTAAAAGCAGTAAGAGAAAAAGGCCAAGTAACATATAAAGGCAAGCCTATCAGAATTACACCAGATTTTTCACCAGAGACTATGAAAGCCAGAAGATCCTGGACAGATGTTATACAGACACTAAAAGAACACAAATTCCAGCCCAGGCTACTATACCCAGCCAAACTCTCAATTAACATAGATGGAGAAACCAAAGTATTCCACGACAAAACCAAATTCACACATTATCTCTCCACGAATCCAGCCCTTCAAAGGATAATAACAGAAAAAAACCAATACAAGGACAGGAACCACGCCCTAGAAACAACAAGAAGGTAATCCCTCAACAAACCTAAAAGAAGACAGCCACAAGAACAGAATGCCAACTTTAACAACAAAAATAACAGGAAACAACAATTACTTTTCCTTAATATCTCTTAATATCAATGGACTCAACTCCCCGATAAAAAGACATAGACTAACAAACTGGCTACACAAACAAGACCCAACATTTTGCTGCTTACAGGAAACTCATCTCAGAGAAAAAGATAGACACTACCTCAGAATGAAAGGCTGGAAAACAATTTTCCAAGCAAATGGTATGAAGAAACAAGCTGGAGTAGCCATTCTAATATCTGATAAGATTGACTTCCAACCCAAAGTCATTAAAAAAGACAGGGAGGGACACTTCATACTCATCAAAGGTAAAATCCTCCAAGAGGAAATATCAATCCTGAATATCTATGCTCCAAATACAAAGGCAGCCACATTCATTAAAGAAACTTTAGTAAATCTCAAAGCACACATTGCACCTCATACAATAATAGTGGGAGACTTCAACACACCACTTTCACCAATGGACAGATCATGGAAACAGAAACTAAACAGGGACACAGTGAAACTAAGAGAAATTATGAATCAAATGGATCTGGCAGATATCTACAGAACATTCTATCCTAAAACAAAAGGATATACCTTCTTCTCAGCACCTCATGGCACCTTCTCCAAAATTGACCACATAATTGGTCACAAAACAGGCCTCAACAGATACAAAAATATTGAAATTGTCCCATGCATCCTATCAGATCACCATGGACTAAAGCTGATCTTCAATAACAAAATAAATAATAGAAAGCCAACCTTCACGTGGAAACTGAACAACACTCTTCTCAATGATACCTTGGTCAAGGAAGGAATAAAGAAAGAAATTAAGAACTTTTTAGAGTTCAATGAAAATGAAGCCACAACATACCCAAACTTATGGGACACAATGAAAGCATTTCTAAGAGGAAAACTCATAGCTCTGAGTGCCTCCAAAAGGAAACTAGAGAGAGCACACATTAGCAGCTTGACAACACACCTAAAAGCACTAGAACAAAAGGAAGCAAATTCACCCAAGAGGAGTAGACGGCAGGAAATAATCAAACTCAGGGGTGAAATCAACCAAGTGGAAACAAGAAAAACTATTCAAAGAATCAACCAATCAAGGAGCTGGTTCTTTGAGAAAATCAACAAGATAGATAAACCCTTAGCCAGACTCACTAGAGGGCACAGGGAAAGCATCCTAATTAACAAAATCAGAAATGAAAAAGGAGACATAACAACAGATCCTGAAGACATCCAAAACACCATCAGATCCTTCTACCAAAGGCTATACTCAACAAAACTGGAGAACCTGGATGAAATGGAGAAGTTCCTAGACAGATACCAGGTACCAAAGTTGAATCAAGATCAGGTTAATGATCTAAACAGCCCTATATCCCCCAAAGAAATAGAAGCAGTCATTAATAGTCTCCCAACTAAAAAAAGCCCAGGACCAGATGGGTTTAGTGCAGAGTTCTATCAGACCTTCAAAGAAGATCTAATCCCAGTTCTTCACAAACTATTCCACAAAATAGAAACAGAAGGTACTCTACCCAACTCATTCTATGAAGCCACAATTACTCTGATACCTAAACCACAAAAAGACCCAACAAAGATAGAAAACTTCAGACCAATATCCCTTATGAATATTGATACAAAAATCCTCAATAAAGTTCTTGCTAACCGAATCCAAGAACACATCAAAACAATCATCCATCCTGACCAAGTAGGTTTCATCCCAGGAATGCAGGGATGGTTCAATATACGGAAATCCATCAACGTAATCCAGTATATAAACAAACTCAAAGACAAAAACCACATGGTCATCTCTTTAGATGCGGAAAAAGCATTTGACAAGATCCAACACCCATTCATGATAAAAGTCTTGGAAAGATCAGGAATTCAAGGCCCATACCTAAACATGATAAAAGCAATGTACAGCAAACCAGTAGCCAACATCAAAGTAAATGGTGAGAAGCTTGAAGCAATCCCTCTAAAATCAGGGACTAGACAAGGCTGTCCACTTTCTCCATACTTATTCAACATTGTACTTGAAGTCCTAGCCAGAGCAATTCGACAACAAAAGGAGATCAAAGGGATACAAATTGGAAAAGATGAAGTCAAAATATCACTTTTTGCAGATGATATGATAGTATATATAAGTGACCCTAAAAATACCACCAGAGAACTCCTAAGCCTGATAAACAGCTTCGGTGAAGTAGCTGGATATAAAATTAACTCAAACAAATCAATGGCCTTTCTCTACACAAAGAATAAACAGGCTGAGAAAGAAATTAGGGAAACAACACCCTTCTCAATAGTCACAAATAATATAAAATATCTTGGCGTGACTCTAACTAAGGAAGTGAAAGATCTGTATAATAAAAACTTCAAGTCTCTGAAGAAAGAAATTATAGAAGATCTCAGAAGATGGAAAGATCTCCCGTGCTCATGGATTGGCAGGATCAACATTGTAAAAATGGCTATCTTGCCAAAAGCAATCTACAGATTCAATGCAATCCCCATCAAAATTCCAAATCAATTCTTCAACGAATTAGAAAGTGCAATCTGTAAATTCATCTGGAATAACAAAAAACCTAGGATAGCAAAAACTCTTTTTAAGGATAAAAGAACCTCTGGTGGAATCACCATGCCGGACCTAAAGCTCTACTACAGAGCAATTGTGATAAAAACTGCATGGTACTGGTATAGTGACAGACAAGTAGACCAATGGAATAGAATTGAAGACCCAGAAATGAACCCACACACCTACGGTCACTTGATCTTCGACAAGGGAGCTAAAAACATCCAGTGGAAGAAAGACAGCATTTTCAACAAATGGTGCTGGCACAACTGGTTGTTAACATGTAGAAGAATGCGAATCGATCCATTCCTATCTCCTTGTACTAAGGTCAAAGTCTAAGTGGATCAAGGAACTTCACATAAAACCAGAGACACTGAAACTTATAGAGGAGAAAGTGGGGAAAAGCCTTGAAGATATGGGCACAGGGGAAAAATTCCTGAATAGAACAGTAATGGCTTGTGCTGTAAGATCGAGAATTGACAAGTGGGACCTCATGAAACTACAAAGCTTCTGCAAGGCTAAAGACACCATCAATAAGACAAAAAAACCGCCAACAGATTGGGAAAGGATCTTCACCTATCCTAAATCAGATAAGGGACTAATATCCAATATATATAAAGAAGTCAAGAAGGTGGACTCCAGAAAGTCAAATAACCCCATTAAAAAATGGGGCTCAGAACTGAACAAAGAATTCTCACCTGAGGAATACCGAATGGCAGAGAAACACCTGAAAAAATGTTCAACATCCTTAATCATTAGGGAAATGCAAATCAAAACAACCCTGAGATTCCACCTCACACCAGTCAGAATGGCTAAGATCAAAAATTCAGGTGACAGCAGATGCTGGCGAGGATGTGGAGAAAGAGGAACACTCCTCCATTGTTGGTGGGATTGCAAGCTTGTACAACCACTCTGGAAATCAGTCTGGCGGTTCCTCAGAAAATTGGACATAGTACTACCGGTGGATCCAGCAATACCTCTCCTGGTCATATATCCAGAAGATGTCCCAACCGGTAAAAAGGACACATGCTCCACTATCTTCATAGCAGCCCTATTTATAATAGCCAGAAGCTGGAAAGAACCCAGATGTCCCTCAACAGAGGAATGGATACAGAAATTATGGTACATTTACACAATGGAGTACTACTCAGCTATTAAAAAGAATGAATTTGTGTGTAATAACACAATCACAAAAGAACTCACACAATATGTATTCTCTGATAAGTGGATATTAGCCCAAATCTTAGGATACCCAAGATATAAGATACAATTTGATAAACGCATGAAACTCAAGAAGAATGAAGACCAAAGTGTGGACACTGTGCACCTTCTTAGAATTGGGAACAAAACACCCAGGGAAGGAGTTACAGAGACAAAGTTCGTAGCTGTGATGAAAGAATGGACCATTTAGAGACTGCCGTATCCAGGGACCCATCCCATAATCAGCTTCTAAACGCTGACACCATTGCATACACTAGCAAGATTTTGCTGAAAGGACCCAGATAGAGCTGTCTCTTGTGAGACCATGCCGGGGCCTAGCAAACACAGGAGTGGATGTTCACAGTCAGCTATTGGATGTATCACAGGGCTCCCAATGGAGAAGCTAGAGAAAGTACCCAAGGAGCTAAAGGGATCTGCAACCCTATTGTTGGAACAACATGATGTACTAACCAGAACCCCGGAGCTCTTGTCTCTAGCTGCATATGTATCGAAAGATGGCCCAGTCGGCCATCAATGGAAAGAGAGGCCCATTGGACTTGCAAACTTTGTATGCCCCAATATAGGGGAATGCCAGGGCCAAAAGAATGGGAATGGGTGGGTAGGGAAGTGGGGGGCGCTATGGGGGACTTTTGGGATAGCATTGGAAATGTAATTTCAGGAAAATATGTAATAAAAATATTAAAAATCAAAAAAAAAGAGCATCCAAAAAAAAAAAGAATGAATTTATGAAATTCCTAGCCAAATGGATGGACCTGGAGGGTATCATCTTGAGTGAAGTAACACAATCACAAAAGAACTCACACAATATGTATTCACTGATAAGTGGATATTAACCCAAAACTTAGGATACCCAAGATATAAGATACAATTTGATAAACGCATGAAACTCAAGAAGAATGAAGACCAAAGTGTGGACACAGTGCACCTTCTTAGAATTGGGAACAAAACACCCAGGGAAGGAGTTACAGAGACAAAGTTTGGAGCTGTGATGAAAGGATGGACCATTTAGAGACTGCCGTATCCAGGGATCCATCCCATAATCAGTTTCTAAACGCTGACACCATTGCATACACTAGCAAGATTTTGCTGAAAGGACCCAGATAGAGCTGTCTCTTGTGAGACGATGCCGGGGCCTAGCAAACACAGGAGTGGATGTTCACAGTCAGCTATTGGATGTATCACAGGGCTCCCAATGGAGAAGCTAGAGAAAGTACCCAAGGAGCTAAAGGGATCTGCAACCCTATTGTTGGAACAACATGTACTAACCAGAACCCCGGAGCTCTTGTCTCTAGCTGCATATGTATGGAAAGATGGCCTAGTCGGCCATCAATGGAAAGAGAGGCCCATTGGACTTGCAAACTTTATATGCCCCAATATAGGGGAATGCCAGCGCCAAAAGAATGGGAATGGGTGGGTAGGGAAGTGGGGGGCGCTATGGGGGACTTTTGGAAATGTAATTGAGGAAAATATGTAATAAAAATATTAAAAATCAAAAAAAAAGTGTTCCAGTTGTCACAGTTTCTCTTCATAGTAATAGCACACTGACTAAGACAAACAGTCTTGTAAAATGACTTATATTATCCAGCAAGGTATTATATTACTCAGACCAGCCATTTTTATAAAGGGGAAATAAGTGAATTATGCAGAAGTTTTTTTGGGGGCTGGGGGTGTGTGAAATTGTGTGTCTTTAAGTTTATGCTTGTCTGTTAAATCCTCAAAACCTGTAACTATCAGCTAAATACACATACAGTTAAGGGCTCTGAGGGCACAGAATCACATAAGCAGGTCTAGTTGTGACTACACAACTACAGATTGAGAGGCAAAGGGAATTATTTTTAAAAGAGAAAGGCGAAGTAATGTGGCCATAGAATAAGTCACAAGCCCAGAACTGACTAAATCCACCAAATTCTAACTTTTGACTACTGTCATTCAGTCACGAAATCATAATTTTTTTTTACAGTAGCTATCAGTGCTGAGTCTGGCTTGGCCATACCATGGGCAATATAACATGTTTTCCTGCCCCTGGAACAGAGCCAGAAGGGCCTCCTTAAATGTTGATGATTGCTGTGGGTATAAGATTTGTTGGTATAATAGTGTACAAATTTTCATGTTCCCCTTAGAGAAATGTCCTTTCTGTCAAAGTTAATGACTCCAGGATAATCAAAGACAGCATAAATCTAAGAGGCAAGGTGTATCTTTGTCTCAGCAAAAAGATAGAATGGTGTAACCTTCAGGACAGCCATTAAGGCTGTAGGAAAGAACACCAAAAACATAAATTCAAAAATATATAATTTCTCAACTATGTAAAATGTAAGTATGCAATATGAATTGTATAAGGAGCTTCACAGATTTAAAAGACCAGAGGCATCTGCACTATGAGCCAGTTTGTCAGAAAGACACTAGGGAAGGATATAAAGAGATTTAGGGAGTGGAAATCCCAAGGGAAGACCCAACTAAGGTTTTTTGTTGTTGTTGTTGTTGTTGTTTATGCTTACAAAGGCAGGTCACTTCTTGAGTTCAAGGTCGGCCTGAGACGGAGATAATTTAGCTTCTGGCTTATTTAGAATAGTAATTTCAGGGCAGGGTCCTACCCAGCTGTCTTATTGTCTGTGCTTGTGCTTACTGTCTCTTTCTAAGACTCACGAGGCAGAAGTCCTGGGGTGCTGAGTCATGGGATAAATCAAAAGGGAATCTGGCCATAATGACTGAATTGATATATAAATAAAAAACTGGATTTTGCTCTTCAAGAAATGAGCTATCCACATAGGTTTTAGTCTAGCAAGGAAGAGTTGTCTTGACTAGACAGAGAGATAGCAGTCTGAAAGCTGTCTTGAGCAGGAGAGAGAGAGAGAGAGAGAGAGAGAGAGAGAGAGAGAGAGAGAGAGAGAGAGAGAGAGAGAGAGAGAGAGAGAGAAAATGAATTATGGAAAGCTGTTTTGAATAGAAAATAGACTGAGAGCTTGTAGCACAGGATTTGATTCTGAGTCATTTGTTTTCATGCTTCCAGGTACTCTTTCTCTTAGAACCCTCTCCAAGCTGAGGCTGGTCCTTGGCATATCAGTATATGATGTGTCACCCAGCAGAGGTGTTCTTTTAAATGTTTGAAGGTTACATTTTCTACTTATGCTGGAGTCTTTCAATATTTCACTATTGTCTATGGTACTCCGGTTTCTACATGGTACTGCTGAAATTTGGGGAGTGGATGAGACATCTGATGGATGGTGTTTACAATCTCAAAGGTTTAGGGTGTGTCTATCAGATATGGAACTGAAACTTTGAATTGGGTAGGGCAAGGATGCACCTCTAACTTTCATGCACACAAAGGAATCAAGAATTTTATTATCTAGAAGTGTTTGCTTATAAAGTGAACTAATCTGAAACACAAAGAAGGCAGGTGGGTGCTGTAGATAAAAGGAATGGAATACAGAACAGTAGACCCATCTTGCTCTGAGGTTTCTACAGGTTTTGGCACTTTTAATTGACTCATGACTGGGGACTCTCATATCCTTATCTTCTTTAAAGACTCCTCATTGAGTCTCATAATTATACTAGGACAGAAAAAAAAACCCTCCACTTCCCATACAACTGAGGGGTGTCATTGATGCGTGGGCATTTATTACTGTGGGTTATGTCTTATATAATATCATAACTAATAATATATATATTTTATGATTGTTGTAGTGTATTTTTAAATGTTCTTTCTTTGCCAGAGTCACAATTCAAAATGATAATAATTACTACTCCTCTTAGAAAAGGAACTGATATCCTTAAATAGGTTGTTTTCTATGCAGCACACAATTGCCAACATGTATAAAGGGGCTATATTGAATAATGATATCCATCATCCTCTACCATGCAGATCCCAAATGTAGAGTGACATTTCCTATTGATGTTGGAAGGTCTTCTTGGCGCACTCCTCTAGTTATTAGGATGCTATTCCAGCCTAGTGTCAAGAATACAATGTGGAGCCAACACATAATCTATCAATCGGATTTATTTGTCTATGCAAGGTCTTTTCCATGGGGAAACTGAACTGGTTTTCTAGAAGCATGTTGTCTTGTTACTCATAGAAGCACATCCTGGACACAAACATGATGAAATATGACTTTACCATAATACTTGAAGTATGGAAGAAAACTAATATAAATGGTTGAATATAGTATCTTCAATATATAACTGCTTCTTCTGATCAGCACTGACAATTGTCTATCTTTTTTTTTCCCATTAAGGCTTTTTTTTTTAATTAGGTATTTTCTTCATTTACATTTCCAATGCTATCCCCAAAATACCCCATACCCTCCCTTCCCACTCCCCTACACACCCACTTCCACTTCTTGGCCCTGGCATTCCCCTGTACTGAAGCAGGTGGACTCCAGAAAATCAAATAATCCCATTAAAAATGGGGCTCAGAGCTAAACAAAGAATTCTCACCTGAGGAATACCGAATGGCTAAGAAGCACCTGAAAAAATGTTCAGCATCCTTAATCATCAGGGAAATGCAAATCAAAACAACCCTGATATTCCACCTCACACCAGTCAGAATGGCTAAGATCAAAATCTCAGGTGACAGCAGATGCTGGCAAGGATGTGGAGAAAGAGGAACACTCCTCCATTGTTGGTGGAATTGCAAGCTTGTACAACCACTCTGAAAATCAGTCTGGTGGTTCCTCAGAAAATTGGACATAGTAATACTGGAGGATCCGACAATACCTCTCCTGGGCATATATCCAGAAGATGTTCCAACCGGTAAGAAGGACACATGGTCCACTATGTTCATAGTAGCCTAATTTATAATAGCCAGAAGCTGGAAAGAACCCAGATGCCCCTCAACAGAGGAATGGATACAGAAAATGTGGTACATTTACACAATGGAGTACTACTCAGCTATTAAAAAGAATGAATTTATGAAATTCTTAGGCAAATGGATGGACCTGGAGGGCATCATCCTGAGTGAGGTAACCCAATCGCAAAAGAACTCACATGATATGTACTCACTGATAAGTGGATATTAGCCCAGAAACTTAGAATACCCAAGATATAAGATACAATTTGTGAAACACATGAAACTCAAGAAGAACAAAGACCAAAGTATGGACACTTTGCCCTTTCTTAGAATTGGGAATAAAGTACCCATGGAAGGAGTTACAGAGACAAAGCTTGGAGCTGAGACGAAAGGATGGACCATCTAAAGACTGCCATACCCAGGGATTCATCCCACAATCAGCCTCCAAACGCTGACACCATTGCATACACTGGCAAGATTTTGCTGAAAGGACCCTGATATAGCTGTCTCTTGTGAGACTATGCCGGGGCCTAGCAAACACAGAAGTGGTTGCTCACAGGCAGTTGTCTATTGTAATGGACGCCTTAGTTTCATTTCCTGTTTCTGTGACATAATATTTTGAGTAAAGGCCACTTAATGGAGAAAGGGCTTATTGGGCTGGAGAGATGGCTCAGAGGTTAAGAGTACCGACTGCTCTTCCAAAGGTCCAGAGTTTAATTCCCAGCAACCACATGGTGTTTCACAACCATCCATAATGAGATCTGACGTCCTCTTCTGGAGTGTCTAAAGACAGCTACAGTGTACTTACATATATAATAAATAAATCTTTTTAAAAAAAGAGAGATAAAGAGCTTATTTATTTCACAATTTCATGTTATATTGATTGTGTGGTATTCAAGGTAATAGAGACTTGAAGTCCTTAACAACATTATATCCACAGTCAAGAGTAGAAAGCAATGAATTAACACATGCACACACATATCCCATCCACAGTTAAGATGTGCCTTCCCTATCACTTTGAATACAAGACATGGAGAAATCAACTTTATACTGGCTTTAAACAGGAAAGTCTCTCTTTGCTGGCCAGCTTACATCTAGACAGAAAGTGCTATTCAGGCTGTAGGGGAGAAAAGACACTGATGAGGCCACCTAACCCTGGACCATGCATCCTACAATTCTCTCCAGCCTGGCAAGATGTGTCCACTTATGAAAGAGTGGCATAACAATTATGAGGTAAACAACTGCTTTCTGATTAGATATGAAGCTTGTTCTACAGGAGGGATTGGCTGATTCACAGGGTGACTATTAGAATTCAGAACCTCAAAGCAAAGGACTTGGTGAAGGTTGGTGGGATTCACTCTCAACCCAAAGAGCCCTTCCCCCACCATAAGCTCTGGCTCAGAAAATCTCACAGTGGAGCAGCGTGTTTACTTCCTTCTGTCATTCCTGCGGGCAGGTCACTCTAGGTGTTGCCCTTTCCATCTTTGTGCAATGCCATTTAAGTATATTTTGATTTCTAAATTTCCTGTTAATTTTTCAACTCATCTTTATCACCCAATCTCTATTCATATTGCCTATATCCCACTATTGTTTTCTCAAGCCCCTTCTGCAATGCAAGATTTTCTTGATTTCTACCATCATCCCATACTGTGTACTTATATCTGAAGATTTGTAGCTAGGAACTGCAGATGAGAGAGAACATGGCATATCTGTCCTTCCGGATCTGACTAAATTTACTCAGTCCTTTTTCTATTTCCATCCATTCACCTGCAAATTTCACTTTTCTGTACAGCTGAAGAGTATTCCATTGCGTATACACACACCACATTTTCATTTTCCACTCACCAGTGGAAGGATAGTTAGGCTCTTTTCATTCCTACTTACTGGGAATAGAGTATCATTGACCATAGCTGAACAAGCTATCTGTGGAGGAGGATGTCAAGTTATATCTCTGGCCTACATCCTGGGTATTTATCATCATTACTTTACACATAACTTTAAAGAAAAATCCACACATTTATTGAATTTTTGTTTAAATGACTGATTCTTAGTTTCCAAGCCTTGTACTTGTCTCACAGTGTTTGTTAATTTTTTTAAGAGCATCTAGAACATTTTTTTTTTTTTTTTGGTAAAAGTTTTCTTAACCTTCATTAAGTACACACCATGTCAGTAACAATTTTTATACGATGTATTTATTATTGGTCATTGTCCATTTCATTCATTAAATTATGAACACTCCAACAACACTACAGTCCTGTTCAATGTTACCAGGTATCAGTCTTGGGGTGACTACCTTTCTCATTTAACTCCAAGTACATTTTAGGTAGTCCACATATTTCCTCAGGCTAAGGAAAAATTTATTTCTATTTACATTTGCTTGCAATATTAAGTACAGAGTACAATTTAGTAGCTAATTGCATTCTGCATCTTCTTTACTCGGACACATTTTATAGATATAAATCTCAGGGGTATAACATTAGCAAATGAAATGAATTTAAGCCATAACTTTGCTTTTTCTAGGTTGTTAGGCCTCTACTTTTGATGAGTAGTCCACTATGTTCCTCAGTATTTCATCTGAACCTTTATGAGGTACAAAATAAACTCCAAGGAAATACTTCATGCAAGATGGAGTTTATTTTATTTAGCCTAACAATATTAAGATACCTTTTATAAACTTAAAAAGTTGTAATATAAGTAAAAATCACAAATTGTGTGTGTGTATCACAAATTGTATGTGTATATATAAATCATAAATACACACACATAGATATGATTTTCTTGACTTCCTTGCATATATATATATATAAATTTTAAGAGGCTAAGACGCTAAGAATAAAATATTCTGCTGCTGTTCACTGTCTATCTTTCGGAGGGTAGCTGGTATCATTTGGATACCATTAAATTAAGATGAGAAATGTATCTTCTCTTTTGGTTTGAAATTTCTTTTCTAAGTTTAATACTAAACATGATATGACTAGGAGGAAGCTTCCTGTGCAGTTTGAGAGAACTGGAACAGGCAGGTGCTGCTAAAAGACTGTGCATATGATTTGTGAAACATTTATACGGTCATTTGAACAACGAATCCTTGAGTATCGTATAAAATATAATTCAGCAAATTTTCAAGAACAATGTAAGCACAATTAACACATAATAGTTAAATGGCTTCAAAACAAGGATGTTAGCATTATTGGACACAAGGTTAAATGACTCATTAAAAAAAATTTAGTCCTCATATGGCCACTTTTTGTAAGCTGTACCTCCATGAGTCTGAAAAATGAGAGATTTTGTTACAATTTAATGATAGAACCACAGAAAGAGCTTCTGTGAAAAGGGCCTTTTCCACTGGGCAAAAGAGAATCCAGGAGATGAACTCACCGCTGCTGTGGCTGCATGCCAAAACCTCACTGTGATGAGCAAGGCCTCTTATCCAAATGAATAAGAGATGAGTTTCTGAGCTCACCGCTCCTTTCCTTCCTTTGTAGCTGCTGCTGGTTTTTCTTGGAGCCATAAACGATGCTGAAAGAATTCAGACTAGAGGCTAATGAATTTTATGCCAAGATATCACAGAAGAGCATACTTCCCAATGTCATCCTACTTATGGAGGGCTTTTAAAAAAGCATATGAATACAGGAAAGTCTACAGAATTCACAATGCTTGATGAAGGCAGGCAGGAAGACACTGTCTTCCTGAGTTGTGTAGGCTCTGATTTCTGTATCTGTTTTATTTCAGGGAATAGGAAATTATAAAAGCAGGGGATTTTATGAAAGGGAAGGCTAGTACTAGACCACATTTAAAGTTATAGTTATTTATTTAAGCACAAGCTACCAACCAGAGCTCAAATGACTTTGCCCAGTGCAAAGATGCAATTACAGCATTTACTTTATCTTGTTGAAGAGAGAGATGCCTATTATTTACTTGAAGGAATAAAATCTCAGCTGTTAAAGCATCTGAACTCAAAAGAGGTTTAAATGCCAAAGAGCTGTAGTTAAAGTGTGTGCCCAATGTGATACCACATCCCTGTATATTTTATATGGAACCAATAGCCCAGAAGGTTTGGCTATTTAGTGTGTGTGTGTGTGTGTGTGTGTGTGTGCAATTATCTTAGAAAGAGAAGCTAAAACTACCTCATATGTGTGTGTGTGTGAATATATATATTTATCACTTTAACCAGTACACTAGAACCAATTTTTTTTTTTGTGTGTGTGTGTGTGACTATATGAAGCCTGAGAGAGTAAGGCTTTAAACTTACCAGGTTTCTTTTTAAATGATATGCTGATTGGTTGAGTAGAAGAGGCTAAACTTAAAAGAACTTCATAAGATAGCATCGTGATCCACTGTTCAATTTCATTTTATTTTATTTCTTTTTCCAATTAGTGATACATAAGAAAAATTAAGTAAGAAAATCAAAATAGTAAAACCCCAGGAAATGGTCCTGCTTTTGAGGACCCGGGCTTTAGTTGGAAAGAGTCAGCGGAATGACCTTTCCTTCAGGTGGAAAATATTGCAAATATGGTCAGATGGCTTATAGGGTAGGCAAGGTGACAACCAGTTCACCGATATCATTTGGCTCTCAATGTTTTAAAGTCAATAAAGCAAAGTAGAGATGAGTTTAAATAACAACTGATATTTTAAATTACTAAGTCACTAACACTTCACTATTTTTAAAGCCCTTTTCAATCCTTACAAATCAATATTGCCTGTCCTTTTTTTAAAATTAATTTTGGTATTATCAATGAAAAGGCAAAGGCTATGAAAGAGATGAATGTGAATACATTCCTAGAGTGTAAGGAGGTTGAGAATAATCCCTGTAATAGTTTATATATTTCGGTGAAATATATTCAGTTGTCTTCTTTTTTTGCCCATTTCTAAGTTAATAGACTGAAAACTCATATTTATAAACCTATTTATTTAGACATTTTTGCAGCTACTTTCCAAAGTGCCCTTTAAGCTACAGACAAAATTACACATGTATACATGTGACAACACTTACAAAATGGAGTAGATATCTAATGTCAATGGCCAATGAGTTTGAAAAAAATGATATTTACAGTGATTTCCTTCTGATTATACTTGCAAACATTGGTAGAATGTTAGGAAGAATTTTAATACCTAGTTTGTATTTTGAATTTGATGCTGGAAATTGAATCAATGTCCTAAGACATGCCTGGAAAATGGTGTTGTGACAAAGAATAACAATGGAGCCCTTTTTTTTTCAATTTAAAAAAAGCCCTTTTTTAACAATGGATCTCTTTTTGTTCAGATTCTTGGTCTTGTGATTAAAAGAATTTATAGAATGATACAGCAGGCCAGCCATCAAAAAGTTTTATGTAGAGAGTGTCAGTGCATGGTGAGGAAGAGAGTTGGCATCGTGGTGAGGGAGAACCACAGCGGGGTTCTGCTGGGGCAACCTCTTTGTGAGTTAGGAATTGTTGGGGAAGCTTTGGTTATTTTTACCTTTTGATTTAAATTAGGCCTCAGGCTATCTCATCAACAGCAACTATGCCCAGGTGACAGCTGCCTTCAGGAGTAATGTCCACTAGGACCAAGTTTCCTTTTCAGGAGTAATATCCACTGGGAGCAAGTTTCCTTTGTAGTCTTTCTTATTGGTTGAATGCTACCAGTAGAGTTACATCATGTGGAGTTACAGCACCTAGGATTACTTTAGTCGCTTTTTGGCTGATTGTGGCTTTGAAGGTTCAGAGGTAAAATGGCTTTTCTTTACTGATTGGCTAGGAGAAGCTGGATATTAAAGAGTTTAGCCTCAATGACATCAAAACAAGGAGGGGGTAGGATATAGATACAAAGATATGGCCAGTGAGTGCCCTTTACAAGGCTCTAACCCTTTCTTATTAGCACCGAGTTATATCCCTTCCTCTATTTCTAAGAACAAGATTTCTGAGAATAGGATTGAGTTACTGAGAAAATCTCAGTAACTTAAAGAATTAAGTGGGATTTAAACATGTAATGACTAAATGCATAGAAAAAAGTTTCCAAAACTTGAAAACAGACAATTCAGATTTTATAATAATGCCATTTGATAATTTTTAAAACCCTACTTTTTAAAATACAATGGAAAAAGGAAGCAATTATTATTTTTCTCTTAATATCTGTCCTAAAGTCATTGTTTTTTTTTTGTTGTTGTTTTATTTATTTTTTGGTTTTTTTTTTTATGAAGCTCTGGCAATTGGGTCATAGTTTATTTAGAAAGACGAAATTTTAGGATTAAGAAAAATAGCCTCAATGTTGACAGTAGAACAGCATTCATAACATTCATTTCATAATAAGAATGAAAAGTCTGCATTACAATTCAAATCTATCATTTTTCTGTTACTGTCATATATATATATGCATATATATTATTTAGCTTTTCTCTAGAAAATTAATATTGACTATTGATAGATTATTTTTATCAGTAGGAGTTATTTGTTCTGAGATTTATTCTTGAAAATGTTTTGAAGTCAGCTTCTAACAACTTAGGAAGTATCTGCCTTGAAATGTAAAGTCCTATTATTTTGGGCAAGTAAAGTTAGTGTCTATACATTCATGTGACTCATTAAAAATAATGGGAAAATTTAACTTTTTATTCTCATAGCTTTTTGAGTATATACTCAAATAAGTTTTGAATTATGAAGCATAAAGATTTTTTCATGTATTTGGTTTAAAAAGTCTAAATTTTAGTTTTGTACATTTAAGGCAGGAATTTATATGAATAGCTTTTGTGTGTGGGAGACTGTTGCAATTATTCCTTGGATAGAATCTTAATCTCCAGAGTTCCAGATGCCACCGTTCTCCTGCATCACCTCTATTTGTACGTGAAGCTATTTAGAAGCTCCCCAACAGGACTCTATCCCACAGGATTTTGGTTATTTTCTGACACCACATCACATTGTCTCAATTTATCTTACTTTGAGGAAAGACATTTATTTGACCCTCAATTCTGGTGACTAGAAAATCTAAATGGCCCATTGCTGTTACTTTGGCAAGAGCTCCTTGGCTATGCAACAACGTATTTGGGAACTGTTAAATGAACCAGCTATAAGCACAGGGCCAAACACCTGGGTGTCCTTGCTTTACAGAACCTATCACGACGACTATTCCAGAAATGCCCGCTTCCACAAAACAACATTACTCCTCATGCAGCTGCGAACCTCATGACCTAAGATTGCCTTTGACTTCATTTTGAAGGTTCTGCTACTGCACTAAAGGTGTGCAGAATTCTAGCAAGTGAATCTTTGAGGAACAGCCCACATCCAACAGATCCAGTGTAACAGATCCAGCAGCACATTCTCTGCTGAATTCTTTTTCTTCATTGGTGCCTTGGGTACACCTCCTCTCTGATCATCTATAAACATTTTAGAAAAGTTTATCAAATTTTAAATCAAATCTTATAGTGATTTTGACTAGGAATGCAGCATCTGCTAATAGGAAGAAAATGGGGGCTGTGTCCTCACTAGTTTATTGCCTACATGACCTTTATAATAATTGCACATTCTTTGTGTGACATTTGTAATATAAGAACTTTTCCTAGGAACCTTACATTTGTTGGTTGCATAAATATACTATTTTACAAGCTTTCCCTCCTGTTTATCGACAAAGCATAAAATCACAATAGTTTTTCATATTAACCTTAAAAATTCAATCTAGATATAATTTTGTCAGCTCCTTAGACTTTTAGGTAGGTCATTTGGGTCTTCTCAGTCTTAATATCTGTAAATAATAAATATTCGTTCCTTTTACATCCTATATCTTTTACCCTTTTCTTCTGGTTTTATATCATGATTTAGAAATTCTAACATTTAGCTGAGGAAAAATACTTCCAATATCTCATCAGTAACATTTGCTATAGACTATTATTTCAATTGTGCTTCAGCAGGTTTTAGCAAATTAACTTAATATTTCAGTAAGAAATTTTATCTTGAACCAAGGACGACATCGTCGTCGTCGTCGTCGTCTTCTTCTTCTTCTTTTTTTTTTTTTAAAGATTTATTTATTTATTATATGTAAGTACACTGTAGCTGTCTTCAGACACTCCAGAAGAGGGCGCCAGATCTCGTTACGGATGGTTGTGAGCCACCATGTGGTTGCTGGGATTTGAACTCTGGACCTTCGGAAGAGCAGTCGGGTGCTCTTACCCACTGAGCCATCTCACCAGCCCCCTTCTTCTTCTTCTTCTTCTTCTTCTTCTTCTTCTTCTTCTTCTTCTTCTTCTTCTTCTTCTTCTTCTTCTTCTTCTTCTTCTTCTTCTTCTTCTTCTTCTTCTTCTTCTTCTTCTTCTTCTTCTTCTTCTTCTTCTTCTTCTTCTTCTTCTTCTTCTTCTTCTCCTTCTCCTTCTCCTTCTCCTTCTCCTTCTCCTTCTCCTCCTCCTCCTCCTCCTCCTCCTCCTCCTCCTCCTCCTCCTCCTCCTCCTCCTCCTCCTCCTCCTCCTTCTCCTTCTCCTTCTCCTTCTCCTCCTTCTTCTTCCCCTTCTTCTTCCCCTTCTTCTTCCCCTTCTTCTTCCTTTTCTTCTTCCCCTTCTTCTTCCCCCTCTTCCCCTTCCTCCTCCTCCTCCTCTTCTTCTTCTTCTTCTTCTTCTTCTTCTTCTTCTTCTTCTTCTTCTTCTTCTTCTTCTTCTTCTTCTTCTTCTTCTTCTTCTTCTTCTTCTCCTTCTCCTTCTCCTTCTCCTTCTCCTTCTCCTTCTCCTCCTCCTCCTCCTCCTCCTCCTCCTCCTCCTTCTCCTTCTCCTTCTCCTTCTCCTTCTCCTCCTTCTTCTTCCCCTTCTTCTTCCCCTTCTTCTTCCCCTTCTTCTTCCTTTTCTTCTTCCCCTTCTTCTTCCCCCTCTTCCCCTTCCTCCTCCTCCTCTTCTTCTTCTTCTTCTTCTTCTTCTTCTTCTTCTTCTTCTTCTTCTTCTTCTTCTTCTTCTTCTTCTTCTTCTTCTTCTTCTTCTTCTTCTTCTTCTTCTTCTTCTTCTTCCTCCCCTTCTTCCCCTTCTTCCCCTTCTTCCCCTTCTTTCCCTTCTTTTTCCCCTTCTTCCCCTTCCCCTTCTCCTTCCCCTTCTCCTTCCCCTTCTTTCTCCTCCTCCTCCTTTCCCTTCCCCTACCCCTCTCCCTCTCCTCTTCCTCTTCTTCCTCCACTTCTTCCTCTCCCCTCCCTCCTTTCTCTCTCCCTCCTTCCCCCCTCTCTTTCCTCCATCATTTGAAATTTTTATTATTTTTTTCTCTTAATTTATTTAACCATTCCACTCTGGCACCTTAAGTCACTGCAGGAATAGGCATACCCTCTCTCACTGATACCAGACAAGACTGCCCAGTTAGGAGAACAAGATACATAGAATGGCAAGAGATTTCGGATAACCACTGCTCCAGTTGTTGGGTAATCTGTATGAAGACAAAGCTGCATGTTTACTACATATGTGCACAGAGTCCAAGTAGAGCCCTTGCATTCTCTTTGCTTGTTTGTTCAGCCTCTGGGAGCCTCTAGGGGTCCAGGTTAGTTGCCTCTGTTGGTTTTCTTGTGGAGTCCCTATCACCTCTAGGTTCAATCATTCTCCCAATTCTTCCACAGACTCCCTGAGTTCCATCTAATGTTTGGTTGTGGTTCTCTGCATGTGTTTCAGTCAGCTGTTGGGTGGAGCCTTTTAGAGAACAGTTATGCTAGGATTCTGTCTATGAATCCAGGCAAGGAAAGATACAAACATAGCCTAAGGCTCCAAGTAGTTGAAGGAGGAAGATAGGACAGCAATATGTCCTTGTAGGTCTTCTGAGAAGAATATATTTTTGACTAGAGTAGGCCCCATTCCTCCACTTAACTATTCCCATATCTATAATCTTCTTCCTTGTGTTCTTTCTCTCTTCTCTTCTCTTCTCTTCTCTTCTCTTCTCTTCTCTTCTCTTCTCTTCTCTTCTCTTCTCTTCTCTTCTCTTCTCTTCTCTCCTCTTCCTTCCTTCCCTTCCCTTCCCCTTCCTTCCTTCCTTCCTTCCTTCCTTCCTTCCTTCCTTCCTTCCTTCCTTCCTTATTTCCTTTCCTTTCCTTTCCTTTTCTTTCCTCTTCTTTCTTTCTTTTAAAAAATAATTCAGCAAGTTGAATTTGTGGTGACTATATACTGCTGTATGTGGGCCTATACACTGGAGTATCATCTACCTTCTAAAGGTCATACTCATTAGAAGTTGGTCTGCTGAGTTCCTCCCCTATGCGGAGTGAACACTAATTGGATTTATTTTATGCAGGTAGCCACATCTGCTGTGATTTCATGAGTGCAACCCTCCTGTCAATTCCAGAAGACATTGTCTTGCTCCAGCCCACCCCAACCACTGGCTCTGTCAACCTCTCCATCCCATCTTTGGAGATGTTTATTGAACTTTGGAGGGTTGTGTTGGTGGCAAGGTATAGATGTTCTGTATGTGGCTGATCACTCTATGGACATTTATTCTCTGCACTTTGGCCAGCTATGAATTATTCAGTTCATCATCATCCATTGCACACAAGAATCTGGTCAGGTTTAAGACCTGCAGTCGTCTATGGGGTCACAGGTACAAATCCAGAGGCTGATTTTGTGTCAGAAGCCATCTAGGAAAGGGTAAAGGTTAGCAGATGACTTTCCTGAAGTTGTCTACCATTTTTGCATGGTCTGTGATGGATGAGCTCTCGGAAGCAAGGAGCTCTTGGAATCACTTCATCTCAGGAGTGATTCTTGCTATTGATATGCCTTTCTTGTCATTATTAAATTAATTAAGATTTCCTGCAGGTCAATGAAGATGTACTGTTTTGTAGAGATGCTATGTAGACAAATAGATGATTTTTAATTCCTTATAACAACTCTATAGATTTTCTAAGTTTATACTAGTAATTGTTGAACCATTTATACAAAGGGCTGCAATTAAGGTTCTGCAAGTCTTCACATGTCATGAGTTAATTGCACTAAGATAGAAAACAGGCATGTAGCAGATTTATAGTCTAAAGTTCCTTTCTGGGCTAGTTGTAAAACTATTATCTGATAACTAAAGGCCATAAACCGGGAATGAATAGTTTATTATAGGTGCAAGGACAGAAGTTAAAATATTGATTGAATTTCTCTATACAAAACTTCAATGCTAATGAAACACTAGGCAGATGATTTGCTAACTGAAATCTAAGAATTATAGTTTTAAACTTGCAATGAACCTGTGGAGCTAGTGGCAGATAATGAATAGAATATTTCATTAGATAGCTAGTCTTTATATTTCTTTTATTATTATTAATCATTCCATTCGTTTACATCTTAAATGTTAACTTCCTGGTTACCCCCTCCACCAACCCCTCATCCCATAATATTCCACTTCCCAGGTTACCCCTCCACCATGCTCAGATCCGACATCTGCCCTCCCATCTCCCTTTTGCTTATATGAGAGTGTCCCCCCATCCACCCACACTCTCCGCTCCAGCATCCCCTTACTCTGGGGGCATCAAACCTCTCTGGGACGGAGGAGGACTTCCCCTCCCGTTGCCGTCCCGCAAGGCCATCCTCTGCTACATATGTATCTGGAGCAATGGATCTCTCCAGGTACACTCCTTGGTTGGTGGTCTAGTTTCTGGGAGAACTGGGTGTTCTTCCAATGGGGTTGTAATCCTCCTCTGCTCCTCCAGTCCTTCTGCCAGCTCCCCCACCAGGTTTCATGAGTTCAGCCTGATGGAGCTGTCAACAAGCACTTCTTCTTCTTCTTCTTTTTTTTTTTTTTTTTGGTTTTCGAGACAGGGTTTCTCTCTATCGCTCTGGCTGTCCTGGAACTCACTTTGTAGACCAACCAGGCTGGCCTCGAATTCAGAAATCCACCTGCCTCTGCCTCCCAAGTGCTGGGATTAAAGGCGTGGGCCACCATGCCCGGCTGTCGACGAGCACTTCTTGACTTCCGTAAGAGTATTGGGTTTGGTGTCTGAATATATAATGGATCCCTCTGATGAGGCAGTCCTCGGATAGCCCTTCTTTCAGTCTCTTCCTTTTCTATTCTTTTTTTTTTTTTTTTTTTGTCTCCGTTCTTCCTTTGGACAGGAACATTTCTGGGGGAGAAAAGAAAAAACAACAAACAAACAAAAAACCAACTTTGAGGTGGGTGGATGGCTGCATCCCTCTACCAGAGGCTGTGCCTATCTACTGGAGGTGGTCTCCACAGGTTCTATGACCCCCCTTCTCTGTGCATTACAGCTAAAGTCAATCCCACTGGGTACTGGGAGCCTCATGTTTCTCAGGTGTTTGGGACCTTGCAGTGGCTAAGCCCAGTTCCTCCCCTCCTCCCCCACTGCTACCTCTTTTTATTTGATTTCCTGATCTTCTGTACCTCTTTCATGTCTCCCCCATATTCTGATACTGCCACTCTTATTTCCTCCTCCTCCTTTCTCCCTCCCTTGTCCGTCTCTCCTTCTGTCTCCCACTATCACCCTGTTCCCCCTTCAACGCAGGACTGAAGCGTCCACCCACTGGTCTTCCTTCCTAAAACACTCCCTAAGGTCTGTAGGTTGTATCATATTCATTGTAAGCTTTTGGGTTAGTATCCACTTATTAGTGAGTACATACCATGTATGTTCTTTTGTGTCTGGGTTACCTCAGTCAGGATGATATTTTCTAGGTCCATCCATTTGCCTGTGAGTGGAAACACATGTAAACATCTCTATTGCTACTTTTTATTCAGTCTAAGATTTGAATTTATGTTTGAATTTTTGGGAACATTTGAGGAAAAAAAAGATGCTTAGAATATCTAATGAATATCCTAAAAGAGTATAAAAACGAGGAACGATGACATTAAAGAGGCAGAAGAAGAAAAGAAGAAATGCAGAATAGAAACAAGATAGAAGCAGAAGAGACAGCAGAATGTAGGAGACTATAATAGAGCTAAGGAGAAAGAGAAGAGACAAAGAAGAATCTAACAGAGCCAATGAGCTGAAGAGCTGGGGAAAGGAGAGGTAAGGTGGAACAAAGAGCTGCAGAGAGAGCAGAGAGCAACAGGGAGGCTCCTTCTCACCAGGACACAGGCTTTTCTTAACAGTCAGACTTGCTTCTTCATACTGATAAGGACAGGAGGTTTTCCTAATGGACTTCGGTTTTTCTCATTTAGCAATAGAAAGGTAGAAGCTTTTTCTTTCTCTTTGCAATAAAGGTTGAAGCTTATTTTTCATCCAGAATGAGTGAATTCTTTCTGTACTGGCAGTTGCATATATATGCATATGTAAGTAGAGGTTTGTGTGAGTGCATCTGTGTGTGTGTAAATTGATGTGATAAGATTGTTCAACGAAAAGGTGAATGTGTGTATGAATGTATATGTGTTTCTATGTACATTTGCTTTTGTAAGAGTTTTTCTTTCTGTGGGTATGACTCTTTTCCTAATTGAATAGAAGTTAATTGCTCTAAGCATTGACTGGCCAGTGAGAGGTGAGGCTCTGGGCAATAGAGAAAAGAGCCTTTAAAGCTAATCTTTTTCTTAATCCCTTGTTTTACAATTGAGAGTTAATTGCCAGAGGCCTGCTGCTCCTGGCCTCAGAGTAACTTAGAGACAAGATGTTATTTTGTAATAAGCAACCTTTATTCTTGCAAGACCAAGTCTTGGCCCTGCCAATAGTCCACCCAATTGGCTGCCTTCCAGAAAGGACCCAGCCAGGGGCATCACTCCTGGCAATTCTGTAATGTGTCCATTTAGCAGAATAGCTATAGGTAAAACAATTTTCATTATATGTCTTGTTTTCTGGTAAGTTGTGTATTAAAATCTGGGGACTTTTCATGGGTAACTCACTGATTACTTAAAAGGATTTAGTACATTCTCTCTACTTTTGTATAATTTCTGCACTGTTTCTTCCTGTTGATTTCTGGTTTTATTCCATTGATGTTCTTTACTGGCTTGCCTCCCCTGGCTTGCTCAGCCTGCTCTCTTATAGAACCAAGACTACCAGCCCAGAGATGGTCCCACCCACAAGGGGCCTTTCCCCCTTGATCACTAATTGAGAAAATTCCTTACAGTTGGTTCTCATGGAGGCATTTCCTCAACTGAAGCTCCTTTCTCTGTGATAACTCCAGCTGTGTCAAGTTGACACACAAAACCAGCCAGTACAATTGACCCCTTGTCAACTTGACACACGAACACATCACTAGTAAGCCTCAACCCTTACATTCTTATTTATCCCCAAGGTCTAAATAACTTTAAAAGTCCCACAGTCTTTACATATTCTTAAAATTTCAATCTCTTTAAAATATCCATCTCTTTTAAAATCCAAAGTCTTTTTACAATTAAAAGTCTCTTAACTGTGGGCTCCATTAAAACAGTTTCTTCCTTCAAGAGGGAAAATATCAGGGCACAGTCACAATCAAAGCAAAAATCAATCTCCAACCGTCCAATGTCTGGGATCCAACTCACGATCTTCTGGGCTCCTCCAAGGGCTTGGGTCACTTCTCCAGCCATGCCCTTTGTAGCACACACGTCATCCTCTGGGCTCCAGATGCCTGTACTCCACTGCTGCTGCTGCTCTTGGTGGTCATCTCATGGTACTGGCATCTCCAAAACACTGCATGACCCCTTCAGTCCTGGGCCTTCAATTGCAACTGAGGCTGCACCTTCACCAATGGCCTTCCATGGCCTCTCACAGTGCCGAGCCTCAGCTGCTCTATGTGACCCCTTCATGCCTTCAAAACCAGTATCACCTGGGTGACCCTTACACATTACCAAGTCCCGCTGCAGAAGGAGTACAACCTTGCCTATCTCTGGAACACAGCCTCTTTGTGCTTTCAGAAAACACTTCCCAGAAGATGTCACCTCAACGATGCTGGTCTCTTCTTAATCATTGCTAATTTCTTAGTTCCAGCTAACCAGCATCAATAGTCCCAGTAATGCAAAGTTTTTGCTTTAGTAGTTCTGGTATCTTGTTAATCACAGCTGATTCTTCAGCCCCAGCTAACCAGAATTACAAAATCTTCACAACCAAAACAGCAATGGCCCTGAAAAGAGTCTTTAATTTTCCCTCTGAAATTTCACAAACCAGACCTCCATCTTCTGCACTGTTCTCAACATTATCTTCCAAGCTCCTACACAACATCTGACAGAGCTCTTAACAATGAATGGATCTTCAAGCCCAAAGTTCCAAAGTCCTTCCACAGTCCTCCCCAAAACATGGTCAGGTTGTCACAGGAATACCCCACTCCTGGTACCAATTTGTCTTAGTCAGGGTTTCTATTCCTGCACAAACATCATGACCAAGAAGCAAGTTGGGGAGGAAAGGGTTTATTCAGCTTACACTTCCATACTGCTGTTCATCACCAAAGGAAGTCAGGACTGGAACTCAAGCAGGTCAGAAAGCAGGAGCTGATGCAGAGGCCATGGAGGGATGTTCTTTACTGGCTTGCCTCCCCTGGCTTGCTCAGCCTTCTCTCTTATAGAACCAAGACTACCAGCCCAGAGATGGTCCCACCCACAAGGGGCCTTTCCCCCTTGATCACTAATTGAGAAAATGCCTTACAGTTGGATCTCATGGAGGCATTTCCTCAACTGAAGCTCCTTTCTCTGTGATAACTCCAGCTGTGTCAAGTTGACATACAAAACCAGCCAGTACAATTGTGAACTAATATAATTTATGGTTTTTCTAGTTTTGTCTCTGCCTCGCAGTCTTGTAGTTATAGGAGTGGATTGTCGTTTCTCTGGTTGTGTGTGCATGACTCTGTGTGTGTCTTGATTTTGTGTGTGCATATCCCTGTGTATGAATGTTCATGTTGAGAATGTGGATGTGCCGATGTGCACATGGAAGGCAATCCTGGGATGCTGGTCCTTACCTTGAACTTTGTTCATGAAACAGCAGGCTGGTTGATCCTCAGGGCTTGGGGAGGGCCATTCTTCTGTCTTTACCTCATTTCACCAAAGGCACATAGGGATTACATTGCATCTAGCTTTATGTGGGTTCTGGAAATAAAAATGCCATCCCTCATGTTTATAAAGAACATTGTGCCCACTAAGTAATTTCTTTATATTTTGTGCCATAGGAGTGCTACTGATCTAAACTCAAGTCTTCATGCTTGTGTGGCAAGCTCTTTAGTGACTAACTCAATACCCATACTCCAACTGGTTTATTTTTATTTCATGTCATATAAAATACGTCTTGAAACAGATGTTATATTTATATATATTTATATTGCGAGTCAGGAAATTACTCCCAAAATGATTGTCCCCTGAAGTGGTTACTGATAGTTAATACTCAGTTTCCATCTTGTTTAATTGTTGATTAGTTTTTGTCAATTTGACAGAAACTAGAGTCATTCTGAAAGAGGAAAAAATCACTTGAGTAATTGCTTTCATCAGATTGGCTTATAGAAATGTCGATGGGTAATTTTTTTGATTAATAATTAAAGTGGGAGGGTCCAGCCTCTGCAGGTGGTAGCAAGCCCACAGAGTTGGGCTCCAGTTGTATAAGAAAGCAACCAAGAAGGGACAGTCTGTAAGTTCTATTCCTCAATGATCTCTGCTTTAGTTTCTACCTTCAGCTCGCTGCTGGAGTTTTGCCTTGGTTTTTCTTGATGACTGTATACTATTAACCAAATCAACTCTTTTCTCCCCAACTTGTTTTTGGTAATGTTTATCTTCAGCAAAAGAAAACAAATGAGGAGACTCAGTCTGTGTTAACTATTTACTCTTGTTTGTTTTCTTTTGTTTGGCTTAGTGTTTTGCAGCACTAGCTCTTTTTAAGCACAGGTCTGAGCTTTCTTTTGCATTCTACGTTAAGATTGTTTTCTCTCTCTGTTTTCATTCTGACGATCTAGACTTCTTGTGGCCATTCCTAGATTTCCTTTTTAAAGAAGGATCAATAACAGCAATTAATTTTCCCTTTTTAAAGAAGGGCTTTTGATATATCAAACATCATATTTCAGATTTTTGTCATTATGATAAGCACCTGAAGCAACAATTTCATGAAGAGGAAAGGCACATGTGACATACAGATTTGGAGGTTCAAAGAATTGTCATCTGCACTGGCTCCCAATGATGGTGGGTCACTAGGTGGCCAATGAAGACATGTAGGACAGGAATTTCTAAGGCATCAAAGAATCATATTAGGGACTTTGGTAGAGTGATGAAGAGGATGAGAAGGCCTGCATTTCTTTTTGAGGACATTCTACCTATGACCTATGAATGTACAATAAGATTCCACCTACAGAGGTTATAAATTGTATCCTGTCACTTGGGGACCAAGCCTTTAGCATAGGTACCTTAAGGAGACACATAATTTAAGCACATTTGAACCATAGGACAGAGAATGGCTTGGTTTAAGACGTCAGTTTGAAGTTAAATGCTGACATCTCCAATGAGTAGCTTCATGTGAATATGATTTTAATAAGTTCTCTCTATTATATCTTCAACCATTTTCCACAGTTGCACCAAGAATGCAATTGTAGCCTAGGTCCAAGCTATAAAGCCATCTATGTTTTCCCCTTTCGCTTTGGTCAATTTACTACCTCAAACTTCTACCTGGTTTTGGGTTAGGTCTATAAATTTAAACATATATACTAAATAGTACAAAATATTTTTTCATTGTCACAAAATAATTTTACCCAAATCATATGCACATATATCTATTTCTATGTTGATATCTATTATATATATAATATATATACATATATATATATAATTGTGTAGAGATAATGTATTTTACAGTAAATATGTTTATTTTTCTATTTTATAGATATTTTTTGACACAGAGTCTCACTTCATAGTTCAGACTTCTGGCTAAAAATTCATGATAATCCTCATTTCTCAGCATCCTTCACATTAAAATTATAGGTATGAGTCACCATTTCCAGCTTGAAACTTTCAGGTTTCAGCAGCAAGATCAAAATGTATGTGATTTTAATATTTGTAATGTACTTTTCCAAGTAATAACTGTTAGCAGTATCTCATTACACAGCTCTGCCACGGTTATCTAAATGCTGCAAGATGGTACAGCAAATGCAGCAGAGATTCTATTGTTAGTCACAGGATGTTTTGTTTCTCAATGCCGAGAGGATTGAGAAAGCTAAATTACGTTTTCTTTCTAAAAATATTTTAATACAAATAGGGAATTGGGTTAGTATGCTGTACGATTCTTATTTGAATTTCCTTATGCCTAAGGCATGAAGTACTTAGTTTCTGGTAGGTCACTGAATCATCTTAGAATCATGGCAGATGTTTATTAGTCATGCTTCACAGTTTTTGTCTCAATCACAGTCTAGCTGCAGAGCCCGAAGTGAAGATCTCACAGCAATTGATGGTGAGGACATTGCTGAAGATCTGTATGTGATTTCAGTCATAAGACCTCTGGTATCTTTTATTTATTTCCATTAGCTATTTAATGAAGAAATGTATCCTTAGAGTCAGAAAAGTCATAATATTTCATATGATTTAATATTAGATTTTCCATCTTTCTTAAAAGCATTGGGATATAGGATATGCTTGGTTTGGGTGATAGTAACTATCAGATAGAAGAAGAAACTATGGGCACAAAAGTGATTGGTAAGGTAAGTTTAGCATGAAAGCATTCAGGGTATTTTCACATTGTATTCTATAGGCAATGAATAGGTGTTTCCAGACAGTGTAAGTAAGTTTTTGTAAGAAAATAATTTCCTGGTAAATAAAACTTTGGATTGGATCAAGCTAAGACTATTTTTCCTGAGAAGCAATCTCGTAAGGAATAAATGATACACTTAAAAATCACTTTGGTAAATTTTCTTCACTTCATTCCACCAAGCAGAGCTAAAATCCCAGAACCTTATATATAATATGATCACAAAAGGACTCTGAATGTTGGAAGAGGTAACCAGTCAGGAGACCAAGAAATGATAGAGTTTTCATTTCACCTCAGAAATGTCATAATTTGAGCTGAAATGCCAGCAGCTTGTAATACCATGGAGAGAGAGATATCAAAGGAGAATACACATAAGTCATTACTTCTTCTTAATTAAATCTCTTTTATTAATAAATTCTATGCTGCAAACGTTAAGCCTCTTCGAACATTATTTTCTCTTTGCTGTTATAATGAGTTACCACAGCATTTGTGGTTTCAAACAAGAGAGTGATTTTTTTTTTCTCTCTCAGTCCTGGAGGCTGGAAGATGAAATGGATTGTCGGGGCAGAGATCCTTCTCTCTAGAGCAGAGGGTCTCAATCTGTCTGTTATGACCCCTATGGGGTCACATATCAGATATTCTGCCTACAGATATTTACACTATGATTGTTCTATTAGGTTATATAGCATTATGATAAAAGTAGCAAAATAGTAGTAGCAGTACATTATAAAGTAGTAACAGAGTAATTCTATGGTTGAGGGTTTCCACAATATGAAAAATTGTAGAGTCATAGCATTAGGAACCACTGCTCTAGAGGAAAATCCTTTTCTTGCCGCTACAGGTTTTCTGTATGACTTGCAGTCATCTTTCTCTTTCCCTGCACTTGTGTGTTTGCATGTGTATGTGTGTGCCTGTGTGCGTGTGTTTTCTGTCTCTCTCCCACAGTCACATGGTTTTTTTCCCCATTGTTTACTCCATCTCTTATTTGACTCTGGCTTTTCTATCACTCTCTAAAGAACCATTGTCACTATTCATTCTGCATTTTCTGTGTTAGTTGCTTTTCTGTTGCTGTGATAAAACACAATCACTAAGAGGGATTCACGGAAGAAAGAATATGTTGACTCATGGATAAGTTGAGGAAAGAGCATGGCAACCTGAGTTGGAAGCTGAGAAATCAGTAATTTTTAGGGGCAAAGACAAATCAGAGAGCAAACTGACAATTGGGCAAGCTTATTGACGACCAAGCAACTCTCAATGATGTATTTCTTCCAGCAAGGCTGCATTACCTCTTAAGCCTCCTCAAATAGTATCACCACCTAAGAGCCAAAGGTTCAGTTACTGAAAGCCATTGGTGACATGTCTCATTCAAACCACCACATCCATGTAACAGTCTAGTAAAATATCACATCTCAGGATCTCTAACTTAAGTGTACTCACAAAGTTCCTTTGTCATACAATGTATTATGCACTTTTGTATTGGGTATTGGAACATGAATGTCTTTTGGGTACCATTGCTTTGTTTATCAAATATAGCATTTGCTCTTTTTGGATTCTGTAATTCTATCTTGTCTTGTTTTTATTACTTGAATGTGTGGCTATTTCTTTTTAATACTCCTTTCCAATTTAATACCATCCCCTTTTTAATTACTGAGACTACTTAGGCTTTTTTTTTTTTTTCTTGACAGTTGGGATCATTCTCAAGGGGGAAGCTAGAAATGTCTGTTACAAGTTTTATTAGGTGATTGAATTTTTACACAAATTACTGGAAGACATCTCAAATTTTACTGTGCTCCAACCTTTGCACCATTTATTAATGCCACATTCCTATGACCTCTGCCAAAGTGAAAGGAAGAGTCACGTGTGAATTTTTATCTCCCCAAATAAATAAATGTACAAATTAAATTAACTTCAATGCCCTTATAATTACCCTCCCACTTGCACAGACAGTCCTCAACGTGGGCCACTCTTTTTTCAGTTCCATAGATTTTGACATCAGACTACAAACAGCCTGTACTCTAGGATGGCTCCCCTTTAAGCCATTCTCCACATGGCAGCTAGGCTAATGGCCTCTAAGCATCCTCATCCGTCCTTTGTAAACAGAAAACAGAATCACCCCACACCTACCCAAAGCCCCATAGTCTCTTTATGGATGTTTGGATGAAATGAAAGTACTTTCAAAACAAGGTATAAAGTTCCTGCACACTGAGTTATAGAGGCTCTTGGCTTCCCCTTCAACCTGCCTCGCAGTTGCTCTTTATATCCTAGGGTGTGCTTCCTCCTTCTCGGGACTCTTCCACATGCAGTTAGTGTGATTCCCTGCCTGGAAGTTGATTTTCTCAGCTTCTTATCTAACTGCTGTTCTCTTGTAGGTTCCTGTCCTCTCCCGTGAGTTCAGGTTAAATGTCCTGTAATACATTTTGTAACAAACAGGAGTCCCCTCCCTCTAAAGTCTGGTTGAAGCCGTTCCCTATCTTAGAAGTAGGTATTCCAGCAAAAACGACAATGTTTCCTGGGGAAGTTGCCAAAGTAAAAGGAATTGTATATTCTAGGTAGGCTGTATAAAAGACACAAAAACCTGGAATTTCATTTACAAACTGTAAGCCAAATTGGGTGGATTTTATGCTCTTCTAATTTACGTTCCAGTCATAAACCACGTGATACTTCCTGAGTCTTACCCAGTGTGCTTTGCTCCACCAGACTGTTCTCAAGGTGCATTCTCTCAGCCATGTGCTCCTGGTCCATCTAGTCTAATGGAGACCCATGCTTTTTCCATCTTCTTCCTCCTTCTCTCTCTCCTCTCTCCTGGTCCCTACCTGCGACCTCCCACCCCAGGAACCAGAGCCTCACCGATCTCTATTCTCCCCAGTAGTTTGCTGTCAGAGTAAAACGGAGCAAAGTTTACACATCATTTGGTGTACTTGAGAAAGTGTTTGTCTAGACTGCAACCAAATATTGGGAGCCAGTATATAGCATTCGAATACAAAGCAGCGCCGGACTAACCCCCAACATGCCAACATAAAGATGATAATCCTTTTATAAGCAGATACTTCCTGTGAAAATAACCACGAAGCAAATTTAAGGCCTGAAGGCCTAGGACCTTTGTTTTCTGTTTTTTTCTGTTTGTTTTTGTTTTTTGTTTTTTTTTGAGGCAGGGTTTCTCTGTATAGCCCTGACTGTCCTGGAACTCACTTTGTAGACCGGGCTGGCCTTGAATTCAGAAATCTGCCTGCCTGTGTCTCCCAAGTGCTGGGATTAAAAGCATGGGTCACCCCGCCCGACCCTAGGACCTTTGTTTGGGCTCAATTCATCTCCAAGATACTTTCTGGGAATCTCATAATCAAGACTATTAATTCTGTTTGAAACGGAGACATCGTAACTTCCTGCATCCCTGTGATCTGGAGTTTTAATTGATAAGATACAATCCTGTCCAGTGCTGATCATGAATCACACTGAAATGTCATTTAAATTCCTTAGCAACCAATTGAGCACAGTAACTTCCTACCTGTGACGAGTGTAAAGACAATAACATGTGACAATGTGATGATCCTCTGAGAAAGCCGCATCCATGCTTTGGGTGTGTGTCTTTCTTTTTGAGCAGCTCTCCTGCCTTTAACCTTATGCCTATAATCTATATTAAAATCTTTTTAAATAAACTCCAACTCTGATTTATACTGGCTTATATTTAATTTTTTTTTTCATCAAAGCTAAGAGTTGTCTAGTTGCCTGTGTAGAGGTCTTTGACAAAAGCTGCTCAGGAGGCATCAGGCAAAATTGTGGAGCTCTGTTTCCATCCCTGCCACTACCGACATATCCAAGGTGGGCGTGGAATGGGAATAGCCCACAGCCTCATATGTTTAAATGTCTGGGTTCTAAGTTGGTGGACTGTTTAGGGAAGAATTAAGAGGTGTGGCCTTGTCAGAAGAGATGGATCACTGGAGGTGGGTTGAGATTTCAAAAGCCATGCCAGGCCCAGCCTCCCTCCCTCCGTCCCTCCCTCCCTCCCTCTCTTCTTCCTTCCTTCCTTCCTTCCTTCCTTCCTTCCTTCCTTCCTTCCTTCCTTCCCCTCTTTCTTCCCACTGCCTTCAGATCATGATATAAAACTGTCAGCTACTGCTCCAGTGCCATGCCTGTCTTCTTCCCACCATGAGAATAATGAAAAAATGGACAAACTCTATAAAACTGTAAGCAAGCATCCAATGAAATGATGTCTTCTATATGTTGACTGCTTCATGGTGTCTCTTCATAACAATAGAACATTACCTAAGACATCTACTTAGACTCAACTACCCTCATGTTCTAATTTCCCATAGCACTAAACTACAAGCACCTTGAGGGCCAACACAATGTTTATATCGTAGATTCTTAATAGTTATTTAATAAAAGATACAAAATTATATTATTTTATTAAACAAAAATTAAGTGTGAAGGGCTGAAAATTATATTTTTCTTTGAAAAAATAGAAATTTTTTTTGGTGAATAGCTCATTTTTTTAAGAGATCAAGAGAGAGAAACAGCAGTCTCTAATATGTCAAAGATACACTTAAATTAAAAAATTGTCTTTGAAGAAATGGAGTATTAAATGATGTGTTTAATTGACAATATGCATTAATCTCTAAACAAGTCACTGATATGTGTAACAGAAAAATATTTTTTAATATTTGTATCATACCATTTAAAACAATAAAATCCATGATTTTTCATAATTAACAAACATTTTGACTTGCTGATTATGTCAATGTGACTACATGTAAGTTGAGTGTCAAACATCCATTAAACTTACTTTTCCTTAAGTACAGTCTGAGAAGGGCCATTGTTATACCCACTGATTCCTTAATGACAGTTTTTATAAAAGGCTTACATTTTGTGTCTTTATTTTAATTTCAGTCTCACGTCCTTTTCCTTTTGCTGTGATAAGATACCCTGATCAAAGCAAGTCATGGAAGAGATGGTTTATTTTAGCTCATAATTCTGGGGTATAGGGCATGGCAGAGGAGTCAAGGCAGCAATAGCCTGAAGCAGCTGGTCAAATTGTGCTGCAATCAGCAAGCAGCGAACAGGGAACACCTGTACTCAGATTCTGTGCTCTTCTTTATCCAACCCAAGATCTATGCTCAAGTAATGGTCAGGTCCACAGTTAAAATGGGTCTTCCCAGATGAAATAATCCAGTCAAGATAACTGCTCACAGACATTCTTAGGGCCTAACCCGAATCCAGAGACCTTCACAGGTCTGCCTGGAGGCCTGTCCTCTAAGTGATTCTAGATTCTGTCCTGTTGACAATCAACACTAACTGTTGCAGTATCCTTGATTCACAAGTCTTTGACTCATTGCAAAGATTTCTGAGCAAAATGTGAATGTTCTAAATAATCTGAAAATAGTGTGCATGTTGAAACTGTTAAGTCATGAACATCTGTGTTTTTAAAGTTCTCCATTTTCCTTGATTTGGAGTTTCGAATGAAAGATATTAAGTTTCTAATTCAAAACGAGAAACTATAGAAAAAATGCTGCAATGTAGAATCTGTTCAAAAACAGTAATTATTCTCAAAACCATGTTATACACACACAAACACACATATATCCCAACTGCTTTCAGATGATGGATTTATTTTTTTTTTTCTGTAATTCCGTATTCTTTCCCCACACTGTCAGAGTTGGATTGTTTCCGTGAGGCAAGAAAGAAATATAGGGTTCCTGTCAATCCCAAAAATGATACTTCAAGGAAGAGAATTATATTGACCCCTCAGAACTTCTTTCTTTACTATGACTTTTCTCTTTCTTAAGTAAATACAAAAAAAAGAGTGTGTATGTGTGTGTTTGTGTGTGTGTGTGTGTTTGTGTGTGCACACACATTCATGCTCCTCACTGGTTTTTGATTATACATTTAAGATCAACATTCTTCATATATGTTAAATAGTGCTCTGAAGAACACTCCTTTTTTAAATGACAATCACACAACCTTATAAGTATGCAAACCAGAATTAGAATTTGCAGAAGTAGGGTAAGAGGAAAATGAATAGAAGAATGCAAGAAAGAAAAACGTTCTAGGAAACTAAAAAGCCTAGAGAAATTAATTTGACTTGATAGCAGAGAGGAAAGGCATTAGAGGTTTAATCCAAACCTGTGCTACCAATCTTAACCAAGTAGCTTCCAGTTCTAAAAATAGTTTACTCAAAACTATTAAAAAAAATGTTTGGTTCCCCAAGAGATTCACTAGTGGTGACAGCTTCCCATTACAGCGAGTACTGCATTTCTGACATATTTTGAGTCAAAATATCAAGGGGAGAAGAAATGAAAACCATGATTTTCCCCTGAGAGGCAGTAAGGCTTTTGTACAATTCAGAGGTAATAGTCAGGGATATGAATTCTTCCAGCTTTGTTTATAAGAGTATCGAGAAAACAACAGAACAAACAGTCCATTGAGCAAATGTAGATCTCCTCATCTCTGTCTGTGTTTGACCTTTAACATCTGGACTATGGTAGCTGTGATTATTTTGGAGGTAATTGTATATATTAAATAAAAGATAATCAAGAATGCATCCAAATAGATGAGAAATAGGAAACAAATGCTTAGAATGTTAATAAATGCTAAAAGATTGAATAATGGTACCAGACCCTGTTGATGATATTTTGGTTAAATATCAAAGTTTTCTTATAGTTCGAAATGATCAGGACAAATATCTTTAAAATGTCACTCATGACAGCTTTGTGAAACTGTGTGAACTCATTGTCCTTGAGAAATGTTAAACATGGATGGCTCTCAAGAAAGTGAATGCAATTCTCTTGAATTTAATAAGAACTTTTTGATGATTTTTTTTAAAGCTAAATGCATCCCCACAGGGAGGCCACACATTCTTAACGTGAAAGCAAGTAAAAGGAACATGCCAGATTATCTCTGAAAAGAAAAGGAACTCACAAATCAGGATATATATGCATTAAAAAAAGGTAACCAAAGAGTCAGACACTGGTGACAAGAATAATGTGAAAGCTCTCTGTGTCATTTTCTTAGAACACATGAGGGATTATGTGGTTATATGTTTGACAGCTATGAAACCAACACACTTTTTTGGGTTGATATTATTATTTATATAACACTTGTTTTGTTGAAAATAATTTGTAATACAATATATTCTGAGCATGGTTTTTTCCCTTCCCATTCCTCCCAAATTCTCCCCACTACCTTACCTCCCCAACACTATACCTTTTTTGTCTCTTTCTTTAGAAAACAGTGAGGGAAAGGAAAAAAAAAACAGAATAAAAAACTGAAAAGGAAAACCCAGAAACACACACACACATACACCACAAAATCAGAAACCATAATATACAAGCAAAAGACAAGTAAGTCAAAATATGCCCAAACATTCTCCCCTATATTCATAGCAGCCTTATTTATAATAACCAGAGGCTGGAAACAACCCAGATGGCCCTCAACAAAGGAATGGATACAGAAAATGTGGTTCATTTACACAATGGAGTACTACTCAGCTATTAAAAACAACAACTTCATGAAATTCACATGCAAATGGATGGAACTAGAAAATATCATCCTGAATGAGGTAACCCAGTCACAAAAGAACACACATGGTATGTACTCACTGATAAGTGGATATTAGCTGTAAAGCTCGGAATACCCACGATACAACTCACAGACCATATGAAGCTCAAGAAGAAGGAAGACCAAAGTGTGGAAGTTTAAGTTCTACTTAGAAGAGGGAACAAAATAATCAAGAGCGGTAGAGGGAGGGAGGGATCTGGGAAGGAGAGAGGAGGGGGAGGAAAGGGGGGCAGGATCAGGTGTGGGAGGAGACAGGGGAGAAGTCCAGAGGGTCAGGAATTTGAACAGAGATGTGTAGCAGTAGGGAATGGGGAACTGGGGGTAGCCACTAGAAAGCCCAAGATACCAGAAAAGCTAGATGCTCCCAGGAACCAACGAGGATGCCATTAGTCTAAACACCCAACAAAGGCAGAGAGAACTTGTAGAGGCCATGTCTGGAGGTTAGGGGGATGGGAACACCTACCCATCTCAAAAATATTAACCTAGAATTCCTAGTGTCTAAAGGAAATGGAGGGACAAAGAGTGGAGTAGAGACTAAAGAAAAGACCATCCAGACACCGCCCCACCTAGGGATCCATCCCATATATAGTCACCAAACCTAGACACTATTGTGGATGCCAAAAAGTGCTTGCTGTCAGGAGCCTGTTATAGCGGTGTCCTGAGAGGCTCTGCCAGAGCCTGACAAACACAGAGAAGATGATCTGGGTTGCCAAGCATGGGAATAATGGGTCTCTGTGCCAACACTTTCATTAGGATGAACACACAGAGAATGTGCAACTGGCCCTGATGCTGAACCTAGCAATGGAGGAGTTAGAGAAAGAACTAAAAGAGCTGAAGGGGAAGGGGTTTGCAGCCCCATAGGAAGAACAACAATATCAACCAAACAGATCCCCCAGAGCTCCCAGTGATTAACCACCAACCAAAGAGTACACATGGAGGGACCCATGGCTCCAGTTGCATATGTAGCAGAGGCATTGTCTGGAATCAGCTCAACTACTCCATGCTCAGTGAGATATGTAGTATGTATTCAGCAATAGAACCTTACCATCAATTTGTGGAAAGTAACCCGTAAGTTCGGCAATAGCCTGAGATGTTTAGGGATTCCCATGAGATCCCTTAGGCCCCAAATTTAACTAGATATAACCAATTCCCAGCACAGGATATTTAACTTGGCAGTGAAAGGTGTGTAGTTGGGGCATTTTCTGCCCCATTATTTCATGAATCCATTTAGATTTCTTCCATGTGTGTATGTATTTTAAGAAGCTTCTATACCAGGTTAGAACTAGGTAGGTTTCCATATGAGTAGAATCTTTTTCCCAGAAATGGTACAATATTATAGAAACTGGCTGAAAATAGTACATACTAGCAGACAACATTGTAGACAAACAAGGTAGGAGTAGACAGGAAAAGGCAGAGGTCACAGCCTGCACCAAGAGCCTTTCGATAGACTGCTGAATGGACTGGATCTGCTGCTTTAGTTGAGGACCTTCTTTGATGGTCAAAACAGGCGATGACTGGTCTGGAGACGCCACAGGCCCATCCTAAAGCCTGCTTGGAGCACTCAAATGCATATGGCACATTCTTGTCTTCGCACAGCAGAGGGAGTGAGGTACAGGATGATCTCCAAGGTCTCAGTGTCTGCTGCCATCACAATGAACCCAAAGATGTCTCTGTTGAGGGTTTTGGTGGCTTCACTGGCTCCTTTTGAAGCTGCTCGTAGTCACATGACTGCTCAACAAAGTCCAGCAGCTGCTTGGTGAGGTGGGCATCTGTGAGGGGATAGGCCTTTGGGTTTACATCAGGCTCTGTCATGGCTGCGGTGCACTGGCCTTCCTGCAACTCGACAACAGACGGGAGTAGAATTCTTCTCTTTCTTTCTTTCTTTCTTTCTTTCTTTCTTTCTTTCTTTCTTTCTTTCTTTCTTTCTTTCTTTCTTTCTTTCTTCCTTCCTTCCTTCCTTCCTTCCTTCCTTCCTTCCTTCCTTCCTTTCTTTCTTTCTTTCTTTCTTTCTTTCTTTCTTTTTGATATTTACTTTATTTTCATTTCAATTCAAATATTGTCCCCTTTCCTGGTTTCCCCTCAGAAAACCTCTCATCCCCTCCCCCTGCTCACCATAATACTACCTGAGGACCCCCCTAATACCACTCCTGGCCATATACCCAGAAAGTGCTCCAACATGTAATAAGGACACATGTGGGGAGCCGCCCTTGCAATCGCCATTTCAAGATGGCGCTGATATCCGGTGTTCTGACTGGTAAACAAGTAGTCAGCGCATGTGCTGGGGTATTTTTCCATTCCTTGTGCCCTGCCTGTCCCATGGCGTCAGCTGGGCTGATAGTGAGCAACCAGTCAGGGTAAAATATGTATCCAACTGCTCTTGTGGTCTATAAAAGGGACGGGTTTCCTGTGTTCTGGGTCTCCTCCTCCCCAGAAGCTGATCATCTATCTCTTGAGATGTATTAAAGCTTAAGCTGCAGAAGGATCCGATTGTGTCCTGTGTGTGTGTCCTCGCCGGCGAGACTCCTTATCACACAGACAGACACATTCTCCACCAACCCACCTACACTCACTTCCTGGCCCTACACTGGAACACCAGACCTAGGGCCTCTCCTCCCATTGATGATCAACTAGGCCATCCTCTGTTACATATGAGTCTGAGTAGAATTTTTAAATGGTACTTAGTGTTAGTTGACCCTCCTCATATTTCCTCCCTCAATCTTTTTTCACTCCCTCTCCATTGACTTCTCCTGCTCAAGTCTCTCCCTTGTCTCTCTACATATTTTGTTTCCCCTTCCTTGAGAGAACCTTCCCTCCCTTCTATTCCCCTACTTTATACCTATTCTCTATAGTTATAGAGACCGTAGTGTACTTATCAAAGGTAATGTACACAGGTAAAGTAATAAATACCACATTTTTCTGGTCTGGTTTACCTCACACAGGATAATTTATCTGCAAATCTCACAATTTCTTCTTTTAACAACACCTGAATAATTCATATTGTGGAAATGCACCACATAATTTTAAAGTATTCATCTGCTAGTGGATATATTTGTTTGATATTTTTGGCTATTATGAGCAGAATAAAGATGAACATAGATGAGCAAGTATCTTTGTAGTAGGATGAACATCCTATGTATGTGTATATGACTAAGAGTGGTATAGCTAGATTTTGAGGTAGAGCTATTACCAGCGTCTTGAGGAACTGCCACACTGATTCCCATAGTTGTACAAGTTTGCACACCCACCAGCAATGGATGAGTGTTCCCTACTTTGAATCCCTGACAACATGAACTGTAATTTCTTTTATTGACCTTGGCCATTCTGACTGGTGTAATACGAAATTTCAAAGCAGTTTTAGTTTGCATTTCCCTGATAACAGAGGACATTGAATATTTGTTTAAGTGCTCCTCAGCTATTTGACTTCCATTTGAAGACTCTGCTTAATTTTGCACACCATTTATAAATTAAATGATTTGTTTTATTGATGTTCAGTAATATAAAGTTCTTTATATATTTTAGATATTAAAATGTTATCAGTTGTGTAGTTGGGAAAGATCTTTTCCTATTCTGTAGAATGCCACTTTTTCTTTTGCCATGAAGAAGCTTTTCAGTTTCAGAGGTCCAATTTATTTCCTATTGATATTAGTGCCTGCATTTTTGTGTTTTGATCAGTATTTTTCTGTGGCAATGATTCAAGAGTATTCGTTACTTTCTTTTCTGTTGGATTCAGTGTACCTGGCCTTAAGGGGAGGTCCTCTCCTATTTGAAGTTGAGTCTTGTACAAGGTAATAATCATGAGTTTATTTGTATTCTTCTATATTATAGCCATTTGATTTGGCTAGCACCACTTGTTGAACATTCTGCCTTTTTCCCAGATGTATTTCTGTCTACCTTTCCCTTTTTAATCAGATGTTCAATAGTGCATGGAGTTATGTCATGGACTTTAATTCTATGGAGCAATCTGCCAGTTTTATTATAATACCATACTGTTTTCATTACTATAGCTCTGTAGTATAAGTTGTAGTACAAATTCTCATCATTATGGTTGGTCTTGGTGCAATGGTTCCCAGAGGATTTCCTTCCTTTTGAATTATCTCAGCACCTTTTGTTTAGATTGTGAATACATTGAAAGATTTAACATCACCTTCTTCTTGTCAATATCATGCACAGTCCTGAGGTGTTTTTAAACCACACAAATCAAAGCCTGAACAAAATCTATCTCAAACCTCCATTTTGATGTTCTTTCTACATCCTTGAATGAATTTGTTCATTTCAGAAAATAAATGGAGAATCAAGTTAGCATGCCTGTGTTTCCAGTATAAACAATCAAAGGCATTAATCTGTTTTCATCTTACTAAAAATGCATTTATCCTGTTCTTTTCTCCATCATGGAAATAACAGCCTAGAACTATAGCTCTATGGAATATTGATCTTAACTTAGGATATGAACATAGCTTTGAAAATATTGCCAATTCTAACTATTTTGGAAATAAGGAATAAAAATACCACTTTGAAGGACATTGAGGTTGTCTGCATCATAACAATTTCTAATCTCTTAATATATTGTACCTAATTAAATCACCAACTAGACACATCCTGTTTATAGCTCCTCTGAATTAAAATAAATTAAGTCAGAAAGGAAATACAAGCTAATTGGCCTTAGATAAGTTGTTATACTGTTACTACAACAGTTCTCTTGGAATTTAGTAATCATAATTATGCAAATCTTAATTAGGTAATTATTGCTTTGCAGTTTTTTTTCCTAAAGGGGGGAAATCCATTGGCACAATCAACCATAGCATGCTGTGTCAGAAACTTTACATCAGAAAAGAATTTCAAAATTAGTGTGAGATGTGTTTTTTGATTTAAAAGAATATAATTCTTGAAACATCTAGAGCTTCTATATTCTCTCTTTGTAGTGGTCAAGTGATGCTCTGGTTTGTAAGACTGAAGGAGGGAGACAAGTCAACATGTGTGGGTATTTTCCCATCTGTGTAGACTCTAGATGAAAGATGCTCATGAATCTTTGTTTCTTCTACGAAGACACTTGAATACATTTTCTTCTTAGCCCATCAAATATTGAGTTTAGGCAGTTTATTTTTTCTTTTTATATAAAAGAACTAACCATCAAAGAGAAGATCAGTGCTCTACACAGTGTCCTGTGCATTCTCTGAAATTTATATAATCTGCAAAGACAGAAGTCTGCACATCCATAGAGACATAGAACTGAAGAGGGCACCAAAGTACTCACAAAAGCAATGGCACTTGTTTCAGGAAATAAGTGCAACAAGCCAGGAAGGTAGCCCAGCAAGACTGAGTTTACTGAGCTGAGAAGATGATCTGGGTGGCCGAGCATGGGAATGGTGGATCTCTGTGCCAACACTTTCATTAGGATGAACAAAGAGAATGAGCAACCGGCTCTGATGCTGAACCTAGCAAGACGAATGCATTCTCTTGGGAAGAGACTTCTGGGCTAAGGCATTTACTTTTAATTTGCTATAAATATAATGCAAATCAGACTTTCTGCCTTCCCAGTTCCTTAATTGATATAAATGGATAAATATTTCATATATCCATTCTAACTCACATTTTGACTATTGATAAATTGTATTTTGGTCGATGGGCATATATCCACTATACTTTGGCTACAGTTATATCACTCCTGGATGACACCTGTGCTCCAAGAAGCCAAAATGTCTTCTTGGCTACAGCAGAAGACTCTAAATGACAATGGAACTTTATCCTTGCTAAACTTTTAAATGTACTTCTTGGTATTGAAGGAACATGTCACTCATTAGCCCAGGCTGCCTTTGAACTCATTGTGTAGTCCAGGCTTTACTCAGCTCACAGGAATCCTTTCTGCCTCAGCCTTCCAAGTGCTAGGATTACAGGAGTGAGTGAGCACCACCCCTCTAGCCTGCTGATTTTCTGATGCTCCCTAATTTACCTGATCTTGTACTTCTGTTCATTTGGGTTTTTTTAGAAATCACTTATAAATTTCATTCTTTTTTCTTTCTTACTCCCTCCCTCCCTTTCTTCCATTCTCTCTCTTTCTTTCTCGGTCTCCATCTCCAACTTTGTCTCAGTCCCTGTCTCTCTGTCTCTGTCTCTGTCTCTGTCTCTGTCTCTGTCTCTGTCTCTGTCTCTCTCTCTCTCTGTGTCTCCTCTTCTTTTCCTTGGAGATATAGGCTTTTCTGGCTTCAAATGCAGCCTGTAGCTCAAGCTGGATTAGAACTCTCAATTCTTATGCTTCAGCTTCCCAGGTATTGGCAAAATGAGCAGGCATGCATCACTGTACTTGCCTACATATTTTTATTTCTTAATTGAAATTTTCACATACTATACTTCATTACAGCTTCCCCTGTCTCTATTCTTCTGAGTTTCTCCCCAACTTCTTTCTAGAGAAAACACCCAAGGAGCTGAAGGGGCCTGCAACCATATAGGTGGAACAACAATATGAACTAACCAGTACACCCAACTTCTTTCTAATCCAGATCCACTCCCTTTCTGTTTCTTATTACAAAACAAACAGACATCTAAGGGATAATAAAATAACACACAATAATACAAAACAAAACAGAAACCATTGAAATTGGACAAACAGAAGAAAATAAAAACCCAAGAAGGCCCACGAATCAGAGTTCCATTAGTTCGCATACTCAGGAGTCCCATAAAATCACTAAACTAGAAACCATAATACATATCAAAGGACCTGGTGCAGACTAGTGTAGGCTCTGTGCATATGGCCTCAGTTTCTGTGAGTTCATATGAAATTTGATCATGTTGATTTAGAGGGCCTAGTTTTCTTGGTGTCCTCTCTCCCTTATACTGCAGTGTTTGTGAATTTTTTTTTTTTTTTTTTACCTTGACTATTTTATTTTCTTTTCTAGGTAGAAACTTTTTCTGTTTGGTGACAGATGTCAGAATTTTTTCTTTTGTTCAATAATAAACTGACCTGCTACAAAAGAGATTTGGTGTTTGTGATCTATATTTGTGAGTCCATGTTTATTTGAATCCATGGCCAAAGGTATAGAAAGAATACTGGAAATTAGCTAAAAGTCTCTGTGTTTTCAATTATAACAAGACTTTATCTCTTATTGTGCATTTGAGATATAGCTTTATCTCTGGGGAATAAGTTAATTCGATATAAAAATCTTTTTAAGATAAGGAATGTTATTTTGATTGTATACATGAAACTCATATGAAATCCTAATACAAGGGACCATAAGAACTGGTAAAAAATCAGCTTAGAAAATTATATAATGGATATAACACACTTAAAATATTTTTCAATGGTAATGCCCCTTTAAACTTGCATTTATGTGTTCATACACACACATATGTGTATACACACACACACACACACACATTTCACATCACAGTTTCTATAATTAAAGTAGATTCTTGACAAGTCTGACTGGATTGACAATTTTCTATTAAAACACCTGTATGTTTTCTTCTGTCTTTTATCTTTGTGAGTTTATTAAAACTTCTTATACTAATATGCTCATCAGAAAGGTAACATTATTCCCACAAATTTAAAGAATTAAAATAACAAGATGTGTTTAACTAAATTAAGAAATACTCTTAACAATTTAATATTAGCAGTAATTATCTTCCAGATGTGATAAGTGAACTATAATTTTCAGGACCTTTAGTAAATTAAAGATTTCAAACTTATATTAAATCATGTTATTAAAAACTAATCTTTCTAAGTTTCTTTTTAGCCACCTGGCTTTTATAATCTCAGAAGGTGCTATGGAGGGTTCTGTGGGACAAAGACATTATTGATTTTATCTAGTTGGAAATCCTCTGAACTATGAGACCGATGTGACAGGATGATGTACCCAACTGTTTAATACCAACAGTACTATTATTGGTGAGTGAACAATTGATTTCTGATTGTATTTGACACCCATTCTACGGGAGGAAAATTATGTCTAATAATGTAAATCTTTTCAAAACTCTGTGGTTGGGGGTCATTAAGTCCTAAGGTAAGTTGAACACTGTTTGGTTTTTCTAAGTTGACATAGCATCAAACTGCCCTTTAGATACTTGTGGTTACATGCATTGACAAATGTTACTCATGGGGTTAATTGGAGAAGCCTCTTTCTAGTGAATGGTGGTAAGTATAGAAATTCAAGGTTGCACAAGTAGAGGAGGCATTGAAGGAATGCCAGAGCCAGAATATAGGGAGAAGGGATGTGAGATTCCATCATCTTGTCAATACCCAGTCAATTGCAACCATGAGCTGTCAACAAGTTCTAATGAAGGCATTGGGTTTAGACAAGGATGGGACTCTTAGTATCCAGGCATTGGTGAATGAATGGCTCAGGAGATCCCAACCTGACACTGCTGGACTATTTGCTACTGATGGATTCAGAACCCACTAGTTCCAGTGAATTGCTCCAATCCAGTGGTCACACAGATGGGCCTGGTCAAAGTAAGTGAGTCACAAAACAAGCCTACAAGTCATGAAACTGAGACAGGGACTCAGAGCAGGTTGTTATCTATGATGAAGGAAGATAAGACGATGCACAGGAGAGAATGCTCTGGCATTACATAATTGGCAAAGAACAAATCAATAAAGAATAAAAAATATCCTGCACACACATGACTATAATAAGTCAACTTGCAGGAATGATTAGTGAGATTGATTAATACCCAATGCGTCAGAGCAATGTCTTGATTTTCTTAATTAATTTTTTCATAATGAACACAGTTTTGGAATAACTTCTGTGTAAAAAACTTTAGGCGAAGTTCATTGGCAAAGTGGCCAAGACTGTTGACCGATTGCCAATAAGATGAGCTTGTATAACTTCACAGATTCTGTTCTTTTACCAAAAATAATCAAGAGAAGTTGAATTGGAAAGAAAATTAAAAATGCTAGAGAAAACATATTTTAAACGCTTTTTGCCACAGTAAACTAACAAATATTCAAGGAAACAATTATATCTACTTTTATTTAAGCATTATGCAACATACAAATGTATTTATCAGTAAATGGTATTTCCTAATATGTACAATTTTAATTTTTTTCAAATCAACTTAAATATAAAAAATAATTTGTTTTTTTCCTTAAAATAGATAATCTTTTGGAGCTTGGGAAAGAACTTGGGTTGTAAGTTTGTGCCTTTTGAGAACCTGGGTTTGTTCCTCAGAATCTATGTTTAAAACAAAACAAATAAAATACAGATTTGTGGCCATGAGCACCAGCAAGGCAGAATCAGACAGATCCTGGGGCTATGTGGCTGAACATCTTGATCTTCTTGACAAATCCCAGGTCTTTGAGAGACTGTGACTTACAAATACAAAGGACAAAAGTGGTCAGTGCCTGAGAAAATACAATCATGATTGCTCTGTGGGCTCTCTATGCATGCTCATATAGGCACACCATGAACCACCTTATACATGTAGCTCTTATACATATATACAAACATGCATATGCACCTACACCCAAAAGACAATTTTCAATGGTTGAATAAATAATATGTAGATAGGGTAGAGCACCAAATGTTTTGTTATCTTCTAATCTAGATATACATACAAATTTAATATATTTAATGTTAATAAATTTAATATTTTAAATATATACTATAGATGCATACATATGTAAGTACTACAGATGTATATGCTCTAGTGTGTTATTTATCTGTATTACAAGGTTATTGTCTCTGTATGTGGCATATTCTCTGATGTGTCACTCAGATCCCCTTTTAGGCACAAATAAGTTATTCATATGGGACCTAAGCATGCCATTAGAAGAAAGTCCTTAACTTATTTAGATGACAAGTCACCTGTGACCATTTCCCCTTGTAGGAGGAATGATGCTTGTGACCTTATCAACATGAACAAAACTAGGAAACATGATTGTATCCAGGTTCCTTACATCAATTTTCAGCAATGCAGAAAAGCAATCCCTAAGTAATGTGGCCACCTGTAGATTTTATGAGACCAAATGACAGCTCTACTTAACTCATTGTGTAATATTTAGTTCTCTGTTTTTCTTTCCTTCTGTGTTCACTTCCTGATATTTCCCCTGAAATGCTTATCTTCATATCAGTGCTTCCTAGTGAATGGTTATGAATGTAGGTATCTTTGTACATGTAGTAGGTATCTATCTATCTATTTTTCCACCATACTAAGAAAGCTTAAAAATTTTAAAAGTTAGTAAAAATTAGGAGTAGGGCTACAAGCCTCTTCCGGTCAGAACAGCACCGGGGTAGCTAGGGCGCAGGGTCGGCTGACACTCACCAACTACCCACAACACCCTCCACAGGATCTTAAGACTTCTGGTGAGTGGAACACAGCTTCTGCTCCAATCCAATTGCGCGCGGGACGTGAGACTGCATTAGTTAGGGAAGCAGAAAACCGGCCTGAGTAGGGCCACAGGCCTCTTCCGGCCTGACCAGCACAGGGGTAGCTAGAGCACAGGGTCGGCTGACACCCTCCAGCTACCCACGACCCCCGCCAAAGGATTTTCAGACTTCTGGTGAGTGGAACACAGCTTCTGCTCCAGTCCAATCACGTGGGACCTGAGACTGCTTTGGTTGGGGAGGCAGAAATTGGACCTGAGTAGGGCCACAGGCCTCTTCCGGCCTGACCAGCACCGGGGTAGCTAGAGCACAGGGTCGGCTGACACCCTCCAGCTACCCACGACACCCACCACAGGATTTTGAGACTTCGGGTGAGTGGAACACAGAGTCTGCTCCAATCTTTAAACAGTGACAATGATAACAACTAACCCCAGAGATTACCAGATGGCGAAAGGTAAACGTAATAATCTTACTAACAGAAACCAAGACCACTCACCATCATCAGAACCCAGCACTCCCACTTCGCCCAGTCCAGGGCACCCCAACACACCAGAAAAGCTAGACACGGATCTAAAAGCATATCTCATGATGATGGTAGAGGACATCAAGAAGGACTTTAATAACTCACTTAAAGAATTACAGGAGAACATGGCTAAAGAGTTACAAGTCCTTAAAGAAAAACAGGATAACACAATCAAACAGGTAGAAGTCCTTAAAGAAAAACAGGGTAACACAATCAAACAGGTAGAAGTCCTTAAAGAAAAACAGGAAAACACATCCAAACAAATGATGGAAATGAACAAAACCATACTAGACCAAAAGAGGGAAGTAGACACAATAAAGAAAACCCAAAAAGAGGCAACACTGGAGATAGAAACCCTGGGAAAGAAATTTGGAACCATAGATCCGAGCATCAGCAACAGAATACAAGAGATGGAAGAGAGAATCTCAGGTGCAGAAGATTCCATAGAGAACATCGGCACAACAATCAAGGAAAATGTAAAACGCAAAAAGATCCTAACTCAAAACATCCAAGAAATACAGGACAAAATGAGAAGACCAAACCTACGGATAATAGGAGTGGATGAGAATGAAGATTTTCAACTCAAAGGACCAGCAAACATCTTCAACAAAATTATAGAAGAAAACTTCCCAAACCTAAAGAAAGAGATGCCCATGAACATACAAGAAGCCTACAGAACTCCAAATAGACTGGACCAGAAAAGAAATACCTCCCGACACATAATAATCAGAACAACAAATGCACTAAATAAAGATAGAATACTAAAAGCAGTAAGAGAAAAAGGCCAAGTAACATATAAAGGCAAGCCTATCAGAATTACACCAGATTTTTCACCAGAGACTATGAAAGCCAGAAGATCCTGGACGGATGTTATACAGACACTAAAAGAACACAAATTCCAGCCCAGGCTACTATACCCAGCCAAACTCTCAATTAACATAGATGGAGAAACCAAAGTATTCCACGACAAAACCAAATTCACACATTATATCTCCATGAATCCAGCACTTCAATGGATAATAACAGGAAAAAAACAATACAAGGACGGGAACCACACCCTAGAAACAACAAGAAGGTAATCCCTCAACAAACCTAAAAGAAGACAGCCACAAGAACAGAATGCCAATTTTAACAACAAAAATAACAGGAAACAACAATTACTTTTCCTTAATATCTCTTAATATCAATGGACTCAACTCCCTGATAAAAAGACATAGACTAACAAACTGACTACACAAACAAGACCCAACATTTTGCTGCTTACAGGAAACTCATCTCAGAGAAAAAGATAGACACTACCTCAGAATGAAAGGCTGGAAAACAATTTTCCAAGCAAATGGTATGAAGAAACAAGCTGGAGTAGCCATTCTAATATCTGATAAGATTGACTTCCAACCCAAAGTCATCAAAAAAGACAGGGAGGGGCACTTCATACTCATCAAAGGTAAAATCATCCAAGAGGAACTATCAATCCTGAATATCTATGCTCCAAATACAAAGGCAGCCACATTCATTAAAGAAACTTTAGTAAATCTCAAAGCACACATTGCACCTCATACAATAATAGTGGGAGACTTCAACACACCACTTTCACCAATGGACAGATCATGGAAACAGAAACTAAACAGGGAAACAGTGAAACTAACAGAAGTTATGAATCAAATGGATCTGGCAGATATCTACAGAACATTCTATCCTAAAACAAAAGGATATACCTTCTTCTCAGCACCTCATGGTACCTTCTCCAAAATTGACCACATAATGGGTCACAAAACAGGCCTCAACAGATACAAAAATATTGAAATTGTCCCATGCATCCTATCAGATCACCATGGACTAAAGCTGATCTTCAATAACAAAATAAATAATAGAAAGCCAACCTTCACGTGGAAACTGAACAACACTCTTCTCAATGATACCTTGGTCAAGGAAGGAATAAAGAAAGAAATTAAGGACTTTTTAGAGTTCAATGAAAATGAAGCCACAACATACCCAAACTTATGGGACGCAATGAAAGCATTTCTAAGAGGAAAACTCATAGCTCTGAGTGCCTCCAAAAAGAAACAAGAGAGAGAGCACACATTAGCAGCTTGACAACACACCTAAAAGCACTAGAACAAAAGAAGCAAATTCACCCAAGAGGAGTAGACGGCAGGAAATAATCAAACTCAGGGGCGAAATCAACCAAGTGGAAACAAGAAGAACTATTCAAAGAATCAACCAATCAAGGAGCTGGTTCTTTGAGAAAATCAACAAGATAGATAAACCCTTAGCCAGACTCACTAGAGGGCACAGGGAAAGCATCCTAATTAACAAAATCAGAAATGAAAAAGGAGACATAACAACAGATCCTGAAGACATCCAAAACACCATCAGATCCTTCTACCAAAGGCTGTACTCAACAAAACTGGAGAACCTGGATGAAATGGAGAAGTTCCTAGACAGATACCAGGTACCAAAGTTGAATCAAGATCAGGTTAATGATCTAAACAGCCCTATATCCCCCAAAGAAATAGAAGCAGTCATTAATAGTCTCCCAACCAAAAAAAGCCCAGGACCAGATGGGTTTAGTGCAGAGTTCTATCAGACCTTCAAAGAAGATCTAATCCCAGTTCTTCACAAACTATTCCACAAAATAGAAACAGAAGGTACTCTACCCAACTCATTCTATGAAGCCACAATTACTCTGATACCTAAACCACAAAAAGACCCAACAAAGATAGAAAACTTCAGACCAATATCCCTTATGAATATTGATGCAAAAATCCTCAATAAAGTTCTTGCTAACCGAATCCAAGAACACATCAAAACAATCATCCATCCTGACCAAGTAGGTTTCATCCCAGGGATGCAGGGATGGTTCAATATACGGAAATCCATCAACGTAATCCAGTATATAAACAAACTCAAAGACAAAAACCACATGGTCATCTCGTTAGATGCGGAAAAAGCATTTGACAAGATCCAACACCCATTCATGATAAAAGTCTTGGAAAGATCAGGAATTCAAGGCCCATACCTAAACATGATAAAAGCAATCTACAGCAAACCAGTAGCCAACATCAAAGTAAATGGTGAGAAGCTTGAAGCAATCCCTCTAAAATCAGGGACTAGACAAGGCTGTCCACTTTCTCCATACCTATTCAACATTGTACTTGAAGTCCTAGCCAGAGCAATTCGACAACAAAAGGAGATCAAAGGGATACAAATTGGAAAAGATGAAGTCAAAATATCGCTTTTTGCAGATGATATGATAGTATATATAAGTGACCCTAAAAATTCCACCAGAGATCTCCTAAACCTGATAAACAGCTTCGGTGAAGTAGCTGGATATAAAATTAACTCAACAAATCAATGGCCTTTCTCTACACAAAGAATAAACAGGCCGAGAAAGAAATTAGGGAAACAACACCCTTCTCAATAGTCACAAATAATATAAAATATCTTGGCGTGACTCTAACTAAGGAAGTGAAAGATCTGTATAATAAAAACTTCAAGTCTCTGAAGAAAGAAATTATAGAAGATCTCAGAAGATGGAAAGATCTCCCATGCTCATGGATTGGCAGGATCAACATTGTAAAAATGGCTATCTTGCCAAAAGCAATCTACAGATTTAATGCAATCCCCATCAAAATTCCAACTCAATTCTTCAACGAATTAGAAGGTGCAATCTGCAAATTCATCTGGAATAACAAAAAAACCTAGGATAGCAAAAACTCTTCTCAAGGATAAAAGAACCTCTGGTGGAATCACCATGCTGGACCTAAAGCTTTACTACAGAGCAATTGTGATAAAAACTACATGGTACTGGTATAGTGACAGACAAATGGACCAATGGAATAGAATTGAAGACCCAGAAATGAACCCACACACCTACGGTCACTTGATCTTCCACAAGGGAGCTAAAAACATCCAGTGGAAGAAAGACAGCATTTTCAACAAATGGTGCTGGCACAACTGGTTGTTAACATGTAGAAGAATGCGAATCGATCCATTCCTATCTCCTTGTACTAAGGTCAAGTCTAAGTGGATCAAGGAACTTCACATAAAACCAGAGACACTGAAACTTATAGAGGAGAAAGTGGGGAAAAGCCTTGAAGATATGGGCACAGGGGAAAAATTCTTGAATAGAACAGCAATGGCTTATGCTGTAAGATCTAGAATTGACAAGTGGGACCTCATGAAACTGCAAAGCTTCTGCAAGACAAAAGAAACCATCAATAAGACAAAAAAACCACCAACAGATTGGGAAAGGATCTTTACCTATCCTAAATCAGATAAGGGACTAATATCCAATATATATAAAGAACTGAAGAAGGTGGACTCCAGAAAGTCAAATAAACCCATTAAAAAATGGGGCTCAGAACTGAACAAGGAATTCTCACCTGAGGAATACCGAATGGCAGAGAAGCACCTGAAAAAATGTTCAACATCCTTAATCATCAGGGAAATGCAAATCAAAACAACCCTGAGATTCCACCTCACACCAGTCAGAATGGCTAAGATCAAAAATTCAGGTGACAGCAGATGCTGGTGAGGATGTGGAGAAAGAGGAACACTCCTCCATTGTTGGTGGGATTGCAAGCTTGTACAACCACTCTGGAAATCTGTCTGGCGGTTCCTCAGAAAATTCGACATAGTACTACCGGAGGATCCAGCAATACCCCTCCTGGGCATATATCCAGAAGATGTCCCAACCGGTAAAAAGGACACATGCTCCACTATGTTCATAGCAGCCCTATTTATAATAGCCAGAAGCTGGAAAGAACCCAGATGTCCCTCAACAGAGGAATGGATACAGAAATTATGGTACATTTACACAATGGAGTACTACTCAGCTATTAAAAAGAATGAATTTATGAAATTCCTGGCCAAATGGATGGACCTGGAGGGCATCATCTTGAGTGAGGTAACACTATCACAAAGGAACTCACACAATATGTATTCACTGATAAGTGGATATTAGCCCAAAACTTAGGATACCCAAGATATAAGATACAATTTGCTAAACGCATGAAACTCAAGAAGAATGATGACCAAAGTGTGGACACTGTGCCCCTTCTTAGAATTAGGAACAAAACACCCATGGAAGGAGTTACAGAGACAAAGTTTGGAGCTGTGATGAAAGGATGGACCATCTAGAGACTGCCGTATCCAGGGATCCATCCCATAATCAGCTTCTAAACGCTGACACCATTGCATACATTAGCAAGATTTTGCTGAAAGGACCCATATATAGATGTCTCTTGTGAGAAGATGCCGGGGCCTAGCAAACACAGGAGTGGATGCTCACAGTCAGCTATTGGATGTATCACAGGGCTCCCAATGGAGAAGCTAGAGAAAGTACCCAAGGAGCTAAAGGGATCTGCAACCCTATAGTTGGAACAACATGATGAACTAACCAGTACCCAGGAGCTCTTGTCTCTAGCTGCATATGTATCGAAAGATGGCCTAGTCGGCCATCACTGGAAAGAGAGGCCCATTGGACTTGCAAACTTTATATGCCCCAATATAGGGGAATGCCAGGGCCAAAAGAATGGTAATGGGTGGGTAGGGAATGGGGGGCGCTATGGGGGACTTTTGGGATAGCATTGGAAATGTAATTGTGGAAAATATGTAATAAAAATATTAAAAATTTAAAAAGTTAGTAAAAATTAATTAATTAAAAAGAGCATGAAACTAATGTATATAGTTTAAATTTATAAAATATTTAATATGTGAAATGTTTTCGTGTGTGTGTGTGTGTGAGAGAGAGAGAGAGAGAGAGAGAGAGAGAGAGAGAGAGAGAGTGCTAGAGAGCTCCCCATTACCTTCTCTCATTCTCTGCAAGATCAGTAGCCTCATTAAAAGTGAAAATGTACACAGGTGATTATACATCTATAGGCATCAATAGTTACATTGGAATTTGACCAAGTATGTCATGATATGAGCTGAGTTAATTGGCTTCATAGAAATATGCACTAATGGAGCCCAGTTTGAGAGAAGTCTTGAGAATATCAGAAATTCAGGTATAAAACAGTATATCAGAAAAATTCCACCAAGGAAACAGATCATTAATGTGAGAGAAACCCTTGATGGCAACTATTGAAATCAGGCTATGGGCAGAAATTTTGGCACTTCAGCCAAAATTGAGTCTTGTTAATGATTAGCAAGAAAATCACTCATATTTCAAAATAGATGCTCCTGGTTTTGGCTCTGTCTGTTATTTATCCATTATCCAGCCTCTTATTCCCACCAATAATGGACTGCTATCACCTTACGGACTGAAATCATGAGTTTCATAAATCCTGTCACCCCATTTTGTTACATCCTGACCCTAGCTTATTGCTCTTTCCTAATTCCTTGGCTTATTTCAGTCATATTTTGTCACCCTGCCCACAAACTATGCATGGAGTGCCTAAGGCAGAATTCTCTGTGCTCTTTGCTCAGGAGAAGTCAAACGGTTAAGGGAGTGGAGTTCCTCAGTGTGGCCCTTATTGAGTTCCTTATCTCTTCTTGCCTCAGTTTCCTGATTCTCAAACTGAGATCATTACAAGCATTTAATCTAACATGCTTCCGGCAAAGAGTGCTTAATGCAGAGTGAATCACAGTTTTCAAATATTCTCTGGGGCTGTCGTATATGTTTAAGAGCTCGTCTGTTCCCTTTTGCATTTATTCCTGTACTAATATGCATATTAAACATGTATTTAAACACTTCTGATTCTACCTTATGCATATGTAGGATACAAGGTAGTCATTTGATAGAGCACTTCAAAATGCAGATTATTCTATAACTTTTGGGAAGTTAATGAAAAATTTGTATAAATTGTTTTTTGTTTCCTAGAGACAGCATGAGTGTCTGACAGTATGCCTATCAATTATGTGTAAAATACCGGGGCATGGGAACTTGTTTCTTTGAAGAAAATGAAGCAAAATTAAGAAAAAAACCAAACACTTTCTCTGTAGCTAGAGACATGGCAGGACAAGTAACATCAATTGTTGGACCTTTATGAAGACCTGAGTTTGGATCTTGCCAGCAATGCAGAGTCAGGTATAAAACAGTATATGTACCTGTAACTCCATCTCTATGAAATGTTGAGACAGAAGTGTCACTGAGGCTTGTTGGCTACCAATCAAGCTTCAGGGTCAGTGAAAGACCTCGTCTCAAAGGTAGCAGGATGTGGAATGATAGAGCAGGATGCCAGATATCCTCTGGAATTCTATGATAATTATTTCTAGTGGGATATGGAAAGACTGGACTCTGTGAGAGACTGAAATGCCAGTCACCTTGTAGTTTCTTCTGGTGGCTGTAACCACCAGGGAAGGGGCTTGAATGTTCTCAGTCACTTCTACATGTCTGTTACCCATAACCCTGGAAGGATGAAAAGGGTTTAAAGTGCAGGTAAGTGTTTTTCTAAGAACTGATGGCATCCTTTGTTCCATTGATGAACTCTTCATTGTGTATCTCAGACTTCCTGATGACTGGTTATTTGCTGTAACACATACCAGAGGGTGACACGGGTTAATCTCCATGATCTGATTAAATGGTTACCAGTTGCTTCCCCAGGCACATTGTTTTTTCTTTTCTACAGATTCAAAATAAGATCTTTAGAGACTCCTCCAATTCACATATTATATAAACCAGTTGGGCAGCCAAGATGGAATTATTTATTCAAGGATTGTATTTGTATCTCACTTGTTGACAGTTGTTAACAGCAACAAAACAAATAAAGGGGAGGCAGTTTACAATGCATTTTCCCTCTTTTGATGCTTAATTTGGCATCATGCATTGACTTCAAAGCCCCTTGAGCTTTCCCCCAACTTCCTACAGACGCAGCACTCAGTAGTCTTTCTTCACAAATAAATATTTATTGCCAGAATCCATTAGAGAAAATGACAAAACATGCCATCATTTAAGAAAATGACCACCCAAATGTAAATATATACTTATGTGTAAATGTGTATAAAATAAAGTCCACGGGCTGGTGAGATGGCTCAGTGGGTAAGAGCACCCGACTGCTCTTCCGAAGGTCCAGAGTTCAAATCCCAGCAACCACATGGTGGCTCACAACCATCTGTAACGAGATCTGGCGCCCTCTTCTGGAGTGTCTGAAGACAGCTACAGTGTGCTTACATATAATAAATAAATCTTTAAAAAAAAAAAAGAAAAAAAAGAAAGTCCACAATCTGACAAGGTGCTTTTCTGCTCACTCAACAAATCAGTTCATATGCATTGTATGGTCAGCTAAGTTTATCCTGCTAACTTGTTTAGCATTTTGTTATTCTGTCCGTGTTCTTGCAATACTTTATCAGACTCCCTTGTCTGCAGTTCTAACGCTCATTCTTTGTTAAGCATGGCCAGTTGAATTCCTCACTTTCATCTCAGTCATTTCTGTGTTTGAAAACCTGGCAGTGCCTATACCTCTTCATCATTTTGAGAAACAAAGTCCTGAAGCCAACATAAAATCAGTGACAGTTCTGTCAAGTGGGATGTGGGCAGACATGACACATGCTCCTCTTTCCACCTGGACCACAAACTCCTGTCCGAAGTACGAGGAACATTTGAAAACGATGTTTCATTCATGGTTTACATTCTACATGTAACACTTACTTAGCACGTTGTGTTCTAGGCACTGTGATTCTAAGTTGTAAAAGAAGAGAGAAATAAAAACATCCTTTTCTCTTCTTCTACCTCCTCGCTAAAACTGATGAGAGTGACTGAAGACAGAAGCAGCAGTGAAGTCAGACTAGTAGAGACTCTGTTTAGCTTCACAACACAGGGCTTCCTGTTCCTCTAATCCACTCATGTGGTGGGACTCACACATAGGAAAGAGAACTCTCCTGTGAATAATGGGGGAACATGGGTGATATTTGCTGAAACAATTAATCAGAAAACCTGAATAAGCTTGCAAAGAGTGAGAGCGAATCACAGATCCAAGAGGTAGTAGCTCAGTGGTGTGTATTGCTCCTCCACACTATTTGAGATCAATTTCAAGCACTCACATGAGATAACTTACAATGAGGATCTTAAAAGATGGACCTTGATGGTATCCCCATATCTATGACATACTCATACAGACAAACACACATAGTATTTATTTTATGATAAAAATAAATCTTAAAAAAATGGGAAAAGTCTTCTCCTGGAATGAATCCCTTGATAGGCTATTCTGAACACATTTTCATGTGAGCAAGATTAAAGGGACTCAGTAGGTTGCATTTAAATATGCGTATAACATATAAGAATATATAATATATATAAATGTGTATGTAAAAATACCAATTAAAGGAGAGATCACAAATGCAAGGCATGTAGAGAGGCACAGGAAGAATTTGAGTAGAGAGAAAAAGGTTAGAAATGATGTAAGTATTCGTGTCTAAAATTCGTGAAAAATGTTAATTATATAATGTTATAATGTAATTATAATGTTGATATAAACCATTATTAACCAATACATTTGGGGGAGCAACATATAGGTATTAAACTTTTGCTATATAATTTCTGTTGGTTTTCTGGTTATAGTTTATCTAATTAATAGTATTTTCATAACACTGTAAATAAATAATTCTTATTTTGGTTTTGGAAGTTTGAAGAGGGTATCTCATTAATTGTTTATTCATTTTTCATAAAACACCATATATGACATCTTAGATACTATGGAGATAAAATGGGAGAAAATTATATATTTAATAGAGAAGATAATATATATCACAGTCTCACAATCTTGTCTATGGTACATCTTAAATTTATTTTTATTGATTAATTAATTAATTAACCAATTAATTAATTAATTTTACACTTAGGTGACAACCTCAGCTCAGTGTCATTGCTCCTGGTTTCCCAGAAGAATAGAGTCGCATACTCAGGACTGAATTGTTCTGTTGATGCTAGTGGAATAGTTTAGTTTTACTTTTCCCTGTTATTGATTTAGAAGGAAAAATTCTCTGTTACTAAATGTTAAGCACTGTACAAAATCATCATAGACATTCCTTTGCAAGCATCATTACTTTAGGAATTCCTTGTATTGCTAGAATACTATGAGGGCAATATCACTGCAGCTCTTGTATCTCTGGGAGTCCCATTTTAAAATGTAGATAAGTAGGTCAGAGATAAGGAAAGCAGACTATAACGTGTGTGTGTGTGTGTAGGATGTATGTTCCTGTAGAATATACGTTTTTATGTGCATGTGAGAGTACAGGTGCTCACACCACCATGAGATGCTAGTAAAAGCCAGAGGTCCATCTTAGATCTTGGTTCTCACTGTTTTTTCTCTACTGGGCTAGCTCTCCCTTTGTCTTCTGGAGAGCCTCTTGACTCTGTCTCATCTCACCATTGGAATACTAGAACTGTTGTGAACCAGCATGCCCAGCTTTGTTCATGGCTGTGGATTCAAACTCAGATCTTTATGCTTAACCACCAGATGCTTTACCCACTGAGGTATTTACCCAGCCCCCAAAACAATCTCTTCTTACATGGTTTGCTCACTGAATTAATTACTGTTGCAATCCTTCACCATTACACTTACACTAACAATCTTACACTAACAATCTTTGTCCCTCTGTCCTCTAATGTTTTTAACTAAAGAGATTAAAACTGATGTTGACCAATTCATCAGTTCCCCGGCTCAAAGACTCAAAGGAATCTTGATGTTTCATTTTAGATTTCTGCTTTGTTTCTTCTTTGCACCAATGAGTCCCTCTTCCATTCTATGTAACTCAGAAAGAAGAACTTGGAGTCAAGTCTGAAAGCTTCAAGCACAAGCATGCTTCCTATGTTTAATGACAACATTTTGTATTACTATTAGTTATTTGTCTTCCATGTTTGCAGGAAAGGTCTATGTGAGATGCAGCTTTGAATCCCCACACACATTCAGTGAATACAACAAATATGACTAACAGAGTGAATTAATGAAACAACACATAATTTGACTATTGCTTTGGAAATGTAGGTCAAACTAATTGAGGTGTAGATATGATTGCTGTATAGATCCTAATTTCTTTTCCAGACATTTATAGAATAAGATGAGGAAAAAAATTAATAATTAGAGAGAGAGAGAGAGAGAGAGAGAGAGAGAGAGAGAGAGAGAGAGAGAGAGGACAGAAGGATGAAGAAGAATGGGTAAAAGTCAATCATTAAATAAAGAGAAAGGAAGAATCGGAAACAGAATGGGGCGTTGGGTTTATATTGGGGATAAGGCAAGAGCTATGAAAGATATTAAAATGCTACTGGAATCAGCCAGTAAACAAGATTGTAGCCAATTGGCTTGCTGCTTGAGTAACAGGATGTTGTAAGGATGTAGTACAGTAAACCACAGAATCTCTCAGAAGGAAGCTGCTCTTTCGATAAGGAAGCACCATTATTACATATTATTATTTTCCTTTCATGTTGGGCGGATGTTCCAGTGACAGTTGGAGACTCCTTTCAGCCAAATCGCTCCCATATGCTACATAATGCTGCTGCTGATAAAAATCCTGCAGAAGATTCGGCTGTATCTGGAACAATAGCGGTCTGACTTCAATTTATCAGTCTTCTGGGGAAGCAAAGATGATCAAATTTCCCCCTTCAGCAACTTTGGGACCAATCCATTCGCTGAGATGACAATGGATGTGAGTTGCACACTTTTAGCCTGTACACCTGCTGCCTGTTAATCACACAGTTCTGATGTTTTGTGAGGGTTTTCTCCCCCTTCCTATTCACATCTCTAGGACCCTGCCATTGAAAGCCATGTTCACTTTTGCAGAAACTAGTTATACGAACATGCATTAAGAATTATGAAGATCTGTAGGGAGACAAAGTTCTAGGTAATGTAACTAAACAAACGATCTTTAATCTGAAATCTGGGTTCCAATACATTTTAAGTTTTCAGTATATGGCCTAGATAAGTCATTTAATCCCTCAGAACTTTTATATAATAATAATAATAACTACATGTAATAATAACTATATTATTATTATTGTATTTGTAAAATAAATAGTAATATCAACATCAGAGAGGTGCCTGTGGATTAAATTATACAATATATGTTTGGCTGTGACTTCTGAAGAAAATCAACATAGTGAGAATTAAACTTTTGGCAAAACCACATTATTCAAATCTCTGCATTGGGATCTGATTTGACTTGACTATGCCCTCTAGCAGCCTGAGGAAATGCCTCTGAGCCAAATAGGTCTGCCTTTGGAAATCCTGTCTGAAAAACTAGCTATCAAAACAACAAACTGTTTGAATGAATGTTTTGTACTGACCTACAACTGATGATAGGTCTCCTTGTGGGTACTTAGAAGTCTTAAAATGGTCCTTTCTGCCCCTTTGAGATTCATGTGTCATCTGCAGTGTAGGAGGGACTTATCCAAGGATCTGAAGGCCATTTATATGAAATGTAATTTTTAGGAGGACAGGGTCCTGTCACTAGACTCCCAACTTCTAGAACTGCCCCTGGGCACCTCAGCTAATTACACTTATAGTTGGCAACTTGGCAGATTTTCACAGAGCTCTAGGCTGCCTAGACTCCTCTGTGCTAATCAAAATGAGGCTCAGCTCCTTCACCAAATGTAATGCTGGCAGCTAATGATGAAAAATATGCTTTGACTATGTTGATGTTTACATTTTGTCATTGTTAATAGCAAAGATTATTCCTGTGGCAACTCTTCCCTACCCCTGTGCCAGCTATCTTTTTCCTGTAAGTATGTGCACATTTGTGTGTTTGTGTGAATGTAGCTGGAGGAGATGATTAGGTGGATTCTTGTCAGGAAAGGTCATGAGAAGAAATTGGGAAAATGGGAAAAAAATAGATTCTCTTTTGACCCTGGTTATGGGGAAAGTCTGAAGACTTGTTTCTGCTTGTTAATCTGAAAGAGCAGAGATAGAACTTAAATATTGTTTCCATTATTTGAAATTAAACAAAAAATGTATGCAGATGAAATTAGAGCTCTGTCTGTTTCGACCATTATGACATTGAAGAAATACAAGATGTGATAACATCAATATTGACTTATCCTATAGAATAATTCGAGTTCACTATGATCACTTGAAATGTGGCTAATAGCTTCCAATGAAATGATTGTTTTAAGATAATTTGAGTGTATTCAGATATTCAAAATGGCATAGGATTGCTTTCAGGGACGAAACCTCAGAATTATATCAAGCCTCTCCTTGACTCTTGCCTCAGACACGTCACTGCCTGTGGTATCATGACAGCTCATGAAAGCCTCTAGCTTATTTGGGTTCTTAGACATTATCTAGAGAAGCATAGAGACCCTGTCTTTTTAAGCAGCATCAACAACCCCAGACAAAAGACTATGATTGGCCTTTCTTAGTAGCTCACATCAAGGAAGAGGTTGAACACTGATGGACCAGTTATGTGGACATTATAAACAGAGGCTGTTTGTGTGAGAAATGGCTGATAAATAAAAATCATATAATATTCGGAGTTGGTCTGGTGCTGCTGTGTATTCAAATGATAATTACCGGTCTCTAAGTGTTGGGTGAAGTTCCAGTGAGTACATTCTCATGTCCATCAAATGATGTTGCATAAACTTTGCTCACCAATTTTCTCTGACTGGTTCAATTAAAGTTGCTGACAGGCAAGTTACTGGGGAGAATAGAGGCAGGAAGGGCTTCAATTACAGAGCTGGCTTTGATAGACAGTGACCATGACAGAGAAGAGAGGAGAGAGAAAGAGGAAGAAGACAGAGAGGAAAGGAGATGGGATTGACCGTTAGATGCGACTGAGCAGGAGCAGGGAGAGAAAAGCATCCTGAGGATAGACCGAGGGAGCAGAAATAACCTGGCCAAGACTCAAACAGCAAGTAACTTGGAGAGCAGAGCTGAGAAATAACCTGTCTAGTGTAGAAAAATAGCTTAGAGGTAATCACCCAATAATTATGGTAAAGCTGATTAAGTAAAGGGGTAAGACTCTGACTGGATTGTGGGAGAGCTGGCTGGGTCATAATAGAACTAATAGAGTTATTAAATATTGCACAACAATATGAGGCCATTATTTTAGACCCAGCTTCGGAGCTAGCTCCCTGGAAAGCATGTTACACATCCACAAGGAGCCACTCACACTAAAGAGCCACAGGATCAACCAAACTAAGTTGCCATTTGTCCTTCTGGGAAATCAGGATATAACAAGAACAAAAAAATCTAATAGGCCAATTTTTAATCACTATTATGACAGTTTTCCTAAATATCAAGTTGTTGTTTATACTGTGTTTTTTTTAAAAATTATTAGATATTTTCATTATTTACATTTCAAATGTTATTCCCTTTCCTAGTTTCCCCTCAGAAAACTCCCTATCCCCTCTCCCTCCCCTTGCTCCCAAACCCACACACTCCCAATTAATGGCCCTGGCATTCCCCTATACTGGGGCATAGAACATTCAGAGGACCAAGGGCTCTCCTCACATTTATGACCGACTATGTCATCCTCTGCTACATATGCAGCTGGAGTCATGAGTCCTACCATGTGTTTTCTTTGGTTGGTGGTTTAGTCCCAGTGAGCTCTGCAGGTACTGGTTAGTTCATATTGTTGTTCCTATGGGGCTGCAAACCCCTTCAGCTCCTTGGGTACTTGCTCTAGCTCCTTCATTGAGGACCCTGTGCTCTGTCCACTGGATGGCTGTGAGCATCCACTTCTGTATTTGTCAGACACTGGCAGATCCTCTCAGGAGACACATATATCAGATTCCTGTCAGCAAGTTCTTATTGGCCTCCTCAATAGTGTCTGGGTTTTTGGTGGTTGTATATGGGATGGATCTCCTGTGGGGCAGTGTCTGGATGGTCATTTCTTCAGTCTCTGCTCCACACTTTGTCTCTGTAACACCTTCCATGGGTATTTTGTTCCCACTTCTAAGAAGGATCAAAGTATCTACACTTTGTTCTTCCTTCTTCTTGAGTTTCATGTGATTTGCAAATTGTATCTTGGGTATTCTGAGCATCTGGGCTAATTTCCACTTATCAGTTGAGTGCATATCATGTGTGTTCTTTTGTGATTGTGTTACCTCACTCAGGAAGATATCCTCCAGATACATCCATTTGCCTAAGAATTTCATAAATTCATTGTTATTAATAGTTAAGTGGAATCACCATGCCGGACCTAAAGCTCTACTACAGAGCAATTGTGATAAAAACTGCATGGTACTGGTATAGTGACAGACAAATAGACCAATGGAATAGAATTGAAGACCCAGAAATGAACCCACACACCTACGGTCACTTGATCTTCGACAAGGGAGCTAAAAACATCCAGTGGAAGAAAGACAGCATTTTCAACAAATGGTGCTGGCACAACTGGTTGTTAACATGTAGAAGAATGTGAATCAATCCATTCCTATCTCCTTGTACTAAGGTCAAGTCTAAGTGGATCAAGGAACTTCACATAAAACCAGAGACACTGAAACTTATAGAGGAGAAAGTGGGGAAAAGCCTTGAAGATATGGGCACAGGGGAAAAATTCCCGAATAGAACAGTAATGGCTTGTGCTGTAAGATCGAGAATTGACAAGTGGGACCTCATGAAACTGCAAAGCTTCTGCAAGGCTAAAGACACCATCAATAAGACAAAAAAACCACCAACAGATTGGGAAAGGATCTTCACCTATCCTAAATCAGATAAGGGACTAATATCCAATATATATAAAGAACTCAAGAAGGTGGACTCCAGAAAGTCAAATAACCCCATTAAAAAATGGGGCTCAGAACTGAACAAAGAATTCTCACCTGAGGAATACCAAATGGCAGAGAAGCACCTGAAAAAATGTTCAACATCCTTAATCATCAGGGAAATGCAAATCAAAACAACCCTGAGATTCCACCTCACACCAGTCAGAATGGCTAAGATCAAAAATTCAGGTGACAGCAGATGCTGGCGAGGATGTGGAGAAAGAGGAACACTCCTCCATTGTTGGTGGGATTGCAAGCTTGTACAACCACTCTGGAAATCAGTCTGGCGGTTCCTCAGAAAATTGGACATAGTACTACCAGAGGATCCAGCAATACCTCTCCTGGGCATATATCCAGAAGATGTCCCAACCGGTAAAAAGGACACATGCTCCACTATGTTCATAGCAGCCCTATTTATAATAGCCAGAAGCTGGAAAGAACCCAGATGTCCCTCAACAGAGGAATGGATACAGAAATTATGGTACATTTACACAATGGAGTACTACTCAGCTATTAAAAAGAATGAATTTATGAAATTCCTAGCCAAATGGATGGACCTGGAGGGCATCATCTTGAGTGAAGTAACACAATCACAAAAGAACTCACACAATATGTATTCATTGATAAGTGGATATTAGCCCAAAACTTAGGATACCCAAGATATAAGATACAATTTGATAAACGCATGAAACTCAAGAAGAATGAAGACCAAAGTGTGGACACTGTGCACCTTCTTAGAATTGGGAACAAAACACCCAGGGAAGGAGTTACAGAGACAAAGTTCGTAGCTGTGATGAAAGGATGGACCATTTAGAGACTTTTGTATCCAGGGATCCATCCCATAAGCAGCTTCTAAACGCTGACACCATTGCATACACTAGCAAGATTTTGCTGAAAGGACCCAAATATAGCTGTCTCTTGTGAGAGGATGCCGGGGCCTAGCAAACACAGGAGTGGATGTTCACAGTCAGCTATTGGATGTATCACAGGGCTCCCAATGGAGAAGCTAGAGAAAGTACCCAAGGAGCTAAAGGGATCTGCAACCCTATTGTTGGAACAACATGATGTACTAACCAGAACCCCGGAGCTCTTGTCTCTAGCTGCATATGTATCGAAAGATGGCCTAGTCGGCCATCAATGGAAAGAGAGGCCCATTGGACTTGCAAACTTTATATGCCCCAATATAGGGGAATTCCAGGGCCAAAAGAATGGGAATGGGTGGGTAGGGAAGTGGGGGGCGCTATGGGGGACTTTTGGGATAGCATTGGAAATGTAATTGAGGAAAATATGTAATAAAAATATTAAAAATCAAAAAAAAATAGTTAAGTGGTACTCCATTGTATAAATGTACCATATTTTCTGTATCCACTCCTCTGTTGAGGGCCATTTGGTTTTTTTCCATTCTTTCCAGTTTCTGGATATTATAAATAAGGCTACTATGAACATAGTGAAGCAGGTGTCCTTTTTACATGTTGGAGCATCTTCTGGGTATATGCCTGGGAGTGGTATAACTGGGTCCTCAAGTAGTACAAAGTCCAATTTTCTGAGAAACCGCCAGAATAATTTCCAGAGTGGTTGTACCACCTTGCAATCCCACCAGTAATGGAGTAGTGTTCCTCTTTTTCCACATCCTTGCCAGCATCTGCTGTCACCTGAGTTTTTGATCTTAGCCATTCTGACTGGTATGAAGTAGAATCAGTGGGCTTTTGATTTGAATTTCCCTGATGAAGGATATTGAACATTTTTTAGGTGCTTCTCAACCATTAGATATTCCTCAGTTGAGAATTCTTTGTTCAACTCTGTACCCCATTTTTAATAGGGTTTTTGTTTCTCTGAAGTCTCAATTATTGAGTTCTTTGCATATATTGGATATTAGCCCTCTATCAGATTTAGGATTGGTAAATATCTTTTCCCAATCTGTTGGTTGCCTTTTTGTCTTATTGATAGTGTCCTTTGCCTTAAAGAAACTTTGCAATTTTATGAGGTCTCATTTATTGATTCTTGATCTTACAGCACAAGCCATTGTTGTTGTGTTCAGGAATTTTCCCCCTGTGCCCATATCTTCAAGACTCTTCCTCACTTTCTCCTCTATAAGTTTCAGTATCTCTGGTTTTATGTAGAGGTCCTTGATCCACTTGGACTTGAGCTTTGTACAAGAAGATAAGAATAGATCTATTCACATTCTTCTACATGCTAACTGCCAGTAGAGCCAGAACCAGTTGTTGAAAATATTGTCTTTTTTTCCAATGTAAGGTTTTAGCTCCTTTGACAAGGATCAAGTGACCATAGGTGTGTAGGTTCATTTCTGGGTCTTAAATTCTATTCCATTAACCTACCTGTCGGTCATTCAACCAGTACCATGCAGGTTTTTTTGTTGTTGTTGTTTGTTTGTTTGTTTTTCTTTATCACAATTGTTCTGTAGTACAGCTTGAGGTAAGGCATGGTGATTCCACCAGAAATTATTTTACTTTTGAGAATAGTTTTTGCTATCCTCAGTTTTTTGTTATTCCAGATGAATTTGCAAATTGTCCTTTCTAACTCTGTGAAGAATTGAGTTGGAATTATGATGGGGTTTACATTGAATCTGTAGATTGCTTTCAGAAAGATGGCAATTTTTACTATATTAATCCTGCCAAGCCATGAGCATGGGGGATATTTCCATCTTCTGAGATTTTCTTTGTATTCTTTCTTCAGAGACTTGAAGTTCTGATCATACAGATCTTTCACTTGCTTAGTTAGAGTCACACCAAGGTATTTAATATTGTTTGTGATTATTGTGAAGGGTGTTGTTTCCCTAATTTCTTTTTCAGTCTATCCTTTGTGTAGAGAAAGGTCACTGATTTGTTTGAATTAATTTTATATCTAGCTACTTCACTGAATTTGTTGATCAGGTTTAGGAGTTCTCTGGTGGAATTTTTGGGTTACTTATATATACTATCATAACATCTGAAATACTGATATTCTGACTTCTTTCTTTCCAATTTGTATCTTTTGATCTCCTTTTGTTGTCTAATTTTTCTGGCTAGGATTTCAACTACTATATTGAATAGGTAGGGAGAGAGTGGGCAGCCTTGTCTAGTCATTGATTTTTGTGGGATTGTTTCCAGTTTCTCTCCATTTAGTTTGATGTTGGCTACTGGTGTGCTATATATTGCTTTTACTATGTTTAGGTATGGGCCTTGAATTCCTGATCTTTCCAAGACTTTTGTCATGAAAGGGTTTTGGATTTTGTCAAATGCTGTCTCATCATCTAATGAGATGATCATGTGGTATTTTTCTTTGAGTTTGTTTATATAGTGGATTACGTTGATGGATTTCCATATGTTGAACCATCCCTGCACCCCTGGGATGAAGCCTACTTGATCATGATGGATGATAGTTTTGATGTGTTCTTGGATTCAGTTTGCGAGAATTTTATTGAGTATTTTTGCATCGATATTCATAAGGGAAATTGGTCTGAGTTCTCTTCCTTTGTTGGGTCTTTGTGTGGTTTATGTGTCAAGTTATTGTGGTTTCATAGTACAAATTGGGTAGAGTACCTTTTGTTTCTATGTTGTGGAATATTTTGGGGGAATACTGGTATTAGGTCTTCTTTGAAGGTCTGATAGAACTCTGCACTAAAGCCATCTGTTCCTGAGCTTTTTTTTGGCTATGAGACTATTGTTTGTGTTTCTTTAGGAGATATGGAACTGTTTACATAGTTAATCTGATCCTGATTTAAGCTTGGTGCTTGATATATTTCTAGAAAATTGTCCATTTCATCCATATTTTCCAGTTTTGTTGATTCTAGGCTTTTGTAGTAGGATCTGATGATTTTTTTGGATTTCTTCAGTTGCTGTTGTAATGTCTCCCTTTTCATTTCTGATTCTGTTAATTAGGATACTGTGCCCTCTAGTTAGTCTGGCCAAAGGTTTATCTGTTTTGTTGTTTTCCTCAAAGAACCAGCTCCTGGTTTTGTTGATTCTTTGTATATTTCTTTGTGTTTTCACTTGGTTGATTTCAACCCTGAGTTTGATTATTTCCTGCCATCTACTTCTTTTGGGTGAATTTGCTTCGTTTTGTTCTAGAGCTTTCAGACATGCTGTCAAGCTGCTAGTGTATGCTTGCTCCAGCTTCTTTTTGGTGGCACTCAGAGCTATGAGTTTTCCTCTTAGGACTGCTTTCATTGTGTCCCATAAGTTTGGGTATGTTGTGGCTTCATTTTCATTAAACTCTAAAAGGTCTATAATTTCTTTCTTTCTTTCTTCCTTGACCAAGTTATCATTGAATAGAGTGTTGTTCATCTTCCACATGTATGTGGGCTTTCTATTATTTATGCTGTTATTGAAAACCAGCCTTAGTCTGTGTTATCTGATAGGATTCATGGGATTATTTTAATCTTCTTGTATCTGTTGAGCCCTGTTTTGTGGTGATTATACGGTCAGTTTTAGATCCGTCCACTGATGAGAGTGAGGTGTTGAAATCTCCACTATTATTGTGTACAGTGTAATGTGTGCTTTGAGCTTTAGCAAAGTTTCTTTTATGAATGTGGATGCCCTTGCATTTGGAGTATATATATTCATAATTGAGAGTTTATCTTGGTAGTTTTAAATTTTGATGAATATGATGTGTCCTTCCTTGTCCTTTTCGATAACTTTAGGTTGAAATTTGATTTTATTGTATATTCGAATGGATACTTCAGCCTGTTTCTTGGGACAATTTGCTTGGAAAATTATTTTCCAGCCTTTTACTCTGAGGTATTGTCTATCTTTGTCACTAAGGTGGGTTTCCTGTATGCAGGAAAATGTTGGGTCCTGTTTATATAGTGTTTATGTAATGAATCTGTTATGGTTCAGTCTTTTAGTCTATGTATTTTTATTGGAAAATTGAGTCCATTGATATTGAGACATTAGGGAAAAGTAATTTTTGCTTCCTGTTATTTTGTTGATAGAGTTGGGACTCTATTCATATGGCTTTCCTCTTTTAGGTTTGTTGAAAGATTACTTTTTTGATTTTTCTAGGGTATAGTTTACCTCCTTGTGTTGGAGTTTTACCTTTATTATCCTTTGAAGTGCTGAATTTGTGGAAAGATATTGTGTAAATTTGGTTTTGTCATGGAATACTTTGGTTTCTCCATCTATGGTTTTGCTGGGTATAGATGCCTGAGCTGGCATTTGTGTTCTCTTAGGGTCTCTATGCTGTCTGTTCAGGATCTTTTGGCTTTCATAGTCTCTGGTGAGAATTCTAGTGTGATTCTAACAGGACTGCCTTTATATATTACTTGACTCTTTTCCCTTGTTGCTTTTAATATTCTTTCTTTGCTTTGTGCTTTTGGTGTTTTAATTATTATGTGACAGGAGGAATTTCTTTCCTGGTCCAAACTATTTGGAGTTCTGTAGGCTTCTTGGATATTCATGGGCATCTCTTTCTTTAGGTTAGGAAGTTTTCTTATATAATTTCTTCTTCAATCTTTTTTTGAAGATATTTACTTGCCCATTAATTTGTAAATCTTCCTTCTCATCTATACTTATTATCCTTATGTTTGGTCTTCCTATTGTGTCCTGCATTTCCTGAATGTTTTGGGTTAGGATCTTTTTGCATTTTGCAGTTTCTTTGATTGTTTTGTCAATGTTTTCTATGGAGTCTTCTGCACCTGAGATTCTCTCTTTTATCTCTTGTATTCTGTTGATTCTGTGATGCCTGCATCTATGGCTCCTGATTTCTTTCTGGTTTTATATCTCCATATTTGTCTCCCTTTGTGATTTCTTTATTGTTTCTACTTCCATTTTTAGATCTTGGATGGCTTTGTTCAATTTCTTCACCTGTTTGGTTGTGTTTTCCTGTAATTCTTTAAGGAATTTTTGTGTTTCCTCTTTAAGGGCTTCTACCTGTGTGTTCTCCTGTATTTCTTTAAAGGAGTTATTAATGTCCTTCTTAAAGTCCTCTGCCAGCATCATGAGATATGATTTTAAATCTGAAACTTGCTTTTCCAGTGTGTTAGACTATTCAGGACTTGCTGTGGTGGGAGTACTGGGGTTCTGATGATGCCAACTACTCCTGGTTTCTGGTGGTAAGAGGCCTTTGCCTTTCTCCATCCGGTATTCTCTGGTGTTAGATGTTCTTGCTGTCTCTGGCTGGAGCTTGTTCCTCCTGTGTGTCTGTAAGCCTGTGTCAGCACTCCCTAGAGGCAATGTCTCCCCAGGCAAGACCGTTATACTAAGAGCTGCACAACAGCATCACCTCCTGGGTGCAGATGTATGACAGTAGGACCCCATTCCAGCTGCTCTGTCACTTCTGTGGCCTGTGTGCTCCTGAGTGAACCCGTCTTGTGTTTATCCTCTCTTATTGTTCAGGCTTTTGGAAGGTAAGAGAATTTGACATGACCAGTTCATTCATCTGCTCTTGTCTCAGGTTTCTCCTTTCTTTGGCTGGGATCCTCTCCCTCCTGCTCTGATCCTTGGAACACTTAATCTGTTCTCAGGAATCTTATGTTGCTCACTTCTCCAATACTCTTCAATAAAATCAAAGCCTGATCTTTGATTTCTTTTCTTTTCTTTTCTTTTTTTTTTTTTTTTTTTTTTTTTTTTTGTAATTTTGCCTTTTGGCTGTTCCAAAGGAGTGACATGTTAAGGTATGGATAGAAATGTATTCCCCTAGGTGAATAATCGTAATCTTGTCCCTACAGCACAGATGATTTAACACCTGGAGTCCTCATGGGGCACAAGTCATAACCAAGAAGGTAAATAAGACTGTCCTCACAACATAGGTCACTGTAGCACTGAGGTACAGGGAAGTGTCACCAAGTCAGGAGAGAGTCTGGAGGCATAGTCAGTGGTGCATGTTACATGATTGATACAGCTGGTATTCAGCTTCATGAGAGCATAATATACAACAGGAACTTTATAAAAAATGTAGGAGACTGAGAAGGAAAAGGAACAAGTGGAGGTGGGAGCTAAACACAGGCAATGGTACTATACAGTGCACATGACAAACTCTGTATTCAGAATCTGTTTCTGAAAGCTGAGGAGTAGTTTGGATTATACATGCAAGAATTTGGAACTTTTAAGATATCACTTTGCATGAGCATATGAATGCACATACACCTATACATACATACACAAATGATTATACACATGTGTACGTGTGTTCATGTACATAGTCACAGACCTTTGAATTAGAATAAGGTTTTTTTCTGGACATTATTATATTGATGGTGTGAAGAGCCATGATGGACTTTATTTTAGGATCTAGAGTATCCTTTAGAACTATAAAATTGCCTTATCTGAAACCTTAGGAGTTAAGCAAATTCGTTATCAAGAATTTTAAAAATTTATAAGGAACTCCGTGGATCAAGATTAATATTAAGCTACTGTAAAGCAATACAGCATAGCAATTGCTAAAGTATATTAGTGATCTCAGACCAGCTTTGTGTATCATGGTTCCTGAACCTCACATTTTCCTGTCTCTTATCACTTCATTTCCATACCTTGCCATAGTCTAGCAGTTAAAAAAAGCTTAATTTTCAACATGAGCAGAGATCTCAATTTATTTTTTCTTTCTTTTTTATTAGATATTTATTTTATTTACATTTCCAATGATATCCCAAAAGTCCCCCACACACTGCCCCACCAACTCCCCCACTCACCCACTCCCACTTCTTGGCCCTGGCGTTCCCCTGTACTGGGGCATATAAAGTTTGTACGACCAATGGGCCTCTCTTTCCAGTGATGACCGACTAGGCCATCTTTTGATACATATGCAGCTAGAGTCAAGAGCTCTGGGGTACTGTTTAGTTCATATTGTTGTTCCACCTATAGGGTTGCAGATCCCTTTAGCAACTTAGGTACTTTCTCTAGCTTCTCGTTTGGGGGCCCTGTGATCCATCCAATAACTGACTGTGAGCATCCACTTCTGTGTTTGCTAGGCCCGGCATAGTCTCACAAGAGACAGCTATATCTGGGTCCTTTCAGCAAAATCTTGCTAGTGTATGCAATGGTGTCAGCGTTTGGAAGCTGATTATGGGATGGATCCCCGGGTATGGCAGTCTCTAGATGGTCCATCCTTTCGTCTCAGCTCCAAACTTTGTCTCTGTAACTCCTTCCATGGGTGTTTTGTTCCCAATTCTAAGAAGGGGCAAAGTGTCCACACTTTGGTCTTCATTCTTCTTGAGTTTCATGTGTTTAGCAAATTGTATCTTATATCTTGGGAATTCTAAGTTTCTGGGCTAATATCCACTTATCAGTGAGGACGTATTGCGTGAGTTCTTTTGTGATTGGGTTACCCCACTCAGGATGATGCCCTCCAGGTCCATCCATTTGCCTAGGAATTTCATAAATTTATTCTTTTTAATAGCTGAGTAGTACTCCACTGTGTAAATGTACCACATTTTCTGTATCCATTCCTCTGTTGAGGGGCATCTGGGTTCTTTTCTGCTTCTGGCTATTATAAACAAGGCTGCTATGAACATAGTGGAACATGTGTCCTTCTTACCGGTTGGAACATCTTCTGGATATATGCCCAGGAGAGGTATTGCGGGATCCTCCTGTAGTACTATGTCCAATTTTCTGATCTCAATTTCTAAGATGTGCTTTTCAAATCAGCTGTTTTCAAGGCTATGGCCAAGAAGTTTATCTTTCTTTAAAATCCTAATTATATAGCATTTCATGTTCTGCAAGCATTTCAACTTCATGTGTTCATTAATTGATCTTAATCATTACTTACTAGATGATTACATACTCTTTATTGTAATTGAATGTTTGAATGATGTTGTTTTTCTGGGGGACATGTAGGGAGGATACACAAAGTCTTTCCTTCATAGAGAATAAGTATAGTAAAAAGACTGGCTTAAAACTGATCTCAGTGTGATGTAATCCCAAATATTTACTGTATGTAAAGAAGTACAAATAAGTCCTATAAATATAATCAGAGATCAAAGTGTTGTCTAATGAGAGCTGTCCTCAGTTGCTGTACATTGGATAGTGGATAGTGTGATCAAAAGTTGTGGGTGCATCGGATATTCAAGGACCTTTTCATTAGTGATATCAGAATGAGTGATTATATCATTTCCAAACTAATGGCCCCAGGTCTTCCTCTTACAGATAACCATGAGGATTCCAGGTATTCAGATTGTGGTATGACTGATGAGGTTGATGCATGTCAGTCCAGTGATCTCTCTTAGTATGACTTAGGTTGTTGATCTTACTACACTGTTTTAGTGATTCTAGTGGAAGCTAATGGAAGCTGAGTGACTACAAGGCCAGAAGAGATGAAAGCTTCTTTGGATCAGTCATTCTGAAGAGCAACCTGGATCTGTTAACAAACCTAAAGCCCCAAGGGAAACAATTTTCTATCTGTAGGCCACTGGGATTAAGACTTTAATGTCTGTTGGTTTCAATATTTGAAGGCTGCTGCAGTATAAGAATCAACTCTTCTGCCATGTGACACACAATGGACTCAAAAAGAATTTTGGATTCATCCTTTAGAGCATACCCCCCTTTCCTCTGATACAATCCTCAAACTGAGGGAAGTGGCTTTCATCCTCTCCATTTCATTACTCTGAAACTATGAAGAGAAATTTAAAATTGTAACCTTGTTGTGAAACATCTTAGGGGATCAAATATGTCTAAGGCAGAATTACGGCACAGGGCGCTAAAACAAGCCAGACTCTAGATTGCGGTTCCTTTTCTTAGATTTGTTTGCTAAGGGAAAACTACAGCAATTGCCATGACTTCTGAAAACCTAAGCTCAGCATTTGAGAGCATTTAGTATTTAGCCAAGTGGCAGAGCAGCAAACTCATTTTGAGTAAGATATTTAGAGAAGTAAGTAATGCCATATGTCATCAGCTGGCGACATTTAACTTGCAAATCACATGTTGGGGAGAGCTGGCTGGAAGCAGATGGCTTAACTCTTCAAGGCTACAGACCCCAAACTATCCTTTCCCATTTTGTGTTAAAAAGAACTAATTAAAAACTTTTTTCATCACCAACAAAGTAATTATAAACAAGTATTTTATCTTACAGGAAACTGATCTCTGTTTAACCAGCCCATTGTCCCCAGTCCCTTTGTTTTCAAGTATTCAAGAAACCCTTTCACAGGTAATTTATTCAAACTAAACATTCCAAACTTTTAATCTTAAGTCTCATTTGATTATTATTTTTAGGTCAAATATAAGCTATTTATTTACCAATTTGGACAGTGGTTCTCAACCTTCCTAATGTTGTGAACCCTTTGCCACAGTTCCTCATGTTGTGTTGACCCCAAATGATAAAATTATTATCATTATTATTTTGTTGCTACTTACCCTCTATGAAGGAAAGACTTTATGTATCCTCTTCTCACCCCCTAGCCCCCCCAAAACAACATTCTTTAAACATTCTATTACAATAAAGAGTATTTAATCATCTAATAAGTAATGATTAAGGTCAATTGATGGACACATGGAGCTGAAATGCTTGCAGAACGTGAAATGTTATGCTTCTTCATAACTGTAATTTTGTTACTGTTATGGATCAGGGCATAAATATCTGTGTTTTCTGATGGTCTTAGGCAGCTCCTGGGAAAGTGTTATTCTGTGCCCCACAGACTGAGAACCACTGATTTAGGACAAAAATATCCTAAATAACAACTGCTAACATGCAATCGCCTAATAACCTGGTTTCACTACTTCAGCTAATTAGGTGAAAATTGTGAAAGACAACTTTCTCCAAATAAATAATTACCAGTGCAAACAGGATCTTATAATATCTAATTTTAAAGTCTCTATCAAATGGTGGCACAATTAATGTCAGAGCCTAGACATACATTTCCCCAATTTGTCTGTCATTCCCCAAGAGTATACTAATGTTGATACTTTGTGCTATTTCTATGTATACCCCTGAAAGGAAGTAAGATAGTCATCTATGCATGCTAAAGGGCCAGAATCTTTTGACAGAAAAAAAGACACAGTTTATGTGCTCAAAGTTTGGAGTAGCTTTTGGCCATTTGTCTCAAAGAACTTTGTCAATGTTAGATTGGTTCTCTTTCATTCAAAAATTTGTATCAAAATTACAATTTTGTATATTTACAAGAATAAATTAGTGATAAGTCTGATATAGTGGTTCATACCTGTAATCCTAGCACTCAGAGGCTGAGGCAGAAGGATCACCTTTTTAAGAGAGTCTGGTTTATATGAGAGATCCTGACACAAGAAACTTAAACCCAACCCATATCTACCTAAAAAGAACTAAAATCCAAACAACCAGTGGACCATCCAACCAAACAAACAAGAAAACCCCAAACAAGATATGACATTTTATACCATGTGAAATGATTAAATTCAAGCTAAGTACCATAAGCCTTACTTCTAATACTTATCATATATTTGTCGTGAGGATATTTGAATATAGTAAGTTCAAAAAAGAAGTTGTTGCATATAAAGCAATAGTTCCCTGCTTTATATACAACTACCTTCCCAATATGCAAAAGAGCTGCATGTTATAATGGCTTTATAAAAAACCCCAGAAAGAAAAATTGCAATCATCTGGCTTGTAGCTGGGACATAAAAAGCTGAAAAGAACATCATTCCTTTCCTTTCAATAAAGAGACAGAGAATCTGCCAATTACCAGTTGTCCTTGGACTCTTCAGAACTCAGACATCCAACTAAATTAAATTATAGAAAATGATGTTCACACGAAAAGTGAGTGGTATGAGCATTTTTTTTTTTTCTGATCTTGATGCCAGTCTCACTAAAATCTCAACAGGAGAATCCAACTACAGGTGCTTTGAGAAGGTGCTAAATGCTGGATAGTGTGCGGATAGGAACTGCAATCTATCCACAGGCCTCATTGGATGCTTCCAAGAGAACTTAGGAGAAAAAGAGGTTTGGGCTACTTGAATGGACTGGGTAACAATGAACATAATAGAAGGAGACACCTCCTACTACCTTCTCCTTTGTCTTCACCATAACATAAGATATTTAAGCTTCTGTAGGAAGGGCATTGTCAAGTACAGAGGTGAAGAAAACAGCCCTCTGCCTATGGATGAGAGACAGAAATCATGTTGAGGTTAGAGCATAGCATTATCATCTCACAGTCCATGTCCCATGAACTGAAGCCACAGTGCTCACCTCCAGCCGAGGCTGAGCCACAACTACAACGAATGGTCTTTCTGTCATCCTTTTCTTAACCTTTTCTACTAGGCTGGCAAGTGACCTATGGTAGCTGACAGACAGGCAAGGATTGGAGAAGGGGCAGTAAAGAGGAAGAGTTTTCCTTAGGCAAAAACACAGAATGAAAGTGAAACACCAGGGAGAGAAATATCGAGAAAAAAAATCATCTGAAACATTGTGCCCCACATGCCACCCCAGATGGCAAGAGAGGAATGCCAGAGGGCACCCATAGCAAGCAAAGAGAGAGGTGAGATCAACTAGCTTCCTTGTTGAGTAAGCATAAATCTTCAGAATAGGAAGGTAAACGCCGTGCATATATACAAGTTTCATTAATATTGTTTTCATCCTCATAAGAAATGCAAGCTCCATATAAAATACAGATACACGAAGAAGAATGAAGGAAAGATTAAAATATCAATATTGTGAAGAAGAAAATTAGTGAAGAGAATTAGTAGCCATGCTGAATTGGATGCTGGGATTACACTAGAAAGGGATTTTAAGATACCCCAAATATCTGAGCAAGACTGGAGGGAAATCTGGATTACATGTCTGAACAATGAAAACGGTGGTGATCAAGCCATACAAGAACCCAGGTCCCCTGGTGTTTTAGTCAGATTGTCTACCCACTGATCTATAGCACCGAACTCCTGATCTTTGTGTAGGGATAACAGGCCCCTGTGCCACTTCCCTGGTTTGGGTGGTACAGAGAAACCAACAGGGTTCTTTGGTATGCTGATCCGACACTGTACCCACTGAATTTCCCTACATTGTATAGAACAGCAGCTTTTCTTATTGTGCTATTCAGTGAATTCCTATTTTGCCTTTTATTCTCTGTGACTTAATCAAATACAGCACACTGAAATCCAGCAGGAACTGACCTACTTTTTTAGATTGCCCTCCTCTTTAGGATTGAGAATTCTTACATCCTAGATATATTCACATCTTCGATTTTTGTGTGTCATTTGTCTTATCAGGGACAAAAGACACAGTTTGCTTCTCTGCTCTATGACAGAAGCCAAGGATCTCCCGGGTCAGACACAAAGGACAGCAATAGCCTGCGGTGTCATTTTTGCTCGGAAGATGTGAACAGATCTGTCTACATCAGAGAAGACACCGATGACAGACTAAAGACAGCATTCCACCCAACAACAGATCAGAGAAACAATTTCTCCATAATATTTTCTTGGTGACAGGGGTGGGGTGGTGTCACTAAGTCACTGGGGTAATGGACAGTCACCAAGTCCATTGTCAGGAGTTTGGGTGAATAGTTACAAACATGAGTGATTCAAAGTCTACAGTCTCACAGGAAAGCCCCCCTCCTAACAAATAATGACTCACGTATGCTGAATCCTAGATGTTCAGTGCCCAACTTGCAGGTAGCTCCACTGGAAAGTGTTTTCTCCCTAGCCATTGTTCACAGCTTTCATCAACACAGGAATGAGCCCTGAGGATCTTCTAGCTTTCTGAGCTTCATAAATGCCCTGGGTCTCATTAGCTCCCTAAGTCTTAGATCCCTCCCTCCACCAGGGAGCAAATAGCTACTAGATATAGCCATAGTCAGAGTACTCTAATTTTCTGGTGACAATGGTTCAGACCAAAACACCCAAAAACCAACACCTGCCTTGGTGCATGTGTGACTCCACTTCTATGCTTTTCCCAGAAATTGCCCTGAGAGAACAAGTGACCAACACATCTGTGTGTGATCATCCCTGTGATGTCTGTGTACAACCATCCTTAAATCATGGGAGACTTTATTTACCTTGTGCTTCATTTGGGTTTGCTTGTTGTTTCTTGAGAGCATTATTGGTTTTTGCAAGTAACTTCATTTTAGCTGCATTTATGGTGATCCACTTTGCCCCATCTAGAACTACACTGAACCTTTAGTTTTTGTTTTATTTCTATCTCCTATAAGAATGTAGGCTGAGGGCTGTTCTTCTCGGGTGGGGGGAATGGGGTGTGGACAGGGGAGTGGATCTGGAGGAGAGGGGAACTGGGAGGAGTAAAGGGAGGGGAAGATTCCGTAGGGTCATACTGTGTGAGAGAAGAATAAATACAAAAAGAATGTATGCCGAGTGAAATAATATTTCTTAGATGATTTTTATAATAAGTTTCCAAGGCCTCACAAAGTACATGGCACCTGGTAGGGACTAATAATGTGAAGTAAACAGTTCAATTCAGATAACTCAAAACAATGAAAACACCAGTTAAAGATTTTGTTTTCTCTCCAGATGCTGACTGACATGTGTTATAATTTCCACGTCAGCCCACATATTGGTTGGTAAATATTTCTCAGTAAAAGCTTTGCTGAGTTTCAGTGGGTGGGTTTTTGAAAGTACAGGTATTTCTTCAGCTCCAGATAGAAGTAGATTCATTTATGCTCCTTGTGTTTGAAAACAGTTCAGTTTTTAGGGTTAAAAGAAGCATAGAAGCCTATTTGTATGTGCATGCTTTTTCTTTCTCTTCTTGTACAGCACTGCAATGCTTGTACATTCTTCCTGTGATTAAAAACGAGTGCTCATTTTACAACAAGCTATAAACTCCCCCTTTATAGGAAGTCTCTCGAGTCTTTTTCCTGGTGACTTGGTTTTGCTCTGTCCCCACAGTTCTAGGTAGGTTCCTCTACCACAGAACTTGCCTGTAGTTGCTTGTTTGCATGCCTGGGTCCTTACCTGACTGGTGAGCTCATTTCACAGTCAACACTGAATTGTTTGTACTTAGCATATGAGCAGGAACAGAGAGGCAGCTCAGGATGTGGTGTGCAGATTCTATATTAAGCCTAGACTGCTACTGTAAAAGGGTGTACTTTGAAGAATGACATTACATTAAACTCTGTAATTTTGGAACCTTAGTTAACAATTTTCTGCACAGACAAGCTATTAGAACACTAGAAAGGCCCACCCAGAGATACTGAAACCTATTCTGTTATTCTTTCACACTTAAAATCCTTGGAGTCAACCTTAGCTTCCAGAGATGTCACCAACAGGTCAACATCTTCCTTTCCTAAGCCTTCTCTGGCTATTCTTAGGTCCTTTGCATCTGTTTTCTAGCTTTATCTTTGCAGTTATGACAGAAATACTTAATGGCTGAGCTACCAGCTGCTTATCAGTTCATCACTGCCACATGATGGCACATGAATTTACTATCATTCTTACTTCTTTCTCATTGCTTTCCTGGTAGAACATTATCTTGGGGAGTTGACAACACTCACAATGGAAGAGGAAAGAATATACAGAAATGATAAATCCAGGTGTTTGTTCTTTATAGTAGTGGGAACTGGAGTAAGAGATGCTCGCCCCAGATTCTGTACAGTCGTGTGTAAAATTGAAGATTTAAATGGTGTCTTTCTTGCATGGTTTGTGTTGGAATAAGGCTAGCATTTGTTAGTGTGACACAAACTAGAGTCATGTGGGAAGAGAGAGCCTTAACTGAGAAAATGCTTCTATCAAATTACCTGTAGGCAAGTCTCTGGGGTATCTTCTTGATAAGGGATTGATGTGGGAAGGCCAGAACTGTTGTGGGCCAGGGATACCCTTGGTAAGATAGTTCTGGGTTAAATAGGAAAGCAAGCTGAAAAAGCCATGGGAGCAAGCTTACAAAAAGCATTCCCCCATGGCTTCTGCTTCAGTTCCTGCCTCTAGGATTCCTGCCCTGGCTTCCCTCAGTTATGGAGTCTGACCTGAGATAACTGAAATGAACCCTTTCCTTTCTATTTACTTTTGGTCATGGGTTTAGCATAGTAATAGAAAAGTAACTAAGAACATACTGTGCACAGATCACAATAGTCCTGGATAACAAGCATGTAGTAAATAACGGTTGCTACTTCTAGTTTTAACATTATTTCAGCTCAGGTAACAACATTCCTTGCCCATCGTAATTCTTCAAAGTGGACAAAATGTATACTGCTCTCTCCTGGAGAGAAAGTGATGGTGGGCTAGGGTGAAAACATTTTTCTTGACATGCTTACTCTTGGCTGTGATTGAGGGAGAGGGAATTTAATCGCAGCATTTTATTCCTAACATGAGCAGCTCGACTTCTTCCCACATTTGAGATCAGGTTTGTACACAAGGCATATGACTTTCTCATTCTGCTTTTTTTTTTTTTAAGATTTATTTATTTATTATATGTAAAGTACACTGTAGCTGTCTTCAGACACTCCAGAAGAGGGCATCAGATCTTGTTACAGATGGTTGTGAGCCACTATGTGGTTGCTGGGATTTGAACTCTGTACCTTCGGAAGAACAGTTGGGTGCTCTTACCCACTGAGCAATCTCACCAGCCCCTCATTCTGCTTTTTAATCTACTTCTATGAATAAGACTTTCAGTAGCCTGGCAATGCCAATGTTTAATTTAGGATGAGGTGTAAAGAATAAGCTACAATAAGCTTTGTGTGTATTGTGGTCATTTGGTCTCCATGTGTTTCGTTCTTATCTATGTGTTTGCGGTTAAACAAAAAGATACAAAAGGCTCTTTATTTGTTCTCCGACTCCTCCAATTTCTTTTAAATCACTAGTGTGTCCTTCAGCCCTCTTAACTTCAGTTATCACTGTGAAATTCTTTTACATTTTAAGGTTCAGATATTTTTCTCCATATGCTGGCTACTCCCTTTGCAGTATATGACCATGCTGGACAACTTCCACAAATGCTTTTGGCTCTGTTCCCATATCAGCTGCCAGGTTGATGTGAAATATCATGCTACCCAAGACAAATCCTCAGAGGTTTCAGCTGCCACTTCTAGTGTTGCCATGACAGCCATAGATGATCAGCAACAAGGAGATGCCTTCTTTAAGAAGTGGGGTCTTTCAGTTCTGGGACTGTGCTGGACCTGGTGAGTTCTACTCTGCTACAGATGGGAGACACCCCTGAAAATACTCACGATGTGCTAGGTCTCATCTACCCACATCACATGTGCTATGTCTCATCTACCCACATCACAGGAACGCTCATTTCTATCTCCATGTAGATTTCCCCCAATTGGACTTCCTTCTTGAGAGCAGCGCCTTTATTGAGTGTATCCATAATCCTCTTCCTGACAGTGAAATAACCTTCAACTCTAGTTTGAACTGACAGCTGTTGATAAAAATACCTTGGTCAGGGATGGTGAAACTGAGAGGAAAAACATATTGTCAGGCATGAAGGAATTTACTGGCTCATGTTTTGTCCAAACAGCTGGAACGTTTTCAGTTTTGAACTTGGCAGGAATTATATTAAATGTGCTTTGCCAAAAACTATGGCTCATTTGCCTCGTTTTTCTTCACTGTCAGTTTGAAAAGAAGGAAGGGTCAAGTGGAAAACTCGAATGGGGTCAATGCAGAGGTGAACCTCTAGGATACATTAGTCCTCATCAAGGTGTTTGGAAGATGATTTTGTCGAGTTCTGTGGGGTGTGTGTGTGTGTGTGTGTGTGTGTGTGTGTGTGTGTGTATGTATATGTGTGTGTTAAACCAGCAATAAGTTTTAACAATAGAAATTCATGAACTTAATAATTTATGATAGTAATCCCAAATGTGATTTCTGGCTGAGTGACATCAATCTACACATGATGCATTATAACTCTGCTATGCTATGCTATTTATTTGCTTTTCTTGAATTTCATATCAAATAAGAAAATTCTTTTAAAATTGTTTTGTTCTGTTTCCTTTTAAAATTGAGCAGTTGTAATATTTGGAACTAAGAGAACCTATTCTTTATTTCAGTAGTACACTCTATTGAAAGTGTACAATTCTGGTAGTCTATCTCACTAAACTGACTTTCTGTGTCTTCCTCTTCACTCCATATCCCTTTCCATTTTACCACTGGTGAAACAAAGGTTAGTTAATATAAAGACTGTATGCACTTTCCTGTTTTAAATTTCTGGGTGCATAGTTTCCTAGAGTATGAACTGCCTATTCTAAAAGGAAGGCCTCCACTCTCGAATGGAAGACTCCAGTCCTTCATCCTAAGGCATCTGTTCATCACTTCCTCCCTACTTCTCTGTATTGGTCCTCTATGCAAATCCATGATTATACTTAAATGTGATTTGGGGAGCATATTATGCACTTTAATGTCTATAAGTATGACTTCAGTGTACTTGTATCAGATTTAACTTTTAAAATTACTCCTTCTTCCTTTCCAGGTAGTTGTGAACTCACTGCAAGCAACACCTCCTTATGAAGTCTTTGAGCAATGTGTCCAGGGTTTGATTTGCCACCTAGCTAGAAGTTCAAAGTAGTGTATTTATCAAATTTCCAGTGACTGCCCAGTCCAGTCAGTCTTCTGCATGACTTCCTCACTATGACAGTGTTCTTGCTTCTTATTGTCATCATCATAGGCCTAAACTGTTGCATTCTCACTAGTGTGCGTGGGTGGTGATCCACACAGGACACCAGATTGCCACTCCACCGTATTCAGACTTAGGCTGCTCATTTAGTTGCTCCTATGACTTGAGAGAGTCTTCATCTTCTAGATGCCCACATACTCATTATCTTTAAAGCTAAGCACTGCCTATATTGGGTTGGACTGTGACCAATATGGAGCTCCAACTGTCATTTACACTACAGGAATCTACTATGCTTTTTAAGAGGCTAGAATTTAAAGTAGCATTCTGGTGTCAAAAAAAAAAAAAAAAAAAAAAAAAAAACTTGCCTGATCTCATAAGCTCCCTCTACTCAGTACAAAGGCATAATTCCACTTTACCTTCATGCATAATTGATCTATGCAGTTCATGTTAATATATTTATTTCATAGATGAAGAAACTGAGGCACCAATGCAACACAAAGTCAATAAAGACTAGCTCAAGACCCGAAGGCTTTTCATCAATATACTTCATGTTTGAATTGGATGAAAAATGTTTATTCATCGTCTAGGGTATGATAGTCTGTCAATGTATCTATCATAGAATCATATGATATGGATCACTGGATTACTAACAAAATTGCAATGATTGGATTTTTAGGACTCCAAAGTAAATGATCATTTTGCTAAATATGTCTCTATTCATAGTTTGGATGCTGAAAGCAGCTTATGAAGATACATATTTAACGTAGTAACCATCACCCTCTTTATAAGAGCATCCATAACAAGGGCAGCTATAGAAAGGATGAGCAATCTGAGGCTCTGAAAGGTTCTGCTGTGCACTGACATTTTCTTTCCTTTTCAGCCTGCATCACCAAATGCCTGACTTAACGGGCAAAGTCCGAAAAAAACGGAAAGCCCCAGAATTTTATTTCACTGACAGAAACCCCATTGTGTTAAGCAGAGTGGGTTGAATAAATAACTTTGTATATTCAGCACCTCAATTATTAATCAAATCCTCAAAAACCTAGTCAGTGAAATGAACTGTTTGCTCTGGCTCTGGCGTGTGTGTGTGTGTGTGTGTGTGTGTATGTGTGTGTGTGTGTGTGTGTATATTTAGATATCTGTTTTCTTTTTTTTTCTCCTTTTAAACAGTACATCAATAGTGCAGCAACATTAATGGTTGCTATCCGTGTTTGAATAATGTGCAACTGTGCACATTTTAATTATTTATATTAATTATATTTCTGACTCAGCAAGTCAAAACAAGTTATTGAAATTATAATCAAGACATTGCTATAATTATATCAGATAGATTGTGATTGTTAGCACCTAACAATCCAGAGGTATGAAGATATGTTATATGGTTTGTTTTACTCCTTTATTTACAAGCTCATCTTTTATTCTTTTATTTTCTCTTGAAAGTGTGTTAGGGTATGGCACTAAGACTATTTTGTGGGGTGGTTGTGTGCCGCAGGCTGTCTTCAATCATACTACCCGGCTTTGCAGGGAATTCAGATTCCCTGCAAAATGAGAGTGATGCTTTTTCTTATTGTTTCCAGGTCTGGCTTCATTGATTCATGTGGAAGAGCAAAGGACTGGGCTTCAGAAAAGGCTGGCTTTGGTCTTGCAAATGCCATGGTGGTAAGAGATAAGAACCACAGTAGGCTTTTTGGAGAGATGAATTCAACGAAGGAAATAAAACCTCCAAGAAGACTCTACACATGGCAGAGTTGTCTCAGCACCTGCTCTGACTGACAGCCCAAATGAAGCTCCTTTGTGAGTTCTCTGATAAATGTGCAGTGTGGTGGTATGAATGCAAATGGTCTCCAAAAGCTCATAGGGAGTGGCGCTATTAGGTCTTGTTAGAATAGGCATGGCCTTATTAGAAGAAGCATATTACTAGGGGGTGAGCTTTTAGGTTTCAGAAGCTCAAGCTAGGTCTAGCGTCTCACTTTTTTTTGTGCTACCTACAGATCTAGATGTAGAATTCTCAGCTACCTCTCCAGGACCATCTCTGCCTGCATGCCGCCATGCTCCCCACCACAATGAAGGACTAAATCTCTGAACTGTAAGCTCGCCCCTATTAAATGTTTTCCTTTGTAAGAATTGCTGTGGTCATGGTGTCTCTTTACAGTGATAGAACACTACCTAAGACATGCAGTCCCAGGCTTTCTGAAAAGAAACCTGACAACTTGATTCACTGGCTGGAGTAAAGTGAACTGTTGATTTTTGTCTACACATTGGAAGGACATCAGCTGCCCTATCAGTGGTGAGCTTAGCGTGTCATCTAGTGGTTCCAGGCATGGTGCACTAAACCAGGTTGGGTCACTGTGCCCTGTCCTTGAGGCAATCACAAGAGTTCCATCTGGACAGAAATAAAATAAATTGTTGTCAACTTGATTTTGGTATTTTTTTAAAACATCTTCTAAAGATAGAGACAGTTGGTATTGGCTTTTAAGAGACACATCTGCTATGTTTTGGGCTCAAAGCCAGATATTTATGCTGTTGAGTATTTGTATCATTTTGCAGGCTCGGTAGTTTGAAATTACTATGCATTGGATAAAACTGACTTTCTAAAAGTTTAAGGAAGAATCTTTTGCTGAAATGCAGCTTAGTATTTTCAGTCCAGTGTTGCAGATGATATCATAGAGAAAGAACAGGGAAGTAGCTAATTTGAGGATGCTCATTCCTTCTTGAACAGAGCCCTATAATCACTTGACCTTCTGTCTGCTACCCTTTTCTTCACCTAACAATGACTTCAATGATACTGAAGACATGCTAAAGTAACCTGTTATGTTATTCCACTTAAAACAGATAATGTGAGTCATCTTAGAATACGTATTATCACTTTCTTCTTTAGTAATAGAACTCCTAATTTTAACTTGGCACATGGGTACCCAGAATAAAAACTAAATATGTCTGTGTCTCTTTCAGTTATGTGCAACTGAAATAAACTCTCATGCTGCTGTAGAGAAGAAATGATGTATGCCATGATCATAGGAACGCATAACCTTCCGTTTTCTCTTCCTCATTCACAACAGTGTCTATGATGTCATGGTTTATTTTGGACAACAGAAAAATTGTGAGGATGGGAATGTAGACAGAAGAAGATGCAGACTCTGATATACCAACTCTAGTGTTTTTCTTATCTAGACTTTTACACAAGACAGAGGCAACCATGTATATACAGTTTCTAACACCTGCTATATAGCTCTTGGTTAACAGCCACTGAACATGCAGTGCTATTTAACCTTTTGCATATTTTATTCTGTAAGTTAAAGTGTTATAACTACTAAATTTACATTCAATAAATATACATTCAGTAAATGTCTCGTGGCCTTGGTATCAAGGCTGTATATTGCATGAGATGGCATTCTTTTATTAAGAGTCCTTATTATAACCTATACCACCTGACCCTTCACCTGCAAATAGTGTCCCTTCAATCCCTTGTTCTGGTAACTGCTATCAGCTGTAATGACTTCTTAGCTTTTCTTTAATATTCCAGATATGCTTGGTACCTCCTTTTGTTTGTTTGTTTGTTTTGGTTGTTTCTATATTCTTTACAACAATGTCTTTTCCTGATAATCTGCATATTATGTCTTGTTTCCGCAATTTAAAAATTCTACCTAATTGGTTTCTTTTTTAAATTTAGTTCTCCATGACTATTTTAATAAATTTCACTTTTCCACAGCTTGGCACAAGCATATTCTTCGTATTCTTAATTGCTTTTGGCCCATCAATTATTCCAGGTTTTTCTCCTCGCTGAGATAATAGCTTCGTGTTTTGCCTGCTCAGCCCTTTGCTGTGTATTTAGCACACTATGTAGCACTTGCAAGTGACAGATGTTTTCTGAATGGACATATGATTCAGCATGTTTTAAATGGGTACAAATAAGGTCCTAACTATTTGAAGGTAATTAAATCATGCTAATAATTCACTGTACAGGAAATATATTCTTTTCTCTACAAGTAAAACATTTTTAGTGGAACAACCATAACTGGTAAAAGTCGACATAAGTAAAGCTCTATCATTCATTTATTATCATGCTTAGATTTCCTAGAATAACCCAAATCCTTTATTTTGCATTTTTTATTAATTGTTTGAGAATTTTATATAATGCATTTTGACTCTATCCACTCTTTCTCCCAAATTCTCTGATATCCTACGTTCTCCATCTTCTAACTTTGTGTCTGGTTTGAGCTTTTGCAGCTGTTGGGCCTGTTGTCACAACCATGAGTTTATATGTGCAACTGCCCCACTGTATCCTGAAAATCTCATTACCTTACCGTTTCTAACCCACTCCATGTTGGCCATTTATGGTTCTGTTTATAATAAGCTACTGCAAATTGAAGCTTCTCAGATAAGGGTTGAGAGATGCACTAATCTGTGGGTATCATGATAAATCATTAGGAGTCAGTTCGAAGAATAAAAGTAGTAAGGTAGATAGATAGTGCACTGTCTAACCATAGATTCTTAGCCTAATAGTGGTGCCAGATTGGGTTTCATCTTGTGGAGGGGAACTTAAATCTAATCAGAGAGTTATTAACTAAAATTTAAGCAGAGTGGAAGCCAATAATTTTATACTGCATTTGTGTTCCAGAAATGCTACGTTACTTTGCCTTTACATGTCAAGTTATGGTGGACACCGAGTCTAGAAGTGAGGAGCAGGCATTTTTAGGCTGCATTGCTTCATGTGGGAAGTCTAGTTTTACAAAATAGATTTTTGTATAGAATTGCTTTCTAGCATTTGGGAACTAAAACCCACTCTTCCAGGTTTTGGGTGCAATAGTAATATCAAAGCTGGTTTGCTGCCCTATCCAGCTGTTGCTCTGCATGTGTGTATACTGTCTCTTGTTGCCACATTGCTTGCTGCATCACACACACACACACACACACACACACACACACACACACACACACACCCCTTGTGTCTGTGCTCAGCATCATACTGTTAAATTCCCTTCTCAACCTAAGCTACCTTTTTCTGGAAACCTTGATTTTTATCTCCATTGGAATCTCTCCAGTTTCAACCTTTTTTTACATACTGGAAACGACTTAATTCCTGCAACATATTTATTAACCCTGCCAATTCCAAGTCATCATCCTCTCACCACCAAGAGTCTTGGGAAGTTATAGCTGTTTGAATTTGACTCATGAAAAGAGTCAACGGAACTTTGGAAATTTTTTGATGAGTTCTATTAGTATCAGGAAAGTTTTTGAAATATTTTGAAGTGGGCAAAAAGATGATTACATTTTCTAGCTGGTACAATCTGGTACAATCTTGCATTAGTTATGTTTCTATTGATGTGATCAAACACCCTAGCCAAGGCAACTTAGAGAAGAAAGAGTTTATTTGAGATTATGGGTCCAGAAGTATAAGAGTCTGTCCTGGTAGGGAGGCGTGGTAGCAAACAGCAGAGAGTAGACATGGCAAAACAAACCGGAAGCTGAGGGCTCATTTCTCAATTACTAGCTCAAAGCAGAGAGAAGTGGAAATGGCAGGAGTCTTTAAACACTCAAAGTCCACCTCCAGTGGTATTCTTTTTTAACAAAGCCATACCTTCTAATCCTCATCTAAATAGTAGCAGCAACTAGGGATCAAGTGTATTTGAGCCCATTGAGGACAATCTCATTCAAACCACTATAAGCCATCTCAGGTTTTCCTGTTCGGTGAGCTGATTGTCAGAAAATCACTTGCTAACAGTGCAAAATGATCCAAGCACACACAAAGGCAAAACAACATGTCAGTAAAATAAATTGATCATTGGCTTGTTGATATTGACAAGTTTTGCATTGATTTATATATTCATTTCAGAATACCTATCCTTAGAGTATGAAAGAACATTTAAGATTTTGTTGATGTTTTATTAGCACATATTAATTATACTTAATGGGCTCATTATGACATTTTCATACATGTATATATTTCTATTATTTACCCCTGTTACCATTTTTTTGTCTTCCACTGAGGCTGAAACTTTCTCTTTTACGATTAGCTCCATTTTTTTTGTTAGTGTTTTTTATTCTTTTCCCCCTTTTCATGGGCATATAAGCTACATTAGGGTTGCTTATAGAACTGTGAGTGAGAATTTATTTCCTTAGTGCCCTCCAGGAAATTTTCTTACTACTTAAGAATATTTCTCAACAGCCCCTCTTAAAACAATAAGCTGCCAAAATATGGAGGGTTTGGGCTCCTTGAGCTTTCAGGTCTTTCTTTCTTTCTTTCTTCCTTCCTTCTTTCTTTTCTTTTCTTTTCTTTTCTTTTCTTTTCTTTTCTTTTCTTTTCTTTTCTTTTCTTTCTTTTCTTTTTCTTCAGTCCATTTGTTATCTCCCTCCTGGTCTGCCTTCTGAGAGTTCCTCATCCCATTCCTCCTCCCCTGTCTCCTAGAGGATATTCCCACCAGACCTTCCCACTTCCTGGGGCCTCAAGTCTCTGAAGGGTTAGGTGCATCTTCTCTCACTGAGGCCAGATCAGGTAGTCCTCTGCTCTATATGTGTCAGGGACCTCATATTAGCTAACGTATGCTGCCTGATTGGCAGCTCAGTGTCGGAGCGATTTCAGAGGTTCAGTTTAGTTGAGACTGCTGGTCTTTTTATGGGATTTCCCTCTTCCTCTGTTTCTTCCAGCCTTTCCCTAATTCTACTACAGGGGTCCCCTGCTTCTGTCCATTGGTTGGGTGTAAGTATACGCATCTGACTCTTTTAGCAGAACAAGCTCAGTTTTGTGTGAGTCTTAGGTTGGTCATCATAGTCTCTGTGAGTTCAAGAGCACATTATCCATGCCCTGCTCAGAATTCAGAGCTCCACACCATGTGTTCTTCTTCTTTTGCTTCTTATACCCTTTCTACCCCTTTCCTCTGTATTATTCCTGAAGCCTGGAAGGAGTGGTGTAGATTCAGTTTAGGTCTTAGGTTTCAACACTTGCAGGCTTAGCTTAGGACACACAATGCATGTACTGACTTGACATGGTGAGCACATCAGAACATCACTTTCCAGTGTCCTTCCCAAACATAAGATTCTAGTTCAGGTCTTGCAGCTCATGCACTAACCTAACCTAGGCAGCTTAGAGGCCATCAGGCATATAAAGAGCATAAAGCATCCACATGCCCAGATCATATCCACAAAAACATAAATAATAGGAAATGTCCATGATCCATTTGTACTATAGAAGTAGTCTCCAATGCAAATAATCACATAATTCTCAGGATGCAGAATTTAAAAGAGAATAATTATATTTGTTATCAAAGATCTCAAAAAATTTAAAGATGACAGAAAAAGCTAAATAAACGTAAAGAGAATATCAACAAACAACTGAGTTATGTCTAAGAAAAGGTAAATAAATAACTGAGCAAAATAAGAAAACTAATATATGGTTAGATAACTCAAATCAGTAAAGATCCCAAGCTGAAGCTATGGTGGAATTGAAAAACTCAATAACCCAATGAGAAAGCCTACATTACAAGTAGAATGGATCTGGTAGAAGATTGAATATGAGGACTTGAAGATAAGTAACATAATTTGACCACTGAAGCAAAGGAAAAAAATTAAAACACATGAAAGGGATGTGTGCAAGTTATGAGATACTATGAAAAGAATATATCTTCCAATAACAGGTATAGATGAAAGAGAACTCCAAGTCAATGGCACAGACTACAACTTCAACAGGATTATAGAAGAAAACTACCCCAAACTAAGGAAAGATGCACTCGTAGAGACACTAGAAGCACATGAAACATCAAGTAAACAGGACTAGAAAAGAAACGCTCCACAGTATATCACAGTTATGATACTACTTATGCAGAACAATGAGAGAGAACCACAAGCTACAAGTCCCATTTAAAGGAAAACCTATTAGAGAAGCTGATTTCTTAGTGTAAACTTTAAAAGCCAGAAGAACCTGGAGAAATGCAGTACATGTTCTAAAGGAGGGTGAGTGTCAATCTAGATTACTATACCCAGCAAAACTATCTTTTGGTATACACAACCCTCCAGCTTGAAAATCTCTGTTGATTATTAAAATAGATACAATTAAAGTGTAAAAAGTCCCCCAAAGAACCTCAATGGACCTAACAAATAAAATTCCAAAGAATCCAGAGTCTAAAAATTACTTTGGCCAAATAAAAATTGACCAAGGAAACAGAATAAAATTTTAAGTACTCATTCTGCTAGGAGTAGAAAAAGAAGGGACATGCAAATTTCTATCAAAGCAACTCATGAAAAGCAACATGTTTAAGATGGAAATTCCCGAGTTGACAGAATTATAATTATATTACAGGCTTCAAGATCTATTCAATATTACTCTTTGACAAACTTTTCAGTAGTTTAAAAATGCAGAAGCTAATTAAAACTGGCTGCAACCTGAACACTGACATGAACACTGGAAACTAGATAAACAGAGGATAATGAATAGGAAGCGCAGCAGGAGTGATTAACATATTTGTGGGTTTCATTTGGGGGAGTAAATTACAGCAGAATAAATGTAACAATAAATAGTAAAGACAAACATGCCTTATTCAGAGATTGAATTTGTACTTTGGGATACATTGTAAATGCTACTATATAAGACATTAATCTGCTAAAAAAATGTACCCTGTGATAAAATGAATAAGGCTCAATTAGGATGAGTTATTAGGGATGGCATTTATGGTATATTTGTGAATTAGATAAAATTCTTTAATTTTTTTTGTTTCCTTCGTTAGTATTTATGCTTTGGAAATTGTTGGGTGTGAATATGAATAAATTAATTCTGACTACTTGTTGTGGGTTTACAGAATACAAAACAGCAGTCCAAGTAATTTTTCCTGCTGCAGCTTATTTAATCTTCTTAATAACTCCCAGATACAGCGCTGAATTCCTCATGTCTCCTTCAGTTATGTTAATGTGAGCATTCTACCTTCACTGCAACCACAGAAGCAAGTCTCATCTGCTCTATTGTGTTTTCACCCTATTCCTTTCTATATCCTCCTCCATATTAAGTAGATACATACATGCTATATATTGTCTTACACCACAGGGTAGAAGACAGTTATATCCAAATGTAAAGCTGTGGGGCAGTAGGCTGTACACAGACAGCTTGGTCCCCAGTCGAGCAAAGGTCTGGAACCACAGCGATCTGATGGGTGGTGACTTCCACCTACATGGGATGGCAGGTGTTCTACCATGCTTCCTGGTTCCCTGGCTCCTCTCACAAAGGATTAGGGGTCTGAGAACTACTCCATCATTCGAGCCTTCTGTCCTAAGAGCTGTAACACTTGGGAAGAGATCTGCTCTCCTGAAGCCCTCCCTGAGGCTCGGCAGCACTCCTTGCTGCCTAGTTGCCCATTCTATGGCCTAGCCTGACCAGACTTCAGTGCAGGGCAGCATGGAGTTACTGAGTATCCTGGAAGGCATGGCAGAGATGGAGGTACCACCACAGTAGAAGTGGGAAAGTGACTTCCCCTCCCTGCCCACACTCACTTTCCTTCCCAGAACCCTCGCACCAGGCATGGCCAGAGATCTCCGCGGAAAGCCTCTGGTACTCAGGCCCACATAAAGCTATCATACTCTTTCAAAAGACTTTATCTCATTTTAGCCATAATAATTTTTATAAGTTTTCAGCTCATATTATATGCCGGACACACTTCTAAGTCTTTTCATATAGTATGAAGCTTATGTCTCCCTGTTTTAAGCTAGAAAGCATAGGCATAATATGCAAATCAATGTGACATGGCCAGTAAGTGGCAGATCTGGGCTTCTAATTCTCTGACTTCAAAGCTTGTTTAATTTTTCTTGTATACCTCTTTCTGGAACTCGATATTGATGTCATTCCTATATTTACACATATCCACCCCCCCCCCCAACACATCTGCAGTAAAAATGTATGTGCAATAGGTGCACAGAATTGGGGATCTTACAGAGGGTATATCTGTCCCAGTGAGCACACATGCAATGTATAGCACATGTAAATCATCTACAACACTGCCTCGACCTGCTTCTAGGCAGCCTCCATACATAGGCAAAGGCAACTCTTATTTGTTGAATATAGAGCTTTCCTTGCTCTTGAAGTCATGTACATAGAACACCACTCTGTCTGCTCATTTGTGACCTGCTTATTACATCATTCGTTTCTGCTGCCCAAGTAATTTATTCTTTTAAAATTTCACATGGCTCATGTTTAGTTAGCTTCTGTGTAGCTTCTACTTTTAACTCTTATATAAAGAAAATATATTTCCTTTTTATGAACATTTATTTAGAGAAAGAGACAGACACAAGAGGGGAGAGTAGGGTGTGTAGAGGTAAATGTATTTTCTTTTTAAAAAACATTTATTTATAGAAAGATACAGACTGGTAAGATATAATAATTGCACTGTTTTTAATTTAATTCTCTAATTTCTCTTCTACTTTATAAAATTAAAATTTAATTTTATGTATCAATCATGTATCCTTAATGGTTTCTAAATTGACTTGGCCTTATTATGGGCTGAGTTTATATCCCACAAACTCATCCATATGCTGGATTTATATGATCATCAAAGAAGGGATCAAATTGAAACCAGACCTTTAAGGGCTCAGTGATTGGCACCTATGAGAACAGGACCAAGAGCCCCAGAGACAATTCATTGCCAACTTTTCCAGCAGTTAATGAAAGAAGTGCCGGCAGGCGACTTGGGTCTTGTTTCCTTTGTTTCTATCAATGCATCTCCTATGTTTTGAGCTTTGCTAATGTGTGTCTACACAGTTAAGTGTGGTTTCTACTTGGTGAAGTTGCCATTTTTAACTGTTATAGTGCACTAGGCTTAGTATTTACATGCTATGCAAATGTTTTTTTCTTATTTTTCATGTTTCAAATATCTAATGAACAGAACATAGGTTGATATTTTTTCCTTATTTGATCTCCCCTACCCCAGTGTTGAGAATCATTTTGCAATGTGATGAATCAGCCTTTATGTGGAAACTTGCAGAATCTTGAAGTCACTCACAGCCAGAGACTTTTCTACAAGCTTATGGAATTCTGAGACGGCTATTTAGTCCATATCTTACCAGTATGAAATGATTCTTGCAACTTTCTGCTTAATTTTAATCTCCATGTTACTCACTACTAACCCTTTTGCCTGGAATAAACGTAGCCTTTTTGCATTCCAGAAGGAGCACACTCCTAGTGAAACATTGCTGTAACTCTTATATTTTACTTTAGGTTTGTTAACATTGCGAGTAAATGGGAACCTAATAGCGATGTGTTAGGAAACTATTAGAGTTTTGGTATCTGGAAGGATCAGATATTTTATATATAGACATTTTTGGGTCATTTCTTTTCAAAGAAAATAGAAAATTCTTTGAACATCAGTTATTTTTTTTCTTTGAATGTAGTTAAGATTTTCTGTAGTAAACCTTTGGACTGTCTAGTTCTTATGTCAACTTGACACAGGGTAGTGTTATCTGGAAAGAAGAAGTCTTAATGGAGAAAATGCTTTCATTAAATTCATTAATAGGCAAGCCTGTAGTGTAAATTCTTGATTGATAACTGATGTGGAAGTGTCATTGTAGGTGGTACTATCCATGGATGTGTGATCCTGTTTGAGAAAACAAACTGAACAAGCCATGAGGGCAAAGCCAGGATGCAATGTTTTCTCTGTGGCTTCTATTTCAGTTTCTGCTTACAGATTTCTGTCCTAACTTTTCTCAGTGATTGATAGTTACCTGGAAGTATAAGATAAAATAAACACGTTTGTCCCCAGGTTGGTTTTAGCCATGGTATTTGATCACAGCAATGGAAACCCTAAGACAACACTAAATATAAATTCATATTTATGCTAATTTCCTTAAAGATACCTACTCTCACCACAATAATTTTAAACACTTAAAAAACAACAATTGGGATATGTAGGAGTTTGTACTCTTTCATATTGATTTACTTCAGTTTAAAGCCTACTGATAATTATCTCATCTGTTGGTATATATTTTTCTGTCTTAAAAACAAAATAAAACAAAACAAATAAAAACAGAAGCAGCAACAATAAACTGCAGAGTTTAACAATTCAATTTAGTATTACAAAATCCTCTACCTATTGTGTTTGTCTTAGAAGTTACACAGGGGGTTACATTAATGTCCTGAAATTGTCACAGCTGATTTTTTCTTTTTCTTTTTCTTTTTCTTTTTCTTTTTCTTTTTCTTTTTTTTTCTTTTTCTTTTTCTTTTTCTTTTTCTTTTTCTTCTTTTTCTTTTTCTTTTTCTTTTTCTTTTTCTTTTTTTCTTTTTCATTTTCTTTTTTCTAGACAGGGTTTATCTATGTAGTCCTGGCTGTCCCGGAACACAGTCTGTAGATCAGGCTGGCCTTGAACTCAAAAATCTGCCTGCCGCTGCCTCCCAAGTGCGAGGACGAAAGGCAAGCGCTACCATTGCACTGCATAGCTGATTTCTTAGTACACCCCTTTCACTCTTGCTTATCACAAGATGCTTTGCTTTCTCTTGAAAACTTCATATTATTTCAAGAAAGTAAGAATAATTCTGGCTTTCAGGAGGATTTCTTCCTGTGCATTCTTTTAAAAAATCTATCTATTTATTTATTTATTTCCACCCCAAACATCTTGGTCCCTCCCTTGAAGAGTCTCTCTCCCATTGTTCTTACCCTTCACCTCTGAGAGGGTGGGGCCCCATTTGGCATCCCCCCCCCCCGACACATCAAGTCTTTAAGGATTAGAGACATCATCTCCCAATGAGGCAGGACAAAGCAGCCCTCTGCTACATATGTGCACAGGGTCCCGAACCAGCAAGTGTATGATCTTTGGTTGGTGGCTCACTCTCAGGGAGCTCCCAGGGGTCCAGATTACTTGACACTATTGGTTTTCCTGTGGCATTTCTATCCTGTTCAGGGCCTTCAGTCCTTCTCCCAACTCATCCATAAGGGTCCCTGACCTCCATGCTACGATTAGCAGTGTGATTCTGTATTTGTTTCAGTTAGAACTATTTCTAATTTCTGAAAAAAAAATGCCAAATTGATTCCCAGAGTAGTTATACAAGTTTGCAATGCTACTAACAATGGAGGAATGTTCCATTTGCACACTTTGATCTTAACCACTCTGATTAGTGTAAGGTGAACTCTCAGGGTTGTTTTGATTCGTATTTCCCTGGTGAGAAGGACACCTGATAAACAACTTTATCATAGTGAGTAGATATTTCTTTAACTCAAAGAAATCAGGAGACTTCCTTTATACAAACAATAAAAGGGCAGAGAAAGAAATTAGGGAAACAACACCCTTCATGATAGCCACAATAGTAAAAATATATTGGTGTAACTCTAACCAAGCAAGTGAAAGATCTATATGACAAGAACCTCATGTCCCCGAGGAAAGAAATTGGCAAAGATATTAGAAGATGGAAAGATCTCCCATGTTCATGGATCAGTAGAATCAACATAGTGAAAATGGCTATCTTACCAAAAGCAATCTACAGATTTAATGCAATTCCAATCAAAATTTATTCCCATGACTATTATGTTCCCCCTTCTAAATTGAATTCAACCATCCTCACCTGGGCCTTAAAAAAGCAAATCTCAATTTCATATGAAAAAACAAACAAACAAAAAAAAAACCACAGGATAGTCAAAACAATCCTGAACAATAATATTACCTCTGGAGGAATCAACATCCCTTACTTCAAGCTGCACTATTGAGAAATATTAATAAAAACTACATAGTATGCTATAGAAACAGATTGACCAATGGAAAAGAATTGAAGAGACAGGAATAAACCCACATACCCATGGACACTTTATTTTTGACAAAGAATCCAAAACAATACAAGGGAAAAAAGAAAGCATCTTCAATAAATGGTGCTAAATGGTGCTGGTCTAACTGGATATCTGCATGTAGAAGAATGAAAATACATCCATATTTATTATCACCTTGCACCTAACTCAATCCCAAGTGGATCAAGAACCTCAACATAAAGTAGATACACTAAATCTAATAGACGAGAAGGTAGGACATAGCCTCATGTGCATCGGTACAGTAGCCACTTTCCTGAACAGAACACCAATGGCTCAGGGTTTAATATAAACAATTTATAACTAGGACCTTATGATACTGAAATTCTTCTGTAAGGCAAAGGACACTGTCAGTATGTCAAAATGGCTGTCTACCCATTGGGAGATCTTCACTAACTGTACCTCCAACAGAGGGCCTCTGTGTGTGTGTGTGTGTGTGTGTGTGTGTGTGTGTGTGTGTGTATCAGGAAGCTAGACTTCCGGTAGATTCTACTCTTATTTGTTCATTTATCCTTACCTTTGAACTTCCTTTCCTACATCACATTATTCATTTCTGATTGCTACAAATTCTCTAAACTTTTAATCACCTGAAAGTAACTTCATACCTTTTAAAGTTTTGAATTATAATTTTGAAGAAAAGTAAGCCTGGGTTGATAGGTTTTATAGGATTTAGAAAATAAACTTTGATCTCCTGTCCTGGCATTCATTTTGTGTGTGTGTGTGTGTGTGTGTGTGTGTGTGTGTGTGTTTTAACATCCACTTATTTTAATGACTAAGGCTACTTACTTTAATACTTCACTTAATAAACAGAACAGCTATGTTTTTTTTTAAAGTGTAAAGGCTAAGAATGCCCTCTATGCCACTCTAGTGTGCTTCTGTGATGGGTAGGAGGGTGAGTGTGTGAGTGTGATGTTTGTTTTATCTTCTGCTTTGTTCCAATATTGTAATGATCAGCAAGAAAGCAAGTCTGCTAAGAGGATGTAACATTAATGCATTTAGATGTACTAGTTTGTGTGCTACTCGAGTCTTCTCTGATGTCCCTTCCCTAGCTTTGTGAGTTTGTTTTCTACTCATGTTTTGTTTTGATCCCTCTCTAGGTTACTGATAAAATAAATTCTCAAGCCTCTACTCCATCTACAAAAGATTTTAAAACACTTGACCATAATGTCAAGAATGTTACCTCTCATATCATTGCTTTCTAAGTATTGGTTGCCACAGTGTATGAAGGACCCAAAGAACTGTGCATGATCATTTATAAATAAATTATAACCCAGACATCTGAGATTATTGAAATATGTGTACATATATTGTAGTTTACTACAATGATTTTAACTTCATATGCCCTAAGAGAGTCCTTAGCTGAAAAGAAAAGACACCTCTCTATTCTTGTTTCACTTTTGTATTTTTAAAATTTCTATGTGTGAATGGGTGCCCATGCCAGGGCATATACGGGGAGGCTGGAAGACAATGTGCAGAAGTCAATTTTCCTGTCGTACCACCTGGGCTCTATGGTTGAACTCACATGATTAGGTTTGGTGGCAGGAACCTTCATGAGTGAAATAATTTCACCAACCTACATCTCTGTTCTTATATTTGCATGTCTCCCTTCCTGCAACTGATCAATAATAGACAAAGCAGACCTTCTTAATATTTAGAAGTGATGGTTTGAGGCCAAATTATTTCTGTTCTAGAGGAGGGGAGGGGAGCCAGACTTCAATATTTCTTTTTTTTTTTTATCCTAGTTACTACCAAGAAGGATGCTTTTGGTTGAAATGGTTTTAAAAATCTCATTTAACATGCAGCTGCATGTGAAAGCAAAAGATGGGAAGAAACAGCTCCCAAAATAAGACTTTTTTTTTCACTCGAATCAAAATGGAAAGCCAGAGCTAATCTAAGCCTCCAAGCAAGTTTCAGAGAGTTAAGTTTGCCATTATTCTAGACTGCTAATCTAAGTATGAAAAAGTCATTGTCTATTACTATCATGAAATATTACAATGGGAAAATGTTATATATGAAGAGGTCATATATTACTTGAATACTTTTATAAGAAGATATCAGTATAATATGTAAATTACTTTTGTGAAGAGTTATGGAAAAAATAACATGTTAAACTTCAGAGTTCAAAAAATTACACTTGAAATCAATAACATTTGTTTTGAGATAGCTCTTTTTGGTGCTAGGTAAATTTAAGCATATTTTTCGCTCTTGAATGTGGGAAGCCACATGTGCCGTTGCAGAGTGGCGCAGGCTTCTGCTGGCCACCATGCATAAGTTTGGGCAAACGACCAATGCTTACTTATTCAGTAAAGTTTTTCACCAAAACACTGCCTGGCTGGGGCATGATAATGAGGCTCTGCAAAGTACTGAGAGAATAACCAATCAGATGTGAGACATGCAAATGAGGTATGATAATGAGGTACTGAGAGAATAACCAATCAGATGAGGAACATGCAAATGAGGCATAGTGCATAACCAATCCGGGTGTGAGACACACCTCTCCTAGGCCTATATAAGCAGCACCAGTTCTGGGCTCAGGGTCTCTTTGCCTCTACAATCAAGCTCTCCCAATAAACGTGTGCAGCGTCATTCTTGCTGGTCGAGTCGGACGCGCACAAGACTTGAAAACAAATTTTTTTTTTTTTATTTTAAGAAGGGCAGAGCAAAACTAAAAGGCAAAAGTCTGGTTTCCATGCTAGTCCACACCCTGTTAGATGCACTTTGTGTTGTTAATCATTTATTTTGGGATTATGGGTTCTTTTTCTGTGTCCACTTGTAAAGAACTGAAGTAAGTATCTGTAGACACACTTATACATTGATTTTGAAAAAGCATATTCAACATTTTTTATTAAGTCTTATTTCATCATAGTTAGCATTCTCAGTCATTGCTGTAGATTGCTAATATATTAATTATGTTTCCTTTGTCATACTACAAATACCCAACATAAGCAATGAGAAAGGGTTTATTTGACTCATGGTTGGAGGGCATCTGAGCCATGGTATGCAAGCATATGTGGTAATGTCCAATGTTGTGAACAGAGAGATATGAATTCTTTGGTTTCATTTAACTTTTTCCCTTTTCCAGCTTCACTCATTTGAGACTCAAGCATCTCAGACTGTACTGAATACATTTAGGATGACTCTTCCCTCTGTCTTCAGTTAAAGTTCTCTTGGAAGCATTCTCGGGACACACCCAAATGCATATCTCCAGGTGAGTCCAAATTCAGTGATATTGATTACACAGTCTTATCAAGTTGACTGATTTTTATTTAACACTAACGTCTCTCCAGTTTTTACTGCTATGTCATTTGTATAAATTAGGATTCATTTTTCTTGCCCTTAATGGGAATTATACTTAGCCCATAAATTATAATACTGAAGAATAAATGAAGTATGCTATATTAACTATTAGATAACTTACTAATGGCTTCTTTGAAAACTCAATAAGAGATTTTTAATTTGTTTTTCTTTTCTCTTTTGCATAATACGCCACAGCAATCTGGGTTTGGATACACGGAGAGTGATTCTATACTGCAGATGCCATGTTGATGTTTGTTTTGTGGTCTCAGCCATTTAATGTAAGTATCTATTGTTAGGTCATCCTTTACACAAGTAATTTTATTTTTTTTAAAAATTTCTGTGTTTTCCACAAGAAATTTTTGAATTAAAGTAACATTTGATACAAAAATAGTTTCTTGTGTAGAAATACTTTAACTTACTGAATTGTCTTCCTGGTACAGTTTTTATTTTACTAAGTGTTAAAATAAAATCTCTCAAGAAAATAGAACTTTGACATCAAGATACAGTTATATTCCTCTCAGAGGTGCATTGCAATTATTCTGTTTCTCTTTCACTCACTTAGAAAAAATGATTGAAATTTAAAATTTTAATTCATCAATAAGTGTAATTATGTATAATATTCAGACTACTTGTGAATCAATAAAAGGGAATATTTTCCTAACCATGTGATATTTAAACTACAGTAAAATATTTCTATCCTGTATATGTGTGACCCTGAGTTTAATTTTCATAAATCACATAAAGGGAGGATACAGAGACTCACATCTGTAGTCACAGGACTCCTATAGCAGATGGAAAGCAGAGACAGGAAAACTGGCTCACCTGGAGTATGCTGTCTAGGGGTAGAAGCAAAATTGACGCTGCCTTATAAACAAAATGAAAAATGGGACCCAGCGAATGAAAATCATCCTCTGATCTTCCCAATTTACTGTGATACTCTGTGCATACCTCCAAACATATACCTACTTTCTCACATACAAACATTGAAAAACTAAATGAAACAAATAAGTTAATATTGGGACACCAATCCGGCCCACAAATCTTCAATCTATTGTTTGTCCTGCCTGCACCATGTTCTGGGACTAGAGTCAAGCAGAGTCATCTCTGAGACTGGAGGGACTTCATCCAGCAACTGATGGGAGAAGATGTAGAGTCCCACAGCCACCCATCAGGGAGTCTTACAGAGGAATGGGGAGGAAGGATCGGAGGAACTAGAGGAGTCAAGGACACCAGAAGAACAGGAGGACATGGGACACAGTATCATGTGGACTCTCAGAGATCAGAGAGGCTACAGGGGTCTGACCTAGGTCCTCTGAATATATGTTATGGCTGTGTAGCTTGGGCTTTTGTGGGAATCCTGGTAGTGGGAGTCTAGGTTGTCCCTGCTGCCTTTTTACCTACTTGTGAGACACTTTTCCTCTTACCTAAATGCCTTGTCCAGCCTTGGTGTGATGATGTGTGCCTGGTCTTTGTATAGCTTGTTATGCAGTGTATGATTGATGACCCTGGGAAGTCTGCTCTATTCTGAGGGAAGGAAGACAGGTTGATCTACAGGAGAAGGGAGTTGTGTATATGTATGGAGCAGGTATTGAAGGGAGAGTGGGGAGGGGATACTCTGGTCAGGATGTAATATATGAGGAAAGAATAAAAGAAGAAAAAAGGAGAAAAAAGCTTTCATTGATTTCAATACATTCTTCCAAATAAAATAAAAAGAATTTTTAAAACTAAAGTAAAATTTTGCTGAGCTTTAACTTCTGAATGAAAGCTAAGAATCTTGCCATATTAGGTATGAGTCATCTAAAACCTCCTGCTCAGAAAGGCTTTCAACTTAATGAGTCTACCAAAGAGAGGAATACTGTAATTCTCGTATGATTAATTAAATTATTTAATGTATTTGTGTATCTTTAAAGTTAAACACAATTACATCAGTGTAATAATAACAATATGAGTTTTCATTTGACTTCTCTGAAAAAATTTATAATTGCAGTCCAGTTTTAAAAACCCTTAGTATCAAAGAGAGGTCAAGAGAAACTTCAAAATATGGAATATAAATATTTTTTTCCCACTGAAGCATTCTCAAACTATAAATGGAAGAACTAAAAGCCAGGGAGATAAAGGCAAAGTCACATGGCAGACCAGCCTCAACAAATAGGTTCACATTTTTTCCCACTTCCTACAGGAGTGGGAAACAAAATGTTTCTCCACTGTTCTCTGGCAAATAGCTGTGCAGCATAAAGGAAACACTCAGAAGTTGAAAACCAGTAGCTGAAATCAAGAGATATAAGTAAAGAATGGAACGTTGGTTGTGTTGTATGTGGTGGGAAAGACCAAGAAAACAAGAATGTAAGAACTGCCTCGCCATGCTGGACTGTTCTCTGCAAATTTTATAAGAAATGAAAGTTGACATAGCCCATTACCTAGGAATACAGCACATTTTTAGATCAAACAGCCATTTTTCACAAAGTCACAAAAGCCCAGTCAGTAAGACAGCCAGTAGGAAAGCAACAAATGGATTTTCTGAGATTTGAGACTGATTATTCATTTCAGCAGTTAGTGGGGAAGGATTGAACTAAATTATAAGAGACCTTAATAATAAAAGTTTAGATAAGTAAAAGGAATGACATAGCTGAAAAGTATGCGTGTACCAATTCCATTAGCTTACTGCACTATAAAGTTACGAGAGTGCATCAGCAGTGCTGGGCACAGGGCTATTAGGGACACATAAAATGATAGTAGCTGAATTCCTATGTTAAACATATATTTTGGGCATATTATGCAAGTATGTATAAGCATGGGATGTGGTTAAAACTCTGGCCTGAGGTAGATCAGAGGATAAATGTGCTTATTGCCAAGATGATGAGCTGAGTCTAATTCTCAGGTTCCAAATAGTAGAAGGAAAAAAAAAACCTGACTCCTGAAATCTGTCTCTGACTTGAATGACCTGCAGTCACTCTCTTCAGGGCATTTGTGTGTGCACACACACACATGCACACATGGCAAATAAATTTTAAAAAGCATTTCCTTTAGACAGGAGCAATTCTGGGTTAATGTTTTTGATCCAGAATTTTTTTGTTTTGTTTTGTATTTCTGGTGGGTAGCCCCAGAAATACAGGGACAAAGAGTGGAGCAGAGAATGAAGGAAAGGCCATACAGAGACTGCTCCACCTGGGGATCCATCCCATATGCAGCCACCAAACCCAGACACTATTGCTGATGCCAAGAAGTGCATGCTGACAGGAGCATGATATAGCTGTTTCCCCTAAGATGCTCTGCCAGATCCTTACCAACAGAGATGTGGATGCTTGTAGTCAACCTTAGGACTGAGCATGAGGATCCCAATGGAGGAATTTGGGGAGAGACTTAAGGACCTGAAGGGGTTTTCAACCCCATAGGAAGAACAACAATGTCAACCAACCCAACCTCCCAGAGTTCTCAGGGACTAAACCAGCAACCAAAGAGAACAGAGGGACTCATGGCTCCAGCTGCATATGTAGCAGAGGATAGCCTAATCTGACATCAATGGGAGGGGCGGACTTGGTCCTATGAAGGCTTGATGCCCCAACTTAGGAGAATGCTAGTGTGGAGAGGCAAGAGTGGGTGGGTGCAGGAGCACCCCCATAGATGCAGGGGTAGGGGAATGGAATAGGGGTTTTCAGAGGGGAAACTGAGAAGAGGGATAATATATGGAATGTAAATATATAAGATAAACCAATAAGAAATTTTAAAACATTTTTAAAAATTAATAAAAAATTTCTTTAAAAATTATGTCCTGAGCATTAATCCAGGTCAAAATTCACTCCTAAAGTCTTTTGCTGTTTGCTGGATTACAATTTTCACTCTTGGTTTTATTTGCTTTGTTGTTTTTTTAAATACTAAACAATAAAGAAATGCAGTATATAGAAATGAAGCTAAACAAGTCAGAAAATCAATTTGCCTCCACAAGCAAATATTTTCATAGATTATGAGGTATTTGAATAATAGTAATTGATATTACAGTTGTTTAATTGTAATGGAGGTTTTCCTTACTGCCACATCCTCTATAAATACTATACACACACACAGTATATAAAACATACATGTAGATAATACACACATGTGTATATATATATATATATATATATACCTGAATATATATGTATAATTATATATATATATATACATATATATATATATGTATAATTTCATATTTCAAATGGCACAGCCTTCCATTGAATAATACAATGTCTTTGCAGGAAGCTATGAACAAAAGGTTTTCCCTCCAGAGTTGTTCACTAAGTATCTTAAATCACAGCTCTGGCTATGGACATTCTTATGTTATGTCAACATTGACCTTTCCTCTGGTGATGAGCTCTTCCTTACTGTTCTTTGAACAGCATGAAATTATTTCCTTGTTCTAGGAATTTAATTCAACTTGTTTCATCTGAGAGAAGGAAACACCAATTAATAAAGTGCCTCTGTAAGATCAGGATGAAGGCAAGCCTGTAGATCTTTTTCTAAATTATGATTAATGGTGGAGGACACACTACATGTGGGTGGTACCATCTCTGGGCTGAGAGTCCTGGGTTCTATAAGAAAGCAGACTGAAGAAGCCATGAGGAGAAAGCTAGTAAACAGACTCCTCCATTGCTCTGCATCTTCTCCTGCCTCTGTGTTCTTGCACTATTTGAGTTTTTGTCCTGATTTCCTTCATTGAGGACCAGTGATAAGGAAACATAAGTCCAATAAACCATTTCCTCTTCTGAGTTGATTGAGATCATGGTGTTTCATCACAGCACCAACAGTGACCCTATGTAGGACAGTCAGGCAGTTTTAAAATTGGCTTTTGTCATTATTTCCAGATGGAAGATTTTAAGCCTAGCAATTAGAGGAGGCAAGATATAACTTAGATAACTGTGAGAATGAACCTTATCCTGTGTATCATCTGCATAATCTGTATGCAGGAAATCCCCACTGCCTTTAGCCAGAGTAATCAGACTTCCCAGGGCTCCACTTCTAGCCATTAACAAATTACTGTCTTGTCTCTTTTGAGGCTGATGGGCAATTTTCGTGATAAAGTTGAATATTTCAAAGCAAAAATTGGAATTACTTTGCATATATTTACACACATAAACAAAGCAACATTTGGCAATTTAGGATTTGTCAGAATATAAGACATTTAATAAATTTATCACCACCTAGTTGTTCCAGAGGCAAACACTAATTTTGATGCAATTAATCTAAGCATTCAAAGAATGAATTAATGAATTTTAAGTAACTTGTTATGGCTTCTTTCTACCTGAGAACATTTTATATCCACTCTTTTTGAAATGTCTTTTTCTCATTTCATTTTTCCTGTCTTTCTTAAATTTAGGGAAAATCAAACAAATTCTCAGATAGTTACAGACTGATAGAAAAAAAAGAAAATTTCATTCTTCAAAATGCACACATGGGAAATGTCACATTTCAATGATGGTATTTAAAAATTAATCTATGAAATACTATAGTAGTTTTTTTGAATCAGAAGTTAAGAGATTTTAAAATCTTTCTCCTTTGTAGAAGACTGTGTATTCCAGAACATATGGTAGAAAGTAAAGATAAGAGCCTTCTGAATCAACAGAAATGTAACGATAGAACACTGGTTAGCGTAGCTTTCTTTTTATGGTTGAGTTTAGCAATATACTGCTGTGTGCATTGTCAGTAAGTGAATAAACATTACGGGAAACATATAGTGATTATTTGAAGAGACTAAGGTATCAAAACAAGTGATAATTTAATGTCTGCAGAGACAGCCAAGTGGCTATCTTCAAAGCACCTAGGAAGTTCAGGAATTTTAGATGATTACTGAATAACATACCTCCAGGGTAGCATACTCAGTACAGTAGCCTCTCAATTGCTTTGAAAGAGATAAGGTCAAATGATAGGCCATTTACTAGTCATTCAAGGAAGAAACACCAGACTTGCAGTGATTCTTGGGGTGTTTTTAAGGACTTACTAGAGCTGTGTGTTGAGAGAAGTTCACCACTTTGGGGATGATGGGGTTGTACAAGGGCTAGGACCGCCATGCTGGGTACCTCTTAGCTTGAGATTCCCATGTGAGCAGTTTTGTAGATTTTATTAAGAAAGCTGCTAGATTCTTGTTCTCATCTCTCAAACTCCTAATTCAAGATTACTATGAATGAAAATGAAGCTGTAACAGATAACATACCATTGTAATCAACTCATGGTTTAAAAGAAATTCCCAAACTTGGAGAATATTAACCACTAGGATTCCCAAGTCTGGAAAAAGTGAAGCTGGGCAGTCATCAGTAATATGTTTTCTTTTACCAGATGGTTCTAGTTTTTGCTTATTTTTATTATATTTCTCTAACTCTTCCTGTTCATATTGCACAAAGAACTGAGTGGTGAGAGCCACTCTACTTTTCTTGTCTGGTGACTTTTAAGAGTAACATGACCGAATGTTGGAGAATGTGTGTGGATTTGTATTCAGCTCTTGCTTCCTTGTGATTAAGTGCACTTGTGGGCTTTAGATAGCACAGCACATCTGATGTGAATGTGAAATGTCCTCTGTATGATCTGTTAATCATTCTGGTATACCTACATACACTTCTGACTTAATTAATATAAAGTTACACACATCACCATTGCCTGTGAGAGGCATATAATCACCTGGAGTTTCTTAATTTACCAGAACTACTTCAATAGTATTTGGTGAAAGCCCAAGAGAATGACTCACATAAAGGACAAGGAAAGCTGCAGATCTATGTGGGCTTCATAAAAAGGTGCAGTAAATGGAAAGTCTAATGTTAATACTTTCAAAAGAGTGAAAGAGTAAGCATTTATCTTGTAACTTCTTCCTTAAAAACTTTAATAGCTTATTTTAATATTTGCTACTTCTATTGGTAATCTGAAGGACACTTTAGGTGTTTCTTTAAAAAATGTACAGTGTACAGTGTTTTATCAATAACTCTTGGATTAGTATTCTATGATAATAGACATTAACTTGATAGATGACAGGACATTAGAGTCTTTCACTGCTGCAATCCATGCACTGCAGACTCCTTAAGTATGTGTTGATGCAATATTGCAGCAATGATCCATGAATTATATGCGATTTGGATCCAAGTTAATGGGAAAGATACAACAGTTCCAAGGAAAATGGCTGGCTTTACTCTGATCAATCCTTCTGTAAACACATTCCCAGTATCTCCCACCACTACTTGTTCTTATGTGGCTTCACCACCATTCAAAATCTCAGTTTACTTTGAGTATATTTGAAACTCATTGAGTGTTACAGAGCAGTTCTCTGGAACAATGGTACAATACTGTCCACACAAATGTAATTCTTTTATGAATAGCACAAAGTGCTGGATAATACTTTTTAAGGAGGAGGCATACAAATCCATTCAATGGACTTAAATTGAGAAAAAATTAAAATTTTACTTGGGTTATTTTGAGCCCATAATTCATTATAAAACATTCATAAGGTTATTGTCATGGCAGAATGAGTGCAAGACTCGTGACAGTGGTTTCTGCTTTTCATGTTGTCCTTTTGTTCTATTAATTTTATTTTAGAGATATTAAATCATTCATAGTACATATTGTACAAGATAATAGTACTAGTTTCCCAAATATTTGAAATAGAGTTGCTGTGTGTGTTCAACTTGACTTATAAGTATTCTTTACTTTGCAGAACACTTACTGGATTTTGCCTGTGGGGGAAAATGATACTAATTTTTGGGACTGAGAATTTTACAACAAAATGGGGAATGAAGGGGATTGGAAGGCACAGCTCCCTAGTACTCTAAATATTTCTTTGAAATTCAAGGTGAATTGAAGAGAATAGGTAAAGGGATGGGAAACAGTGAGGGGGCTTTAGAGAAAAGACAAATGCACTCGGTTGTTTATTAATCAGTAAAGTGGGAGTTGATTGTTTTATTATTGGCATATGTGCAGAGGCAGTAACTAGAATTAGTGGAAAATAATTTAAACTCGCAAATGTTAGAAATATATAGCATTACCCTACCCCAAACTCTTGCCCCCTATGATTCTGAATGAAACTGTCATCAAGTCCTGACTTCTTTACAGTGCATGCCTTCAGTTCCTGCTCTTAGATAACTGAAAAGCAAAACCACAAAACCAAGCTATATTTTCCTGGCATTTAATTTTTGAAGCAATCCTCATTGCATTTCTTCACTTGCTGTCTTTCAAGCTCACAGATTCTTCCTACCATTTTTATTTGATCCTTTGATTTTTCTTTCCTTCACTCTGTCCAAGTTGTGATAATCGGGGCAATTCAGTGAATGTTTGTTCGGATATTGGATGTACGAGAATCCTGCTGAGGCTCCAGGCACCATGTGGCTGCTAGTGATATTTCTGCTTTGCAGCTAAGGGGACAGGCAGGTCTTGCTTGTTCAGTGCCTGCTCAGTGTGGAAGTGTGTGCACAGTATTAAGAGAGCCCTGGAATGTGTAGATGAATAGGTGAGGTTAGATTCAGATTAGGCAAGTAGTACTTCTGGGACTCCACATTCAAGCTGTTCTCAGCAGGAAGAGTGAACGTTCACAGATCAGGCAGGACTAAAGAAAAAAGTGGTGAAATTAATGTCTAAGAGATTGAACCAATAAAAAAAAATCTTCTGAATGCAGGCACTGTGTTGTGTGCCTTTGCATACATTTCCTGAATCATTTCTCACAATGACCTGCAAGGTATATATGAGTGTCTTGGGTATAAAATTGTCAATTTAGGTTGCTTTAGTAACTGAAGCTTCAAAATTCAGTAGCTCCCTGAGACAAAAGTCTGAGCAGAGATGACAAAAGAGATCCCAGGATGACCCAGGGGAATTTCAGTAGTGAGGATGACAGCAAGAGATAATTATTAATGAAGCTGACAGGACAATGATACAGAAAGAGGCAGGACAATACCACATATATAAAATAAAATCCTTATTGCTTTCAATCTGTCTTTTTAAAAACTCTAGGTTACCTCCTCCTCTGAATCTAAACAGGTAGCCAAGCAAATGCAGCTTAGTTATTTATTGCTTGCTGACTAGCAAAGATGGTTTTTTTTTTTCCTGGTTTATCTAGACTTTAAATACATTTCTAATCTTTTCTAGAGCTTTTACTTTAGAAAAGTTTTAATTAAGCTTCTTACTCTGCCCCTCTGAGATGTAAATCTTCCAGTCTCTGGCAAGCTTTATAACCCAGGAAAACCTTTCTTATGGAACAGAACATCCGTGCCCATGAAATTTAAGAAGACAAAGCCCCAGTTTCCCGTTCCCAGTGGAAGAGAGGATAGAAGAATAACTTCCTAGGCCAAGCTGTCCACTTAAGATCCTCCAGGCTTTTTATACTAGCTCATTCCAACTAGCAAAATCTTTCACCTTAATTTTAATGGAACTCAGTTCAGTCTCTTCTTGGCAACAATGTCCAACCAAGTCTTCCTTATCCCTTCAGTAAAGTTATTGTTTGGCATTGTTAGCTCTGAGTATTCATTTGTACGAGTGAATACACAGAATTCTTCATGCATTGGAAAAGAAAAACATTATTCTGTACTAATTAGAGGTAATTTTTCTTTAGAGGTAAACACATGCTTTAGTCTTCAAGGAAGTAAATCATTTATTATTTTATATTTGTTATATGTTATTTCAACAGGTTAAATCTTAAAGAAAAGAGGATGTATCATTTATGTACATACACAAAGTTCTGGAGTTCATACTAAACTGATTACATACATGCATTTACATATTTTGTGATTACTTTCTTAGATGCTTGATACAAAGTTGTTAAAATTTTTTTCACTTCATTTCTGAGAAAATTCTAACATTTGGTTCATCTCTCTGTTGACCAAACTGTAAGTTACCATCTCTAGAAATATAATGTTTGGAACACATTTTTAAGGATAGGGATATTTAAGTTGAAATTTTCATTACCTCCGGGGATAATCAAAGTAAAATTATACTCTTAGACTTTCCTGGGCTCTATAGTGGGCAGACATTCCATTTCCACGGTGTGCAGATTTGGGGTCTGACCCCCTTCGTGACTTATGGGAAGCATCAATATCAGTCCTGCAAGGGTTCTGAGCTCCAGGATCCCGTGAGTCCTCACTCTCATTTCTCTCTGCAGTTTTAAGTTATCTCTCTGTGTAGAACACTTGCTGGTGTTCTTTTCTTTTCTGTGTCACAATTGATTGAGGCTTTTCATCTGCGTATTGGGTTTGGAAGGGGATGAAAGTGAGATACAAGTCTCCTATTCATGTCCCAGATACAGTGCATGCCAGATCAAAGTGCAAGAGTGGATTTCTTAAATATTAGAAGCTTGAAGAGACACTTTACAGGTGAAACTACAGAAGAAAGAAAGCATTCAGAAAGGTGGACACAATTTGCTATTTTACCAGTCATCAACTTCCTCCCCTTCCCCTCCAAATTCATCCCTCAGTGTAAACTCTATGATCCCCAGGTTCCCATAGTTCTCCTTTAAAGTGAGCTTCCAGCAGAGTGCACAGTATGAATGTTGTGGATGTGAGCCCCATCCTACAGGAATGACAGCCTATATGGCTTTGCCTCTACTGTAGATTCGGAAAGCACATACCAGAGAAGGTTTGGGCTCTCAGCCTATTCTTTTTTCTTTGTTTGTTTGTTTGTTTGTTTTCACTTTACAGCCCTATCATGAACCCCTATTCCTCTTCTCTTTCAGATCCAAACCTTAAAAGTCACCCCCACCTCTCCTTCTCCTCAGAGAAGAGGAAGCCCCCCTTGGGTACCTACCACCCCAGAATGGAACATCCAGTCACAATAGACTTAAGTGCATCCTCTCTCACTGGAGCCCAGCTAGGTAGTCTAGTTAGGGAAAGGGAATCCAATGGCAGGCAACAGAGTTAGAGATAGCCTTTGTTGCAATTGTTAAGGATCCCAAATGAAGACCAAGCTGCACATCTACTACAAAGTGTGTGTGTGTGTGTGGTGTGTGTGTGTGTGTAGGGGTGTTATGTTCAGCCCTTGCATGATCTTTGGTTGGTTGGTCAGTCTCTGTGAGCCCCCATTGGCCCAGGTTAGTTGACTCTTTAGGTCTTCTTGTGGTGACCTTGACAGCTCTTTCACTTCTACTCCCTACTCTTCCACAAGACTCCCTGAGACCCACCTGATATTTGATTGTGGGTCTTTGAATCTGTTTCCATACCCAACTGAATGAAACCTTGGATAATACAGAGACTGAAGGCCATCTCCTGTAGCCAGGTGGAACTTCCAATGAAGGGAAGAGGAAATCAACCCACCCACAAAACCTTCAACCAAAAACTTTCCCTTCCTACAAGATGCACAGCGATAAAGATGGAGCAGAAATTGAAGGAATGGACAACTAATGACTGCCCCAACTTGAAACACATCCTATGTAAGATAGCCAGTCCACAGCATGATTAATGATAGTCTGTAATGCTTGCAGATAGGAGCTTAGCACGACTGTCGTAGTCTATTCTTAAAACAGCTTTGTGATGAAATCCATCAGTAGGAAAATAGTGGCCCAGCCACTAATCTCTGGAGTTATAAGCCCAGATTCTATATATAATTTTCCTTCAGATAAAACAGGGTCCACTGATGCTACTATACCCTCTGAAAACACATCTTAGACCTGATGGACTTTCATTCTAGGGCATAGCCTGCCATGTAATGGTTGATGACAGTCCCCACCCCCACACCCTATGCCACTACATCCCCTCATACAATGGTATCTAAGGACCGGTATATGCTGACCAACTGCTCCAATATCCTGGAGTCACCAAGAGGATTTTCCTCCAACAGCTTCCAGAAGGCCATCAGGGGTAGGATGGGGGAGGAGAGAGAGAGAAAGAGAGAGAGAATGCTTTCATGTGTAGTGTGCCATGCAAAAATTTGTAATGTTTGGGTCATTTTACTATAGTTGAGTCTTGAATATATCAAACTTTTATAGTGCTCACTCTAAGAGTACTACACCTTTCTCTCAGACTAATACATTCACTAGGTAGTGTACTTAATAAAGAGATGCGCACAGGCATTTAAATGTTCATGGTGTTAGAATATATATTTTGAGTATGTAGCACACCTGGAACATCCACTCATTCACTGTGAGAGTATAAAACAGGCCTTTCAGTTTTTCATAGAATCAATATATATGTATATTCTTTGACTCACCAAACCTACTTTGAGACAAAGAAAAACATGCAAAGTAAGGATCATATAGGAATGTTTCTGGACCTTCAGTAGTCTAAAACTGTGAAGAAAATTTTCAACATGCACATGGGCAAACAGAATATACTCTATTCATGGGTTGGATACTATTCCCAATAAAGAAAAAAATAAACTCTTTACCTATTGAAAGAGTGTATTCCAAAAACATACTGATGGAAAGAAGCCTTAAACAAAACTGTCCATACTTCTTTATAAACACTGGTGGATGAAATTAAAATGAGTGATTTTCTTTGAAAATGGTGCAAGGGTGAAGAGGAAGGCATCATACAATGATGACTTCCTTGGAGTGCAGCTAATGTTATACTTCATAACATCTGACACCAAAATAATGTGAATGGATCTTTACCAATAAGGGTGTAAATGGCGTAGATTTTGTGTGTGTCTTATTTAGTTGAATGCTTCTCTTTACACTTGTGACTGTGGTAGAAGATGCATTTCACCTAAAATTACAAACAAAATAGTGTACACACATACACACTAATGCATGTGCACACATATGCATGTATGAACACACACACACAAACACACACACACACACACACACAATTTTTGCTGCACATATGTGGTAAAGTGTGTGAGAAGAATACTAATCCTGTGAGACTATGCCAGGGCCTAGCAAACACATAAGTGGATACTCACAGTCAGTTATTGGATGGATCACAGGGCCCCCAATGGAGGAGCTAGAGAAAGTATCCAAGGAGCTAAAGGGATCTGCAACCCTATAGGGGGAACAACATTATGAACTAAGCAGTACCCCGGAGCTCTTGACTCTAGCTGCATATGTATCAAAAGATGGCCTAGTCGGCCATCACTGGAAAGAGAGGCCCATTGGACATGCAAACTTTATATGCCCCAGGATAGGGGAATGCCAGGGCCAAAAAGTGGGAATGGGTGGGTAGGGGAGTGGGGGAGGAGGGTATGGGGGACTTTTGGGATAGCATTGGAAATGTAATTGAGGAAAATACCTAATAAAAAATATTAAAAAAAAAAAAGAAATGCAGTAAGTGTAAACTGATGCCTATATAGAAGAGTAGACAAGCAAAGAGCTGTATGATGAAGACAATAGGGAAAATGTAAATGAGGGATCTCTGAGAGGTATACACTAACTTATTTAATTTTACTATCTTTTTGAAATTTTCATAAAAATAATTAAAAAATTAAGAGAGGAAATAAAAATCACCTTGCTATTTAACACTCCAGGTCTTCCCTGGCCTGGTAGTATATTGAGGTTCAAATACTCTATGGGTTTTGATAGTTCAAGGTGTACCTTTTGCTTGTGCTCCTCATGCGTGGCACACATATTTTTCCTGCTGCTGAGATCTTGGGAATTATGACTAGTCTGAATTTATTATGAAGGCCTGGAGAGTATCTGATCAGGGCATATATGTGTTTTCAGTGGATATAAATTTATACTCTCAAAAGACTTTGCTGGCCATAAATATTGGCACCTAGTAAATATGCAAATATTTTTTCTATTGGTTTACCCTCTCATCCATGTTGATCCTGATTACATTGTATATTTATTTTATATACTCCATACCACCCAAATGGATGAGAAAATGGAAGTGTCTGTTATTTAGATTCTAAACAGTATTTGAAACATCCAGGTAAGGCCAGGGCCCTCAACAAATAATTATCACTTGCTTCATTAAAAGTTATTAGAAATAAGGTCAAATATTAATAGTTTGACACAAGTATTCTCAATCTTTAATGTAAGAAAATGTAGATGTTAAGGTTTTTCCAAACAAGTTTGATATTTGATATTTGCTTATTGGTTTCATTTTTTATAGTGGAGAAAAATTATCAATGGCTACTTAATCCCCCTGGATAAAAAGTCCTCCTACTCTCTGAATGTCTATCTCAGTGATGTCAATGGAGCATCATGTCAAGTGAAAAAAACTGAATAATACTGAGAAGTCAAGGGTGACTAGTGTTCAGAAGAGATTCAATGTCATAATGATCATTAAGGAAAGGAAAGTATTTGGGAATTTATAATTCCAAAGCAATGTTTTCACTTAAAACGTATTTATTTTTCAAGGTTACAAGGAAAATGTTTAAAATGTAATGTATAGTCTATATGTTATATTTAATATAATCATATATTTTATATATAATAATTAATATAATATGATCAGAGAATAAATTTAATATAAAATATAATGTCCTATATATACATGAGTGTCTGTATTAACATTCCAAGTAACAAATATTTTGTACCATACATATAAACTTTTAAGGGACACTCATCAGATTAAAGAATCTATTTATCAACATATAGCAATTAAATATGCTACATATTTACTTGGAAACAAATAACCATGGTGTTGTTAACACAACTGTAACTTGAAGACCCAACAAAGAGTCTAAAGTACAAATCAGAAAACTTTCTTAATGCTTACTACAACTCAATATGTTGTTATTGCAGTCAACAAGAATTCAGAAAGTTGAGCTCAGCTATCTCTGGGAGCATCCCAGAAGTAATCAGTTTTGTACTGAGATTGGCTGATGTTGTTGATGAGATTAAGGAGGCCGACTCAAAGGGAACAGGAAATACCCAGCAGAGGAAGCAATCTTCGTGGGAAATGTCTCAGCATAATAGAAGTGATGAAAATATGTTGAAATGACAGAGATAGAGGGGAACCAAAAATAATGGCAGAAGGACTGGGGAGATTAAAATCTCAAATATTTTTAATTACATGAAATCAAGACAGTTTGGTTTTTAGAAACTGAAAAGTCTTTATCATCTATCTATCTATCTATCTATCTATCTATCTATCTATCTATCTATCTATCATCTATTTCTATCTATCTATACCATTTATTTAGCATCAATGAAATAAAATATTTTCAAGACCAGATTTTGCTTCCCAGATTCTATGATAGAGAACTAGATAACAATTGTAGAAAAAAATAAACGCCCTGTAAAGTTTATAAGATTTATTTCTAGTTTTAAATTAAAAAAAAATCTTGCCCAAGTAATGGATAGGCACACATTATGTGCCTTGACCATAAAATTTAGATGGCTCTATATCAGAAAATACTTATTTGTCTGTCATTTGTCCTGTGTATCGCTATACACAGGATTCACACAATTATCTTAATTTTCTCAGTTTCCCAAACATGTAGCAATAAGACTTGTTTTTCTTTTTTAGGTATCATTTAATTGTACGTATGGCAAGTTATTCTCCAAAACATTCATCTTCATTTAATATGTAATATTTAAGCTTACCATTTAGAGCACTGCAATTTTATTTTTGGCTAAATAGATCTGTATTAATTGTTCCAAATTATTTTGTATCATTGTGTAAACTCTGCGGTGAAGTTTTCTCATCATTGTAACTGTACTTTTGCACTAAAAACATGAATTAGGAGAGTGGGATTTTGAGGAAAATACTGAACAAAGGTGAGTGCACAGAAATCTTCTTCCCAAGGTCGTCTGTAATCTTTGTTGGACACTAGGGATGCCACCTTTTTCTCTCTCTCACAGTTTCGTTACATGTGTGTGGCAATGGAAAACAGATGGTATCTACCACTCATTAATGGCTACGTATCAGGTTACCCCCGTTAAAGGGATCAATTATAAGACAGGGAAGAGTGTTAAGCAGAGTTTTATTTTTATGCTCTTGCCTGATCTGTGACATGTTTGCTGGTTAACAGGCCGTAATGAAGGCTATTTAGCCCACGCTGCTTCAGGAAATAGGTTTGGCACTCCATAAATCCTGGATGTCCCTTGTTTTCACTGTTCAACCGGGCACCCTTTATTCTGTTCATCTACTTCAAGTCTAATTAATTTACCGAGGAGTATGCATTACTCACCCAACCATGGTGTGGACCTGATTCAACTCTGACTGTTGTAAGCTAATTGTGCTGTGCTGGATTTAGAGCAGATAATGATGTGCAGTGACAGGTTTAACAAATTTTCGATTACCACGTTCAATTACTTTTGGTGCATCCTACTTCAAAGGCAGCCAAACACTTAATTCATTTAAGGTTTTGACAAAGGATATGAGCTTAGATGATTCATTAGGAAGACTCCCAGGACAGGTCTTGCCCTCTAGATGTTATGAAACAACTCCTCCTATGTTGTAGTGCAGGCGGATCCTAGAAACTAGCTGTGCTGTAGAAAAATGTGCTGACTGTTTACCCCATGTTTCTGTGTGGAAACTGATGATCCAAGATGTTAAGATTGTACTCATGTATGTGTCAGCAAATGGATGTTTCTGGCTTATACATCCATTAATAAAATATATAGTTAATTCCAAAGGACAATGAAGAGTCAACTGCTATTTATTTTGTAAATTACCTTAAAATAAACAACCCATTTCTAAGTCTCCATTTACCAATACGATCCTATTAAAAAGAACAATGATTTCACAAGTGACGTTAAGGAGCACATGACAGTTCATATATATAATTCTAGCACTTGAGAGGCTGAGACTAAAGGGTTGCTGTGAGCATTAGGACAGCCAGGGATACAGAGGAAGATAATTTGGAGAGAGAGAGAGAGAGAGAGAGAGAGAGAGAGAGAGAGAGAGAGAGAGAGAGAGAGAGAGAGAGAGAGAGAGAGAGAGAGCAACTTATATCAGCTATTTTTCTAGAACTTTCACTAGGTAAGTTTTAACTAATACTTAGAAAAATTAATTTATAATATACTTCACTCTCTGAACCAATAGGAAACAAGATTGTTTAATAAAGGTCATTTAGGATTTGGATTGGAGGACGGCTCAGTGAGTAGAGGCACTTATTGCCAAGCCTCATGATGAGAGTTTCACCCCTAGAATCCACACGGTGGAGAAAGTAAACCAGTCCCAGCAAGTTATCTTCTGACTTTCACATACACACACACCCAAAACATATAAATACTTGTAATAAAAAAAGTGGAAATGTGTCTCTAGAGTCAAGTTTACTTTGTTGCTATAAATCTAAGAGAATGAAAAACATCATTTTTGTTTGTTTTAATTTAATTTTATTTATTTACTTATTCATTTTACATCACATTCATTGCCTCCTCCCATAATCCAGCCAACCCTCCCATAATCCTTCCGACATCCCCCTCACCTTCTCTTCTGAGTGGGTCGGGTCATTCTAGGTATCTCCCTCACCCTGACACTTCAAGTCTTTGTGCGGCTAGGGGCTTCCTCTACCACTGAGCCTGGCAAGCATCCATGCTGATAGAACATATCCCATAGATAGGCAACAGCTTTTGGGATAACTTTTCCAGTTGTTCAGGAACCACATGAAGGTCAAGCTGCTTATCTGCTACATATGAGTGGAGAGGCCTAGGTCCAGCCCATGTATGCTCGTTGGTTAGTGGTTCAGTCTCTGAGAGTCCCAAGGGTCCAGGTTAGTTGACTTTGTTGGTCTTCCTATGGAGTTCGTATCTGCAATCCTCCTTCCTATTCTTCCATAAGGGTCCCCAAGCTCCTTCCACTGTTTGGCTGTGGGTGTCTGCATAGGTTGTTTCCAATTTCTGGCTATTATGAATAAACCTGTTATGAACATAGTTGAGCAAGTTTCTTTGTGGGACAGTAGAATGTCTCTTAGGTATATTCCTAGGAGTGGTATAGTTGGGTCATGAGATAGAACTATTCCCATTTTTTTTTTTTGAGAAAACACCCAATTGATCTCCAAAGTGCTTTTATAAGTTTGCACTCCCAGAAGCAAAGGAGTCGTGTTCCCCTTGCTCAACGTCCTCAACAGCATGTGCTATCATTTTTTAAAACAGTCTTTGTCCTTTCAACCTTTCTTATCCAAAGTGGTTTCCAAAGTGAGATTTACATAAACTGATGTCACTGGATTGTTCAGGACTTACCTTACTAATTAATCAAATGTATGGGTTGTACTCTTGAATAATAAGAGATGTTCTTGCTTCACGTGAGGAATTGTGTTCATTATTGGATGTTCATCTTCAATGTACATCAGTGTTAGAATGTGATGAATGGTAGTCTAGACATTTTTGGTACATATTTTCTAAATGGCAATATTGAAGTTTATCTTTTCCATCTTGAACCGATATTGTGACTAGTGTAGTAGACTAGAAGTTATTGCAACATCTCAGAGGAACATTCAACTAATACTGTCTATTCTTATCATGATCAACAGTGTGTATTTTATTAGGTAACATATTAGTTTGCTTTAGGACTGTCTCCCTTCAAAAGTCACCCCTTCAAATCCAACCTACACTTTGAAATTGCTTGCATGCAAAATTGATGCATCTGTAGTCCTCTGAGAAGTACATTTGATTAAAATGTCTTTGTCTGGCTCTAGGCATTGAACTTTACCTTGAATTTACCATAGGGTTCTGATGCAGATTTTAAAAGTATTCATCAGTTATGGCTACCCAAGGTTCCTCATCCCACTGGGAAATGTCACTTCCAAAACGAGATAACAGGGCAAGCTTGGTTTCACTTGTCATAATTTTTCACTTTATCTTTTTTTTTACTTCCCCCAAAGAAGTATTTTTTTTACTCAAATGCAATAATTTATATGCAACTTTATGAGGAATTATGATAGCAATATGTTGCCTCTTTTACAAATTACCATAAATTGACCTTCCCAAACTATGCAAATGTTCTGCTTTTGATTTAGAGGGTTACAAGTCTGACATGAATGTCATTTAGAATCAAAGTGCACTGTCTTAAGCATTGGGTGTTTTCTGGAGCAGCAGGAATGTTTCCTCCGTATGTCAGCACACATTGGCTGGTGGTTCTCTTCATGTTTGAAGCCAAAGTGTCACCTGTTGCTATTACATCATCACATTTCTTTCTGACCACATTCAAGGAAAGGTGATCTGGTTTTTAGCTTGGCATCATAAGACTGACAACTCAAGGTAGTCAGAATTCTGACTGACCCCCAACTTGAAAGACCTTGTCCTTGATTTTGTCTGGACACTCTAGTTTTTTCTGAAAACAGATTTCAGAGAGACCCTGTGAGGATTTCATTATTCTACTAACCATAGTGACAGAGATGAAGAGGCTTATATCAATGTTTTCATTAGTATAGATATTTGCAGGCAAATAATTTTTAAAAGTTATTGTTTGCCAGTTTCATATACTTATGTAATGAATCATTTAGTCATTTAAAGCCCCCTTCTCTGTCCCATTCCACTCCCTCTCATGCTAAAGTCCTCCACCTAAATAACTCCTATCCTACCTTTTTATTTGTTTTGTGTGAACTACAGAATTTGCTTAGGTTTTGTTTTTTGTTTTTTTTTGTTTTGTTTTGTTTTGTTTTTTAGGGTTTTATTTTGGCCAGAGTATGGTGGGAGATTATTTATAGACAGACAGACAGACAGACAGACAGACACACACACACACACACACATATATTTATATAAATGTATATAAAGAGGTGTGCATGCATGTGTGTGTGTGTGTGTGTGTGTGTGTGTGTGTGTGTGTATGTTGGTTTCTTGTTCTATTCTTCCTTCGCTGTGTCCATTACTGGGAAGAGCAATAACAACCACCTGAGGCTTGCTCATAGTGGCATCCAATAGAATGATCTCCTATCCCTTCCTGAGTTGTGTCTTCTAAGGATACAAACAAAGACCAAGGGAAGATCAAGCAGGGAAAAGTGTGGTTAGAATGCTGGGTTTCATAGTATTGACCATGACTAGACAATAGCAGCAACTAATAATATACCCATCTCTGAGAGGTTTAGCAAGCTTAAGTGGGTTTCTTTATATGTGACACATGTTAGCACCATATCTATATTTTATGACTCTTATCTGCTTCACAAAGTCCCTGAAGCCTTCTTAACCCTACTCTGAGGCAAGCCTGGTTCAACTTGAATCTGTCATTATGGAAGGGTTATTTACTTAGCCCAATTTCAATCATTTTAAATTGTGGTGATGAAAAGAAGGTTCAGACAACATGTTCATTCGGAAAATGTGAAGTTCACTCTCATTGATCCTGAGCTCTGCTTAGACACATTCTGTTTCCTTTGACATAAACAAAATTGTAATCTATTGTGGCTCTCTGTCTCCATTTTGTTATGTTTGGTTTGCTATAGATATTTGTGTTAGTGTGTCTACGTGTATGATGTGTGCAGATACGTGCATGCCTGTGTGTATGTGTATGATATGTGTGTATGTGTTTGAATGCAGGTACCCATGTACCATGGCATATCTGTGGAGGTCAGAAGACAGTCTCTGGTCTTCATCTTCCACGTTGTTAGAAAATGAGACTTTTGTTGTTGCTAGTGTGTGTGCATGTGTGTGTGTGTGTGTGTGTGTGTGCACGCACATGTGCATGTGTATGTACTTGAGCGTGTGTGTGTGTGTGACACTAGTCAGTATTCAAGATTTCAGTGATTCTCCTGCTTCTTCCCCCAAGCTCACTACAAGAACACAGAGATTTGGTACATGCAGTATGGTGCCTAGTTTTCCTTGCTCCTTACAGTGACAAAGCAATTGCTTTACCCATTAGCTTTTTCCTCTACAAAGTATTTTGGATCTGATTATCCACCCTCTTCCCCATAACATTCTTGCTTTCATTCATTTAATTCCTGAAATTTGATTCTTTCCCCCCATTTCATACAAAGAAGTCACACAAATCTACATTTTACTTCTTCATATAGTGTTTTTTAACAGGTTATTTCCTTTGCCTTAATTTTTTTCCCACAAAGGCACTATTTTCCAGACACATTGTATGTGTATCACAAATATAAGTACTTCATTGTGAGATATTTTGATGATGTTTGTTAAAAATGTATATTCCTGAAATACTAAACACTTAATGCTTCCTAGTTATCCTTTAACATAGAATAAATTAGCTACTATTCTTTACATACAATTTTGATTAAGATATCAGTCTATAGAAAAGAAACAGCAAAAACAGTCAGAGAGTTACTCTCCAGAGAATATTGATTCTGAAATACACACCATATGACTAATACAGCATAGGTAGATTCAAAGGGGTTCATGCAAGGGGAAGTTTTAGATGACAAAAGAGAGCAGAACGATGTTAGCTGTTGTAGAGCAATAAGCTCTAGCTACAGATTGATAGTGAATATGTCACAGGGCTTTGGCGCATGTTCTGATCCTTTGGACTCATAATGTGACAATTGCTGTCAGGTGCACCAAAACCCTTCCTTCAGCTGAAGGGGTCTGCAGCCCTATAGGTGGAACAACAATATGAACTAACCAGTACCCCCAGAGCTCGTGTCTCTAGCTGCATATGTAGCAGAAGATGGCCTAGTCGGTCATCACTGGGAAGAGAAGCCCCTTGGTCTTGCAAACTTTATATGCCCCAATACAGGGGAATGCCAGGGCCAAGAAGCTGGAGTGGGTGGGTAGGGGAGCAGGGCAGAGGGAGGGTATAGGGAAATTTCAGGATAGCATTTGAAATGTATATGAAGAAAATATCTAATAATAAATAAATAAATAAATAAATAAATAAATAAATAAATTTTAAAAAGTTAATTGCAAGTAAAAAAAATCCCTTCCTTCATAGCCCCTGGGTTTCTTACTTGATTATTAATTTTTGTTGTTCCGGTTAATATGAGTAAGCCCATTTTTATTTTGGCAGTATTACCATGCCTTTCCAAAAGGTAGTCCTCTTCCTGGTTGATTCTGAGATCAATATGATTACACACTTTCCCCTGTTTATGTGTTATATATACTGTTTAATGTTTTTCAGAGTAACGTATACTCTCAGACATGTGCTTTGCTTTCGTTCTGTATGTAATATTCTCTTTGACAACACAGGAGTGATGATAATCATTATTTTCCTTAACAGTTCCTGAAAACTCCCTTGGGTTGCAGTTTTTCAGAAGTGACTCTGCACCTACAGTTAGATGAAAGAGCGTTTAATACTGTAGGTGTATATTTTAAATTTCAGTTATTATTTTTCCTTTTCCTGCTGCTATTTTCTTCACTTCACTGTAAATACTTGGACAAAGCAACCTTGGACAACTAGATGAAAAGATGAATTATCAAGAAAGTAAGTTATTGCTGTTAAATGTGTACTCTGTGCTATTTAGAAATGTAGGTAACCGAAGAATACTGTGGGTCTATGTGCACCATATCTTCATGTGTATTTTAAGAACCAATTCAGTTAGAGTTTAGTATAAGCAATGATGATAAATATACAGTGATAGTGCCAGTGTGTAGAATTCCAAGATAGGTCTACCATTCCTAGTCCTGTTGTATACCCTTACCCAGGGGCACAGGTAAGAATTGAGGAGATGAAATCAAATAGCAATGTAATGGTGTAATTAAAGTCTATTATCAGCCAGCTTTAACTTAATCAAACGATTATCTGGGAAGTTCTTCCCTAATGAGATGAACACTGTGTAAAATCGATTTAGAATTTAGAATTTGGAAACATCAGGGAGAGGGAGCAGCAGATGCCTTCTCGTAGGCTTTGAAGAAACAAACTATCACATCCTGAAATGGCCACATGGGAGAGACCAGGGAATGCCTCTCAATTCTAAGGGTCATAGTCTCATAGTCTTCCATCTGTAAGGGGCTGGATTGTGCCTATAGTTAGTAACCTGGGAAAAGAAGCAGAGTCAGAGATGAGCAGCAGCATCTGCTAATAGCATCAAGTTCTATGGGCAGGGCCTTGGTAGATTACTCATCCCACTGTGCCTTAAATCAAACAACTCTTGCCTGAACTATCATGAATTCATTGTTCTAAGTCACTGGGTTTGTGATGAGTTATTACATGGGCAGAGGAAGCTACTATAGCTGTTAGTATTTGTTTAGCTCACAAACCCAGTTTTTACATAACACATTTGCCAGATGTTGCACATCATGCCTATAAACTCCACACCTGGGAAGCTGAGGCAGGGGGATTAAGAGATTAATTCTAACCTGGGCCACATACATTTTCCTAGAAAAAATACAGCTCATGAGGAGCTGTATGAGACTCTGTCTCAAACACTAATACTAAACCATTCTTCATTCGTTCATTTGAATATTAAATACCGACATCTCTATTGTACAGAGTTTGGGTTATGTAAAAATTCTATCGATGAGAAATTAAGCATTATAGAAGTTAAAAGCTTGGATTTCAGCCACAGAACTAGTTGCTGAATGAACTGGGATTTGAACTTGTGTTTTAATTACTTTGTTAGTCTGTGCTCTTTAATGCAAACATTCCACAGAATAACGAGAGTCAATTTTGTTCTGATTACTGCCTATTCAAATACCGTCTTTTGTCTTGTTCATATCCCACACAGTGTGACAAAACGCTAAAGAATAAACAGCCTTTGATGAAATCCATTTTGTAGATGATTTTTCAGAAAGACCTTTATCCTAATGCTTTGCCAATTATAGAAGAAAGCCTTCTGAAAATACGTCCCTTTTAAAAAGTTATTTAATTGCTATTTTACCTAGAATAAAAATAATCTGTTTCTATCTATCAGGTAGTAATGAGAAGTCATTATCTTGCACTCTTCTTTAATTAACATCAATCCTGATTAGTCAGAAAAAAAATTAGGCTCTTTGTCTTTTTCCCTTAGCTGTGATTCCTGTGGTGGAAAAGCCATTCAATTATATGTTATCATGTGTTATCACTTACAGGAGATGTCAGTGCAATTACAGTGCAGTACTTCTAGCTTTACTTTTAAACATACTTCAATGTTAAAAATGTAGGATTCTTTATTGCCATTTTCCCCTGAAGGTAGGGAAAACTTAAGTAATGGTCTATGAATTTATTTTTCATGCCAAAACCAAAATGAACAAGGCATATGAAAGCTCAGGGATCTCTTGGGATGTTATTAATAGCAATTTACATTGAACAGAATAAGGAAAGCAACATAGGTACTCTTTGATTGCTAGGATATGTTGCTGAGAAACGTGAAAATACTCTAAAATATTAACTAATATGTTGACGTTAAATAAGATAGTTTGGCATATCTGTATCAACAGAAGTCACTGTCATACAGGACATTAACACTGTCATATAGGACATTATTTCTTATTTTTGCAACAGTTTTGTAAGTTTTGAGGTAGGCACTATTTTGCTTGGTTTTCATATTGGTACTTATCTACTCTGACCATTGAATGGTATTTTTAATGGGATATGGAGGACATGCCATTAGATGAGGTGGGATGAGACCCCTCACACTCTGGTTCCTCACACTCTGTTGTTATTTCCTGGGCTAGAGCAGAGCCACTTGGGAGATTAGTGGGAGCAGATATGAGAAGCTGCTTTGCATCTGACATTTTATGCAATGAAAAATTTATTCTTTAGGCTGGGCTAGTAAAAAAATAAAACTTTTGGAATTAAAACTCCCATGCAACAGAAATCAGATGAAACCAAAGGATAATTTGCTGTTCTGGACCACAGTCGTTAAAACTACATTTCCTGTGAGGCTGAAGTTGTCTTCCTGGCCTCTGTTTTCTTTTACATCCTCATCAATTCAGCATCTCGACAGTGAATTATTACCGTGGAACTACCACCAATAGTAGTTCGAAACTGTAAAAATAAAGATGAAGTTTACTTTCCTTTTAGAAATTTAGGTTCCTGCTCCTTCTATGGCATTTCCTTGGTATTTTAAAGGTTAACTGGTCATGTCTGAAGCGTCAACGGGAAGAGAAAAGTAATCTCCATCTTCCTTGAGTGAGCAGGGTTACAGATCACAGACTTGGCCCAGGAGACAGTGTGATCTTCATTTGTAGCTGCAGTGGGTTTTTATTGGAGCCATTTGCTCTGTTTCCATGATTTTGAAATGACAGAGAGGATATTGTTTGGGCAAAGCAGTACTGCTTTTTGGTAGATGCAAAATCTCTTGTATTCTAGTTTAATACAGTTGATTTGGGGAGAAAACAAAGAAAGCGAAGGAGAAGAATGACTGTGGATTTTACTTTCTTCTACCAATGGATTCTTAAATCCTTTACTAAGAGGAAAAAGTTAAGCCCACTTGTGGAAATATGAGTAAAGCAAGCCACATCCTCAAAGAAAAATACTGAGCTTGGGTCACTATTTTATCTTTGAAAGTAGTCCAGAAATAACTTTTTGAAATTTAGAAATTGAAAAAATTAGAAACATTTGTGATTTGTTAAGCACATCCTTGGTGTATAATGTGATTGTGGTTCAAAATTGTAAACTAGATAATATATGACACACATAGCTAAAGAGAAGATAATTTGGAGGCCAAACAGAAAATTTCAACTGTTACATTGATACTTGATGAGTTATGGGGAGTGGTCCCACTAAGATTGCGAAGTCCTCAGTGCCTAGGATTGCACCAGTTCCAGTAAGAATGCTTTTAAATTTGGAATAACTATTATTAAAAGAAACAAAACCATAAACAAACAAACAAACAGGGTTCTTTTCTTCTAATTCTGTAACCTGCACACCTGCAACATTAATTAGTAGTAAATGCTGACTAAATATTTGTTCCCATGGAAGAAAATTTGGCTATGTCCTCAGAATTCCATTTTAATTAGAGCACAGTGTGTTATTTCTCAGACTTACTTTTCATCTTTCTAAAATTCTAAGGTGTGTGAGAAATATCCAGGTGGCAGGAATTAGAAAACATGTGTTAATAGTCAAAGAGACTTTTAATGAGGAGATCATAGATCTCCTATGTATGATAGGATCTCCTATGTAAGATCATAGATCATATGTATGAGTTCATAGAGCAACACTATACCAGAGTGCTGTCTGAAAATCATCTGCTTTAAATGCCTTGTGTTTTTGATTAAAATCAAATCATCTAGGCCTTGCCCAGGACTACTGATCAGGATATCTGGGAGTAGAGGCTCAGGAGTCAACTGGTCTTCGGTGAGTGATGTGACCCAATGCATCTTTAAGAATCCTGGAGAGCTCCTTAGAAATGCAGACTTGGCCCTAAGATACATGCAAGATTCATATGTATGTATGTATGTATGTATGTACGTATGTGAAAGAGAGCTTTATCACAGCAACAGAATTAAACAAGAATAAAGGCCTAACCAAACTTGTGTTTATTTTACTTCAGAACTCCCAGCCATGAATTATTGAGGGAACTCAGAGTGGAACTTAAGAGAATATCTGAAGTAGGGGAAGGCTACTTCCTCATCTGTTGTTTGTCTGATGCTCAGTTAGTTATACCCACCTGTCTAGAGCTGGAGCCACCCACAGAGGGCTAAGTCCTCTTGTGTGAGCCATCAATCAGAACAATCTGTCACAGACATGACCACAGGTTAATCTGATTCAGAAAATTCTTCAATAAAGGTTCTCTCTTCCAAGGTAACTTGAGGTTGTGTCAAGTTGAAAATTTAACCAGCAGATTCTTAAATTATAGATTGATTCTCCAGTCTAAGAATGTAAATGCCAGTTTCTGTTCTCAAGACATGTCCATACTGCTACTTCCTGCTAAAACAGGGTAACAATAGTTATTTCTCAACCTCAGTCCTAGGAATATATAATAGGATTAGACACTGTCATTCTAACTAGCCAGTGGATTCCAAATATATGACAAAACCTTCACATCTTTTACCCAAAATTCAATATCCATACTGATGAAAACTAACTTACTTCTGGGGAATCTCACGGCAATAACAAGAACAAAATTATGATTACTTTTATTGAAGTTAGTGGTTACAATTCTAATTTCTAGTTTATTTACATGATGTATATACATTGGCTATAATAGAAAATAATAACACTTTTTTTTGAATTATATAACAAAGGAGTTTAAACAGATTACTAAGCGACACAAGTTTAGTTCTTTTTTTTTTTTTTTTCAAAAGTTTAATTCTAAGTTCTGACTTCAACTCTTGAGCCAACTCATCCTAAGTTAGACAGTTTTGGCTTTTCAACACATTGTAAAGCGTATTCTCCAAGCCTCATTTCAATATCCTTAGGTGCAATTTGTTAGTAATCACAAGTGTACAGGAAACAGAGCCTGAGTTGATGGACAAGTACAACCTGGGAGGAGTCAGGAATCTACAACTCTTGACTGTCTAACAGCTTTCTCTCTTAATTTTAACTTCAAGGACTTGTATGGTATTTTGTAACTATATTATCAATAAGTCTTTTTAATGCTCCTGGCTATATTATGGAGTATGTGTTATATAATATATTCATACACTATACATATTACTCCAGATAAATTGTACATAACCAAATAAAAATACAGCCAAGTCTCATTATTTGAAATGTCATGTTCTGTAAATTTACTACAAGCACTAAATTATAGACTACTGCATTGGAGACTTCTGCACCATTTCTCTGAAGGGAAATATAAGATTAGGTTCCTGTGTGCTTTGGGGCCTCTATTACTCTACTTACCAACATAACTTGGGCTTATATGTTCTTTCATTCTTCCTGTTAAAATATCTTTAGAAAGTGTATGTTGATTTATTACCATTGAGTTCACAGGCTACAGCATTAGAAGTCAGTCTGAATGAAACTTATCTTTGTTTATAACACACAAATAGCCTTCCTGTGCTTAGAACCACTGGATAGTATTTCAACACCGTACCCGGGAGTGATTTTAAACAGTGAAATCACCACCAAGCAGAATGAAAGTTTGAAATACATGACACTAAGTAAACTTCCACCAGGCCACTTACTTACATTATGGTACCATCTTGAGCTGAGAATTGTGCTGGTGGCTCAAATATTTCACTGCTTCTTACATGCAAGGAAAATTTCATGAAAATGAATGTGGTGTATTGATTTTGGTGTTTCATGTAAAGTTTTGTTAGTGAATTTTTGCAAAGATGAGAACAGGGGCTATTTTCATTTGATTTATAAAGTCAGGTTATGTCATAACCATTTTCTATCGTTTCCTTGTATTTTATTTAAAATATATATCTAATGTACATTTTCTGAAATCTGATGTGCCTATATTTCAATATATGAATAGGCTCTGAATTTAATAACTTTAAAATATTTTCATCATATTAAGAATAAAGAACTTTGGTGGATTTTAATAATTTACTAGTTACTGACAACAAGGTCATAATCACAATCATTGTCATCTTTGTCATTCATCACATGCTTAGCTCCCCCCATTATCCTTTCCTTCTCTCCCTCCCTCTCCCTGTCTGCCTTCCACCCATATATATAACTTTCTATGAGTGAAAATATTATGTCAGTGTCAAAGAGCCTTAGAAAATCCCCATAAAGAAAAGCACTTATGATGCTGTGGGAGGAGCTAAGTGGTAGAAAGCTCACCTAACATGTGCCTGCCCTGAATTCCATTGTTAGCATGGAAAAATAGAATAATATTTCTGGTTCATACATTGGTATGTCAAAAGAGACACGCAAGAGGCTTCATGTGAGTATATTACTAAAAAGAACATCTGTAGGCCTACCACAATGGCATAGAAACATGCAAGGAGGCCTCTGCGTTCAGTGCAAGATTATTAGAATTAGATGAGAAAGGATGTGTCCCAGTGTAGCCGAGTCTCTTATGTAATGAAGACAATTAGCTTTCTGGCGTGTGGTATAATGGAACATTATAATAAAATAAAAAAAAAGTCTTTCCTGAAGGTCAGACATGCTATATTTATTGCTTCCTCCTTGTCTATAAGCCAGAACATTCTATCACAGCTGTGATACAAGCCAACAAGAGCCAAATAAATCTTTGATCCTTTTGGTTCACTGTGTCATTAAACACAAGGCATTTTAAAGTCAGGGAAATTACCTGAGAAGGGTGCTGAGAAATTGCTTGGTTCAGAAAAGACTGACCACAGTGATTAAAGGGATGGAAAGGATGACCTGTCAGAAAAGTCGAAGAAGCTGGAATTACTCACTTGAAAGAAGATAACACTGGAAGATAACTTAATAACTATCCTCAAACTTAAAGAGGGTCTCATCCCTTCTTTATTTATTTCTATAGCATTTGAAAGTACCAAAGAATTTTATTCTGAAATTTTCTTCTGCCAAGCATATTTGACTCATTTTGTACTATTATCTTTTCTTCCAATTTAAAAAGTCTGAACTTGTATTTGGCATGCATCTGTTTGAAAGAGTAAGTAGCGGGAAGTAATAATCTAATACATTATACGACTGTCTTCGTCTCCTCATAATGGGAAGGACAGTTTTTTTCTCCTTGTCATAAACACACTTTGACAAGTTCTTGTCACTTATCAAATCCAACTTCCCGTGTATTTAACTCTCCTGATACTTGGTGGCAGCTATGCAGTGAGTTATTATTGCCATCTCTTAAAAATACCGACAAAAAGGGAAAGTAAACAGGTTAGGAATTAAGCTGCATTTTCTGTTTTAAGCTGAAGGAAGTCTTGGAATCATTACCTTGTTATTTGAGATAAAAACTAATTTGTAGCATCTCTAAGTTGCCTTGAATCAATCAGCGAGTAATGTGTGTCAAGTACTGTTAGAAATTTGTGTGAAAGACGACAAAAGAGAAGAAAGGCTTGGCCTTCTTAAGATGCTTCTAAGCTGCTGGTAACGATAATTTAATGAATTAGAAGCTGATGAGCAGCATGTACTTACCAGCGTGTGTCAGACCTCTTTCAGGGAGGCAAGAATCCCAATGGAGTCAAGGCATGCAGAGCAGGATGTCTAAGTCTTTTCTTTAGCTATCAATTGCACTATTCTACAAAAACATAGATAGCCCAGTTCCTTTATTTATTCATATTCTAGCCACATTCTGACCATATTCTATACATTTATATCTCATCAATCTTGTCTGTCTTTGTGTTGGTTTTAATTTGTATATTTTTTTCTATTTTATTTGTTTGTTTTAACATTTGAGAGTTGCTATAATATCTTTACGTTTTCTATGGAAGGTTCATTTCCATTTCCTGGTTTCGTTTCATATTTGCATATTTTACTTTCTGAGTCTATGAGTCACTTTTAAAATCCAGATCCAAGAGAAGGACCTTCTGATTATCCATATTTATTTGAATAGCTGGTTATGTCACAAGTCTTAATCAACCATGGGTCAAGAGTCCATGTACAATCACAGTAGTTGGGGAGGGAGGGAAGAACCTGGGTAGGAAAGGTGACAAGGAGGGAAAGAGGAGAACATGGAGGTATTGGGGGCAGAGCAACAGGACTGAAGCCCTGAGGGCCAGCAAAAAGAATGGAAATTAGGCAACCTTGAGAGGTAGGAGGTGAGGGGACCTTCCAACCAGGAAGGTGAGAGAGACTCTCAGGACTCAAAGGGAGAGACCTTAGATGAAATGCCCTACAGTGGGGAGAGTGAGGCCTTGTAAAGCCCACCTCTAGTAGAAGACAGGCCATCAAGTGGAGGGATGGAGTTGCCATCCCAGAGTCAACAGCTCTGATTCAGAACTGTTCCAGTCTGAAAGAACAGCAGGGACACAAATAGAGAAGAGCCTGAGAAAAAGAAGGACCAGTGACAGGCCCAAATTGAGATCTGGCTCAAGAGGAGGGCCAAAGGTCTGATACTGTTACTGATGCAATAGTATACTTACCAACAGGAGCCTAGCATAACTGCCCTCTGTAAGGCCCAACACGCAGCTACAAGAGTCAGATGCAGATGTTTGCATCCAGCCAATGGACAGAAGCTGGTGACCCCTGTAGTTGAATTAGAGAAAAGGTAGAAGAAGCTGAGGAGAGGGTGACCCTAGAGGAAGACCAGCATTCTCAACTAACCTTTACTCTGGAGATCTCTCAGACACTGAGCTACCAACCAGGCAGCATATACTAGCTGCTATGAGGCCCCCAACAACTAAACAACAGAGGACTATTGGGTCTGGACTCAGAGAAGATGCATCTAACCCTCGAGAGACTTGGGGCCACAGGGAGTAGAGAGGTCTGGTTGGGTGGGTGTGGGTGTGGGAGCATCCTCTTGGAGACAGGGGAGGAGGAGGTGTGGGATGTGGAACAGTCAGAGCGTGGACAGGGAGGGAGATAATGTCTGGACTGTAAAAAAAAAAAGAGGATTAAAGAATAAAAAAGAATAGAGAAAAAATATGCCTCATATTTAGACTTGTTCACTAAGGCTTGTTCTGCAGCCAGAACTATGGGCCATGAAGTTTCCTTGGTATGAAATGAGGACATACCACTACCATAATTTGCATTTATAATTTGAAGAGAATATGGAATATGAATATTTTCAAAGAGAAACATCACCATTGAAAGATTAGGTCAATTCCCTGTGTACATATGAACACAGGATTTAGAGAATGTTTGCTTTTCCTGAGGAGAAAGTTAGAGGGAAGCAGGACAAAGGTAAATATGCCTGGTCATGTTAGCTGTGAGGAAGTGCCACCCATCAAAGAGAGGATGAAAATTTAAAACTAAGGGACTGTAGTTTTTCTGTGTGCAAGCTGCAGAGGTGTTGAAAATCATTTTAAATTTTTTTAATTAATTATTTTATTTATTTACATCCCAAATATTGCCTTCCTCCTGGTTCCTGCTCCCAGAGTTCTCCATCCCACCCTCTTCACCTCTGAGATGGTGCCCCTCAGGCATCGCTCTTCCCTGGGGCATCAAGTCTCTACAGGATTAGACTCATCCTCTCCCACTGAGGCCAGACAAGGCAGTCCTTTGCTACATATGTGCCCAGGGCCTCAGACCAGCCTGTGTATGCTCTTTGGTTGGTGGCTAAGTCTCTGGGAGCTCCCAGGGGTCCCTATTAGTTGACACTATTGGTTTTCCTATGGGATTGCCATCCCCTCCAGTTCCTTCAATCCTTAGCCTAACTCTTCGATAAGGGTCCCTGACCTTAGCCCAATTGTTGGCTCTAAGTATATGCATCTTTCTCAATCAGGTGCTGGTGAACAGCAAAGCTAGACTCCTGTCTGCCAACACAGCTTAGCATCAATAATAGTGTCAGAGTGTGGTGTCAGTCCATGATATGGATCCCAAGTTAGGCCACTGGATGACCTTTCCTTTAGTCTCTTCTCCATTTTTGTTCCTGCATTTCTTTTAGACAGGAACAGTCCTAGGTCAAATGTTTTGCAGGTGGGTTGGGAGCCCCATCCCTCCACTGTGGGCCCTGTCTACCTACTGGAGGTTGACTGTTCTGGTTCCATCTCTGCACTGTTGGTCATTTTGACTAATGTTATTGAGTCTTGAGCACCTTTCACATTCCAGGTTGCTGGGACTTTCTAGAGGTTTCACCCACTTTTTACACCCCCTACCCCCAGGCAACTGCATGTTTCCATTCAATCCCCTGGCCCTCTGGGCCTCTCTCTTTTCTACCCCCATTCCTGCTCCTGCTCTTTTCCCCTCTTCCATCCAGATCCCTCCATCTGCCTCCTGCGATTATTTTATTCCACTTTTTGAGTGGAAACTTTTTTCCTATTAATTTCCACTGCAGCTAGTAAGGGGATTTTAAAGAGATAAATTCAAGCCATGTTTCACTATAGGGAAAGATCATTTCCTATCAGAAATAGAGTAATGGATCAAATAGAGTGTGAAAAACCCAGACCTGAAGAAAATGCCCTTTTCTAAAAGGCTACACAGAAGATCAGCACTTTAATCTTATTCTAACCCTAACCTAAACACTAATCCTGAGCCGGAGAGAGTGAGCATCTTGAACATTCCTTTAGCTTGGAATATGTAAAAAGCTGATTTTTTAAAAAACTCAAACACTTAGTATAATGAACTCAAAAATCTAATGTCACACAGCTAGTTTAGGATATCTGCTAAACAAATATTTGCACTGCCCCAGACGGTTAGGATGACCATGGAGTTTCACTTGGGGTTTTGTACTGTTACTGCCAATTACATTCTTATTCTCCTTCTCTCTCTCTCTCTCTCTCTCTCTCTCTCTCTCTCTCTCTCTCTCTCTCTCTCTCTCAAACACACACACACACACACAAGCATACACACACACACACTCTCTCAAACACACACACACATACATACATACATACACACACACACACACACTCTCTCTCACACACACGCACATACATACACTCTCTCTCTCACACACACACCCAAGCATACACACACATACATACACACACATACATACACACACATACATACATACACACACAAGCATATACACACATACATACACACACAAGCATATACACACATACACACATACATACATACACACACAAGCATATACACACACATACATACACACATACATACATAAACACACACACATACATACACAAGCATACACACACACTCTCTCTCTCACACACACACACATACACACGCAATACATACACACACACAAGCATACACACACATACTCTCTCTCTCACATACACACACACAAGCATACACACACACACACACATATATACATACACATACATACACACACAAGCATACACACACACTCTCTCATACACACACACATACACACACAAGCATACACACACATACATACATACACACATACATATACACACAAGCATACATACACATACATACATACATACACACACATACATATATACATACACTCTCTCTCACACACACATACATACATACACACACACAAGCATACACATACATACATACATACATATACACATACATACATACACACAAGCATATACATGCACATACATACACACATACATACATACACACACATACATACATACACTCTCTCACACACACATACATACATACACACACACAAGCATATAACACATACATACATACATACACACATACACTCACACACAAGCATATACATGCATGAGGGAAAGAAGTGGGTTGGGAAGAAGATTATGGCAAAGTTGAAGACAGTAATTAGCTTTATATACTTTTTCAAGGCTCATTTGTTCTTTTTGCTATATTGCATCCATCCCCATGACCAAATAATACCCTTTCTTCATAACCTTTCTAATATTACATTATTCACAGTCTTGCAGCTTTTTACATATAAATCTGTATACATTATAAAGCAGAATCCATTTATGACAAATAACAAGTGGACTTTTCTTCCTGACCTTGCTAAATATTTTAGAGAGACATTATTTAAAATTATTAAGAAAAAATATTCGTAACATATGCTTGAATATTTTACCTTTTCCTTCAACATAGCTATGAGATTCAATTATTTTTGTTTTCTATTAAAATAAAAAAAAGACGTGTATCATTGATAATTTTATCATATGACCACACAGGTTCACATTGAGGAGAACAAAATAGGACATATTGTAATCAAGAAAGTTGAATACAAACTCGATGATTCTTTTAACCATGGAATTTCATACTTTTGGGCACCAAAATTTCTCTTCCTGAACGGTGGCTTTTTATCCATGAGCAAATCAACTCTTACCATTAACAAACTCCCATCACCCTGTCATTTACTGAGAGATACTGAGTGAAATTGTAAGATATACATCCTGCCCACAACAAGCATATAATTTATTTCATGAAAGGACAGTCATGCACACAAAATAATTCCCAAATGGGGCATTTTTTTCTAGTGCACACAGGTAACCCCTACTTTGAATGAGTTTTCAGAGACCCAATTACAAGCTACATTATTTTTAGATGAATTCTCAACTGAGAGTTTGTAGTCTGAGATCATTATCTTTGTCTGTTTACTTACATTGGGCTTACATGCTTGTTAACAGAAGTTAAAGAGAGCAAATACATTTTTACTTAACATATTTTCTCTTATATGGGTTGTTTTTATGTTCTATTGTGGGACTGTAATGATCCAGAATTATGGATGAAAAGTTGAGGAGCACTTCAGCACCAGATACCTCAGATGAGGATGGCAGGACATGGCACCCTTCCCACTGCCAACCTAGTGCCATGAATTAGCTGCCACACCATCAACCCTTGTAACAATTTATTACCCTGACAGTTACCAGGCTTCACTCCTTATCTGATCTTATAAGGCTCCCTCCAACTACAGCGCCTGAATATCCACATGCAGTACCTTCCAATACTCCTGCCCTATCCAGTAGTGCACAGCCACACAAACTTTGACACAGAGACACTGACCACCTCCCCAGGGGTGTGAATACCTGCAGTAAATGGAACCTGTTCTCAGAAGCTGTTCCTGGATGTGTGTTCTTTACAGACATATTCACCACTGATCAAGATCCTGCCTGCACCAACCCATCTGGTTAAGCTTCCCTCCATCCAGTCTAGCCCAGTGTGCTAGAGCCCAGGGAGAAGCAGACAGGACCAGCACTAACTTAATTCTCACCTTTCACCACAGCATACATTTCTTGTTTTTAGCTAAGGAGTAATTCAGAGAACTTAGGTAATGTTGACAATTTTATGCTTTTATCAGTTCTTAAATTTGAAATGGATTTTCTCGTTCCAACTCAAAAAATTGCGAGCAGAAGATGGATATTATTTGAAATTGTCTATGTTTTAATAGAAGCCTAAGAGAGCTCAAATACTATCTTGGAACCCTCACTTAAAGCAAACCTGAAATGGATAGAGCTCTTTTGCTGGGTATTTCCAATGCCCAAAGCTTTAAAATCCAAAGCAGAGGGAAGAGGATATTGCTTGCCAAATAGTAGACATTCTACTGCTTCGATGGGTATGGCTGAGAAATTTAAACTTAAGGGTAAACCAGAAGGATACAGCACCAAGAAAAGAAAGGATGAGAGTATGACCCATACAGTGCAACAGTAAAAGGGACATTTCATGGGGGAACTTGACCAATATCTTCAAAACTTAATTGCAACCTCTTCAGTAAATATCTTTATTTTCATCTCCGTTTTCCCTACTCTTCATTAGCCCCTTTCTTCTACTTGCTGCATAACTTCTATGTGTCAAAGAGCAGTCTATGTGATTTCCACATGTAACACATATGACCTATCATGTTACCCTGATAACAATGCATTAGTTTGAGTGTATTAAGCTCTGACTCTACTTTCATTTGAGGAAATCTGAAATACCGTGTTTCTCCAGTTTTTGCCTTTACCTTCAATTTCAGGACCCCAAAGCCATGCAAGTGCTATGATGACTTAGTACAGTTATCAGGGCCACATCTTTCACACATACACCATCAGGTAGTTGCTATTTCAGGCTCTGGTAGAGTATCTTGAATATAAAGTTTTGCATGCTAAATCACAGCATAACATCATCCAAGGCTGCCACCAGAGGTCACTTTCCTTTCTCACATGGCTAGCACACAAAACCTCAGAAAGTTCAACTGTCTCTAACATTTAGGGTACAACTTCTACCTGCTCTATGCATCATGCTTTTTAAGGTTCCAAGTAGATCCATACAAATCTTTAGAAGTCAAATCTTAGTTGCAGTCTCATCTCTAGATGCAGGAGTTGGACTCACGGAAGGTTTAGGAAAGAGCACAGCACAGTTCTTGCTTTGCTTCCTTTTCTATGGCCGTAGAGACAATTTTACCATCAAGCATCTTCTAGACTTGCTTCCCCGAGGAGCTGGGTGACTTCGTCGATCTCTTTGTAAACAAGTTCCCCCTCGGCTTTCTCTAGCAATTGACAAACAGGTTTTGGTCATCACCAGGCCAGATGAAGATAGGGCCTGTGTCTATGGTGGGACCTGAAATTAAGATCTAGGACTCAGTTTCATGAATTTCAGAACGAAACAACTATAATATTAAAAATAAATAAGTAAGTAAATAAATAAAGTGTGAGTATACTTTACACATTGTTTTATCCTAGGGTATAGAAAAAAAAGTCAGTGGGAACATGGACAGAAATAATTTTTCCAAAGGCACTAAGGCACACACACAAGTGTGCGTGCATGCGTGTGTGTGTGTGTGTCTGTGTGTGTGTGTGAGTGTGTGTGTGAATGCTTTTTGGGTTTGTTGTGATGAGAAAACTAAGCTTCGAAGGTTGTACCTATATGAAGAAGACCTCTGAATAGCACACTAAGTCATTTCAGACTCTTTAATCTCCTTCTATTATTCCATCAAATGTTTCCATGCTATGGGTTATTTGTAGCCTCCCAGATATATAGATTCCAGCTTCCTCTTATTTCTTTTGATTTCATTCACTTCATGCTTCTAAGTACAAAGAGAATTTCTGCATCAAATCCATTGCTTTAGCGCAGTGAATTCCATTGATCAATATTCTTTAAGGGTGTACAAGCTTACCTTTAATTCTGTGTTTATGACCAGCTACCCTGGTTTGCTCATCACACACTCACATCTCTGGCCGCTATGTGCTGCACTAGCATCCTTAGCACTAACTCGGTCTACAAATGAATGTATAAAACAAGGAAGAGATTTGGGAGTTGTTTTCTGATCCAAATTCAAACCCTTGGCTTGGGCGAGGACACAGTGGGGCTTTGTTAGAACAGCTGCTGCAGAGTATTTGATTGGAGACTCTAAAGGGTTTGTGCATTCCTTCAGCAGAGGCAGGTCTATGGAATTCAGAGCAATACCCCTGAGAAGCATTAAGCAACAAGGCATGATTTCTCACTTCCCTGTCTCATTTGTGTGAGGAGGTAGTTTTCCTTCTGTGAGAGAGGCTAAAAATGAGGTCATTAGTTTCTGTTTTCACTCTTCTTCAGTACCAAGAGCCAAGCTCAGGTCTCAAGTGATGTTTTCAGAGTTTCTCTGACTGACAGATAAAGAAATGAGCACCTTATGAGCAAGAGAAGGGTCAGGATTAACCCATTAACAGCCAGACTTGCAGAAAGACAGATTTCCAAGTTAACCCATCATTCAGAAGCAGATTTTTTTTTTTTTTTTTTGGTTTGTCCCTGTCAAAATCAGAGACTAAGATGCTTAGTCTCTAAGATGGACAGATTTCCAAGTTAGCCCACCTTTCAGAAGCAGATTTTTTCTTTGTTTGTCCCTGTTAAAATCAGAGACTAAGATGCTTTTATGAATTATACATCTTTTTCTTTTATTGAATTTTATTTATTTTGTGGGTGTGTGATATGCATGCGACTTGTGCATATTCACATCCATGGAGGAGTGAATGTTTTTGTGTGGTTGTGCATTCATCTCTGGGTACATGCTTACAGAGGGGCCCTGATGTTAATTTAATTTTGGATGTCCTTCTCAATTCTTTTCTGTTTTTCTATTGAGGCAGGGTTTCTGGCTGGACCCAGAGCTCACTGATCCCAACTAATCTATCAAGCCAGCTTGCCCTGGAGATGCATTATCTCTGCCTCCCATGTGCTGGATAGCAGGCAGCTGCCACGGCTGTGTGGTTTTCCCATGGTATCTGGGGATCTGATATCTACTCCTTATGAAAACACCTTATCCATTAAGTCATCTTTCCAGCCCACAGGACTCATAATATTGAGCTAATCTAGAACATAGTCGTTTGTATACAGCTACAACTTTGGCTTTTTAATCACCAGTAGAAGAGTAGTCAAAATCACTTTTTAAACAGATTAGAATTCTATACATATATGCAGTTAATTTGATCATATCTTCCCCCTCTCTCCTCCTATTCCTAATTCCTCCTCCCTATACAGTTCCACCTTCATGCCTTTTTCTTATCCTTTCCCTTAATGGTTAAGTAAAATTTAAAATCAGCACTATTTTTATAGAATTCATACAACTTTAGAATTTAAAAAAAACCCCTACAAACTAGCTGTGTCTAATCATTACTTTTTTCCTTTACAACAATTTTTATTTCAATGATTTTCTGCTTCAGATCAAAGCTATTTTTGTAGGGAAAAAATAGGCTATTTGTGGTCTGCGATTTGAGGGGCACTCACCAGGTTCATCTTTCCAAGCACAATTTCTGTTTATAGTGAGAACTTCTGCAATTTTCTCTTTAGATGTCCATTTCTTTAAGCATCCAGAAGGGTATGAGACAGAATTTGAGGCAACAGCATCCTTCTTTCAGCAATCTTCGGGGATTCTTTAATTTCCACTCAGTTAGGGATCATTGGGTATATTCGGCCTCTTTTGTGAAGCACTACATGAGATTCCTTTGTCTCCATGTCAAGCTGTTAGCTACTTTTTTTTTGCCAGAGAATGGGGGCATTATTGATAAGAAAGAATTTAAGAGAAATATAATAAAAGATAATGTAAAGGGAGATAAAGAGCTTGAAATGGCTTTTAAATTACAGAAAAACTGATGACATCATCGGAGGCAAGGTTTTATATGAAGACATCTCTTAGGTTAGATTGGGGTAACGTAGTGACAGTTACAACTAATGTCATTCCCATCCCAGGCCAGGAAGTTTCCAGCTGGACATGCCCATGTTCTGTGAGGCTTAACGTCCTCTCTTCCTGGCTGGGACCTTCTAAATATAACTATTTTCTGGGTCTAAGGTGACACACCATTTCAGATGCTGTGACACCTCTTCTAAAGTATGCTGTTTTGACTTAGAACTTACTGGTCTACTTCCTTGTGTCTGTTTTCCTACCTTGGGTGTGTTCTCTACACTCCAGTACAATGCATTTCTGTATTGTTAGAAGTAGTCTGACTGTGTTTGTTGAGAGTAGGAAGAATGCTGGAAATATGTACCCCAGTGATTCTGCAGGTTCTCAGATGGCTTGGAAAACTGCAGTCTAATCTGTGCTCTGCTTCTTTCTGTTGCTATGGCTTAGGCAGCCTCGTTCTGGGTTTTCAACCATCTGTCAGCAAATTCAAGTAGAAAAGATCTATGACATGTGTATGGTAATGGAAAAAGCTAGATTTTACAGTTTTAAAACCAGGCAGTCCTGTTACAGGTGCATATGAGAGAAAGGGAGGAAGGAGGCCATGCCTACAGATAGGAATAATGGAGAAATCAGTATTTAAAAAGAATAGCAGTAGTGAGAAAGGATTTGCTGTGAAATGAAGAGTGTTGAATCTTGCTACTAAAAAGTGAGTGTGTGGGGGGGGGGAGGGGGGAGATAGTTGCTGTATTACTCACTTGCATAACTGAACTATATTCCTTGAATTTATTGCATAAAATATTATATATATATATATATATATATATACACACACACACACATACACACACATATATATTGTGTGTGTATGTGTGTGTGTGTGTATTTGTATGAATGAGAATTTTACTTTTTGGTAGGGGATAGTATGTTCTTATAATATATATTGCTACTTTTCAATATGAGACTGGTAATATCATTCCACCTAATGTTGGTGACTCAAGATAGTTAGTTGTCTTGAAAATTAGCTTGTAGCCTTATGAACACATCTACATATATTTTTTTAATTAGGTACTTTTTTCATTCACATCTCCAGTGCTATCCCAAAAGTCCCCCACACCCTACCCCCCCATTCCCCACCCCACTCCCACTTCCCAGCCCTGACTTTCCCCTGCACTGAGGCATATAAAGTCTGCACAACCAATGGGCCTCTCTTTCCACTGATGGCCAACCAGATCATCCTCTGATACATATGTAGCAAGAGACACAAGCTCCAGGGGGCACTGGTTAGTTCATATTATTGTTCCACCCATAGGGTTGCAGATCCCCTCAGGTCCTTGGGTACTCTCTCTAGATCCTCTATTGGGGGCCCTGTGATCCATCCAATAGCTGACTGTGAGCATCCACTTACGTGTTTGTCAGGCTCCAGCATAGTCTCACAAGAAACAGCTATATCAGGGTCCTTTCAGCAAAATCTTGCCAGTGTATGCAATGGTGTCAGCATTTGGAGGCTGATTATGGGATGGATCCTCAAATATGGCAGTCTCTAGATAGTCCACCCCTTCGTCTCAGCTCCAAACTTTGTCTCTGCAACTCCCTCCATGGGCGTTCCCCTCCCAATTCTAAGAAGAGGCAAAGTGTCCACACCCCGGGCTTCATTCCTCATGAGTCTCATGTGCTTCAAAAATTATATCCTATATCTTGGGTATTCTAAGTTTCTGGGCTAATATCCACTTATCAGTGAGTATATATCATGGGAGTTCTTTTGTAATTCAGTTACGCCACTCAGGATGATGCCCTCCAGTTCCATCCATTTGCCTAGGAATTTCATAAATTCATTCTTTTTAATAGGTGAGTAGTACTCCATTGTGTAGAAGTACCACAATTTCTGTATCCATTGCTCTATTGAGGGGCATCTGGGTTCTTTCCAGCTTCTGGCTATTATAAATAAGGCTGCTATGAACATAGTGGAGCATGTGTCCTTCTTAGCGGATGGAACATCTTCTGGATATGTGCCCAGGAGAGGTATTGTGGGATCCTCCAGTAGTACTATGTCCAATTTTCTGAGGAACCACCAGACTGATTTCCAGGGTGGTTATAGAAGCTTGCAATCCCACCAACAATGGAGGAGTGTTCCTCTTTCTCCACATCCTCACCAGCATCTGCTGTCACCTGACTTTTTGATCTTAGCCATTCTGACTGGTGTGAGGTAAAATCTCAGGGTTGTTTTGATTTGCATTTCCCTGATGATTAAGGATGCTGAACATTTTTTCAGGTGCTTCTCAGCCATTTGGTATTCCTCAGATGAGATTTCTTTGTTTAGCTCTGAGCCCCATTTTTTAATGGGGTTATTTGATTATCTGGAGTCCACCTTCTTGAGTTCTTTATATATATTGGATATTAGTCCCCTATCTGATTTAGGATAGGTAAAAATCCTTTCCCAATTTGTTGGTGGCCATTTTGTTTTATTGACGGTGTCTTTTGCCTTACAAAAGCTTTGCAATTTTATGAGGTCCCATTTGTCGATTCTCTATCTTACAGCACAAGCCATTACTGTTCTATTCAGGAATTTTTTTCCCTGTGCCCATATCTTTGAGGCTTTTCCCCATTTTCTCCTCTATAAGTTTCACTGTCTCTGGTTTTATGTGGAGTTCCTTGATCCACTTAGATTTGACCTTAGTACAAGGAGATAGGAATGGATCAATTCGCATTCTTCTACATGTTAACCACAAGTTGTGCCAGCACCATTTGTTGAAAATGCTGTCTGTTTTCCACTGCATGGTTTTAGCTCCCTTGTCTAAGATCAAGTGACCATAGGTGTGTGGGTTCAATGCTGGGTCTTCAATTCTATTCCATTGGTCTACTTGTCTGTCGCTATACCAGTACCATCCAGTTTTTATCACAATTGCTCTATAGTACAGCTTTAGGTCAGGCATGGTGATTCCACCTGAGGTTCTTTTATCCTTCAGAAGAGTTTTTGCTACCCTAGGGTTTTTGTTATTCCAGATGAATTTGCAGATTGTCCTTTCCAATTTGTTGAAGAATTGTCTTGGAATTTTGATGGGGATTGCATTGAATCTGTAGATTGCTTTTGGAAAGATAGACATTTTTACTATATTGATCCTGCCAATCCATAAGCATGGGAGATCTTTCCATTTTCTGAGATCTTCTTTAATGTCTTTCTTCAGAGACTTGAAGTTCTTATCATACAGATCTTTCACTTCCTTAGTTAGAGTCACACCAAGATATTTTAGATTATTTGTGACTATTGAGAAGGGTGTTGTTTCCCTAATTTCTTTCTCAGCCTGTTTATCCTTTGTGTAGAGAAAGGCCATTAACTTGTTTGAGTTAATTTTATTTCTAGCTACTTCACTGAAGCTGTATTTCAGGATTAAGAGAACTCTGATGGAATTTTTAGGTCACTTATATATACTATCTTATCATCTGCAAAAAGTGATATTTTGACTTCTTCCTTTCCAATTTGTATCCCCTTGGTCTCCTTTTGTTGTCGAATTGCTCTGGCTAAGACTTCAAGTACAATGTTGAATAGGTAGGGAGAAAGTGGGCAGCCTTGTCTAGTCCCTGATTTTAGTGGGATTGCTTCCAATTTCTCACCATTTACTTTGATGTTGGCTATTGGTTTGCTATAGATTGCTTTTATCATGTTTAGGTATGGGCCTTGAATTCCTGATCTTTCCAAGATTTTTATCATGAATGGGTGTTGGATTTTGTCAAATGCTTTCTCCGCATCTAAGCAGATGATCATTTGGTTCTTGTGCTTGAGTTTGTTTGTATAGTGGATTACGTTGATAAATTTCTATATATTAAACCATCCCTGCATCCCTGGAATGAATCCTACTTGATGATTGTTTTGATGTGTTCTTGGATTCGGTTAGCCAGAATTTTATTGAGTATTTCTGCATCGATATTCATAAGGGAAATTGGTCTGAAGTTCTCTATCTTCATTGTGTCTTTCTGTGGTTTAGGTATCAGAGTAATTGTGGCTTCATAGAATGAGTTGGGTAGAGTACCTTCTGTTTCTATTTTGTGGAATAGTTTGTACAGATTTGGAATTAGATCTTCTTTGAAGGTCTGACAGAACTCTGCACTAAACCCATCTGGTCTTGGGCTTTTTTGGTTGGGAGACTATTAATGACTATTTCTTTAGGGGATATAGGACTGTTTAGATCATTAACCTGATCCTGATTTAACTTTGGTAACTGGTATCTGTCTAGAAATTTGTTCATTTCATCCAGGTTTTCCAGTGTTGTTGAGTATAGCCTTTTGTAGAATGACCTGATGGTGTTTTGGATTTCTTCAGGATCTGTTGTTGTCTCCCTTTTCATTTCTGATTTTGTTAATTAGGATGCTGTCCCTGTGCCCTTTAGTGAGTCTGGTTTATCTATCTTGTTGATTTTCTCAAAGAACCAGCTCCTCCTTTGGGTGATTCTTTGAATAGTTCTTCTTGTTTACACTTGGTTGATTTTGCCCCTGAGTTTGATTATTTCCTGCCATCTACTCCTCTTGGGTGAATTTGCTTCACCCAAGCCACAACATACCCAAACTTATGGGACACAATGTAAGCATTTCTAAGAGGAAAACTCATAGGTCTGAGTGCCTCCAAAAAGAAACTAGAGAGAGCACAGACTAGCAACTTGACAAAACACCTAAAAGCTCTAGAACAAAAGGAAGCAAATTCACCCAAGTGGAGTTGATGGCAGGAAATAATCAAACTCAGGGGTGAAATCAACGAAGTGGAAAGAAGAACTATTCAAAGAATCAATCAAAAAAGGAGTTGGTTCTTTGAGGAAATCAACTAGATAGATAAACCCTTAGCCAGACCCACTAGAGGGAACAGTGACAGCATCCTAATTAACAAAATCAGAAATGAACAGGGAGACATAACAATACATCCTGAAGAAATCTAAAACACTACAAAAGGCTATACTCAATAAAACTGGAAAACCTAGATGAAATGAACAAATTTCTAGACAGATACCAGGTACCAAAGTTAAACCAGTATCAGGTTAATGATCTAAACAGTCCTATATCCCCTAAAGAAATAGTCATTAATAGTCTCCCAACCAAAAAAAGCCCAAGACACAATGGGTTAAGTGCAGAGTTCTATCAGACCTTCAAAGAAGTTCTAATTCCAAATCTGTACAAACTATTCCACAAAATAGAAGCAGAAGGTACTCTACCCAACTCATTCTATGAAGCCACAATTACTCTGAAACCTAAACCACAGAAAGACACAATGAAGATAGAGAACTTCAGACCAATTTCCCTTATGAATATCGATGCAAAAATACTCATTAAAATTCTGGCTAACCAAATCCAAGAACACATCAAAACAATCATCCATCCTGACCAAGTAGGTTTCATTCCAGGGATGCAGGGATAGTTTAATATATGAAAATCCATCAATGTAATCCACTATATAAACAAACTCAAAGACAAAAACGACATGATCATCTCATTTATGCGGAGAAAGCATTTGACAGAATCCAACACCCATTCATGATAAAAATCTTGGAAAGATCAGGAATTCAAGTTCCATACCTCAACATGATAAAAGCAAACTACAGCAAACCAATAGCCAACATCAAAGTAAATGGTGAGAAATTAGAAGCATTCCCACTAAAATCAGGGACTAGACAAGGCTGCCCACTTTCTCCCTACCTATTCAACATTGTGCTTGAAGTCCTAGCCAGAGCAATTCGATAACAAAAGGAGATCAAGGGGATACAAATTGGAAAGGAAGAAGTCAAAATATCACTTTTTGCAGATGATATGATAGTATATATAAGTGACCCTAAAAATTCTACCAGAGAACTCGTAACCTAATAAACAGCTTCAGTGCATTAGCTGAATACAAAATTAACTCAAACAAGTCAATGGTCTTTCTCTACACAAAGAATAAACAGGCTGGGTAAGAAATTAGTGAAACAACACCATTCACAATAGTCACAAATAATATAAAATACCTTTGTGTGACTCTAAGGAAGTGAAAGATATGTATGATAAGAACTTCAAGTCTCTGAAGAAAGACATTAAAGAAGATCTCACAAGATTGAAAGATCTCCCATGTTCATGGATTGGCAGGATCGATAGTAAAAATGGCTATCTTTCCAAAAGCAATCTACAGATTCAATGCAATCCCCATCAAAATTCCAACTCAATTCTTCAACGAATTATTAAGGGTAATCTGCAAATTCATCTAGAATAACAAAAAACCTAGGATAGCAAAAACTCTTCTATATGATAAAAGAACTTCTGGGGGAATCACCATGCCTAACCTAAAGCTGTATTACAGAGCAATTGTGATAAAAAACTGGATGGTAATGGTATAGCGACAGACAAGTAGACCAATGGAATAGAATTGAAGACCTAATAGTGAACCCACACACCATGGTCACTTGATCTTTTACAAGGAATCTAAAATCATCCAGGGGAAAAAAGACAGCATTTTCAATAAATGGTGGTGGCACAACTGGCGATTATCATGTAGAAGAATGTGCATTGATCCATTCCTATCTCCTTTTACTAAGGTCAAATCTAAGTGGATCAAGGAACTCCACATAAAACCAGAGACAGTGAAACTTATAGAGGAGAAAGTGCGGAAAAGCCTCGAAGATATGGGCACAGGGGAAAAATTCCTGAATAGAACAGCAATGGCTTGTGCTATATGATCGAGAATTGACAAATGTGACCTCATAAAATTGCAAAACTTCTATGAGGCAAAAGACACCATCAATAAGACAAAAAGGCCACCAACAGATTGGGAAAGGATCTTTACCTATCCTAAATCAGATAGGGGACTAATATCCAGTATATACAAAGAGCTCAAGAAGCTGGACCCCAGAAAATTATATAACCCCATTAAAAATTGGGGCTCAGAGATAAACAAAGAATTCTCACCTGAGGAATACTGAATGCCTGAGAAGCACTTGAAAAAAATGTTCAGCATCCTTAATCATCAGGGAAATGCAAATCAAAACAACCCTGAGATTTTACCTCACACCAGTCAGAATGGCTAAGATCAAAAAGTCAGGTGACAGCAGATGCTGGTGAGGATGTGGAGAAAGAGGAACACTCCTCCATTGTTGGTGGGATTGCAAGCTTGTACAACCACTCTGGAAATCAGTCTGGTGGTTCCTTAGAAAATTAGACATAGTACTACTGGAGGATCCAGCAACACCTCTCCTGGGCATATATTCAGAAGATGTTCCAAGGGGCAAGAAGGACACATGGTCCACTATGTTCATAGCAGCCTTATTTATAATAGCCACAACCTGGAAAGAAGCCAGATGCCCCTCAACAGAGGAATGGATACAGAACATGTGGTACATTTACACAACGGAGTACTATTCGGCTATTAAAAATAATGAATTTATGAAATTCCTAGGCAAATGGATGGATCTGAAGGGCATCATCCTGAGTGAGGCAACCCAATCACAAAAGAACTCACATGATATGTACTCACTGATAAGTGGATATTAGCCCAGAACCTTAGAATACCCAAGATACAAGATACAATCTGCAAAACACTTGAAACTGAAGAAGAATGAAGACCAAAATGTGGACATTTTGCCCCTTCTTAGAATTGGGAACAAAACACCCATGGAAGGATTTACAGAGACAAAGTTTGGAGCTGAGACAAAAGGATGGACCATCTAGAGACTGCCATACCTGGGGATACATCCCATAATCAGCCTCCAAACAGTGACACCACTGAATACACTAGCAAGATATTGCTGAAAGGACCCAGATATGGCTGGCTCTTTTGTGGCTATGCTGGGGCCTAGAAAACTCAGAAGTGGATGCTCACAGTCAGCTATTAGATGGATCACAGGGCCCCCAATGGAGGAGCTAGAGAAAGTACCCAAGGAGCTAAAGGGTTCTGCAACCCTATAGGTGGAACAACAATATGAAGTAACCAGTACTCCCCCCCCCCACCCCGAACTCATGTTTCTAGCTGCATATGTATCAGAAGATGGCCCATTCGGCCAACATTGGAAAGAGAGTCCCCTTGGTATTGCAAACTTTATATGCCTCAGTACAGGGGAATGCCAGAGCCAAGAAGTTGGAGGGGGGAGGGAAATGTAGGGGAGTTTATGGGGGGACTTTTGGGATATCATTGGAAATGTAAATGAAGAAAATATCTAATTAAAAAAAGAAGAGAAAAAATGTTGCTGATTAATAGACAAATGTCCTGAAACCAATTAAAAATACTTACTGAGACCAAAGGAAATCACAACTTCCACAAGGTAAAAGAATCAAGTAAGGCCAATTTCGTTATGAACTATGTCTCAATAATGTAATGACCAGTCTAAAATGATTATTTTAAAGTGCTTCAATAGCAGTTAAAATTTTCTTAAAATAAATGTAGACAATATTAACCAAAAGGTAAAATTTATAAGTTCAAATGTGTTTGTTTAGTGTTGAAAAATATAGTAAGAGAAATAAAAAGGATGGGTTGTAATAGAAAGAAACAATGGCTGCAATCCTAAGTTTCATAGGAGACGCTGATATTTTATATATATACATACACGCACACACACACACACACACACACACACACAAATATATGAATTAAAGCACTCAAGAGATAAGTCCAAAGAAAGCCAAATCATACTTAAAATGCAAGTTAAATTTAAATAAAAATTATTAGAAAGAACCAGAAACAACAGATGCATTAACTATAAGCATCCCAAATTTAATGGAACTGGGTATCTTATTTTATCAGAATGTTGAGCGCCATCCCCAATTAACATATACAACTATTCCATATACACATGGATATACCACATAAAGGCCAGGCTAGTATCAATTTAGTTGTCTACGGAAAACAACAGGCATGTAAGGAAATGAACAAGAGATTTGTGAAGGTGCTTTGTGAAGCACAGGCATCATCTCAGAAAGTTTTTCTAACATAAATAAGCTATACTCACTGTATAAATTATTAAATCAAATTAGCAGTAATTATGTTACTTTAGAGCCACTGGTAACTGTAAGTCATCCTAATCTTTTGTACATGGAAACAATAATTTTTAAAAATGTAATTATAAATAACAATATTTCTTTAAAATGTCATTACTGGTCTATTGTAACAGGAAAACGTATTTGTACATTTTGAAAAATTAACAATAGAGTTCCTGTTTGAATAGAAAAACAATAGGAAAAAAATCATGTTATCATGAAGAAGTGGCACAGTAGTTTTCCAGTATTAAAACTAAAATAAGATCAATGAGAGTCTATACTAATTTAATATATATTTAATAATTTAATATATAGTATAATTATATTATACTAATATGATTTAATTATATTTAAATCTCTTTAGAAAGATTATTTTCACAGTTGTTTAAAAGAATTCAATTTTCAGAAATAAAGGATCTTAAAGTATCAAGGTATAAGAATTAAAAAGTAGACAGGAAATATGGATGTATAAATCAATATATGGCCATTCCTGGATCTTCCAAGGAGAATTTTATACAGATATTTCTTGTGGATACTTAAGTCCACAGGTGATCAATTCCCTTATTTAAAACAGCAGGACTTTTACATGAATTATAATCACATCTCATACATATTAATATAGCTTTTGATTACTTATAATATCTAATATAATATAAATTATATGAAAATTATTATATAGCATATTGTTTAAGGAATTATGGTAAGAAACATTTCTACCTTTGATTAATGTAAGCACATAGTTCTAATCAGTCTTTTCAATCTGTGGGTGTTTCAATGTGTAAAGGAAGAACCCATAGGCATTGTCTTACTTAGAGTTTCTTTGAAGAGTTACCATGGCCAAGTCATCTCTTACAAAGGTCAACATTTAATTAGGACTGGCTTACAGTTACAGAGTTCATTATCATCATGATGGGAAGCATAGCACTGTGTAGGTAGATATGGCACTGGAGGATCTGAGAAGTCTACATCTTTATCTTAAGGCATCCAGGAGGAGACTATTTTCTGCACTGGGCAGAATTTAAGCACTAGAAGGCCTCAAAATCCGCCTACATAGCAATGCACTTCCTCAACAAGGCCACATGCCCTAATAGTTTCACTCCCTGTGACCAATAATGGAAATACATGAATCTATGGAGGCCAAATCTATTTAAACTACCTCATTTCACTCCCTGGTACCCATAGTTTTTCAGCCATAACATAATACAAAATGCTTGTAGTACAACATTAAAATCCCAATATTCTTTGTCAACAATGTTTAAAAGTCCAAAGTTCAAAGTTTCTTCTGTGATGCATGTAATCATTTCACTATCCTCTATGAAGTAAAAATCCAAAGGTAGATCATATACTTTCAATACCACAGGATATACATTACCATTCCAAAAGGTCATAGTAAGAAAATATTGGTCTAAAGCAAGACCAAAAATCATCTAGGCATGTTCCCAACTCTGCACCTCCATGCATGATGTCCAACTCCTTTTAGCTTTGTTGATTGCAATATAATTCTTTCCCTTGGAATGGTTACACTCGCTGTTAGTAGCTTTCCTTAGCAGGTATCCTGTGGTTCTGGCATCTCTTAACATCCAAGGTAACTTCAACTTTACAACATCATGTTCCAATGTCTGGGATAAACACATGATCTTCTGGGCACCTTCAAAGGACTTGGGTCAGTTTTTAAGCTTTTGCCTCTGTAGCACTCTAGGCTCCAGCTGACTCCATTCCACTGATGTTGCTGGTCTTGGTGGTAGTCCCATAATACTGGCATACCCAATATACTTGGGTCTTCTGCTTCAACTAGGCTTCACCAATAGCCTCTTATAAGTAATCATTATGTGCCAAGGCCCAACTCCTTTGTATGATCCCTTCAATCCTGGGCCATCAACTGCAATTATAGGGTGCACCTTCACCAATGGCCTGGTTATAAAGATCTTTATAAGTTCTAGATTGTAGTTCATTACAGATATAGTCAAGTTAACATTAGAGACTAGACATTACAACCCACCCCTTGTCAGGGTAATCATATTGCCTTATGTCCAAATGAAAACAATAACTAGGTTATAAGAACACCTAACAATGATATAACTATCTCTTGTTCAAGTGCAAATGCATAAACAATAAACCTGGCTGGGTGAGATCTTGTCCCAAGACACTCCATTAATATTCTTGAATGCAAGATTTAGCTCCTTTTACTTACTGGTGCCCCTTTAATACTTGAATCATGCATTTTGGGGTTTTCCCCTTTTCTGGCTTGCTACACTTTATCAGAATGCTTCTCATAAGAGTGAACCATATGATAGAGTCTAAACTGGATTGATTTGAAACTTCCTTTATCAATGTAATTAATCTGAATTTCTTCACCTTATCCTCAGGGTGACTCTTTTGGCAAGGGCAAAAAAAGCAAGCACCTTCTTCATCAAAATATCACAAGAAAATCTCTATATAACACACTAAAATTCTTCTTCTCTGAAATATCTTGAGTCAGGCCTCCAAAGTCCAAATAACACTTGGTATAACTGTCTTCTATATGCCTAATAGCATGGTCCATTAGGACCCACTTAAAGCATTCTATTGCTTTCCAAATCCAAAGTCTCCAAATCCACATTCCTCTATACAAAAACATGGTCAGGCCTATCACAGAAATATCCCACTTCTGGTACCAACTTCTGTATTCTTTATTAGTCAGGGTTCTCTAGAGTGACAGAATATATATATATATTCTGTATAACATTTGGAATCACAGTCTGCAGTCAAAGTAACCCAGCAATGGCCAGCTATGAATGGAAAGTCTAAGAATCTAGTAGTTGCTCAGTCTTATGAGGCTGGGTGTTTCAACTGGATTTTTGTATAAGATGGAATCCTGAAGAAATAGGCTCCAATAGATGTGCTGGCAAGTAAGTGCAAGCAGGCAAAGAATGAAGAACCCTTCTTTCTTCTATTGCCTTTATGTAGGCCTTTGACCGAAGGTATGGCCCAGATTATAAGCATTCTTCAAGACCTGGACTTTAGGTGTGTGTCTTCCAGCCTCAGGATCTGGATCAAAAGCTTGTGTCTTCCACCACAGCATAAATAAATTAATATTAGTTTGTAAAACTATCCAAGATCTGGGTCACAGGTGTGCCCTCCATTTCTGGATTGTAGTTTATTCCATATATAATCAAGTTAACAATCAGGAATAGCCATCACAGGCACAGAAGACTAATAATTATTATTCTTTATAAATGTTATAAAACATTCAGTTATTGTAATAGAAATTATAGAAACATAGATACTCAACATAATTGTGCTTAGAAATGAAGTAAATGGGCTAGGGACACAGCTTAATGACTGGAACTGTTCCCTAGCACATAAGAGCTATTGGGATTCAATGTCAACACTGCAAAAGAAATCAAACCTAAATGGAAGTGGCAGTAGTTTTTTAAAAGGTACTAATACTAACAGGCCCACACAAGTTACATGTCTTATTTATAAATCTACATCAATAAGATCTTTATCAATATTACATATTTCAAATTGGAGAATATTTGGAGAAGTCACTCTAAACTTATTGTTGGAAAAGGTACATATATAAACACTGTATAAATAAGTCAATATAAGATTGCAAAAATATCTAAGTAATTGCAGAAAAGAAAAAATAGTATGAGTAAAAGAATCATATTAAAAAGCAACACATTCATATTGCAGGCTTATATACTATCAATAATAATTACTTTGGGCATAAATGCTTTTTACAGAGATTGCAGGGAGAATAAACGAATAAACACACAACTTAACCATATGTTATTTGGAAGAATCTGACTTCTAATTTAATGATGAAGATGAGTTGGACGTAAATTGCTATACAAAGATACACTACCCTGATTTTAATTAATGTTAAATTCATTCAATAATTGTTATGTTAATAACTGGTAAAATAGATTTAACCGAAAATAAAATTATAACTGAATGAGATTTTGTAGTAGAATTCTTAATAAAAAGGTTATAATAATTTTAAATATTTCTATATCAAAATAGAGGGTTCCAAACCTAGAAAAACAAAATTCATTTCAGTTAAATAGAAAATTCAGATTTATCACTAAAGTTGTCAATATTTCCATCTTAGAAACTGATACTAAACCAGACACAATTAAGAAAGGCAAATGATATATGTACAATAGTCAATGAATATAATGCACCTGAAATATAAAGAAAATTCTACCCAACAACCATTGGTATACATTTTTCAAGTGTTAAGTTACCAAGAAAAGACATGTACTATACTATAAAATTATCTTTGAAACTTAACCAAATGAAATGTAGCATGTGTTCTCTGTCCATAAAGAAACAAATTAGATTTCAGAACCAAAAGGATAACAGGGGGAAAATACAGTAGAAATTAATGCTTTTCAGCTTATAGGAGGCCAGCATTGTCCAGATACCCAAACCAGACAGAGTACAAAATGGGAAAATATTGAAACTTTTATGAGTTCAGATACAGGTATCTTCAACAACATGTTAGCAATTTCTAAAGATAATTAGACACTGAACCACTGGAGTTTTCCTCAGAAAGTTAATGCTGGATTAACACTGCAAAATCAATCCATATACTCTCCCATATCAGCAAGGCATGAGAGAAAAGCGTGTCATATTAATTTATACAGATTCTAACAATTTATATAAATTTTAACAATGCAGCCCATGACAAAAATGATCAAATTAAGAATATAGGGGATCTAAAATGATAAGACAGACTGACAAACAAACCCGAATAGGACAAATCAAACAGATCTAGAAGGAGCCGGGATGGGTCAGAACATACTTCCTTATAAAAAGAAAATCCACATACAGTAACAAAAAATAATAAAAAACATACACAAAATTAAAAAGTAAGTAGAAATTCAAAAATATTTAGATAAGAATAGAAGTGGTCACTGGAACTGATAAAAAAAATCAATTAAAAAATAAAGCAACTCCCAGCTAATGTATTTCACAGTGAAGGACTAGAAGCTTCACCTGGAAACTTTGGAAGCAAAGCAAGGATATTCTTTCTCATCATTTATAGTCAACGTATTTGCTGCTACATAGTCAGAAACAAGCAAACAAAGAAAAAAACCTAAACAGATAGAAAAGAGGAAATAAATAACACTGTATCTGTTCTTAGGAAATCTGCTCAAAATTCACAAAGTAAGTGTGCTAAGCATGACTACAGTATCTAAGGAAAGCACACACAAATCAACTGGATTTTTATTTCATAACACTGAGCACAGAGGGCATTAAAACGCACTGGGGTTTACCATATACTCAAAGCAAATGGCATACTGAGGTCTAGATCCAACAGCGCACCTATGAGAATAGTGTTCTGGAAAGTACAAATTGCTGATGAAAGAAACAGAAAAAAATAATCTAAATAAATTCCCAGAGACGGTACGATTATGAATTTGAAGGCTGCGTGGAATGAAGACGATGGCGTTTTCTCCATAAAAAATCTGCAAAGCATGTCTTATAGATATAGGCTAGCCTTTTTCAAAATGCTTATGTAAGGCACAGGACACAGCATTGCTGAAACCATAATGAAAAAGCAGCCCAGAGTAAAAGAAATGAGTTTTTTATATTCTGTCTTATAAAATATGATATTGGTAGGAAGAAAGGCACAACGAAATAAGCAGACTGTACATTCCCCATGTAAATACTCATGAATAACTTCAAATGACTATTACAATTTATTATTGTTATTATTATTTACTATTATTTATTGAGATAAAGTTTCATGGAGCTGAGCACGACCTGGCTCAGCTTACTAGGTAACCATGAATGAGCTTGGCCTTGTGGTCCTACTGCCTTCCTCCCTGAAATGCTACAAGGCACTAATATACCCAGTATATACAGTGTGGGGATTGGCCCTGGGTCTGGGACACGAAAGGCAGGCAATCTACCTGTTGCACTGTAGGCCCAGCAGCATAGATTTTGAGAAAGTACATAAGGCAGTTGCTACAGTTTAAATGTCGCCTGTCCCTCATCAAGCCTTGTCATGTTTCTAAGGCAGAGAAGCCCTCTCAGTGAGGGAGTGCCAGGAAGTGTAGCTCAGGAGAAATGTCTGGGTTGTGTACCTTATTCCTTATGAACGATCACCTGCCTGTTGTCAGAATGGCTGCTCTCAGGACAGCGCAGGGCTTTTCGTGTGTGCTTTTCCTCTTCTGTCTTCCCATGTGACTTTAAGCAGCATGAACACATCACTGGAGACACGTTTTTGGATTATCCGTTCTATACAACCAGGACCCCCAACAAAATCCTTTTCTTTATAAATGATACAGCCTGGAGTATTTTGCCACAGCAAAGGAAACAGACTAGGACCAACTGTATAGAAAATGTACAGATTTTAAACGTGTGGTGCTGGACCATCTGGGTTGAATGCAAAAGGAAAATCATTTTGGAGATTGATACAGCATTATTTTACTCTGTTACCCACTCACTAGGCACTAATCAATGCTTGCTACAATTAAGGGTAACTAATTCATGGCTGCATTGAATTTTGCAGATCGATATTTAATATTCTATTGCTAATGAATATAATGAATTTATAAAATCTTTATCTTCAAAATCTTTTATTTTGAAAAATTATTTCTTTTAACTTATTACTGATTTTCTGTGAATATTCTTGATTCATGAATCCCAACCATTTACAGATGGTGTAGATTTTGGGGTGGGCCAAGTCAGAGCTCGGTATCTGGGTCTGAATGGTAGCTGAGCTAGTTAATACTCCAGCTCTACCACCAGGGCAAGCACTACAGCCTTTTGCTGGCGATGCCATCCAGTGCCACCATAAGCAGGTGGCAGGGTCATCTCTCCTGCTCTCATGCCCTTGGTACTGGCTCACTGGACCCATGCTTCCAAAACCACTTTCCCTGTGCAGCCCAGTTAAGGTATAAGATCGACTTTCCCAAGTGCTGCAGCCTACGCAGAACTGGGCACTTCCTACTATCACACCCTTGGGGCTGGCTCACCCATGCCTTCACCATCAGGGCCAGCTGCACTGTGTTGCCCAGGCAAGGTGCAGGGTCTGCTCTTGTGAGTGCTGCTGTCAGCGAAGAACAGGGACTGCTTACCTGCTTTCATGACCGCAGTGCTAGGTCTTCCTAGTGCTACCAGGTGGCAAGGGATGGGGGCAGGGAAGGCATCACCCCTGCACACATACCACCTCACAGCAGATGAGTGGCAGGGCCAGCTCTTCTGTGCTGTTGCACTGGAAGCTGGCTCACTTGCAACCCCATCACAACAAGGTGGGGTTGTGCTATTCTTCTCTTAAGTGCTAGATCTGGTGAAGGTCAGGGCTAGCTCTCATGTACTTAGGACCACGTGGGCCGCTTTCCTGACTGCTGGTGTCAGCTCTTCCACTCACACCAATCTGGACTGACTCACCCACTCCCCATCACCAGGGCTAAGTCCCACTGTACTCCTTGGGCAAGGCTCAGGGGCAGTCTGCTCTCTGAGTGTTGCCTCCAACGAGCAGTAGGGCCAGCTCTCCAGTGTGTTGTTTCCAGTGACGGTAAGGGCCAGTTATGCACAGACCCTGGACATCCATACAGTCCCCAGAAGCTGCTCCAACCAGGGATGTCCCTGTGCTCTCTAGTGGTAAAATGAGTCACAGACATCAGCACTGAGTGCAGCATGGCCCATAGCAGCAGCTAAGCCTGGGACCTCACCATGGTCCCAGGTAACAGGCTATGCCATTCCACCCTCAAGACTCTAGTTCTATCTCTCTTCATAAAGTGCTCAAACTGCTCCACTTCTCTTTCTCCTCCACCTATCCAACACATACTTACACACTGCAGTTGGTGGGCTCCTAAGTGACATTCTCTGTCTGAACTGCATTGTGAGGACAAATGGGTATCTACAGCCTGCATGTGCTATACATCTGAGGGCAGGTCTGTGGGTGGCATGGCTGTGCGAATGATTTTCTGTCATCCTCCCCTACTTGGGGGTAGGTGAGGCTCTGTCTGTCTATGGCCCACCTGTGCCATAGTGTGGAGGGCAGGTCTGTGAGCATCTTTCCCTGTGCACACACAGGCCTCTGTCTTCCTCCTCCAATGTTGTGTAGACTGGATTTGATTCGATTTGATTTTTATGAGTCCTAGGCATAAAACAGCTTTGGCTGTCAGGATAGGCATCAAGCTAGAATAAACAAAAGACTACCATCTGCTCTGCTGATAAATGATGTAAGAATGCTACCACCATCAAGGTGTATCTTTGCCCATTGCCAGGGGTGAAACTTCAATATCTTAGAGGTGTATCAGTTAGGGTTGGGTTCTCAGGAATCTGTCGACCTCTGTGTTGTGTCAGGGAACAGTGATGAGTTGGAGGGACGGAAGGGGAGGTGTAATATAATTATATTTCAACCTAAACCATTTTAAATAAATAAAAGAAAAATCCTTATGGAATTTTGTTGTATTGTGGCTTAATTGGAAGCCAACATTTTTTTCCTATAAATTTGTTGACCTACAATAAAATCCCATGTTGTCTTTGTCTCCCAGTGTGCACCCAGATTGCTGGCTTTAACCATACTCTGTGGGTGCTGATCTTTTAAATGCTACAGGAAAATCTTATTTATTTATTTATTTATTTATTTATTTATTTATTTATTTATTCATTCATTCATTCATTCATTCATTCATTCATTTGTTTTAGTGAAATTCATTAAGTAAACTAAGCCCAGTTTTCTAATCATGGTGATTTTCTTTTGTTCTGCTTGTCCAGTTGTATTACAAAGACAGTAGAAAAACATTAGAAGCATTTGTAAGCCAAAGAGTGAAAGTAAGGGAAAAATGCCAAACACAAAGTAGCATGAGAATTAATAATTCTTCAACAAGGTATAAAAATTAAAGAATAGTGAAGAGATTTGCTTTAGTCATACTCAGAATCTCTGATGACCCACACACTACTGTTCAGTGTGAAAATCAAGGCTTACCCAATGCGTTTTTCACAGTTCATAAAAATAGTTGATGTGTACCTTTTTTGGAGAAAATATTAGAAGCACACAGGGAAACATTTCAAAGAAGTCATAAGAATGTATCTTTTTAATAGTCACCATAGTGTTGGTTTGAATAATAACAAAATAGTATAAAGTTGGTTGCTTGTAAATGCAGCCTTGAGGAAATTCGGTTTTAAGGGTAAACACAAGCCTTTGTGTCCTACAAACCCACTGTTTGCCTGAACTGTAGATTCCTCATTTGCTTGTGTAGCAGCCAACCTACAGTTTCAACCACTAAAAGACGTCATTTAGCATTAGGCTGACAGACTAAATTACTTCAAGAATAATTTAATGTGAAAGGTATTACAAGTCCCATGACTAATGGATTGTATTAGGGAAAATAACATGCATTGACGAATGATTGCAAAAATATGAATGTGAAAATATTATAGGCATGTTTTTAATAAGAGAAATTATGGAATAATGCAATGTATGATGGTTTACTCATAATGCCATAAAACCCATAAAGACATGAATAGAGTAACTTAAAAAATATAGTGAGAGTTTAGAGTGACTTCAGTGGAAGTCCACTAGCTATGTTACAACACTATATCTAATTGGCTGAAATTTACTTGAAGCTTAAACCACATAGTTTCTGTATCAGGTAGAAAATTCTATTGCTATGGAAATGTTAAATGATAAAGAGCTAAATTTAGATGTTCACTATTTGGAGGTATGGCCTTGTTGGAGGAAGTGTATCACTGTGCGTGTGTGCTTTAAGACCCCCATCCTAGCTGCCTGGAAGCCAGTCTTCTCCTAGTGGCTTTTGGATGAACTCTCAGCTCCTCCAACCCCATGCCTGTCTGGAGGCTGCCATGCTCCCACTTTGATGATAATGGACTGAACCTCTGAACCTGTAAACCAGCCGCAGTTAAATGTTGTCCTTTATAAGAGTTGCTTGGTCATGGTGTCTGTTCACAGAAGTAAAATACTAACCAAGACAACATTTGAGTAATTTGGATCTTAGTTGAGCTTTATGTGTGGATACTGAAATACATTTGCTCCTGAGACTCCTTGAAATCTCTCAGTTTCCTGGGTACTCTCTCTCTTTCTGTGGCAACTTTGTATTGTCTTCTCCTTACTGCTTGAATGCCCACTGCCGCGATCATCTTAGACTGATCTAAGGTCTCCATAGTATTCCTTTTCCAGTCAGTGTGCAGAGCATCCCACTCCAGTGCTTAATGTACCTGCCTTTCACGTCTGCAGTGAGCTGTGTAGACTGTGCCAGTGTACTAAGAATGGGAGCATAGCAACTCTGTGAATACTCAGAGAATAACTCAAGTTTGAAATCTCTGCTTGAGAATGTTGCTGAACCTGCTTATTGTTTTCACAGAGCTCAGAAAAAATTGTTCAGCCTTGTCAATATGATTGACGACAGCAAAATAAAAGTAAGCCCTACAAAAAATGCTCTCTACGTTCTAGGACAGGAGCCAAATTCTCAACCTGTACTAGCAGAGAGAATTTAATCATTAGTTTTGAACAGTTTTTGATAAATGGATATTGGATAATAATATAACTATAATGAATTAATTCATAGACATTATCCTCTCCTCGATTCTGTTTTTATGGTCTAATCTGTAAAGATCCCCTCCAAGTTCCAAGACAAAACATTATTAGGCTACAAGGCTCAAATTAATAAAATGTCCTTTGGAAATGATTTATTTCTAGTAACATAAGAAACTTATTTCACTTATGCTAATTCCTGGATGTGGTATATAATACATATGTGCTTATTAAAGTGCTTATGTGTTGCTGTCAGAAAACATAAAATTCAGATTAAACAAGAGAATAATAAAAATGACCTCGGTCCTTCTCACATAAATTCTGTTAAATACACGCAAAATTTCAGTGATTTTGGTTGTGTTGTTGTTGTAGTTATATAAGTTTATGATTTATGTCAGATTTTGAATTCCTAAAGACTTAGATCATATTTTTCCATTCTTTTGTCAACTCAAGAATTTTGATTGGATTGATAAAGTGAAGCCATTGGCCCAGTGAATCACTAAAATTGACGGTCCTGATCTGATGACATTTCAGTCCAGCTCTACACTTTCAGATATCTTGATCAGTTTTTGATACAAGGAAGCCTACAAACATAAACACATGGTATCGTTTTGTATTTATCATGAAACCCTAAAGATAAGCAACCTGTGTAGTTCATGAGCAGCAGTTGGTGTAATTTGGAGAGGGGTTAATTAGTAGAGCTATCTGATAAAGACACTGACTTAATACCTCCTAGTCTAATCATAGCTATGCATCAAAACTAAACAAAGGTAGTAAAGCACTTGTCAATTCCCATGTGTTTATGCTAATGCTTAATACTACAGATAGAATAGGAGTAGAATTCTATAGGGTTGTATTAATGCAAATATTTGTAGTTATAGAATTAAGAAGAATAAGAGAAATTTCTTTTTATCCTTTTACCTTCTACAAGTTAGTGTTGTATAAAATCTGTAGACCATGTGTCCCCATAAAAATGAATCAAAATATTTTTTGGCTTAAAACAAAGGTAAAAGTTAAGCAATTACTATATTTTTTTCTTAAGTGCATATGTGAATTTCCTTTTTAATAGAATTCCAAGATATATAGTTCCTTGTATCTCTGTCATAGAATTGGAGTCTTATCCCCCAGTGGCCACCTCAGTACCATCTTTGGATTCTCATGAAGAATGATAATTTATAGAAGTCTGAACAATGGCTTCCTAGAGAAGACAGATCCCATTGGCTTTAGAGCAATGGTAGCCATATGTCCCTCCTAGAAATATGCTAGGTGGCAGTTGATTGAAAATGGAAAAACAGGATAAATATATAAACTCACTACTTGTAACAAATGTCACACATGGTTTCCAAATGGATTTTTCATAGACCATGAAATTATATGAAAGCTGCTTCCAAATTGATTGAAATTATTATTTGAGCTTAGATGCCAGCTCAACAGATTATAGTCAGAAAAAATAATTAGTTTGTATTTTAATTCTTTACTTTTTTTGGAACTGATAATTGTGGTTCAGAGTTTTAACAAATGAGACTACAGAATAAAAAACAAGTAACAAGTTTCTTAATAACTGTTATTTCTTTTAAAAGAGTCAAAGTTATCTCTCAGTGTCCCAGTCCCTGTGCAATTATAATGTCTTTAAGTAAAAGAATTAAAAGCAAATAAACACCAATAACGATGCTATTTATTAAATCACTGAATACATGCAGTATCAGAATGATCATTCCAAAGTTGGTCAATTATATACTGATTAAGAAATCAATTTCTGTGTCAATAGTGAGGAATGTTGGGGATTTGGTGGTTGCTACTTTACATTTTTGTTCTATTTGTATGTGCACATATGTGTGCGAGAGTGGTGTTAAGAAGAGGAGAGAACTGGTTAATGTCTTGATCCATTCTGATAATGCAGCTCTCTGGTTTGAAGAATGAGCTAAGTGCCAGCTCTGGGCTTACCCTTAGGAAGATAGAGCAGACAGGCTTAAGGTAGAGAGGCCAGAAGAAGAAATCAGAACATCACTCGCTACTGTTAAAACTGAAAGAAATTAGTAAGGGTCATTTTTTTGTGCCTATTCAAAGATAGTGTATAGCCATATAGACGGTCACTTCTCTATGGCTATGGATTTTTCTATTTTGTTTTTAAATTTAATACTTAAAGTAACACTTAAACCAACATCACAAATGGGGCATGCAATTTATATTTACCAGAAATCTCTTAGTACATTACTTCACCGTTTTATGCATGGATGGTATTTTATAGGTTTCAGAATATGTTGAAGTCATTTAGAAGATGTTTTCATTTTCTCTTCCTTAGAGTTAATATGTTTTCTTCATGCAATTTACCTTGTGTTATCTTCTTCCTAACCTTCATTCCAATTTATTGCCTATCTTTATGCATATTCTTACTTAAATGTTCCTTATGAAAATACCCTGGAAGGAAAACCATATACATATCTTTAAAAAGCTAATCTATTCCCCTGTATAAAACAGGTAGGGAGGAGGGATGAGTTAATGAGGGGAGTCTGTGGGGACTAGGTTACTACTTGCATTTCAATGTTTTTCTCTTATCTGCATAGGATTTCTGCTATTATCTTGCAATGTTATCATTTTTACTTTGGAACTGTGGGGTTTTGCTTTCAAAACGACATTAAATTTTAAGCATCACTGCCAAACATTTTGTCTTCTCATAGCATTTTGAGAAGGCTGCAAAGGCAGTCATTGCTATTTGTGCTTGGCAATTTCTAACTCACTGAACTAAGAACTGCATTGTCAGAAAGCAAAGAGAAAATGCTGGAAATAATCCCCTTGCTCCTTACTTTTTATTCTGGAGAGGTGAGGCCTAAAGCAGTTAAACAAAGCAAATACCATCTGTTGGGGTCACTCAGGCCATGATGCCCTGCCTAGCAAGTTCAAATCCTGCATATTAAGTCGCATCAGGTCTCTCAGAGCAGCAAACTACAAAAGTCCTTTCTGAACCTCTGCAGTGGACAACCAGAACCCTCACCTGGGCCTTTGCAGCAGACAAAAAAAGTGTGGCCAAGTGGAAAGAATACACATGAGGAGCATCAAGTTCCCACTGTTGTCTACTGCATGCCAGTTCCAAGGCTTCCTCAAACCAACCCAGGCACTGAGCTACATTTTTGAATTGGAGTTAAGGAAATGAAGCGAGTCCACAAAATTTCAGATAAATTCCTCTTCATGTTTGGATGGATGAGGTAGCTCTCTAGCTACTCTAGATTTTGACTAGCTAACATTCTGCTTTCATTTTCTTTGATAAAGTGTCTAGACCAGTTGGGTCAGGGTAGATGTAACTACTAAACTGATTCTGTTTAAGTTAACCATTTGATAAATTCCGTTTTTATCTGCAATGCTTTGAAAACCTTGTTTTCTTCTTTAGCTGCCTCTATCCTTAGCTGCCCTTGTTAAGACAGCTTTATTTTTCTTTCTAATTTACTCTCTATCAAAGTTCTCTTTTGGATGAGCAGTTACTATATACTACCTCTAGTAGTTGTCTGTGTTCAAATATAACTCAATTGTTTATGAATGCCATTTCTACATACCCCTTTGTACATTTTAGTTCAATTTGCTATGAATTTAAATTATTTCCCAGTAATAAGTATTAATTATATTGACATCATACCCACTCACATGCTCTTTGGTAGTATATGTGCCACATTCTTCAGTGAGGACTCATGTAAGGTACATGTGCCTGTTAATTGATTCCTATAGGAGTATGTGTCTCAAATGTTCTTAACTACAACAGTGCCAACAATTCATGAACATTGATATACTCTTCTGGCTTCTTTTTATCACCCACAATTAAAATAAAAAGTCTCAGAGAGTTATAACCTCTTGAGCTCCATTGATATTTTTAAAGACACTGAGTGACAGCCTTCTTGGGAAATGTCTTTGTAGACTTTAGAATGTTGACAGCAAGAGAGACATCACTTGCTAATTATGGGAGACAGTCATGTAGGGAAGAATTGTGAAGCCCAAAGTCATGCTGCTTGAACATAATTTACCTTAAAGCGTCCACTACCCTCTAGTCTTCTTGCAACTCATTTGAAAAAGAAAAAATATGATAATGCTCAATATTAGTAAGCTTGTGTATGTGCATATGTGTGTGTGTGTGTGTGTGTGTGTATACAGCAAATTAATACAGTGAAACCTTTGGGATCTTTCAGTTTGGGCAGTAGCCATAAAACTGCAAATATGTTCATTTTTTTTCTCTAAAAGAAACCAAGTTTTTGGCATTATTTTTTATAGTATTTGATTAATTCTTAGAAAATTTCATACAACTCATCTTGACCATATTCACCCTCAGTCCTCCCTTCAACTGAACTAGATACTTCTGTCTTCATGTTTTTGTTCTGTCTTAGTACTCTGGCTCTCAGGATCTTTCTCTTCCCTTTCTGTGAAATTCCCTGCTCCTTCAATGTAAGAGTAATATTGTGAATGTATTATTTGGGGATGGGAACCCCACAATCATTTGATCTCTGCATTTTGACCAAATTTAGCTTTCTGTATGATCTCTTAATTACAGCAAAATGAAGCCCTTTTGATGGGTGATGTAAGCTATAACTATCTGTTGATAGCATAAAGGCAGTAGAGCCTGTATTGGTAGGAAACTGGTAGTGGTAGATTTTTCCAACTGCTAACCATAGATAGTTGGATAGATTTACAACATCAGGTATGCTTTCTCTTCTTTGAGCAGGCCTTAGTGCCTATTAGGTGACAGTTGGTTACTCTTAAGATATATGGCATGATTATACCTAAGGGATATCTTGGTCATTGCCTTGGGTCCTGGCAGTGCAGATAGGTGGGTCTATTGATGCTTTCTTCTGTTCTAGAGCTTTCAGGGGTCCTTATGAATCTGTGAGAGTTAGTCTCCACTTAAGGACGCTTCCAGGTTAGAGCCACATAGATATTCCTCTTTCACCTGTCCCATAGCCCAAACCTGAAGGAGCCCAAGGACTTCACTATCTTCCCTGGGACGTTTAAGCTTCTTTAATACCTTCCTTTTACTGTTCAGTGTTAGGCCCTTTCTTGCTTTGTTCTACAATATAGTTTTTATTTGGAAGATGATTTTTATGTGTTATTTTTTACAAGCTTGGGAAAATAACTTATGTGCCTGTTAAAATGCTTTACACTATACTAAGTCTTGATACCATGCAATGAGCTAAAGATGTTTGTATTTTCCAACATGTTCCAAGTACCCTTCACTGGAATATATTCTGCTGGATGTTTCTCATGAAATATTCCAATGCTATTATGAAAAGAAAGATTATAAAATTTTTAATACTAACCTTAGAATACATTGGAGATACGATTGAATATATATATAAAGATCTTATATGGAAAAAATATTTGATATTAACAATAGGCATTTATGTTATTATAATAAGATTCAAAGACTATTTTTAAAGTATTCTAAAATTAAAATGGTATGTGGGGAACTTAATTTAAAGTTTCAAATTAAAATCTTAATTTATAATTATAGTAAAAATTAAAACAAGTTGGGCATGTTTTTTCCTAGTCTTTGTCCTTGTCTGCTCAATGGACAGGGGTTCTACCGCATTGGATTTAACCAAGTAGGAAGATGAAGATCAGAGCATTTATAGTAAATAAATAGAAAACCAAAAACAAAGTACATTAAAAATTGTTGCTTATGGACATAAAATAAAACATTAAAAGAACCAATTTCTGAATCCAGTATTTGGCACAGGATAGATTTTGAACATAACTTATTGCAACTGATGTTTTGGAGATTATAAAGTTGATGCCTTAAGAAATAAGAATGCTCTGTGTTCCTGATAGACGTGAGCTCCATAAGTTCCCTCTCCCTACTGTCAGGCAGTTCATCTAAGGTCCTCCCTTTGATTCCTGAGAGTCTCTTACCTCTCAGGTCTGGTGTGTTCTGAAAGGTTCCCCCAACCTCCTATTCCCTGAGGTTGCCTGTTTACATTCTTTCTACTGGCCCTCAGGGCTTCAGTCTTTTTCCCTCACCCAATACCAGATCAGGTTCTCCTCTCCCCACAAAACTCCCCTCATCCACTTTCCCTCTCAGGTCCCTCCCTCAAGTGAGGAATGGGGTTGCCATCCCACAGTCACATCTCTGACCCATAATTGTTCCTGTCTGAAAGAATTATAGGGATAGAAATGGAGAGGAACCTGAGGAAAAGAAGGTCCAGCAACAGGCCCAAAGTGGGATCCAGCTCAAGGGGAGGTCCCTAGGCCTGACACTATAACTGAGGCAATGGATTGCTCACATAAAGGGACTTATCATGACTGTCTTCCAAAAGACCCAACAAGCAGCTGAAAGAGTCAGATGTAGATATCTTCACTCAACCAAAGGACAGAAGCAGCTGACTGCTGTTGTTAAAGGCTGAAAGAAGTTGAGGAGAAGAGTGATCCTGTAGGAGGACCAGCAGTCTCAATTAATTCAGACCCCCAAGATCTCTCAACACTGGACCACCAAACAGACAGCACACATCAGCTGATATGCGGTTCCGAACACACATACAGTAGCTAGCTTCTGGGTCTGAATTCTTTCAGAGATGATGCACCTAATCCTCAAAAGACTGGAGGCCCCAGAGAGTTTAGAGCTCAGGTCGGGTGGGGGGATGAGAGCATCCACGTTGATATTGGGGGATGGAGACAGGGGTTAGGGAGGAGGTGTGGTATGTGGAGCAGCCAGAGGGTGGATGGGGGCATGGAGAATGGAACATGGAGTGTAAAAAATAAATTAATTTAAAAAAGAAAAGAACAATGAAAAGAAAAGAAATAAGAATGCATGAAAAAGTAATTAGACCTAGGAATTTCAAATAGCTAAATAATTAAAACATACACATTCCCAGTGATTCCAGAAACTGTATAGACAAAGTCTGACCAATATGATTGCCTAAACACAAGATGAATAAGAACAACACTAGACATAACAAAGTGGACTGCGTAAAGTTCCCATCTCTACACAAAGTACCACAGGAAATTTAGGAATGGTGAGAGTGTAAAAAAGATTCTTCTCTAGGGAAGAGCATACCAATTGGCTATCCACTGCCAACTGGTCAGTCATGAAAACATAGATACAAGTAACACAATACAGACTGAGATGGTTATATGTAGACATACATACATATATAGCTATAACAATAATAATTTACAAAAAGAGGACATGAATTTGAAAGGTAACAATGATGTATATATGGCAAGTCTTGGAGAGACATCGGGAATGGAGGAATGATGTAATTAAAATCTCAAAATAAAAGAAAAGTGGGGAAATAGGTGAACAAAAATGACCAAAAAATGTAAACTGAATTCTGAAGATTTCTGGAAAGAGTTTCCCATTAAAGAAGTAGTCTTTTGGGATAGCATTGGAAATGTAATTGAGGAAAATATGTAATAAAAAATATTAAAAAAAAGAAAAAAAAAGAATAAAGATTCATATTTATTTATCCAATAATTTATATCAATATAGATTCATGGAAAAAAAAGTAGTCTATTGAGATGCAGAAGAGCTAAACTCCAGAAAGTCTTATAATAAACTTTTGGGAACTGGGACAGGCTGTCTTTTAAAAAGCTTGCAAGCAACCAGTATAACTGAAACATGAAAAATAAGAAGCAGTTTTCTTCATCAGGAAGACACAGAATGGGGAACTGAAAGAGGAAGGGGAAGCAGCAACTAAGGTGAGTAGATTAGTAACAAGAGTGGAGATGGGAGCAAAAGGGCAAATGCAAGATGTTCTCATAGCTGTAATTGATGACTCTGGTACCATTTACTGTGCTGAAATTCTGAATTAGGATAAAGTGCTAATAAAGCTGCCATCCATGTGAGATTACATAGATAAAGGACAGAGAGAGGACAGAAAGCATGTGGTGACTAAACACTAAGTTATAGTGACTGTGGAGGACAAGCCTACAAATGTTAAACTTAGTTGAGGAAATATGGAAATGTACTATCTTCAGTGTTCAACAGTGGACTAGCGTATCCACTGATAATATTGTGAGAAGGGCACTGGTGACCTTAGCAAGTGTCCTTCATGACAGAAGAGAAGAAACTCAGGCTACATGGACTTAGGAGAACAGTCTAATGAAAACACAGACACATTATAGAAAATCCCATTAAGATGAGACCTTAGAGTGTGAGGGTCAGCACTTCCTTTTAGCTTGAAACTGTCCCTCATTATCCAATATGGTATTTTTTACAAATCACTGAAGTATCTATTCATTTTGCCATTTTTTTCATATTTGAACATTGCTAGTTTCAATTTTGTTTGCAAAGAAGAAAACATTATTTCCTAAGCTTTCTGTGTCAATCTATGCAAGAACGGATGAACTCAGTAGTACATAATTTTAATTAACAATATCATTTTTCTTAAGTGATTTAATCCCAGAGTGTATCAGTGCCATTTATATAATATATTTCAATTAAATTCTGAACCATTAACTAGCAAATGTACCAATTTCCCAATAACTTATTTGGCCTATAAAGAACTAAGCAAATGGTTGTGTTTGCCTATGAAATAACTTGGGTCATTATAACTCAGAAGCATAGAATCGTTAAGCAATCATACAAGTGAATGGTTCTGAGAGATAACTTTTGTATCATTAACTTGGCAGTCTTTGTCTGTGGATATTCGTGAGTAGAGGTATTTGCATTGTACCTTGATATCTGTGCTGGATTGCTGCCTTAAGATCTTATTTTCTTCCAATTTCATAGAATATTAGGATATTTCTCTGACTAAAACATTGCCCGAGATCGAATAAAATAAAATGTTTTAACATTAATAGAAGAAAAAAAAGACCATCCTTTCAAGCTGAAGTGTTATTGGAATTAAGGTTAGTGTTTTAATAATTTTAATGTACTTTATTTTTAAAATGACTTCAAAGTTTAGTATAATTATTTTCTGCCTATTCAAGGATTCTGTGAAAAGAGCACATGAATGAGGGGAAAAATAGTTCTCTCCACCTTGAAATTTGACACAGTGCAAAGTTGCAGACTGATTTAATGAGGCTGACTAATTAGTAAAATCTGAAGCTTAGGCCAAGTGTACATTCTTGTAAAACTACCCGATGACACTTTTACTTTGGAAAGGGATGGTAAAATAATTTTTCAAGGAAAAACTGGTACAAACTCATTATTTTCAACTTAAGGATTTTATTTTCTTTCTAGTAATGTCCTTTTGTTTTTTTTAATAGAGAAATGAGGTCAGTAGCTGGATATTCAAACCAACTCTAAGCATTTTTGTCATGTAATTGAGATTTCATCGTTTTTACTTTTAAGAAAAAAATGATTGTCGCTTTCCTGACCTTTAGCTTGGATATATTAGGGAATCAGCCTCCTTAAGTACAGTCCATTTATTCAGTAAACACATCACACTGAGTATTCTTTATGCCAGGCTGTGCTATGCATTTGCTTAAGTGTATTTGAAAGGTGTACTGTCTAATAAACTGAAATGAACATTTAAACAAATTGATTAAATTAGGGTTACCTGTGCTCCAATATGTAGATTACAGTGAGGATTTTTAGAGGAGATGGAACACATGGAAGGCACAGAAAAGATGATAGCAAAGATAATTGTTAAGTTTTTAGAGAAAAGATGACTTTGAGGTGAGTTTTGATTAGTGTTCCTGTGTTATATGTACAAGAAAAGTAAGGAAAAGAAAGTGGCTGAAGATGGCTTCCTTACGGAGAGGGAATGGGTAAACAAGACAGAAGGAGAGCAATAGCTTCCTTGTTCCAAGAAGTACTAGCTGTTCCAGTAGACTGTGTTTGGAGCCACAATGTTATAACACACAGGGCCCCCATGCCTGCAGGGGAGTATGACATCGTCCAATGAAGACTCTATGCCTCTTTATCAAATGAACAATCGTAAGCTTTTAGGGTGTTTTCATTAGAAACTTTCAGTTATAAGATTTAAATTTTAGAGATATTGACTAGACAATTGCATGAAGTCCTGACACCAAGAAGGCAATTAATATAATCTAAACAAAAGTGTCCATAGGGCAGCATAAAGCAGTTTTGAAGACGAAATATGAAAAGTGGTCTTTAGAATGTGTTGTTTGATTGAAAATTATGAAAAGAAGGTTTGTAGTGTCAACTGCAGTTTTTCACAAATGGTAATACAGGGGAACTAACTAGGCTACTATAAGCAGATTGTATTAATACGTTTATTTTGTATCTCTTGAGTTGCAATATGTTTTAATGATGAGGAATTAATTAGAAATTTAAGTTCAGGTAAACATTCACAACACACAGAACTCTACTGATGAGATTTTTACTTTGGAAAGAGGAAATACAAATCTAAAGAGAATAATTAATGCTAAAAACGTTAGGTGAGGGTTCATGTCAGTCACCAAGCCAATCATGAATTTAAAACTAGATGTCAAGAAGTGAGTTGGCTGTTTCAGCCTGGCATTTAGAATGACGATGACCAAAGTGTGTATACACTGAGTGTTCATTATGTACCAAACACTCTTACAGGAGATACGGATTCACTGTTCTCTATGGGTCTTACCATTATCTCCATCTCACAGATGAGGAAAGTAGGGTCCAGGCTTAAGCCACCAGTTTACTACCTAGCTAGTAAGGAAAGAAGGTGTTTGAATGGAGACCAGTTAGTATGATTTCATTCAGAGCTACACCCTTTCTAGCTAGGCTGCATTTTCTGCTATGTTTTATTCTCTGATACAGGAAAATTAAAAATTTAGTGGCAACATTCTACCTTTTGCCATTTCAGCCCACCTGAATTCTCTTTTCAGATCCACTATCTATCAAGGCAATCATTCTCCTTGGCACACTGATGAGCTCGGAGCATGTTTGATTTATTCCATTTCTGCCTCACTCACATTCAATGAGTATTTAAACCAATCAATCCTCTTACATCTGCCTTCTGAAGATGGATTCTCTACACAAATTCATATTCTTGTCATCTATTTCCTGTGCTATACCGTTAGCTTCTCAATTATGTCCAGACCTTCAGAATCTCTCTACTTCAAATTCATGGTGCATACTATTTTTCAAGTATAATTTAAAAGCTACCAGTTCCATTAAGAGTTTTATGATATTACATATAGTTCAAAAGGGTCTCAGAGACAGACTCTTCTCATTTATTTATCTGTAGTATATATCACAGTTCCTGCTTAGCAAGATTGGGTAGCTACACAGAAGGGATCTCTTCTATCCCTTCTAGCAGAGAAAATTGTATTCGTTACTTTCCTTTGAAGATTTACTTCACTATTTTCTGTTTATCTGTATTTGTGTGTAGGTTTGTTAGGATTTGCAGGAGAGTGCAGGTGTCTGTGAATACCAGGAGAAAAGCAGCTGCTCTGGAACTGGAATCACAGGCAGTTGTGAGGTCCCAGGCATTGACTCTGGAGACTGAAGAATAATATGCTGAGTCACTTCTCCAGCCTGATTTGCCATTTTTTCAAAAGATACTCATCAATATCAAAGAACATTTTGTTGACTTAGGAAATTTTATAGTGTTGTGTATAATGTTTTTATCTTTACAATATTTTGCTTATCAGTAAATTAACTATAACTACCTAATACAATGTATTATCTATACTGTGACTCAGTGTATATTAGATGTGAGAATTATTTATTAAAATATTCAAATGAAATTAATTTGATTAATAATGATAATTGTGGAATTTTCCTAAGAAGAAAATATAAATGCGTGGAATATAAGAATCCAAGATTCAATAAAATGATATCTTATAAGTCTCTATAAAATATGTTTGTCTATATTTTCTACACCATCTTACAGCAAATAGATTAACTGTTCCTCTCTAATTTAATGGTTAGAGTCAAAATTTCAAGTTAATAATTTCTCTAATCTTGCCTTTGATTTGCTTTTCTGTTTAAAAATAGATTACAAAAGCCCTAAAAAGGAAGCACCAAATATTTTTACAGTTATAAATGCTCAGGACTGATCTGATGCATATTATTAATGTCCACAATACACATATTTTTCACTACTATTTTCTCTGTCAGAATATGCTGCATGGACTCAGTTGGCTGGCTAGAGAATCAATGTAAACATCATTTATCTGAATTGAATAAATATTTAAAAGCTAATGTAGCATACATGTGGGAAAGTCTTTTGAGAAACAATAACAAATATGTTGGTAACTGGCTCAGAGTTGTTTCTTCAATTAATAGTCACACAGAGGCCAAAGAGCACCTTTCTGTGGACAGTTTCAGTTCACATTTTACTTAGTGGCATGTGGAAGGGAGGCTATAATTTGAAAATGATAAGTATCTAACAGGGCCAAGAGAAGAAGGACAGAAAGGGAAAATGCTTAAATTATAGCCAATGGCATGGTTGAGATCTGAAGAGATCTTAAAGGATATGCATGAAAACATTCAATTTAACTAAGAAATTTGAAATGAACAAATAGACTTTATTTTTTTTAAATACCTGTTCTAAAAATCCAGGGTCCTGTGATTAACAATATTAGGAGTTTCGTAGGAATGCAGGCTTGCTGTGTCAGCCATATTTATATTGCTTCTGAAAATGTTGCTGCCTGGTCTTTCTTTAGAAAACTTTGGAACTCAAGCCCAGTGATGATACCCCATAGTCTTTGTCACTAGAGCAACAAAAACCTATGCACAAAACAGAATGTAGCCCAAAGTACCCATAGTCACATCTAATAGTAAATTCTAAAGTGAAGCTGAAGTGACTATGAACACGTTAGAGGGGCTGTGATGGTGGGCACATAACATTATATTCCATATAATGGAACATGAGATTAGTTTAAATAACTTGACAAATACTATTTTCTAGAATTTTGATTTGTCTGTATAACACATTGATTTGTCTGTGTATCTGAGGTAATATCTTGTATTATATCTGTGGGCACAATTTGTTTGTGATTGCTGTGATCACATATGGGAAGCTAGAGTTTCTAATTTTCTTATCTTCACTGCACGTTGGTGCTGTGTAGTTATTTCTGCTTAATTGAAAAATCCAACTAGGAAGGATAATGAATCCACACAAGACTCAGGAATATCAGAATGTTACAAGGCTTACAAATCCTATCGCACACTGATGCTATAAAAGGCAGTAACTGCTACTGAAGAAGAACTAACCAGTACCCCCTGAGCTCTTGTCTCTAGCTGCATATGTAGCAGAAGATGGCCTAGTTGGCCGAAACCCTGTCTCAACCCCCTTCCCTCACAAAAAAAGAATTTTCTTTTGAAGTATAAGTTGTCTTTCCCTTACCTGTTAGAAAATAGATCATTACTACTCAGAGATGAGGCATATAGAAATCTTACTGTTCCAATGACACGCTGAATTCTGATTCCAGTATGTTGTCATCCCATAATTAAGACAATATTATGCAAATATAAAAATCACTCATTTTCTTTTCAGTAAGGAGATGTCTGAAATAAAGTGGAAGGATTTTGAAATATGCTTTCTCCAACATCCCTGCTTTGTCACTGTAAATCCTTTAACTGTGCTATTGTCATTGTAGTATATCTGGCTTAGATGACCATAAGAGAGCCAGACTTAGATACACTTCTAAAGATCTCAGATCAAATAGATGTAACTATTTTCTAGTCTCTGAAACATTTGTGTCCTAGAGAGGAATGAAAAAGAAAACCTAACCTACAGAGGATCAAGTAAGCAAATCTACATTTTTCTTTCTAGTATTCTAAGATTTAGAAGAAAACATAACTTTCAGATTTCAATGGATACGTAAAAGTGTTATTATGAGGGATTTCATTATTCATAATGATGATTTATTTGTTGTTAATTTTATAAAAATGTATATGGATACATACAAAAGAGATATGTATATATCTACATATCCACACACATGAATACTCACAAAAATTTAGTGTGTGTTAGGGAGACAAGAACTTCTTTAATTTTTTTTTAACCTGTTTAAAATGCTCTGCATTGCTTCAATTTCTAGCATATATTAAGACAGCCTGTTACCCATCACCAGTCCAGCATTTTGCATAATCTTCCAGAACTTAAGTTCTTTCTCTGAATGATGGCGGTTGGTCATGAATCACCACCTCTCTGTTTACAAGGTGGCAGTACAGTACAAGTGTCTCATTTACAAGCATACTGTACCCTTATGAAAGCATTCAGTATTCCTTTTCTCAAGTAGCTGAAGATGAATTTCCATTCGGTTTGAAATGCTTGGCTCTTTCTCACTTTGTTCATTAGGGTGCAGTGATTGGCAAGTTCCCCTCCAGACAGGGCATCCTCTTCTCAGTGTAGGTTTAGGAGTAAGTACCCAATAAAGCATAGCCAAAAGGAAATATATAAATCTGTTTTGAAATTCAATAAATTCATAAGCCACGCTACTCAGCAAGGCCTGTGGGAGCATATACATCATAAAACACCACTGTAAAGCTATAAATATTTCAGGCAGTTAGCAACGGCTGAGAGCACACAGTCAAAAGGCTGGCGAAAGATGGGCAGTACAGGGTGCCCTGTGAAAAGCTGGTGCAAGGACTTTGGAGTAGTTTTGCTAAGCAAATAAAAATCACAGTCCTGGCTGGCACCTAGCAGGCCTTTATATTAGGCTTCAGAGGAGATAAAAAAACCATCTCAAGTTCACCTCCGGGTCTTTCCCCCACTGGCATTACTGAATTCATCTATTATGCAGATGAGTGTTTTCCATTAGTGCAGAAAAGGATGCAGTGGTTCAGGGGATATGGAGAGAGAGCATGGGGCATGAAAACTGGCTTTAGCCAAAGTCATTTTTATTTAGTCATTTTTCCCTTAATTTTTCTATCTTAAGAGTTAGTTTATTTCTATAAGATATGATGTGACATTTTGTGTATTTAATGTGCAACATTTTTATTTTTCACTATGACTTGTTCCCTTGTCCTGTGAGCTGTTTATATCATTTTGAGAATAGCAACATTTATTTTATTTTATTATTATCAAGTTTTAATGACATTTTTATTGGTGAATAGTCTGTATAAAGCTGGCTTTTTACACCTTATCGGGATTTGCTAAATTTATGATTCATAATCATTCTTGGTAGATTTTTCATTTTTTTCTTTTTTTCTATATCTTTTAAAAAATGTATTTATTTATTTTATGTAAGAGTATTCTATCCATATATACACCTGTGTACCAGAAGAGGGCCAGATTCCATTATCGATGGTTATATACCATCATGTGGTTGTTGGGAATTGAACTCAGAACCTCTGGAATTCCCATACATCTCAGGCTACACACTGGTCTGGTTCTCAGGACATCAATCTTTCTGTTAGAAGCATTTCTCATACCACTTGCCCTTCAGTCCATGATTCCTATACATCCAGTTGCTTTCTTCACTGCCATTATTTCCTCTGTTAGAATTTAATGTACAGTATTACTTAGCATCATCTCTCACTCCAATTTTAATAATGAATACATTCATTAAGTAAAAATAAAGCAATTTACTAGATCCCACCAAGACAACATTATTAGCTTGTATTCATACTTAAAATCTAGAAAACTAAATACATGGAATAGTTGTATAATGTATGAAAAATAGAACTGTAAGAAAATCAGCTAAGTATACATGTATGTGTGTATGAAAGTTATACATATAGCATATACATATACACATATACATACACATACACCATATACATACACATATGTGTACATCATGTACATCATATACATCATATACACACATATATAAAAAGGCATAAATATATTAATATAGGGAAGTATGCATACAAATTTTAGATTGACAATAACACTAATAATAATGTCAGTTGGTTATGACAATGAAGTATAAAGTGGTGCTGCTATGTATCTTCGCAAATCATCTCTTAACCTTTAAGTACTTTAGCAACACTCATAAAAATAAAAATTCCATTTGTATCAGTATGCTTAGTTTTGCAAGTCATTAAATGCAGTCATTAAAGCTCTACTATATGTAGTCCATGTACAAAAATTTTTGTAAAATTGTTAATAATGTCTATAAAAATAGAAATAATAATAATAATAAATTTAAAATGAATAAGCTTAGAAATACACTTGTGTTTATCACTAAGACAATCATTGAATTATTTTTGCATAAACATATGGCACAATACAATAATCAGAAGATAGAGTATGTTATGGACTTGAATATTACAAGACATATTACCAAGTAGGGAAAAAGTTGATTTGAAGAATAATATCAGAATATAATTATGTATAATTAACTATGTATAAGTTGTACATATATATAAATGCGTTTATAAGCAAAGCCATCAGCATTAGTTATCATAGAGAAGATTGAGAAGGTTACAGAAAGTATAAATCCAGCCTTATAAATCTCTATCACTTGACATAACAATCTATTAAGAAAATACATATTTAAGTAATATAACAAGGATCCTGAAAGGTTATGCTAATTTTGTCAAGTATATCTTAAAAATTGGAGGCATTATGAAACAGTGAAATGTTTAATCTCTTTTTATATCAATCTAAACTAAATCTCTAAGACTGTAGTCATTTATAACAATTTGCTTCTACATTGACTCACAATGCCTTTCATCTGATCCAAACATGGGTCTTCCAAAATCCTTCATTGATTTCTTGGAACCTCTCTACTTTGTCTTGATTGCCTGGCTTCTGAGCCTGTGCTCCACTGAATTCTGCTGGTACTTAGAATTTATTCTCCCCCATATTACATGCTCAGTGGACAGAGGTGGAATAGATGCTTTATTTGGCACTAGATGCTTCTATGGGTTTATTTTTCCTATGGAGGAAAAAGTGAAGTGGAAAAAGGAAGAAAGGAGAAAGGGAGCAGGCCCTACTAGATTTAAAGGCATTTTACTACAAGGCCATGTTCATCTTCCTCTAGGCTGACACTTCATACATTTGGTTAGCTCCCTTGCCTAACTAAAACCTGGAAATCTTAGCTCCAGTGTTTCTGTCTCCCTTCCTTCCTTCCTTCCTTCCTTCCTTCCTTCCTTCCTTCCTTCCTTCCTTCCTTCCTTCCTTCCTTCCTTCCTTCCTTCCTTTTTCTTTCTTTCTTTCTTTCTTTCTTTCTTTCTTTCTTTCTTTCTTTCTTTCTTTCTTTCTTTCTTTCTTTCTTTCTTTCTCTCTCTCTCTCTCTCTCTCTTCCTTCCTTCCTTCCTTCCTTCCTTCCTTCTTTCCTTCCTTCCTTCCTTCCTTCCTTCCTTCCTTCCTTCCTTCCTTCCTTTCTCTCTCTATTTCTTTCTTTTTTTCTTAATGATAAACTCTTGAAAAAACACTTGTTTTTATCCATCTCTTGATACCATTCTTATATCTTCATATACAAAAGGGTTTGAATAGGTGATAGAACATTTACGTACATTATCTTCTTCAGAAACCCTTTACATCTACCTCAGCTATCAAATACCATCACCAGAAATGTTAATACCTACAAAGACTTTCCCTCTCTTTCTGTCTCTGTTTGTCTCCCTGTCTCCCTATCTCTGTCTTTGCCTTTCTGTCTGTCTCTGTGTCTCTGTCTGTCTCTGTGTCTCTGTCTGTCTTTCTTTCTGTCTCTGTCTCTGTCTGTCTCTCTGTCTTTCTGTCTCTCTCTCTCTCTCTCTGTCTCTGTCTCTGTCTCTGTCTCTGTCTCTCTGTCTCTCTGTCTCTGTCTCTCTGTCTCTGTCTCTGTCTCTGTCTCTCTCTCTCTCTCTCTCTCTCACACACACACACACACAGAGACACACACACACCACACACACATTATTCTGGTCATCAGTCATCACTTCTAAGCCTTAAAGCTCACTCTACAGTAATCAATCAGGATAGGCCTTCTTCCCATATGGGAACTCCAATACTTTCTCATCACCCACCATTCTTCTTTAAACTTTTCTTATTTAACATGGTTTATGAGGCTAATCTTTATAAGAATTGGCCTTGAAAACACCTCCAATTTCCAGTTTTTCTTCTGCTTCCCTGCTCTCGGTGAAATAACAGCCTTGGGTGATGTTTGGTTTTCTTATTTCTTCCTAACTCTCTTTAGTCCATGAATAACACAACTATATGCTTCAACTCCCTCAATTTTGCTTTGCTGTCAGGGTTAGTTAGATGGAACTACTCTTGCTGGTCAGCAAGAATCTCAGACTGCTAATTTAAGCATAGCGCTCAGTTTTTAGGAAATAGTTTAGGAAAAGTCATCACTATTTATGGTTATATCTATCTAGAACACTTTATTCTCCTCTGCTTTCTTGTCACCTCTGTTGTTTCTCTATTCTTCCAATGTCATCTTCTCATTGTTCTTTCTCTCTTTACAGACTGAAATTCAACTTCTCAACTTTCAACTCTCGACTCTTTCCTTACTTTTCTCAAGCATTTTCACAGTATTAGGGAAAATTGAAATGAAAGCAACTCCAACATACTTTTCACTTAAAACAAGAATATCAAGTTTGCAAGACCAAGGGGCCTCTTTTCCCAATGATGGCTGACTAGGCCATCTTCTGATACATTTGCAGCTAGAGACATGAGCTCCAGGGGTACTGGTTAGTTCATATTGTTGTTCCACCTATAGGGTTGCAGACCCCTTTAGCTCCTTGGGTACTTTCTCTAGCTCCTCCATTGGGGGCCCTGTGATCCATCCAATAGCTGACTGTGAGCATCCACTTCTGTGTTTGCCAGGCCCCGGCATAGCCTCACAAAAGACAGCTATATCAGGGTCCTTTCAGCAAAATCTCACTGGTGTATGCAATGGTGTCAACGTTTGGAAGCTGATTATGGGATGGATCCCTGGGTATGGCAGTCTCTAGATGGTGCATCCACTCCTCTCAGCTCCAAACTTTGTCTCTGTAGCTCCTTCCATGGCTGTTTTGTTCCCAATTCTAAGAAGGGACAAAGTGTCCACACTTTGGTCTTCGTTCTCCTTGAGTTTCATGTATTTTGCAAATTGTATCTTGTATCTTGGGTATTCTAAGTTTCTGGGGCCGGGGGCGGGGGAACACCAGGGCCAAGAAGTGGGAGTGGATGGGTAGGGGAGTGGGGGGGGTCTGGGGGACTTTTGGGATAGCATTTGAAATGTAAATTAAGAAAATACCTAATTAAAAAAATAAATTTAAAAAAATGGATAGAAAAAAAAGAATATCAACTTACTTATATTTAGATTGTTTGTTAATTTCTGATGTTTCTTAACCTTAACTAGTCTCCTATCTAATCTTCATTTATCTAGGTATACTTCTATAAATAAATGATCGTTGTATTTACCCAATTGTGTATGCAAAATACTTAATCATTATATGAATAAATGTATGTCCTCATGTTTTTCCTGATCCAATTCAATCTACTTCCATAATATACAATGCTTTCAACTTACTGTTACCTGGTTTTATATTATATTCTTTATCCATTATCTTATAGAATGCATATATATTCCTTAAAATATGCTTTTGTCATGTGACTCACCAAGTAGCCATTATTTTCTTACTCATGTGCATGCTTATGTGATTGTTTTCTCTTGGTATTGGAAAGCAAATTGACACATGTGGTTTAATGTACTTATATGATTAAACTTAGACTTTCGAAGTTGTAGTTATTTTCCTTAAGAAGAACAACACACAGAAAAGTTGTGAGTCCCAGGAGAAAGAAGACATACATAGAATAGATATGGTCCTAGTGTTCCAATCAAGCCCTCAAGCCTCTCCATTTCCCTGAGGATGCTAAAAAAGCTCTTGTGATTTGGGAGGTGGCTGTTTCACCAGTGGACTGCAGCAGAGTATGCATCGCATCCAGCAGTCTCATTAAACACTCTTTCATCTGGACTATTAAATACAGTCACTCTGCAGTTATTCTCCACTGAGCAGCCAAAGCAGGCATTTTAGAAATGCATGTTCAATTATATTATACTCCTCCGATACAGTTAATGGTTGCCTACTACACTAGACTGTAATGTAACCCAGTAAAATCCTAATAATCTATTACAAGGGAGAAAGTACAAATCACATATTAAAGTACTAAATAATTTTTGGGAAAAAAGCCTTTATTTTACTCTCTAAAGTCAACATGGGCAAGTCCTCCCTTCTCTCAGTTCCTTGGTCATGCAGAGCTCTGCCTTTGTCAGAGCTGTGATAAAGCAGAAGGGCTCTCGGAACCCTTTCATCTTTTCTGCTTCCTACGGTCTGGGTTTCATCTACTGATTCATGAGCCAGAATATACTTAGGGTTTCATTTTACTTATTGTAATATAAGGCATTTCTCCACCATTTCATAGGACAAGATTTGCAATGTCAAATGTATGTTAATTCATGTACTGTTTTTTGGTTTTCTTCTAAAATACTGATTGTCACAAGAATACAGCCTGCATTTTGTTTCATCCCCATGCCTAGCAAATCTATTCAGTATTTTTGTCTGAGTCCCTGGGAGTATTTTGTACTTGATTTCCTGTAATTATACTCAATTCCAATTAACGATCTATAGTAATAACTCAGGTAATAGGTAGAGTTTGAATTTGAATGACATATTACTTTCTCAATGGTTAAACAATGGAATGATAGTGAATTAAAAAAGGTAAATTCAGGAAAAAAACTAATTTGGTGTATTAAAATATAAATGAATCTAAATAAAATACTTTCCAATTATATAAATATATTTTGTGTGAATAATTAAAGTTAAAATTCTACCTGTTTAAGAAACTGTAAAATTATAAAAGTAATATCGATGATTTAATGCATTCTCAAAAAAGAGTAAAATTTGCTTATAAGAAATCATTTATGCAAGTCTATGATTTCCTGTCGTTGACATGATTATCTTCTGCCTCGTGCTCCCTGGGAAGCTAGCAATGGAAATGTACCAGTTGTGGCTTATTTGAATGTTTATCTAGAAATATTTTATGATTGGAGAAAATCAGCAGGGGAAATACTTAGGCTGAACTATTAAGTGCCAGATGGTTCTTAGGCCTGGCAAACACATTACAGATGTACTCGTGTGCCTGCTGTTGATTCAAATCTCGCCCAATCCATCTGAAAACTATTACTCTTTCACTGTTATCAGTCCACAACATACATACATGGATGCTATTGAACCTATTTCTAGACCAAGGATAACTACACTGCAATCTTCTCTCCTCCAAGAACAACATACTGTGCAATTTATGACCATAAGGGTGACTTATTGAAGTTCCTCACATTCACAAAAACAGCAATAGATAGTGGAAAGCACTGGATAAGGGACCAGAAGAAACATTACTTTCCTGTTTCTTATATTTTCTGACAATCCCATACCAGAAAAGAAATATTTCTAAATCTCAATATTCTTATTTTAAAGGTAAAGAGCATACAGTGCATCTATGTACTTGATTTATTCAAAGGAGCATTTAGGTGTGTGAAATACTGACGCAGAACATCTAAGAAGCGCATTGAAAAAATTGCTAGTGCATTATTGTGTATAGTGAGTCCTATCTCTATGTCTCTGCTAGGTTGTGTCTCAGGTAGGCTAAGAACAGAAACAATAGAAAATATATACTTAAGAATTGTTAGTTTCTGGGGCTGGTGAAATGGCTCAGTGGGTAAGAGCACCCGACTGCTCTTCCAGAGGTCCAGAGTTCAAATCCCAGCAACCACATGGTGGCTTACAACCATCCGTAACGAGATCTGGCGCCCTCTTCTGGAGTGTCTGAGGGCAGCTACAGTGTACTTACATATAATAAATAAATCTTTAAAAAAAAAAGAATTGTTAGTTTCTGAATTGACATGCCTTTAACAGGAACACTAATATTTGTCTCTTTTAATAAGAGATAGCTGAATTAATAACAAGTAGCCTGTATGCATATGATTTTTTGAACTGATAATTAATAGTGAATTCATGTTTCAAGACAGAAAAGCATACACTTGAAAAAGCTTTGACCTCACCTCAGTCAGGCATGTTTTCTGTTACTACCTCTATCAGAACTAAATAGACTCAATAGGACCATCATATAGGCATATTTGTGTAAGTATAGTTATAAATAACAAAATTTGTGAGGACAGTATATACAGGACGTTCTACATATGGTGTTTATCCAATTCTTATTACCACTATTATGTTAAGAAGGGTAGTTCATTATGGGCTGAGTAATAACAGCAGTACAACTGCTAGAACTCTCCAGAGCAACACAGTGGTGGAAACCTATTGCATTTACATAGCCATGGAATTTAATATGATTATCAAAAGTAAATATATATATATGTAATATGCTTAAATACATATTTAAACTATATTATTTTAAACTATATCTATCATATAAACTTTATATTTTAAAATTTGAGAAAAATAGAATAAAAATAAGTAAAATAGAAATTTTATGTGCAGTTTGAATTCATATAAAAATGATAATGTGAGGCATATCTTAGGTTGGTTATTTGATATCTTACATATGTCATCAAAGAGACATTCAGTTTCTCATCATCTGTCTTGAGGTTTCTATATGGTCTCTCTGCAGGAAATTCTTCCAAGATTAATAATAGTCTATTGCACACACCAATGTGCAAGTGATGAGAAACATGGCTGGCTCTTTTATCTCCCTTTAAGCTTTATAGTCTTACAGAAAAACATTATCATTAGAGATGGTTTTCAAAGAAGCAAATCATGTGAGTGTTAGGTAATGAAAAACAAAGGTAGCATAGACATTTATCTTCCCTCCCAAAGTCTGTTTCAAGTCATGAGAAAAGCTCATTCAAAACATACACAATTCTCTTTCAAAATTTATTATGTATAGTGTTCTGCCTGAATATACCCTGCAGGCCAGAAGAGGGCACCAGATCTCATTATAGATGGTCACCATGTGATTGCTGGGAATTGAACTCAAGACCTCCAGAGGAGTAGACAATGCTCTTACCCCCTGAGCCATCTCACACACACCGACCCCACCCCCCCACACACAACATTTTTTTATGAATTTATTATTTTATTTATCTACATCCCAAATGTTGCCCCTTCCCAGTTCCCCTTGTGGAGTTCTTCCATCCATTCCTCCTCCACTTTGCCTATGAGAGGGTGCTCACTCCTTGGGCATCCCTAGACCTCCCTGGGGCATCTAGTCTCTGCAGGATTAGACACATACTCTACCCCTGATACCAGATAAAGCAGCCCTCTTCTATATATATGCTGGGGGCCTTGGATTAGCTCTGTATGCTCTTTGGTTGTTAGCTTAGTCTCTGGGGCTTCCAGGAGTTCAGTAAGGGGAGGGCAACCCCATAGGAAGTTTTGAACTATTTCCAGAGACTCTGATTCTTGAAGTCAAGGTATATTCAAGTTGTAATTTGCCATATATTCTACTTCTGTTTCTATCAAAGTTGACCAATAATTAGGACACTTACTTTATAAACTTCATTCTCTATACTGTCTACATGATTATCATCATGTACAATATACTAGATAGTTAAATAATTTTATTGATTGGTACGATATGCAGATAGATACAATATAGGGACATATAGGTAAATAGATAATAGAAAGATGAGAAGTGTTGTGAGTTAATCTTACATGGCAATCTTATGACTTACAGATATAGTTCATTAGCTACATCATAGTTTTGTGTTGAATTTGGTTTCTAAATTAAAGCACCATTAAAATTCAACATATGGTTCACTCACGAAGCACAGCAGCACAAATGATTTATGCTTAATAATTCATCAAATGTTTCAGAGCACAAATATTTCCAATGAGTGGTTGTAAAAGAGCATACTGTTAACTATGAGAATACAGCATAGAAACGCATTCTTTATATTATTTTGCATAATACGAATAAATAAGAGATGGAGTTTTATATAAATTCTTAAACAGACATGGGGTATAAGGAACCAGCCTTAGCTGGGGAGATGGCTCACTTGATAAAGTGTCTGTCACATAAGCATGAAGGTCTTCAGATGGATTCCAGCATCTACATAGTAGTCAGTGCAGCAGCATGTGTTTGTAATGCCAGTGCTAGAGGGGAGATAGGGGAGGGTGGATCTTTAGGAGTCAGTGGCTAAGAAGCCTCGCTGAGTTGACAGAGTTCCAGGTCCTTCTAAACAAGGACGATGGTGAAGGATCAAGAGAAACCTCTTAACTTTGACTTGCTTTCTCCAGATGAATGCACATCCAACTAGCACACACACACACACACACACACACACACACACACACACACACAACTAAGATTATGAATGAGCCTCAAAAAGTGAAAGGCAATTGGGAAAACTGAGAGCCTGAAAGGATGCAGAGGCAAGGGAAAACAAGCTTTAGCAGATGGCAATTGCAAAATGGAGTCTCAGTATCTGAACTTCTATAGAAGCACACTCTTCTAAAACTCAATTATAAAATTTAATTACTTTTCTTGTGAAACCTACTTTTAAAATGTTGATCAGTTATTAAGAATGTAATACCTGGAACTATATAGAGCACAGCAAATTAAAAAAAAGGGTCCAGTGCAACCTACACGCTTTAAACCATGTGTCCCATCCATTCAGTCACCATGCCCTGTGATTTCAAGAAAATGAATTCCAATTCATTTGTGATTAATTGGCTTTGCCCCCATTACAAAAGAAATGTATCCTTTTAAATTAAAAAAAATCTTAGCTGTTTCTTAACAGGACAAATATCTTCTCAGACCTAAAATCCATTTTTTTTTCTATCTGCTAAGTGAAACCTTGCTTGTCTGCTCTATTTTGCTGCTGTTCTTAGGAATAAAAGCACACGAAACCAATCAATACAGCAATCAAGGTAATTCAATAAGACACATTTTATTTGTTTGCCACCATGTACTTGCTTCAGAGACAAACACTAGCATGCTGGGAAGAGCAGTAAGGCAGTGTGAGAGGTATTGGGAGCTTAGAGTTGCTTTACAAACTTTGGTCCATATGTATAGACCACAGCACCATCAATTGAAGCTGTTCACAGATAGGGAGAAAATGTCTCCTTTAGGTTAATGCGGTTTTAAACTCACAATGTGACTTCTCTGTTTGAAATGTGGCTAGTTTCATTTAGTCTAAATTGGGGATATGCATGGTTGCCTCATTTTGCCTTGGGACAGTAAAGGAAATGAGATGTTTCATTCCAAAGCATTTTTTCCCCATTTGAAATTGTGCAAATAAATAGATTGGGGAAGGTTTAATGAAATCATCAATAGCCTGGAGCCAGCTTGTGGCTCTGTGCTAAACATTTGGTATAATCAACTGTCTCAGAGATGGAAAGTCTTGCTTTAAGATTTGATTTTATCATGAGATCAGTGAATTGGACAGCTAAGAAGGAACTGACAGAGTATCTGCATCTACACAGGTTAGGTTAAAATAGTAAAAGTCTGGGAACATTTAACCAATAAAAAGAAAACAAAAACAAAAACAAAATAAAATCATGTAAGTTCAGGGGGTAAAGGAGCTAGCTTTGCTAGTCTGAAGACTGGAATTCAATCCTCTGAACCCGCACAACAAAAGCAGGATTCAGTGTAAGTCCAGCACTCTTCCTGGGAGATGGGAGGCCAAAGATAGAAGATACAGCCAGAAGCTTGCAAATCTACAAGCCTGGTGTAAAGGAACAGACAGGACAAATGAGATCCTGTCTTAACAATGTAGGCAGCAAGAACAGATTCCTAAATGTTGCCCTTTGGTTTTCACATGTAAATCATGAAAGGTAAACACTGGTGGGAATTTCCCCCAACACACACACCAATCGATAATAATCAGCACAAATAAATCACATGGATGATCCAGCCTTTTCTTTGGTTTCTATCACGAGCACTTTCAATAAGCCAAAGAGTTTCTCTCTACACCAGTTCCTTGTAGAAAAAAAAATGTGTCTGTGAAAGGCCAGCAGCTTCCATACTCACAGTAAGAATGCCAGACTGCCCAAGGCACAAGAGTCACGAAAGCCATAAAAGATTTAACCCTGAATTCATACAGCAGTGCTGTTTTAATTTTTCTAGTGTGTTACATCTTAATTTGAAAGAGTCTTGCTTCAATAAAGACAATTAACACCCCCCCACCCCCAATAATCGAAAAACCAAAAAACCCAAAAACATAGTTTGGCAGCTGGGCTTGGTAGCTCATGCCTTTAATCACAGCACTTTGAGTGGCAGAGGCAGGGGGATCACTATGAGGTCAAGGCCAGCCCAATCTAAAGAGGGAGTCATAGGACAGCCAAGGCTGCAGACTGGGAAAGCCTGTCTCAACAAACCAAATACATACATACATACATACATACATACATACATAAATACATACATACATACAAATATACAAAAGTACATACATACATTTTCTGTAGGAGGACTTCTCAGATAGCTTCTAAATTTGACACTACTACAGGTGTTCAAGAGTCACTGAAAGAATAATGACTCAAAAGACTATATGTATGCATGGTAAGAAAATCTCACCTCATTAGCAGGTGAAGAACACTTGCATTCACCTAAGAATAACTACAGAAGAGTGTGACTTTTCAAAGATTAGAATATAAAAGAAAATATATCTATGAAAATGGGGAAACACGTCTCTTGTATTACTGAATAACACTTTGAACTATTTCCCGAACTTTTTATTAGAATTAAATAAACTATAATGTTGTACAATGGCCTTAAGAGATTATTGGATACTTCTTTTTGACACGTGTGTTGCTTTTGTGAATACTGATCAAAATTAATGATATTCCTACCAAGCCCTGCCTCCAAGGGTCAAGAAGCACCTTGGAAAAAGCAGAGGGAAGACTATAAGTACCAGAAGCTGGGGAAGCTTACGGTGAAATAATATTTCTGGACATGACAGCGTCATTGAAAACATGACCTCACAACAGCTGTAGCTGCCTGCACAGGACCTGAACAAGACCAAGCCAGTTAATCTTCCAGCACAGAGTGGAATTGGGTCATGAGGCTCCATTTCTTAGTTGAGTAGCTCTCGGCAGTTGATTGCCACTGAGCAAGGGAGACTCAGTATCCTCCAAGGGTGGCCTATGATAAGTAACTTGTGGTCTTGTGAATGGTTCCTTACGTTATGTGTACATTGAAATGTATGTTACATTTCAATTTATTTACTTTCCTGGTTTTCCCTCTGAAAACCCCCTATCCACTCCCCGTGCCCCTACTCACCAACCCACCCACTCCCGCTTCTTGGCCCTGGTATTCCCCTACACTTGGGAATAGAGCCTTCACAGGACCAAGGGTCTCTCTCTTCCCATTGATGGCTGATGAGGCCATCCTCTGCTACCTATGAAGCTACAGCCGTGAGTCCCACCATGTGTTTTCTTTGGTTGGTGGTTTAATCTCAGGGAGCTCTGAGGGTACTGGTTAGTTCATATTGTTGTTCCTCCTATGGTGGAATAGTTTGTACATAGGATCTAATTGTATTTTATTTGTATACGAAGTTGCTAAAGAAAAAAATAAATTAAAAAATAATTAGTGAGTTTATAAGAAATATTTTTGTTACACAAACATCCTTTGTAATGAAATATGTTATATACCTGAGAAAGACAATACGAAGTTCTAAAATTTAGTTTCCTAATGTAAAAATAGAATTAATCATTCAGATGAAGAAAATTTTATTCAGAATCTTTCTGTTTCAACCCATTTTGATGAATGAAAATTATAAATAAAATTACATCAGTTTAAAAAAGAAAGAGGTATTTTAGAAACACAATCTAATGCTTTCCAGGGTCTAAAAAAAGATTCATTCAAAAAATGTTTGTAATAGATGATATTTTACAAAGACATAGAGAACATTTACAGAATGAGAAATGGTATCTAGAGAAATGGTATCTAGAGTTGTCATTATTTTTTACTGTCCTTGATGTGGTAGTTTGCTTGTCCTAGAGAGTAGCACTATTAGGAGGTGTGGCCTTGGAGGAAGTGTGTCACTATGGGTATGGGCTTTAAGACCCTATCCTAGCTGCCTGGATGTCAGTTTTATCCTGTTTGCCTTTGGAACAAGATGTAGAACTCTCAGCTCCTCCTCTGCCATGTCTGCCTGGAGCTGCCATGCTCCCACATTGATGATAATGGACTGACCCTCTGAACCTGCAAACCGGCCCCAATTAAATGTTGTCCTTTATGAGAGTTGCCTTGGTCATGGTGTCTCTTCAAAGCAATGAAAACTCTAACTTAGACACTTGATATTGAAGGCATGTTTAGGAGCTCTCCCTGGTGTCACCTGTTTTAATTGTTACCTGTTTTGGTAGAAGCACTAAAAATGGCCATGTCAGAGCAGTAGAACACACATAAATAATTATGTTCTGTTGACTATATAGAAATAAATATTAAATTGTTTATCCAAGTAAATTTCAGAATATATTATAAAAAGGGGGTGGACTTTGTTTCTATGTGTTTTGAATGTTTCCACAGCACTTCTTAACACAAAACTACTTTGTGATGGTTTGTATATCCTTGGACCAGGGAGTGGCACCATCTGAAGGTGTGGCCTTGTTGGAATAGGTGTGACCTAGTTGGAATGGGTGTGTCACTGTGGGTGTGGGTATAAGATCCTCACCCTAGTTGCCTGGAAGTCAGTCTTCCACTAGCAGCCTTTGGATGAAGACATAGAACTCTCAGCTCCTCCTGTGCCATCTTGCCTGGATACTGCCATGCTCCCACCTTGATGATAATGGACTGAACCTCTGAACCTGTAAGCCAGCCCCAATTAAATGTTGTTTTTTTATAAGACTTGCCTTGGTCATAGTGTCTGTTCACAGCAGTAAAACCCTAACTAATACAGAAGTTGGTACCAGAAGTGGGGTATTGCTGTGATAGGCCTGACCATGCTTTTATTTGAAAGAATGTGGATTTTGGGACTTTGGATTTGGAAAGCAGTGGAATGCTTTAAATGGGGCTTAATGGGTCATCCTAGTAGGAATATGGAAGACTTTGTTGCTGGGAGTAATTTGAACTGTGTTGACCTGGCCCAAGAGATTTCAAAGGAGAAGAATTTCAGAATGTGGCATAAAGACTGGTTTTGTGGTATTTTGGTGAAGAATGTGGCTACTTTTTGCCCTTGTCTGAAAAGTTTTCCTGAGGCTAAGGTGAAGAGACTTAGATTAATTGCATTGACAAAAGAAGTTTCAAAAAAGCCCAGCAGAGACTTTGTTCTCTGGTTAAGTCTTATGAAGAAAAGTTTGAACAAGCATAGCAAGCTTAGAAAGGAAAAATATAAAATATATGGTTTGAGTATTAAAGGAGTACCAGGAAGTGAAATGGAGCAAAACCTTGTGTTCTAGGAGATAAAGATTAAGGGAGTGGGACCTTGGGGCAAGATCCTACCCAGCTAAATTAGATCCAAGCATGGTGGTACACACCTTTAATCCCATGAGACAAGCATGCTGATCTCTACATTCAAGGTCAATGTACAGAGCAAGAACCAGGATAGCCAAGCTTAGGCAGTGAAGGATTTAGAAAACATAAAGCTAGTGATAATGTAATAATACAAGGGGATCATGTTCTAGTTCCTGTAAGCAGCAGAACTCGGCAGCTTCAGCCACGTGCCTCTGGCTCTAGAGTTAAGAATGGAAGGAACTACTGGGAAAATTGATGCTGGTTAGCTGGAGCTAAGGAATTAGCGGTGATTAAGAAGAGACCAGCATCGTTGAGGTGAAATCTTCTGGAAACTGTTTTCTGGGAGCACAAAGAAGCTGTGTTCCAGAGATACCCAAGGTTGTACCTCATGCTGCGGCTGGACTTGGTAATGTGTAAGAGTCACTCAGGTGGTACTGCTTGTGAAGGAATGAAGGGATCATGGAGAGAAGCTGAGGCTTAGCACTGTGAGAGGCCAGGGAAGCCCATTGGAGAAGGTGAAGCCTCAGCTGTAGTTGATGGCCCAGGATTGAAGGGGTCATGCAAAGGAATTGAGGCTTGGCACCCTGAAGAGAGCCTATGAGAGGCTATTGGTGAAGCCTAGTTGGAATGAAACACCCCAGTGTATTGGAGATGTCTGTACCATGGGATGATCACCAAGAACAGCAGCCGTAATGGAGTGGATCAACCTGAGCATAGAGTGCTACAGAGGACAGAGATGGAGAAGTGATGCCAGTCCTTAGGAGGAGTCCAAAAGATCAAGTGGAATCCCAGACACTGAAAGAAGAAGCTGTAACATTGAAATTGCCTTGGAGACTCAAAGATGTTAAGGATGCCAGAGCCATGGGATACATGCTGAGGAAAGCTGCTAACAGGGAGTGGAACCAGCCCAGGAGGAAGCAGTTTGTTGGAGTCAAAAAAGATGAAAAAGGAGTGGAGATCTAAAGACCACTTTGACATCAGCCATGGAGATGCAGAGTTTGGAGTTTACCCAGCTGGTTTCCTGCTTTGCTTTGGGGATTACAGTTAATTAAGTTGAATGAATCTCAGAAGAGACCTTGAACTTTGGACTTTTAACATTGTTGCAACTGCTATAGACTATGAGGACTTTGAAAGTTGCACTAAATGCATTTTGCATTATGCTATGTTTAAGTATGGCCCCCATAGAATCATGTTTTTGAACAAGTCTATGGGGACCAGGGAGTGGAATGTGATGGTTTGTATATCCTTGGACCAGGGAGTGGCACCATCTGAAGGTGTGGCCTTGTTGGAATAGGTGTGACCTAGTTGGAATGGGTGTGTCACTGTGGGTGTGGGTATAAGATCCTCACCCTAGTTGCCTGGAAGTCAGTCTTCCACTAGCAGCCTTTGGATGAAGACATAGAACTCTCAGCTCCTCCTGTGCCATCTTGCCTGGATACTGCCATGCTCCCACCTTGATGATAATGGACTGAACCTCTGAACCTGTAAGCCAGCCCCAATTAAATGTTGTTTTTTTATAAGACTTGCCTTGGTCATAGTGTCTGTTCACAGCAGTAAAACCCTAACTAATACACATGTTATCAATTCTTTAAGACAAATACGGACAGGCAGAAGAACTTCCTAAAATAATCACTCATAAGAATGGCTTACCTCTCACACAGGTGAAGATGCAAGATCTGCATTGGAAGATGAAAACAGGTTTTCAGTTGGAATTTTTAAGTATTCAAGATTTATTAAAAATAGATAGGTCAAATTATAATTTATGAAACATAAATTTCTCCAAGTATGGGGAAGCAGAAGTTAGAAAAGTATTCAGAAGAAGACACAAATCTACAAAGGCAAAGGAACCAAGTAAGCCTAAAAGAGTTTCCCAGTATCAGTCAACACATACTGCCATCTCTTTTCCTAGACAGCAAGAGCTTTTCTGTAGCTTCCAGGAGCCAAGGAACAGTGACCAACAAAGACCAGAAAATGTTGCTTTCCATTTAGAAAAAGGGAATCACATCAGCTAGACAAGAATATCATCTGGTTAAAGACGTACTGTCACTCAGTGACTGAGATCAGAAGCCTTCAGAAAAGTTTGAAAATTGGACTGAAAAGGAAAATCTAGAAAATAAAACCAAAACCTAGAGTAGGAATAATTTCTAATGTAAACCCACTTGTGGGCTCATAATGCTTCACTGACACATTCTGACTTGTGTTGTTTTTTTTGTTGTTGTTGTTGTTATTCTTGATGATGTTGATTGTTCCGTGTTTTGTTGTTGTTTGGTTGTTTTTTGGTTGTTTGGTGGGTTGTATTTTGGTGTTTGTTTTGTTTTTCTTGCTTTGTTTTGTGGTTGGTTTGGTTAGTACCCCACACCCCTTTTAGAGATTCAGGAGTTTCCATGAATTCAAACAGCAATTAATCAGGACATTGCTGTAAAAATGATAATGATAAGAAACAGTGTGACGTAAAATACTCTTCTACCTAACAAGCTTTATTTTCTGTTACCCACCCAACAGAAAAGCCACTAATTCCAGATAAGGATCATGTCCCACTGATCTCTGATGTTGTGGATGGGCTGTTATACCACTGAACGCCCATGTTGATGTACTCCCTAAGTGATGAGAGAAAGGGGATTTTTCCTTTCCTCCTTGTGGAGTTAGTCTCTAAGGCAGATGGGTAATTCATTGCACCTGTAACCAATTAGTCATTCAAAACGCCTGATTCTTCACAGTAAATTGTTGCCTTGCCAATCTGAGAAGCAGGTGCATATTCAATGGCTAAATCGCCAAGTGCGTGGGTACACAAGACAAAATCTTCCAAATACAAAATTCTGTCAGATTAATGTGGAAGAAAATATAACCAGTTATAATAATTCTATTCTAAATTAAGAATTTAATTATTTCAACTTTTGAATCACAAGTATGGAAGTTTTTCTTTATTCTAATAGTTGGCTACTGAATTGGACAGATTTTTTTTTTCTTTTTTATGAGAGAATAAACTTCTTAAAAACTTAGACTTAGAACTTTGTCTTGTTTTCCTTGAAACAATGGATTTTCATTATAATAGGCATACCATGTAATAATCTAGTTACTATGTGTTTTCCAAAATAAATATCTTTATAGTAAAGACACAATTTCTAAACAGAGCCCTATACCCAGGTCCATTACCTGGGAACAGATCAGTCAAATTCCTAATAATAGAGTAGAAACCTATCACTATATTGCTATCACTGTGGATTGCCACAGTTTTTTGAAGTTTTGTATTAGGAAATTATTCAATCAAATATTTCCTTTAAAAATTAGATCTTGATCTTTGTTCCCTGATCCCCTCAAGACTAGTCTGCACAGGTGAGAGTGTGGACTACAGAAGCTAACAGCTTCTGGGACAGGCAGAAGTCACAGAGCTTCTGTGGAAGACCCCATTCCGGGCTCCAGACATCCGGGCACCTTCCATTCCAGAGGAGAGGTACCCGCCCCACCTGGGAAGACTTTGCTGGAGCCTCTGCAGGAACCATCTTCGTTGCTGGATCCTGCAAAGACTATTCTGCACAGGTGAGAGTGTGGATGACAGAAGCTAACAGCTTCTGGGACGGGACCTGTTTCGGGCCTTCATCTTCTGCCAGGAGGCAAGTCCGAACAACAGATATCTGTGCACCTTCTCTACAAGAGGAGAGCTTGCCTGCAGAGAGTGCTCTAACCACTGAAACTCAGGAGAGAGCTAGTCTCCCAGGTCTGCTGGTAGAGGCTAAAAAATCATGAAAAGAACAAGCTCTAAGCAGAGACAACTATAACAAATGACTCCAGAGATTAACAGATGGCAAAAGGCAGACATAAGAATCTTACTAACAGAAACCAAGACCACTCACCATCATCAGAACCCAGCACTCCCACCTCAGCCAGTCCTGGGTACCCCAACACACCCAAAAAGCTAGACCCGGATTTAAAGGCATATCTCATGATGATGGTAGAGGACATCAAGAAGGACTTTAATAACTCACTTACAGAAATATAGAACACTGCTAAAGAGTTACAAGTCCTTAAAGAAAAAGAGATAGAAAACCTAGGAAAGAAATCTGGAACCATAGATGCCAGTATCAGCAACAGAATACAAGAGATGGAAGAGAGAATCTCAGGTCAGAAGATTCCATAGAGAACATCAGCAGAACAATCAAAGAAAATGCAAAATGCAAAAAGATTCTAACACAAAACACCCAGGAAATCCAGGACACAATGAGAAGACCAAACCTACTGATAATAGGAGTAGATGAGAATGAAGATTTTCAACTGAAAGGGCCAGCAAATATCTTCAACAAAATTATAGAAGAAAACTTCCCAAACCTAAAGAAAGAGATGCCCATGAACATACAAGAAGCCTACAGAACTCCAAATAGAATGGGCCCGAAAAGAAATTCCTCCGGACACATAATAATCAGAACAATAAATGAACTAAATATAGAATATTAAAAGAAGTGAGGGAAAATGGTCAAGTAACATATAAAGGCAGGCCTATCAGAATTACACCAGATTTTTCACCAGAGACTATGAACTCCAGAAGATCCGGGACAGATGATATACAGACACTAAGAGAACACAAATGCCAGTCCAGGCTACTATACCCAACCAAACTTTCAATTACCAGAGATGGAGAAACCAAGGTATTCCACTACAAAACCGAATTAACACATTATCTTTCTACAAATCCAGCCCTTCAAAGGATAATAACAGGAAAAAACCAATATAAGGACAGAAATCACCTCCTAGAAAAAGCAAGAAAGTAATCCTTCAACAAACCTAAAAAAGACAGCCACAAGAACAGAATGCCAACTTTAACAACAAAAATAATAGGAAGCAACAATTACTTTTCCTTAATATCTCTAAATATCAATGGACTCAACTCTCCAATAAAAAGGCATAGACTAACAGACTGGCTACACAAACAGGACCCAAAATTCTGCTGCTTACAGGAAACCCATCTCAGGGAAAAAGACAGACACTACCTCAGAATGAAAGGCTGGAAAACAATTTTCCAAGCAAATGGTTTGAAGAAACAAGCTGGTGTAGCCATTCTAATATGTAATAAAATCAACTTCCAACCCAAAGTCATCAAAAAAGAAAAGGAGGGACACCTCATACTCATCAAAGTTAAAATTTTCCAAGAGGAACTCTCAATTCTGAATATCAATTCTCCAAATACACGGGCAGCCACATTCATTAAAGAAACTTTAGTAAAGCTCAAAGCAAACATTGCACCTCACACAATAATAGTGGAAGACTTCAACACACCACTTTCATCGGTGGACAAATCATGGAAACAGAAACTAAACAGGGACACAGTGAAACTAACAGAAGTTATGAAACAAATGGATCTAATAGATACCTACAGAACATTTTATTCTAAAACAAAAGGATATACCTTCTTCTCAGCATCTCATGCTGCAAAATTGACCATATAATTGGTCACAAAATAGGCCTGAACAGATACAAAAATATTGAAATTGTCCCATGCATCCTATCAGATAACCATGGACTAAGGCTGATTTTCAAGAACAACATAAATTCATGTGGAAACTGAACAACACTCTTCTTAATGAGTCAAGGAAGGAATAAAGAAAGAAATTAAGGACTCTTTAGAAGCCACAACATACCCAAACCTATGGGACACAATGAAAGCATTTCTAAGAGGGAAACTCATAGCTCTGAGTGCCTCCAAAAAGAAACTAGAGAGATCACACACTAGCAGCTTGACAACACACCTAAAAGTTCTAGAACAAAAGGAAGCAAATTCACCCAAGAGGGGTAGACAGCAGGAAATAATCAAACTCAGGGGTGAAATCAAAGTGGAAACAAGAAAAACTATTCAAAGAATCAACCAAAGGAGGAGCTGATTCGTTGAGAAAATCAACAAGATAGATAAACCCATAGCCAGACTCACTAAAGGGCACAGGGACAAGATCCTAATTAACAAATTCAGAAATGAAAAGGGAGGCATAACATCAGATCCTGAAGAAATCCAAAACACCATCAGATTTTTCTACAAAAGGCTATACTCAACAAAACTGGAGAACCTGGATGAAATGGACAAATTTCTAGACAGATACCAGGTACCAAAGTTAAATCCAGATCAGGTTAATGATCTAAACAGTCCTATATCCCCTAAAAAAATAGAAGCAGTCATTAACAGTCTCCAAACCAAAAAAAGCCCAGGACCAGATGGGTTAAGTGCAGAGTTCTATCAGACCTTCAAATAAGACCTAATACCAGTTCTTTACAAACTATTCCACAAAATATAAGCAGAAGGTATTCTACCCAACTCATTCTATGAAGCCACAATTACTATGATACCTAAACCACAAAAACACCCAACAAAGATAGAAAACTTCAGACCAATTTCCATTATGAATATCGATGGAAAAATACTCAATAAAATTCTTGCTAACCGAATCCAAGAACACATCAAAATAACCATCCATTCTGACCGAGTAGGTTTCATTCCAGGGATGCAGGGATGGTTTAATATACAGAAATCCATCAATGTAATCCACTATATAAACAAACTCAAAGACAAAAACGACATGATCATCTCCTTAGATGCAGAGAAAGCATTTGACAAAATCCAACACCCATTCAGGATAAAAGTCATGGAAAAATCAGGAATTCAAGGCCCATACCTAAACATGATAAAAGCAAACCAGTAGCCAACATCAAAGTAAATGGTGAAAACCTGGAAGCAATCCCACTAAAATCAGGGACTAGACAAGGCTGTCCACTTTCTCCATACCTATTCAACATTGTACTTGAAATCCTAGCCAGAGCAATTCGACAACAAAAGGAGATAAAGGGGATACAAATTGGAAAGGAAGAAGTCAAAATATCACTTATTGCAGATGATATGATAGTATATTAAAGTGACCCTAAAAATTCCACCAGAGAACTCCTAACCTGATAAACAGCTTCGGTGAAGTAGCTGGACATAAAATTAACTCAAGCAAGTCAATGACCTTTTTCTACACAAAGGATAAACAGGGTGAGAAAGAAATTAGGGAAACAACACCCTTCTCAATAGTCACAAATAATATAAAATACCTAGGTGTGTCTCTAACTATGGAAGTGAAGATCTGTATGATAAGAACTTCAAATCTCTAAAGAAAGAAGTTAAAGAAAATCTCATAAGATGGAAAGATCTCCCATGCTCATGGATTGGCAGGATCAACATAGTAAAAATGGCTATCTTGCCAAAAGCAATCTACAGATTCAATGCAATCCCCATCAAAATTACAACTCAATTCTTCAACGAATTGGAAAGGGCAATCTGCAAAATCATCTGGAATAACAAAAAACCTAGGATAGCAAAAACTCTTCTCAAGGATAAAAGAACCTCTGGTGGGATCACCATGCCTGACCTAAAGCTGTACTACAGAGCAGTTGTGATAAAAACGGCATGGTACTGGTATAGCAACAGACAAGTAGACCAATGGAATTGAATTGAAGACCCAGAAATGAACCCACACACGTATGGTCACTTGATCTTTGACAAGGGAGCTAAAATCATCCAGTGGAAAAAAAGACAGCATTTTCAACAAATGATGCTGGCACAACTGTTGTTAGCATGCAGAAGAATGTGAATTGACCCATTCCTATCTCCTTGTACTAAGGTCAAATCTTAGTGGATTAAGGAACTCTACATAAAACCAGAGACAGTGAAATTTATAGAGGAGAAAGTTGGGAAAAGCATCGTAGATATAGGCACAGGGGAAAAATTCCTGAATACAACTGCAATGGCTTGTGCTGTAAGATTGAGGATTGACAAATGGGACCTCATAGAACTGCAAAGCTTCTGTAAGGCAAAAGACACCGTCACTAAGACAAAAAGGCCACCAACAGATTGGGAATGGATCTTTACCTATCCCAAATCAGATAGGGGTCTTATAAACAATATTTATAAAGAACTCAAGAAGGTGGACTCCAGAAAATCAAATAACCCCATTTAAAAATGGGGCTCAGAGCTAAACAAAGAATTCTCACCTGAGGAATACCAAATGTCTGAGAAGTACTTGAAAAAATGTTCAACATCCTTAATCATCAGAGAAATGCAAATCAAAACAACCCTGAGATTCCATCTCACACCAGTCAGAATGGCTAAGATCAAAAATTCAGGTGATAGCAGATGCTGGCAAGGATGTGGAGAAAGAGGAACACTTCTCCATTGTTGGTGGGATTGCAAGCTTGTACAACCACTCTGGAAATCAGTCTGGTGGTTCCTCAAAAAATTGGACATAGTACTACCCCAGAGGATCCTGCAATACCTCTCCTGGGCATATATCCAGAAGATGTTCCAATCGGTAAGAAGGACACATGCTCCACTATGTTCATAGCAGCCTTATTTATAATAGCCAGAAGCTGGAAAGAACCCAGATGCCCCTCAACAGAGGAATGGATACAGAAAATGTGGTACATTTACACAATGGAGTGCTACTCAGCTATTAAAAAGAATGAATTTATGAAATTCCTAGGTAAATGGATGGACCTGGAGAGCATCATCCTGAGTGAGGTAACTCAATCACAAAGGAACTCACATGATATATACTCACTGATAAGTGGATATTAGCCCAGAACCTTAGAATACCCAAGATATAAAGTACATTTGCAAAACACATGAAGCTCAGGAAGAACGAAGAGCAAGGTGTGGATACTTTGCCCCTTCTTGGAATTGGGAGCAAGCACCCATGGAAGGAGCTATAGAGACAGAATTTGGAGCTGAGATGAAAGGATGGACCATCTAGAGACTGCCATACTTGGGGATCCATCCCATAATCAGCCTCCAAATGCTGACACCATTGCATACACTTGCAAGATTTTGCTGAAAGGACCCTGAAATAGCTGTCTCTTGTGAGACTCTGCCAGGGCCTAGCAAACCCAGAAGTGGATGCTCACAGTCAGCTATTCGATGGATCACAGGGCCCCCAATGGAGGAGCTAGAGAAAGTACCCAAGGAGCTAAAGGGGTCTGCAACCCTATAGGTGGAACAACAATATTAACTAAACAGTACCCCTCCAGAGCTCATGTCTCTAGCTGCATATGTATCAGAAGATCGCCTGGTCGGCCATCAGTGGAAAGAGAGGCCCATTTGTCATGCAGACCTTATATGCCTCAGTACAGGGGAACACCAGGGCCAAGATGTGGGGGTGGGTGGTTGGGGGAGTGGTTGTGGGAGGGTGGGAGGGACTTTTGGGATAGCATTGTAAATGTAAATGAAATAAATATCTAATAATAAAAAACAAAACAACCCCCCCACACACAAATTAGATCTTGAGTCTGGTGGCAAGCTTCTATGACTGTCAGCTATATTTAATTGTTTAACTTCAGCTCTATAGTCTTTTTCCATCAGAATTCTAAGACATTAAGAACACTGCTCAAGGAACTGCAAGCTGGTACAACCACTTTGCGTTTGGTGGTTCCTCGTAAAATTGGACATAGTTCTGGAAGATCTAGCAATACCACTCCTGGGCATATACCCTGAAGATGTTCCAACATGTAATAAGGACACATGCTCTACTATGTTCATAGCAGCCTTATTTACAATAGCCCGAAGCTGGAAAGAACCCAGATGTCCCTCAACAAAGAAATGGATACAGAAAATGTAGTACATTTACACAATGGAATACTACACAGCTATTAAAAACAATAAATTTATGAAGTTCTTAGACAAATGGATGGATCTAGAGGATATCATCTTGAATGAGGTAACCCAATCACAAAAGAACACCTATGATATGCACTCACTGATGGGTGGATATTAGCCCAGAAGCTCAGATCCTTTTTAGAAGGGGGAACAAAATACCCATGGAAGGAGTTACAGAGACAAAGTTCTGAGCAGAGACTGTAGGAACGACCATCCCGAGACTGCCCTACTTGTGGGCATAAACAACCACCAAACCCTGAAACTAGGCAGATGCCAACAAGAGCCTGCTAACAGGAGCCTGATATAGCTGTCTCCTGTGAGGGTCTTCCAGGGCCTGGTTAATACAGAAGTGGATGCTCACAGTCATCCATTTGACAGAGCACAAGGTTCCCAATGAAGGAGCTAGAGAAAGTACCCAGGGAGCTGAAGGGGTCTGAAGCCTCATAGGAGGAACATCAATATGAATTAACCAGTACCCCTAGAGCTCCTTCGAACTATACCACCAATCAAAGACAACACATGGTGGAACTTGTGGCTCTAGTTGTATATGTAGCAGAGGATGGCCTAGTCGGTCATCAATGGGAGGAGAGGCCTTTGGTCCTGTGAAGACTCTATGCCCCAGTATAGGGGAATGCCAGGACCAGGAATGGGAGTGGGTGGGTTGGGGAGCAGGGGGAGCAGGGAGGGGATAGGGGATTTTTGGAGAGGAAACTAGGAAAGGGGATAACATTTGAAATATAAATAAAGAAAATATCTAATAAAAAATTTAAAAAAGGAGAACAGTATATGTCCCTAATACTTGGCACCAAGTTCTCTTGCCAAGATTATCTTTCCATCTTTGAAATCAACCTGGGTGTGAATGTGTGTTTGTGGTGAGAGTTGTGGCAAATTTAAAGCACTAATAAGGAGTCCATAAACACTGCAGTCAATACTTCTTATAAAGGAAAGGGCCTGTATATGAAAGAAAGCCAAAGCTGTACTGGTCATTACAGAAACAACTCTGTCTTAGCAGGCTTCTTCCATCCTTCTCTGAAGTTCACCTGCCTCCCACTGGATATTTGTTTTCTAACCCTTCCTGATATTTTTGTTCTTGTTGCTTGTATTGATCTAATGATCAGGATAACTAATTAATTTTCAAAACACTCATATGTATATTCATTTACTTTCCTAATGAATCTAGATGAAGTATCCAGTAGAGGAGATACCTAAGGAAGGAAATGGAGAATAGGGCATGGAATGGATGAGTTTTCAAATGGATTTGATGGTCTAATACAGGGGTGTCCATCTAGCATGAATTTGTCATCTTACAGTGTTCACCATTCTCAAGAACTGAGCAAATGAATTACAAAAAACAAAGAAACAAAACAAAACAAAACAAAAAACCAGTAATTGCAGCAAATGTGTGCAATGATTTTCATTGGTGTACATGTTTGTCTAAGGCCACATTCATAGCTATCCTTTAATGAAAATTCTGAAAATGCATTGATAATTACTGTTTAGTTATACTACTTATCTAAGTAATGGGAAGGCTTCCTTAAATAAGTTGAATGTGTAACTGTCTTAGGGTTTTACCACTGTGAAGAGACACCATGACCAAGGCAACTCTGATAAGGACAACATTGATTTGGGCTGGCTTACAGGTTCAGAAGTTCAGTCCATTAAGATCAATGAAGGAGCATGGCAGCATATAGGTAGGCATGGAGTTGGAGGAACTGAGAGTTCTACATCTTGTTCCAAAGGCAAGTAAGAGAAGACTGGCATCCTCAGGTAACCAGGAGTAAGCTCTCCATACCCACCCCCACATTAAGAAACTTCCTCCAACAAGACCACACCTACTCCAACAAGGCCATAACTCTCTGAGATTAGCATATTCAACCCCCACAGTGATTCCAGGGCACATAATGCATGTCTCAATATCGTTAACTAAAGTGAGAAGGGAAGTCTTTGCAGGCAAGGATGGTCATGTATTTCTTGATTCATGATATCTCCTGTAGAGCTTATAGAAAGATGCCCATGTTATCTCACCACCCTCCTTTATTTAAAATGCCCCATTGTCTACTGAAGGAATTACAAACGTGAGATTAGGTTCCAGTCTCATCTTCACTAACAAAGAGGCTATAATCTAGTTTCATTGCAATACCCATCCTTTGCTGGACAACAGGAGCAGGAGCCTATTTTCTTTTATGGCTTATGTTATCTACTTAAACTGGAAACCCAGCACACTAATGTCTCGTCTTTCAATTGAATTTCTATTTATCTTCTAAATCTCTATTAATGGTCCAACTTACCTGAAATGTTTTCCCTTGCTCTCCATTCAGAATCAAGAGCTTATGTTTTTGACATTTCACATCCCATCCAATCCTCCAAGGTTATATAGCAGCTGTTTTGTTCTGCTTCACATGAGAATTTGTTTGTGTTGAAATGTAGGCTATGCTGGCCACATAGAAGCCACTCCCTCACCCTTGCAGATGCCCTAGTCTCTCAGTGCAATTTGCCAAGGCATTTTTACTATTATCTGCTTTGTGCCCACTGATAAAATAAAACAACTCACCATCTTCTGCTTCCTTTCATTCAGTGAGTACCTGGTATACAGAGTGGTGTTTCTGAGTCTCAGGATCCCCTTTAACATATGCAATTCCATGGTGTCAGCACATTCTTGTCCTCTTTTTCCCAAGGACCTATTTCCTGACACCACTTTGTTTCTCCATCCGATATTTCTAGTCAGAAATATTCCCACCTGAGACTGTTGATCCTCCTGTGTGCAAAAGTAAATTTTTTTTTCAAAAACAATAGAGATTTAACAGATGGGCTGGTCTTTAACATATTATCGAATTTATTTTTAATTTGCTAGTGGGATATTTGCTGTTTTAGATTCAGAGCTGTCTTTGATAAGAAACTCATACAAGGTTAAGGTCAGCTTGGCTTTTTTTAAAAACACTCTTTAATATGGAATTTAGACACTTAGATATTCTTCAACCATTAGCACTGTTAAGGGGAGCAATGTTTTCACATGTCTGGATGTTTAACATTTCCACTCAGCTTGGCTAGCCCATTAATATTTGAAGAAAACTAACTCCTGGTTCTAATATCTCCCTCACACTTGCCCTGAAGAATACTACCTGCCTTCTCTTGACTCAAACCCTGGGGAGCCTGTGATTATGGAGGTCTAGGAACAGCCCCTGATTCATAGTGTATTCATACACACCCATCTGCAATCAACTAAAGTCTAACTCTAATTTTCACATGTCTTGATGCCATGAAAGCATGAACTAGAATGATGCTTTGTCAACAGTAGGTACTTAATAACTGTATGCTGCTTTGAATTCACTGAAAAACAAACCGATTATTAAGAAACAAAAGTCACCTACAATGCCCTTCCCTGCCAGATAAAGGATAGAAAGCTCATACTAAATGTCACAATAGCAAATAAAGTCCTAAATCAGGGGATCCACTTGGCTTTTTCACTTAGCCCTCTTAATTATTAGTTTTATTGCTGGCAATAAAATTATTTAGCTCATCTTGAAATTCAGTTACAAAATAGAATCTGTTGACCTCTTGTGATTATAACAGTTTATATAACATGTGACACAATGTCAGTTATTTGACTCAGGTTTATGAAAACAGTGGTTACACTGAGGATATCTCATGGGGTGTTTTGGGGACAGGGAAACAATGGGTACATTTGCTGGTGACAATAGAAAAGGGTATTCTAAGTTTCTGGGCTAATATCCACTTATCAGTGAGTACATATTGTGTGAGTTCTTTTGTGATTGGGTTTCCTCACTCAGGATGATGCCCTCCAGGTCTATCCATTTGCCTAGGAATTTCATAAATTCATTCTTTTTAATAGCTGAGTAGTACTTCATTCTGTAAATGTACCACATTTTCTGTATCCATTACTCTGTTGAGGGGCATCTGGGTTCTTTCCAGCTTCTGGCTATTATAAATAAGGCTGCTATGAACATAGTGGAGCATGTGTCCTTCTTACCGGTTGGAACATCTTCTGGATATATGCCCAGGAGAGGTATTGTGGGATCCTCTGGTAGTACTATGTTCAATTTTCTGAGGAACTGCCTGACTGATTTCCAGAGTGATTGTACAATCTTGCAATCCCATCAACAATAGAGGAGTGTTCCTCTTTCTCCACATCCTCACCGGCATCTGCTGTCACCTGAATTTTTCATCGTAGCCATTCTGACTGGTGTGAGGTGGAATCTCAGGGTTGTTTTGTTTTGCATTTCCCTGATGATTAAGGATGCTGAACATTTTTTCAGGTGCTTCTCAGCCATTCAGTATCAAGTGAATATTAGCCCAGAAACTTAGAATACCCAAGATATAAGATACAATTTTCGAAACACATGAAACTGAAGAAGAACGAAGACCAAAGTGTGGACACTTTTCCCCTTCTTAGAATTAGGAACAAAACACCCATGTAAGGAGCTACAGAGACAAAGTTTGGAGCTGAGATGAAAGGATGGACCATCTAGAGACTGCCATATCCGGGGATCCATCCCATAATCAGCTTCCAAACGCTGACACCAATGCATACACTAGCAAGATTTTGCTGAAAGGACCCAGATACAGCTGTCTCTTGTGAGACATATGCCGGGGGCTAGCAAACACAGAAGTGGATGCTCACAGTCAGCTATTGGATGGATCACAGGGCCCCCAATGGAGGAGCTAGAGAAAGTACCCAAGGAGCTTGGAGGATCTGCAACCCTATAGGTGGAACAACAATATGAACTAACCAGTACCTTTCGGAGCTCATGTCTCTAGCTGCATATGTATCAGAAGATGGCCTAGTCGGCCATCAGTGGAAAGAGAGGCCCATTGGTCTTGCAAACTTTATATGCCTCAGTACAGGGGAATGCCAGGGCCAAGAAGTGTGTGGGTGGAGGAGTGGGTGGGGGAGCGTGTGGGGGGACTTTTGGGATAGCATTGGAAATGTACATGAAATAAATACATAATTAAAAAATAAGAAAAGTGTAGAGTCTTTTCTAAATGTTTTATTAATTAATTAATTTATTTATTTGCAAATCATGAATGCATTTTGTATACATCAATACACGGTTGCAGTGTGCCCCTAATCAGCTTCCACAGATCTGCTGCTCACTAGAAACATTACCCAAATATAACATGAGGTAGCCAAGTTGAAACTATTTCTCAAATATGCCTTTATCAATAACAAGGGATTCTAGGCTTATCCTGTAGATGAGAAGCTAGCAGCCTTCCTTCCTGTTGAGAAAGGATAAACACAGAGGCTTTTGACAGATGGGGAAGAAGATGCTTCAGATACTATCATTTCCTGACTTGCTCTCGGTGAGGTCTATTGACACTTGATATAATGATCAAACACTCAGAGACAGCTTAGCTTGAACTGGCATCAGCAATCTAGGTCAGGAGAAAGCAGAGAGCAAGGATTTCATCTAGTCTCTCCCTGCTCTCTCTTTCTCTTTCAGGTTGATAAATAGATAGATATTATTGGTTTGAGATGTTTCTTAAATTCTTGTGTTGTGCTTTCTTAAGGCTTCTTTGGGGGATTTCTTTATTCTTTTTGACTACAACAACACGTTACCCACCATTTCTCAAGTCCCCTTTGCATGCATTTATCCAACGTTTACTATCAGTTGAGAAAGAAACAAGAGATAAAAAGACATCTCCATTAGAGAGGGTGACTTGGGAAAAGTCCAAGCAGAGTTTTGGTAGCTAAAATAATGATGGTGAGAGAGATGGGATCTCCCAAAATGTTCAATGACTATCTCTACCATTTTCCCATTTTTACTTATTCTCTGGTATATAAGAAGTGCTTCAAATTCTGACCTTTTAAGGGAAACTACTTAACATGCTTTATAGAACTACAAGATTAACCGCATTTGCATGTGAGAAATACTGCTTAATATTTGCATTTTAATTTAATATGTAACCATCAACTATTCTACAAATAAAATTTCATCTTATAACTAATTATACTGCTGTGAGTACTATTAATATTAATATTAGTATTTATTAATGGTCTACTGAACTAGGTAATTTATTTGATATAATTTTAAAAATTAGTGTATAAGTGTAATTATCCTTTTACTATAAATAAATTTATAAGCAAGGAGGTCATATAACTTTGTGGGTAATGAACAAGCTTTTACTCCAAAGTCCATGTTTTTAGCCATAATGAGGAAGATGAAAACTGAGAGAAACTCTATCCTCATGACATTATGTATAATCAATTGTATTCCTTCTTAATATTGTAGCAAAGAGTTGTTTATACAAATGTTTTTACTTGTATTGCATAAAACTCAACATTTTACATGAGATCAAATGTTTAATTCGGCCAACATATAATGACATCCTCATTGTCATCAGTTTGAATTAAAATCTATGTTCTGACTATCAAATAGTGCAACAGGATCATTGTCACACATTTTCATGGACATTGAGTTGCTTCACTAATTCAAACACCATGGTGAAACAATTCAGCAAATCATTTTATCTTTGTCCATGATATCACTTTGATTAATAATAGGATCAACATTCATTTAGAGTTTAGAGGTATGTGTGTGTGTGTGTGTTTGTGTGTGTATGCATGTGCCAGAAAGAGAAACAAAGAGTTAGAGAGGAAGAGAGAAAAACAAGATAAGATAGAATAAAAGAACTCCTTGTGTTCTCTCACACAGAAAACAACTATTTAAAGTAATGTCTTACCCATAAAGTATGTAGATAGTTATCATGACTTTCGAAGCACTCCTTTTCTCTCCTGTATATTTTATCTGAATTTTCTCATACAATTCCCTGACTCAGCCCAGACCTTCCCACACCCCCACCACCTAAATCTCTACACTCTTTTTTCTCTCTTTACAAATCAAACAGAATTAAAACATAAACAAAGAAAAAATTCCAGACACACACACACACACACACACACACCACAAAACCACAAAATTGTAAAACATAATATGCAACAAAAGAGCATTAAAATCTCAAAAGTAATATGAGACAAAAAGTCTACAAAAAGTGCCATTGAGTTCATTTTGTGTTGAACATCCACCACTGGGCATCAGGCATATCCTTAGTCATGATTAATATACCCAAGTTTTGAGACTACATTGGAGAAACCTATTCTTCCTTTGCAAGCAAATATCAGTGGTGGAGAGTGTCTTGGTTATGGGTGGGAGCTTGTGACCACTTTGTCCTCTCAGCTCTGGGAGTCCATGCAGACCCTGTGTGTGCTGCCATAGTCTCTCTTATCTAAGAGAGAAAGATGATTGCTTGCTGTTGCTGGGTAGAACCTAGTAAAACAAGGTTAGTCATTTAATACTCTGGTAGACTTTAAAAATATGATTTAAAATCCAAGGAAATTGCTTTGCTAGACTGTATGACCATTTTTTTCTACTACTGACCTATCACACAGCAATATCTCAGTTATTCTTATTTGATTAAAGGCAAAACATAACCATCAATAAATTACTATGGGAGGCATACTAATTTAAAGACCTATTGAGATCTAGAAAATGCATGCAAATTCAGTTTTTCTCAGAGATGGCTGAAATAATTTATGTAATACATATATACTAAGTACATAGAAATAGCTAGGCAGTAAAAGGGGGGGGGATCAGATATATGGGAAAGAATTCTCAGAAAGGTTATCCCCAAATGTACTTGAATTTCACTAAATGTTAGTCATAAATTTGGCTCTGAGTTTCCTAATAACCAGAGCCAACTGAAACCTGTTATCATTTTATACTTCATTGAGTTTGTAAGGAGATTAAATATGTTTGGTCAGAAAAATCATAGTTGGTGTGCATGTAAAAGCATTGGCCCTTTGGAGGATGTAAAGTTATTTAAACGCATTGCCAATTTGTTAGATATTATTATGTTTTCCCCAGAAATGATTGTTTTCTAGGATATATGGGAACATTTTGAAATATTCCATTACTCTAGAATTGGATCTCAGTTCTACAGTAACATGTTTATATTAAATAAACCAAAATATATGCCAGGCTCACCTTAATTGAAATTCACCGGTGCCCAACAACCAGATACAATTTCAAAATCTGTGAATATGCCTTGATAAAGGATATTCCAAACATGACATATGCTGAGAAAATTTCCAAAGTGGTCAGAAGTGTTCTCAGCAATGTTGTTCAGTAAAGAGGGCAGCAAGCATGTGGATGAGTTATCTGTCCTACTATCCTCTAAAACACCAGCAAGCTCTCCAGCTCTCCTGTTACATGTTACATAATGATGTCACCTCAAAAACACATTCTGCATATTCTTTAAGTATGCAGCATGTTAGTAATAAGGATTATGCATGACGTTTACAAAAGATCCTTTTGTCCCTTTCTCCAGTGTTGGGTGAATGCTAATCTGAGATGCTGTAAACCGAAAGACCTTTGGAGACTACAGAGCACAAGATGATAGCCTCTTCTCCAGCTATTAGGTGCTGCCCAACCTCTTCAGTATATTGAATGGGAAGGATCATGTTCTCATCATTTCAGGAAATTGGTAGTGTCACACCCCAACAACTTGAGAAAATAACATTATTTTAGAGGAGAAGTAAAAGCAGAAGAAATACAAAAAAAGAAACTATCCATGACCTCAAACTGGAAATAGTAAATATCTGTCAGTGGGGAGAAAGCAGTAAAAAGAAGATCATTGTGATTTATCTAACTAGCTGTCCTTTAAGAGCCCAGCTATTTAAACTAACAGTAATAAATGTTAACCTTCTACTTGTTCTCATAAAAGTAGCTTCTCTAGGATCAGGGGCCAGGTTTCTTGACTGCCAGTGTGAGTTTTCTTTGAAAGTATTTAGAAAACAAAAGCTACATGGCCTATGCTCGTTTCACATGTAGTACAAACAAATCAATACCACAAGGAACGTGTTACAGGGCAATTTTTGATTATGCATAAGTGGAAAATACTGAAAGAATGCGTTTGGTCTTAGCGTTTCATTTGGTTTGTTTGTTGTGTATGTGTGTATATTTAACAACAAGAAAAAAAATCGTATGATACAGCCCATACTAGCCCAGAACTTGCTCTACAGCTGAGGAAAGCACTGAATTCTTATCTTCCTGCTGCACCTGCTAGGACAACAGGCACATGTGGAGGAAAAACTGTAATCACAATATATTATATGAAAAAAAATCTACTGTTCAATTAAAATAAAATTTTAAAGCCACCAACCATATACTAATTTCAAAGCAATTTCAGATCTTTAGGTAGGACTTAAAGTCCTGAACCACCACTGAACCACCACCAACCAAAGAGCAAGAGAGGCATAAGGGCTCCTACCTACCTGTACTGACTGGTTTTGTGTATCAACTTGACACAAGCTAGCATTATCACAGAGAAAGGAGCCTCCCTTGAGGTAATGCCTCCATAAGATCCAACTGTAAGTCATTTTCTCAATTAGCAGTCAAGGGTGGGAAGGCCTATTGTGAGTGGTGTCATCCCTGAGCTGGTAGTCCTGGGTTCTATAAAAAAAACAAGCTGGGCATGCCAGGGGAGGCAAGCCATTCAGTAACATTCCTCCATGGCCTCTGCATCAGCTCCTGCTTCCTGACCTGCTTGATTTCCAGTCTGGATTTCCTTTGTGGATGAACAGCAATGTGAAGTGTAAGCTGAATAAACCCTTTCCTCCCCCATCTTGGTCATGATGTTTGTGCAAGAATAGAAACCCTGACTAAGCCACCACCCACAAACCAGTCAACCCACAGTGTATCCTGCTTACAAGATATGAAGGGAAAAAGATGGAGCAGAGAATGGTCAGTCAAAGACTGTCCCAATTTGATACCCATCTCATGGGCAAGAACCAATCCCCAACACTGTTGATGATACTACGCTGTGCTTGTAGACAGGAGTCTAGTATAACTGTCCTATGAGAGTTTCACCCAATCAATGGAAACAGATGGAAGCAAAAATACAGTCAAACATTAGATGGAGCTCAGGGACTCTTGTGCAAGAGTAGGAGGAAGGATCGAGGAGCAGAAAGGGATATGGTTTCCACAAGAAGACCAACAGAGTCAACTCTTCTGGACCCTTGAGGGCTCCCAGAGACTGAAACACTAACCAAGAGAAAGAAAAGGCTGGATGTATGTAGCAGATGACCAAATTCATGCAGTACCCCCAATAACTAGAGTGGGGCTGTCCCTAAAGCTGTGGGTATATTTCACATTGCTGTTCATCCACAAAGGAAGTCCAGACTGGAAATCAAGCAGGTCAGGAAGCAGGAGCTGATGCAGAGGCCATGGAAGAATGTCACTTAATGGCTTGCTTCCCCTGGCTTGCCCAGTTTGTTTTTTTATAGAACCCAGGACTACCAGGTCAGGGATGGCACCACTCACAATAGGCCCTCCCACCCTTGACTGCTAATTGAGAAAATGACTTACAGTTGGATCTCATGGAGGCATTAACTCAAGGGAGGCTCCTTTCTCTGTGATAATGCTAGCTTGTGTCAACACATGGGCAATGTGTTGAATCCACTCCCCTAAGTGGGATGCTTTGGCCTCAGTGGGAGAGAATACACCTAATCCTGCGGTGACTTAATGTGTCAGAGTGTGGTGATACTGGAGGGGAGCCTCCCCCTTCTCAAAGGAGAAGGTGAAAGGGAATGGGAGGGACTATTGGGGGTAGGGAAGTGAGGGCTTCCATCAGGATGTAAAGTAAATTTAAAAATTACTTAAAAATCTCTTAGAAATATCAAATAGTAATAGATGAACCTAAGGAATTTCATTTTGTTTTTTAAAAAGACTTACTACAAGGTAAGGTATAATTTTAAAAATGAGAGGGTGAAAATTAGGTTCTTTTTATTGTATAAAATAATCTAAATTTATTAGTATTCATCTAGTTGAGAAGCATTAAAAGTTTATTTCTAGGTCCTGGGTGGGACTAAGCTAACAAACATCATCTCAAAAATATTTTCTGATTGAGCTAAGGGTCACAATGTGATAGAATTACAATTTCACAGCAGAAAAATGTTTTTGATTGATAATATTTTATGTTATATATTTTTATTAATTTATAATATTTCTCATATTAAACGCTGTGGTTTCTATAAAAATATCATGTCTTAAATACTATGCATGGCTCATAATTACAAAATTAAGGAAAATAAAAAAAGCAATGCCTTTTAAAAGGGACATTTTAAAAAACATTCCTTTTTCCTAATTACCAGTTGGATTAAACATGGTAAAACACCCTCCAGTCCTCTCTCCATTCCTAGCTCTCATAGCTATAGTGGCTTAACAAGATTTTTCATGCAAACAATAAATTTTAGCACTGAACCTGAAAGAGCCACTAAATGTCTTGGAGCAAATACTATGTTTCCTTGAAAAAAAAAAAAAATGAACTTGTGAGAATGTGGGAAAAGTTACTCCTAAATTCTGCTAGTCTGGCACCTCAGTCATTACTGGCTGAATCTATCTGTCAGCAATGAACTACAGTGTGCATAGATTGTCCATGAAGATTCACTGATGGATGTGGGAAGCCACATACGCCATTACAAGATGGCACTGGTTACCCCTGGCCACCACCCATAAGTTTGGGTAAACAACCAATGTGTGCATGTACAGTAGAGATTTTTGCCGAGTCACTGCCTGGCCCAAGGCATGTAAATGAGATACTGAAAGCATAACCAATCGGGTGTAGACACACCTATCCTAGGCCTATATAAGCAGTGCCAGTTCTGGGGCTCGGGGTCTCTCACCTTCGCAATCAAGCTCTCCCCCAGACATCAATGCTTGGTTGACTCATATCTGTTGGCTCTGCAGGTACTGCTGTTTTTTTCCTACTAAGCTGATTTGGTTGTGAGTTAATTTATTATTAGTCTGTCTATCCATTTTCAGTTTAATATAGCATTATCTTTCCTATTTTCCAAATCTGTTTGATTTGAAAACAACTGAGATTAAGAAGATTCTATAGGATATTTTCAGATAGCAGCACCCTCAAAAGCAGTCTAGCAGATATCACTAACAAAGCTATATAAAATGTATATAAAATAGGAAAAGAAATTAAAGATGGCTGAACACATACCTCTTTATCTTCTATCCATTATGTAATATACTTAAGTTCTTTTAAGTATGTATAGGGAGTTTAGCAAGACGACAAAGCTGTGGCTGATTATCTAAATGTAATTTTCATACAGAATAGGCTCCATTTCATCTCTCCAAGGTCAAATTGGCTGATAAAGTGTTGGGAAAGGCTCTAAACCCTTCAGTCAAAATCTGGACACTATGAACTTAGTAATTCAATGGGGAAAACCTTTCCTAGGAGAAATCTGTGAGAGGGAGGCATGGGGAAATTAAATCTGTGAGAGGGAGGCATGGGGAAATTATGGGGGAGAAATTTTCTAATTTATTTCAAGATAATTGTGGTTTCACACTCATTTGCTAATAAAATAACTCAAAGCAAAATTTAAAAAAAAGGTATCTTGTGACTCTCCTATTCTGTTTCCCAACAGAAGAGGTTTTAAAGCCATAGCATCATTAATGCAATAAGCAGCCATGAGCGGAAGAGTCAGAATCAGGCAACTCAGCCTCCAGATCCAGGATAGCTCTCGATTTGGATAGTGGTACATGTTAAGCACAGGCTGTGTGAACTGACTGATAACTGTGCAATGAATCAATCGGCATCTCCACATCTGGGTGGACCTCTGCAGAAATAATAGTCCAGCAGATGGACAAGAATGCTCCTGGGGATTAACACAGAACTTTTGACCTTTTTAAAAAGATGTGTTCCAAATTATGTGTTAGATATTAGATAAAAATCCCTATCTATAAATATTTAACCACGTACATGTAGGGCTCCTCATTAATAAGATTAACAGGCAGGGAATTTTCTTGAAGAATTACTGGAATATTCATGGGAGGGATGGTTTCAGCCCATGCCAGGTGGCCCTTTCTAGTTGCTTTGTGTTATGATGAAGGTGACAGACAATTTCATTCTCACATTATCCCGAGCTTTTGTCCCCGCCGGCAAGAACACACTCAGGACAACCGGAATCTTCTGCAGCAAAGCTTTATTGCTTACTTCTCAGGAAGATCTCGACCCCAGAAAATGGAGTCCCTTATATAGCACTCAGTCATGACGTTTCAGCACCTGATGTGGCGTGACAGCTCTTGATTCGTTGCTCGCTCATCACACCACTATTACACCCCGAGAATGGGCAGTGACTAGGAGTGAGTTCACTCTCGCACTTGCGCACAAGGCTTGTTTACTAGTTTGTCACAGCGGAGGCCAGCGCCATCTTATAATGGTGATTGCTCGCGGCATGCGCACGGCTCTCCACAGTGATTGCTCGCTGCACGCTGCACGGCTTTCCACATCTCCCCCTTTTTATTTTATTAAATTGAGGCTGGACTAGGTCTGTGTAATTATGCCCATCCGCTGTGGCTCCTGTCTTAGGTCGTTCCTCCAATGTCACAGCCTTTTCCTGTCATAGGGTAACCCTATCGCCACTGGGCCCCGTGTCTTAGGATGATCTGTGCATGAGGAAAGTTGCCCGTCCCTGGATACCGCAGTGCTATGTGACAGTAACTACTAAATGACCTAGGGCGAACTCTACAAAAGAGGCCAGCCACCAATGTCAACTAATTTTTGAGCATAGATAGCCAGATTTCGGGGGAGGCGCCTTGCTCAATGGCAGCAAGTGCTTGAGCTATCACAACCTTGTCACGTGTTTGTTGGGTTCTGAGCTTGCAAACCAACCAGAGCATGAACACAAGTCCACAGCAGGTGGCAACGCCAAATAAACCCACCCCCACCCATTCCTTAAAATAAGAAAATGCAGATGAAATCCAGGAGGAGAGGCCCTCTGTCAATGACAGGTCCACTCGCGTTGAGTTGATCTTTAAAACTGCCACCCTCAGGGCCTCAAGAGTCTCATCGAATCCCTCAGACCAATTTCCTGCAAGATACAAGGAAAGCTGTCTAGACAGATTAGCTGCATAAGTAAAATTTTCATATTGGACACTGGTAATACACAGGGCTTCCAGTTTTCTTTCACAACCCAACTGGGCCATCTGGTATAGAACTCCTATCTGTTCTTCTGCCAAGTCAAGGCGCTGATTCAATATCATCAGCCCTCCCTTTAACTTGGTACTAGCAGAAGTTTGGACAGTGATGGCATCAGCCAGATCTGCTGAAAGCTGATTTAATTTTGTGCCTGATTGAACCGTACTAACCATAGCATACCCTGCAGCTGTAGCAGCAGCTGCACTGGCTGAAATTGCTATGATCACGGCAGCAGTAATTCCAAAATCTCTTTTTTGTCGAAACAGGGATAAGGTGGAGGGTGTTTCCACCGGAACCGGGATCCAACGTGGGATCCGTGCTACCATGGCACGGGTGTTCTTTGTTATGTCCCAACATTGAGAAATCCAACAACAATCATTGGAACAGACTTCAAATGAATCATTTGAAAGAATAAACAAGAAAGGGGGGTAAACACAGACTGGGGTAGATGGATAATTAATCTGGTTTACCAAAGTTTTATTGAACCCAGTGATCTCTACACTGGTATTAGTATATCCATAAGAATCCTGGGAGGCAGCATGTATTCCCCAATACTGAGCAAATCTTGAGATGCCATTAAAAGAAGCCTTTCCAACTGCTCCTCCCTGGATAAAGATCAAAGGATTGAGTTCTGTACAACTGCCATTGACTCCACAAAGCACCCACTTGTGAAAGGGATGCATTCTAAAGTCCTGTATGAAAAGTCCCTTTTTCATAACAAATTCCTTCTCTGGATCATCTATCATGTTGGGAGAAAAGGAAAAGGTTTTACTCTGATCTGCCCAACGAGTGATGGAGGATTGACAATCAGACCAAGGCAATATCAGCCCTTCATCTTCCAAGCTACAATGAGGGGCTATTTTTGGTTGGTGGGGACGTTCTTTGTCTGAAAAGTTAGGTGGTAGAAATGTACCATTAACCCAAATTGCCTCCTGCCAAAAGGTCCGATTTGTAAAGGTTATATCTGCATTGGAAGTATCTTGGGTTGTGCTTACCCAACCTCCTCGGTGCTCATTAAACTTCCCCAAAGCTCGAGCTGTGAGGTTGATACATTTTCCTGGTCCATTCATTTGAAAACATAAAGAACCCTGTTCTAATAAAGAGCGATTTTCCCCTAATGGTGCTCGGGTGGGATCATAGGGTAGATATGGCAAATCTAATGTTTTATTAGTAGTAAAGAATTTTGGAAAAACTATAGCATTATGGCGAACTGGCATTGGTTTAGGGAAAGTCGAGAGAATGGCCCATCTCTGTTCGCCCCTCATACTAGGAACCTGAGACAAGTTCAGCATTGTCAGGATCAGGAGCAGTCCTCGGGAGGTCAGCATCTTCTGCACCATCCTTGATGAATATCTTGCGGGTGAGTCGTTCCGGCAGCCAAAATGGGTTGTCTTCACTCTGTGGAAAAACACAAACAGCTCCCCTGGATCTTATCAAAATAGGATCCGGGCCTTTCCACAGACCAGTTAAGACATCCTTCCATTTGACCATTTCTTTTGGTCTATCAGGGTCTGAGCTATGTCGATCAGCTGCAGAGCGACCTTGCTCGTCAAGATTCAAAAAATTGAGTGTAAAGAGTGCCATAGATACAGCTACTCTTGGCACTGAGGGCAGAGTCTCATCAACTCCCCTTTTTTGTTTTATGAGATAAGACTTAAGTGTACGGTGAGCACGTTCCACAATGCCTTGTCCTTGAGGATTATAAGGAAGGCCAGTCAAGTGAGTGACATCCATTTGATGACAAAATTGCTGAAATTTAGTAGAGGTATACGCTGGCCCATTATCAGTTTTAAGAATTGTGGGCTTGCCCCAAGCACTCCATGCTTCTAAACAGTGCTGTATAACATGAGAGGCTTTCTCACCTGTTAAAGGTGTAGCAAACATAACACCAGAGCAGGTGTCAATGGAAACATGTAAATATTGATTTCTTCCAAAGGAGGAAATATGAGTGACATCCATTTGCCAGACCTGTAATGGTCTGATGCCTCGGGGGTTTACCCCTACATGAGGAGTAGGCAGAAATTGACAACAGTTTTGACATTGGGTGACAATGTCACGAGCTTCTTTCCTAGTTAAAGTGAAACGGCGGCGTAATGTTTCAGCCGTCACGTGGAAGCGTTTATGAAACTCCCTTGCAGCCTCTGACTGCGAGGACAGAGCAGCAGCCACTATTCTAGTAGCTTTGTCTGCCAAGTCATTTCCATGAGACATGGGGCCAGGAAGGCCAGAATGAGCCCTAACATGAGTAATATACACAAGATGTCTTCTATGTAACAAGGCTGACTGAATTTGCTGAAAAATGTGAGCAAGCTTGCTAGAGGGTCTAATTAAGCCAGCAACTTCAAGCATATTAACTGCATTGACCACATATGAAGAGTCAGATACAATATTGAGCGGTCCCGGAAAAGTTTCAAGGACTTCTAGAACTATCAAACACTCTACAATCTGGGGTGATGTCTCATTATATTGTTTAGATGTTACTTGGCCATTTACTACATATGCACCTATGCCAGATTTGGATCCATCTGTATACACTACTACCCCATCCGGAAGTGGGTGTTTGGCTGTTATTACTGGAAACACTATGGCTTGGCTTAAGGCAAATTGTAAAATTGGATGTTTTGGATAATGATTATCAATTTGTCCTGAATAAGAGGCAACCAAGACTGCCCAATCATTTGTTGTTGCTGCCAGGGTTTGAACTTGAGCAGAAGTATAAGGTACGATTAGCATATGAGGTTCTTTCCCAAAATAAGTAATAGCTGCTTTTATCCCCCTAAGTGCAAGTTGAGCAATTGCATTAGGATACCACTCAATGATTTTTGCAGGGGAAGCATTAGGATGGACCCACAATAAGGGTCCTTTTTGCCATAAGACTGCTGTTGGTAACTGTGCAGTTTTTAATATGCACAATTCAAATGATTTTGACTCCTCAATGCGTTGTAATTGAGCATCTTGTAAGGCCTTTTCTATCGTTTGTAAAGCTTGACATGCAGCTGGGGTAAGTGCTCTGTGGGAGGAGATGTGGGTATCTCCCTCTAATATATCAAATAAGGGCTTTAATTCTGCTGATGGAATTTTCAAAAATGGTCTTAGCCAATTAATATCTCCTAGCAATTTTTGGAAATCATTCAAGGTATGTAGTTGATCTTTGCGAATCTCTAATTTTTGAGGAACAATTTTGTCAGGATAAATGAGTGACCCTAGGAAGGCTCCCATTCGAGCAACTTGCACCTTTTCAGTGGCCACCTGCAATCCCCATTGCCCTAACGTTTTTATTAATATAGGGTATGCATCTTGCAATAACTTTGAATTTTTACGGCAAATCAAAATGTCATCCATATAAATTATCACCTGTAATGATGGAAAATGCTCTCTAACTGACTTAAGTGCCAATTGCACATACAGTTGACACATGGTGGGGCTATTCGCCATCCCCTGAGGTAGGACCTTCCATTGGTATCTTTGATCCGGTTCTAAATGATTAATGGCTGGGATGGTAAATGCAAATCTTTGCCTATCTTGAGGGCATAAAGGTATAGAGAAAAAGCAATCTTTAATATCTATAATTATAATTTCCCAATTTTTGGGTAAGGCAGAAAGCAATGGTAGCCCTCGCTGAACTGGTCCAAATAGACGCATTTGTGCATTAATGGCTCTAAGATCATGTAATAAGCGCCATTTGCCAGATTTTTTCTTAATTACGAAAATAGGTGTATTCCAGGGTGAGGTAGAGGGCTCTAAATGACCCAAGCGTAGCTGTTCAGAAATTAGTTTTGTAGCTGCTTCTAACTTTTCAGAGGAGAGAGGCCATTGAGGAACCCATACAACTTCCTCTGTAAGCCATGGTATGGGCATGGAGCCCTCAACGGCCCCTAGAAAAAACCCAAACCTTGTCTCCCATTATTACCTTTTTGAGGGATAGGTTCAAGTTTACCCTGCTCTCCTTTCCCTAATCCCCTTCCTTCTTTATAGCCCATTTTCTTCATTATTTGAACAGCTTGTGGCGAGTATTCATTAGTCAAAGTCAGTCCTAGTGCCTGTAAGATGTCTCTCCCCCAGAGATTTACTGGGAGTGGTAAAACATAGGGAGTGAATCGTCCTGTTTGACCTTCAGGAGCTGTCCAGCTCAAAGAACGGGAACTAATAGTGGGACAGGACTGATAACCTAAACCTTGCAAAGAACGTGATGACTGAGTAACGGGCCAAGTTTTTGGCCACCATTGGGAAGACAGGATACTTTTATCTGCTCCTGTGTCTAAAATCCCTTTAAATTGTTTTCCTTCTATAACTAATTCTAAGAATGGCCTGGAGTCAAGAGGCATCACTAAGTAAGCAGAATCATTTCCAGTAGAACCAATCCCTCTGGTAGCTCGAGGGACACCAGAGGAAGGAAAACAGCCATGTAGGCTTGGCAAAATTATTAACTGAGCTATTCTATCCCCTTGTGAAATAGAAAAGACACCCTGAGGACAGGAACAGAGAACTTGAAGTTCCCCTTCATAGTCTTGATCTATGACTCCAGGGTGAACAATAAGACCTTGTAAGGTAAGGGAGGCCCGGCCCAATATTAGGCCAACACTCCCGGATGGCAGAGGTCCTTTATAGTCAGTAGGAATAGGCTGTACCCCCATTTGGGGCATTAGCATGAATCGGGTGGTGGTACGGAGGTCCAACCCAGCTGATCCTTCTGTTGCCCTGCAGACTGTGGGGTCCACCTTTTGCCTGTCGAGGTCCCATATGTTTTCGGGCCCTGAGACCTGAGGGCCCTGTACTGGTTTTTTGGAACGGTCTCATTATCTACTGCTTGAGGGAATCCTGGCTGCAGGGCCCTGCCTCGAATGTCCCTGACTGAACGACAATCTCTAGCCCAATGATATCCTTTTCCACACTTAGTACACAGTCCTGGTGCTCTCCTTTTGACAAGGGCTCTACAGTCCTTTTTTAATTGTCCCGGTTTGCCACAATTATAGCAGAGTTTGAGCTCAGCCATGTCAGGGCGTTTTTGCCCTTGTAGAATGGCAGCTGCTAAACCTGCATTAGTGAGTGGCCCTCCAAGCTCACGGCAAACCTTCAACCAATCCTGCAGTCCCTTGCTCTTTCTAGGTGTAATAGCCGCCCTGCATTCCTGGGTAGCCTGTTCATAGATCAACTGTTCAATTAAAGGCATAGCTGTTTCTGGATCCCCAAAAATTCTCCCTGCCGCTTCTGTCATTCTAGCCACAAAATCTGAGAATGACTCCTGTGCGCCCTGGGTGATCTTGGTCAAATGCCCACTTGCCTCTCCCTTCTTAGAGAGTGCCTTCCATGCCTTAACTGCAGCAGCTGAGATCTGAGCATAAGCTCCCCAATGGTAATTTGTCTGGTTATTAGCATGTTGTCCCTGACCTGTAAGCAACTCAAAAGTCCATGTTCCTTGGTCCCCTTCAACATTGGCATTGGCCCTTGCCTGTGCTTGGCAGGAGTCTTGCCACAAAGCTTTCCATTCTAAATACATTCCCATGTTAGGAGATGCGGCTTTTACTACAGTCATCCAATCGCCGGGGGTCATTGCCAGAGTAGCAAGCCTTTCGACTTGGGCTACAGTAAAGTTGGCATTGACTCCATAGTTACGAACTGACTCTGCTAATTCTTTAATCTGTATATACTCCACTGGGGCATGAACGCGTCCACCCTCTGCACCTTCGAAGACTGGGAACGCTTGCTGCACTTTTCTCTGTTCCTCTTTTGAAATGAATGAGTCTGATTGATACCTCTGCACGTAGGGCGAAGGTGTACTAGGACCCAGAGGTTGCGGATCTGAAGATCGCATAGTGATTTGACATTTGTCTCTAGCTACTTTTGCTTTCTTTATGTTATTCTGTAACTGATTAACTTGTCTTTCATCTGGCTGGTATCTTTCTTCCTCTAAGTCTGTCTCCTCAGAGGAGCTAAGTTCCTTATCCAATTCTGAGCTACTGACAGCTAGTGCCTTAAACTCATCTAATGGCGGGTAGAGGCTCCTTTCCTTATGTGCCTCTCCAGTTCTCTCTCTCTTCTTCTCTCCCTTTCCATCCCTTTTTCTAATCTCTCCCAAGGCATCCTTTCCTTTATATCTCTTTTCCTCGGGCTCAAGGCCCGTGGAAAGGCCTAAATTCTTCGGTGCACCTTGTTTCGTCCCAACTTTCAATCTCTCTCCCCACTCTGCCTCTGATAGACTGTCTTGAATTTCGTCCAAAATCTTCTGCCCTGCTTCTACCATCTGCTCACAATCCTCATCTGTTAAGCACGATCTCACCAATTTCCATAACGGCATGACCCCTGCTTTAAGTTTGCCGTTCTTCTGTTCCCTAACTAGATCTCCTTTCAGTTTATCCCAAGAAGTGACAGTTAACGAACCTGAGCAAGCATACCATGGTGCCACACGGTCTACCTCCCTGACAAATGCCTCTATACTCTTAGTGGCGATTTTTAGGCCACACTGCTTCAGGACTGACCTTAACGCCACTACTACAGAGTGAGAAATTCCCATTCTGCCGCTATCCAGTCCTGACCGTGACTGAAACTAATCACTGTCCAGGCACTGTCCAGGTGCTGTCCGAGCCTGACTGCGACTGGGAACCAGTCAGCAGTTCCAGCGGTGGAAACAAAACGAAACTGAAAGGGAAAGTGCGATCGCCGTGCAAACAATCATAAGGGCATCTAACTCTGGAGAAATTTCAAGACAATACTTACCTTGCAGAGCTGTAGTGTCCCGCAGTTCTGATTCCGCCCCGCGAACGAGGGATCTTCCTTGCGCCGGTGTGATGGTAGTTCCCGGGTCTTTGGCGCCACTTATCCCGAGCTTTTGTCCCCGCCGGCAAGAACACACTCAGGACAACCGGAATCTTCTGCAGCAAAGCTTTATTGCTTACTTCTCAGGAAGATCTCGACCCCAGAAAATGGAGTCCCTTATATAGCACTCAGTCATGACGTTTCAGCACCTGATGTGGCGTGACAGCTCTTGATTCGTTGCTCGCTCATCACACCACTATTACACCCCGAGAATGGGCAGTGACTAGGAGTGAGTTCACTCTCGCACTTGCGCACAAGGCTTGTTTACTAGTTTGTCACAGCGGAGGCCAGCGCCATCTTATAATGGTGATTGCTCGCGGCATGCGCACGGCTCTCCACAGTGATTGCTCGCTGCACGCTGCACGCTGCACGGCTTTCCACATCACATTAACACTTCATTGGGTATATGCTCTTTATTAGAAGGGTTTGTGACCTTGGTCTAGGTGCTTCTATCCAGAGAAAGTCATTTTCAGAAGAAACAAAAGCTAATGTCTTTCATTTAATAGAATTTCCTAGCAAACACAGAAGTGGATGCTCACAGTCAGCTATTGGATGGATCACAGGGCTCCCAATGGAGGAGCTAGAGAAAGTACCCAAGGAGCTAAAGAGATCTGCAACCCTATAGGTGCAACAACATTCTGAACTAACCAGTACCCCGGAGCTCTTGACTCTAGCTGCATATGTATCAAAAGATGGCCTAGTCGGCCATCACTGGAAAGAGAGGCTCATTGGACTTGCAAACTTTATATGCTCCAGTACAGGGGAACGCCAGGGCCAAAAAAAAAAAAAAAAATGGGAATGGGTGGGTAGGGAAGTGGGGGGGGGAGGGTATGGGGGACTTTGGGGATAGCATTGGAAATGTAATTGAGGAAAATACGTAATAATAAAAAAAAAGAATAAAAAAAAAGAATTTTCAGAAGCAAGAAGAATAAATACCTTACCTCCAAAGAGAGACCTTAGTAATACACAACAGCATCCACTATAGATCAACTCTATGTGTTGCTTATATCTCTATTCCAACACACATGCTCTGACTTCGAGTAGTCAGATCTAATGATTTGATGTGCTATTAATTGGCTCAGACATATTAGATGACTACCAGAATGGATAATACCCAGAATAGTGTACCTAATCTTAGGGCTGCAGTTAATATTCATTTTTTTTCCTCCTGTATCTTCCGTTTCTCCTCATTTTGGATGAGCACATATCTTCATCTTGAGCTGGTGTTAAGTGTTTTTCCTACACAGTGGCTGCTATAAACGACCTTTCATTGTTAAAATAAAGTAATAGATCCCGACAGCTTTGTAGTCTTGAGAGCCATGATGCCCTGAGAGCCAAATGGTCTTCATTCCCTTATTGAATGCAGTAGTTTTACCTGCCTGCCATTGATTATCGCAATGAGCTGTTTTTCAGTAATGTGATGCATTGTATATGCTTGGTTGTTAGGTCAAGGTTTCTAAGTATCCAGATGACACTGCTTCTATGCAACATGATTGTTGTTAAATCTTTTGATAAACTGTTTGGGAACCAAGACTTTTAAATCTACCTTGGTTTAAATTTGAGAAAACAGAAAGTACAGATTTTCCAGAAAGCATAAATGGCAGTGATAGCAAACAAATGAGGACAAAACAGAAGATGTTGTATAAAGAAGACCTGCAACCCTTCATCCCTCTGGTTTTTTGTTGTTGCTGTTGTTTTGTTGTTGTTGTTGTTGTTGCAATTTTCTTTTTTAATTAATCATTTCATTCATTTACATTTCAAATTATATCCCCCTTCCTGCTTATTCCTCCACAAAGCCCCATCCCTTCTCACCTTTGCCTCTATGAGGATGCTCCTCCATTCATTCACCCACTCCCACCAAATCACTCTAGCACCGCCCTATGCTGGGGCATCAAGCCTCCCTCCCCTTCCACTGATGTCAGATAAGTCCATCCTCTGCTACATATGTATCTGGAGTCTTGGCTCCGTCCATGTATACACTTTGGTGGGAAGTTTAGTCTCTCAGAGCTCTGGGTGGTCCAGTTAGTTGATATTGTTCTTCCTATAGGGTTACAATCTCCTTCAGCTCCTTCAGTCCTTACCCTAGCTCGCCCATTGGATTCCCTAGGCTCAGTCCAATGACTGGCTGTGAGCATCTGCATCTGTATTCATCAGGTGCTGACAGAAACTCTCAGGGAGCAGCCATACCAAGCTCCTGTCAGAAAGCACTTCTTGGCATCAGCAATAGTGAAGGGGTTTAGTGTCTGCAGATGGGATGGACTCCTAAGTGGGGCAGTCTCTGGATGGACTTTCCTTCAGTCTCTATTCCATTTTTTGTCCCCGACTTTCCTTTGGACGGAACATTTCTGGGTTAAAAATTTTGAGATTTTGCTGAAAGGACCCTGATATAGCTGTCTCTTGTGAGGCTATGCCAGTGCCTGGCAAACACAGAAGTGGATGCTCATAGTCAGCTATTGGATGGAACACAGGGCCCCCAATGAAGGAGCTAGAGAAAGTACCCAAGGAGCTGAAGGGATCTGCGACCCTATAGGTGGAGCAACAATATGAACTAACCAGTATCCCCAGAGCTCATGTCTCTAGCTGCATATGTTTCAGAAGATGGCCTAGTTGGCCATCATTGGGAAGAGAGGCCTGTTGGTCTTGGAAACTTTATATGCCCCAGTACAGGGGAAAGCCATGGCCAAGAAGTGGTAGTGGGTGGGTAGGGGGGGAGGGTGGGGGAGAGTATAGGGGACATTCAGGATGGCATTTGAAATGTAAATGAAGTAAATATCTAATAAAATATTGGAAAACAATTTGAGATGTGTGGACGGCCCTATCCCTCAACTGGGTGCCATGTCTATCAACTAGAGGTAGTCTGTACAAATTGTATCTCCCCTTTGTTGGGAATTTCTGCTAAAGTCATCACCTTTGGTCCTTAGGAGCCTCTCACTTACCTGGAGTCTTGGGCTTTCTAGTGTCTACTCCCAGTTCCCCATCTCCCAGATTCTTATACTTGGTATTCTGCCTGCTAGGGGCACAGGACTTTCTGTATTGCCTCCTCCATAATGGTCTGGTAGTAGTATACATGATGAACATGTTCAGATTTTGTGCCCACCTACTTATGTCCTTTAAAGCTCACTGCCATCTATATGAGTGTCCAGTGTTTAACATAAATCTCAGTGTAGTCCAACCTTGGGACATTTTTCTTTCACCACAAAATGCATGAGCAAGTGTAGCAAATACAGCATGTATATTTGAATTATTTTCCCCACCCTTGGTTCTCTGTCACCCTTTCTATTGTCCAACCTTTTGAATTGGAAAGAAACAGCCACAGCACTTTTTTTTTTTTTTTTTTTTTGCCTCACCAATGTGAAACTGATGCATTTATGCCTTTTTTTAATTATTATTGTTAAAAAACTCCATATGGCCATAAAAAAGCAGGGGGAGGTAACTCTTATTGCAAAAGTAAATTGCTAGGTCCTAGGTATAAGAGTGTAGTAATGGATTCAATCATAAAAATATGGTTGCAGAGAGGGTATCTAGGTCATTTATGTAAAATACACCCTTAATTTGTATTTGCTGATCTTGCTTATGTGTGATAAAGATATTCTATTCCCAATGTTACAATAAATTTCAAAAGGGCTTGTGCATCTTGGGCAAAGATATATTGGCTAATAAAAGCTGTGTCAAGCTGGCTATCTGAGGCCCCAAGTTAAAACTGTCCATCTCTACTATTTTTAGGTAACTAAATAAAAGAAACTTTTCTCTTCTCTTTTCTCTTCTTTTCTCTTCTTTTCTCTTCTCTTCTCTTCTCTTCTCTTCTCTTCTCTTCTCTTCTCTTCTCTTCTCTTCTCTTCTCTTCTCTTCTCTTCTTCCCTTCCCTTCCCTTCCCTTCCCTTCCCTTCCCTTCCCTTCCCTTCCCTTCCCTTCCCTTCCCTTCCCTTCCCTTCCCTTTCTTTTTCCTTTTTTCCTTTTTTTTTCCTTTTTTCCTTTTTTCCTTTTTTCCTTTTTTCCTTTTTTCCTTTTTTCCTTTTCCTTTCCTTTCCCTTTTCCTTTCCTTTCCTTTCCTTTCCTTTCCTTTCCTTTCCTTTCCTTTCCTTTCCTTTCCTTTCCTTTCCTTTCTTCTTTTCTTTTCTTTTCTTTTCTTTTCTTTTAAATCATTTTATTTGTTTACATTTTATTTATTATTTATTTTTATTAGGTATTTTCTTTATTTACATTTCAAATGCTATCCCGAAATTCCCTTTATCCTCCTCCCACCCTGCTCTCCTATTCACCCACTCCCACTTCTTGGCCATGCCATTCCCCTGTACTGGGGCATATAAAGTTTGCAAGACCTACGGACCTCTCTTCCCAATGATGGCCAACTAGGCCATTTTCTGCTACATATGCAGTTAGAGACACAAGCTCTGGGGATACTGGTTAGTTCCACCTTGTTGTTGTTGTTCCACCTATAGGGTTGCCGATCCCTTCATCTCCTTGGGTACTTTCTCTAGCTCCACCATTGGGAGCCCTGTGTTCCATCCTATAGTTGACTATGAGCATCCACTTCTGTGTTTGCCAGGCACTGGCATAGCCTCACATGAGACAGCTATATCAGGGTCATGTCAGCAAAATCTTGCTGGCATATCCAATAGTGTCTGGGTTTGGTGGCTGATTATGGGATCTCTCTCTCTCTCTCTCTCTCTCTCCAAGAGAAACATTTCAAGACATATATAGTATTCTAAAAACGCCTGTGTCCTTCTCCCTCTGTTTATCCTACTGGGACTTACCACCTAACATTTTCCCCAGGAAACACCTCTCATTGTGCACAGCTACTTATTCTGTGACCTGAATTAGTCCTGCTCTTAGTCCTACTGCTGGAAGCTTTCCAGGACATATCTACAGAGGTGGAGTGGATTGTATGTTGTTCTTTAGTAAATGACTCAAAGGTTGAAAATTGAAATGTTTCAACATATAAAACTGATTCAATTTTTGTGAGCTATATACTACAGTGTATGAACACAACATAATTTAATAATAACCTGCATTAGTTTAATATTATTATATTTATAATTAATACCCTTCATTCTAGAGGAGGTATTATGGAGTTTTACTTTCCTTTATAATTGAGAGATGATAATAGAGGTGGATGGACAAGGGGACTTCATTCACTTCCCAAATAAATAATGATTTACAAAAGTAAGTTCTGTTCTGTACTTGACAGAAGAAAGAAATCACCATATTATACTTGATAAATTAATATCTTTTTAGAATACTCCATAATAAATTTATTTCTAAGCATAAAATCCCCGCATAAAGTTTTCCTACTGATTATTTGGAAGTATTGATTTTGACTGTGCAATAGAGTCATATCACCTTCTCACAAGAAAAGGATGGGGGAAGGAAAATGAGAAATCAGAAAAATTAAAGTATACAAATATGAAGTCACTGCAAAAGAATAAAAAATCATAATCTTTATAATTCTTTTTAAAATCCAAAAAGAATAGGTTTTTTGAGAATGGACAAAACTATGATCTGTTGTAATTTATTTATCAAATAGATGAGGTTAATGATGTCTTGTAATAACAATAAGGTAGGTGAATGTGCTTGTGTCTGCAAGTAAAATGAAACAAAACATTATTATAAACTTGTATGAAAACATGAAATGTATCAATAAAATTCTCCACATTATTATAGAATAAAGCTTCCCCCAAATTATCAAATGTATCGGAGTCTATGCTCAAGGATTGTAGGGACCATTAACTTAATGTGTGTAACAATAGTTTTTGAAGAAACTCGTTTCATTTCCTGTCAAAAGTGAATTCTACTTTCATTTTTGATTCATAAAGTAATTGAAAGACTCAGTTTCAATACAGTATGAATAAATTTTAACTGTACGTAATACATTGTTAACTGTTAAAGTAGTTTTCAATATTGAATAGGATTGTATAAATAAATTGGTTAAAAAGAGATATTTTCTTTTGCATGGTAAACATCAGAGATGAGCAGTGTTTTGGTTGGAGTGCCCTTTTAATTTATACTCATGTATTTGTTCTTATCACTTTTAAATAAATTGCCTTTGTCACATAAAGACCTTTCCTTTTACCCAGAGAAACTGGAAGAGTTTGTGATCTTTGTGTTCTGTTCAATTATTCTAAGAGGAGAATTGACAATTTCCATAGCTATTCAGCAAAAAAAAAAAAAAAAAAAAAAAAAATCACCATTCTTTCTATCTCCACATTTAATTATTCAGTGTCAATCAAAACTGACAGTGGGACAACAAAGCCACAGAATTATACAGAACGATGTATTTTAAAATGTCATTCTAAATTTATAAAATTGTATGGTTTTCCAGCCCTCTTATGAAAATGTCAAAAAGTGCCAACCATAATCTTTTCTGTGACCAGCATATACAACAAATTCCCCTCCTTAATGCATTTTCTTTATTCCCATTGACATAGATAAAATCCTGAGGTTATTTCTTGTCATTTTAGTTTTTGAAGTGAGGATATTTATTTTACATACATCAGTCTTCTTTTACACCTAAACAAAATTGTAACTAAAATTTGTGAATTAAATAGTATACTAGTCAACAATTTTGAGACAATTTAATCCATATTTTATCAATATAAAAATTAATGTAGAGATTACCTACCTCTAAGCATAGACCTTTATTTCCTGTCCTCTAAATTGATTTCCATAACCTGATTAAAATGGAGAAACTCATTTCAGCTTTGGCTAATTCAGATATATTCTGTGAATTTCAGGTATACCAGTATTTATGAATGTGTTGTTACATAAGCATACACTATATATATGTATGTATGTATGTATGTATGCATGTATATATATATATATATATATATATATATATATATATATATATGTGTGTGTGTGTGTGTGTGTGTGTGTTTGTGTGTGTGTGTGTTGTGTTTATACATATTAGAACAAAAGATGAATGAAATTCCATACCTCCCTTAATTTTGTAAATCAATATTTTCTTTCATCAATTTATTTACTTACTCACTTCACATCCTGATTGCAACTCCTGTCCCTTTTCTTCTTCAGGGCCCACCATCACAAATCCTTCTCCCCTTTCCCCATTACCCTCTCTCCTAATCCTCAGAGAAGGGTTAAGTTGCTCTTGGGTGCCAGCCAGTAGCAAATGTAAACAGATGCAGATACCCACAGCCAAACATCAAGCAGAGCTAGGGAGTCTTATGGAAGAGCAGTGGATATAACTGAGTGAGTCAGAGGTGTCAAGGACAGAGTCCATTTACCTCAGTCCATGGAGGCTCACAGAGACTGTAACATCACCCTAAGAGCTTGTAGAGGCTGAACCCAGGAGCCCTACACATTTGTAACAGATACACAGCTTGGTCTTCATATGGGTGCCCTAACAATTAGAGTGGGGGCTGTTTCTTACTGTTTTGCCTGACATTGGATCCCATCTTCTTAGTTGGACTGCTTGGTCCATCCTTACTAGGTGAGGATGCACTTAGTCTTTCTACAACTTGAATCAACATGTCTTGCTACAACTTGAAATCAACATATTTTTATTATTTAATTTTCACAAGTATGACTGCCTTTCTTTTCTTAGTAGTTGCATAATATTTTAGTATCTGTTAGTATCATGAAACTAATTTGTTTCATGAGACTCTCCTGAATTTTTCTGATTCTGATATTGAAAGAAAATTGTCAAAATGTTTGTTTGATATCACCATATATTTTTGTATGTTTCTGTGAATACTTGCATAGAATAAACTCTTATGCAGGAAGCTGTTTGTATAAGCATTTATTAGTTTGTAATTTAAATTGAATTGAACATCTCAAGTTACATTAGCTAAAACATTCTATTATTATCATACTCCCCTTATTATACATTCTAAGAATTTGAAATTAATAAATGATAGAGTATAAAATAATATTCACAACTTGAATAGAGAAATGTTATGTGAAACAAATTAATGGCTAATGTTAAGGAATTTTGAAAGAACATGACCTAGTCACAGTAACAATGAGTAGTTTCTGTAATCTTGAATGAAAATAAAACTAGAATTTGAATTACATCTGCATAATAAATTATTAGGAATCTCTAATAGATGGAGATCTATATTTTTCTTTTTTGGCTATTTTCTTTATTTACATTTCAAATGTTTTACCCTTTCCAGGTATCCCCTTCAGAAATCCCCTATCTCATCCTCTCTCTTCCTGCTTCTATGAGGGTGCTCCCCCACCCACCCACCGATTCCTGCTTTCCCATCTTGGCATTCCCCTACACTGGGGCATCAAACACCCTCAGGCCCAAGGGCCTCTCCTTCTACTGATATCCAACAAGGCCATACACGGCCAGCACCATTGGTCTCTCAATTGTTTTCACTGGTTGGTGGTCCACTCTCCAGGAACTCCGGGGGTTCTGGCCTGTTGACACATTGCTCCCGCCATGGGGCTTCAAACTCCCTCAGCTTCTTTAACCCCTTCTCTAACTCCTCCATCTGGGACCCCCGTACCCAGTCCAATGCCAGCATCTGCCTCTGTATTTGTCAGGCTCTGACTGAGCCTCTCAGGACACAGTCATATCAGAATTCCATCAGCAAGCACTTCCAAGCATACACAATAATGTCTGGGTTTGGTGGCTGTATATGGGATAGATCCTCAGGTATGCTCTGGATGGCTTTTCCTTTAGTCTCTGCTCCACACTTGGTCTCCATATTTCCTCCTGTGAGTATTTTGTTCCCCCTTTTAAGAAGCACTGAAGCATCCACATTTTGGTCTTCCTTCTTCTTAGGCTTCATATGGTCTGTGAATTGAATCTTGGGTATTCTGAACTTTTGGGCCATATCCACTTATCAGTGTATACATACCATGTGTGTTCTTTTCTGGCTGAGTTACCTCACTCAGGACGATATTTTCTCGTTCCATCCATTTGCCTGTGAATTTCATGAAGTCATTGTTTTTAATAGCTGAGTAGTACTCCATTGTTTAAATATACCACATTTTCTGTATCCATTTGTCTGTTGAGGGACATCTGGATTGTTTCCAGCTTCTCGATATTATAAATATGGCTGCTATGAACATAGTGGAGTGTGTGTTCTTATTACATGTTGGAGCATCTTCTGAGTATATACCCATGAGTGGTATAGCTGGCTCCTCAGGTAGTACTATGTCCAATTTTCTGAGGAATTGCCAGACCGAGTTCCAGAGTAGTTGTACAAGCTTGCAATCCCACCAGCAATGGAGGAGTGTTCCTCTTTCTCCACATCCTCAGCAACATCTCTGTTACCTGAATTTTTGATCTTAGCCATTCTGACTGGTATGAGGTAGAATCTCAGGATTGTTTTGATTTGCATTTCCCTAATGACTAAGGATGTTGAACATTTCTTTAGGTGCTTCTTAGAAATGTGAGTTTCCTCAGTTGAGAATTCTCTGTTTTTCTCTTTTCTCCATTTTTAAAATAAGGTTATTTGGTTCTCTGGAGTCTAACTCCTTGAATTCTTTGTATATATTGGATATTAGCCCTCTATCGGATGTTAGATTGGTAAAGATCTTTTCCCACTCTGTTGGTTACCGTTTTTTCTTATTGACAGTGTCCATTGCCTACAGAAGCTTTGCTATTTTATGAGGTCCCATTTGTTGATTCTTGATCTTAGAGCATAAACCATTGGTGTTCTGTTCAGGAACTTTTCTCCTGTGCCTATGTGTTCATGACTTTTCCCCACTTTCTTTTCTATTAGCTATATTTCTTAAATTTGCACCATTATAAAAGAAACCAGAGATATTTGAGACCAAAGAGATTATATATGGCATGAGTGATGGCAGTAATTAACCAGTCATCTGAATGATTAGTGATGAGGGCCATTGAACTTTTGGCTGAACTGAATTTTTTTAAAGTGATTGTATAAAAAATATGGTTGTTTCCTTCTAATTGCTAATCCTTGTTTTTGATGTAAAACAAATATGTGGTTCATCAAAATTTACTACTTTTTTCATTCTTGATTTGTTCTTAATTGAGACCAGATTTTGTAAAAATCTATCCTCTTTATAATCAATTATTTTCTAATTCAATAAACACTAAAGATTAAGTCTTCAATTGGAATCATTTGAGATTTAATGTAAAGAGCACTAGTGAATGTGTCATAGGCAGGGTGATTTATAAACAGAGTTGACAGTCATGAGCTCATAGTAAGCAATTTAACTAACAGGAGATTGAAATTGGGATATGTTGGACCTCAGTTACATGCCAGATATGCTGACTGTCTTTAAGTCTCCTCAATAGATGAAAATTAACACATAATTTTCTAGTAATTATTCATTGTTTCCTTTAAAATGTGTTTCAAAATAAGTTCGTTGAGACTCATTTTAATCAAACCTCTTTTAGAAAGTATACTTTATTAGAAAGTATCTTTCCAGTAACCACTGATTAAATTTTTGTGTCTTATTTCATGTGTGTACATGTTCAAAGGCACAAGGAGGATATTTATATGTTTTCATGTCTCTGTATCTCTTTGCAACTGTTTCTGCTTCTCTGTTTTTCTGACACACACACACACACACACACACACACACACACACACACACACGGGCTTTTAACATTTATGACAATTGCAGTTATCCAGTGGATCCCAATCATGATAGATTATCAGCATCTGCCTCCTTCCAAGTAGTTTCAGCAATGATATCCAAATGGGATTCAAAGTGATTATTAATTCTTTAATAAAAAATCTTTTCTAAGACTTTCATTATCAATGCCTGAATGACTTAGTGTCCTTGTTCTCTATTCTCACATATGTCTGCAGTACTGTTTGAAGAATTCACTTGTCACTGTCCCAAACTTAAATTTAATGTATGCACTACATGGAGCATCGTATAAAAATAACAATACATTGATAAAAATTCAAGCCTGATTCTTTGCCAAGTTCTAGAGTACAGGCCGAGAAATATGATCTTTCATTTCTTAGAGTACTCAAACACGCAGGAATTAATGATCATCAAAGCAAATATAAAGCAGTCACAATTTATGATAGATTGAAAATGAGGGGGGCAACGAACAATATGTATATAAAGGAGAATCATTGCTTTATGGAAGATTATCTACACAGAATCAAGTTTTAGTGATGATTGCTATTTGTACTTAGAAAGGAAAAAAGAAATTTTAGGTATCCTTGTGTGAGCATTTGAAAATAGACTATAGGAGGTATGCTAGGTGAGGACCAGTTTAGGATGAAGGAAAGGCTCTATGTGGCTGAAGTAGGCTAAGAAAAGAAACACTGTGGTTTCATGTCCTCAGCTTCTTCCCTCTCAGGGTGTCCAGACACTGGGCTAGAAGGATTAAGTTTAATTCAGAATGGATGAGGTTCTACAGGATTCTGGTCTATCTGGCAATGAGGCCCATGGGTGAGAGGGTGGGGTGTGGGAGAAGACATTCTCTGAGGATCATAGTGTTACAGCTTTTTAGGGGAAGGCCTTCTCTGATGGTCTTCTATGAAACAGTCCTCTAAGATGATCTTAGTTTATGCACACATCTTTATTCAGGGTTGGTTTGAACACATACACTTTATTCAGGATGAACCAGTGTACATATGGACTTTGGAAAATTGGAAGGAGTTTTCAGGGTAAATAGAAATCACTGGCTAGAGCTTAAAATTTTGTGAATGCCTCCTTTGCATGGAGAGTCATTCGAGGAATCCCAGGTTTTTATTTTATTTATTTTTTATTTATTTATTTATTTTTTTTGGCAATTTCTTGAGGGCAGGAGAGAGAAGGGAGAGAAAAGGAGAAAGTTGAATTTATAATCTCACCAAGGCTTCTGACATTCCACAGGTTGAAGGCTCCCCAGACAAGCTCAGAAAAGAAGCCCTGATGATAAAGGGAGTCCCCCCACCTGTGCCAAGCTCCGAAGGCTATCCAGACAATGGTAGACTCCAGCTTTATCAGTGCCCAAGAACATATATCTCAATAAAACTCACTGGATTCTAGGTTGTAGGATAGAGGAATACTCTAGCCAAAATGGACTGTATTATAAAACTAACAGAGGTAAATTATTAAAAGCATTTTATTTGTTGCAATACAATGAATGCTTCATAAAAATCCATATGGGTGTGAGACAAAATATGGATTAAAAGGCAGATGGCATACTAATTCCTAAAGCATCCTTAGACCTTACTAGATAATAGGTTTTGTGTTCAGAGAACAACATGAATTATTTCATTTTTAAACATTCATAAAGACCAATATTATAATTATCAATTCATTAGAGAAGAAAATGAAGGAGAAACAAAAAATTCCCAGACAAACAAATATTCCTGAGCACCTTCCAGGTAGCCCACACCTGAGTCACAATTCAAATACAACCATTAAAAGCCAGAGTGCAGGTTTCAAACTTGATGTTAATAATGTATTAAAATTAGTTCTCAGTGATAAATAGTACTACCATATGACTAGAGTGAAGATAAAGGGAAAATAATTGGTGTTAAAGATCATATGAACAAAGTTAGTAATCCAAACCACTCTGTGAAAGGCCAGCAGCATACTTAAGAAATAGGGGTTTTTCAGTATAGCCTTACATTGGATGCTGTTTCCCTCCCAGAATTTGCTTCTTCCTTTTCTGACTTGTGTGGTCATGCTAACAATACCTAGTTATCCTAGATTGCTTTGAATGGAAATTCAAGATGAAAACAATTTGCAGATTTTGCAGAATTGACTCATTTTGTGAGATTGCTTTCTTGGTGATGGGTTGGTTTTGTCTGAATAATGTTCCCCCAACATGTGTTCAGCAGAAATGATATAAACCAGCTTTGCAAATCGATCCCTAAAGAACAATTTACCACTTTCCTTACCTGTGTTTCCTTAAGACATCTTCCCATCTGATTCTTCTTCTTTTTCTCTTAGAATAAATAAAAAGGTAGCATGAAAAGCCTGCCCAGAGTAAATTCTCAGTCTCATTACCAAATAGGACCCGGTATAAATGTAAAGAGAAGGAATTCATCTGTTTTTTATGATCTCTCCTGTTTTCATTACGAATGGACTTATCAAATAGCTTCACAGAAGTAAGTCTGAATTAAAACTCTAGATATACAAACTTGGAGATGTTCGAAGACCATGATAGGTAGCATAATATTTTCCTATATTCATGTTGTGTTCTAGGGCAGGCACACAGACTATTTCTGATTAATAACTCTTGAATGAGCAACCCCCGATATCTTATGGCTAATTTACATACTATTTATTTTGAGTGATCAAGTAAACATAATTATGACAACAACATTTAGTCAAACATGTTAGGAGGGTATAAGCATTTGATGTTATTCTGATTATGACTGGCAGAGCTCTGGATGGTGATCTTTCCTGGCCTGGCATGGGTTACTCTCCTGATTTTAATTCTGATGTTAAAGTTCCTTTTGTTCTTCTTCAAAAGGGCAGGTACATCCTGTGTTCAGACATTAATACTACAAAGAACTCTTTCTATAGAATGATTTTTACAGGTTCACAGGAACGTTCAGAGATGATAAGATGTGTTAGAGTAGCCATAGGCATTCCTATGATGGGGTCCCAAAGAGAGAGAGCTTCCCCTCACATGTTTTCAAGTATCAGAAATAAAGAGAGTTTCTTGCTCATAAAGGACAGGGGAAAATCTCATGCTGAATTATATAGACTATACTCTAGATGCCTAAAGCATAAATAAGGACCATTTACAACTCAAGGTTACCTTGCATCATTCTCTTTAAGTGTTTTCTAGAAGACTGAGATCAACTCTAAACATTCCTTATAAATACAACATTCTACTTCATATTATCTTTCACTTAATTCTTTGTGATTTATTTTCTAAAAGAATAGGAAGTTTATATATTATGTTCCCTGACTTTTTTCTGGGGAGATGCAAATGATCATCTATTTGGTTTAGATAGGACACCAGTGGCAGGAGAAAGAAACAATCACAGCCAAGTCCAGCTTAGTGAATCAATGAATTCATTTGTTATTTAATGGATCTTATGTTATTAAAGGCACCCTATCACAGAAAAACCCATGGAGCAAAGCTGACAACTGCTAAAAGCTGCATCCCTGGAAATCCTACATGATATTGCAGGTAGCTAATCTTATCTGGGAATATTCTTCTTTACAGAGATTGTCTACAGCATTTATGGTCTTGTGAAGAGTCTTTTGTATGTGGCCTCTTGCTGAGTTCTGTAGCTAATGTTCTGTAAGTCTTCCAATTTTCATTGACTCATTGAGTTTCAACAGACTTCCACCTTCCATCCATTCTCCATGAGAGAATGTTTGTCTACAGTAAAGAGCAACATAACAGGCACAGCTTATGGGTTCTTCTATTGTTTCAGTAAATTTTCTACAATCTATTTTTATCTTTTTCCCCTCTTCCAACTCCTCCTAGATCCTCCTCCCCACCTCCCTACCCAACTAACATCATATCCTCCACCCCCCCATACACACAAAGAAAAGAAAGAACAGAAGCAAAAAAAGCAAGAAACAAAAATGCCACACATAAAAAAAATCAAAATAAGCAGGCAAAAGACCAATAAAACAAAAGGCCAAAACAAAACAAAGCAAAACAAAAAGTCTTCAAAAAATAATATTGATTTCATTTAATGTTGACCAACTACATATGCGCATGGGATCAACCAATATATAAATATAGTGTAATATATTTAGTTAAACTTGATTGAAAAAATTATTTTTTCTTTACCCATAGGTATGGATTGAAGATAGTGTTTTGGTTAGGGGTGGAAGCCTGTATCCACTTCTTTTAATCAATGATAAGACCCTGTCTAGCTTTAACCTGCACAGTTCTCAAGTATGTGCCTTAGTCTCTATGAGTCTGTCTATGTCTCAGAGCTGATGTACCTGGATAAACTTTCTTCTAGATATATCTTCTTAAAATTCTATAGCCCTACTATAAAGTGAGCTCCTTATAAGCCAGAATCCTTCATTTGTTCATGTTGAATGCCAACTTCTAGGTGTGGCCTAAATAGTCAATACTTCTTTAATATTTAATAACTGGGAGAATGCATGAAAGCAATTATTTCACATTCTCCAATTAAAATGTTTCTTGTGTTTTCAGACTGCAGTGGGGAGACTCAGTGATGTCTCCAGGTGATTAATCATTTGCCAGAGAAACATTAATGAAAGCAGTTTGGCTTAGGTATACTTTTGCTGAATGTTTAGGGCCGTAAATAATGTAATACTACTGTATGTGTGATCAAACTCTGGTGTGTGTTACCACATAAAATTCCAATCAGCATGATGTAAACCACTTTTCAAATAATTTACCATTGTCTTATATTTAATAAGATCAGATACCAAGGAGTAAGTTTTTGAGATGAGAACAAACACAATTAGCAAGTATTTATATGTTCTTTGGACATATAAACTCTTTAGATATGATTCCTCAATATCAAGGCATTAATAAATTCTCAACAAACATTTGTGGGAACAAAGATGCTTTTAAAAGGTCTCTTTCTCCCAGCATCTTTCTAAGTGCCCAGATCTTGAGTCACAGCCAAGAGTTAGGGAAATGTCTGGCAATTTCACACTACTTTCTACTCAATGAGAAATTTGACAAAGTGACTTCAGACCTCTAGGTAGCTCATTTCCTATTATTATTTATTTGTTTTATGTCCAAAATTTCAGTGTCTCTATTCTTTCAATTTTGGTCTCATACTAAGTAATTTATGTAAGTAAAATGATTGCTCCAAAATTCAAGGAATTTCATGTCTGCTTTTTTTCAATAGGCAAATGACCCTTCAAAGAATCATATTTGATTTATTTCAATGTAGAAAATATAATACAACATGTTACAACACGATTTATAGTATGATTCTTAAATATCTTCAATAACAGACAGTTTTTATTAGAATATATTTTATTGAAAACAGATTATTCTCTCATCCTGTACATCCCAACCATAGTTTCCCCTGCCTCCACTCTTTCCATCTGCCTCCCTCTACCTTATACCTTCCCTATACTCACTCCCTCTCTGTTTCCTCCTTAGAAAAGTGCAGACCTCCAAGAGACAACAGCTAACCACAACAAAGCAAAATACAACAAGACAAGGCAAAAGCCCTCATATCAAGACTAGACAAGGCAACCCAATGGGAGGAAAAGTGTTTCAAGAGCAGGTAAAAGAGTCAGAGATATACCTGATCCCACTGTTAGGAATCCTACAAAGGAACCACACTAACAGCCATAACATATATACAGAGAACCTGTTTTAGACCAAATTAGGCCTCGTGCTGGCTGTTTCAGTCTCTGTGAGCTGATGTGATCTCTGCCTCAGTGGTTTGGTCAACTGTGTTTTCCTGGTGTCCTTTATCCACTTGGACTCCTATAATCTTTCCTCCTCCTCCTCCTCCCCCTCCTCCTCTTCCTCCTCCTCCCCCTCCCCTTCACCTTTCCCCTCCCTCTCCTCCTCCTCCTCTTCCTCAGGGTTCCTCAAAGAGGCATTCTACAGAAGGAAAATACTTTTACCACCTTCAGGTCCAATAGAGGTCCAATATCCAAAATGTATAAAGAAGTTTTTAAAAATCAGACATCAAAAATCTCATATATTTCAATTTTAAAATGGGGTACATATCTAAACCAAAAAAAAAAAAAAAAGTTCAATGGAGGAGTTTTAAATGACTGAGATAAACCTAAAGAAATTTTCAACATCCTTAGCTATCAGGGAAAAGCAAATCAAAACTACTTTGAGATTTCGTTGTACAACTGTTAGTAAGGCTAAGTTCAAAAGTACAAATGACAACTCATGATGATAAAGGACGTGGAGCAAGGAGAACACTTCTCTACTGGTGGGAGTGAAAACTTGTCCAGCCACTATGGCAATCAGTGCGGCGGTACCTAAGGAGGTGTGAATTGATCTAGCTCAAGATCCAGCTATAACATTATTGGGTACATACCAAAGGATGCTTCAGCCTACTACAGAGAAAGTTGCCTAACTGCGTTCATTGTTGCTCTATTCATAGTAGACAAAAAACCAAAAACAACCTAGATATCCCTGAACTGAAGAATGGATAAAGAAAGTGTGGTACATTTACACAATGGATTATTAATGAGCTGCTCAAAAAGTAATATTATGAAATTTATAGGCAAATGAATGAGACTAGAAAAAAATAATCATCCTGAGTGAGGTAACCTAGGCTCAGAAAAGCAAACATTACCATGTTTTCACTTATAAACAGATTAGCTGTTAAGTAAATGATCACCAATCTACAACCCACAGACCCAGAGAGATTAGGTAAACAGCTGATCTCTACTACAGGGAAATACTTGGACCTCCTTGGGACTGAGAAATAGAATAAATTACTGTTTTAAAATTTTTTTCTTCGTATGAGAATGTTATACATAAAAAATTTTATCAGAAAAATTGTGTATAGTTTTGCCCAAAATTGTAATATGCAACTTAAAATATTCCCTTTCAGTTCAGTTTAGACTACACACATCCTGCTAAAAGAGTGGCATTGGTTTCCCCTCTCTTTTAATATTATATTCCAATAGAAAATTATTCTATTCAGTGAGCAAATATTAAATGACTGGCTGGTTTTCATGAATGCTTAAAAAAACAATACATTCTGGTTTCTTTTGTGTGTGGGTGTAGAGGGGAGCTCTATGACCTCTTCTTATACATTATGTATTATAAGGTGTATTATGTCTAAGAGGATAATTGCATACCAAATATGGAATGCCTAGCCTCAAAGAATATCATTAACTTTTGGAAATATAATGAAAAGGAATAATTAGAGGAAGGTAGACAAACAATAAAAACATCTGTTTAATATTCATTTTCTTTCATCTATTCTCTATAGTCTTACGTGTACACTGCTCAGTCAAGGATTTTTCTTCACAAGTCATGAGTAAAAATATCCATCATAATGTAACTATGGCTTCACATTCTTTTGTTGCTGATTTTTTTTTTTAGTAAAATCTGTTGAGATATGATTTGTGACAGGCATGCTGTCACAAATGTTTGTCAAGAGTTCTGAACATCTTACATCATTCTCTTTCTAGGATATGATCATTTTTGGATGTATTTCTTATCTAGGAAGTAGACTATTCAGGGCAATAATTCCATTGGGTCTTTCCCTAAATCACTGCAAAACAATTAAAAAGTACACAATTCCTTGGTCGATTTCTAATTCCTCTTTTCCTCTAATGAAGGCAAAATAAATGGGATTTGGGATCCTCCCAAGACAGAAAATAAACAAGTTAACATTAGTGACTTGTATCCAGGAATAAGGTATGTTTCCCAGTAGAGCATTCAGCAACAACTAAGTTGTTGTAAATTCTCACTAACCACTAAGTAAGTCACTTAGTCACATGCTGCCTCTCAAAGACTGCTATGTAATCACTGGAATGAAGGACATGATAATCTAATTTTAATTAATTTAATTTAAATATAAACTTAAAAGCTGACTTTTACTTGAGAGTATCATGCTGGACAAAATAGTTTGGTATCATGCTGGACAGTATAGTTCTGTAAATGAAGATAATAGTGTTTTGCTGGCAGAGTGATCAAATTTAATGGGCAACTTAAATAGCAGAAAATGAAGAGGGCAAGTATGTGGAAAGCACTTATTTCAACAGCTTTTATTTGTACATCACCAGCAGTGGTAAATATCAAGATACTACTGAAAGTTCAGGGAGCAATGTCTTTTTTCAAGCACTTCTAATCATTATCGTTTTCAGTACACAGTTTTCTATAGTTAGAAATGCACTATGATAGGTAGAAGGTAAACTCCAAGCCTTCCCACGTACCCTGTGACAAAATAATCTACTGCATCTTGCCACATGAGCGACACTAACAGAAATAAGAATGCTACTTTTAGGTCAATATAAAGGTGTCATTTATTACATTAACAGTGGAATATTGGAATTTCCCACCACTGAAGCTATTCAAGAAAAGATCAAACTGAAAGTATGGGGAATTATTTAGAATAAGCCAAACATTTGGAATAGTATAGGTTATAAATTTAGCAAATTATTTATCTGTCCCTACTTGGAAAATGGAAGCATATGTAAAAACAGCAATAGCAGTCATATCAAAAGGGAAAGTCTGGGTCTCTCAGATATAAAGACTGTGATTATTTTCCTTCATATTAATTAATCAATTTCATGTCTTTATAATAAGTAGAGGAAAGTTGGATTAATGTTTTTCAATTTGTGTTAATGATAGTTATCTTATACATGAGTAATTAAATGAACTACTCTAATTTCACTAAAAATGAAAATTTAAGCTAAAGACTGAGAAAGTATGATATCATAATCAAAGTAGGACATCTTAACCCAAGTATGACATCATATAAGCAAGGAATCAGGTATGCAAATACTCATTAACAGTTAAGAAATGAAGAGGTATCTTGTGTGCGCCGCCGTCTCACCAGCAAGAACGCTGCAACAGGATCCTTCTGCACACGTTTATTGGGAGAGCTTGATTGCAGAGGCGAAGAGAACCCAAGCCCAGAACTGGTGCTGCTTATATAAGCCTAGGAGAAGCATGTCTCACACCCGGATTGGTTGTGCTTGGGTTATGCTTATCACCATATTTGCATGCCTACATCTGATTGGTTAACTTCTCTCTCTTCTGATTGGTTAACTTCTCTCTCATCTGATTGGTTAATTTTGGTTAATTCTCAAAACCTCATCTTGGCAAAAGAACTTTACTGCCTATGTATGCGTGGTGGCCAGCAGTAGCCAACTGCCACTCTGCAATGGCACATGTGGCTTCCCACAGAGGTAGAGCCAGAGATATGACCCACCCAGTAAAGGCACTTGCAGTAAACAAGCCTGAAACCTGAGTTCAAATGCCAGCATGCTCATAAAGGTAGAAGAGAGAACACAGTTCGGAAAGATGTCCTCTGACCTCCACAGGTACATGTGCCCCCACCCCACAAAGTAATGATTTGAAAAGGAAAGAGGCAAAACATTTATTTTATTTTTGTCCCCACTGTGATTTCTGTTCTCCCTTTGCTGTGGTTATATTTATTACTCTCATTTCCTCCAAGGACAACTGTGTACATGACTGTTTGCATGTGTGTTTCTTTTCTTCCTTAGGCTATTAGAAGCAAATCCAGGTTTACCTTTGTGTTATACAGTGCTGGGAAGTCAAAACTCATAATCTCATCAGCTTATAAGCAATGTAATACATCACAACCTGAGATACGGTGAGAATTTAAAGTAATGGCGCGTAAGAATTGCTTGTTCACTTGTGGCATGGTAGTGGAGGATGGTCTCATGTTTAGATACTAGGAAATGTCACAATTTGTCTTTCTGTTCTAATTTTCTCTGAATTCATAGTTGAAAAGTCTCAATTACCCAGTGAAATCACTTGGAATCTATTTATGGAAGTGTATAGGTTTCCACAAACACTCTAGTCTTCCCTTTTAATAATATCAGAGGAAATCTGTTTCCAACCAAGCTTTAATGTACATCCGTGAATAGCCCTGGAGACAGTTCTTGGACCTTTAGGCATTTTTTTTTTTTTTGTAGCAGAGGGCATTGCTGTTTGAATTCAAATGATGCTAGTGTGCTTGAGACCAGCAATGATAAACAAGTCCTACTAGACATTCATTACATTTTTATCATCTGATTATAACCACAAGCACCCACCGCTAGCTCTCACAACCTTCCTGTAAATTATAAACAGCACACTGAAGTTTCTCTTTGGAAAAGAAAAAATATTTCTGCTGTGGATGAGGAGGTGTGAGTGTGGTTCAGTAGCGTGTTCTGTTTACCAAAGTCTCTGGCATGAGAAAGAAGCAAAATTCTTAGAAAATGGGGATTGACCACTCATTATTGGAAAGAAAAAAAATCATTGTCTATAGCAATGATGCATTCCCAAATACTGAATTCGTCTATTCTCCACTGTCAAAATAAAGTCTCTCCTTGAGTTTCCAATTACTCATTCAGGAGATCTCCCCATGGTATCTGGGCGAAGAGTCACGAAAGAGATTTCTCAGAAAGTCACCAGTAAATAGCTATGTTGTAGCAAGGATAAAAAAAATAATGTTCAGAATCAAGGAGCTCCCCTTATTATCTCCTCAGGTCCAGACAGAAGAACCCTTTTAAGCCTGTAACTAACTGCATTGACCACTGTAAATTTTATCTCTCCAGCTGGGTTTTAGAAAGACAATGTGCACCACTAGGAGAATGTGTTCTTTATAAACCTCAAGCTATTTCTTTAACACAGTAAACAAGTCAATGAATAAAGGACACTCTGGAAGTAGCTAGGCCTGGATTTAGGTGATTTTTCTAAATGATGACCTAGCTCATAATGTTACTAATTATTTTAGGTATATGACCTAATGTTCCTTGGATAACTAAAATTCAGTGATACAAAGAGATGATAATGAATCCAATTGCAGGAATATATGTGCTAGAAAATATTCCTCTGCTCATCTGACTTTTCTATGGATATGTACAAAATGTATCAATGAAAAATACTTTTAAAGATATAAATAAAAGTACTTCTGAATATGAATGACATCATTTTAAAAAAATGTAATGAAGCCACTGAGTAGAAAGATTTGAAAGAGAAAAGAAGGAAGGAAGGAAGGAAGGAAGGAAGGAAGGACGGAAGGAAGGAAGGAAGGAAGGAAGGAAGGAAGGAAGGAAGGAAGGAAGGAAGGCACAATTTATATGCTTCACAAAATGCAAAGCCACACATTCCCCTTTTGGACACACTGACCTATATAATTGATGCTTCAGAGTAGACCTTGAGAGTAGAAGTAATATTCTTCATTTAGCCAAAATGTTTTCATTTGTCTGGATTAACCTTCAAGTTAGCTGTTTGAAATTTACTGCTCAGTCAGTCAAAATCAACTGAAATGTAGCAGCCAAGTTTTAAAGAAACATTCTCCGTGACATCCATGGGACTATCTAGTAGTTTCACCACATTTATAATGAAGAAACACTATATTCAGATCAGAAAGCAAGATCATGAACAAGTGGGGAGTTCACTTTCCAAAGTCACCAAATGTTCAGTGAGTATCCAAAAAAATCAATACTATCTTTGCAAAGATTTGTACATTATTATGTAGTTAAAACATTGGTCCAAGAGATAAATTCACTCTTTTCAGCTTTTGTAGTTGTGGTGGTGGATTTATTTTAAATATTGTTTTATTTTTAAGATTATGATAATCACATCATTGTTTCAATTTGTACCTCCCTCCAAAATCCATGTACCTCCCTTGCCCTACTTAAAAATCATGTCATCTTTCTTTAAAATTGTAGGTACGTGTGTGTGTGTCTGTGTGTCTGTGTGTGTGTGATTCCATGTATGCATGTTCCTAAATACAATCTACTCATTCAATATAATGCTCTCTGCTAACTTTGTTATTTGCTTTGTGGATGACAGTGAGGGACAACTTACTGAAGTCTCATTTCCTTATGTCCAGAGAAAAAATATACTATCCATATCTAATAGAATACTTTTCCTATATTTTGCTGAAAAAAAAGTGCAAAGAAAAGGTGGGTGATTTTAATTTTTCAACACTCTTAAAATTCAGTACAGCTACACATACACACACAAACAAACACACACACACACACATATACATATATATATATATATATATATATATATATATATATATTTGCACACACACTTCCATTCTTCAGATGATGGATATTTTTGTACATCAAATATGCATTTGTTTATTTTCTTGTCACTGAGTAGGTAAGAGATTTGCATCAGGTGGTTTCCACAAATAGCATGTGAACTACATCCATGAAAATTCAAGAATCGGCCAGTTGCTTCATATCCACAACCCCTAAAACATACCAACCCTTTTCTCATGATTTTGCAAATTCACTCTGGGCACAGTGGCAGATCAGAGACCATTCTCAGTAGAGGTAAACTGAAGGGACTTAACATTTCTTTAAAAGGCTCTGCCAGAGCAATCAGCTTAAAATTCTTTACTACTTACTTGACAAATTTTAAGATGCCACAATTAATTGACTAGTATACTCTTCTGATAAATCGTAATAGTTAATGATATTACATATTCTGCCAGGCTTTAATTTTCCCCTTTCTTGCTGAAAATTGATTTACATTGTGATAGAATTAAGACCCAGGACCTTGAAGAGATGAGTGGGGTTTTTTTTGTTTTGTTTTTTTTGGTTTTTTTGAAGGGTTGATGCCTTTCTTTTGAGTGAACTCTTCCAACCACAGAACTGGATTAGTTAATACATGAGTCAGTGATTATGAAGCTGTGTCACTCCTGGTATAATCCCTTTGATGTATTTGCCCTTGCCCTCCTTTTATTGTGCTGTGTTCTAGTACAGCAGAAAGAACTCATCAGTAGCTAAATAGGTGACAGCCCCTTATGGTCTGGGACATCTCAAAGGCCAGACACATACACTCTAATCTTTATTATTAATCCCCAAGATTTAATATTCTGTTTTAGCAACAGAAAGTGGACCAAGGTAAAATTCTAGCAATTTTGCACATACCTTACTTTTCTTTCCCCTTAAAGACAAAAATCAAATAGATATTAGTATCATGTTTGGTTTATCACTATACAAGAAAGAATGAGAGCCTACTTCACAGATTTAATGAAACGTCAACTCTGCAGTTGTCAGACTGCACAACAAAGACTGTAATTAGAAAGATCAAAGAAGGGGAGAGGGATCTGAAATGAGAAAAGGAAAAACTGAATGTGAAGAATGTAATTGTGCTTGTCAATTTCAGTGTTCAAGAATGACCTGACTAATTTGTTGCATTATCTCAGTATTTGAATTATTAAAAATTGAAAAATTAACAATGATAAGTCGAACTCTATTTCTTTATAGTTGTGTTTTCTGTGATGTTTTTGCAGATTCTGGGAATATATTAGGTTTTTTTCTTATTTTGTCTTAGAGTGCATTAACATGGGCAATGAAAGTAGATGAAGGTAAGAGCATTCAAACAAAAATAACTTTCTCTCCCTTCTTATCCCTCCTCTTCCCCCCTCCCACACACACACACACACACACACACACACACACACACACACACATCCCTACCAAAGCCTGATGACCATTGGGTACTAGTCCTGTTGTCTCTGTTGGATATGGACAAGATGTCAGTTTTAAGTATGTAGGAGTTGTTCAGAACTCTCACAGCACACAATAACTGGGGAGCTAACTCCATTTGTATTTCACACCACAAAATAAATACATAAATACATACATACATATATACACATACCAGCACAAACACAAAGAAGTATATCCATTGATTACCCACAATATTTTTATTGTTGTTGTTTACTATTACACAACACATGGACTCTTGCGGGTGTGTCATTCTTTATTTTCTGGCATATAATTTTTATATTTATTTTATGTTTCAGAATTTTACACATGATTACTGTGTTGATACAGATTTCATAATGCTATCACACACCTTAAACTTTTTCTGTGTCTTTCTCATACCCTTTCAAATTCATGACTTCCTCATAATTATTATATAATCTAATACAATGGTCATTATATAGATTGATATATGATAGGTAGATAGAATATGGAAAGATAGGCAATTAATAGATGATAGATAATACATATGTAGATATATAGATATTGGATTTATAGATAATAGGTAGACAATAGTTACATAGATAGTAGATAGATAGATACATAGATAGATATAAGATAGAAGATTGATAAATAGATGATTGATAGATGATAGATAAATACATAAATAGTAGATAGATAGATCATTTTCTGAGCCCATTTATTGTTACTTGTATAGATACTAGTTTAGGCCTGACTACTGGTATTAGAATATTTCTCCATTATCCATCCCAGGAGAAGATTGCTTCCTATCTCTTAATATTCAGCAACTGCTTGTATATCTTGCATATAGCTTTGAGAATGAGGCCCTAATTATTATCTCATAAAATGTAAGTCTTGGTCTTCACAAAAGTTGCATATTATATTCCAGATTTTCTGATAGATATTGTACTGAGGTCAGAGTGAAGAAACAAATACTTATAGGAACAGAATATTTGGTATCTCACGATTTTCCATTTTCTGTGAGCCATGGAATAGGTTCTTGAAATACTTCACAGGCTGTGAATGTGCTACAACCAGAATGTGCCTCACTGTCAGAAATTGCCCGATTTAAATGCTGCCAGACGACAATGATATATTTTTATATAAAACTGTTTGCTGTTTTGTAGTTTCATCAGTTTGAAGGATTTTATCTGCATACTTCATTCTCTTAATCAAACATAAAGACAGAATTTGCTTCTCATCATCATGGGAAAATGCTTCAAAGGATAATACCAAAATATACTTTACTTGGCTGCTGGAAATGTAGCTCTTTTTAATAGATATTTTATATTTAGTATTTTATTATTAAGCTTAGTTCCTATAAATGCACATTTCAATGGCATGAATGCATGGCATAAATGATGGGAGAAGCAATTTGCATTTATATAGCACCTTTCAAAAGCTTGGGATAGCAGAGCAAAGCACAAAATGCTCCTGTAACTTTGCAATTAAGAATTCACTTCTAATTACTGGTACTTAAATGTGCAGTCTCTTTTTAATCACAGTTTTACACCTGTGGTTAAGTGCTCTGACAAAGCCTTAGCCTTATCTCTAAGGCAGGCAAACTGCATGACTGAATTTTGTACAGAAGGCTGCATTTACCAGTGAAAAGTGATCATATGCATGTGACACCTGTAACAATACCAAAGACGTAGCTACATTTGAAAGAATCCTTCTCCTGGATTATGTTCTCAAGTACTCATCCTGATCAACATCATGTATTCACATACACACACACACACACACACACTCACCACACAAACAAATATCCAACTATGAAACATGATTAGAATTCAAGCCCAAATACTCCTCTGATGTAATACCAGGAAGTTAAGTGATAAGATCTGAAAACCAGCTTGTTAATGTATGCTTGCCTATAGTAAATCTTGAGCTATTGGGGCTACAATGACTTGCATGTGTGAGATTGCTAGGTTTCTTGTATAACCAAGGGACCATTAAATAAGAGAGTGTTAAAAAGAACAATACCCTACTACTACTAGGGGAAAGCACAATTCTACTGCAACATATGGTTTTGAAGGGCTTCAGACTCATTAATGGAGCTATGGAAAGAAAGGCAATCCTAGGAAGGTAGTTGTAACTAAAGAGAAGGCCCTCCTGACATCCATGTACATAACTGATGGCGGGAAAGCACGGAGTTCCATTTTCAAAAGCTGATCGGAAGAAGATTTATTAAAGACCTATGTTGCACTGGGGACCAGTGATCTGAGACAGAGAAGGCAACACCCTGGAACATTGAAAGGCTGCCAGCACATAGAATTAGGAGAGTTCAGAAGCAAACAAACCTCGGGAAAAAGTATCTAACCAGTTGTGAACAATCAGAAGTTAGCACCTGAGTGGGAAGTGGTGACTTTCTCATCTCAGCGCTCAACAGGTGGATGAAGGAGGGTCCACAATCCTGAGGCATTGTCAGCTACATGGTGAATTTGAGAAGAGCCTGGGATGCATACTGCCCTGTCTCAAAGCAAAAAGACAACAACAACAAAATCAGTTATCCTTGAATTCTCATTTGAGTATTATTGTGTGAAAAATAAATTTTAAAACTGACAGTGCTTAAAATGCATGTGAGTCTTTTCCAGATATAAGTAGGGAGCTCTGAGGATTCAAAGAGTAGCAGCAGTGACAACCATGTCAACAGTCATGAAGGAGTCATGGGGACAGTGAAAATGGGTCCTGTTGTCAGGATGGCTTGTAGATCAAGGGTAAGGGATAGACAACAATTGAATGTGACCATGGCCTTTGATTAGAACAGTGAATAGAAAATATTTTATTTTCCTATCCCTGGAGAAAAGCTCCAGAGAGATCAAAAATTTCAATCGAGCATGAAATATCAGTGGAATTGTCTCAGTCACAATATTGGAGGAGAGTCAGTGACTGTTAGAGAGTAGGGACATTTAAATACCCATTTAAACACACTCACAATTACCATGGTAATGCATAGTTTTACACAAAAACATTACAGTTACATGTTGTAATTGAAAGTATAGCTCTCAAAATAAAACATTCCCATCTATTTCTAAATGTGTGATTTAGACAAATTAATTAACTTCCCCAAGTCTCAAATTCTTTATTTCTGTACTAGGGAAAATATAATACCTCTAAAGTTAGATGAAATGTCTGACTTTTTGCAGAATTTTACACAATATTTATACCATTCAAACCTTCCCTCTTCCCCTCCAACTCCCTTAATATCCCCTTCATATTCACTTAAATTCCTGACTTCTTTATTTATTGTTACATATTCATATGTATAGCTCATACTGAGTTCATTTAGTGTTGCTCCTTTGCATATTTGTTTAGGGTTGACTACTTGGAAGTAGATAATCTATCAGGGTCTTTTCCCTGAAGGAGACTAATTTTCTTCAGGAATTATTAATCACTTGAAACTCTTCATCTAGGGGCAGAGCCTTGTGAAAGTCCATCCATCAATGTCCACACATCAACCTGGGCTGACTTGCTGGTCTGCTTCTCTGCCACACATAAAAGTTACTATTTCAAAGCAGAAGGATACTTTTTATGAGAGTGGAGAGCCACATATATTTGTAGGTTAAAGATAAGTATTTTTTATTTTTAATTTATTTTTACACCCCATATTCCATTCCCTACCCCCCCCCATCCACCCTCTGACTGCTCCACATCCCATACCTCTTCCCCACCCTACCCTGTCTCCATGTGGATGCCCCCACTCCCCACTCCACCTGTCTTCTAAACTCCCTCGGGCCTCCAGTCTCTTGAGGGTTAGGTGAATCATCTCTGAATGAACACAGACCCAGAAGTCCTCTACTTTATGTGTGCTGGGGGGCTTCATATCAGCTGGTGTATGATGTCTGTTTGGTGGTCCAGTGTTTGAGAGATCTCGGGGGTCCAGATTAATTGAGACTGCTGGTTCTCCTATAGGATCGATCTTCTCCTCAGCTTCTTTCAGCCTTCCCTAATTCAACAACAGGGGTCAGCTGCTTCTGCCCATTGGCTGGGTGTAAATATCTGCATCTGACTCTTTCAGCTGCTTGCTGGTTCTTTCAGAGGGCAATCATGATAAATCCCGTTGTTCTGAGCTCTCCATAGCCTCAGTAATAGTGACAGGCCTTGGGACCTCCCCTTGAGCTGGATCCCACTTTGGGCCTGTTGTTGGACCTTCTTTTCCTCAGGCTCCTCTCCATTTCCATCCCTGTAATTCTTTCAGACAGGAACAATTATGGGTCAGAGATGTGACTGTGGGATGGCAACCCCATCCCTCACTTGATGTCCTGTCTCCCTGCTGGAGGTGGGCTCTATAAATTCCTTCTCCCTACTGTCAGACATTTCATCTAAAGTCCCTCCCTTTGAGTCCTGGGAGTCCTCACCTCCCAGGTCTCTTGTGCATTCTGGGGGTCCCCCCCCAACCTGCTATTCCTGAGATTGCCTGTTTCCATTCTTTCTGCTGGCCCTCAGGGTTTCAGTCCTTTTCCCTCATCCAATACCAGATCAGGTTCCCCTCTCCCTTCCCCCACTCTCTTCCCCACCATTTGAAATGTAAATAAAGAAAAAATTTTAAAAAGCGTGTAAGGCACAAACATTATTCAAAATTAAACCATCATTGGAAAGACAGGCCCCCTGGGCTTGCAAACTTTATATGCCTCAGTACAGGGGAGCACTAGGGCCAAGAAGTGGGAATGGGTGGGTAGGGGACTGGGAGGGGGAGAGTATGGGGGACTTTTTGGATAGCATTGGAAATGTAAATGAAGAAAATACCTAATTAAAAAAATGATGAATAGAAATCTTATTTATTTTTCCCTTCTAGTTTTATCACTTGACTTTCATAAATAGACACTTTTATTCAGTGTTGCCTCTTCATTTGGGGGATTGGAGAAAATTTTATTACTCCTTCTGTCTTGCCTGTGACACTTTAAATACCTTCTTTATTCAGTAAGTTTGATCCTTTTGTGAAAATGATGAAGTAAAATACCTGGCTGAAAAAACTCTCAGCAAAGACACACTTATTTTCTTCCTCAATAGCAAAAACATGTTTAGTTTAGCTAAGAAGTTGGGAGTTTCAGACCCAAATGTTTTCTTGATAATTCCGCATATTGAGGCTAAGGTGACTTCTATTTTATTTTCACTAAATCCATGAACATACTACATGTTTGAATACTTGTCTGGGCTTTGTGGACTGTCGTGTAGCCCTTTGCTATTTCATAAATCATTTTTTTTCTCAAGAGGGTACAAGTACTTTAAATAACAACAACAACAACAACAACAACAACAGCAGCAACAAATATGGTAGCAAATAACACATTTCCAAAGACCAGGAGGCCAGCTTATAATTGGGGAAAGAAATCATCCTCACTACAGAATGATATCACAAGGAAGCACATAGAAATTTCAGGCTTAAACTCTTCTTTAAAACAGATCACATCAACTTTCAAAATGTGTGTTGTGAATTATAAAATAGCCCTTGCATATTTACATCAGTTATTGTAATGTGATATGTTCTGTGTTTGCTTTCTCTTTCTCGTAGTCATGCATGATGAAACACGGGCTGTGGAGATGAGCTGATCTGATTAACGCATGGTTTCAGTTTCTTCATCTATAGATGAAAGCTGTGAGAAATAAGGAAAATTCTGAACATGCCCTTTCCACAGACACAGTGTTCACTACATATGACCTAAGAGCTGTCAATGTCAGGAAGGCAAACAGATGTTATAGTGTCTAATTTCACATTCACATAAAGTCTATGCTTGCTGTAGCGACCTGATGAGTTGCAGTAATAAAATATATGGGGCTCTTGAGGTTAAAAATCACTGGGAGTCCCTAACCTTCAGATATTTTAATAGTGAATGTTTTAATTAAAATTGAATAATTATTTGGACATAAAGCCAGAGACATTAGAATTTACTCTTAAAATTCTTAAAAATGTTCCCTTTTGACACTGTAATACAACTCTGTCATCTACAAGATACCTGCCTGGCAACTTATGCAATCAAGGGCCCACCAAAACATCCTCATAATCTCTGATGCAAGTTTCTGGTTTGGGGCATAGCTCTCCTTGATCTCATGAATTCACAGGTTTCAGGATAGGCAAGCTTGGATTCAGACAATAAAGACATTTAGACAAAATCTCAGGTAAGAGTAAGTAGATTTGTTTCTGATATTCTTAAAATGTTTAATTATAAGGAGTAACATTGAGTCTTCTGCAGGATGGCATTGGATATTCCTAGTTATACTAGCAAGATCACGACATGCCCAGCTACTTTCAGGAGGAGAATGAGCCTGAAAAAAGAATCGAGGCATTTTTATTGGTCTTCCTACCATTGCGACTACAAATAAATTAAAAAAATAAATGTCTTCAAAAGCTTTTTCATGATAAATTTTGAAGTCAACTTCTAAATAATAATAAGATTATTATTATTATTACTATTATTATATTACTACCTTGGTCTTAGGTATTGGTGTGGAATCATACCTGAGTTTTAAATTTTGTTTTCTGCTTATCTGGTTGCTCCTAGTATCCAACTCTGTAAATTTCAGTTTTGCCCTCATGACAGGGTAACTTTACAAAGAAAATTGAAAAGACAGTTACTGATCCTTACATTGGCATTGTTTTCATTGTTCTACACATCAGCTTGGTGACCGTAGACATGGTTCTTGGCCTCTGCCTCATGTTAAGCTTTTTGCCATCCTTCTATTTTAAAGGATGGTGAATGTTTTATTGGGCTTGGTTTCTTCACCTCCCTATTTGCTAAAATGCCTCTCTCTACCACTCATCAGCAAACTGTATTAGTGTCTGTAGTCCAAGAAGAGAAGGGCCCTTGGAAACTTCACATTGCAGGTCTCAGCTCTGACTTAGTTCTCACATTGCCTATTAGCAACGATGGCCCCAGGACCTACCTCACTGTCCAGAGAAACTTTATTTATGGTAAATACATTAAAAATATCTACCAAATAATGGATACAATGGTTCATGGTGTGTCATTCCCAGACTTGGAAAGTGGAGGTAAGGAGATTGTAAATTCAAGGCCAGCTTCAAATTTATGACTCTGTTTTTTTTTTTTTCAAAGTAGAAAACAGAACAATGACAAAGTGTCCATCTCTATGTGTTGTTGAAGTTACAGGAGGAAATGTTTGCTTACAGGAATCCAGTTCAAATGTTTTACTTTCCACAGACATCAGTACTTGAGGTTGGATTGAAGGAAATGCACCAACTGCCCTTATAACTATTTTATGCCACATCTCCCTAGTCATCTCATAAGCATTATCAATACATCTTTCATGCAAGACTTAAACTGTACACCTAAAGATGTGTTTCCAAAGGGGCAGAGAAGAGTGGAGGAAAAAAAAATATAAAACATGTAATAATATTTAGGTAATATAAGATATATATGTACATATATATGCACACATATATATTACATGCAATAATATTTAGGTAATATAAGATATATATATATATTTGTGTGTGTGTGTGTTTGTGTGTGTGTTTGTGTATGTGTGTGTCTGTGCATATATATATATATATATATATATATATATATATATAATTTTTAAAAAAATAAAGCAGCTCCCATGCTTGAGATGGTCGAGACCATCCTTAAGAAAGCATACCTAGGTCAAAGTGACACTGTGTCACATAACTTGTGCCTCATGAGTTCCAATGGCTCACCGAGGAAGGTAGTGGGAAAAGCTCACTTAGAGCTCAGAGCAGAGCAAATGTCTCTGTGGCCAGAAGTGAGAGAATTAAGGACTGCACTATAGAAGCCACTTTGTCCATGAAGGGCCCTGCTCCTTCTTTAAAGCTTTTATGTCTGAGTCTTCTCTTCAGACAAAAGGAGGCTCTTCAACCTTCCTTCAAGAAGTCCAAAGACACACACGAACTAAATCCCATCCCAGTGAGCTATCAACCTCTTAGGTATTTATCTATCAAGTCACACCACTCAACTTTAGTATCCACTTGTTAAATGGTGGACTTTCTTTTGTTTGAAAAACCTGTGATGAAATCACCCTCATGATATTAGTTATTTCAATAATTAAATTGCTGTGTTTATATTTAGAGCAACTGGAATTCTTCTTCATTTATCTTCCCAAATGTTGGGAGATCTATAAAAACCTAAATCTTTCTTGATCCAACATGTTAAATAACAAAGCATGTTTCATCTGTTAGTTCTTATGGGCCGGAATGGTAAGTATCAAATACAACACAGGACACATATAGGATGAAATTGTACCCAGATAGCTTCAATATGGGAATCAGTACTATGAACAGAGTTTAGTGACTGAAGAATAGAGGCTCAGAGAGCTCTGAAAGAAAAGTTCACTTAAGTGGTAAGCTAGACCATGACAAGCAGAATTAGAGATAAATCTCTACTCTAGGAGGTTGGTGGAGTTTGTCTTCTCAACTAACACTTTAGAGGACACAGCAGACTAAGGTGAATTAATTCTCTAAAGAAAGGAGTATGTCAATGAGGAAGGCTGTGACTTATACACTTTGTTAGTTTTTCTTCAGTTAATAACAGAGTTAATGGTGCTTGATTTAGCAGATTGAACAGGAAGAGACTATGGCATAAAACCTAAAATGTAATAGCCACCTAGATGGTTCTCTCCAGTTTGCTCCAGTGAAAGTTGCTTTATTGGCAATGGTTATGGGTGGATTTAAGTCAGTGTTTGTGCTAGATCTCAGTGCTGATCTTGGCAGCATGGGCCTTCTACAAAGTGTGTTTGTAATTAAGAATATGATAGCTTTCCTTTTTGTTTATATAAATGTATAAATGTAGAGATGGGGCCTGAGGAATAGTTGCAGAGAGAAATGACAAAAACAAAGAGAATATATAATAAATCAGTCATCCACTACTTACCAATGAATACTTAACATTTTTGTGTCTTCACGTCAAATTTAATTTGAACTAACATTATGTATCTCTCAGTATACTAGATATTTTATACCTATAGATTATAGTTTTAAAAGGTGTATCAACGAATGAGAGGATATGCAAGTGATTTTAATTCAAATAAGTAAGTTAATTTACCCTTATTGCGAGACAGTGTTTGAACTCCAACATGTAATTCTCCTATGTCTGTCTCCACATGCTGGGCCTAGGGGTCACACCTACCAACAGGACTTATAATATTAAAGCCACACAGGTTGTGTTGATGTCCTCTCCTTCCAGCAGTGCTTAAGAGAAAATCATCCTCCCCAAGATCCTAACAATGGACTATGATTTTATAAATATACCTTTTAGGTTTTAGATATGATTCACGGAAGAAGCATAGCTGCAGGTGTGACTTATTAGCAGTTGTTTCCATTTTCTGTTCATAATTACTTTTAGGTAAGCCCTCATTCTTTCCCCTTTTGAGTCATGGAAGATTTTGTATAGTCACCACATTTCCATTTTGTCTATATTATTATAAACATTTTTCTGGCAGACAATGTTTAAAAGCCATTTTTTTTTTAATTTATATTGAGACTTACTCTGTAAGTAAGCTATTCTAGAACTCAGTACATGAGCAGGAATGGCTCCAAACTCACTGAAGTTTTTCTGTCTCAGCCTCCTACATGCAGAGATTATATGGATGGTCTTCCATATCTAGCCTCACAAATACATTAATAAAACTTATTAAGTATCTATTAAGAATTCACAGTTATGGTTTTTTTGTTGGGTTTTTTTGTTGTTGTTTTTTTGCAATTATATCAAGTAACAACTTTATAGGCAAGTGGATATTTGTCTGCTTTAACTATTTGATGTCTTCACATATGAAAAGTGTGTAGTTTATAAGTTTATATGATGACTCAGAACAAGTCCCTAGTCTCAAAATGCAAATGTAGCCCCTTGAAAAGTTGTAAAGTGATAGATTTATCCAAAGCAGAGGTAGTGGTTTTCCTTATGTAGATCTTCTTCACGCTTTTCTTCTTAGGATATTCTAAAAACATTCATCTTTCTTTTTTGTCATCATGCAGTTTCTTTCATTTCCATTTCTCCATTAATTCCTAATAATAATAAGTGTTAATTGCCCTTTAATGGGCCATTTAAATTTAAATTCTTTTTTTGCCTCATATTTGAATTTTTGTCTGATGCTTATTTTTCAGATTGTGTAATACACATTTATAGAAAAGGAAAATAACCAAAAATACTCATTCTTCTATCCTAGGAAAAATAAAAGTGGTTATACTGCCCAATGTTGAAGCAGATAAAGTGACAAGGACTTTAAAGTGTCACAGGCACATCTGGAACACATACATCAACCTGATGGAGCATCGTCTCATTGTTTTCTAAATGTCTGAGTTTAAGCAGGGGGTATTATTTCAGACAGAAAATAAAAGATTAATGTGGACATCAGTGGTGATAAATTGTATGCACTTATGAAAAAGTCAGTCTGCTGAAAAGTATAGGACTTCTCAGTCTAATGAAGGAACATTTTAGAAGACCCAAGGCCCTCATTGAAAAACATAAGATTTTCAACATTAATTTATGGTCTTTATTTTGTTGTTATTTTGGTCTTGAGGTAAATTATAAACGTAAAAATTTAAAAATGACAAAATAGCCTTCTACTCCAAAACTGCTCCCTAGAAGCAGATTGGGTGCTCCAACTCCTCTAGCCATGACCCCTACCTATCCAGAGACAGCTTGACTTTCAGGAGATCTGTCATAACCAGGCTCACAGGCAAGGCCCACTCCTATCTCCAGCCCCAATACCCAGACTAACTGAGAGTGCCACAGGGAACAGTGGACATGGGCATTCACCTACAAGTCCCAGACATTCTAACACACCTAAAAAGCAGAATTCTGACTTAAAACCCCTTCTCAAGAAGATGATAGAGGACTTTAAGGAAAACATAAATAACTGCCTTATAGATGTACAGGCAGACACAGGTAAACAGGTAGATGCCCTTAAAGAGGAAATACATAAAATCCCTTAAAGAAATACAGAGAAACACAATCAAACAGGTGAAGAAATTGAACAAAACTGTCCAGGATCTAAAAATGGAAATAGAAACAATAAAGAAATTACAGAGGTAGGAACCCCAGAGATGCAATACTTAGGAAAGAGAAGGAGTCATAGATGCAAGCATATCCAACAGAATACAGCAGAGAAAATCTCAGGCATAGAAGATACCATAGAAAACATTGACACAACATTCAAAGAAAATAAAAAGGACAAAAAGCTCATAATACAAAATATCCAGGAAATTCAGGACACAATGTAAAGACCAAATCTAAGAATAATAGGAATAGAAGAGAGTTAAAAAGTCCTGCTCAAAGAACCTGTAAACATCCTCAACAAAATCATTGATGAAAACCTACCCAACCTAAAGAAAGAGATGGCCATAAATGTACAAGAAGCCTATAGAACACCAAATAGATTGGACCAGAAAGAAAATCCTCTCTTTACATAATAATCAAAACACTAAGTGCACAGAACACGGAAAGAATATTAAAAACTATAAGGGAAAAAGGCCAACATATAAAGGCAGACCTATTAGAATTATACTAGATTTCTCAACAGAGACACTAAAAGCCAGAAGAGCCTAGATAGAGGTCATGCAGACTCTAAGAGAACACAAATGCCAGCTCAGGCTACTATAGCCAGTAAAACTCTTAAATACCATAAATGGAGAAAACAAAATATGCCAGGACAAAACCAAATTTAAACAATATTTATCTACCACTCCAGCCCTACAGAGGATTCTAGAAGGAAAACTCCAACACAAGGAGGGTACCTACACCAAAGAAAAAACAAGATATTAATCATCTCACAAAAAAGCCAAGAGGAGAGAGTCACGTGTACATAATGCTACCTACAACACACATAACAGGAAGTAACAATGATCTGTCTTTAATATCTCTCAATATGAGGCTCTGCAGGTTCTTATTGATGCAGGTGTGGATACTTGCAGCCAAACATTGGACTGAGCACGGAGGAACCCCAATGGAGGTGTTGGAAGAAAGACTGAAGGAACTGAAGCGGTTTTCCAATCCCATGGGAGGAAAACAATATCAACCATCCAGACCCCTGACAGCTCCCAGGGATTAATCCACCAACCAAAAATATGAATAGAGGGACCCATGACTCCAGCTGTATATGTGGCAGAAGATTGACTTGTTTGGCATCAATGGAGGGGAAGCCCTGTGTACTGTGAAGGCTTGATGCTCCAGCATAGGGGAATGATAAGGCAGTGGGGCAGGAGTGGGTGGGTAGGTGGGAAGCACCTGCATGGAGGCAGGATGAACAGGGGTGGGGTGGGAGGTTTTAAGGGGGGTAAAGAGGGAGGAGGATAATATTTGAAATGTAAATAAACTAAATAACCAATTAAAAAACTAAAATATATTGCTGAAAATATCTCTCAATATTAACAGAGTCAATTCCCCTATAAAAGACATAAGCTAACAGATTGGATACACAAACAGGATCCAGAATTTTGCTGCAGATAAGAAACACATTTCATAAACAAAGACAACCACTGCCCTATCAGAGCAAAAGGTTGGAAAAAGGTCTTCTAAGCAAGCGATCCCTAGAAACAAAAGCTGGAGTTCCCATTCTAATACACAAGAAATTAGACTTTCAACCAAAAGTTATCAAGTGAGATGGGAAAGAACACTGCATATTCGACAAAGGAAAAATCTACCAAAAGAAAAGTATCAATTCTGAACATTTATGCCCCAAATGCAAAGGTACCCACATTCATAAAAGAAACTTTAGTAAAGCTCAAAACACACATTGAACCCCACATAATAATAGTGGGAGACTTCAACACCCCACTCTCACTAGTGGACATTTCATTGAAACAGAAACTAAACACAGACACAGTGAAACTAAAGGAGGTTATGAACCAAATGGATTTAACAGACATCTATGGAACATTTCATTCCAAAACAAAAGAATACACGTTCTTCTCAGCTCTGCATGGTTCTTTTTCCATAACTGACCAAATAACTGGTGGCAAAACATGTCGTAACTGATATGAGAAGATTGAAATAATCCCATGCATCCTATCATATCACCATGGCCTAAGGCTGCTCTTTGATAACAACAAAACCAAGAGAAAGCCCACATCCATGTGGAAACTGAACAACTCTCTACTCAGTCATATCTTGGTCAGGGAAAAAAGAAAGAAAGAATTTAAAGATTTCTGCGAATTCAATGAAAATGATGACATTGTATACCAAAATTTATAGAACATAACAAAAGCAGTGATAGGAGCAAAATTCATAGCACTAAGTGCCCTGGTAAAGAAATTGGAGATATCCTACACTAGTAACTAAACAGCACACCTGATAAAAGCTCTAGAATAAAAAGAATCAAATACAGCCAAGAAGAATAGAAGGTAGGAAATAGTCAGGCTCCAGGCTGAAATCAACCAAAGAGAAACAAAGAGAACTAAACAAAGAATAATAAAAACAAAACAAAACAAAACAAAACAAAACAAAACAAAACAAAACAAAACAAAACAAAACAAAACCTGATTCTTAGAGAAAAGATAGATAAGGGGCCAGGTGTGGTGACGCATGCCTTTAATCCCACCACTTGGGAGGCAGAGGCAGGTGAATTTCTGACTTCGAGGTCAGCCTGGTCTACAGAGTGAGTTCCAGGACAGCCAGGGCTACACAGAGATACCCTGTCTCGAAAAACCAAAAAAAAAAAAAAAAAAAAAAAAAAAGAAAGAAAAAAGAAAAGAAAAAAGACAGATAAGACCCTAGCCAAACTACAAAACGTATACTCAACAAAATTGGAAAATCTATATGAAATGAATGATTTTCTAGACAGATACCATGTACCAAAGTTAAATCAAGAGCAGGTAAACTATCTAAATAGATCAATATTCCCAAAGGAAATAGAAGTCAATAACCTCCCCGCAACCAAAAATAATGCCCAGGGGAAGGAAGATGGCTTTCATGCGGAAATGTAACAGTCCTTCAAAGAAGAGATAATACCAACACTACTCAAACTATTCCACAAATAGAAACAGAAGGGACACTAACTAATTCATTCTACAAAGTCACAGTTAAGCTGTTACCTAAATCACAAAAAGACCTAACACAGAAAGAGAACTTCAGACCAGTTTTGCTTATGAATATCAAGGAAAAAATACTCAATAAAAATTCTCTCAAACCAAGTCCAAGAACACATGAGAATAATCATTCACTATGATCAAGATCAAGTAGGCTTCATCCCATGGATGCCAATTTGTTTCAATATATGAAAATCCATTAATGTAATATAAACAAACTCAAAGAAAAAAATTACATGATCATCTTATTGGATGCTGAAAAAGAGCCCCGAACACAACAGCATAGGGGAAAATTTCTAGAACAATTGACAAATGGGAGGAAGACTCTGAATAGAACAAAATGGCAATCTATAGACTGGGGAAAAGATTTTGCCATTCCTGTGTCCAATAGAGGGTTAATATAACAAATATACATAGAACTCAAGAAGTTAGGCTCCAGAAATCCAATAAGCAAATTTAAAAATGGAGTACAGACCTAAACAACAAATTCTCAACTAAGGAATCTCACATGGCCAAGAAGCACCTAAAAAATGTTCATCATCCTTAGTCATAAGGAAAATGCAAATCAAAATGACCCTGAGATTCTACCTTACACTAATCAAAATGGCTATGTTTAAAAACTCAGGCAACTGCAGATGCTGACAAGGATGTGAAGAAAGAGGGACATTCCTCTATTGCTGGTGGGTACAATCACTCTGGAAATCAATCTGGCTCACAAAATTGGAAGTAGTTTTACCTGAAGACCCAGTTATACCACTACTGGAAATATACTCAAAAGATGCACCAACATATTATAAGGACACATGCTCCACTATATTTATAGCAGCCTTATGTATGTATGTATGTATGTATGTATGTATGTATGTATGTATCTATGTATGTATGTATCTATGTATGTATGTATCTATGTATGTATGTGTGTGTATATATTGTTTTGAGTTTGTTTTTTGTTTTTTGTTTGTTTGTTTGTTTGTTTGTTTGTTTTTGAGACAGGGTTTCTCTGTGTAGCCCTGGCTGTCCTGGAACTCACTCTGTAGACCAGGCTGGCCTCAAATTGAGAAATCCTCCTGCCTCTGCCTCCCAAGTGCTGAGACTTGGGCATGTGTCAGCATTGCCCTACAGCAGTCTGATTTATAATAGCCAGAAGCTGTAAACAACCCAGAAGTCCCTCAATAGAAGAATGGATACAGAAAATGTGGTACATTTACACAACGGTGTACTCAATATGTTGACTTCACAAATTTTACAGGCAAATGGGTGGAACTAGAAAATATCATCCTGAGTGAGGTGACCCAGACTCAAAAGGACATATATTTTATGTACTCACTGATAATATCAACTGATAAGTTGATATTAGTCCAAAAGCTTGGAATACCCAGGATAAAACTCACAGACCCTATGAAGTTTAACAAAAAGGAAGGCCAAAGTGTGGATGCCTCAATGCCACTTAGAAGAGAGAACAAAATAATCATAGCAGGAGAGATTTGGTGGAAGAAAAGGGGACAGGATCAGGTATGGAAAGAGACAGGAGAGAGTCTATTGGGCCAGGAAAATGAATAGAAATATGTAACAGTGGGGGAAGGGGAACAGAGCGAACCACTATTATCCCAGATGTCAGAGATGAGGGAGGCTCTTAGGACTTAATGGGTATGACATTATCTGAAATACCCAACAATGGGGAGATAGAACTTGAAGAGACCACCTCCAGTAGATAGATATGGCCCTCAGTTGAGTTATGGGGCCACCCATCCATATCAGAATCTTTAACCTGGAATTGTTCCTGTCTAAAGAAAATGCAGGGACAAAAATTGGAACAGACTGAAGGACAGGTCACTCAGAGACCATCTTACCTTGGGATCCATTCCATTTGCAAACACCAAACTCCTGACACTATTGCTGATGCCAAGAAGTGCTTGCAGAGAGGAGCCTTTGGTCTTCTTTCTTCTTGAGCTTCATGTAGTCTGTGAATTGTATCTTGGGTATTCTGAGCTTTTGGGCTAATACTCACTTATCAGTGAGTGCATACCATGTATGTTCTTTTGTGATTGGGTTACCTCACTCAGGATGATATTTTCTAGTTCCATCCATTTGTCTAAGAATTTCATGAATTCATTGTTTTTAATAGTACTCCATTGTGTAAATGTACCACGTTTTCTGTATCCATTCCACGGACCACATGAAGCTCAAGAAGAAGGAAGACCAAAGTGCAGATACTTTGGTCTCTCTTAGAAGGTGAATCAAAGTACCCCTGGGTAGAGATACAGAGACCAACTGTGGAACAAAAACTGAAGGAAAGGCCATCCAGAGACTGTCCCACCTGGGGATCCATCCCATATATAGTTACCAAACCCAGTCACTATTGTGCCAACAAGTCCTTGATGCCAACAAGTTCTTGCTGACAGGAGCCTGATATAGCTCTCTCCTGAGAAGCTCTGCCAGTACCTGATAAATACAGAAGTAGATGCTCAGAGCCATCCATTGGACTGAGCACAGGGTCCCCAATGGAGGAGCTAGAGAAAAGACCCAAGGAGCTGAAGGGGTTTGCAGCCCCATAGAAGGTTAAACAATGTGAACCAACCAGTACCCCCAGAGCTTCCAGGGATTAAACCACCAACCAAAGAGTACACATGGAGGGACCCATAGCTCCAGCCACATATGTAGCAGAAGATAGCTTTGTGGGACATCTACAAGGATGAGGAGAGGTCCTTGGTACTGTGAAGGCTTGATACTCCAGTGTACGGAAATAATGAGCTGTGATATGGAATTGTAAGATGAATAAAGCTTTTTCATAAATAAAGAAGAAAGAGAAGCAGGAGTGGGTGGGTTAGTGGGCAGGAGGAGGTGGGGATGGGATAGGGAAAATTTCTGAGGAGGAAAGGGGATAACATTTGAAATGTAAATAAGGAAAATATCTAATAATAAAAAAGAACACCACATTAAAGAAAATAAAGAAATTTTTAGACTGTCATGTTTCAGCACCGCTTTACCCTCATCAGAGATTTGGCTTTTGCTGTTTTTTTTTTGGGGGGGTGTTCAATGATTGGAAATTATAACATTTTATTCATTGCTTCAGAAATGAAGGTAACCGGTCTTATAAAGCAGAAATAGCATCTTTGTATTTTAATAGGCAATAGTGATGTTAGCATCACAATTAGTGGCTCTAGTGTTACATAATGTAGACTTAAAAATGATAAAATAATAAATGAAAGAATAAAAAGAAGGTAGAAACAGAAGAAGAGATACATAAATTTTCGTGAAACTTTACATCATGCTATCTATAGTGGAACAATAAAAGCCTAACTCTAGAAATGCTATAAAAGTTTAATATATCCAGTGGTTAATCATAAAACCCTGTTGAAAAGGTTGAGACTATAGTTTAGATGTTTCTGTTGTGGTTGGGGTCATTAGTCCCGTGATAAAACACCATGACAAAAGTAACCTGGGAAGAAAAAGCTTTATTCATCTTACATTTCCATATCAAATCTCATTATTAAGGAAGTCAGAAGAGGAACTCAAATGGGGTAGGACTCCGGAGGCACGAGTTGATACAGAGGCTGTGGAAGGGTGCTGCTTACTAGCTTGCTCCTCATTGTTTGTTCAGTCTACTCTCTTACAGAACTCAAGACCACCAGCGGAGGCATGGCATCACCCACAATTCACTGGGTGCTGTCCCAGCAATTATTACTGTGAAAATGTCCTATAGGTCTCCCTACAGTCCAATCTTATGAAGGTATTTTACTAAGGTTCCTTCTTCTCTGATGACATTAGCTTGTGTCAAGTTGACATAAAACTATTCAACACAATTTCCTGTGATCAAAATCTAATTGTTTTTGTTAAGAACAGGTAATGTGAAAATGCCATTCTTGAAAACAGAGTAAAAGTTGGAAAAAAATCTAAATTTTACAAAAAGACTTATTAATAAAAATTAAAGGATGGCATTATCTACATATACCCATATAAGGAACATATAGCATACATTACTCATATATTAATTGAAATTTAAATCACATCCTCTTCTCTCCATGGGCTCTCACTGGAAAGTGACATTTTATATTGCTTAAATTTAACCCACATTCACTCTTTATGAGGCAACTTTTGAGTATCATGAAGACAGATGACAAAGCTATATTACAGGCTGAATTTTTGGAAAATATATTACTCACGAGGCCATGTCCTAGACATAGAATTATTATACCACTCTCTGCAAGAGACACTAAGTATTCCTTCTATAATTCTAAAGGATATTTAGATTTATCGTATCTCGAGGGTTCATTTTCAATACAACACTAGTTTTATTTTTCTTTGCATTATATATTGACTTTTATTCTAGCTTGGAGTAGAATTATCTTGAATTTTTATAAATTTTTCCATATCATTATAACACATATAAATAACACGTACAACTGACTAAGCAGATTTTTCTATATTTGTGACTCACTTATAACTAGACGTATTCAGCAATAGTAAAGTCTCATCCTCCGTATATGGAAATATTTGCAGTTTGAAAGGATATTATATGAGCATCATTAAAGTGTTGAAAACAAGGATTTTTCAATTCCTTCTCTCTCTCTTTCTCTTTCATTCTTTCTTTCTCTTTCTCTCTCTCTTTTTCTTTCTTTTCTTTCATTTTGAAATACTTTTATGTTTAATGTTTCCAATGTAACGCACAGAATTGCTTCACATTGCCAACTCAGCTTCTCTTAAAGCCAATGTCATGTGCACTCATAGCACAGTCATGAAATCCAGGAAACTAATAATGATGTGGTAAAACTGACTGATGTGTAAACTCTGTACAGAATTTATCAATGTTCTGCTAATACACTTCTTTCATCTTTTAAAATGTAATAGCCCTCCAAAGACCATTAGTTAGCTATAATAACTATATGTTCTTAGTCTTCTTCTGCCTGGCTGTCTTCCTAGTTTTTCATGACCTTGACCATTTTAAAGAGAATTACTCAGTTATTTTATTTGTGCTTGTTTTTTCTGCAGTGAGACTGAGGTTATGTATGTTGGTGAAAATAGCCCAGAAATGGTATGCCCTTTTCTGTTCAACCTGTCAGCCAATCCATGGTATTGAAATGTCTTCTCTCTCGTTGCAGTAACATTTGTCACTTGGTAAAGGTCTTGTCTGGCATACATCTCTCCCTACATTCTAATTACATCATAAATACTATCATTACTGAATTTTGTTACTCAAATCTTTTCGGCTTTGACATTTAAGAGTTCCTTTTGATATTCACTAACTTTATCATTTTTCAACACTTATTTTCGACACTCAAAGTTATTTCAGAGTTGTGTGTGAATGCATGTTCATTTGTACAGGTGTGTTTTTGGAGGTGTGTTTGTGTGTGTACATGTGAATTCTGTCTTTATCCAGAAACAAGACATTATTTCAACCAAGTCCCTTTTTCATTATTGGACAATGGAATTTGGAAGCCATCAGCTTAAACACAAGAAGGGAGTCTTCTTAACATACAAGATTTTCATGCCTCTTAGGCACCCACTTATAGGAAAGCAGTAGCTGCACAGACTCACCATGCACCATGCACACATCTACATTTAATTCCTAATCTGTATATGTATAAATGTGTACACTACCATGTGACACTCTATCTATCCACTTCATGCGTTGATCCCTCCCATTTCAGTCCACTAGAGTTATATTAAGCCTTCCATATTTTCTAAATTATAGTATTTTTCCTCTAACTGTGAGAAACTTGGTTCACATTATTTATAATAAATTGCTAATTAATTTAACCCTACTTCACAGAAAAGTATTTTCCATGTTAAAAACCTATATTCTTGCGCAGGAAAAATTGAGTAGTATGATATTAAAAACAATCAGTTTTCTTCAGACTAACAGAGTCAAATACCTCTTACTAAAGATATATGTCTAATTATGTATCTATGTATCTATGTATCTATCTATGTATCTATGCATGTATGTATGTATGTATGTATGTATGTATGTATCTATCTATCTATCTATCTATCTATCTATCTATCTATCAATCTATCTATCATTCACCTACAGGAAGATAGGTACATACATACATACATACATACATACATACATACATACATACGGCTTAGTTCTTTTCTTTCTGACTCTCAGGATGAGTGTGTGTGCTTGAGCTTAATCTAAGTTAACCTAAGTTTAAGTTTGGTGGTGCGTGTTTCCTCTACACCTGCTGGTCTGTCAGCTCTCATTGTAGGATGGCAGATCTTCCTCCTTATTACACACACACACACACACACACACACACACACACACACACACACCACACCACACCAAATCCCAACCCACAACCCAGTGATCATTTACATCACTGCATACCTACTCCCAGACTCCTGAGTTAGCCAACCAACCAAAGGCATCTCCTATGGAAGCAAGACTGACCCTGCTGATGAGTTAGTCATCTTTTCTCCAAATTTTTGAGATCATCAGGTTCAACTTTCTTTTTCTACTCTATTCTTTTGGGTAGATTTTAAAATTGGCTAGTGAGGAAAGGAATAGTGATTCTTTTCCTCATGAGAACTTACATTTCCCCCTTTTCCTTCTCATCCTTCATTAATAAAATGTTAAAAGGTGCTGCTCTCTACCTTCATGGCTTCCTTTTCTTCTCAGAAGCTTTGAAGATGTCCCTTTGCTCATGGCTGTGGTTTTCTTTTTGCCCCTGTAGTTCCTGCGCTTAGCTTTTCAGGATCATTTTCACATTGCAGTAGATTATGCTTCCAAACCCCAATTTTACACCAATACCATGTTTCTTCTCCAGTTTTCTGTTATTCATGATGTTTTAATTCATATGCCTAAGAAGCTAGGGTCATAGCAGGGGAACGACACAAGGTAAAGGATTTTGGAATTGAGTTTGGTTAGTGTGCGTGTGTGTGTGTGTGTGTGTGTGTGTTCACACATGAGCATACACGCCCACACCATTTTATTAAAAATTATGATGAATTGTCATATCCTCTGTTCAGCATGTCTGTCATTAAGTTATTACTCTGAAGGGATGGTTTTGTGTGGCTTCCTTACTTTCCCATAGTTTTATTTTACAATCCTTAGAAGACATTAAACTTGTTGGCTAGAAGCTTCTTCAATCCTGTGTCATGTTGGATATACTTTCAAAAGCATTATGATTCGCTATAATGAATGTTCCCCATATCAACAGTTACAACATACATCTGCATCTAAACTATTTAAATTGAGTAGAATCCAGCTAATAAAGCTTTTCCTGAAAAGGGGACAAATTGCTTAGTATGAACTATCTAATAAAAAGCATGTATAGGTCTCATAAACAGTTGATCTAATGATCTCTCTCTAAAACATAAGCATAGGAAAATAAGAGTTTTACTAAAGTTAGAATAAAAACCAAAGTTCATTTCCGGTCCTTAAGTTTTCCTTTTTGAGTACAAGCTCTTGGTTGAGTACTAGTTTGCTTGTTCAGACAGAAGAGACAGGGCCAGGGGAAGAAAAGAAAGACGGGGGAGGAGACAAGAGGACAGGAGTGGAGGGGAGGAGAGAGGAGGAGTAGAGGGGAGAGGAGAGAAGAGGAGACAAGAGAGAAGACAGGATAGGAGAGAGGAGAGGAAAAATATTATCCTTGCTGTACATCATCTAGAGAACTGACAAAAAATTGCCATCCTCTACCTTTGTGACTTCCATGAGTCATGAATATTTCCTCTGTGAAAGACAGAAATGAATACTAGAGGTAAGCTTTCCCTGATATAAAGCAGGAAGTAGGTAGTTAGTGAGATTACACAATGTTCCACTACAGTCATTGGTAATTCTCTAGCATTCCAGAATATTGAGGTTCCTCAAATTCAGCTTTGTGTTTACACTGATGCTAGGGGAAAGATGAATTTCATTTGATGCAGGTTTGCAAATAGAAGAGGCTTGTATAGCCTCACTTACTTTTGACTTATTCAAGAAAAGAATTTCTCAACGTGTGGGTTGCGACCCCTTTGGGGGCCAAATGACCCTTTTACAGGGATTTCTTAAGACCATTAGAAAACACAGATATTTGCATTATGCTTCACAGCAAGAGCAAATTACATCTATGAAGTAGCAATAAAAATAATTTTATAGTTGAGTATCACCACAACATTATAAGCTGTATTAAAGTGTCACCGCCATTAGGAAAGTTGAGAATTACTGCACTGGAAGTTTGTATTGACTTGACTTCAAGTTGTCATGCAAGCAAATGTACTAGTTAAGAAAACTGCAGATTTTAGCATGTGACTTTCACCCTTAAGCCATAATTCTTAGTAGAAACATAATTGATGTTACACGTCATGATGAAACCATACTCAAAAGTGATGTATGGGTTTTGCACATTTGTGTATCTGGCATTTTGCAAAATGTGAGGCATATCACAAATATAGAACATATTATACAGGAATCTTGAATGAAATAATCATGTAGCTGAGAATGAACAAAGATAAAGGGACTTGCTGAAACCAAATACTGATAGTTACACATCAACAGTTTAAAATCCATTCTAGCATACTCATAAATGCCTAGAAGGAAAGTAAATATGAGCATTGGAGACCTTCTTGCACTACCAGGTAACTAAGAAAGAGACGAAGCATGTATTGTATATATTGTCTATTTTATCACAATTATGTCTGATTTCTACACTGATTAAACTAGTAATATCGAGATATATGTACAGTACTTTAGTTAATGTTTCTGTTGGCCTTTCTGCTCCGATGGGAAGGTGCCCTGGGACTTGCAAGCCCAGGAACCACACAGCTCTGAGATGAGACAATGTCCCATTGGAAAGGCATCCTGAGAAAGGCAAACTCAGGAGTTACACATATCTGGGAAGAAGCCTCCTCAGCAAAGGCATTATAGCTCCCAGCGGAGGGTATCGCCAGAAGAGCTGAGGAGCTGAGGAACCTCAACCTTGCTTCTTCCCTGTGTTTCTTCCCTTTTTCTCTTCTTTGCTCTTTCTGATGAGAGCCACACCAGACAGCAAATCTCACACAAGAGAATGTTTGCAGTATCCAGAGTGTGGAGAGGTGAGTCTAGGAGGGCTGCTTATGCTCTTAGGAGGGAGGAAACACTAAGAAATTGGACAAAGCACAGCTCTTATATAGGGGTGTGTGTGTGTGTGTGTGTAGCTTTGTAGGGTGAACATTTCCAGGTTGAAGTTTTATGGAATTTAAAGTCCTGAGCCTGAGGGAGCTCAGGGATTTATAGTTTTCTGTGGGATGTTCAGGAATTAATGGGTTTTCCTATTCAGGGATTGGTGGCTTTTTTGCTTTCAGATTTTTCACATAAAATTAGCATAATCTGGAAAAGGTCCTGATGAAGGGCTGGAGATAACCTTTTTGACAGTGACAGAGGCTTAAAACACCACTATGGCAGTTAGGGAGGTATAGGGGAGAGGCCTGGTCACAGGCATTCCTTAGGCAGGGACCAAGCCACTTTCCTGCCTTGAAGGTTTACAAAGATTGCAAAGTATACAAAGTTTACAAAGTAGCCAAGTTTACATAAGGAATCCACAGCAGGCAAAGCCTTTTCTGCCACTTGAGTGGCTTGAATAGCGAACAGTCTCCCAAATAAGTACTACACTTTAATATACTGAAAAAAAAGTATTAGGACCAAGTTGCTTGAAGACACCAACCAGTAGCCTGAACAGCAGACACAAAGGGGAAAGATGTGCTTAGTGACTCAGAGGCATTTGTGGTCTGAGCACGGGCAGCAATTAGAATCCGTGACTGACAGGCTGGGATATCCAAATGATCAATGTACCTGTAGCTTGATATTTCAAAGCTCATAAAAGTGGCATAACAAACAACTTGTCATCTTAAGATACTTTACGAGGCAGTGAATTCTGGAGGAATTGCATGAAGTTACAGCATAGGCTTAAGATGTGGCCTTTTGTTTCCTCACACCAAGCTTTGAGGGTTAGTTAGAGCAACATTGCTGGAGAGGAATAATACCACACTGTCCAGTTTATCCAGCCTATGAGAGAAAACCCAGTCCTGAGAAAATGCTCAGTTCTTCAGTCCTTTATCTAATTTATCTTGGTATGGTTTAAACAGTTTGATTCTTTCCTTGTATTCTATTTTTCTCTTCTTTTTTGTAAGCACACCTCTTTTTGCAGGTGTCAGTTATGTCAATTGTAAAAAAATTAGTTTACTAATGCATGTGTCATTAGTGACTAATTCTTGGGTTCTATTATTGCCTGTACTATGCAAACATTACCACTACCATCCCCCCATTTTCTATTTCTTCTTAGAACCATTTATTGTCTAGATATTATGCTAGCTGCTTAAAACTTGGGTTAACCTCGCCAAAATGATACACAACAGAACAATTGGGATTTCAGATTGTTTTTAATTTCTTGGCACATTTTCACACACATAATGAGACATTTTCAGGGTAAAACTCTAGAGCATATGTCCTAGTGTTTTCCATATTTCTTTTATACACATAGATAAAGGTAATCTTTTGAAGTGTAATTTTATATAATCATCTTGATCTCTTTACAGGACATAGAGTTCAGTAGTGTAGAAGTTTGGGTCATAGTATCATGTAGTCAAAAAATCTTGAATTTCAGGATATTCTGTAGTTCATACTTGGGGATTAAGAATACTCAACCAGTGTTTATGAGGAAAAGCATGTTTGTTTATTATTCACCAATGTTTTGAAAAAATACTTTGATTTTCAGGCTTTCTTAGGATGAATCACATTTTTCCTGCAATGGCTTCCTTTATTATATGTATTCTTGTTAAATTAAATCTATTCCAAGTCTTTAAACATTATATGTAGCTATACACTATAATTTCCTTTTGTTTCCTTTTTCTTTTTTAAATTATTTCCTTTTCATTTTGAAATTATAATTACTTTTTTCTACTTCCCTTTCCACATTGCAAAACCCTCCTCTTGCCCTTTTCAAATTCATGATTTTTTTTATTAATTCCTATCACACACACACACACACACACACACATATGTGTGTACAATGTGCTCAGAATGTATAATACCACTTGCATATATGATTTCAGGGCTAACCATTTGGTATTGCATAAGCAATTGGGGTGCTTGTTACTGAGGAAGAGTATTTAGCATGTCTTTGTGCGTGATCTATAGTTCTTTGTGTAGAATTGAGGCCTCCAATACAGTCCTCTTTCCATACTAGCATAACATCTGTTGTTGTCCTTGTTTAGCTAATAGTTAGGTAGTCATGTTGGTGATTCTTTATGGTCCTAGCTTCTGCCATTTTGAGAAGACACAATCTCACAGTGGCTACCTTGAACCTATGGTTCATAACTCTCTTTCCTCCCTTTATTCCTGGGCCTTAAAAGCAAGAGCTATATTGCAGATGTACCTATTGATATGTGGCTATACAACTGTGCACTTTGATAATTTATGATGGTCTGTAATGATACTTGTTTGTTGCAGATATCGGTGTATAAAAAAAAGATTAAGTAGGACCCCATTTACCCAAGAATCAGGGTCAAAAAATTTGAAACAATTAACCGTTCAAGGAAGAACTTCAAAGAATGGGAGATAACTTTTGTGAGCTTACATCTATCAGAGGATCAATATCCAGAATAATAAGACTCAACAGTCAAACAAACAAACCAACCAACCAACCATTCAAACAAACAAACAATAACAAGCAACCTATTCAAAAAATGGGCTAGGGTCCTGAAGAGATAGATGTGTTCTCTGCAGACAGTATTTCAGTGAAACAGCTCTCCTTTTTGGGAGGGAACAAGGATCATATAAACCTTGGGGAGTGGGTAGGAATTTTTAGGGTGAGTATACATTATTGACTGTGGCTGAGGTGCTGAGAATGCTTCATTTAATATGAAGAGGAATTCCAGGTGTTTACTAGACTAACTAAAGGGTCATAGAGGGCAGAGGTGAGGGTCATAAGGCTTACTGCACTGGAACATGCAAGCCCAGAGCAAAGAAGAAAAAGTCCTAACCCCTGCCAGTCTGACCCTAATGCTTGCTCCAGATTGGCTCCCCCAGGCCTATGGCTTTCCAGCCCCACACCCAGTGAGACCTCTTTAGAGAAAGTTAACTTTTCATTTGAGAGGTAACCTAGTGGAAATAGCTTCATGGGTTTCTGTTCATTTCCTCTCTCAGCCCTGGGTGCCCAGCATGCTCAGACCCATGTTGGTTGTATGCATGCTGAACGGTCTCTGTGAGTTCATGTGTATACTGGCATCACTGCCTCTGCCTCCTGAGTGTTGGGATTAAAGGTGTGCACCACCATGCCCAGCTAGAACTAAGCGTTTCAATGTCTCCTTCTCTCTACACATTGACCAGCTGTGAACCTCGATATTTATTATCATCTAATTCAGGTAACTTGTCTGACGATGGATGAGCAAGAAGACATTTATCTATGATGTCTTAGTCAGGGTTTCTATTCCTGCACAAACATTATGACCAAGAAGCAAGATGGGGAGGAAAGGGTTTATTTGGCTTACACTTCCATGCTGCTGTTCATCACCAAAGGAAGTCAGGACTGGAACTCAAGCTGGTCAGGAAGCAGGAGCTGATACAGAGGCCATGGAGGGATGTTCTTTACTGGCTTGCCTCCCCTGGCTTGCTCAGCCTACTCTCTTATAGAACCCAAGACTACCAGCCCAGGGATGGTCCCACCCACAAGGGGCCTTTCCCCCTTGATCACTAATTGAGAAAATGCCTTACAGTTGGATCTCATGGAGGCATTTCCTCAACTGAAGCTCCTTTCTCTGTGATAACTCCAGCTGTGTCAAGTTGACACAAAAATAACCAGTACAACTGACCCCTTGTCAACTTGACACACAAACACATCACTAGTAAGCCTCAACGCTTACATTCTTATTCATCCCCAAGATTTAAATAACTTTAAAAGTCCCACAGTCTTTACATATTCTTAAAATTTCAATCTCTTTAAAAATATCCATCTCTTTTAAAATCCAAAGTCTTTTTACAATTAAAAGTCTCTTAACTGTGGGCTCCACTAAAACAGTTTCTTCCTTCAAGAGGGAAAATATCAGGGCACAGTCACAATCAAAGCAAAAATCAATCTCCAACCGTCCAATGTCTGGGATCCAACTCACACTCTTCTGGGCTCCTCCAAGGGCTTGGGTCACTTCTCCAGCCATGCCCTTTGAAGCACACACGTCGTCCTCTGGGCTCCAGATGCCTGTACTCCACTGCTGCTGCTGCTCTTGGTGGTCATCTCGTGGTACTGGCATCTCCAAAACACTGTGTGACCCCTTCAGTCCTGGGCCTTCAATTACAACTGGGGCTGCACCTTCACCAATGGCCTTCCATGGCCTCTCACAGTGCCGAGCCTGAGCTGCTGTGTGACCCCTTCATGCCTTCAAAACCAGTACCACCTGGATGACCCTTACACATTACCAAGTCCCACTGCAGAAGGAGTACAACCTTGCCTATCTCTGGAACACAGCCTCTTTGTGCTTTCAGAAAACACTTCCCAGAAGATGTCACCTCAACGATGCTGGTCTCTTCTTAATCACCGCTAATTTCTTAGCTCCAGCTAACCAGCATCAATAGTCCCAGTAATGCAAAGTTTTTGCTTTAGTAGTTCTGGTATCTTGTTAATCACAGCTGATTCTTCAGCCCTAGCTAATCAGAACTACAAAATCTTCACAATAAAAACATCAATGGCCCCGAAGAGAGTCTTTAATTTTCCCTCTGAAATTTCACAAACCAGGCCTCCATCTTCTGCACTGTTCTTAGCATTATCTTCCAAGCTCCTACACAACATCTGACAGAGCTCTTAACAACGAATGGATCTTCAAGCCCAAAGTTCCAAAGTCCTTCCACAGTCCTCCCCAAAACATGGTCCGGTTGTCACAGGAATACCCCACTTCTGGTACCAATTTGTCTTAGTCAGGGTTTCTATTCCTGCACAAACATCATGACCAAGAAGCAAGTTGGGGAGGAAAGGGTTTATTCGGCTTACACTTCCATGCTGCTGTTCATCACCAAAGGAAGTCAGGACTGGAACTCAAGCAGGTCAGGAAGCAGGAGCTGATACAGAGGCCATGGAGGGATGTTCTTTACTGGCTTGCCTCCCCTGGCTTGCTCAGCCTGCTCTCTTATAGAACCCAAGACTACCAGCCCAGGGATGGTCCCACCCACAAGGGGCCTTTCCCCCTTGATCACTAATTGAGAAAATGCCTTACAGTTGGATCTCATGGAGGCATTTCCTCAACTGAAGCTCCTTTCTCTGTGATAACTCCAGCTGTGTCAAGTTGACACAAAAATAGCCAGTACATATGAATATAGCAGAAGGTTATTAAGAGCCATTCTTTAGCAGAGTAATAACATTTGCTTGTCCACTGGACCCTGTCTCACGGAATGGACTTTACATTAGATAGTGGTTAGTTAGTCTTATAAGCTTTGTGCCATGATTTCACTATCACATTTTGCTTTCAGGCTACCGATGTCAACTGAAGGATTTGTAACTGGGTTGGTGTTTACCTTTCTCCTTTTGTATAGCATGGAAAGTACCTCCAGTGTTCTGAACACTAACCAGTAGCGTTGAAGGCTCTAGGTAACCAGCAGTTCTACCTCTCCATGGTCAAAGAGTTGTATAGGTGTTGCCTTCAGTGACAGGGCCTTCCTTACTATCAGTTTGTGGAGAGCAACCCATAGCCTCCAATAGCCTTGGAATGGGGCTAATCATTGGGTGTCCCCATGGAGCTCTTCTGGCCAGCAACTCAATTATATGTGACCAATTCCCAGAACTGGAAGCTTTTTTTTATTATGAAAGATGTTCAGATGGAGCTCAGTTCCCATCCCCCCTTTTTCTTTTGGTAGATTCATTTTTTATAACCTTCTTATATGTATATATTTTAAGAAACGTCTACTGTATTAAATTCCCATATTATCTCTCAAATGGCCCTTAGATGTAGATGTCTTTCCCAGTACTTCCTCCACAGTTCTGTCTTCTCTCTCCCCATTCCATCCCCTTGCCCCATTCATCCATAACTAAGCTTTTGATAAAGTTTGAGTTTGTCACAAGGAAATCTTCACTACATGTGGACAATTCAAGAGGATCTGTGCAGCGATGAGCAAAGCAAACATCACAGTATTTATTTGATTCATCTGTGTTATTCCAAACAGAAATTAACAGTCTAAAGTGCTACTGTGTGATTCATGGTGGCAAAAAGAAAAAATTCAGCAAAGAAATACTTGACAAAGATAGTCTGAACACTGAAAGGAATTAAGTGATATTAAAATACTTTGCATATCACTCATGAATGTGCATGCCTATATTCCTAGAACTCTAAAGGCAGAGTTGAGAGGACCTAGAATGCAAGGGTATCCTATGATTCACAACAAATCTAAGATAATCCCATGCTACATAAAGTCCTGTCTCAAAAAACGTCTTACAAATCATTATTGTCAGGGGCTTATATTTTGCAGGTATATTATAAACAAAGAATGTATTTCTCAGACAGGCATGTGCCTAGCTCTGCAGATGTGCTGGGGGGGGCAATAAAGACGGAGGTCCTTACCCTTTGAAAGGAGAAATGGAGGGGGGGGTGGAGGGAGGGACTCTGTGAGGGGGTACTGGGAGGGGGCAGATATCAAAATGTAAAAATAAATGAATAAATTAATTAATGGGGAAAAAGAAGGTATCCGTTTTCAGCACATATCTCTAACATCCAACAAAGGTAGTGCAGAATAAATGACAACAGAGTAATTTGAAAATAATACACTAAAATAAACATGTAACTTATAATTAGAAATGGGAAAAAGGGGGGCTAGATAGATGGCTTGTTGGTTAAGAACACTTCCTCCTCTTATAGAAATTACTTTGCTTTTTAAGCCAAATTAAAAATGCAATGAGAATGAGCAGTAGCGAAAACAGCCCTGGTGATTTACTCAAGAGAGCAAGAAGATAAGAAAATCTGTGGTTTCTATTATGCAAAACTGGGTGGCTAAGAGCAGAGACTGGTGAAGCATTTCAAATGTTCAGAGATGCTAGATCCCTGGGCTAAAGTAGCAGAAGAAAAGAGGAAAGGAGGAAATCTCAATCAGCCAAGTGGGAAGAACCTAGTGTTTAACTAGGAACTAAATAAAGTGGAATGAGGGGGCTTTACAGACAGCTCCAAGGTTTATTGTGTAAACAATTGAAGTCAGGTAACAAAAAAGCTTGAAACCAGAATCAGCTTTCTAGGGAGGATCAGGTTTAATTTCAAATATGTTGACTCTGAATGATGACCTAGTCAGATGTTTGTCAGCTACGCAGATGTGTTTGGAGCTTAGGATTGGGCCCAGGGTTGGACCTAGAACCTTCCCTTTCTTTTGATCTTTTCTGTTGCTTTTTTTTTTTTTGGGGGGGGGGGGAAGATAAACTTCCAATGCGGTTTGAACATTCTTGAACCTAGTTTTGCTTCTTTCTATCCAACACAATATCTTTGAAAGATACATTTTCATTTACCTTTATACTAATGATGTGACTATAACATTTTATCTCATGATAAGCTGAATTTCAAGAATGGCACTGATATTGTCATTGAAAACTGCAAACACAAAATCGTTTTAGGGCTTGCCTTTTCAGTTTGTTTAACAAAGCAGGAATTTTCAATTAATTATATTTCTCTTTGGTGACTTGTGTCATTTTTACCCTTTGTCTAGCATCTACCTGTGCTGTGGTTGCCTGTATTTGTGGACAGCAAACAATCAGGAGCCATCTCTTGTATATCAGTCATCATTCAGTAAGTAGCTGCACAACAGTTTGCATCTTGACATTGAAAATATGGGAGACACCTTTTCTGCCTTCTTCTCATCCAGTGGCACAGTGGCTAGATTACAGCACCATTAAAGATGGACAACTAGTCTGACACGGAACTATTTTCCAGAATACCTGATCCAGACTGGGAACCATGATGGAGAAGGCTCGGATATCTGGGAAGTGGGGTAGGTGAAGTTGAGGTGATAGTTTTTTACAACTCAGAGTGGAAAAACAGAGAGGTTCAGGTTTAAGAGATTTGCTATAAAACAAACACTGATGAATAGATACAGTAATGCAAGGGGGGGTCACAGTGGCTTATTACAGAGCCAGCTGAAGATCAGAATTCCCTCAATAGTTTACATGATCTGTATATTAAATATTATTTTACAGGGAAATCACATGTATAACTTATTTCTATAGAATAGATCTGGATGCACAATATTATATTTTCTGCTTGTTTTGCACCATTTGATGGAAGCCATCAATGAACTCAAAATTTTATTGCTATAGTGCAGATAAAAACTAAACATTGAAACTGCTGTATATTCTGTTCAACTTGTATTTTAGACTTTGCTTCTCAAGTCTAATGACCAATACTACAATGAGACTGATGATTTTTTAAAAAAACATTTTGACATAGACAACCTACATAATTTATTGTATCACATATTTAGATAGACTGACAAAAATTTGTAGTTAATAATGAGAAACATTAGAGATTCTACTCATGAGATAATAATTAATAGCAATGAAAAATGTGGAATTTGAAATGAATGAACAGAAAACTTTGGTTCTTGCACTTTTTAAAAAATATTCTTTCATTTTCTTGTACTAAGCAATGGTCATGGTCTACTCTGGTTCTGCCTGCTCATTAGGTTGTTTGTCGGTGACTCAGATCAAAATTAGATGAAAAAAACAAACCCACTCTTTCGTTAGCACAGGATGATAACTGTTTTCTACTTAATGAGACAATCCACTTAAATTATTCATATTCAGACTCATTCGTAGTATAAAAAAATCAACCTTAACTGGAATTAACTTAGAATAACAATAAAGTTTTTAACGTTTTAGCGAAACATTGTATTTTTTGGACCTTTCATAGCCATGTATAATTCTAACCCATAACATACAATTTTTTTTTTTAATGAATAGGATATTCTCAGTTTTGGGGCTAATATCCACTTATCAGTGAGTACATATCATGTGAGTTCTTTTATGATTGGGTTACGCCACTCAGGAGCATGCCCTCCAGGTCCATCCATTTGGCTAGGAATTTCATAAATTCATTCTTTTTAATAGCTGAGTAGTACTTCATTGTGTAAATGTACCACATTTTCTGTATCCATTCCTCTGTTGAGGGGCATCTGGGTTCTTTCCAGCTTATGGCTATTATAAATAAGGCTGCTATGAACATAGTGGAGCATGTGTCCTTCTTACCGGTTGGAACATCTTCTGGATATATGCCCAAGAGAGGTATTGCGGGATCCTCCGGTAGTACTGTGTCCAATTGATACAATTTGCAAACCACATGAAACTCAAGAAGAACAAAGACCAAAGTGTGGACACTTTGCTCCTTCTTAGAATTGGGAACAAAACACCCATGGAAGGAGTTACAGAGACAAAGATTGAAGCTGAGACGAAAGGATGGACCATCTAGAGACTGCCATACCCGGGGATCCATCCCATAATCAGCCCCCAAACGCTGACACCATTGCGCACACTAGCAAGATGTTGCTGAAAGGGCCCTGATATAGCTGTCTCTTGCGAGGCTATGCTGGGGCCTAGCAAACACATAAGTGGAGGCTCACAGTCAGCTATTGGATGGATCTCAGGGCCCCCAATGGAGGAGCTAGAGAAAGTACCCAAGGAGCTAAAGGGGTCTGCAGCCCTATAGGTGGAACTACAATATGAACTAACCAGTACCCCCCGGAGCTCTTGCCTCTAGCTGCATATGTATCAGAAGATGATCTAGTCGGCCATCAGTGGAAAGAGAGGCCCATTGGTCTTGCAAACTTTATATGCCTCAGTACAGGGAACCCAGGGCCAAGAAGTGGGAGGGGGGGAGATGGGGGGCAGTTGGGGGACTTATGGGGTAGCATTGGAAATGTAAATGAAGAAAATACCTAATTAATAGAAAATGAATTGGAATGTTTTAAATAAACTTAAATTCATAAGTTCTACTATAAGTTTAGAAAACATGTTATGGCTCCTTGACATAAGTCAACTGATATATTCTTACACTTAAGTCATACTGGTTTTCAGAATAACTCAATCTACTCATTTAAAAAATACTCGTGGGGCTGGTGAGATGGCTCTGTGGGTAAGAGCACCCGACTGCTCTTCCGAAGGTCCAAAGTTCAAATCCCAGCAACCACATGGTGGTTTACAACCACCCATAATGAGATCTGACTCCCTCTTCTGGAGGGTCTGAAGACAGATACAGTGTACTTACATATAATAAATAAATCTTTAAAAAAAAATACTCGTAATCCAGTAGGGTTTTGTTGTTCTTGTTGTTTGTCTGTTTGTTTATTTGCTTTTTGTTTTGGTTTTGTTTTAAAGTTGCACATGATTTAACACTAGCATGTAAGAAGCAGAGGAAGACTGATCTCTGAGTTTGAGTCAAACTTGGTCTACATAGTGAGTTCTAGGACAAACAGGGACTGTGAAGTTGATGATAAAATCTCTCTTGCCCATTTTTATGTTGTTTTACATTTAAAATTGGGATGAAGACATTAGGAATCTTTGAATTTTATGATTGGTTAGAGATGAGGTTTATATTGTAGCATATATCATATATTGAGTTAAAAGGAGGCAAGAATATTTAATAGAATTGGAAGATATTGCTTTTGTTTAAGACTTTCTTTTTCTAGTATTGATTTTTAAAACTGTAGTTTTTCATTCCTATAACTTATTTAGTTGTATGCTGCATACTTTGATGTGTTTTGTCTTGTAGTTTTATTCAGAATACTTTCTAGTTTATCTTAATATTTTTTAATCTGTGGTTACTTAGAAGTATGTGGCATGAATTTTAATATTCAGAATACTTTTCCAGATTAAACATAACTCTTCCCTTATGATTTATTTTTCTCACCATTATGTAACATATTCCATTGGGATAATTAGTTTTAAGCATATTAGGATATATAATTTGGCCAATGAATAGGCAAACTAGAAATTTAGTTATAAAGCTGCAATGAGGCCAGCTATAAAGCAATGTAACAGCAATAACCACAATGCAAAACTGCTACTCAATTGCCTGATGAGTTAGGCTCATCACTTATTATTTTTTTCTAACAACTTGAATAATAACCTTATGCTTACAAACTATAAGTTGACTTCTCAAATATTCAGAGAATACTGGTATACATGTAATCTGAAATTTTTACATCATTTTTTCTCTGTGACCAACAGGTCTTCTCTTTTCTTTGTAATCCAGAAGTTCTGTAAATTCAGGATGAGGTCATTATGATCTGTTTAGCTTATTATATTTTCAAAAATACAGTTTTTGAATAAAGTCGCATTTTCTGGTGTCATAGATAGGGCATTTTTTGGGGGAGCATTATTGAAATTACTATAATGAAAAATGCATAACTTAAAGGGATATAAAATGAGAATAATCTGTTTATAAATAGTAATTGATAGACATGAATAATTTATGAGTAAATTAAAACTCTTGGAGAGGTAGCTCAGTTAGTCAAGTGCTTTTCTGGCATACATGGGGACATGAATTTGATTCCCAGAACTAATAAACCACAACCATAATAATTTAGGTATCATGATGTGTGCTTTAATCCCAATTCTAAGGCAATGAAGACAACTTAGTCTCTGGGACTTCTTATCTACTCAAACTAGCACACTTGCCAAGTTCCAGGCTGTTTAGATACCCTATAAAGAAATTAAGGTGGAGTATGCCTGAAGAATGGTGCTTAAGACATCCTCTTAGTTCTACATTTACATTTTTACAGTTTTACTTGCACATGTATACACATATATACATATGCAGCAGACAGACAGAGAGACAGACAAACAGATAAAAACATGTTTTCAAGTGCTGTGATGCAGATCACAGAAATGGGGAGCCCAGAATATCCCATTCCAAGTCCCAAATGCCAGGCATGGAGCTATACAGTTTGAAACTTAATAAGTCTGTCTGGTTTTGATCAGATCATTTGGGGATGAAAATGATCACTCTGTATTATTGTATCCTTTAACTTCGCAAAGAAAGATTTTATTTTTTATTTTTCGAGATTGTAATTGTATCATTTATCCCTTCCCTTTTCTCTCTCCAAACCCTCACATGTACCCAATCCCTTTGTTATCTTTCAAATTCATGGCCTCTTTTTCATTAACTGTTGTTAAATGTGTGTGTGTGTGTGTGTGTGTGTGTATTTAGATATATAAATACAACATATACACTATCTATAATGTTCCTGTCATATATGTTTCAGGGCTGACTTTTTGATATTGGACAACCCATTCTTTTTTTTTTTTTGTGGTCTTCAGTGGGGTAGACTCTTTTTTCCAGCTTTAGTTCTTTGCCTGGGGCTGATTGAGGTTTTGTGAGTTTTCCCTTGTCCATATTAGCAAGTCTATGAGTAACCAATGACTCCCTAATTGAACTTTAGACATACTCAACAGGAGAAAAATCATCCTGACACTGCAAAACTAGTCAACTACCCAGAGCTAAACAATTGTTTTTTCATGATATAGGGTTCATAATTTAGAGATTGCATGTAGTTTGAGTTGAGACTTTGAATGTTGGCATTTTCAACAGTGCTTGAACTGGTAAGACTATGAGTAGTTTTGAAGATACAATGAATGCATTATGTACTGTTAGATGGCCATAAGCTTATAGGAGCTAAGGGGAGAAAGTTGTAGTTTTAATATGAAAGGTCTCCCCCAGGCTTACATGTTTGAATATTTGGTTTCTAACATATGATATTGTTGTGGAAGTTTGTCGAACTAATAGGTTTTCTGGAGCAAGGGAGTTACAATGGGTAGACCTTGGCTTTTATAGATCGCTTTTTCATTCTCTGCCTTCTGACTGAGAGTGCAATGATACCAGCTTCTCTCTTTCCTGTCTCCATCATTTCCTCACCAAAACAGACTGTACTTCCTTGAACTATCAGCCAAACATAAACTCTTCTCCCTTAAGATGCTTTCTTCAGGCTATTGTGTCACAGATATAAGAAATACAACTAATAACACGAAGCATAAATGAGGTCTCAAAAACAATTGCTTTTATGTATGAATAGATGTACTTTTGCTAGGACATTTACTGGAGAAGGAACCTATTCAATATATCCAACATAGAAGGTAAGCTGCTGTCAGGAGTTCACATACATATAAGAAATAATAATTTTGAAAAGTTTATATCAAGACAATTATTGATCTGGAATGTTATAGACCTTGCCCATGGTAAATCACACAACTAGAAATAACCAATCCAGATTCCAAACCTTATTATATTGCAAATATTTTGCACTGTACACACTAATTCCATGATTAGAAATGCTCATATTACTACTCAAAGGCAGCTGCAGCAGGGAATAACCAACATAACACTGAGAATCGGGAGCCTTGCTTTGCCTCTTTTATGAATATAAGACTATCCAAGGCCATGATGCACTGGACATTCATGTTTTCTCTGTAATCTTCAGAAAGCCTATAAGAACCTTAAGAAAGGGATGCTAGGGTGTTGGAATATGAATAATAATGTAAGAATGAAAAGTACTTTTCTAATGGATAAAATATCTGGACTCTTAAATCATGAAATTTTTTTTAGAAAAATGAATTTTTCAGCCTCAGTGTCTTGATAAATAGCTCAGGCTGATCTTGACTTCAAGACATTCTTTTCCTCAGCCTCCTGAGCATCAGGATTGCACACTGATATTTTATAAAAATTGATAGTTTCTCATTAAATATGAGCTGTTCCAAAGAATAGAAACTACCTAAAGACAAATCCCATACATTCTTACACACATGGGGAATACTGAAATGAGAAGCTATCTCTTGCAATGGATGGACATTGACAGAGTACACATAACTGGGTAATGTGTACAGAGTTACAGACTTTGTAGCACTGAGTCCTAAATGAGACGTCATCATCAAACCTCTCCCCTCAGGGCACAGGGATATATGTGGAAATGGAGACAGAAAGAGTGTAAGAGCCAGAGGTGATGACTGACTCCAAGGAAATTGAGTCATGCAGACACAATAGAACTCACATACACAAGAATTCCTGGAGACTGTTGAAGCACATAGAAGTCTCCCACAAGTTCATGACAGATGCTGTCTCAGGACTGAGAGAGGCAAGTGGACAAAGAATGCCACCTTTATTAGAAACTACTTGCAACTTGCAATTAATACCCACTGGCAGAGAGAAAATCAGTTTTCTCCAATGGAATATCATGCTCCAGAGCCGGCTCCAGATCCAGGAATAGTTGGCCAAAAGTCAAAGAACACCATGTTTTGTTTTGACATTTCTTGTCTTATTCATCTTTTGCTTGCTTGTGTTGATTCTGGTTGAGAGAGAGAGAGAGGGAATAGTTGAGTGGGTAGGGTAGTAAGGATGATCTGGGAAGAGTTGGAGGAGAGAAATACATGAACAAAAATGTATGAAAGATCTTTTTAAATAAAAAATGATCTTATAGAAGCCGCTAGCAGAATAATGATTTTCAGAGGCTTGAGAGTAGAGAAGCAGGGCAGGGGAAGAGAACAGCCGTTGGAATACTGCCAAGTCACAGATAGAACAAAAGGTTCTGATGTGCTGTATTACAGAGGATATGATAAGCAGCAACATGCACAGGACCTTTGGGAAAGCCCAGAAATAAGACTTTAAAAGTTTCTACCTGGAAGAAATAATAAATGTCTAAGGAGACATATATCTAAGGTGATTAGCACATTACACAATGTACCCAAACACCATATAGGATCCTATAATATACAATATTTTTGTTTAGAAAATTTTAAAAACAGAGGTGTTGAAAATTATCATAACAAATTATAAACTTCATATAAAGCAAGAACTAATGGTAGCTATAGTGAGTGGTATTTACAAAGTTCTTATGATGTACCACATGCTGTTTCTGTGGGTTACTTGTGTTGCACGGTAACTATCAGGCTTAGATCATTTTTATCTATGGCTCCTAGAGTTATCAAGTTCCCATTAAGAATATATTAGGTAGTCAAAAACAAAGACAGTGCTGGAGAGATAGCTGAGTTGTTAAAGGCTAAGTCTTACAACCAAAATGATAAAAACGTATAGAATGATGAGCAATATAAAAAAAAAGTCATTAGTAAATCTTACAATCAATGCAACATAAAATTCAGTCCCTGAAATACTTTCATGATATGGATTTAGCAAAAAGAGAAGCTAATAAAAAATACTTAGAGACATCAGACATTTATATCACTCACTCAAACTGAGTATACTTTTACGAGAGACTTAAAGTAAGAGAGCTTATCCAATTACAGTATAACCTGGTGTGAAAGTCCCATACATCAGATGTGATAATCGAATGTGTTTCACTTGTTTGGAGACTTAGAAGAAAGATGCCTTTGTTAAGCACTTAATGGCTTTAATTGGTGTTATTAAACCACTAGTAAATGGATGGCAGAAAATTTGGAGTGGAAATGGAATAATCATGTAAAATATGTATAGGTATTGCATTTGAAAGATAAGAGGCTGAGGAGCTGCATTAGAACAGTCAAGATTTTGAAAGCCTTTATAAAAAACAGACAATTTGGCTCATTTAAGGAGTAGAATAGGAGATGGTATCTCAGGTTGCTAAAAGGAAAATTGGGTCTTATCAGACAATTTAAGCTCTCTGTGGCAGCAACCAAGTAATTATACTAGGGTGCAGAAGTTGATGCAATTTAACAGGAGTTCAGGTGGGACTTTTGACAGTCTATCATAGGAAAGTTAATGAGCAAAATGCTAGGCTTCATTCTAAGTACCAACCTATCTAGAAAGCTTATTGTGACCTGAAAAATCTAGGGTAGTAGTAAATTGAAACAAATCATCATGGAGATGACAAATCGGGACTTCAGGACTGACTTCCAGGCCCATTACTGTTTAACACTCTGTATAAGTTATGGTGTCTGAATTAGCTGATAACATTAAAGATCCAATTCTATGTTTTGAAGAAAAAGTCATTGTGTAGACCAGTTCAGTTGTTATGATTTTTTTTCAAGTGATGACTATGTGGATTAATTTCATGAACTCTCATGTATTTTCAGGTTGGCTGAGACAGAGACAGCATTTGAGGAAGATGTCTAGAGAAGATATTTGTGCTAATACTGGTGGTAATCATATACAATTTTCTCATACACCTCCTGTGGACAAAAGCAATTCTGTGTACCTGGTACAAATGAGAATTGATATGGGTTATTGAAATAGAAAAATAAAAATCTCTTCATTATCTTCAAGAGTGGGAGTCATTACAACAATAAAAAGTTTCAGATTTTTGTAACATCGAATAAGCTAAGAGCTATGAAAATCCTAGGTGAGGGAAACCTCCCTAGTCTAGAGATTATGGAAATCTTCTAAATGGAAATAATATTATGCTAATTTTGACACAAATATGAAAATCAGTAGAGGAGAAGGGCAGTGAAGAAACAGAGGAAGGCATTGTACAAGGTATAAATATACCTAGTTCTTCAGGGAATGGCCTGAGCTAATCTTTTAGGAGACAAGGAAACACATAGGGAAAGGATAACTGTTGAAGCTAGAAGATCTGAGATTAATGTACCGGTAAGCTAACCTGGCATCTAAGTGCACCCAACTGAGGACATGATAACTTAGTAGCAGAATCTGATCCAAATTACCAGAGGAACTCTTATCAGTGGCTCTCACCTAAATCACAGGTTTGTGTACTACATGTTCTCAAACAAAACCAAACAGATGCCATAAATTACACAACTAAATGACAGAATGTATGTATAGGATAGAGTTGTTATGGGGGGCGGAGGCTTTGTGCTGAAGTCAATAAGAAGAAACCCTCCAATTTCAGGTTATTTTTCCATCTTTCTTCCTAATCTGATAGGTGCAAAGGACCCTAAATATATTCTTTCCAGTGCACAATTAACCGTTATTCACTTATTTATGGATACTAAAGAACCACATTTGATGTATGTGAAACATTTGTACTAAGTAGCTTTGTACATATCTTAGTTCCAACAGTGGTTCATCTGCACCAGAAAATGCAGTCCTGTCCTTTTAAAAAACAAAATAGAAAGTGTGCTCTGGAGGAAGCAAGATTGTCATAACTTTAAATTTGCATTCTGGGGTCTACACATCCTACATTATGTGGGTGACATTGGCACCCATGAGTTCCTTCCCCATCTGATTCTGTAAATTCAACCCTGTCCTGATTTCTCCTGATCTTTCTGCCCATAAGAATTCTTATATTCAATCTTACTATGATAATCTGTCAAATAGAAGTTATTTGGCTGAGATGTGTGTCCTTTAAATATGTGGCAGGTGCTTTCTTTGAAGTGTACATTGCAGATTCTCTTGACTGACATAAGTCACTGAGAAGCTGTGGGTCCTTGTGGTTGAGCAAGAGCCATTTCAGGTTAGCATTTGCAGTCCTAGGATAAGGCTCCTCTGCTAAGTCAAGGTGGCCTTATTGAATGAAGTATGGTGTGAATCAGAATCAGAAGAGGGCTAAGGGGAAGACACTTCTTTGACTCTTTGGTTATGATTCTCTAGGAACAGGGAGGGACATAGTGCCTTCCTCAGCTTTCTCTCCACATCACTAGTTCTTTGTTTGAGAGATCTATATTTGTCAGATTGTGTTTGTACATAGCTGCATTGTGTATCAGTTGTAGTCATTGATCTTTGTTCTTCTTGTCAGTGTTTACAGTGAAATGACCAGCAGCTAATTCCTAGCCACTTAAGCCCTTGCCCATTTGATGGATTCAAAAGAAAATTTGTTCATGACCTAAAGGCACACATGGAGAGACAAGGCCAACTTACATTAGGACAATTAAAGAACAGCAAATATCTAATGGTCCACTGTAATAAATCACAGTAAGAAAAAAATAGAACATAGTGTTTCTGATAGTGAATATTCCAGAATCCAAGGCGATTTCAGATGACTGGACAGTCACCTATCACACTTGCTATTTCTGATGCAATTATTTGGAACGATACCTCATTGTTGAGAAACTATTTCTTATGTGGGAATAATAGTGTTCTTTAAATATTATTCTCTTTTAAAGGTGTAACTCTTTACAAAAACTTGGAAAGCAGGAAACCATTAGAAGCCTATTTGCTGTATAACAGTTTTTCATGTCTAAATTCTTACCCTCTCTTGCCATCTCCCCCTCTGATAAAGAGCCGTGACAAAGTTCATCAGGGGGAAAGTTAATTGGATTCTCCTGCTCTCTTAAAAATGTCTCTTCTCCTCAGGGATTCCTCAAGTTCCTGTCAAGAGCCACTTAGGGCAGCCTGCAATGTTTCCTACCTCCGAAGAGATAATGTGTATGTGAGTGAAAGGTGGTGTTTACACAACAGGGGGCAGAGAGCAAAATTATAAAGGAGGAACAGATTTTCTCAGTCTTCTTCACTTCTTTTGGAAACCACACCCCTCCTTTTGGGTCCCTCAGCATGATCTCATGCCCCCTCCCTCTGTAGAGCTGTTCCCTATGGGTCTGCTCTAAATGCCACGGGGTGGCCATTTTTTCCTGACCTCTCTCCATAGCCCTAAACCTCACCTAACCTATAGTCCCCCATTCTTTGCAGGTCTGAACTTGATCAGAAATTCATGGAGAAGTTCCTGTAAGCACAACCATAAGTTTTAATAAGACACACACACACACACACACACACACACACACACACATTCTTTTACCCATCTACCACACAACACTGGGTATTTCAAAAGTCACTTTCAGAAGATCAGAAAGTTTGGTGTGAGATTATAAAAACATTTCAGCCACAATATGGAATAATTTCCTAATAGTCCTCAGGCGCCACTTACACAGTTTTTCCTTGGTTACATGAACATTTAGTGTTGACTTTCTGGGAGCTGTTGAGAATTGAAAATATTTGATCCTATTTGAAGAGGGAAATATGTTGCAGTGTCAGGTAAGTGCCTCACTTTTGCTCTGTTCTGCTGTCAGGAGAAACAGCAGAACCTTCAACACAGACTCTTTCTTTAACCTTTGATCACCACTAAACAAAAACACTTTTGGAAAGAGTATTTTATTTTGGACCTCAAGGCGGCAGAAACCTGTGTGTCAGAGAGGAATGAGGGTTGTTTCTCTCTATATGTTCCCATGTTTCTGAACAGTTCTTCAAGCATCCTTGGACTGACACAGCTCCTCTCTTTTCTTGCTTGCACTCCTCAAGAACTGTAGAGAGCACTGTAGGCAAGAGAGATCTTGACACAAAGAGACATTGGGTGAGCAACATGTCCTTGTTTCTTTCTGCCCTAGAAACAGGTTGTCCTTTAAGTCTTAAACATGACATACTATTTTCACCTAGGGTATAAAACCTAAAGCAGGCTAACACTCCCAAAAGTTTCCCCTCATTTGCAGTACAAATTGATATGTATATTAGGGATTCTAGCATATTTAATAAGCCTTCAGGACTGGCTCACAGTGCCTCTCATGTAGTGGTCAGTTGTCCTTTTCTGCTTATCTGTAGTTATAAACTCTACTTCTAACTTGTGTCCTAGAACATGCACTCTCACTTGACTCATACAAGCTGGTAGTCAATGTCCAGTAAGCTTGTGTCACATATTCGTGAGTTTGGGCTGTTTTTATACAGAGCTTATTTTAGTTTCTTATTGTGACATAATTGTCTTATATCACACTTCCCAGTTTCACATAGCACCAATGTATTGTATCATATTTTCATAGGTCCAAAATCTGAACACAGCTTAGTTTTATTCCCTGCTTAGGATCCTGTCTTGCTAATATCAAAGTATGAGATAAGACTAGATTTCATTAGAAGGTTAGATCCAGGTAACTTATTAACCTAGTGCTTCTCTCTCTCTCTCTCTCTCTCTCTCTCTCTCTCTCTCTCTCTCTCTCGTTTTCCCTTCTTTCCCTTCCCCTTCCCTTTCCCCTTCCCCTTCCCCTTCCCCTTCCCCTTCCCCTTCCCCTTCCCCTTCCCCTTCCCCTTCCCCTTCCCCTTCCCCTTCCCCTTCCCTTTCCTTTCCTTCCCATCTATACTGGCTAATTTTGTGTCAAGTTGACACAGCTGGAGTTATCACAGAGAAAGGAGCTTCAGTTGAGGAAATGCCTCTATGAGCTCAAACTGTAAGGCATTTTCTCAATTAGTGATCAAGGGGGAAAGGCCCCTTGTGGGTGGTGCCATCTCTGGGCTGGTAGTCTTGGGTTCTATAAGAGAGCAGGCTGAGCAAGCCAGGGGAAGCAAGCCAGTAAAGAACATCCCTCCATGGCCTCTGCATCAGCTCCTGCTTTCTGACCTGCTCAAGTTCCAGTTCTGACTTCATTTGGTGGTGGTGAACAGCAATATGGAAGTGTAAGCCGAATAAACCCTTTCCTCCCCAACTTGCTTCTTGGTCATGATGTTTGTGCAGGAATAGAAACCCTGACTAAGACAAACTGGTACCAGCATAATGGGGTATTCCTGTGACAACCTGACCATATTTTGGGGAGGACTGTGGAAGGACTTTGGAACTTTGGGCTTGAAGATCCATTTATTGTTAAGAGCTCTGTCAGATGTTGTGTAGGAGCTTGGAAGATAATGTTGAGAACAGTGCAGAAGATGGAGGCCTGGCTTGTGAAATTTCAGAGGGAAAATTAAAGACTCTTTTCAGGGCCATTGCTGTTTTGATGTGAAGATTCTGTAGTTCTGGTTAGCTGGGGCTGAAGAATCAGCTGTGATTAACAAGATACCAGAACTACTAAAGCAAAAACTTTGCACTACTGGGACTATTAATGCTGGTTAGCTGGAGCTAAGAAATTAGCGGTGCTTAAGAAGAGACCAGCATCATTGAGGTGACATCTTCTGGGAAGTGAATTCTGAAAGCACAACGAGTCTGTGTTCCAAAGATAGCCAAGGTTGTACTCCTGCTGCAGTGGGACGTGATAATGTGTAAGGGTCACCCAGGTGGTACTGGTTTTGAAGGCATGAAAGGGTCATGCAGATCTGCTGAAGCTCAGCACTGGGAGAGGCCATGGAAGGCCATTGATGAAGGTTCAGCTTCAGTTGCAATTGACTTTCCAGGACTGGAGGGGTCATTTGGTGTTTTGGAGATGCCAGTATCATGAGATGACCATCAAGAGCAGCAGCAGCAGTGGAGTACAGGCATCTGGAGCCTAGAGGATGACGTGTGTGCTACAAAGGGCATGGCTAGAGAAGTGACCCAAGCCCTTGGAGGAGCCCAGAAGATCGTGAGTTGGATCCCAGACATTGGATGGTTGGAGATTGATTTTTGCTTTTTGATTGTGACTGTGCCCTGATATTTTCCCTCTTGAAGGAAGAAACTATTTATTGGAGCCCACAGTTAAGAAACTTAATTGTAAAAAGACTTTGGATTTTAAAAGAGATTTATATTTTAAAGAGATTGAAATTTTAAGAATATGTAAAGACTGTGGGATGTTTAAAGTTATTTAGACCTTGGGGATGAATAAGAATGTAAGGGTTGAGGTTTACTAGTGATGTGTTTGTGTGTCAAGTTGACAAGGGGTCAATTGTACTGGCTAATTTTGTGTCAACTTGACACAGCTGGAGTTATCACAGAGTAAGGAGCTACAGTTGAGGAAATGCCTCCATGAGCTCCAACTGTAAACCATTATGTCAATTAGTGATCAAGGGGGAAAGGCCCCTTGTGCATGGTGCCATCTCTGAGTTGGTAGTCTTGGGTTCTATAAGAGAGCAGGCTGAGCAAGTCAAGGGAAGCAAGACAGTAAAGAACATCCCTCCATGGCCTCTGCATCAGCTCCTGCTTCCTGACCTGCTTGAGTTCCAGTCCTGACTTCCTTTGGTGATGGACAGCAGTATGGAAGTGTAAGCCTAATAAACCCTTTCCTCCCCAACTTGCTTCTTGGTCATGATGTTTGTGCAGGAATAGAAACCCTGACTAAGACACCATCCCTTCCCTTCCCTTCCCTTCCCTTCCCTTCCCTTCCCTTCCCTTCCCTTCCCTTCCCTTCCCTTCCCTTCCCTTCCCTTCCCTTCCCTTCCCTTCCCTTCCCTTCCCTTCCCTTCCCTTCCCTTCCCTTCCCTTCCCTTCCCTTCCCTTCCCTTCCCTTCCCTTCCCTTCCCTTCCCTTCCCTTCCCTTCCCTTCCCTTCCCTTCCCTTCCCTTCCCTTCCCTTCCCTTCCCTTCCCTTCCCTTCCCTTCCCTTCCCTTCCCTTCCCTTCCCTTCCCTTCCCTTCCCTTCCCTTCCCTCCCCCCCCCATCTCTCTCATCATTATAACAAAGTTGTTCTTTTCTTTTTGGTGTTGATCAATGCTGCTACATACTCATAGACTCTTACTGCTCTTGGTTGTCATGTACATTTCTCTACAACACAGTCAGGTTCTAGTCCCCAACCAGGAAGAAGATGTTTCTTTGTCTTTCATCTTCCTCATAGCTTCTTTTCCTTATAGCTAGATGCTTTTTTTAAAAGAACCTTGAGCATATAGGGCCCCACTTCCACTCCATGGTTAGACCGGGAGGATGCAGCAGTCATGGTGATTTCAGAAGCTTTCTTAGAATTCTGATGATCACTGAGTGGGTGGTAGCTTTCATCTAATTGCTCACTGTAGGTAGGGAAAATTCCCTTAGTAAATGTAATAGGAAGAGAGAGCAGGGACTGTCCCCAAGACCTCGGTACTATAGGTGCTAAAACACAGGCCTATACATGGGGTAGCTTCCTCATTCAGGGTATAGCACTGTCTCCTGGGAATTCCTCAAATGGCACAAATTCTGTGTGATTTTCTACCAAAGACAGTCACCTTTAAATGCATTGTTGGAACTGTAGATAGTAACCTAAGGGTCTTACATTAATCTTCTTTAGTTTTAAGTAGTTTAAACAGCTTTTGCTTCTAATGGCTGCCATACTGGGAAAAGCTAGAGAATGACACATAACCTCCAGGGTCTCCCAAGTCACAGCATCATCATCCCCAAGGTGAGCTTTTTTATCTGTTGCTTCATTAGTGTCCACTTGTGTCTGGAGTTTCAGTTTAAATCCCAACTACTACCTTTATATTACATTTACTTCTTCATTTTTTTTATCTGCCAAATGTACAATTTTAGGTATGGGCATACTCTCTATGTAAGGTCTAACATTACAGATTATCCCAACATAAATTAGAAATCCCTTCCCTGCATTACCTCTGCCTCCAAAGTATACATACAATAATTGTGATTATTCTTGGTGAGAACTCTCTATTCAAGAAACTATGATATACACCCCATGTCTGGGTCCATTTAGTCTTCTCCACTACCATGTATGATAGGCTTATGCCTATTGCTCAGATAAAGGAATTAAGTCAAAGAGAAGCTGTCACTTTCTAGAGCCTTGCTGTGGCCCTGTTCTAGATCAGACACCAAGCCAAATTCTTTGTTTACAGTGACCATGATAAACTCTAATTTTTTTTTTCTAATCAGGGTTTTTCTGTATAGCCCTGACTGTCCTGGAACTCACTTTGTAGACCAGGCTGGCCTCGAACTCAAAAATCCACCTGCCTCTGCCTCCTGAGTGCACCCGGCACTTTTTTTTTTTTTTTTTTTTTTTTTTTTTTTTTTTTTTTTTTTTTTTTTTGCTAAACTCTAATATAGTTAACTCAGGCTTTTTCAAAATTCTATCAAACTGGAGTCTGATATCATTAGTGACAATAAACCTGTATGTACCCTTAAAGAAGTTTGTATTCTATGTGCTGATGTCTTAAGAGAGCATTGGTCCTTCCACAGACTCTAGAAGCTTTGGCGAGAGTGCTTTTATTCACCTTTTCGAGTTTACTTCCTTAGATTTTTATCCAGGTTTTAAATGTTGTTCTATAAAGTATGAGCCATAAAAGTGATCTGTGCTTTTATCTTGAGCGCAAATCTTTCTTCCAACAGTTGCTAGTCATTTTTCTCAATTTGCCTCTTCAGCTGTTCTGAAAAATGAATGCCTGGAGACCATGGTGTAGACATTAGGACTCAAGGCTCAGAATTCAGATGGATCCAAGCTTACCTTCTGGCTCTACATCTTACAAAGACCACATACTTATACCTGTGTGTCATGCTTGAAGCTAAATTAAATAAATCAAGTTGTCCTACTGCCAAAATTGTGAGAGCAGTGCAGGCCTGTAGGAAGAAACTACAAAGAAGATGGCGTTTGTGACAGGGAAGCAAGACTGAGATGCTAACATAATACAACAGAGTCACTTCTCCCCAGGAAGTTTTCACTATGCATACTTTTGGGTTCTGTTCAAAAATAAAAATAAAATGCTTCCCAGCTTTCCAAAAATGTAAGAAAAAATTGCTGTAGCAGATATTGAAAGACAATGCCCTTTCCCCAAACAGTTTCTCTCTTGATTAGTCAGTTTCGGATATTTGCTATTTAATGTACTAAAGCAAAGAAAACAGCCTCAGTGATTTTAGCATCTTTTGTTGCTAATGTTTACATTGTACAGAGCTAGTTTTCAAGACAAATGTAAAAGCATTTAAATAATTCCCATAATCACCAAAATTACTCAATTCATATTTAATGGCTAGCATTTGTGTATGCTTTATTCTTTTCTGAACAATTCATATGATGTGCAGATTAAACTGTTTTTTCTTACTTCATGATATGTTTGTTCTCTCTCTTTCTTTCTCTTTCTCTTTCTCTCTCTCTCTCTCTCTCTCTCTCTCTCTCTCTCTCTCTGTCTGTCTCTGTCTGTCTCTGTCTGTCTCTCTCTCTCTCGTCTCTCCACTGTTTCTCTGTGTAGCCCTGGCCGTTCTGTGTAGCTGCCAGCATCTACGGAGAAGTGGGTTCCTGAAAGAAAACCTGAGGCTGTATGGATGGACAGCAAGAGAAGAATGAGACCAAGACAAAGTTTCTGTTCAAGGACCCATATTTACTACTTGAGTCTGAATTTTTAAAGAGGGGAAACCCATCCCCCACTATGTCAGGATCTTTTTGCTTTGTCAGGAGCTGCTCAGAAAAATAAGCTCAGGCTTCTCAGTAGGTAGTGGCTTCTTGCAAGAAGCTGCAGCCATGGCAGACAATATCCAGACAAGATCTGGAACTTCCTCTGTAGACAAGACTAGCTTTGAACTCAGAGATACACCTGCCTCTGTCTCTCAAGTCTTGGGATATATGGCAGATGCCACCAGCACCCTGATACATGCTTTCTAGCAGCTTTCTTCACTACTATCTTCAGTTGTTTCTGTGTGGAAACATTAAGAAGAAAAGGACCAGTAGCTGTTCCTAACTTTTCTTTGTATACTGTTATTAAGAGTTGATAATTTGATCACTGGCTTAAGGTTGTGTGTCCAAACTTTTTCAATAAAATGTCACTTTGTTTCGCTTTTGATTAATGAAGACTTGAGAAGGAGACACCCTGAGACTACCTAAATATATGTTTTGTCAACAACTTCTGTATACTAGTTGTAGTATTTATGGTTAATGCTTTCTGATCATCACTGCTGTGATGTTTATAAAAATATGTTTTCCATAGCCATTAATATTTTTACACTTAATTTTTTACATTCTATAATGAGTGTAGCAGGTACATTATGTTATCTACTTTTATGAGAGCCTACACTCCATTTTATTAGATATTTTCTTTATTTTCCTTTCAAGTGCTATCCCAAAAGTTCCCTATATTCCCCCACACACACCCTGCTCCCCTACCCACCCACTCCTACTTCTTGGCTCTGGTGTTCCCCTGTACTGGGGCATATAAAGTTTGCAAGACCTAGGACATAGTACTACCGGAAGATCCAGCAATACCTCTCCTGGGCATATACCCAGAAGATGTCCCAACTGGTAAGAAGGACACATGCTCCACTATGTTCATAGCAGCCCTATTTATAATAGCCAGAAGCTGGAAAGAACCCAGATGGCCCTCAACATAGGAATGGATACAGAAAATGTGGTACATTTACACAATGGAGTACTACTCAGCTATTAAAAGGAATGAATTTATGAAATTCTTAGGCAAATGGATGGATCTGGAGGATATCATCCTGAGTGAGGAAACCCAATCACAAAAGAACTCACACAATATATACTCACTGATAAGTGGATATTAGCCCAGAAACTTAGAATACCCAAGATACAATTTGCAAAACACAAGAAAATCAAGAAAAAGGAAGACCAACGTGTGGATACTTCATTCCTCCTTAGAATAGGGAACAAAATACCCATGGAAGGAGTTACAGAGACAAAGTTTGGAGTTATTTACTTATTTATCCATCTCAGTTAGTGGATGCCTTTCTTTTATTATATAGATTGTGCTCTAGTACAATTTGTCTGTTCTACTGAGCTCAATTTTCCCTTTGCCTGGCAGAGGAAAGTTATTATAGCTTATTTCTGTGTCCTTAATATTTGATCAATGCTTTGAAAGCTCTTGTACTTTCTAAAACACAAAGATTGTTCAAGCCTGTTTTGTACTTCCCCAGAAGTACATTAGGTGAATCTTTGAGTTCAAGGCCAGCCTAAGTTCCAGGACAACCAGGGTTACACAGAGAAATCCAGAGAGAGCAAGAGAGCAAGAGGGGGAGGGGCAGAGAATACATCTTTAGCAAGAGATCCAGTCATTGCTTCAGGGAGTTCTAAATTATTTTACTGAGTCATAAGATTAGAAGCCAATATTAAATTTTATTGTTATATAAGTATCATTGCTCCTAGACCTTTCCAATAAACATAACTTTTACATATGTGTGTATATGCATGTTATATTCATATGCACATGAATGTGCATTCACACATATTGCATATAACACATATAGAAATTCATATATGCACATGACATATTTATATGTATATATGCAAGCAATTTTCTATGATCATCCTTCTATCACCTATGAATTGGATACATTACAGTGAATGCATTGTTTTTATTTCTAAATAGCATAGAATTTTTACTTGCTCACTTTATGACCTGTGTTAGCTCACCCATGTTTAGCATCTTGGTGGTCTTCTGCACAAAGAAGGCTACCATAATGACATGAACTTAGTCTAAATATTTTTAACTGTCCTTATTGGTTGTATCTATGTTTTTCAAATTTGTATGATGTTAACATGATGACAAGAGTGTAGAATAGTCAGAAAGATATATTGAGAAATTTCCCACATCTGTAGGCCTTTTTCCTTCCATGTTCACCCACCACCCATAGATAACTAATTCTGACCTTTTCAGATATAGCTGCCCACTATTCGCATTTGTAAAAATAAGCAAATAATTCCTTATCCCCTTTTCCTTATGGTAAAGCAAGACACTTAGGGAGAAAACCATGCAATCAAACCCTAGAAAAATACTTGGGAAATCAGCACTGTCAGTAATCATAGCCACCTGCTTCACTCATTTCCCTGAAGCCCATAGATTCCTCGCATTCATAAAATTATAAGTGGCCCTCCCTTCCTCCCTCCCTTCCTCTCTCCTGCTTCCAAATCCAGTCACTTTAGTACTTCTCTGTGTTAAGTAGATGTTTCACATCCTACTATTCTAGAGATATTGCCTTGTGAATTTCATGCTTAATGAGATATTAATGTGTCTTGATTAGGAAGTGATCAATACTTATTTTTAATGTATGGGGGTTAAAATTCCTGAACAGTCTTGCCCTGTTATCACTGTTTCCAAATGCTGATTGAGAGAGAGAGAGAGAGAGAGAGAGAGAGAGGATTTGTGACAGAATCACCTTAAAAGTTGCCTTGGAGGTAGGAAATTGAGCACTACCTCAGATCTCTAAATAAAAATTTCTTAAAAATATTATCTGGTGATCTGGAAAATCAATTTCATGGAGCAATAATGCATAGTTTTAAGGATCTTCTGCTTATAGGAGGCAAAGGTATTATTCAAGTCACTATCATCAATGTGACAATGATTATTTCATACATATTTATCATCTCTACTTTTTCCTCTCCCTCTTCTGCTCAAGACCTTGATATGGGTATACATTAGCCTTTATAGCCAGAAATTGCACAACATTATACTATTAGGACAATCAAGTTTCAATTCAAATACTTTTGAACTGTGTCAACTTTTCTCTAATATTCAAAAGGGTGAAAAGATCCTGGAACGAAAGCAGGCATAGCTGCAGCCCCATAGATTACTTATGTTCATAAGAATATTGCACTTCATTCAGTATCTGCACAGCATAACAGTCTTGATTGGAAATTGAAGTACCACAGCAAGAACAATTGTATAATTAGAAGATAATCATTTACTCTGGCAACATCTTGAAAGTAAGAGTTTTTAAGAAACAATTAAAATTTCTATGTGTTTGATTGGAATGTGTTTATTCCTGATTAACAATTTACAAACATTTTTTTTCTTCAAATCTTCTCTGAGGAGATCTCAGAAACATTTTACCTTCTGCATGCTTTTTAGTGACATATATTTTTAATTCTAAAATAATTTAAGGCTTATAATGAACTTAATAAGTCGGTATGTTCCTATTTCCCTCATGGCAGGAAAATTGCTTTAAATAAGGCATTATGTTCTAACTGTTCTGCAGAGTAATGCTGGAAGTCAAAATAACCAAACCAGAAGAGCAAAGTTGAAGAATCTAAAAATGCTAAACTTTCAAAAACGTTTCAAATCCTTTTATTAGTATATTTTAAAAACTCAACTCTAATTTTGCTTATTGGAAAAATAGCTACAGGATTAATAATAAACAGTAACACGCTATTGAGAGCATCTGAATTAGGAGATAATTTCATATCTATGTTGCATGGAGAAAGGCGTATTTAGAGGAAAGCCATGATGTGCAATGGATTCTTGGCAAGAAACACAGCATGGAAATCAATTACTTATGGACTGCAGCAGTGAGAATGTTTCAAGAATTGGAGATCTTTTAGAGTTAATTTTTATAGGGCCCATGTTAATTAATATACTAATAATGTTAATCATTTACTGGGACTTATAATTTCTGAAATGCTATGAAATCCACAAAAATACTATATGGTAAACAATTAATGTCCCTCTTTCATATATTAATAGTTTGAAGCTAAAACATTACATAAAAATCTGGTAAGCCAACAAATTATTCACTTTTTTTCTCTTTAGTTTGTTTTCTGACCTTCATTAATAAAACAGCTTGTAAATTCCTTCCAATCAGTGCAGAGACTAGACACCATAGCCATACATCTTGAATCTAAGAAGAGCCATAAGTTTTTCATCTGAAAACATTAGGCAGAAGTGAGTTTAAAATTAATGGCTTCTATAAGAATGCTTTAAGAAGCACAATGCAACATTTGTGTCAGAAAAAAATCTTTGTTTTGGCTAATTTTTTTACTATATTAAGCTATATTTGGATTTCTGTATATAGGCAGACAAACATGAATTAGAACTTTCCCCACCTGTTCAAATGCCATGTGAATCAAGTCATCGGCTCATTCACAATGCCATGACACTTTACATAGGCTATTAAAAAACAGCTTTGCACATTTTCTAACATTATCATTTCTAAAAATTTATGTCCTATTTCATTTTTAATTCTGTGTATTTTGTGGGAATGTGCACATGCATATAGGGACCCACGGAGGTCACTGGCATGGATGCCTCTGGAGCTGGAGTAACAGGCAGTTGTAAACCACATGACCGAATGGAAGGAGGGCCCTTTGCAAGACCAAAACATGCTCCTAACCTTTGAATTAACAGTGCAGCTCCTTCCTGAATATTATTCTACTAGAACCAGTTAAAACAAATACAAATATATAACAGTCAGATAAAAATGAAATTCTGGTAAATGACAAGTAATTTTTCATAATAGTGTGTTTCTAACATCACACAGTCCATAATTATCCATAAACAATCATCCATTGTTCCTCTGAGGTCAAATTTAGAGACTTTCTCTGTATTATATTGTAACCCACAGAAAAAAAAATCGTTGAGGTCTTCACATGATAAACAACCAAATTAAGCCTAGAGGTTACCAAGACTAGAAAATATATTCCTCTGAACATGATTCAAACATTTTAATGAGTTTTAAACATTTTACTCACACATAAGTGAGAGTAAAAATAATAAGACCCACTCCAGGTGCAGTCTGGTTGGCAGCCTCAGCAGGATTCAGGGCTCCACCTAGGAGATGGAAATACAGAGAAATACAGAGAAAGTCTCTAAATTTGACCTCAGAGGAACAATGGATGATTGTTTATGGATAATTATGGACTGTGTGATGTTAGAAACACACTATTATGAAAAATTACTTGTCATTTACCAGAAATTCATTTTTATCTGACTGTCATATATATTGTATTGGTTTTAACTGGTTCTAGTAGAATAATATTCGGGAAGGAGCTTCAGGCTTTCTCAGGCTTTCCTACCCATGTGCAAATCATTACAACAGTTCTTTGCTTACATCAAGAGATGGCAATGGCCAGAGCAGAAGATAATGGGTTTCCTTAAGAGGGCAAGAGAAACTTCCCAGAAACGTAAGAAACTCCATTCTAGAACTGAAAGTTCTCCTTTCTTCCAAATTAATCATTTCCAGAATAAGTGCATCGATAGTTTAATCTAATCATGATGCACCCACCGAGGTCTGTCCCATCGCTTCAGTTTTCCATGAGGGACATGGTGGGAGCACATACTGAAAGACAAAAAAAACCAACAAACAAACACACAAACAAATGATTGATAAATAAATACACAAATGAAACAAAAATTAGATAATTCTTAGGTTCTATTAGAAAGGAAGACATTTTTTAAAAAGACACGTAAAAAAAAAAAACAAAAAAAACAGGATATCTTATTAGTTTTCTCTGGCAGGAAAAGCTCATACACTCATTCTTAGAAACCCAGACACTATTGTGGATGCCAACAAGTGCTTGCTGACAGGAAGGAGCCTGTTATATCTGTCTCCTGAGGGTCTCTGCCAGAGCCTGACAAAAACAGAGGCAGATGCTCGCAGCCAACCATTGCACTTAGCAGAGAGTCCCCAACAGAGGAGTTAGAGAAAGGATAGAAGGAGCTAAAGGGGTTTGCAACCCCATAGGAAGAACAAGAATATCAACCAACCAGAGTCCCCAGAGCTCCCAGGAACTAAACTTCCAACCAAAGAGTACACATGGAAGGCCAATGGCTCCAGCTGCATATGTAGCAGAGGACAGCCTTGACTGGCCTCAGTAGAAGAAGCACTTGGTCCTAGGAAGGCTTGATTCACCAGTGTAGGGGAATGCCAGGGTGGGGAGGTGGAAGTAGTTGGGTGGGATGGGGAGCATCCTCATTGAGGCAGGGGGGAGGGAGAATGGGAGAGAAAGGTTTCAGAGGGAAAACAGGGAAAGGAGATAACATTTGAAATGTAAATACATAAAATATCCAATTAGAGAAGAAAAGAAAAGAAAAGAAAAGAAAAGAAAAGAAAAGAAAAGAAAAGAAAAGAAAAGAAAAGAAAAGAAAAGAAAAGAAAAGAAAAGAAAAGAAAAGAAAAATTAGACCTAGCAACGCATAGAACAACTGGTTTCCAGTTAATGTTTGCATGATTCTAACTCCACTGCCATTCCTCCTGATGCTGGGAAGAGAGTTTCTTAAGAATTGAACTAATTGCAAGGCTACTTTTATGCATAAACAGTATAGTTTTAGCGAAAAGGAGGAAAATGTCAAATATTAACTCCCCTTAGATGTCCTAAGCAATCTTTCATGTTCTTCCTGTATGGTTCTTGGCTAGTTATTCCTCATCTCATTTCAAAGATACAAATTCAGTCTACATGAGCCTCAATTCGTCTCAATGGGACAAGAAGCCAATGTTATCTCTAGCAAAATTTAGTAAATGATTTCAGACATTGTTTATTTTGTGGCTTAAGATACTATATTTAAGTGTTATGTCATTAAGAGTTATCTTTAACTGTAAGTAGGACTATGTATTAAATTATGTTTGTGAATAGACAGTTTTCAAAAGAACAAATATAAATGGGCATATTTGCATAAAAGATTCCACATCCTTACCTACACCAAAGGAAAACAATTAAAGCTTCTTTGAGATTCCATGCCACCCTAGTCAGTATCAGAACCGCTACTCACAACAACCAAAGAACCAAATTATATCAAAACCAGTGAGGATATAGGGAAATAAGAACATCCATGCACTGCTGTTGAGAATGTAAACTGGTTCAGCAACTATGAAAATTTGTATGATGATATTTAAAAAAAAAATCTCTAAAATTAGAAAAGTACTGTGATCCATATCCACAGTGTTTGGATGCGTACATCTAAAGGACAGTAAGTCAGCTGAACAAGTAGCTGGAATATGTTTATGTGTAGGTGTGTGTGTGTCTGTGTGTGTGTGTATGTGTTAGGTCATAAAACTGGAAAATGCTTATTAGATGGAATGGAAAATTCTGCACTTGATTTTAAAGGCAAGAAATTGAAGGAAAAATTTTAAGGGAGGTGTAATATGGACAGGGCAATGGAACACCTGCAACAGGGCAGCAGGAATGGTGACTAATGAGGGTAGAAAGGGACTAAGCTGGATGGGTCCCAGGGTACAGTAGCTAGGAAGGGGAATAAGTGAGAACACATATATGTGAAAATAAAATAACAAAATGCATCACTTTTTATTCTAAGCTCCCAAGTAATTAAGAAAAAATTAAAAATAGAATGGGGGGATGTGTTCATATATAGCTCAAATTCTCAATTTCTATGAGCAGAATGGATTTTCTTGTGATTTGGAATAAGTGGAGCGACTATAATTGATTTGACATACAAATGGAACTATTCCTGCATTTTTATTCTTGAAATATATTAATATTTAAATTCCTCACAGTTCATACAAGTAAGCACTGTTTAAAACATGGGCTGCATCAGTGACCTGGGGTTGCTAAGACAAGTAGTAGTTAAAACAAAATGCAGACACCAAGTATTCAGCTTTTTTCTAATTCTGTAAAGCACAATTTGGATACTCTCTTGAGAATATTTTCACCAATCTATCAGAAATACATACACTCCTGGACAGTAAGAATAAGGATTCTAATACTGGCCCCTGAAAATAAACTCCTACAGAAGGTTGGAGAGTGACTTCTATCTTTGTTGTTGCAAAGTTAGTAACTTTTCTAGGAAAACTAAGGAAATGAATAGACTCCTAGAAGTTGTGAACTTGGGTACTGTATCAATTGGAGAAATGATCTTGTAAGATTATTTCATGTATGACTAGTATCAAGAAAATTCCACACTAAGAACATCTGAAGAAACAACATAATTTAGACTATGTCCTACACCATCAAAATAGACAGAATTAGTTTCAGTAATGGTAGTATTCAAACTACATTGCACATTTCATAGTTTTCCTAAATATGTTTTATACTATTTTTAAATAATTATGGATGAAGTTAAAGATCAGATTATTTGGCTTTATTTCTTAGTATAATTTAATAGATTTGTATGGCTTTCGTTGTTCTTAGACATTATTCTTGACTTTAGCGTCTAAATGAAACCTTTGCCCAATGTTATTCAAATATACAAACCTAAAGTTACATGTAGCTCAAGCCACATCACTGTTAAAAAAAATCAAACCAATGTTTCTACTAGTAAGACTCTAGTTAATGACAAATCTGAGGACATATAAAGACAGAAATAATAAATGCTGTATTACTGTTTCTACCACAATTACATTTTACTTTTAGAGATGTTACCTTATTACAAAAATGACATTTCATACTAATAACCCATAAAAGAGAATAAAATATATAGAGAGATAAAATATAGGCTGCAGTATTTTTACTAGCATTGGTTAGAAAATAAGTAGGCTGAGAACTTATACAAAAAAAGAAATTTAGGGTGGCTATGGAAGAGTAGAAATTAAGGTAGAGATAATGACAGAAAAAAAAATGAGAAGAATCTTTTAAGTATGAAATGAAATGATCAGTTATGTAGTATGTTGGATTGTGGGGCAGGGATTGTTGACCAAAGGTATAAAAGATACATTGATAACCCTACTGAATGATGATATTATAAAGTAATTAAAAGTTGGGGAAATACAGAAACTGAAATAAGGTGTCAGTAATCAGGTCTTAGTCACCAAATAAACTGATGTTAAAATAATCATTAATAATTTTTGTATGGCTTTCGTTGTTCTTAGACATTATTCTTGACTTTAGCGTCTAAATGAAACCTTTGCCCAATGTTATTCAAATATACAAACCTAAAGTTACATGTAGCTCAAGCCACATCACTGTTAAAAAAATCAAACCAATGTTTCTACTAGTAAGACTCTAGTTAATGACAAATCTGAGGACATATAAAGACAGAAATATTAAATGCCGTATTACTGTTTACTATTACTGTTTACTAGTTACTATTTACTGAGTATTTCCTACTCTTGTTCTAGGTACAGATAGTTTTTACACTGTCACATTCCCCTACACTGAGATATGGCATCATGGTTTTTTTTAGCCAGTGGTCATGAACACAAGTGCTGTGTGGTTTTCTCACATGTGTGGTGTTTAGAATCAAGCTATGAAGTCATCATGCTGAAACGAAATGCAGAAAACTCATATTGAGCATTTGTCAAGTAAACGTGCCCCATGTTAAGCTAGGGTGAGCTGGCAACTCTTAACTTGCATTGACCTAATACATCCTAAGCTATACATGTTGCCTGATGCTCCTGGTTACACAATGACCACACCGGGCCCATTGAGCTTGGGTGAATTCATTCACTTACAACTGAGACCTTATCTCATGGCTAGATTCAGAATCTGAAGAAGTGCTGCGTTTTTAGGCATTGGAGACTGGCTTCATCCAGAGAAACTCTTTGGATACTTGTTAGAACATGAAGACCTCCTTACGATTACAAAGCAGAATAGAGCAGTAGCTGTCCTTTCAGGAGATTTGAAGCCCATGGCAGTAATTAGTACTAGACAGATCTTTAAGAGCCACTGCAGTCACTCTTAAATATCACTTATCTTATTGGAATCTGAAATACTAGGTAGACAGAAGAGCTAACACTTTCTAGGAAAGGGCAGAAAAACACTCCACTGGGACTGGAAAATGAGAGGCATTGTGAACTATTCAGCAGAGAGTGGCGTGTATGGAATTAAACCAATTTGGGGGTGCTGGGTGGGTGGCAATGCAAAAACTGCTCCCAAGGTTTGTAGTTAACTGTAACCCATACTGTCCCTCTTGTTTCTTTCTTACTCAGAGCTATGCAGATCTGAAGCTGAATGTGCAACATAGCAGGAAGTATTATTGTCATCGAGGGTTACAGGCTGTATGTCTCTGCCCTGAACTATAGGAAACCCAGGATCTGGCTGGCAAACTTCTGCATGGGCGCTCACTGGTCGTTATCACGAGGACCAATTTTCATCTGTTATTATTACTGTTACAATGTTTCTTCCTCAGTTAGCTGCAGTTACGCCTCCACTGTTTTTGAATGTTATTGCTTAATCTTTACTTTTTTATGAATTTAGAAATTACAAGAGGCATCAATGGAAAAGAAAGTGGTTTAGCCACTAGTTGAGGTTAATGTCTACTTGGCCTTCTTATACTTTTAAAAAGTATAAGCTTCTACCACATACACAAATAAATTTGTACTTTGGAGAAAAAGGACTTTATTCAGCATTGTTTGTGAATTGTGATACCATCTCTTTCAACACTGCGTGCACACCATTCTCAAACAGCGATGAAAATTTCTGTGCAGTTGATCACCAGGATACTGTGGAGGGATAGCCTAATACTATGTTCACAAAAAATATGAAGCATATTTGTTCTCTAAACATTTTTTGTTACTGCTGAAATATTGGAGCCACATGCTAATTTTTCCTTCCATAATAACCTCCTATAAAGTAATAGAAACTTCCAGCACTTGGTTCTTTAGAAAATGGATACTAACGAGGTAACAGGGTTGTATTTGTTCTGTGTTGTTTTGTTGTATCTTTTAATTGTTGAGGATGCTAATCTGAAGAATGGGAAAGCATCTTCTACCCCTGGGGATGAGGCTTTTCTTAGACAGTGAATTTAGACTAATCAAACACTAGAGCCAATAGCTTGTCAGAAATGCCAAGTATGCTTAGATACCCCGATTGCCTTATATCCCCTAAACCTCTATAGTTTATGTCATACCTTAAGGTCTGCTTTTCAAATCATTAGCCAGAAAAATTAACGAGACAAAATGTTTTAGATAGGTCCTCACCAAAATTTGTTATGGAAATATAAAAGAATACTACAGAATTCATTGTATTTCATAATAATTGGACAACTTTTATTGATTTTCCTCTTGAACAGTTTCATAAATATGTGCAATACATTCTGTTTTCCCCGTTAACACAGGAGATTCAGGGAGATTAACTGATTTGTCTGTCCAGATCTACTGAAGTTGAAATGGCTTTCCTTTATAGGCTATGCTATGATCGATTCATAATGCTCACATAATGGTACTGTAGATGAACTACAGTACCAGCCTAGGAAACATTGGCCCGAGAAAGAAAAAAAAAAAACACTCTAAGAAAAATTGTGATGATGAAGAGTAAAACATTTGGGAAAGAATATTCAAGTTTTCTGAAACGGATACAGCTGATGACATGGTTATAATGCGTTATGTGAAAGTGCATAAAGGGCTCACTCACCAAAGGTAGCGAGAAGTCAAAACATACTAGATACTTCCACTGCCACCTCTAGCTATAAATTGCCTATGAGTATGGTGACCTCTGCTTCTAGGTCATCTGGAGTTGATATTTTCCATTCCTTGGGAAACACTTCCCTAAACATCTCTATTTTAGTTTGGGAGAGAGTTCCAGAAAATCACTCTGTACATCAATTCAGTCTCCCTCTTTGTCACCTGCCCTCTATGAAACAATTTCCTCTTTCATATCATCACTGACTGTTATCATTCTTTGTCAACTCCCCCCCCAAAAAAAACCCCAAAAACCAGATTTTCCTGTTTTCTCATGAGTTTAACAATCCTTCACTGTGACATTTGATTCATGTCACTGTGGTCCTTATAACTTACACGCTGAGGTCTATTTCTTTGCCATTGCTGATCCAAGTGGTGATGACTCTCAAGGAATCTGTACAATCCCTGATGACAGACCTGAGTACAAAGGTAAATGCTGAGAATGCTCCTGCAGAGTGGAAATACCCCCTGCTCCTTAGGTCTCTGGGACATCAGGAAAGATGTGTTACCTTTAAAGATGTACTGTTAACAGCTTCCATTCAGCTTGGACAGGACCAGTTTCCACTGTCAGAGTGTTCTCAAGCTGATGGTTTTGCCTATTTATTTATGTTTCCAGACAAAAAGGATAGATCCATAGATGTTTAGCGATTGAATTAATCATCCCATTAATGAAAACAGGTCACATTCATGTTTATTTCAAGACAATTACACACACACACACACACACACACACACACAGATACAGAGAATGCATTTGCATCTATATTACACTTGCTTATATATAGGGAGGAGGAAGAGGAGAAGGAGAAGGAAGAAGAGAAGGAGGAGGTTTAAAACAATCATACTTCTTATTCTCATGTCTCTCCATAGTTTCATTAAATTGTACTATTTATAACTATGGCATGTCGAAAATATCACTTGAAAGATGTAGAATTTTGTTTTCCTCCAAACTGACGAGGAAACCCGAAGCTCTCTGGTTCCCCAGATATATCGGAGAAAATCACATTTCTTTATAACAAATGATTCTAGCAACAGAATCAGCAAACTCCAACGGTACTTAGATGCTGCTTTCTCCATACACTAGGGGGCACTCGTGATTTATTCAACGCTACCCTTAGACTTTTATTAAAAATTCAGTGTTGCCAGCAACTTTTTAACTTCGATTGGGCAGGATGGAGTAACAAACAAATGTTCAAAAGATTGTGTTTAAACAGAGAATGGTTAAAATATAGTCTCTGTGGCATCCAGAAGGAGAGAAGTGACTATTGTCTACCATTTTAGGTTAGTACTACTCCCATCCTGAAGTTGTACTGAGTTCAAAGTTAATACTGCATTACAGCAGACTCAGGCTGAAATTTGTTAAAGAAGAGATAGATGATTGAACACCACATTTGTATGACCTTTTTTCCTGTTGACTCTTACTTTTTTTTTTCTGCTGTAGACGGACACCAGGTTTTTTGTTTTTTGTTGTTTTTTAATGATCAAAAAGACATGTAGGCTACTAGAAGAAACTAATCGGGCTCTATTCATTTAGATTTAATGAGGTGGGATAAAAAGAAGTTATAAAACAAGGGCAGAACAAATACCCATGACCTCCATCAGCAAAGTTCAAAATATTAGAGAAGAAGCCCTAATTATGTGTATAATGTGTGCTCTGAAGCTTTGACAGAGGAGGGGGAAATTAACAGCAAAGGCAGTAGCCACAGAAGGAAATGCAAAGAGGCTCCAATGTTTGCTGTGAAGGCTTGAAACCAAAGAAGCTACCAATTAAAAGCACTGACAGTAATTCCATGAGGTGTGACTAAGATACCCCAAGCAACACTAACCAGAGGCCATAGTACAATCTACTTTGCGTGTATGTTTTTTTCATCATCGGTTGTTTTTAAAAATGTGTTTCACACTTCTCTAAAGCTTAGCATTAGTTTAAAGGAAGAAAGACTACTTAAAAAAATTTATTTTTTTACTCATTTAATCTTCAATCAGGTTTTCCTGCCACCCAAATGAAGCTGTTGATTCTATCTTCATGGAGCAAAGAGTGATGACTGCCTCATGTACTTCAGGAAACACTGCCTAATAATGGACAAGGTCAGTTGTACTTTTTGCTTTTGTGACCCCTTGAAGAAAACCTGCCTGATCTGTACCACGTGCTCTCAGCTGTCACTAGTAAAGCACAGGCGAGCTGTGGATTAGACAGACACACAGCCATATTCGACAGACACACAGCCGTGCTAGGCTGAGTGCTTGTGGGAAATAATAACTACTCATGGCAGCGCTGCCTCCAGGTTTGTCTCCTCCTGAGTCCCATGCCACCTTCTTGCTCTCTTCTAAATTAGTTTCTCCTAAGCCCAATAAGCCTCCTTTGACCTGAAGACATTCCTTTTGCTATCTGGTTTCTACTCCTACCCAGATGACTAGATTACTTGCTGACTTCAGGCCTTTTCCTGTCAGCTTCAGGAGATAGTGGCTGTTCAATGACAGGAATGTTTATAACTGTTTGTACACATCTCCTAACCTGGAAAGAAGGATGTAGCAGCTTACATAATAGAAATTTAGAAATGTATGTATATATATATATATATATACATATATATATATAAATTTATATGTTAAAGCTATACATATATATATATATATATATATATAAAATAAAGCTGGTTATCTATATCTATATCTATATCTATCTCTATATCTATATCTGTAACTGTACCTATATCTACTTGCAAACAATAACTGAAGAATGGCTTGATAGAATCAAATAGTATTTAAATTTTAAGTTATTAAGTATTTACTGCCTTCTGGTCTCCATCTGCACCCAGGAGCTAAGGCTATTCCACAGCCCTCCACACCCAAACACCATCCAGGAGAGAGTTGTTCTTGCCATGAGTGCTGACACAGGCTTAAAGGCCCACAGGAAGGACAAGCTATAGCCAGAGACAGCAAGACCAACTAACATCAGAGATAATCAGATGGTGAAAGGCAAGAGCAAGAACCTTACCAACAGAAACCAAGGCTACTTGGCATCATCAGAACCCAGTTCTCCCACCACAGCCAGTCCCCAACACACTGAAAGGCAAGATTTGGTTTTAAAAAATAACATATAATAACGCTAATAGAAGACTTTAAGAAGTACACAAATAACTTCCTTAAAGAAATGCAGGAGAGCACAGGTAAACATGTAGAAGCCCTTAAAGAGGAAGCACAAAAATCCCTTGAAGGAATTACAGGAAAACACAACCAAACAGGTGAAGAAACTGAACAAAACCATCTAGGATCTTAAAATGGAAATGGAAAAAGAAATCACAAAGGGAGACAACCCTGGAGATAGAAAACCTAGAAAGGAGCTCAGGAGTCATAGATGTAAGCATCACCAACAGAATACAAGAAACCAAAGAGAGAATCTTGTGCATACGATACCCTAGAGAACATTGACACAACAGTCAAATAAAATACAAAATGCAAAACGGTTCTAATCCAAAACATTCTGGAAATCCAGGACACAATGAGAAGACCAAACCATATAGGAAACCATATAGAAGAGAGGAAAGATTCCCAATTTAAAAGGCCAGTAAATATCTTCAACAAAATTGCAGAAGAAAACTTCCTTAACCTAAAGAAAGAGATGCCCATGATCATATAAGAAGCCTAAAGAACTCCAAATAGACTGGACCAGAAAAGAAATTCCTCCCGACATATAATAATCAGAACAACAAATGCACTAAATAAAGATAGAATATTAAAAGCAGTAAGGGAAAAAGGTCAAATAACATATAAAGGCAGGCCTATCAGTATTACACCTGACTTGTCCTCAGAGACTATAAAAGCCAGAAGATCCTGGACAAATGTCATGAAGACCCTAAGAGAACACAAATGCCAGCCCAGGCTACTATACTGAGGCTGGTCTTCAATAACAACAAAAACAATAGAAAGCACACATACATGTGGAAACTGAGCAACACTCTACTCAATAATAACTTGGTCAAAGAAGAAATAAAGGAAGAAATTAAAAATTTTCTAGAGTTTAATTAAAATGAAGACACAACACACTCAAACTTATGGGACATAATGAAGGCAGTGCTAAGAGGAAAAATCTTAGCTCTGAGTGTATCCAAAAGGAAACTGGAGAGAGCATACATGAGCCGCTTGACAGCACATCTGAAAGCTCTAGAACTAAAAGAAGCAAATTCACCCAAGAGGAGTAGATGGCAAGAACTAATCAAACTCAGAGCTAAAATCAATCAAGAAGAAACAGTAGAACTATACAAAGAATCAACCAAACCAGGAGCTGGTTCTTTGAGAAAATCAACAAAACAGATGAATCCTTACCCAGACTAACCAGAAAGCACAGAAAAAATAATCCAAATTAACAAAATCAGAAATGAAAAGGGAGACAACAACAGAAACTGAGGAAATCTTAAAAAAAAAAAATCATCAGATCCTACTACAAAAGCCTGTACTCAACAAAAAGGATGAAATGGACAATTTTCTAGACAGAGACCAGGTATCAAAATTAATTCAGTGTCAGATAAACCAAAAGAAATAGAAGTAGCCATTAATAGTTTCCCAACCAAAAAAAGCCCAGGACCAGAGTTGTATCAGACCTTCAAAGAAGGCCTAATACCAATGCTCTTCAAACTATTCCACAAACTAGACACAGAAGTAACACTACTGAGTTCATTCTGTGAAGTCACAATTACTCTGATACCTATGATAGGTATCAGAGTAATTGTGACTAAACCACACAAAGACCCAACAAAGAAAGAGAACATCAGATCAATTTCCCTTATGAATATAGATGCAAAAATATGCAATAACATTCTCCCAAACTGAATCCAAAGACACACCAAAGCATTCATCCATCATGATCAAGTAGGCTTCATCCCAGGAATGCAGGTGTGATTCAATATACAGAAATCCATCAACATTATCCACTATAGAAACAAATTCAAAGAAAAAAAACTATGTCATCATTTCATTAGATGCTGAGTAGACATTTGTCAAAATCCAACACTCCTTCCTGATAAAAGTCTTGGAAAGATCAGGAATTCCAGGCCCATACCTAAACATAGTAAAGCAATATACAGCAAACCATAGCCAATATCAAACTGAATGGAGAGAACCTTGAAGCAATCCAACTAAAATCAGGGACTAGACAAGGATACTCACTCTCTCCCTACTTATTAGTACTCAAAGTCCTAGCCAGAGCAATTTGACAACAAAAAGAGGTCAAAGGGATATAATTGGAAAGGGAAGAAGTTAAAACATCACTATTTGCAGATGATAGGTAGTATAATTAAGTGACCCAAAAAATTTCATCAGAGAACTCCAAAACCTGATAAACAACTTCAGCAAAGAGGCTGAATTTAAAATTAACTCAAACAAATCAGTGGCCTTCCTGTACTCAAGGATAAACATGCTTGAGAAAGAAATTAGGGAAACAACACCCTTCTCAATCGTAACAAATAATATAAAATACTTTGGTGTGACTCTAACCAAGCAAGTGAAAGATCTGTATGACAAGAACTTCCAGTCTCTGAAGAAAGAAATTGAAGACTTCAGAAGATAAAAAGTTCTCCCATGCTCATGGATTAGTAGGATTAATATAGTAATAATGGCCATCTTGCTGAAAGCAATATACAGATTCATTGCGATCCCCATCAAAATTCCAACTCAATTCTTCATAGAGTTAGAAAGGGCAATTCTCAAATTCCTTTGGGATAATCAAAAAACCCAGGATAGTGAAAACTATTCTCAACAATAAAAGAACTTCTTGGGGAATCACCATCTCTGACCTCAAGTCATACTACAGAGCAATCATGATAAAAACTGCATGGTATTGGTACAGTGAAAGGCAGATAGACCAATGGAATAGAATTGAAGACCCAGAAATGAACTGACACACCTATGGTCACTTGATCTTTGACAAAGGAGCTAAAATCATCCAGTGGAAGAAAGACAGCATTTTCAACAAATGGTGCTGGCACAACTGGTGGTTATCATGTAGAAGAATGCGAATTGATCCATTCCTATATCCTTGTACTAAGGTCAAATCTAAGTGGATCAAGGAGATCCACATAAAACCAGAGACACTGAAACTTATAGAGGAGAAAGTGAGGAAAAGCCTGGAAGATATTGGCACAGGGAGAAAATTCCTGAATAGAACAGCAATGGCTTGTGCTGTAAGATCAAGAATCGACAAATGGGACCTCATGAAACTGCAAAGCTTCTGTAAGGCAAAAGACACCGTCAATAAGACAAAAAGGCCACCAACAGATTGGGAAAGGATCTTTACCTATCCTAAATCAGAGAGGGGACTAATATCCAATATATATAAAGAACTCAAGAAGGTAGACTCCAGAAAATCAAATAACCCCATTAAAAATGGGGCTCAGAGCTGAACAAAGAATTCTTACCTGAGGAATACTGAATGGCAGAGAAGCACCTTAAAAATGTTCAACATCCTTAGTCATCAGGGAAATGCAAATCAAAACAACCCTGAGATTCCACCTCACACCAGTCAGAATGGCTAAGATCAAAAATTCAGGTGACAGCAAATGCTGGTGAGGATGTGAAGAAAGAGGAACACTCCTCCATTGTTGGTGGGATTGCAAGCTTGTACAACCACTCTGGAAATCAGTCTGGCGGTTCCTCAGAAAATTGGACATAGTACTACCGGAGGATCCAGCAATACCTCTCCTGGGCATATATCCAGAAGATGTCCCAACCAGTAAGAAGGACACATGCTCCACTATGTTCATAGCAGCCTTATTTATAATAGCCAGAAGCTGGAAAGAACCCAGATGCCCCTCAACAGAGGAATGGATACAAAAAATGTGGTACATTTACCCAGTGGAGTACTACTCAGCTATTAAAAAGAATTAATTTATGAAATTCCTAGGCAAATGGTTGGACCTGGAGGGCATTATTCTGAGTGAGGTAACTCAATCACAAAAGAACTCAAATGATATGTACTCACTGATAAGTGGATATTAGCCCAGAAACTTAGAATACCCAAGATATAAGTTACAATTTGCAAAACACATGCAACTCAAGAAGAACAAAGACCAACGTGTGGACACTTTACCCCTTCTTAGAATTGGGAACAAAACACCCATGGAAGGAGTTACAGAGACAAAGTTTGGAGCTGAGACGAAAGGATGGACCATCTAGAGATTGCCATATCCAGGGATCCATCCCATAATCAGCTTCCAAACCCTGACACCATTGCATACACTAGCAAGATTGTGCTGATAGGACCCTGATATAGCTGTCTGTAGTGAGACTACACCGGGGCCTAGCAAACACATAAGTGGATGCTCACAGTCAGCTATTGGATGGATCACAGAGCCCCCAATGGAGGAGCTAGAGAAAATACCCAAGGAGCTAAAGGCATCTGCAACCCTATAGTTGCAACAACATTCTGAACTAACCAGTACCCTGGAGCTCTTGACTCTAGCTGCATATGTATCAAAAGATGGCCTAGTTGGAAAGAGAGGCCCATTGGACTTGCAAACTTTATATGCCCCAGTACAGGGGAATGCCAGGGCCAAGAAGTGGGAGTGGGTGGGTAGGGGGGTTGGGGGGAAAGTATGGGGGACTTTTGGGATAGCATTGGAAATGTAAATGAGGAAAATACCTAATAAAAAATTAAAAACAAAAAACAATGAATTCATGAAATTCTTAGGCAAATTAGGCAAATGGATGGAACTAGAAAATATCATCCTGAGGGAGGTAACCTAATCATAAAAAGACACACATGGTATGCACTCACTGATATTAGCCAAGAATCTCAGATTACCCAAGATACAATTTGCAGACCACATGAAGCTCAAGAAGAAGCAAGACTAAATTTTGGATACTTTGGTTCTTCTTAGAAGGGGGAACAAAATATTCACAGGAGGAAATGTAGAGACAAAGTGTGGAGCAGAGACTGAAGGAAAGACCATCCAGAGACTGCTCCACCTGGAGATTCATACCATATACAGCCACCAAACCCAGACACTATTGTGGATGTGAACAAGTGCTTGCTGATGGGAACCTGATATAGCTGTTTTCTGAGAGGCTCTGCCAATGCCTAACAAATACATAGGTGGATGAACGCAGCCAACCATTGGACTGAGAACAGGGTCCCCAATGGAGGAGCCAGAGAAAGGACTGAAAGAGCTGAAGGGGTTTGCAACCCCATAGGAGGAGCAACAATGTCAACCAACAAGTCCTGCCACCCCCCACCCCCCCCCACAGCTCCCAGGGACTAAACCACTAGCCAGAGAGGATGCATGGAGGGTCCCATGGCTCCAGCCACATATGTAGCAGAGGATGGCTTTGTTGGACATCAATGGGAGGAGAGGCCTTTGGTCCTGTGAAGGCTTGATGCTCCAGTGTAGGGGAATGTGGGCCAGGAAAGAGGTAGTGGATGGGTTGGTGAGCAGGGGGAGGAGGGATAGGATAGGGGGTTTTTAGAGGGGAAACTGGAAAAAGGGATAATATTTGAAATGTAAATAATGAAACTATCTAATAAAAAGAGAGAGAGAGAAGTATTTACAGTTAAAATGGAGCTAGAATTAAACCAATATGCACAATTGCTTTGTTTGAACCCCTTTCTTTAGATACCATTAGGTTGAGCACATGTGTATTATAGCCCTATGTACAATGTGCAGGGTGCAAAGCTGGATGTAGGTAAGAAGTATAAGATTCTTGTTTTTTAAGTTACAGTCCTTCACATTTTCTTAATAAAATGAAATTCCATGTTATTTATTGGGTGAGACTCCATATAGTATTTTGATTTTACGCATACAAATCATACATGCATATGTTTATGTATCTCTGTGTATATATATGGGGGAGAGAGAGAGAAGCTTTGATTTTTAAAATTACTTTTTTGAGCCAAGTTTATTTATTCATAAAATGGCTGAATTCAGTTAGTTAAAATTATATATATATATATATATAAATAAATAATATGTATATATTATGTATATATTATATATACATATGTATATATTATATATACATATATATATACATACATATATATAATATGTAAACATATAATATATATATATATATATGTATACAAAATAGCCTACCCAAGTGGATAATTTTTTTATCTTCATGTTACCAATGTGAATATTTGTATATCCTTGACTAGTTTATTGTCAACTAAACACAAGTTAGAGTTATTTGGGGAGAGGAACTCTCATTTATAAAAATGTCTTTATAAGATTTGCCTGTATACATGTTTAAAGTACATGTTCTTAATTACTGATTGATGTGGGAGGGCACAGTGCATTGTCTATGGTACCATCCATGGACTAAGGGCCCTGGATTCTATATGAAAGCCAAATAAGCAAGCCAGGGAAGCAAGCCAGTAAGCAGCATTCCTCCATGGCTTCTGCTTCAGTTTCTACCTCAGAATCCTTCTTGGACTTTCTTCAGTGATGGAGTATGACCAAAAAGTTGTAAGCTGAAACACCTCTTTGTCTCTAAGTCACTTTAGGGCATGGTGTTTTATCACAGCTATAAAACCCCAAACAATTCATATGTACAAGTCATATAACTATTATAAATATTATAAAATACAGGGTATAATACTTGAAATCCAAATAAATCAATAAAATATTGAATAAAAATATAAAATTCACACATATTTTATGCTGTTACAGTGTGAAATTTGAAGCATGCTACCCTCTTTTACAGATGGGAAACATAAATGTTTCTTAAAGACCCATGTTAAATGCCGTGGACCCAGATTGGCGCTGATGATAGGTTGGAAGCTTTAGTCATTTTGTTTTTGTCTTCCTGTGATGTCGCTCATTCCAAAATGAGCTCCTTATTCGGACATCTTCCTGTACAAAGACCCAAAGCAATGAGCCAGTACATCATGAGCTAAAGCCTCTAACTCTGTGAACTAAAGTAAACTTTGCTCTTTCAAAGTTGGTTGTTTCAGGTGTTCTGTTACAGTAGTAGGAACATAACTAACAAACTCTTTCTATTCTTCCAGTAGTAATTTAGTTAATCAGGAACTTTTAAACATTAAAGAATTTTGTTTCCTATTAAAGACTTACAGGATTTCCAGGCTCTTTTTTATGCTTTGCTTCTTCTTTGGTGAAGAAATCTCAGTTTCTTGGAGCTGTATATCACTACTCTATGTGGCTTTTTCATGATCTATCTTTTACTTATCTCTCCTATAAACAACAAAACAAAACAAAACAAAACAAAAAGTCAACAGAGTCTCCTCTTTCTAAGCTTCTTCCAACCCTGTTCTGCAGAGTTCTCTGGCAATTGGAAAGAGATTCCAATGTTCTCCTTCTCGAGCCCTTCATGAGGCTAAGGTACAGAAACTTTTGCTTGCCCAATATTTTTTCACCATCTTGCATATACCAACTTCCATATCCTTATGTCTGATCTGTTCCTTCTATTTTCCTCTGCAAACCTTCAATTACTCTGAAATAGTGGACCTCATTGATTCCATGATCTTCTAGGTATTCCATTAAATGCCCTCACCCATCTTCCTCACAACCTAGTCCTTAAATGTATAACTTTTTATCTTTCCATCAATGTTCTATTGAAGTGTCTATTCTCAACCAGTTTATCTTCTGACACCCGTGTGTTATGTTGTTTGGTTGGTATTCTGGGCTCATGTGTATGTCTTGTCCTTTGCAAATTCACATCTAGTCCATTATCCCCATGGCTTCCTTTTCTTTTATCTCTTTATGACCTATTCTTAGTCTAAAAAATATATATTCTGCCGGGCTGTAGTGGCACATGCCTTTAATCCCAGCATTTGGGAGGAAGAGGCAGGCAGATTTCTGAGTTCAAGGCCAGTCTGGTCTACAGAGTGAGTTCCAGGACAGTCAGGGCTGTACAGAGAAACCCTGTCTCAAAAAATCAAAAAAATTCTTCCTCTACAATATGTGGTTTAACCATTGCTTCTTTAGAGAAATCTATTCTGAAATTACTCTAGGGACTTATTTGCATTCCTTATGAAGCTATATACACATTGTCTTTTCTATTCTATTTCCTATTTTTTAAGTACTTCTCTTGGCAATTCTCAGTTATTCAGTAGCGGTATTAACTCACATGGAGAATGGTAATATCTCTGCGTTTGGCCCCATGAGCATCTAGTACCTATTAGCTACTAAAAATATCTGTTGAGTGAACGATATGAGAGTATGAACACTTATTAAAATGATTTTATTATTTACTAGCAAAGCTCTATTCTTCTGATTCCTTCCTGTCTTTACCATACCTATTAGCATCATGAATATGATATTAGATGGTCTTTATAAAGTGATCATCAATATTTTCTTTTTTTTTTTTTTTTTTTTTTTGGTTTTTCGAGACAGGGTTTCTCTGTATAGCCCTGGCTGTCCTGGAACTCACTTTGTAGACCAGGCTGGCCTCGAACTCAGAAATCCGCCTGCCTCTGCCTCCCGAGTGCTGGGATTAAAGGCGTGCGCCACCACGCCCTGCTCATCAATATTTTCTGAGTGAATGAATTATGATAACTAAAACATAGAAGACATATTTAATTTTCGCAACAATCTCTTGAGATTAGGTTCATTTTCTTTCCATCTTAGAGATGAAAGTGCTGTATGATTAAATACCTTGTCTCAAATCAAGTACTAACGTAGAAAAGCATGACAAAACCAAAATCCTGAGGTAAAACCTGTGGCAATGTTAATAGGAACTCAAGGAGTATATTTAAACTTTGAGGGGAAGAACGGCTCATACTGGAGACTTATCTATTTCTAGGGAAAGTAGATTAGCTAAAAATCTACCTAGCATTTGGGTTCTGTTCCTGGGTTCCTTTACCAAGGTAGATGCAGTTATTCTGAAGCAGTGCTCACTCACATTCTACACGCTCATCAGTCTTCTTCTTCTTCTTCTTTGTTTTAATTAAATTGCTGGCAACTTTAAAGGTTTACTTGTGTTATATCAACATTTTGTCCCACTGGTACACTTCATGGAAACACGTTAAGCTAAATGAGGAAAGACTGTTATTCACAATGCCCCATTAGAGATTTCCCTCTATTGAAATGCTACATTTTACTCCAAACATATTGTCACCGGTATTTAAATGTTACAAAACAAGTTCCTGCAATTAAAATATTCTAATATTCTATTAGATATTAGAAAGGTAAATGTATTCTATATATTCATATGCAATATAATGGTATATTATATCTGTTCATAATATAATTAATATAATATTATAAGTTGTAAGAATAAAGATCTACCTATTTTTGACTCTCTAATAATCAGTCTTCCCTTCTTCAGGAAAAAAATAAAAGTACACATGACTCAAATGTTTTTGGCTGTATTCACATAGCTGGATTTTAGTTAACAAAATGAGACCTAAGTGGAATGTGACTTTCATTATTTTATTCAAGACTGATACTTACAAATTACTCTAAAATCTAGTGTCATAAAAAGCTTTATGTATTATATCATAATTTGTATGTATCAAGTTAGGAAGTAGCTTGAGGGATATTTCTTGATCAGACTATTTAATGAAGCAGAAATCAAGATGTCTGCAGGTTGCTAACATGCCAAGACTTGACTAAGAAGGGGAGGTTAATTCCAACATAGACCATACAAAACACCATTAGAAGACAGCCCTACTTTTCTGTTGACTTTTGGCAAACATCTGTAGTTCATCATTACATAGACTTATTCTAAAGACTCCTTCAGCATATTCACAGAGAGGTGGCCTTATATTTTGAGGGATCACTGCAGTATGAATATGTTTAACATCTTGTTAAGAATATTGATAACTAGTAAAATAGCAAGCACTGATCATTTACACAAGTGTACATCATATGGATCTGTATAATTCACAGTCATGAAACCAGCCTTGCACTTTTAATCTGGTATCTTCAAAAAGGGACAGAGGGAAGGAGGGAAAAAGGAGGGAGGGAGGGGGGAGGGAGGGAGGGAGGGACAGAGAGATAGAGGGAGAGATTTTTCTATGACCTAGTAATGGAAGATATTCTCAATAACTTCTTCTCTGTTACTTTGTTGAAATTGAATTACATTTGACAGAGGAAATGGCTTCTCTTTTAAAGAGAGGATTTAGGACAAATTTCTAAATTATCACACTATCTTAAAATCTTGTATCCTATATTTTTCTTTGTTATCTGTTAGAGAAGTAGAAGAAATCAATTATAGGACTGGGAAGAATAGCTAGATAGGAGAAGACACAGAAGATAGAAGAGTCTAGATTCTAGTGTCATTATTTAGAACAAAGCTTCCTAGAAGATCCACCTTTTGCAACAGAGAAGAAACAGATCTCTGCTGTCATTATGAATATATTTGTTATGACTTGATCTCTCTAATTCATAGTCTTATTTCACGTCTTATTGACACATATTTAGTATAACTAAAAATTATCTACTCAGTAAAGAAAAAAGGCTCCATATCTCCGTGAGATACTGAGTACTGCATCGTTGTTGGATTTCTTTCTTAGTAATTAGAAAATTTGAGAATAGTATGTCTCATAGACATTGATAGGAGATAACTGATAACATATTAGCAATCAAATACCAGAGCATATAATAAGCTAATGAGCTCTCTTGTGAAGTTCATCCCAGAAATGCATGGCTGGTTTAACATGTAAAACAGTCAATCAAAGGCATTCATCCTGACAGGCTGAAAAAAATTATGGAATCATCTCATTTGGTGCTGGGAACAGAATATGAGAAAATCGAAGAACCTTCTGTGCTTAATATTCATTCCCATTTATCTACTTACAATAAACAGTAAATTAAGCATGAAATTAAAATGTATTTAACCAAAAATGGCTAATCATGAAAATCAAAGCCCATCTTTGCTCCTAACAGTGGGCCAAATTTTCTTCCTCTAACATCTGAAAAGAGAAGGAATATTTTTATTATTATTTCTGTTTGGAAAGGTGGGGGCTGGAGACAAAAAACTACTTGTTTGAAATTAAATGATAGATTTAGTTGTCAAACTAATAAATGGGTTTAACAAGTTTGTGAAATACTAAGTAAATACACAAAACCAAACTCATATTTTATGCTGGCAATTGTAATTTGAAATAAGTTCATATTATGACTTACATACTATAACCAGTGAAATGAAGAACTTAGAATTAGATTTCATAATACTAGTATGGGGTTGGAAACTATACAACACTGCTGTTACTAGAACACTCTGCTGTCTTTAGGTAGTGTTTTCATCAACAGTTGGGACACAAGCAGAAAGATCATTAGCTGGTTTTGTCCTTTGAGGAATCTGGAATTTTCATCACACACAAGACACCTCTTGAAGTTAAAGGTAACAGCGATCAAAATGGAAATGTCTAAGTTATTCCTGGATGACACTGTCATCTTGAAAAAACTGATGAAGCAACATGATAAATTACATGGAAGTTTACAGAATGGAATTAAGCATGAAGGGACAGTGAAGGAAGTGCACAACTCACATCTGCCAGGCACAGAATACTGTACTTGCTATAGGGAGATAAGGGTGCCTTCAACTGAGGAACTGACTTTTGGATGAAACCTCAAAGGAAGTGACAAGACTTAGTTATGCAGATGTCTGAAAGGCAGAGAGCAATAAGCAACAAACCTAAAATCTTCTACATGTCAATCTGGCACCCTAGGGGACTCAGACACCACTCTGCTGACTAGAGATACAGTGTAAAGGAGCTGAGAGGTCAGATAGAACTTTACTGTATACAAACTTGTAAGCTATGAAGGTTTTGATTTATTTTAATCATGGATGCTAAGGGAAGCCTTCAGAGGCACTGGAATAAAGGAGTCTCTTAACTGGACTTTCATTTATTTGAATGAAAAAAAAAAACCTGAAAGAGAAAGTACAAGAAAGAGTACTCATTAAAAAGCTATGGGAAGAAATTCTGACACTTTTTAAAAAATTGTTACGAAAATACATTTTGTGTTCTCTCTCTCTCTCTCTCTCTCTCTCTCTCTCACACACACACACACATACACACAAGTATGTGGAAGTAATGTTCTAATTGCATTAATTCAACAATTTGATAATATTTAGTCATTTTAAAATGAGATGTTGTATGTGATAGATGTATACATTTTTGTATGTATGAATCTAAAACTGCACAATGAAAAAGAAAAGACGGTGTAAAAATGAAGTAGTAATAAATGTTGTGAAAAGCTAACTCTGGATTTTGTTTGCTTGTTTAGACAACAAAATGTGCAGCCAAATGGAGGACATTAAAGAGAACAGGGTTGGAAAAAGAGACAAAAAATATTTTCCATAGTTTGCACATGAACCATTGGGAATACAGTGTGCCTGTTAACTGAGAAGTAGAGACAATGTGGATGCTGATGACAGAGACTTCTGGTACAATGGTATATCAAATTCTAGAATCTTATCTTTGAACCCATTAAGTTTGAAATGTGGAGCAGAAAACAAGTGGAGACAGTGGTGAGGCCGTTGGACATTCAGATCTTCAGGGTAGTAGAGGCCTATGCTCAAGGTTGAAGCTGGAAAATTATCAGGAAATACATACTTATTGTTCTGGGAGTAGATGAAAATGTTCGATTAAGTACAGATCAAATGTGAGTGTGCACACCCCTTTGGATGCCAAGGCACAGACAGAAGAAAGTGGGAATTAAGAATGTGATCTTGGTTACAGAATTAAGTTTGAAACGTATTCTTCTTGTGAAAATGTATGGATCACAGGGCCTCCAATGGAGGAGTTAGAGAAAGTACCCAAGGAGCTAAAGGGATCTGCCACCCTATAGGTAGAACAACAATATGAACTAATCAGTACCCCGGAGCTCTTGACTCTAGCTGCATATGTATCAAAAGATGGCCTAGTAGGCCATCACTGGAAAGAGAGGCCCATTGGACTTGCAAACTTTATATGCCCCAGTACAGGTGAATGCCAGGGCCAAAAAGTGGGAGTGGGTGGGTAGGGGAGTGGGGGGGAGGGTATGGGGGACTTTTGGGACTTTTGGACTTTTAGCATTGGAAATGTAAATGAGGAAAATACCTTAAAAAAAAGAAAAGAAAATGCACATGGTTTCAAGGTTATAATTATGTCACAGTGTGACACCCACTATTTTCATGGACACACATTTCATTAATGTTGATTTGTATGTTTGTTTAGGTTTCAGGAAAAGAAAATGGTGGAGCCAGGGCTGTCAGGAAAGAGATTGTACATAAGCATCATATCTGGGACACACCACTGCTGTGCTTGGTATCATTTCAGACAAGCGGCTAATCAATGTATCAAAAAGTATAAGCAAAATTATAAACATACATGGTATGTTTATAATTTCTGATTATCTTATACACTCATTTCCCGCCAGGCTCCAGTCTTTTTAAAATATTAAAGGAAATGGCTCTACTAAAAAGTGGTGTGTTCAAGCAATGCTACGTTCTCAAGTATTCTGTTGTATGATACTGAATCAGGAAAAGCATTGGAAATCTCAGAAAGAATCTTTTGGAAGTACATCACCATCCACATCTGCTTAGTTCCCCAACCGGATTCACAAATCTAGCTTCTCAACATGTTTTCCTAGGATTTTGCTTAAAGCATTGGAATATCACCAATAAGCTCCGTCTTATTAGGTCTTCGAACAGCAGGGCAAGCCGTCTATGGACTGGATTCTGTGTCTCTGTAATGAGAGTCCTGCCTCTGTGTTTGTAACAGCCAGTGGCTTTGTATGGCAATTGACTCATCACTAAACCAATGGCAATCCACGTATTATTGACCACTGATGGGAAAGTGTTGATATGAAACCTGTGAGAATCATTAGACACAGTGAAAACTGCAGGAGCCAGTGCAACTATTTCTTCCAATTACATTTCAGCTAAGCGTTGTTTCATGGTATGTAATCAAATGTGTACTCTCTGTAATTAGCTTATGCAATGCTTATTTAAACCACAGGTTAAACTGCTTTCCACAGCATGGACCATATGCAGCGATGTTATTAGAGTAGGTAATATCAGAGTGGAAATTCTTCTGTTATGGCATATAACTGAGTGTGTTAGTTGTCTCATTGTTCTTAAACATAGTGAAATTCCATTGTTTAACTACACAGTATTACACTTACAAGAGTAAAATACACAGGTGTTTACTTATTTGATCAGACCTTGGTCCTTTTGAGAGATATCTGTGTGTGTGTGTGTGTCTTTGAATGTGTTTTATCATTTATATATGTATGTATATAAAAATTTCATATATATGTATGTATAATGTGTATGATAGCAGAGGGTTAGGAGGAAGGAAATAAAAGGAGAAAATATATATTATGTTCTCAAAAATAGAAATTATTTAAAAATTAATAAAACATTTGAATCTTCACCAGTTGATTTATATTTCCTGCATTATTGTATTTCCTGATATTTGGGTTTCTCTGCTGTTTTAGTTAGGATTTCTATTTCTGTGAAGACACCAGGAAAACATAGAAATCCTTATAAAGGAAACCATTTAATTAGGATTGGTTTAAGGTTTGTGAGGTATAGTTCATTAGCATCCCAGTGGGAAGTATGATGGCACGCAGGCAGACATAGTGCTGGAGAAGGAGCTGAAACTTCTACATCTGAGTCTGCAGGCACAGGAAGAGAATTCCACACTAGGTGTGACTCGAGCTTCTGAGACCTCCAAGCCCACCCACTACTGACATACCTCCTCCATCAAAGTCACACATACCATGATATGAATTGTCTGTAGTGTTATTGTGTCAGATGAAATGCAGAGCATTGTGGCTATGACATTGGTCAGCACACTCAGTTTGCCTTTCTGTTCTGCCACTGCTGACTGTGAATGCCTACAGTCTAATTTCCCTGTATTACAGATACGTGAAGGAAACTAAAACGTAAAGCATGGACTGTTTCCAATACATCCTTGCAGACATATGCTTAATGAGCCTAGCACAGATTTTTCTTGATCTTAGATTTCTTTCTTAGGTTCTCCTTTTCCTGCCTGGTTTCCCTTGGAGCTATTATGCTTCTACCTTCAAAACACAGTTATTGAGTTACTAAGGAGACTATCTATCTATCTATCTATCTCTGAATTACCTTCTTTCTGTTAATTCTTTGATCTTCCTGTCAGCTAGCCAACTTCTATATGTGGACTCCTTTGATTTCCTGTGTTCCCTTTTATTTCTTTGCTCACCTCTTATCTATCTCTATGCAATGGTATGCTTATGCATAAATGACCTTCAAATTTTTCCAAAAATGTATCAGATAATTTGAATTTTAGTCATTTTTCTACGTGCTCTGGAGGTAATGAGATGGATATTTAAATTTGAGTCTCAAAGGGGGAAAAAAAAATCACTGGCTTACTGCACAATCAATGGTGGCATATGATTCTACTTGGTCAAAAGCCTTGCAGCTCTGTCCTGCTTTTTGTCGTAGTTTTTTCTGTAGATATGTTCTCCTTTTGTGGCAATGAGTACCAGAAGCAGCTAGGAGAACAAGCATACCTTTTCATCTTTTTATTGTTAACTACCAATTCTCAGCTAAGTGACATGTATTGATTTTTTTTCTTCCTTTAATTCTATCTGCTGAAGACATGTGCAGAGTGGGTAAAATCACTCACCACAGCGATCCTGTACCCTGATTAGACAGCCTTGGCATGAATGATGGAAGGGGTATCTGCTGTCTTAAGTTGGTCAGATTCTACCTATGAGCCTAAACTTGCTGATTGTCCATAAAACACTTGAACTAAATGGAGACCTATGAAAATTAAAAAAAGCTGATGTTTCATATTGAGGAATATCTACCAGTAAGATTATGTATTTTAGCCATGTGCAGCCATTGGTGTATACTCTTCTCATTTACCATTGGGATCTCTTTGGTTCTTATCTGAAATTTTAATTGGATCCTTCACATTTCTCTGTAACAAGTATTCACTTTTGAAGCTCAGTCAACATTCATGGGTCACATATCTACCTCTATACTGGAAAATACATGGGAATATCATTCCAGGATGAGTCCATAGAGTCAACAGTGTAGATCCCCTGAATTACTTCTACTGAATTATTTCAGCACTAAAAGAAAGAAGGCAGGGCAGGTTTCTCGGGTATTGATTGACAAGGTGGGCTGTAGCCTCCCCTCCCCGAGCCTTAAGGGTTCCACTGTTTACACCTGGATGGAGCTTGCTGGCTCAATAGTTCTGCTACGCCCACTGCTGGAGCCCCGCCGCTTTGCTGTTCCAAAGCCATCAAGTGTTCACTTGCAACCTTACTCCAACATTATTTGGCGGGAATCGGGTCCCTCCCCCCCCCTTCATAACTGAATGTCGGAAATAAAAAAATTAAGCTTTGATCAGAATGCCTGTCTTAGCTGCACCATTTTCTCTCGTCGCCTAGCCCTTCTTCTCTTCCAGGTTTCCAAAATGCCTTTCCAGGCTAGAACGCAGGCTGTGATCTGCTGGCCGGACACAACAGTGGGCTATACTGTGGGAGACCATCATCATACCCCTATCTTGACTTCACTGGTTGAGTCTTTTCATCCACTCCAGGGTAACTTTGCAAAAATAACACATTGTAAATGGTACTATGAATAATAAAAGACTGAACTTATCCATTTGTTAGTTTAAAAAGAAACTAGCATAGATTTGTCACCTGTAATACATTTATCTCCTATGTATTACTATCTACAATTGTGTAGTTTTTGCTATTTTTTGCATTTTTGAGGGGTATTTTAGTAAATTCTTCTTCAATTGTTGTGTGCTTTATATTTATCTAAAGCCAAAAGGCTAAACTATTAAACAGTCTTTTATGATATGGGATAAGAAATATATGAATTTATTAGAGGGAAAATTACATACAAATGGAACAAGCTAAGACAAACTCCACACGAATTAGGCTTTAACACACACTTAAAAAAATGTATGTATCCAGTTCTACACAACAAGGATATCTGCATTTCAGAATACAAGGAACCATTTTTTCCAATTTTTTCCAAGGTAGGGTTTCTGTGTAGACCAGACTGTCCTCAAACTCATTCTGTCTGACTCTACCTCCATAGTGTAGCATGAAAGATGTGTGTCACTACTGTCTGATTTTTCAATTAAAAAAAAATAGATACTTTAAGGGATGTAGTATTGAAAATCTTCTAAATGTCTTTGCTTTTGACCCCAATGAAGGAGTTAGAGAAAGGACTGAAGAAGCAGAAGGGGTTTACAACCACATAGGAAGAAAAACAATATCAACAAACCAGACACCCCCCAAGATCTCCCAGGACTACCCCCAACCAAAGAGTACACATGGAGGGACCCTTGGCTCCAGCTGCATATGTAGCAGAGGATGGCCTTATCTGACATCAATGGGAGGAAAGACCCTTGGTCCTGGGGAGGCTCGATGACCCAGCATAAGGGAATTCTAGAGCAGTAAGGTGAGATTGGGTGAGGGGGCACCCTCATAGAAACAGGGAAGAAGAGGAAGGGATAGAGGATTTGTGGAGGAAAAACTGGGAAGGAGGATACCATTTGAAATGTAAATAAATAAAATAACCAATTTTAAAAAACAGCCTAACATTTGAAAGTGGAAGTCAAAAGACTGAAGCAGCATGAGAAAGAATCAGGATGAAAGAAGTGACATGAGATCTAAAGGAAGAGGGATTGGTGGATGTGCACTCAACACGCGTGTGTTTGCGATGCTGTTTATTTTAGATAGCTCTGCAGTTTGACTCTTCAGTGTCTTCTAAGAGTCATGGACAAAAGGCAGTCTCCAACCAGGCACTACTGAGAAGTAATGTAAAGTAAAAGGCAGGACATATCAAAGATCTATTTATTGTACTTATAGGGTAAGTGGATCCTCACACACACACACACACACACACACACACACACACACACACACACACAAAACAAACAGACAAATGGGGTTGGGGAGGGTAAGGCAGTAATCATCATGGCCACAAATCTCAGAAAGGAAAGGTGAAAATGAGCCTTCCCTTTTTCAGCCAATTACCTCAGCTATTGTCTGTCTTACAGTAATATAAAGACAACCAACAAGAATAAAGTGGTAGAGGAACTAACAGAGAAAACGGAAGCATATTGTTTTTTTTTTTTCCAGACATGTCCTAAATTCCTGTGTATTCTAGCACCCAGTCTTGTTTGGACTCTCTACATAAATTACTGTCATATATCCTCCTTAAATTGGTTAAAACAAAATATCTAGGGCTTCTTTTTTCTTTCTTTCTTTCTTTTTGGAGGGGAAATGATTTCACATGTCTTAACAATATAAAACCTACTGAAAGAAAATTATGCAGCATATTAGAAGACAGAACCATAGTGGTAACTATTGAATTTCAAGCATTGTATTTTGTACTTTCTAACTTGAGGTTTCATTTAAATACTTACACAAATTATTTAACCAAAAGAGAGCCGACTTTAGCCAGCTGAACCATTCATAAGGGCTAAAGGACTTCATACAGCCTATCACAGAAATGCTCAATAGTCTATTACTATTAAGATTTCTGCCCACATTACTAGTGTGAGAAAAGCCTTATTTTCAACCTAATCCCACTTGACTGAAAAACTTTCTAACTGTGATATTCTGTGATGCACTTATTCCTTAACATACATACTTGATAAATGTTTTTCTGCTTCCCAACACTCTTCCCATTAAGTGGACTCAACATGACTGGATGTCACTGTCAGCTATTTGCATTACTTTCCTTCTGTGTGAGCATGCTCGTGCCACAAACACTGCTGGTGGGGATGACATTGTGCTGAGATCACACTCTCCTCTGGCAGCTGAGAGGTCGGTCACTGTCCCTCCCTGAAGATGTGTAGGGTCTTTCTACACTTGCATTTATCAGACATTCCCTGTGAATATCAATTGGATATGTGACATCCCGAAGTCATTTTTAATCCACTACATTATTTTCACCACTTGGCCCAAATTTGAGAAATGTTTGCATTTTTGTCTCGGCTGATTTTGGAGCATTATCTAGTCTGATGGAGTAAGTTGTGGAAATAGCAGGTGTTAGCCCCAGCCTTCCTTCAGTGACTAAGCTATGCCATCACCAGCTGCCCAAAATGACACACATATTCTTTGAAAGGTTCCCACCATCAAGTCCTTCTCTCTGTCTCCTTTCTGTCTCTTGTTCTCTGTTTCTTGCTCTGTTTGTCTCTCGCTTTGTCTGTCTCTCTGTCTCTGTTTATCTCTATCTCTCTTGTCCCTGCTCCTAGGCAGCCTTTTGCTCCAATAAATCTGCTTAGATCTGCTTCACGGTGTGATATTTGTGGCATTCCTTGTCTCTGGCCCTTAAATAGCAGAGTCATTTAGCCCTAACAGTAAGGTCTCTGCCTCATTAGCTCTGGAGGGCTTATCATTAACATAGTACTCTTGTTTTCCGAAACAACACAACAATAATAAAATAGACTTAAGCCAGTGATCCTGGTTTTCATGGTTGTCTGCTATGCTAAATGAACCTAAGAAAGGAGAGTTTAAATGAGAAAGGATTAGGCTGGGTTTCTCGAAGAGATTTTTCAGAGTCTTGAGAATTTATTTAATCAAATCTGTGCAAAGACTCCAGACACAATGACCGTTAATGTCAGAGTTAAGACTTTGGAAATCAGACTCTAGGAATGGACTATCCAGTCATCTGAATGAGGGAGGAGGTGGGGGCATGTGGCAAGGCTTCTTGAAGTGGCACACTTGTATATCTGGGCAAGACATTCATGAGGAAGAAGAAAAGAAATCCCTACCTCCTAGATGTATCTAAAATAGAATCTTTCTGAAGGCTTTAAGAGTCCCTTGAACTTTTCTCTTGAATTTGGATGCTGTCAAGTGAAATGTAGTCCACTCATTCTCTGTCGATCTCATTATTATTATTATTATTATTATTAATTATTTACCCCCATCAAAACATCCCATCCCTCCTCTCCTCCTTGTTCCACCCACTTCCCTCCCCTCCTTCCACCCTCTCCATTTTTCTTCAGAGAAGGGGAGGCCTCCCATGGATATCAACTCACCTTGGCATATCAAGTTCCATTGGGACTAGGGAAAACATCTATTGGGGCTAGACAAAAAGCCCAGTTATAAGGAAGGAAGGCAGCAGAGTTAGAGACAGTCCCTGCTCCAGCTATTAGGGAACCCACATGTGGATAAAGCTACACATCTATTACAGATGTATAGAAGGCCTAGGTCTATACCCTGCATGCTCCTAGTGCTCAAGCTACGAGCAATGTGGAAAGAAGACACTCCTCTTGTCTGCTTTCAGAAGATAGTTTCCTCCTGGCTGCTTTTGGGGCAAGATGTATAACTCTTGGCTCCTATAGCATGAAGTCTACCTGCAGGATGCTTTGCTTCCTACCATGATGATAATGGACTAAACCTCTGAAGCTGTAAGCCAGTTCTAATTAAATGTTTTCCTTTATAAGCATTGCCTTGGTCATGGTATTTCTTCACAGCAAAGAAATCCTAACTAAGACACATAGTTATCCTGTACTTTTTGGCTAATATCTACTAATAAATGAGTAATACAATGTTTGTCTTTCTGGGTCTAGCTTACCTCACTCAGGATATTTTCTAGTTCCATCCATTTGCCTGCAAACTTCATGATGTCCTTGTTTTTAATAGCTGAGTAATATTCCACTGATTAATGTCCTACCCTTTCTTTATCCATTCTTCACTTGAAGGATATCCAGGTTGTTCCCAGTTTCTTGCTATAATGAATAGAGCTGCAATGAACATAGTTGAGCAAGTGTCTTTGTGGAACAATGAAACGTCTTTTGGATATTTTTACAGGAGTAGTATAGATTGGTCTTAAGTTAGAACTATTCCCAATTTTCTGAGAAACCATCAAATTGATTTTCAACATAGCTGTACCAGTTTGTACTCCCATCCATAATGGACAAGTGTTCCCCAAGCTTCACATCCTCACCAGGATGGACTATCATCTAGTTTTTGATCCTAGTTATTCTGACATGTGTAATATGGAATCTCAGTGTCATTTTGATGTCCAAGGATGTTGAACATTTCTTTAACTCTTTTTCACTCATCAGACATTTTTTTGTTCACAGTTCTTTTTAGCTCTGTACTTCATTTATTAATTTGGCCTGTTACTGTCTACTTTTTTAAGTTCTTTACATATTTTGGATACTAGCCCTCTGTTAGATTTAGGGTTGGTGAAGATCTTTTCCCATTCTGTAGGCTCATGTTTTGTCCTTTTGACAGCATCCTTTGCCTTACAGAATCTTTCTGTTTCATGAGGTTCCACTTATTAATTTTTGACCCTAATGCTTGAGCTACTAGTGTCAATGTGTTCAAGGCTATTCTCCACTTTCTCTCCTTATCAGATTTAGTGTATCTTGTTTTATGTTGAGGTCTTTGAAACACTTGGACATGAGTTTTGTGCAGGGTGATAGATGTGGATCTATTTGCATTCTTCTGCATACAGACATCCTGTTAAGGCACAACCATTTGTAGAAGATGTTTTCTTTTTACCACTGCATAATTTGGGCTTCTTTTTTTAAAAAATCAATTGTCCATATGTATGGGTTTACTTCTGGGTCCTGGATTCAATTCCATTGACCAACTTGTCTGTTCTTATGCCAATACCATATGGTTTTTATTACTATTGCTCAGTATTACAGCTTGAAATCTGTCAATCTTAAGTTGTTAGTTTTTGGTGAACTCTCTTAGAATTCCAGAGCCTTATGAAGGGTGTCTTGTAGATGAAGGGATGAGACAAAGAGGTAAATTTGGTTGTGCTATATGTTTTTTTCCTCTCCTAGTACATTTGCATGTGATGGTGACTATGTAGAAATATAAATTGTGGATGATGCCCAAGAATTAATTAGAGATCCACCAAAAAGTGGATGATATTGAGCTGAAATAGGGCAGCCTAACAATACAAATGATTCCCACTGTCCCCTTTCTCAACCAAATAATAATTCATGTGGCATTTCTTAAAACAGAGCATCTGGGTTTCTATGACAAGCTAGCCAGAAAACATTTAAACTATGAAGATCCTTTCAATTAACACAGGTTTCCTAAATCGTAATCTCTAGTGGTGGCTTGCAAGAATAAACACTTAAACTCCCAACTTGATGTTTATACATACATAAATTTGAGAAATATCAAATTATTTTACTCTGCCAAGGAGAGAACTGGCTCTGGCTGTGTTGTATTGATGTGTGTGTGTGTGTGTGTGTGTGTGTGTGTGAACACCCTCAGACCCTTAGCTGGATTACATGCTTGTGTGATGCACACAATAATAGTGTTTGGATTTCCAGCTACATCTCAAGGCACTGGGCTGCAAGACCTATTCAAGATAAAGCCAACTTCCCAGCATTGATGAAGGGGGTCCTCCTCAGTTCTACCATTAGCCAGGGAGCTATTGACCACTTATGGCTGCTGGGAAAGAAGAGGGAGATTTATTCAGATATGCAACTCCAGTATGGGTCTCCACCCACTCACATATATATGGCTACAAATGAACTCATTACAAAACAGTACATGGAATTGGAAGGGAAATGTTGGGGGAGGTGAGTGCATACAGGAAGGAGCTGGAGGAAAGAGGTGGGGGAGATTTGATCAAAATGCATTATATGCATGAAGGAAAATTTCAAGCCATTATCTGGAGATTGAGCAAAACACCTGATTCTAACCTCCAGTCTCTATATTATGTGCACAGAGAAACACATGCATATAAGCATGTATGAATGCTCTCGTACACACACACATACACATGCAATCACAAACAGAAAACAATACAAGATAGGTTTACTATGCTTCCTTCTTTTCTAGGCTTGAATTTCACTAAAGTAGGTTCTATAACTGTATGCATATAAATCTAACATCCCAGTTTCTTTACATATGTCTATGTTCAAGAAGCATATGCATGATTTGGTTAAACATGTATGCTCTTTACTATCTCATAAGTTTAAAATATGACTTTATTTCCTATGATTCCCCTTTAACTTTCCTGGTTTAAAAAATCACTGTGAATGTGGACAGACTGGTGCTTTTCAGTCTTCTGTTCAGGTTAGCTGAATTATGTAGCAAGGAACATTGCTTCAGGAATGTTTGGCTGCTTGCAATCTGGGGTTTCAGAGAACACATCGTGCCATGTGATATCAAATTCGACTTTGAAGTAGTTCTGTTCAAGAAGATGGCAGTAATGCTGCAGCTATTCCAGGTCAGACAACAGTCAGCTACAGTCACACTGATGTCAGACTTCATCTTTTCCTCCTGACTTCACAGCTCCATAGAACTGGAGAACTTTAGGAAAGTGGACTTTTTATCACAGACGTTATAGTGCCACTGTTGTCACTTCATTAGTTAGCATTACAGTCCCAAACTTTGGGTTTCTGGTTCAGGACACTGTTAACTTAGCAGCGTATAATTTAACTGTAGGCTATATTATCTATAGTGGTATTCAAAGACAGTGAGTTTTGTAAGTAGCAGAATTTATTGTAAAAATAGGATCCAAACATCTCAAAACAAACAAACAAACAAACAAAAAACAAAAAAACACTAAGCTAATGAAATTCCTTCCTGGAGAAAAGATAATTTGAAGCTAAAGGTAGGAGTCATGAAGCATCTGGTAATGCTGGTGAGTCTTGTACCTTTTGTTATATTGTGATGAATATGAAATATTAAACATGCTACTTGGAGTTTTCTATGCTTATCATTTATTCCTGTGTCAGTCTACTGGTGGCAAAAAGTGGGTACACACAGCAAATCAGCAGCCCATTTCAGCAAAAGTTAAGGATACCTTCTATATGTACAGTGTTGCAATGAATATTGTGGTAGATTTAATGGATAGGGGGGAAAGACTATATTTTTGTCAAGTAAATCAGCTTTCCCATCAATGGATCTTGCAATTTAAAAACTAGTAAACAGTAATCAACTAATAAAAAGTAAACAACGTTCTGAGCAAACTTCACAATGTTAGTGTGCCTATGCTCCTTTGAACAAAGCCTATCCCCCTTCTTTAAAGAGGAAATAAACATCTGGCCTCTTCACAGATGTATCTTTTTCATTTAATTTCTCAAAGTCTTTGAATTTTGACTGCTTTAAATAAGCTAGTTTATGACATCAAGTCCCTAAGGTGAGAGGTGGAAGCTTCAGCTGTAGTCAACAAGCCTTAACAACAAATATTCCATCATTTCTACAGTGGACATGAGCATCGATGGGTTGGATTGTCTACAGTGTGTCTGTGGATGTGAGGGATGAATTAACATATGTATGGTTGTGTATGTTTGTGTACATATATTTGTCTTCATATGTTGACACTTCTGATGAAATACAAACTTGTTAAATATAGTAGTAGGAGAACAATTGTATATTGAGGAAATATGAAGATTCTATATTTTAGTGTAATTTTAAGGGTTCCCAAATTAGCTAACTTATGAGAATTCACTCCTTTGAATGGTGTTGATGATGGTAAAAGCTGTGGCCACTTCCTGCCTCTTCCTCCTAGTTTGTTGTCTACTTTAAGGACCCATTCATTTTCTTCTGCGATTTTGTTTCATCAGTAAAATGCTTTTCCTCTGTTTATCTTTCATTCTGGTTCCTATTCTGTTTATTAGAGGAGTAAACAAGAAATCTATGGCACCTAGTGGTAGAGCTTGAATAGAGGTGCCCATGTGGAAATACAGTAAAGCATCTAAAGAGACTTGACAGTCCAAATATATCCAAAATTATATCGGGATCTCAGTGTTTTATGTATCTTATTCTTATTTGAAAGCAGGGTGAAGCTTCTAGACTCCTCAACATAATTTCAAGGGGATCAAACAATACGCAAAGAAACATGTCAAACTATTTTTTCAAGGCAAATGTGTGCTGCTTTATTTCAACAATAAACCACGTGTCCTAGCAGCAAGTATTAACAACTACGACTTTGAAGTACTGATGTACATGCTTAATATTTTGAAATTTAAGTGACAATGTTAATGTGATATACACCTTTCTGTGATTTTTCTTACTAGAAAGTTGTGGATCCTGTTTGTAAATGAGTGGAAGATGCTGACATTTGTAGTGGGAAAAGTACTAAGTGTTAGTTAGAGTTTGAGGAAATGAGAAGTAACCTCTGGCTTATCCATTCCTCTCTGTGGAACGACGCTCAAAGGAACAGGCTAAAACTCCCACCCACTCAGAGGAGAAAGGGAGGAGTGGAGGGGGGGAGGATTCTGGGAGGGGGTGACCAGGAGGGGGACAGTGAGCAAGATGTAAAGTGAATAAGTAAAACAACAACAACAAAAAAAAAACCAAACAAGCAAGCAACCCCTGCTGTAAAGTTCTGTGTTATCCGAGGCATGTCATAATCACAGAGAAAACAACTCAATCAGCATCAAGAGGGGATTGCATTTGCTCAGTAAAATGTGTACCTCTAAGGTCAAACTCTTCAGCTAGATGGCAGTAGGCATTCAATAGCTCTTGTATGGCACAGTGAGTGTAGCTAATTCATGTATTTCAAAATTCCCACTAGAGTAGGCTTTAAATATCCATCACCAATAAAGAAATGAGTTTACTAGGTAATGAGTCTAATAACCAGTCTAATTTAATTATTCTACAATGTAAACATGCATAAAATATTGTATCATGTTCCATAAGTACATAGTTATTATTTGTCAATAAAATAGTTATTTTCAGTACAGCTTAGGTGAGAAGGGAGCAAATGCTTTCTGCACAAAGGCTTCAGATCTCTAACAGAGGTCTGAATTTCAAATTCCAAGCAGTCTGAAGGATCTCTCTCTCTCTCTCTCTCTCTCTCTCTCTCTCTCTCTCTCTCTCTCTCTCTCCCTCCCTCCCTCTCCCTCTCCCTCTTTCTCTCTTTCTTTCTCTCTCTCTCTTTACACACACACACACACATACACACACACACATGCACACGCACACATACACACAAACACACACACACATCTTCTAACCTCAGTGGAACCTACACAGACTGGTGCTTTTTACATACATACACAGACAGATGTACATATGTAAGTGTATGTAAAAGCAGAGGTAGGCAAATGCACAGACATTTATTTCCCCTTTTGAAGAACAGATGCACCACATAGTTATAAAAAGGAAGGTGGAAAGTTAACTATTTGTTTATATGGCACAAATGTGTGTGTGTGTGTGTGTGTGTGTGTAGAAACACCTGGGTGTGCAGGTGCCCAGTGACAGACAGATTGACAGACAGAAAGACAGATAGACAGACACAACACACACTTAAATACGTGTGTGTGTGTGTGTGAATGTTCTATTCATTGAAATATTTTTTTCTGTGTTAGAAGAGTTATTCCCATAAGCTTTATGTGATAATAGATTTGCATAAAAATCTCATATTCTGGTCATTTCTTTTGAAATTTGTCTGTCTAGAAATTTTGCCTGTAATAGTCCTACTGATCAGGCTAATTTTACATAGTCTTATAGTTTAGATGTGGATTGCTTCCCCAAAGGCCCCCTTGCCTGTTTTCCAGTTTGGCCTTCTGATATCTTTAGTTCATTGGGAGAGTGCGCTCTGTTTCCCCTGGTCATGAAGTGAGTTGCTTTCCTCTTTGCCATGTCGCCTCCCTGCTATTGATATTCTTCCTTAAAGATATTTAAGATAAAATTGGTTCTGGCAGAAAGATGGGGTAGGTTAGGTTTGGAGCTAGAGCACAGTCTGTTTCAAGATGATAAAATTCATCACCAGAGGTTAGACAAGCAGCAGCTTTTCAGCTTCAGTCCCTGTCCTGATTCGGAGCAGTGAAGCACTAGAGGGGAAATGAGAATGGGCTGTAGATAAGGCAGGTCAGAGCTTGGTGTTTCGTATGCCACTACATATTAACTTCAGGTGTTGTTACCATTTCTCCCTTTCTCCCTATGTCTTTTGATAACTCACACTGTGCATATCTGTTCTTAAACAGGGGAAAGCTAACGAAGACAAACACAGGCTTGCATACACGGCAACTGTTCCGTGGTTCCTGGTCCTAAGGCTCTTTAAGGAGCCATGAAGTGTATGGAAGACTTCCGAATGTCCTCACTAAGTCACCTTTATCTCAAGTGAGACTTCGAAGGCTATTTTTGGAAGCAAGGGGAGATACTCTCAAGAGTATTCAGATGATTGTAGAAAGATAAAAACAAATCAATATATTTAATGAATTATATTACATGTTTATTGTTTAGAATTTAAACCTCAAATCCCATGTAGAAGGCACTAAGTACCAATGGTTGCCTGCAGGGGGTGGGGAGCAGGGGTCGTGAAAATCAGAAAGTCACAGACACTGCGCCTGGGTAATTGTTGGTATCGCTGATATTCTCATGCTTGGCAGCCTGGAAGAAGTGCTTACACTTGCTACCTACTCATTGGCAAGAAGCATCTATTCTGAATCTATTTATTTATGGGTAGCTAGAGGACCTACTGTGGCCTCTTGACCTTTTATTGTGTTTGTTAACATTTGTCCCAGAAATATTCACGAGAAAATACGTTTAAGAAGCTTTATTTCTAGTTAACTACTTGTCCTCCTGGCAGCTTAAATTGCAAGCTTATGATGCGGAGTAGGGAGTGAATCTTAAAACACAGAGTGAAGGTGATGAGTCAGGAGGAAACTGGTAACTTTCTGCTTTCATTGTACGATCAGTGAATCACCCTCAGTAATAATACTGTGCACTGCTGTGTTTAGGCAACTGAAGAAATCAGGAAGGACTGGAGAGACTCTTCAGTGGTTAAGAGCACTTGCTGTTATTTTCTGGGACTGGGATTCAGCTCCCAGCACCCAAATTCAGAGGCTTACAACGACGTGCAACTCCAATTAAAGGGACTCTGATCTCTGGCCTTAGTGGGCAGCTGCACAAACTTGTGCTTGTACACACACACACACACACACACACACTAATAAAATATAAAATTAAATTCTGAAAAAAGGAACGCAGAGCACTGTCTGCTTTGTTATTGTTTTTCTTTCTGGATCCCTGTATCCATCTTGCCTCACAGACTGGTGATGGACATCCTACAGACATTTTCCTTATGGAGGACAACATTTTCCTTAGTTTTCTGTCAGTAGTGCCTGCACCAGGTCTGACAATTCTCTTTCAGTGAAAGGTAAAAATAAATCAGGTGGCTACACTGCAAAGCATTTTCCTCTGATTTTCACAGCTAAAGAGGCCAAAATGAGCATCCTCGAGAAAGAATCATTAGCTCCTCTTAAAATGTGCTAAGAAACTGTGAGCGTGCAAAGTGGATGTGCGCTGTCTTTTTAGTGACAGGGATTACATCCCTCAAATGCACATACTTTGGGCTTCAGAGTCCTCCTCTACAGACAAACAAGATTCCAATAAATATGATCAATGTATGTTTATATCATATTACATAATCTATGAGATTTGCCTTTTCTGACTAGAAAACAGCAATCTTCCAGTTCCAAGAGACCTTGAATTGGAAGCCATGTCTAACAAGCCACAGAACAATGAAAGGAAGAATTGTGTAGGACCCCTCTCCTCTTAATTTCCTTTTCATTTCTTTTGCATAGTTATGCTTTTTCTTTCTGTTTTTAATAACAAATGCAATGGCTTATGCCAAGTAGTGGTACAGCTTGGTTATATGGCGTACTCAAAAGTAGAGAAATCATGCCTAATACTGGAAACCTAGTCAAATACCCTGGGGTAATGAAGTCAGGGATCTGGGAGGAGAACCCACAATAGTCATTTCGGTTGAAGAAATAATATTGTAACTTCAGCAATTTTAAATGCCTGTGAACTGAAATTTGAGCCTTCTGGTTAAGGACTCAAAGTAGTGGGAAGGACACAGATGTCTGGTTGTGACAGGAGTAGATGATAGAGTTTAGCCTGGAAACAGTCACAAAGAAGATGGCAAGAGGAGTGGCTGCATAGTCTTAAAGAAGGCAAGAAAAACCAGCCCAAGAGTGCGGGTAAAGTGTGAAAACATGGGGCTACACTGATTATTCTCTTTTTAGAAAAAAAACTGAATTATTGAGCTTTATGTGAAAGATCTCTGTCTTCAAAACTAAAAAGAACAAAATTCAGAATATCTCCTAGGTTACCCATGGACCAAATTTGAGGTCTAAGCCCTCTTATGACTAATTGAGCTTAAAACACCAGATGCAAGCCTTCCTCTGTCTTTCATGGATATTTAACATAGAATGAATAACCAGTAGCATTCTCAGCCACAAAGGTCATGGCAAGTATTAAACTCAATTTTTGAGGAAACTGAGAGACTCTATCAAAGATGGGGGCTTCGAATTAATCTAAATAAGCATACAGATGAAGAAAAGAGATCCTTTAACAGAGAGGGCTCACAAAATGGCATCATGACCTAGGGCACCCATATCCTGACTGTAACAGAACTTAATAAAAGTAATAAAATATATATTTTTAAAAAATATTATTGAGGACATGGAACAGAAAAATGGCAGTTACACTCTATGAAAGCATGTTTGGCCACTAGGAAATACATAGCACAGACAAAGACTATGATGTGGCAGTGTATGCTTCCCAAAGCAGGTAGAACTCAGGAACCCTATCTTTTTCAGTAGTTGGATGAGGTTGTAACCGAGCCTGTGGAGGTTTGAACGACAATAGCTACTAACTCTAGGCTCATAAGCTTGACTTGTTCCATAGTTGGTAGAACCGTATGCGAAGGATAAGGAGGTGTAGCCTTGCTGGAGGAGGGGTTATTCCCTGCTTCCTGCTTGTGATTTTGATATGAGCTATCAGACTTTCCTGTTGTGATGCCTTAATTCCTCCATCATGAGTTCTAACCCTCTTAAATGGAAAGCCTAATTAAATTCTTCATTTTATAAGTTATCTTTGTCTTGGTGTTTTCTCATAGCAATGTAGCTATGTAACTAAGGCAGTATCTTAAATTTCTTTCTGATTTTTAAATCAATTAGATATAACACTTTGGGAAGTCAAAAGCTGTTGCTCATGTTACAATGGCAGAGTAATAATCTGAGGAAGCCCTGACTTTGTTTATACTCTCCAATAATGGAGGGTAAACAAGTAATGAGATCTCAAACAGGGCAAATTCTCTAAAATGAACAGGAAGTTTAGTGTGACAGCAGATGTCTGGCACACGTTTCCTAAGTTTGGAACTTAAGCCTAGCAATGGATGGATAAAGAATCCATCCCACTTTCATAGAGACTGTTCTAGTTTCTCTCTTCCTGCCAGCTAGGTGAAATCAATTTATCCATAATAAGAACAATATCTCAAAAAGAAAACTAAACAAAACCAATTTATCAATAGAGACATAGATAGTCATTAAATTATGTTCCATGTTTCCTCTAACAAATTCTTCATGGCTTCATTTTTTAATGATGAAGAAATTGACCCTGGAACAGGATCCAACCACAGCAGATGCATTTACAAGAAAACACAGAGGCTTCAGTGTAGGCTGCGTGTGGTGCAGAAGGCAGGAAACATCTGTGAGCACAGGAGAACTGTGGAGCTGTGATTGGCTGACTCTGCCAGCTTTCCACGGGGTCTCAATCACTGCAGCCTGACGAAGAATCTTTATTATGTACCACTTCATATGGACCACATAGTGGAGGGCCTCCCCACCCTGGCCAGATGCCTAGTCTCAACAGCTCTGCCATGTTTTCTAGGCAAGTCCTGGTGAATATTCTCACCCACAGTTCATCTGGATTCTCATGAGAATTTTGAGACTGAATGGTTGAAAATCAGCTTACACACATTTCTCCTCCTAGTATACTTAACAATCATGTATTATTGAAATAAAACTGTCTCAGATACATAACATTAAATTCTCAAGATTTCCATACCTATTCCTTCCACAAATTAAAAAAAATTTTCAATATGAAAAAATATTTAAAATAAAGATTTTTATCAAAAATAAACATATATTTCCCTTAAAATATTTTTCTCATTTTCCTTTTAGGCAATGTTGAATTTTAGTTAGGCCACAACAGACTTCAGTGGAAAGAGAAATAAAACATTATCTAGGATACCACATACACCTGTTTTCAGGTACGTGTGTAAATGCAAAGCAGGATTTATGGAGTCATTTGTATAGCAAATGGTAGACAAAGGCAAATTAAATATGCACACTCCCAAGATTTAAATCTTTCCAATCCTAGGAGCTCATAGGTGCCTTAAGTTGCAGGAATGTTTATATACATTCACCAAAAGCATTATTTTTGCCTTATTTTACTTTTCCTCAATTGAATTTTCTTCTCCCTTTCTCTTCGTGTCCCTTTTTCCTGTCTTCCTCTCTCTATCTCCTCCTTTGCTCCTCTTCCTGGCTCTTTCATTTCTTGAGCAATTGCTGTACCTTGGAGTCTGAATAAGGTGCTGATGCTAGACCATGGAGAAAGATGCTCATTCAGCCTTTCAGCAGCTGGCAGCTTGGAGAGTGATGCTGATGCACAAATAAAACTTAAAACTAGTAAGAGGCAGATTGCAACAGAGGTATGGAGAGAAACATTCCAGGGAAGAAATGCCACAGTGCTACTTAGGAGAAGTGGTAGCTATTTATAAAGAAAACATAGCTATTATTATAAACTACAAGATAGAGAAAGAGCAGTTCAGATTAAAGTAAGTTAAGTGTAGCCATTGCTGGTGGCACATGCCTTTGATCCCAGCACTTGGGAAGCAGAGGTAGGTGGATCTCTGTTAGTTTGAGACCAGTCTGGTTCACAGAGCGAGTTCCAGGATATCTAAGGCCACTCAGAGAAACTCTGCCACAAGGAAAACAAAAAAGAAACAAATAAACGAATAAAATGGGGGAGGCGGAATAGGTAAGTATGTGTAAGAGATTGTCTCCTTATCAATAAATGTGGGTCTTCCCAAGGCTTGATTCTTTCACCCCACGACACTCTGTTCTTCCTGGAGATGCTCCTGTCTGAAGCTCCTCCAGTTTCTGCACAAGAGCCATATTGGATGCTGGAAATGTCTAAATTTATCTTTTGGCAGCTGAGTGAGTTTTTCCTCCTTTTCCTCATTGGGAAATAAAAAATAGGACCTCATTGAGAGATTTTTTTTGGAGTCATACAAAATTATTTAAAACATATACTAAAATTAGTTAACATCCCAGACACATTCTCTCTCATCCATAGATGGGTCTAGCTACAGACTCCTGTCAGTATTCAGGAACTTGCATTCAGGGACCTTTCCCACCACCTCATGTGCCTATACTATTAGTGAAGACAGCATGATCTCAGCTGTGAACACAGCATGACTGGATATCATGTAGAAGCTGAGTAGAAGTTGCCGATGCATGCCCCAACCCTGCACAACTCCAGGAAAAGCTTTCAATACCGGATATCTAGTAATTAGTCCCCGGATGCCAACATCTCACTTGCTATCACTGCAACTCTCTCACTTGCAACTCACTGATGAGGTAATTAAGCCCATTCTGCCACTCTCCTGGGAGAGGCTGCCCTCCCCTGTTTTCCCTGGTAGGGAAGGATATGGATAGCCATCAGTGTGGCCCAATATGAATTTATGAACTTAGAAATTTGTGTGATTCTTTTGCATATTTACTGTGGCTTGGTTGCAATCTTCTTAGCATAAACTTTGTAGACAATAGCACCATGTTGTAGTGTCAAAGAGTTCGACACACCTACTAGATGATGGCCTCTGTGACCTTTTCCTTTGCCAGCTTTGTTTTGCATCCTTTATTTGCAATGAATCATAACCATAACGATGGCCATGTGCTGAGTTCTGTGAGGTTTCCTAGCAAGTCTTAGAAGCAGAGGCAGTCTGTAAACTCCCATCTTATACATGCGAAGTGTGTTTAGATAAATGCCATGTACATAAGAATTAATGAATATCAGCTGGGTTTATTGCACATTTGTCTTCTGGAATGAGCATTTTCTAGCTCTAAGATTCACTTTTACATTGATAGCCAAGCTCCCACCTGTATTTTATCACTTTTTTTAACTTTAAATTCCTTGATTCAATGCCCTGTGTGACACCTATACTTAAGTTTCTGATGGCCATCTCACACTGGAGCTGTAGAAAAGAGAATTCAGAGTTTATGCTGCAAAAATCAGGAAGTATAATTGAACTGCATCACTGCTCTTTGTGAGAATTGTTAATGTCGTCACCACCATCCTGTTACTCAGACTCTGATGTTGCTTTCCTTCTCCTCAGGACCAAATTAAGGATAAGAATTATCCTGGCCAACATTATGTTGCTATGATTAAATAATCTAACAAAAGAAAATTAAGGGACAAAGTGTCTATTCTAGATCACAGTTCAAGGGAACACCTATCATGACCAGGAAGCTACTGTATAGAAACTTGAAGCCTTTTTCCATAGCTCATCACATTGACAATCATGAAGCAAAGAAATTGAGTATGTCCTGCTACTCAGTTCTACTTATTATTGAATAGTATGTCAACCAGGGCATTGTGATCTCAATAGTGGGATAGTGGGTGTCTTCCCACCTTAACTCATGTAATAAAGATATGCCTGGATTCTCATTGATCCAGAGATGCTAGGTTCTGTTAATGCGACACTAGCCATCAAAATGCCACCCTTGGCAACTTGCTAGTTAAATATTACTTCTAAGCCACTGACATTTTACCTTGTCTCTTTCATCACATGACCATGTCATGGTGGAAAATTCGCTTGATACAACTTTAAAAGTCCCCATAGTCTTTAACAATTCTAACACTCTTAAGTATGAGTGCCAATAAAATTAAAATAATAGCAGCAGCAACAATGACAACAACACCAGCAACAATAGCCTAGCAAGATGATTTAGTGAGTAAAAGCCCTTACTAGATAAATGCAAACCAGCCATCATTACCCTGGAGACACATGAGCTTATCAGTTGCTACATGCACTGAGTCATATCTATGCTAGGGCAGTCTATATACTCTATCTGCTGGGGTCTGTTGGCATCCCAGCAAGGCAAGGGAGCAGCCAAATTCCCTAGGCTCTCAGGATGAGCAAATCTGGAATCATAGGAACATTTCCTCCCCTTCTCCGATCCAGGTCTGCTCAGATTGGTTACATTTCCTGGTACTGTGATAAATACCTTGACAAAGGCAGTATAAGAGAGGAAGGGTTTATTCTGGATCACAGGTCATGAATACACACTGTCATGGCGTTGTAATCAAGGATGCATGACCTTGAAGCAGCTGGTCACATCTCATCCATAAATCTGGAAGCCGAGAACAATGAATGAATTCTGTTGCTGAGTTATATTTCTAATGTATCCAGACTGGGGCCCCAGCCACAGTGGTTGGATCTTCCCATTCAATGACCCTAGTCAAGATAATCCCTCATAAACCTTCCCAAGTAATTCTACATTCTGTTAAGTGGATAACACTAAGCATCACAACCATGCTTGGTTTAGTTTCAATAAATACAGAGTTTACACGTTACAAGAACCTGGTATCTCTTCTTCATTTTTACCCCTTCAGACTATCTATTCACTCAGCTGGCTTTCTAAACACAAAGCAGAGTATCTTCCCACTGGTTTAAATCCCTTCATCTCCTCCCACTTTCATCATAAAATGCCTCAGACTTCGTATTGTAGCCTAGAAGGCTCTGTGGGATTGCTCGCCTATAATCCACTTCCACAGGGTCAATAAGGTTTCTATTGTTACCAGATGGAGTCCATGTGAGGAAGACCCCCTCACACCAAGGGTGCCCTCAGACACCTGAATTAGGCATAAACCACACCCAAATGCCTGCTTTCACAGGGATATCCTTTATTAAGCGGGGAAGAAAAGTTAAACTGCCTGCTTTCAGACTCAGGAAGAAAAACAGTAGCAAATGACCTTGCAGGTGAAAGTTTTAAGAAGAGGAAAAGGGGAGGCCTGTTTTAGAATGGGCTAGGATGTAGTGGTAGTATTTGATTGGTTATGTTAATTAGGCGAGCCAAAGGGGAGTTTTGATTGCTGGACTTCAATCATTTGATAGCTGACCTTGGTAGTCAGCCTTAGGAGGAAGAAATGGGCAAATTAGTGAATAGATGCTGGTGGGTAGCCTTAGGAATGTAATCTCACAGTTTTAACAAGCCAGAGGAAGGGGAGAGAAAGGCAAGATTTACCAGCGCCAAGTTCTCCATACTGAAGCTGGCCAGGGTTCATTCATTGAGCCCCTGAGCATGAGCCATCTTTTCTGCCTGGAGCACAGGCACTGCAGGATCTACCCAAGCTTTTCCCACACCCCTCTCACATCTAAAATGACGACAACTTTCTAGACAAAAATTTACTTGAATCTACCTACTATCATTGTAGTGTTGCTTTATTTACTTTTTTTTTTTTTAAATTGTTTGCAAGATCATTAAAATCTGCATCTGACCTATGTTCTTTGTCTTGGTCCTAGCATCCATAAATAGACATTTTGAAAGTGTATTTTCTTTCCTTTCATTAGTCTTAACTATAAATGACACATTTTGCTATTTTATTTGCCACCTTTAGTCATATCTGTTTACATCCCCCTTAGGAAGATGAAACTTTAGTTCACTTGTATCTTTCTTTTATCTATTCCTTCCAAAACTAATAATTCTAATATCTATGTCTATTGTTTGCATTAAAAAATCATTAAAATATTATATAGCATACAATACTCTCAATGTTTTTCCTATTAGCGTAATACAATATGTGAGGATCCCTATAATACATGCAGGATATTAGTTTCTTGACTCTTCTGCCTACATTTATTATCTAATTTGTGATTTTTGTCATACACACATTTTTACTTTTATCAATCCTTTGTTTGGGGTATATTTTAATATGTGTTTTGGATAAAAATCCTTTTACGTTATAAATTTGGTAAGTATTTTTTTCTCAGAATTTGACGTTTAATTTATTCTTTCTTTTTAAAATGTATTGCTTAGTAATTTTATATATTCACATGATGCTTTTACCAAATCCAGCCCAGAAGCCCTCCTTTACAACTTCTGGTGTACTCGTTGCCTGTTCCTCTCCAGTTTTATGAACTCTGTTTTTAAGTCACCGAGTCTAAGCAATGGTGGCAGGTTTTGCCTTGCTATATACTGGACCATGAAAAGCCCAGCAAGAGCCACATCTCTGAGGATGGCTTATTTCACAGAACACAGACATTTATATCATGTACCACGTTTCTAATGTTGTTTACCTAAAGTCATTATGAACACTACGTCATCTATTTGCTCCCATACTCAGGAATTTTACAGTTTATAACTTATTTTCACTTTACCTTATGTGTGTGAGAGTTTGGTATGTATGCCTGTGCACTGTGTGAGTGCATTATTCATGGACTTAGAAGAAGGCAGCAGATGCTCTGAGACTGGGGTTACAGATTCTGGTTAGCAGGTACATGGGTTCTGGGAATGGAACTTAGCTTCTCTGGAGGAGTACTCAGTCTCTCTTTCAACTGCTGAGCCAAGTCTCCAGACCCAGCAATTTCATAGTTTTCTGTTTAAAGTTTGTGATATACTTCAACTTAATTTTGTGAGGTATCTGAAACCCGTTTTGATTATTTTAGAAATTCTTTATATGATGTCTAATAGCCTAGTCCAATGTAATTTTGTTTTAGTAGGATTAAATTTTTTTTATTTTTTACATAGTTTGCTTAGCATCCAAGAAAATAAGTTTTTAATCAATGCTTCCAGTTAATTGTGGGTTTTTATTAATATTCTTTATGAATTGGAGGAAGTTCCTTTTATTGCATTTACTGATTTTGTTAAATGTTGTCACGTTATTGTCAAGTGACATTTCTGCTTTTATTGATATTATCATGTTAGTTTTCTCCTATACCCTGTTTATATAATGATTTGTAGTAATAAAATTTTAAATATGAAACCAGTTTTCTATAGTAAAATATCAGAATCATATTTTAAAGACTTTCTTTTCTAAGTTATATTGTTTTTAGTAGTTTGTTAAAGACAAGCTTAATATATTCTTATGCATTTTTCTGGGTGCTTTATTCTGGTCTATTACTCTCTTCATCTCTTATTTTACCAATAACTCATTGCTTTTATTAGTATGTTTTCAAATTGGTTAGTGTCAATGTTTCAGCTTTGTTCTTCAATTTTGTCTGGGTCTTGCCTTTTGATAACATTAGAATCAGCTGGACAGTATTCATGCAATGGATTACTGGTTTGACAGAGCATATGTTGAACCTGTAGATCAATGTGGGACATGTGACATCATGAGTATATGGGTTTTCGCTGTACTTATTTAGTTTGTTTGATATCTTTAATCATATTTGTGTTTTCCTCATTTAAACCTTGCACATATTAGTTACATTTATAACTAAATATGTTTTACTTTCAATTCAAATTATACCTTTTCATACTGCTCTATAAATTATAATCTATATGTTTAATAGCCTAGTCCTGTACCCATTAACATAACTTTGTTGTAGTAGGCAAAATTATTTGTTATTATACTTTACATAAATGATTGTGATGGTGTGTATATGCTAAGCCCAGGGAGTGGCACTATTAAAAAGTGTGGCCCTGTTGGAGTAGGTGTGCCTCTGTGGTCATGGGCTTTAAGACCCTCATCCTAGCTAACTGGAAGTCAGTCTTCCACTAGCAGCCTTCAGATGAAGATGTAGAACTCTGCATTGCCTGCTTAGACACTGCCCTGCTCACAAATTGATGATGATGGACTGAACCTTTGAAACTTTAAGCCAGCCCAAATAAATGTTGTCCTTTATAAGACTTGCCTTGGCCATGGTATCTCTTCACAACAGAAAATCCTAAGACAATGACTGTGCTATCCAAAGAAATATGCTTTTATTATTGCTATCTAATGTATATAGACTTTTCATTTATTTTCTTTGTTTTATTTCATCATTTACAACTTCTCATATGGCTTTTAAAACTAGAGATGCCATGCTAACATTTTATTATACATGTATTCTTTATTAAGTGGAAGAAGATTCCCTTTATTGCTAGGTTTTTAATTTTGTCTTAAAAGGTGTCACATTATTTTCAAGTGATTTTTTTGCTTTTATTGACAGAACATGTTAATCTTCTTCTGTAACCTGTTGATATAATGGATTTTAGCAGTTGAATTTTAAATATTAAAGTAGTTTTGCATACTTAAATCCCATTTACCAGTGAGATAGTGTGTCTTTATAAATTCCTGGATTTTATTGAACATTATCATAACTATGTTTCTGAGAGATATTAGTCTTTATCTTTCCTATAATGTCATCATTAAAAAGTAGTATTTTTGTAATGTTTTATTCATGGGCTGAGCTATGAATTATGTTTTCTGCTTCTAGCCTTTGAAATATAATAAGAAATTATTATAATATCTTCATAAAGTATTTGATAAAACCATGTTTACAAACTCATTATACATATATAATTGATATGATATAAGATATAAGATATAAAAGATATGATATAATATGTAATATAAAATATGTAATATATAAGATATAAGATATAAAAGATATAATGTATAATATAGAATATATAATGTATAATATAGAATATATAATGTATAATATATAATATGTAATATATAATGTATAATTATGATATATGATAAATGATATATGATGTACAATGTACGATGTTCGATGTACAATGTACGATGTATAATGTATAATATATAATAAATAATGTATGATATGTGATATGTGATATATGATATATGATGTATAACTTATAATATATAATGTATAATGTATAATATATAATATATATCATATTACACATTACATATCACATATAACATGTGATATAGTAAGTACTATGTAATATATAATATAATGCATAATATATATGATATATAATAAATATATAATATGCATTATACAACATAATATGTAATGTGTATATGATAACAAATTACTACAACATACTACATATTTCATGAAAAATGTTACAGACTACATAACATATGCAACATATAACATATAGTATACACATACTATACATAACACTCAAAGTACTACACAATAGATAATATTTAATATATGAAATGGAACACATAACATATAATACACACTATATAATATAATAGTAATATATAATACATAATACATAATACATTATATACAAATACAAAATAAATAATGTACAATACAGAATATATAATAGAAAATATGGAATATATAACATATGACACATAACAGATGACACACAATATATAATATATAAATTGCAACATATAATATATAGCATGTAACACATACCACTTGAAACATGACATATAGCATATAACATTATTAAATGTTTAATATAATCAATGCAGAATATATAACATATGATATATTATTTAATATTATTTTAATAAATAATATATAATATAATGTGAATATATAATCTATAATATGATATATGATATGTTATATGATGTATATGTTATGTGAGAAATATGTATGATATATCACATATGATTATAACATCACATATGACATGACGTATAACATGAAATATATAATAAAATTAAATATATTTAGCATATATTATGTGTATATTCACATATATAGCATATTATTTGTCATATATAGAATATTACATATATAGTATATTACATATACTACCTGAGCTGTTCAATTTTGTCTGATTTATTAACATTTTTTAATGTTCACACATTTGTTCATTAATAATGTTATCCTGTCACTGCCCTTTTGTGTATGGTGTTTGTTTGGCTGTAACAGCAGAATAATTTTGACTTCATAATATAAATTTAAAGTATTTCATTCTTTTCAGGTCATTAGAACTGAGAGATTTTTATATAACTTCTCTATAAGTGTGTGCTAGAATTTAGTTACAACGCATCTGATTCTGGGTTTGCTTTAATTAGAAGATTTTTATTACTGAAGTTTGTTGTTGTAGGTTTTTTTTTGGTTTTTGTTTGTTTGTATTTTCTAGACAGGGTTTCTCTGTATAGCTCCAGCTGTCCTGGAACTCACCTTGTAGACCAGGCTCGCCTCGAACTCAGAAATCTGCCTGCCTCTGCTTCCTGAGTGCTGGGATTAAAGGCGTGCGGCACCACGCCCAGCTATTACTGAAGTTTTATTATCACTATTTACTTTCCTAATCATCATTAGTCGTTTTATATAGGTTAGGAAACTTATTCAGTAAATACATTGTATATTATAGACTTAATCTTTATTGCTACCCATAAGGATTGAGTCTGTATTGTATCAGATATATTTCTTCAATAAATCTACAAATAAATGTACAGAGAATCATACTAAGTGATGTTAGCATAGGTCATAATTAGCTTCATATAAGTCTGATAGGAGTTTTTTGTCCTGGAGTACATAAGAACTTTGTCATCTCTCTCTCTTTTTTTTTTTTCTCAGAACATTTTGGAGTCTGGAACTGTAACACTTGATGTACAGCTTTGCTTAGAGACAGTGTAGTATCTTTTTGTTGTTGTTCTCATTAAACTTGTTTTAATGGTCTCAAAATTCTGTGACAGATTTTTGGTCAAGTTGTTTCCATTAAAAAGTACTGATTTTGAAAACTAATAACTTAAAACTGCCACACATACACACACACACACACACACACACACACAAATGGTTCACAAAACATTCTTTCCTTCTGAAGGTTTTACGGTGCATTGTTATCATTAACCAGTCTTTTATTATTAAACTTAAATGGCTAATTGAGACAAACGGTTCTGAGACCATTCTTCCACCACTGATTAAGACTGGGGTGGCAGGTGTTAGGGGTAATATTCATTTAGCCTTCTGAGATTTCTGGGCAGACTTGGTGACTTTGCCAGCTCCAGCAGCCTTCTTGTCCACATCTTTGATGACACCCACAGCAACTGTCTGCCTCATGCCACGAACAGCAAAACGACCAAGTGGAGGATAGTCAGAGAAGCTCTCAACACACGTGGGCTTGCCAGGGACCATATCAACAATGGCAGCATCACCAGACTTCAGGAATTTGGGGCCATCTTCCAGATTCTTACCAGAATGACGATCGATCTTTTCTTTAAGCTCAGCAAACTTGCATGCTATGTGGGCTGTGTGACAATCCAGAACAGGAGCATAGGCAGCACTGATTTGGCCTGGATGGTTCAGGATAATCACCTGAGCAGTGAAGCCAGCTGCTTCCATTGATGGGTCGTTTTTGCTGTCACCAGCAACATTGCCTTGTCTAACATCTTTGATCGACACGTTCTTTACATTGAAGCCCACATTGTCCCCAGGAAGAGCTTTACTCAAAGCTTCATGGTGCATTTCGAGAGACTTGACTTCAGTTGTTACATAGACTGGAGCAAAGGTAACCACCATGCCAGGTTTGAGAACACCAGTCTCCACTTGGCCCACAGGGACAGTGCCAATGCCTCCAATTTTATAGACATCCTGGAGGGGCAGTCGCAGAGGCTTGTCAGTTGGACGAGTTGGTGGTAGGATACAATCCAGTGACTTGCCATCCCTTGAACCAAGGCATATTAGCACTTGGCTCCAGCATGTTGTCACCATTCCAACCAGAAATTGGCACAAATGCTACTGTGTCAGGGTGGTAGCCAATTTTCTTAATGTAGGTGCTGACTTCCTTAACAATTTTCTCGTATCTCTTCTGACTGTATGGTGGCTCGGTGGAATCCATGTTGTTGACACCAACAATCAGCTGTTTCACACCCAGGGTGTAAGCCAGAAGAGCATGCTGGCGGGTCTGCCCGTTTTTGGAGATACCAGCTTCAAATTCACCAACAACCAGCAGCAACAATCAGGACAGCACAGTCAGCCTGGGATGTGCCTGTAATCATGTTTTTGATGAAGTCTCTGTGTCCTGGGGCATCAATGATGGTCACATAGTATTTGCTGGTCTTGAATTTCCACAGGGAGATGTCAATAGTGATACCACGCTCACACTCAGCTTTCAGTTTGTCTAAGATCCAGGTGTACTTGAAGGAGCCCTTACCCATCTCAGCAGCCTCCTTCTCAAACTTTTCGATGGTTCACTTGTCGATTCCACCACATTTGTGGATCAGGTGGCCAGTTGTGGTGGACTTGCCGGAATCTACGTGTCCGATTACGACGATGTTGATGTGAGTCTTTTCCTTTCCCATTTTTGCTTTGAATTAGCGGTGGCTTTCACAACACCTGCGTTCTGAAGGCAAACCCATTGCGATAAAAGCCAGTGTAGTATCTTGCATGTAGTTTCTCTACTGCTTATTTTTCTCTTTTATAACTTGAATCTTTAGTTTTAAATTTTTCTCTGATGGAGCCTGGTAGCTTTTCATAGCTTGTAAACAAAAAAATGAATAATATTCATTATTGTGTTTATCTATAGTTTACCACTTCAATTTGTCTCTATTGTTGCAAAATCACTGTAATAGCTTAACGTTGTGAGTTGTGTTGGTTGAGAACTTTAGCTTAGAATCATGCCCTTTAAATAGCATGTCTTTTTGCTGTAGGTTTTCTGAATGAATATGATGAATGAATAACATTTAATATTATGTAAGTCTGCCCCTTCCCTATATCTTATGGTTAAACTTTGGCTCCAGCATAAGGAAAGCAATATTCATTTAATCCCTTTTAGGAAGACCTTAGAAAAATATCTTAAGACCCATTTGTGTGTGTGTGTGTGTGTGTGTGTGTGTGTGTGTGTGTGTGTGTGTGTGTGAAAGAAAAAAGTTAGTGGTAATATCAACTTTCTTTCATTTTCATTTTTATTGGTTATTTTATTTATTTACATTTCAAATGTTTTCCCCCTTCCCAGTGTCCCTTCCAAAACCCTCCATCACCTCCATCTCCTCCCCTCCTCTTGCTTCTATGAGGGTGCTCCCTCACCCACCCAAACACTCCTGCCTCAGTGCCCTAGTTTTTCCCTACCCTGGGCCATTGACCATCTACAGAATCAAGGGGCTCCCCTCCCAGTTATGCCCCACAAGTCCATCCTCAGCTACATATATGGCTGGAGCCATGGGTCCTCTCATGTGTACTCTTTCATTGGTGGTATAATCTCTGAGAGCTTTTAGGGCCTGATTGATCGATATTGTTGTTCTTTGTATGGGGTTGCAAACCCCTCCAGCTCCTTCAGTCCTTGCCCTAACTTCTCAATTAGGGTCTCTGCACTCAGTACGATGTTTTGCTGCATGCATCCACATCTGTATTGGTTAGGCTCTGGCAGAGCCCCTCATGGGAGGGCTATACAAGGTGCCTGTCTGCAAGTGCTTTTTGGCATCAGCAATAGTGTCTGGGTTTGGTGTCTGCTGATGGGATGGATCCCCAGGTGGGGCAGTCTCTGTATGGTCTTTCCTTCATTCTCTGTTCCAATTTTTGTTCTTTCATTTCCTTTTGACAGGAGGGATTGTGGGTTGATATTTTTGAGGTGGGTGGGTGGCCCCATCCCTCATCACTGAATATACTCTCTACAGGTTCTTTCTCCCCTTTGTTGGGTATTTCGGCTAATGTCCTCCCTGCTGGTTCCTGGGAACCTCTAGTCTTTCTAGTGGTGATCCCCAGTTCCCCTCCCCCACTGCTGCACACCTTCTTTCAAAATCCTGACCATCTGTACTTCTCAGCCATCTCCTCCCTTATTTGAACCAGCCACCCCCTTTCCCTCCCCCTGTTCTCTCCCTCCCAGATCCCTCTTTCCCTCTGTTTCCCGAGATTATTTTCTTCCCTCTTCTGAGTAGGATGGTTACATCTACACTTTGATGTGGCCTTCTTTATTCTTGAGTTTCCTATGGTCTATGAGTTGTGTCGTGGGTGTTCTAGGCGCCTTTTTGGCTGATATCCACTTATCAGTGTGTACATACCATGTGTGTTCTTTGTGACTGGGTTACCTCACTCCAGATGATATTTTCAAGTTCTATCCATTTGCCTGAGAATTTCATGAAGTCATTGTTTTTAAAATCTGTGTAGTACTCCATTGTGTAAATATACCACATTTTCTGTATCCATTCCTCTGTCGAGGGACATCTGGGTTCTTTCCATCTTCTGGCTATTATAAATAAGGCTGCTATGAACATACTGGGGCATATGTCATTGTTATATGTGGGAGCATCTTTTGGACATATGCACAGGAATGGTATATCTGGGTCCTCTAGTAGAATTATTTCCAATTTTCTGAGGAACCGCTAGACTGCTTTCCAGAGTGGTTGTACCAGCTTGCAATCCTACCAGTAATAGAGGAGTGTTCCTCTTTCTCTACATCCTTGCCAGCATCTGCTGTCACCTGAGTTTTTAATCTTAGCCATTCTGACTGGGGTACAGTGGATTCTCAGGGTTGTTTTAATTTGGATTTCCCTGATGACTAAGGATGTTGAACGTTTTTTTAGGTGCTTCTCGGCCATCTTAGATTCCTCAGTTGAGAAATCTCTGTTTAGCTCTGTACCCCATTTTCAATAGGGTTATTTGGTTCTCTGGAGTCTAACTTCTTGAGTTCTTTGTATATTTTGGATCTTAGCCTTCTATTGGATATAGGGTTTGTAAAGACCTTTTCCCAATTTGTGTGTTGCCATTTTGTCGTATTGACAGTGTTCATTGCCTTTCAGAAGCTTTGCAGTTTTTTGAGGTCCCATTTGCCAACTGTTGGTCTTAGAGCATAAGCCACTGGTATTCTTCTGTTCATGAATTTTTCCCCTGTGCATTTGTGCTTGAGGTTCACTTATAGATTATTCCAAGTTTTCACCAATACAAGCTTTATAATCTTTTTCTTTTTCTAATAGAGTTTTCATTACATTTTAGTATTAATGTTAAAACCAGTATAGCCACTGAGGCAAATTGGGTATGTGTTTGAATGAAACAGAAATTCCAAACAAGTTGCATAGATATGTAGATAATCATCTGAATTTATTTAATTTGCTGATATTACTGCAATTAAGTACAATGCATTCTTACTTTAAAAATCTAAATAGCATGTATTGTTACTCATTTTAATCAGAATTTGGGATTTATGTGAACTAATTGAATAAAGCTATTATAATACACTAAGCATTCCAATATTCTAATAGATATTTTGCAAGTATAGATTAAGTATATTTTCTTTGACACCATATAATCTACTCCCAAATTAGTAGCTTATAAGAAATCCTATCACCTATTGTACTGTATGTGTAAACAGTTGTTTAGCTGTGGTCACCCATGTGGGTTTTCTGATCTCAGATGGATTCAGGTGATAGCAGTCAGCTCTCAGCTTGGCTAAGGATGGGAAGGTCCAGCTTGGCTCTAGCCGGAAAGACTCATCATCATCATCACCTCACTTTATCCTGCACAGTTGAGCAGGCAAACCTGAGACCTCTGAAATCGCATTGAAAGTAAATGCAAATGTGCAAGCCCTTGGCTCAGAATTGGCATGATAAGCCAAAGCAAATGAAAATTCCTGTCCAGACTCAACTGGAGAAATGAGCTTCATCTGCACAACACATTGAAAAGGTTAGGGACTCAGGGACAAGAAAGATGAAAGGCCATTTTCGTAATGAGTTTTGTAGTCATTGTCTCAGATTAAATGTATACAATTTACCTAACATTGCTGAACATTTGAACATTAACATCAGGGAAGTGAAAATTGCCTTTGTGGAATGATGAAAATTCACAGGCTTCAGTTATAAAAGAGACAGTGGTAATGTTTGGTATATATGAGAACAAAAGTCTGGTCTGGGTGAAAACATTGTATTAATATAAGAAAGACTACATATAATGAGAGAATACATATGTGTTATGAAGAAGACTGAGCACAATTCTGATCCAGCAGAAATACAGGTTTCACCTATGTGTGGGCAAAATTTCTGATTGGGAAAATCCTCTTCCCTGTTAAAATCCCCAACATACATATATGTATGTATGTATGTATGTATGTATATGTGTGTGTGTGTGTGCATATGTTGCTTGTGTGTATTGTATGTGTATGTTTTTGCATGTGGTATGTATTCATGATCATATACACAAATGCCTCAAAGTGAAGACATTGAAGGAAATCAAAATTCATTGTAATGTACATACTTTATTTAACATTAAGGCTAAATGTATTACTAGCATTAAGTAAATGCAGGGTAAGGGGCATGGGATAGGGAGACTGGGGCGGGGGGGGGGCAGAAACCAGGAAAGGAGATAACCTTTGAAATGTAAATAAAGAAAATGTCTAATAAAAGTAGAAGAAAAATTTAAAATTACAGACCCTCACACTAATGATAATCTAAGAGTAAAGTTGGAACTGAGTAACAATAGCTGATAATATGGCTACATCTTTGGGTCCTTAGGGATTGCTTATTTTATACTAGACACTTTGGTGTTTCTTTTTTTCTTTAAGTTGTTTTTTTATGTTTTATTTGTATTCATGTGTATGCATTTGTCTTTGTCTTGTGTGTCACCAGAAGACGGTATCAGATGTCATGGAACCTGGGGTGGCAGGAGGTTGTGAGCCACCCTGACTAGGGGCTCAGAAGGAACCTCAGGTCTTGTACAAAAACAAAAGTAATTCCTTTCAGCACATGTAGTTTGATTTGCCTGCAGCATTATTCATCCTCTCTGTCTCTCTAAGTAAGCCACCTTTACACAGATGCAGGCTATTCCTTCTTGGCTTTCAGCTTGCCTTTCTGTTTATGGTCTCTTATATTATACATGTATCAATATGGTATCTAACACTTCAGTCCTTAACACCCGCCAACACACGCACACCCAGTGAACTTCATTTTACTCTGGCTTTGGTCTTTGTTCATCATAGCTATCATTGTTTACTTCTTGACTCTTACGCAAGGTGTCAACTCATGAGGACAGGAATCATCACTGCGATGCTAACTGCAGCACTGAGGCTTATTGACATCCTGAATTATAGAAGATTCTCAGACAGTACATACCACAACACTGTAAACACAACATGTCTGTGAAGGACAGAACTGGGCAAAACTGTAAAAGGAAGTAAATAACTGAAATCTATTTTTGTAGTATAATAAGAAAACATAGTATTACAAAACATAGTCAAAAATAAAACCCATTGTTTTAATTATCAAATAGTTTGAATTTGTATGCTTTTCATTTGCTTAGAATGAGAATAAATGTTAAGGTCTGGGATTATCCAAGGCTTTCCCTGAGGCCTTCCCTGATAGGTAGAGAAAGAACACAGTCCCTTCTTATAAAAACCAGGCATATGCTTGACAGAGCTGGTAACAGCCTGGGGCTAGGTCCATGGGAGCTTCTGCTTTGATACCGAGAACTCTTGCCACTGTATGGAGCTTTGGTTACCAGTTCCCAGGCCATTGTGTGCTACATCTTTAATGTTCTTGAGATACCCAGAGTTCCCCTTGGGCAATATTGTTTGTTTAGCTTTCCACTGACTTCATTCTGTTATATGATAATTCCTGCTAACAGTATTTCTATCCTGGAAACAATATATAAGATGCTACACTTCCTAACAAGCTTGCTTGGCATAAAATACAGCTGGCCCAAGAACTCCTGAGCCCAGCAGTTCTGTCTCTCTTTTATATTATCTCATCTCTTGGTCCTCCCACTTAAGATCCTGACACTGAAGAGTGACAGGGTTGGTCAAGGTCAAGTAAATGCGATCAAAACATACTGTATGAAATTATCAAAGTAATAAAACTTTGAAAGTAAGTCCCAAAATGTGTAGCAGCACATAATTTTAACAGAGCTTTCTCATTTTGTGATTTTACCACTGAAAAATAGATGAAACTGAAAGAAGCAAAGGAAACTTTTTCGTTTTTGAAAATCATATGGGATTTAAAAAAATAGACAACCTTTTGAGGATTGGACAAAAAAATCAAACTTATGCTCTCATGAGATTCATTTTCATATGCAGAACAGGAGGGTTTGTAGGACAAGTCTCCTTCAATAATCAGGGAATTGATTTCCTTCCTGTTAGAGCAGTGTGACATGTTCTTTGAGCTGGATGTTGGAAGCCAGGGTGGAAGGAGTAGCGAAGCTGTGGGAGAATTGTTCACTTTTAACAGCTTCAGTATAAGTGACATATTCCTGAGAACCATGCTGTTAAGGGGTATATATCTCTGGTCCTTTCATGGTGGGTAAAATGTGTACTTTAGCATCTGATAGCAATATTGTTTTCCAAATCATACTTGGATGGTTATTAGTTCTGCTGAGCTATTGTTTATAACAAATCATTTCTCCTGGATGTATTATTAAATAAAGGAGTAATCACTTGTTTACAAGACAGGCGTTAGGATTTGATCTTTTCTGCTTAAGTAGACGACAAGAGGGAATTGTTTCTAACTTGAAAAATAAAAAAATAATGCATTTAGTTAGCTGGGTTTTTATGTTACCCAGACTATAAATTCTTTTCTAGTCTGTCAGTGGCAAACAGGAAGCTGCTAATAAGAATGAAACTAGAACAAAATAAAGAAATATGCCTGTATTGCCAGAACTTGCCATGCAGAGTGTATCTCTCTCTCTCTCTCTCTCTCTCTCTCTCTCTCTCTGACTGTATTTTGAGGTTTGGTTTTTAGAAGGTCATGTCTCCATATGTAGCCCATTAGGACCTCAGCTCACCATCCATCCTCCTGTCTCATCTACTTGAGTTCTAGAAGTGCACAGGTAGAATTTCCTCTTCCAATTCATCATTTTACTTTGTAAGACTGATCATATCCTGTTGAAATTGTCTTAGCAGAAATGTACACACCGATAATTTAATATCTCCTTAGTAACCACGTTATAATAGAACATTTGGAGACAGTTATCTACAGAATATAAAATGAAAATGAGGAAAAATGTTAAATGACAAACATCCTTAGAATAATATCTGAAATATATGCAACAAATAGTAACAATGCTTATAATAATGGCGAATTATTGTTACCTTGACTTTAGTGGTTTTGCTAATAATTTGAATTTTTCTGAATTTTCAAATCTTTACTCATTTTTTTTTGTTTTTTGTACTTTACAATAAGCACATATCATTTCAGCATTGGAAAAATTCTAAAAGTTCATGTTGACATTGTCATCAGTGCATTTTGGAACTAAATCTTAAGAAATTTGAGCTCCATTTGGAGAATTGTGATTTAATTCTGTTTGCATGGTACTGTGGCCTTATTGAAACACACACAGAAAAAAAAACCCACTTATTGAGTATTTATAAACACAAATTGTTAAGATGTAAATTTTACTAATAAATCTATGAATACCACACTCCATTAAGAACCCATTCAGATCAATTTTTAAATACTTGAAGAGGATGTTTACTTTAAAAGGTTCCATTATTCCATGTTGAATACGGAATCTCCTTCCAGGAGAGCTGTTTGTACTGCTTGGCAAGGTTTTACAATACTCTCACCAATGTTCTTTTACTATTATTTTCATATCCATCTCAAGGATCCTTGTAGTCTGAGGTCATAACAAATGAGGTGCATTTTTAAAAGGGCCGTTAAATTTTCAAGTTAGATGTTTTGATATAATAAAATCAAATCACTTGAGAGGGTTGAGCTTACATCATGCCAATTTACCAAACTCTCTTCCTACTTCCAAGATGTATCTAAAAAATTCTTTTGGATTATCTTTGTAAACACATACTTGAGGAGTTACAATAATTTGTTTCCTTTCTTCAAATCTTTATCTCTCCATTTCCTCTTACATCATTATGTTAGCCAACATTTCCAGTGAAATATAAATGAGTCTCCCTTGTGTATCACTGATTAATTGTTCTTTATAAGACCTTATACTTTTATCATTAACTATAATTCTTTATGGGACCTTGGTTATTAGTCTTATTAAGTTACCTTACTTTACCTTAACTAGTTACTTTTACCTTATTTGCATTCCAGGTTTGATAGGAGTTTTATTTCAAATATCCTTTTCTGTGCCTTAACATATTCACATAAATTTCAAATTTAAACTTTGCACCGCTATGACTACACTCATTTTGATTAGGCTGAAATCTTTTTAAAAAATATATGGCTGGGTTCTAGCCACTGGTTATGTAGAATATCCATTTGTAAGTGGGTGATTGTTTATCGATTCCAATCTCATAGTTACAGATTTGATGTAAAGTTTTTCCTAACACAAAAGAATTTTAGATCTCACCATGTTCTCTTTTATTAAGAAAGTTGAGTTTGAGTTTATCCATGCTCTCAGGAATCAGTAAAATTCACTTTTAAAATGACCATGTGAACTATTTCTCATGCTGTTAGCAATGCTTAGTTGTCTGTAGTTCTTTGTCTAGGGTAGAGGTCTTATAAACTTTGCCCCTTCCATTTTAGCATGTCTAGTGATGTTGCCTTTGTTCATGATATGTTTAGACAGTTAAAATTAAAAAAAAAATTAAGGGAACATACTGAGAGTAATCTATACCACAAAAACCTGTTATTTAGGAAAGTATATTCAGTATGGAAACCTGAATCAAGGAAGATAATGGATATGTAGACAACAAAGTGTTAAACATTTTGCCATCTTATCTTGATTATCTCATTTTATTTTCATTATCTCAGAGAAATGCAGCAGGAAGACAATGCATTTCTACATGGTTTGTATTTATTAAAATATACAATTCATCTCTATGGGGGCAAAAAAAAAAAACCAAACATTTTATCACAGTAATGGACTCAGCTGTGTTTAACAGCATCTGACAGCTGTTTTTCTGAGTCTAACATCGAGGTTTCCCAATTAATTTGCACAAAAACCCCCAGAGTTCACAGAGACCAAACCATCAACCAAAGAGTACACATGAAGGGAGCCATGGCTCCTTATACATATGTGGCAGAGGATGGCTTTGTCAGACATCAATGGGAGAGGAGGCCCTTGGTCCTAGGGAGATTTGATGTTACAGTTACAGGATGCTCTAGCTGTAAGGCAGGAGTGGGTGAGTGGACGCAGAAACACCCTGATGTGGGCAAAGGGAGTGGCAGGAGTCTCACTCAGGAGAAAGGGGATGGGATGGGGGTTGTGGGAGGTAACCGGGAAGGGAGCTATCATTTGAAATATAAACTAATAAAATTATTAATAATAGACAAAGGGAAAAAGAAAAGCAAGAACACCAAAAATAAAAATAATAATAAAATGATATTATTTCACTAAACATTTATGAAATATAAAAAGAGAGCCATCTCCTGATAGGTTCATTTTGAGTAGTGCAGGAAATAAGTCATTAAGAATGTTGGACACAGCCATTGGTCCCACTCATTGGAGATGTGGTCCACAATGAATATGGTTTCATTCAGGTTGTATATTTTCACCTATCATCTTGTCTCTTGCTTCTTATTTGTTCTATCCTTTCTTTATTTCTATTGTTTTCCCCTTTTAGGTGAATTCAATATTTTATTTTTCATTCTATACCTAGTTATTTTACTATATTAATTAATTTTTGTTGTTTTTGTTGTTGTTATTGTTGTTTTTTCGAGGCAGTTTCTCTGTATAGTCCTGACTATCCTGGAACTCACTTTGTAGATCAGGCTGTCCTCTGCCTCCCAAGTGCTGGGATTAAAGGATTAATTAATTTTTAAAATTTCAATAATAAATATCTTCCATTAATGGCCAGCCTTTTATGATTATGTATCAACTCAATTACAGAATAAAGACTTTACAAAATGTATTTATTTATAGAACCCTCCTGTTAAGCAATTGTATACTGCCATCAAATGTTCTAGTTTTTGCTACAAATTCTCTATTATATTTATTTTTGCTTTTAACAGTTACCTTTTACAGTCCCTTAAATGTGAAGTGATTTTTCTTTGTGTTTACCCAGTTATTTTCAGTAGTATCCATTCCTTTGTGTTGATCCTGACACCCATTGTTTTGTAATTTCGTGAACATAAGGACTTTGTGTAACACTCCTTGTAGAAATTATTGGTGTGCAGTGTCCAGTAAGTGTTTCTCCAGTTAACTCATGAGAGATCCACAGAGTAAACATCCTGAACATGGTTTTATTCTGTAGGAATCCTAAATTGGTACAACTTGGCTTCATGTTTTTTCTAACCTCTCATTTTAAACTGTTTCTGATCAGAAATCTATATATCCTTTCGAGTTCTCACTGTATATGATTCTTTTTACCTCCATTTTTGTAAGACTTTCATTACCGGTAATGTAGAGAAAGTTAACTTTGAGGGACATTGGTGTAATTTTTTTTCATGTGTCTTTGGTTTTGACTGTACTTGATTTTCTTAGATATATAGATTTGTCATTTAAAGTTTAGGAAATGTTGAGCTATTATTGCATTGGTAGTTTCTCGGGTCCCCTTTCTCTCTCCTCTTCATAGATTCTACCTGTGTAAATTTTAGGTTTATAGTTCCCACACAGTTCATAGTACCTAAATCACTTATTTTCCTCTGATTTCTTTATTTCACTTTGCACAGTTCTGATTATCTATATCCTTTATTTCTCTAACTCTTATCTCCTGAGATATATAAACTGCCATTACTCCTTGATCATTGTTATTGCCATCACAAAAATTAAAGTTTTGACATCTACAATTTTCATATTGGTTTTTACCTGGTCTTTTCCCTGCTGGTTTCTAGTTAGTTTCATTCTGAAAATGTATAATGGACAATTCCTAGCTTTAATTCTTACATTTGACAATTATGTGTAGTTTCAACTTTATGATCCTTATTGAGGATCTTATTTGGATGTTTTCTCTACTTGGCAACTTCTGACTGGGTGACAATTATTAGCTTTACCTTCTTGATGAGACTTCTGAACTCATAAACAGACTATCCAGACAGATGGTTTATAATTTTCATCTGGTACTTTCGCAAGATTTTATTCTTCTCTTAAGACTATTTTGAGGAACATAAAAGTCATATTTATTGTAAGAGTGATTATTTTAATGGTCAACTCTTCCGAACAGCACACTAAACACAAGGTGATCATGAGATTCTCTTGTCTGTCTAGAGATAGCAGCTGCGGTCTACCAGACCTCTCATTATGGAGACTGTTCCTTCACAATGTTTTGGTGGTTGTTTGATGAACCTCCGCTATTTTCTTTCAAACAGGGACTGAGCGGTGCTGATCACCATTTATGTGGGATGGTCACAATTCACTGCAGTTTTCGATCTATAATTCTTTATCCTTCATTACTGTTATATGAACTCTAAATATAGTGTTTACGTCAGGATTCCAGCTCCATTTTTTCAACTCAGGCAATCCTGAGTACTGTCTGTGTCTGAACATTTGCCAAATCTGGCAAACCTTTCAATAAGTGGAAATACTTGTAAGACTCAAACATGTGTCACCAGATCCAAGGTCCATATATATGCCGCTTGATTTTCAATGTCTTAGATCACTGTTTCACAAGTTAGACATAAAATTGTATAATGTAGCTATATATATGCATATATAATTATTTCCGGTACAAATGCTGCTCAATCGGTATAAGAAGAAATGCTCTTATGTCTTCTTTTATAATAACAGCTTCCAGAATAAAATCCCACTGCTTCTGTCTTGAATTGCTTTAAAACTTTCTGTATTAACTATTTTACTTTCTCAAGGAGAGGAAATTATTTTCTTTTAGTGAATATAACAGAAAACTCAGTTTTCCACTTTCATATGGAGTAATGGTATCATTTCAGCATATCATATAGGTCTTTCAGTAAAATTATTATAGCTAATTTAAGCACAATTCTCTAGATAAAACAAAAATATATCATCAACAATCAAAGCAATTTTACAAAATTTCCAAAGTCCAGCTTAGCCTATAATTTTCTAGTCCCCTATCTGCGCCTCTTGAATTCAGGATAACGATGCACATAAAGAACTCACTCAAAACGTAAATGTTAAAACTGTTTTCTTAAATGTGTGTGTGTGTGTGTGTGTGTGTGTGTGTGTGTGTGTTAAAGAATAGGAAATGAAGCTGAAAGAGTGACATTTTGAGAAGAATTTAAGGAAAAGGCAGAAAGTAATAAATTCTGAGTTTCACCCCCACTTAGTTCCATTCATACGGCTAGAAGGTTGTATACATGCTACCAGAAAAGTGTCTTTCACAAATGTCACTTAGCTACAATACTGTGAGATATAATAGTGACTTGCTTGCAAGATGTAACTACTGCTCTTAATAGGTAAAACATTACAGAAACAACCAACCATGTTTTTGTTTGTTTGATTCCTAGTCCACTATATACCTGACACTATTAATGAAGCCAAGGGCCTGAGATTGGAAAAGTCACGAGCGCTAGGGTTAAACCTACTACTATTGTTCTACTAGATGAACATAGCAGTAAAATGATCACTGATGACACTGGTATACTCAACCCTTATCATGGAAGGTGTTTTTTTTTTTCTTTTTTCTTTTGGTATTTTTGAGACAGATTTTCTCTGTATAGCCCTGGCTGTCCTGGAACTCACTTTGTAGACCAGGCTGGTCTTGAACTCAGAAATCCGCCCTCCTCTGCCTCCCAAGTGTCGGGATTAAAGGTGTGCACCAACAACCCGGCTTATCATGGAAGCTAATTGTAGTAGATGATAGCTAACACAGAGAACTACAACTGGACAATGTGCAGAAAGCAAGAGACTTTAGATCAGTCGGCTCTAAATTGGCTGTCTTTATCATAACCCTCTCATTAAGGCTCAAAACTGCATGCATAAGAGGAATGTGCTGGATAGTTTTATGTACCCTTGACACAAGCTGAAGTCATCTGAGAGGAGGGAACCTCAATTAATAAAATGCTTCCATAAGATCTCACTTCTGTATATGACTGAGAGATGACAGAAAATAGATTAGTGTGAAGAAGGCTGAGTTAGATGAAGCAATTAGTGCACAGACCTCTAGAATTTCTCTCAAGAATATGTCATGTTATCCTTCTGCCTCAAGGACACTGGATATGCACAGAGCAGTGCTACTCCATTCTATTCATGTATACTATTTTATTTATTTGATGGTTTTGATTGAAATGCAATCTTTTCACTTCTTCTCACCTCTACTTTCCTCCATTCCCTCCCAGTTACCTTCTCTTGAATTGCTCTCCTGGCCCCCCAACTCAGGAAAACTCCATGGCTACTGTAATTTAGTCAAATGTTCTTACTCTGAACAGAAATACTTTTCACAGAGCCCTGTCCTTGCCTTACAAATAGCTCATTATATTTCATTTCTAATGATTTATGGATCTATATTAATTTGAATTTTTTTATTTCCCCTTCAGGTAACATTTTTTCTGCACCTTCAGTAAAACACTTATACCTCAGTAATTAGTAATAATTTGATTACATAGGAAGTACATAAAGCAACAAAGAAAGAAATGTTCTTCATGGCAGATCAGATGATGTAGATCTGACTTGTGAATTTCCTGAGAGAAGTTTAAAGATTCTTTCTGGGTGACTTGTTAATTTGAATTAAGATTCTGTGTTTCTCATTGGCTAGGTCTGAAGAATCAGCCATGATGAACAAGATAAAAGGTTAGTAAAGGGAAACCTTTGCTTTGCTGGAATGTGTAACACTGGTCAGCTGGTGCTGAGAAAGTAGAGGCAACTCAAAAGAAGACTAGAATTGTTGTGGTAAAATCTTCTGGGATGTGTTTCCTGAGTGTGCACACTGTGTTCCAGAGGTGGCCAAGTTTGCACTTCACACTAGCAGCCTAACTTGGTAGTATAGTCTCTCATAGGTGCTACTGGATTTGAAAACATGAAGATCATTAGAGACTTGGCACATTAAAAGATCAGGAGAAGCCATCGGTGTGGGTGGAGCCTCAAAAGCAGTTGAAGATCCAGGATTGAAGGGGTCACGCAAAGAAAGTTGAAGTTTGGCACCATGGAGAGAACCTATGAGGGGCTATTGATAAAAGTGCAGCCCAGTTGCAGCAGAAGAGCCCGGGATTTTGGAGCTGCAGGCACCTTTGGAAAATCACCAAGAAGAGCAGCATCAATGAAGTAGAGCCAGCCCGAGTCTAGAAAACGAACTATGTATACTACAGATGTCAGAGGTTCTCCACTGGAGAAGTGACTTAAGATCTTTGGAGGAGTTCATATGATCATGTGTTGATCTCAGACATTGGAGTTTAGTTTTGCATGCATTTCGTTGTGACCATGCCCAGTTTCTTCCCTCTTGCAGTAAGAAAGTACTTAATTTATATTTTATTTTACAGGATCCCAAATTTGAGGCTTTAAATTTTAACACACTTTGGATTTTAAGAGACTGGTTGTTTTAAAGAGATGGAAATTTTGTTTGTGTTTGTCAGTCCTTGGCTTGGTCGAGTGGACAGCTTGCTGCTTGGCTTGGTGGCAGAGAGGCTTCCTGCAGGGGATTAGCTCTTTAGAAGAAGACCTGTTCCATTACCCAAGCCCTGTGGATACAATGAGAAGAGGCAGTCCATGGTTTTATGACATTTATTGTCATGGCTGGAAAGGGAGCTAAAACGGTAGTAGAGGCAGAGAAAGGCAGAGAGAGGGAGAGAATAGTGAAGTAAAGGCTTGCCATGGCCACGTGGAGAGAGAGTGGATGGGAATGTGGGGGGTGGGAGTGGGAATGCGGAGATATGGGGAGCAAGAGGACAAGAAAGACAGGCAAGAGTAAGAGAGGGAGGTGGCGGCAAGCAGCTCCTTTTATAGTGGGCCAGGCCTACCTGGCTGTTGCCAGATAACTGTGGGGAGGAGAATACTTGGCTGTTGACAGGTAAATGTGGGTGTGGAGTCCAGAGAGAATACCAGGGGCTTGGGGTGTTGCCCTAAATGACTGATGGCCACAAAATTATGGAGCTAAGGACTCCTGTCAGGAGCCTGGTGTCTGGGGCTGTGGCAATCCATTCCTTGCAGTGTTTAACCTAGCTTGACCAGAAAATAGGCTGCCTTTCATCATCCCACAATGGAGATTATAAGAGCCAGAAGTAGTGGATATCCCCAACAAAACAATATCTTTTAAATATAACAGAGCTGACCCACACATGAACTCGTACAGGCTGTGACAGTACAGGCAAGACCTTCACAAATTCAAGCAAAACAAAATCCTGGAAAGTAGAGGTGGGCAGAAAGACCCACCTGTGACCAAGAAAACTTTTGTAATGTCTAGCTGCTGGGAGAGGCAAATTAAATAACGAGTCATTAGAGTGACACTAGCATTATCAGACATATGCCAGAGTAGGCCTTGTGCTCAGCATTAGTTGCCAGTGCAAAACAGATTCCATATTCTGTTTTGAGAATGGTTTGTACTTTTGTACATTTTGTTGTTTTGTTCTGGCTTAGGTTTAAGAGACAGTACATGAAATTGGCAGGTAGGGAGCAAGGGAAAGATTTGGGAGGGCTTAAGGGGGGTAAAACTATAGCAAGTAAATAGCTATCACTATCTATCTATCTATCTATCTATCTATCTATCTATCTATCTATCTATCTATCTATCATCTATCTAGATATCTAGATATCTATCTAGATATCATATATCTATCATCTATTTATTTATTAGGTCAAGGTCTAGCATAGCCAAGGCTGAAAGTGGCTTTGAATTTGTGAAATCCCTGCCTTTATCTGCCAAGTGCTGGCTGGGATTAGAGGTATGGGCCATCATGTTATGTGTCCAATGTTAACCTCCAAAAGCAAATCAATCATAAAATTCATAAGAAGAGAACATATTTGATGTATATGTAGCCAATAGTCATAATTTTCAGCTTTTATGTAAAATGAGTATCAATAAATAACATAGAAGAATAAGGCTTTGTCTTATTCTGTGGTTCCTGTAGAGTATTGATGATCATTATAGCCTTTGGAAGTAATGAGGTGGTGTTTAAAACATTACATGGGAGAAAGCTATCCTTGGAATGAATTATTTATTCTAAGGCTGTATATTCTTAAAAAAAACCCTGCAAAATGTTTTAAGTAATTTATTATTTGTTTATGAGGTTTTTGCATACGAGTATATATGTGCACCGTGAAAGTTAGAAGAGGAAGCTGCATCTTCTAGGACCAGAGTCACAGAGGGTTGTAAACCAGCACGTATGCACTGAGAATGGAGCTCTGCTCCTCACAAAAGTATCCAGTGCTTTTCACTGCTAAGCCATCTCTCTAGGGCCCATGGCAGAATATTCTTAATGAGCATATTTACATAAAATGAACTATGTTAATTTGTATCTTGTTCCTGCTGCCAAATCGACAAATAAACAGACAGAAGTCAGTGATACTGGGTAAGAAACATCACTCTTGCCTTCACATTCTCAGTCTATGGGTGTGTATGTTTATAATTTATTTTGACTTTGTGGGCTAGGTTAGAAATGGTTCTTCAATTAGACGATTGAGGATGAATGGAAGCTTTGTTAAAATTATGACTGGTTTGTAAATTCAAATCAATATTTTGTCATTTTCCAAAGGAATTTCATTATTTTATGCACCTTATAAAACCTAATGTTTGTAGAGCTTGTATCATGCTTAAGGCACATTTTCAATCATTTGATCTTCAAAACTCAATGCTTAAAAAATGGAAAAGTTGATTATCCTATTCTACTCTTCATAAATAAAACAAAGTATCCTTGTGAAAACTCACATAGCTGCTAAGCTCTCATGGTATCAGTAATATGAAGTCACTGTAATTTCTTATTATTACTTTATTATTGGTATCTCATTGCTTAATACATTAAAAAGCAGTGAGCCTTAGAAACCTAAATCGTTAGAGATAAGAAAATGTAATAATATTTGCAGTTTATTCAACGTCATGTTTATTTAGCGTCATCCACAGTGGTGAAGCCTTCTCAGACCTACTTTGAAATGAAGAAACCCTAAAAGTTGTCCTAATACAAAACGAGGTTATGGACAACAATGGCATTTAAAGCTTCGTTTTCCCTATTAGTGGCTCAAACACACATTTTCAAAGCAGCCGAAGGATTGACTTTCTATGCTCTTTAATGTGTGTTTTTTTTCATACAGGTTTTTGTTATTTATGAATGTATGTTACATTTCATTTTTCCACTCCTCTATTTTTTCTTCTTTGCAATTCAGTTGGCATTCTTTGTTCTACCCCCATCATCTTTGAGCAGGATTCTTAGGTAAATGCCTTTTCCCTGCCAATAATAGATAAACTAAATGAATTGAGCTCACATCCTCACCTAATTGAAAAAATAATGGTCAAACTGAGGCCATCATTCTGGCTTTTAAATTAGAGGCTACTTTATCTAAGTATACATTGTAAGTAAATGCAAGTTACAAAGAGACATGCTTCAGGATGTTAAATCCAGGCCTTCTTTCTGCTGGGCAAGCTAGAGAAAAATGCCTTGGTGTGTAGAGTTCTCCCTTCATACAAAATGTAATCAGGCCAGGCAAGCCTCTTAGGCTGAGCATAATTAAAGCCAAGTGAGGGGAGAATGGAAAGAGTGGAAGCATTCTCCAAATTAAAAGTGACAGTGGGAGAGATTTGGATCATTTGTACTTCCCGGGTAAATGAAAATGATCAAAAGATCCTAAAGTTTCATAAGTAAGAGAGGGTGCTATTGCTCAGTGCTAAGCACTACCCTCACCTGCAGAACCAAGGCATCTCCTAATTGCTCCACTGAGAACAGAGCAGAGTTGAGTCTGCTCTAGTGTATTCTATTGTGATTAGCATTTTTGTGCATAGAAATTTATCGGCTTTAATAAAAACATTGGTTTACATGCTGTTACTGAGTGAAGCTGTTTTGAGGCTTTAAACAAAGCATTTCAATCGTGTTGTGTTGGCCCAGGTTTGAGGTGGGATTACATATTAGCTTGATTGTCCTCAGGAAAATCTTCCCTCCCCAGTATGGCCTCTCTAAATGCAAAATTTATGCTGAAAAATTTAGATTTATGAGCAGTTTGTCATTCCACAACTCTGCTAAATTTTGTAAGACTCAACAAATTTGAATTTACAGAGCTGTTAGATAATATTGAGCATGTTTTGGCTTCAAAATGCTTATAAATGTCAACTAGTCAAAGCTGCCAAGATATACCTATGAGGCAGAGGATGATAAGTGGATCTTTTATGCCATTTCCTTACTGGTAATTTGTAAGATTACTGGTGGATTTTAATAAACACATACACATAAACACACACACACACACACATACACACGCATGCAGAGAGAGAAACACAGACAGACAGAGACAAACAGAAATAGAAGACAGACTCACATTCTCTCAAACACAGAGAAATAGAAGGACAGAGTCTCTCTCTCTCTCTCTCTCTCTCTCTCTCTCTCTCTCTCTCTCTCTCTCTCTCTCTCTCAGACTAAACACAGAAGTCTATGATTGAAGATCTCTGGAAAACTATCCATGAGCAGTTACTTGAATGTATGCATTGTTTTCTTGAATAGACTGTAACTTTCATCTGAGTGAGAGCCATTGTTTATTCTTATCCTTACTCCTGCATAGGACCTAACCTAATACTGTCATTTTTTAAATTATATTTTCCCCAAAATTTGACAAGTATTTCAAGGTTGATGGCAATCTCCTTTAAACTCTCTGGACGCACGCTGAAATGAGCTGGCAGTAATCATGTTAACAGAAGAATAGGCATATGGATTTATTCATCTGCATCAGTACAAGAGTCATACAAAATATAAAACCCAAAGAAGGATCAGATGATTAAAACTAAAATACTATTCATTGTGGAGAGGACAGAAACGTCTTTGAACCATTTTATAGGGATACTGAATGATTTGGGGAAAATTGAATGGGCTCAATGAAAAGAGAGCTTATCTCTTATTGTCTTTGGAAGCTGAAGAACAGACAATAAATTTTGTGTGACAGCATTAGTCCTAGTGACATTTCTGTCTTCCTTTCTGCAACATGAGTTTAATGGCCCCTTGTTAATGAAACTCAGGAAATATGTCCAAGACTGTTGTGTTTCTCTTGGGAGGGATTCTTTCAGCCATATTAGGGAACCTTAAAAAGACCCCTCCTTGTGTTTAGTACATGGGTAGATCTGAATCTGAAGTGGTTTCTCCAGCTCTGCATATCAAAGCAGGGCTTTCTGAAGTATAATATGTGATTGTCTATCCTTTTGTAGGGATTGCATTACATGTCTAGTAATTCATTAATGAATGTTTAAACAGGCTTGTTTGTTTGTTTTATTTTTTAGTACAAATTGTAAGGTTTGAAGAAGGGGTTAGATTTCTCATTTAGAGGTGTGTGAGATGTGGTCCACAGGCTGTAGGGAAGGCATGGTAAGGAATATCATCAAGCAATATATTATACAGAAGGGTGGTGACAATGAAGCATACACTCTATGCTTAGAAGTTGCTAAGAAGGACAATTTTAAATAAATGTATGGGGTAACATATATGTTAATTAGCTTGATGTTGCTCTCTATAAAATATACATTAAAATACCAATTTTATTTGCCAATTAAAAAAAGAAAGTAGCTAGAAGAGTAATGTGAGTTAAATGTAAAGGTTGATAGTTACTAGTTTGAGGGAACTGTGGACTGTGATACCTCACCCTATTGACTAGATTGGAAATATGTGAACAATATAACAGCTGCACCTTTACGTTTGTTCTTCCTTAACTTGTGACATCCAGTGTATCAGATGATTTTTGTCATTGAAAGTTGCCAAAAGCCCCTGCCGTTTCTATTTTGGCCATATTAAGCTGTGGGTTTTTAAAGTCATTGATAAGAGTGTAAAAAAACCTATTTCCTTGGTATGCTATTTTTAAACTATTGTATTTTTCCTTAAATATTCTCGCATAATTTCAAGAAGCTTAGCTACCATGGAAACAAGTGTATTCTAAACGTTTGCCCAGGGGTATTACCTACCATCCAGGAACTGAATGTAGTTGATACATTCCTATCTTGTTTCATTTAATTAAATTAAAAACTATCTGAATAGGTAAAGATAGCTCGTTTTATTCAAGCAAAAAGTTCCAATAAAGGCTATTAAATTCTTCACATTTCCCAACTACAGGGGCTTGAACAACGATTCAGATCTTGAGTGTAATCACGTCCATATGTTTTTCAGTATGTGTTTTTAAAGATGTTGTTTCTTTTCTCCCAAAGCAGAGATATGAGTAAAATCATGCTATCAAATTCCCTCATTGATTATTAGCCTTTAAATTATTGATCTACCACATCAAGAAGAGTGGTTAGGATCAGAAGACAATGGTGGAAGAGATCTATCCTTTACATGTTCCCTTTGCTATGTGTAAGAATCTGCCTCACTCATTGCCCAAATATATTTCCAAGAGTTTTCTCCCATTTTGAATGTATTTAACTATGTATAGAGAAAGTTTTGCAGAACAGTCATGTGGACCACTACTGACTGGATACTCACAGCATATGTTGTTTTTCAGTATTTGTGGAGTGACTTACAAGCAACATTGCTTGTGTAAGACCCGGAAGGCAAAACAGTAACAAAAGCCAAGTGGAAATGCTCTAGAAACTATTTTTGTTTTGACTGCTCATAGATCTGAACATTTTCAGTAGTTATTATATATTATTGGGTACAAACTTATTTGTAGTGTTTATTTGATGGTACATTTGAAGGGATGTTCAAAAGACTTAGACATCTTTTATTCTTTATGGATCAGCAGTTGCTTCATGTTTTAGATTGCTCTGTACGAGAGGAGTAAGGTACCCAAAGGAGTTAAATTTTCAGTTCAACCAGATGTATATTCAGTTCTGAAAACTCCCAAGTATTCAAGGCATGGTCAAAGGGAATAATCTACTACTACTCATGGGACCTGCAACTGTGTGCAGCACTGCCATGACACATATTCTTGTGAGTATATTATGCTGTCTTGGAAGTACCCATGTATATGTATATGGCTTCACTCATAATTTTACCACAGATATAATAACATCTCTAGTTTCTTAAGATGTGTTATTTTCAGCTTCTTCCATTAATTAATAAAAATTATGCACATACCTGTATATTCTTTACATAATGAATTATTTTAAATTCAAAGTGACTTTAATTTTACTTTTCTCCTTAATTCTTTATTTCAGAGATACAATAGTATGTGAACATTGTAATTTCTTTAATGATGGAGAATTAGTAACTTTTTATTTTGTGTTCAATGTTATTGGCAATAAAATATCAAATGTATTTGTGAATGAGGATTTATACATGCACATATACATATGTGTAAACATTTCCTAGAGTATATGTACACACAATAAATCACTAATGTTAAAATTCTGATTCTAATGATGTAATATTTTATAAGTATTTCAAAGTTATCCAACTGCAATATTACAATTAATACTACCTATGTATACAAATGCTTATGTCTTCTATAAATGTTTTTTAAAAATCAGACTTTGAAATTGTCCATCAATATTGAATATATCTTGAGTTTTATTTTGATTTATGTTTACTGATTTTAGTGAGGTTATCATGTTAATATGGAGTAATGTGAGTGTCAATAGTATGTTTCATATGGCTATAAACATCTCTCTTATGGTTTAAATTCTGATCAACATTGCTAATCCTTAGATGCTAAAAATAATACCATTTGGAAAATTTCAGAAACCATAAGAACAACCAAAATAAATATACTTGTTCTGTTCAGTGATGTCAAATTTTGTGCAAGCTCTGTTGAAACACAATAACAAGTCTAAAGTCGATCTGTATGTTCATAAATCCTTTCCTGTTTAGTATATGACCCCAGGAAAATAGTTACATGTAACTCTTTTTTTTTTTGTAAATGAGATGATAGTAAATTTAGCTAAGTGTTGTTGGAAGAAGCGAGAATGATGGATGAGAAAGAATCTTAGCTGTGCTGGTCCTCATAATTGTTATCTGACATTACAAAGAAGTAATTCCAGGAGAACCTCACACTGTCATCTCAACTCTTCTTTGTAGCTGGCCAAATGAGTTTGGGTTGGACAAAAGGGAAATGACGAGCACAGAAAGGTAGTGGAAAGGCAGGTAGTATGATTCAGCAGTGAGATACATCAGTGATTTCCCTTGGCACCATCCTGGTTGTTCCCACAGAACCAACTTTTACTGGAAGAGCTTCTCCTGTATAGCAATGGTAAGACAGTGCCACCCAGCAGCCTGCAATGGCAAAACTAAATCAGCAAGAATAGTCAGTCATCGGATGGAATGCTCATTCCTCTAAGATTCGTCTCAAACAAAGTCAGTTCCTTAGGCACAAAATCAAGCATACTGTGTCCAATCACAATTGCCTTTTCCAAATATGACACTTAGTGAATTTTTTCTTTGTTAACTCCTACAACTTAGTCCTTGCACATTTCTTAAATGTGTTAAGAAACAAAGATGGAAAGTATTTTGATTAAATTGGGCTTTTCTGAATATTATTCTTGCCACTTAATATTAATAATTTCATCAGTTTTGGAAGTCTGAGCAGCTACTAGACTTTTTTAATGTCAATTATTACTCAAAATTTTTATTGGTTAGTTTCATATTTAATTTACTTGCCAAAGGGACATCTAATACCGGGGCATTTATCTACAGATAATAAAGTTAGGCTCAAACCTTATAACCTCAGCTGAAGTGATTGCGTTTCTGCAATTACATTAGGTTTCCCTGAAGGAGGTTAATTGAACGACTGTGTTCTGTTTTGTCAAGATTTATCCCACATATAAATCTGGTTGTGTCAGCTTGGAGGCACATTGTTCCAAATGAAAACTACATGCCTCTGGGAGAACCCAAACAAGACTCAGTAATTAAATAGAATAGAGAGTCAGATCCATTTTTACTCTAGGTGAAGGTGAAAGTGTCATGATGTTATTTGGAGGGTTTCAAGGTGCATGGCTGAATAGTGACTTAGGTATGAGAGTCCCAAGTCTTGGTAGTATATGAGGAGCCTATCCTTCATTTCTCTCATGCAGATGATCATGTTGAGATAGATAACTATAACTCCACTGAAACATTACTGTTTCCTAGTGCAGTAGGTTTTTCTTTTGTGATATAATTTGAGCATTCTTAAAAGGTTTAATTGTCCCATATTTCCAACTGGGTAAAGACCTAAACAAAGAAGTCTAGAGCAATGGAAACTCACAGGCACTGAACCTCCTCCAACCAGCAAGCCTGTGTGGGTTTGACTTAGGACCTCTTTACATATGTGAAAGTTGTGTAGCTTAGTTTTCTTGTGGGATTCCTAAATCTGGGATCAGAAGCTGTTTATGACTCTGTTGCCTACTTTTGGGAACCTTTCTTCCTACTTTGTTGCCTCATCCAGCCTTAATAGGATGGAGGTGCCTAGTATTAGTGCAACTTGACATGCCATGACTGGTTGATATCCATGAGAAGCCTACCCATTTCTAAAGAGAAATAGAGGAATGGATGGGGCAGATGGAGAGGGGAGGTTAAGGGAAGGATTGAGAGAAGAGGGAAGAGAAACTTAGTTTGCGATGTAAAAGAAAGAAAGAAGAAATAAAAGAAAGATTAGAAAATGGATATGTTGTATATATATATATTCACATATATATACATGCATAAATACTTATATATCTACATATATGCATATATACACACATAACACATATGTATGTATACACACATACAACACATACTTTAAAACATAGTAGTCTAAAAGAATACTTTAGTGAATCATGTGAACTGAAAGAATTTTAAAGGCTGCTTTTTAAAATAAGAAAACTTGACCCACAATTAATTAAGATTTTGTGAACAAGAGAAAAGAAAATGAGTGTTGAGGGTAGCCAGAAGACCAGGGTCTTTAGCTTTGGAAAAGCAGGGGTCATGCCCTAGTCCCTCTCAATGGAAGTTAGTCTCTGTGTTATATTTGCTAAGCCCTTCAGTTTTCACCATTATCATCACCAAAAGGTGAAGCTAATTACAGTTTATGAGTTCTGAGGAATGAGGTCATTTTAGACTGTTACACACTGAAAAGCTTTTGTGGACAGATTTAAGGTGGTGAATTTCTATGGGAAGAAACAGGGTAAAGGGTAACTGTACATAAACTAAGAAAGCAAGATACAACCCAATACACAAGAAAGACAGCAGGATATAAATACTTGGAAATGAGGGTATAAGGATTGGGCAGTCTGACTGTGCGACTGACCTATGGGTCAAGTAATTTGAATTTTCTCTTCCTAACCATGTAAGTCTTTAAAGCTGTCAACAAAGTGACTGAAGTGATCACAGATAGTATTTGCTTATCTCTTTTGGGTGTTTCTGCATCAAGTCATGGTGGTTTGAATATGCTTGGTCCAGGGAGTGGCGCTATTAGGAGGTGTGATCTTGTTGGAGTTGGTGTGGCCTTGTTGCAGGAAGTGTGTCACTGTGGGGGTGGGCAATGAAATCATCCTCTTTGCTGCCTGGACGACAGTCTTCTCCTGTTTGCCTTCAGAACAAGATAGCCATCTCTCACCTTCTCCAGTGTGATGCCTATCTGGATGGGGGCATGCTTTCTCCCATGACTATAATGGACTGAACCTTAGAACCTGTAAGGCAGCTCAATTAAATATTTTCCTTTATAACAGTTGCCTTGGTCATGGTGTCTCTTCACAGCAATGGAAACCCTAAGTAAGAAACACTAGTATTCATATGTATACAGGTTTGCAAGTATGCATGCATATATGTATACATGTAAACCAGATATCAATTGTAGGTACTATTCTTCAAGTACAATTTACGCTTTTGTTTGTTTAAGACAGGGTCTTTTACTGACCTACCACTTGGGTTAGGTTGGTCCAGAAATGACCAGTATACACCCAATACTTACTTGTTTCTGTCTTCCTAGCACTGGGATTATAAGCACATGCTATGAAGCTTGGTTACATATATGAAGTCTTGGGCAAATACCTTACTGACTAACAGTGTCTCCATCCCCTAAAGACATTTTTATAGTCATAAATGGGGTATCATTTTACAGAATAGTCAGAAATTGTTTATATGTTTTCCAAAAAGCCTAAGGCTATGTCTTCTAAAGAGCACATAATATTGTAGCAGTAACATCCTTAGTGCAGAATTTTAGATGTGAGAGATACTCTTTCTCCAGTCTTCATTGCACTAAAATCTAATGAGCCAAAGCCTAGGTAATTTGATACTACAGGGAAAGAAAGGAAAGGGAAGGACTTTCTTAATCATCTTACCAAGTTACTCAATTCAAAGGCTTCTGGTGACAATTTCTGTTTGGCTATGCAGTAACATTGGGAATCTATGCAACTAACTTGTAACAGTATTCCAAATTATTCTTCACCTCTCCATAAAATTTTATCAATTTTCAAGACAAATCCACGTTCAAGGATTGATATCAGCCCCTGTATGACTGAAGCACAGACTAGATAAAATCATTTTAGCAATTTATTGCTAGCAGTGGTTGGTAGCTCTATGTTCCATGTGGGCTCATTAAGAATCCCCATTGCTTTTCAAACATGTAGTTATACTACATTTATGATGTCATGCATGTAACTTGACTTACTTAGCTGTAAGTATTGCATCTCTAACGTGAGACAATTGTTAGCTTTAGGAAAGGCAACCCAAAGGGGAGTGCAGAGAGATTGTTCTAGAGCGCTTGCAGAAAAGGCTGTCCCTGAAGGAGATTGACCTTTTGAAAATCCAATCCCATTTTCTTGATGATTCTTCAGCTTCACAGGGTTTTCTTGTGACTTTAATGAGGGACAAGAGTATTGCATCATGACACTGTTCCTGACCTCTGCAGGCAGAATTAAATCCTCTTTCCATGTCTAAGAAACTTCCTTTGTATTTAATGGTGTATTTCACACTGGTGCTATTCAGAGAGGTCTTCCTGTAAGGCAGAGTGAAACTTTATCATATTTTAATTTGTAGATTGAGAAGCATGCAGTGGGCACTTCATGAGTGTCAATAAAATTAAGAGGTAAGTAAATGGTAAGATATTGCATGTTTACCTGCATGCTATGAAGTTGGAAGGAAATGTATAATTGTATCCTAATATTTTCTCATGAGGTTCATAAATATTGTTCTGATTCAAAGAGTAACTAGGCATACTTGTTTGTGCTATCAGCCTTATCATTCTCTTTATTATTTTCTAACTTTATTTTTGCTTTCAACATTGTGTATTCTAAAGACACTAGTGTGACTAGTGTCAGATACAATACTTTAAATTTTCTCAGTTTTCTAGACCATTTATTTAGGTCCTTGAGTCCTAAAGATCTCTGTCTTGCTTTAAACTCCTCTTTCTATTTATGGTTCCAAGACTGTATTATAATTCTTTCTGCTCTCACCCGCACTCAGATGTGCAAGATAACAATCACACCACCCTTAACAGCTGCAGGAAGCCTATAATCTTTGTTCTTACCCAATACATTCTGATCTCTCTCTCTCTCTCTCTCTCTCTCTCTCTCTCTCTCTCTCTCTCTCTCTCTCTCTCTCTCTCTCTCTTCATTTTTGTTTTCTATACCATATATCCCCCGGTAGAGTCTTCAAATAGGTAGCTCATTCAGTATTTCACCTGTTATTAAACATGTTCCTGCTCCTATCACTATCAGCAATGAAATGCACGTCAAACTACATAATATTCTCAAAGTCATTGCTTAGTGAAAACCCTCTCTTTGCAGTTGCATTATTTCCTATTTGATTTTTCTTCTTAAGATGTACCAGTTGTCTCCTTATTAGACTGGCTCTTATCCTTTCTCACTATTTCATTTCAACTGTAGACATTCCCCACAGAGACATATAACATTTACATTTATTTACATTGATAGTAACACATTGCATTATTTTTTAAATTATGTATTTATTTCATTTACAGTTCTAATGCTATCCCAAAAGTCCCCCACATGCTCTCCCACCCACTCCCCAACCCACCCACTCCCACTTCTTGGCCCTGGCATTCTCCTGTACTGAGGCATATAAAGTTTGCAACTACCAATGGGCCTCTCTTTCCACTGATGGCCTACTAGGCCATCTACTGATACATATGCAGCTAGAGACACAAGCTCCGGGGGGTACTGGTTAGTTCATATTGTTGTTCCACCTGTAGGGTTGCAGATCCCCCCAGATCCTTGGGTACTTTTTCTAGCTCCTCCATTGGGGGCCCTGTGATCCATCCAATAGCTGACTGTGAGCATCCACTTCTGTGTTTGCTAGGCCCCGGCATAGTCTCACAAGAGACAGCTATATCTGGGTCCTTTCATCAAAATCTTACTAGTGTATACAAAGGTGTCATCTTGGGGAGGATGATTATGGGATGGATCCCCGGATATGGCAGTCTTTAGATGGTCTATCCTTTCATATCAGCTCCAAACATTGATTCTGTAACTCCTTCCATGGGTGTTTTGATCACAATTCTAAGAAGAGGGAAAGTGTCCACACTTTGTTCGTCATTCTTCTTGAGTTTCATGTGTTTCGCAAATTGTATTTTATATTTTGGGTATTCTAAGTTTCTGGGCTAATATCCACTTACCAGTGAGTACATATTTTGTGAGTTCTTTTGTGATTGGGTTACCTCACTCAGGATGATGCCCTCAGGGTCCATCCATTTGTCTAGGAATTTCATAAATTCATTCTTTTTTTTTGATTTTTAATATTTTTTATTACATATTTTTCTCAATTACATTTCCAATGCTATCCCAAAAGTCCCCCATAGCGGCCCCCACTTCCCTACCCACCCATTCCCATTCTTTTGGCCCTGGCATTCCCCTATATTGGGGCATATAAAGTTTGCAAGTCCAATGGGCCTCTCTTTCCATTGATGGCCGACTAGGCCATCTTTCGATACATATGCAGCTAGAGACAAGAGCTCCGGGGTTCTGGTTAGTACATCATGTTGTTCCAACAATAGAGTTGCAGATCCCTTTAGCTCCTTGGGTACTTTCTCTAGCTTCTCCATTGGGAGCCCTGTGATACATCCAATAGCTGACTGTGAACATCCACTCCTGTGTTTGCTAAGCCCCGGCATCGTCTCACAAGAGACAGCTATATTTGGGTCCTTTCAGCAAAATCTTGCTAGTGTATGCAATGGTGTCAGCATTTAGAAGCTGCTTATGGGACGGATCCCTGGATACAGCAGTCTCTAAATGGTCCATCCTTTCATCACAGCTACGAACTTTGTCTCTGTAACTCCTTCCCTGGGTGTTTTGTTCCCAATTCTAAGAAGGTGCACAGTGTCCACACTTTGGTCTTCATTCTTCTTGAGTTTCATGCGTTTAGCAAATTGTATCTTATATCTTGGGTATCCTAAGTTTTGGGCTAATATCCACTTATCAATGAATACATATTGTGTGAGTTCTTTTGTGATTGTGTTACTTCACTCAAGATGATGCCCTCCAGGTCCATCCATTTGGCTAGGAATTTCATAAATTCATTCTTTTTAATAGCTGAGTAGTACTCCATTGTGTAAATGTACCATAATTTCTGTATCCATTCCTCTGTTGAGGGACATCTGGGTTCTTTCCAGCTTCTGGCTATTATAAATAGGGCTGCTATGAACATAGTGGAGCATGTGTCCTTTTTACCAGTTGGGACATCTTCTGGATATATGCCCAGGAGAGGTATTGCTGGATCCTCCGGTAGTACTATGTCCAATTTTCTGAGGAACCATATCTTTGAGGCTTTACCCTACTTTCTCCTCTATAAGTTTCAGTGTCTCTGGTTTTATGTGTAGTTCCTTAATCCACTTAGATTTGACCTTAGTAAAAGGAGATAGGAATGGATCAATTTGCATTCTTCTACATGATAACCACCAGTTGTGCCAGCACCATTTGTTGAAAATGCTGTCTTTTTTCTACTGGATGGTTTTAGCTCCCTTGTCAAAGACCAACTGACCATAGGTGTGGGTTCATTTCTGCGTCTTCAATTCTATTCCATTGGTTTACTTATCTGTTGCGACGCCAGTACCATGCAGTTTTCATCACTATTGCTCTGTAGTAAAGCTTTAGGTCAGGCATGGTGATTCCACCAGAGGTGCTTTTATCCTTCAGGAGAGTTTTTGCTATCCTAGGTTTTTTGTTATTCCAGATGAATTTGCCGATTGCTCTTCTCATTCATTGAAAATTGAGTTGGAATTTTGATGGGGATTGCATTGAATCTGTAGATTGCTTTTAGCAAGATAGCCATTGTTACTATATTGATCCTGCCAATCCATGAGCATTGAAGATCTTTCCATCTTCTGAGATCTTCTTTAATTTCTTTCCTCAGACACTTGAAGTTCTTATCATACAGATCTTTCACTTCGTTAGTTAGAGTCATGCCAAGGTATTTTATATTATTTGTGAGTATTGAGAAGGGTGTTGTTTCCCTAATTTCTTTCTCAGCTTCTTTATCCTTTGTGTACAGAAAGGCCATTGACTTGCTTTAGTTAATTTTATATCCAGCTACTTCATTGAATCTGAATATCAGATATTGGAGTTCTTTGGTGGAATTTTTGGGTCACTCACATATACTATCATATCATCTGCAAAAAGTGATATTTTGACATCTTCCTTTCCAATTTGTATCCCCTTGATCTCCTTTTGTTGTCTAATTGCTCTGGCTAGGACTTCAAGAACAATGTTGAATAGCTAAGGAGAAAGTGGGCAGCCTTGTCTAGTCCCTGATTTTAGTGGGATTGCATCCAGCTTCTCCACATTTACTTTGATGTTGCCTCCTGGTTTGCTGTAGATTGATTTTATCATGTTTAGGTATGGGCCTTGAATTCCTGATCTTTCCAAGACTTTTATCATGATTCAGAGTTGGATTTTGTCAAATGCTTTCTCTGCATCTAACTAGATTATCATGTGGCTTTTGTGTTTGAGTTTGTTTATATACTGGATTACATTGATGGATTTCCGTATATTAAACCATCCCTGCATCCCTGGAATGAAAGCTACTTAGTCAGGATGGATAATTGTTTTGATGTGTTCTTGGATTCAGTTAGCGAGAACTTTATTAAGGATTTTTGCATCGATATTCATATGGGAAATTGATCTGAAGTTCTCTATCTTTGTTGGGTCTTTTGAGGTTTAGGTATCAGAGTAATTGTAGCTTCATAGAATGTGTTGGGTAGGGTACCTTCTGTTTCTATTTTGTGGAAGAGTTTGTGAAGAACTGGCATTAGATCTTCTTTGAAGGTCTGATAGAACTCTGCACTAAACTTATTTGGTCCTGGGCATTTTTGGTTGGGAGACTATTAATGACTGCTTCTATTTCTTTAGGGGATATAGGACTGTTTAGATCATTAACCTGATCTTGATTTAACTTTGGTACCTGGTATCTGTCTAGAAACTTGTCCATTTCATCTAGGTTCTCCAGTTTTGTTGAGTATAGCCTTTTGTAGAAGATTCTGATGGTGTTTTGGATTTCTTCAGGATCTGTTGTTATATCTCCCTTTTTCATTTCTGATTTTGTTAATTAGGATGCTGTCCCTGTGCCCTCTAATGAGTCTGGCTAAGGGTTTATCTATCTTGTTGATTTTCTCAAAGAACCAGCTCATAGTTTGGTTGATTCTTTGAATAGTTCTTCTTGTTTACACTTGGTTGATTTCGCCCTGAGTTTGAATATTTCCTGCAGTCTATTCCTCTTGGATGAATTTGCTTCTTTTCTTTTCTAGAGGTTTTAGGTGTGTTGTCAAGTTGCTAGTGTGTGCTCTCTCTAGTTTCTTTTTGGAGGCACTCAGAGCTATGAGTTTTCCTCTTAGAAATGCTTTCATTGTGTCCCATAAGTTTGGGTATGTTGTGGTTTCATTTCCATTAAACTCTAAAAAGTCCTTAATTTCTTTCTTTATTCCTTCCTTGACCAAAATATCATTGAGAAGAGTGTTGCTCAGTTTCCACGTGAATGTTGGCTTTCTATTATTTATTTTGTTATTGAAGATCAGCCTAAGTCCATGGTGATCTAATAGGATTTATGGGACAATTTCAATATTTTTGTATCTGTTGAGGCTTGTTTTGTGACCAATTATATGGTCAGTTTGGAGAAGGTACCATGAGGTTCTGAGAAGAAAGTATATCCTTTTGTTTTAGGATAAAATGTTCTGTAGATATCTGTTAGATCCATTTGTTTCATAACTTCTGTAAGTTTCACTGTGTCCCTGTTTATTTTCTGTTTCCATGATCTGTCCATTGATGAAAGTGGCATGTTGAAATCTCCCACTATTATTGTGTGGTGCTGTGTGTGCTTTGAGCTTTACTAAAGTTTCTTTAATGAATGTGGCTGCCTTTGTATTTGGAGCATATATATATTCAGTTTGAGAGTTCCTCTTGGAAGATTTTACCTTTGATGAGTATGAAATGCCCCTCCTTGTCTTTTTCGGTGACTTTGGGTTGGAAGTGATTTTATTAGATATTAGAATGTTTAGTCCAGCTTGTTTCTTCATACCATTTGCTTGGAAAATGGTTTTCCAGCCTTTCATTCTAAGGTAGTGTCTGTCTTTATCCCTGAGATGAGTTTCCTGTAAGCAGCAAAATGTTGCGTCCTGTTTGTGTAGCCATTCTGTTAGTCTATGTCTTTTATTGGGGAGTTGAGTCCATGGATATTCAGAGGTATTAAGGAAAAGTAATTGTTGCCTCCTATTATTTTTGTTGTTAAAGTTGGCATTCTGTTTTTGTGGCTGTCTTTATTTAAGTTTGTTGAAGGATTACTTTCTTGCTTTTTCTAGGATGTGGTTTCCATCCTTGTATTGGTTGTTTTCTGTTATTATCCTTTGAAGGGCTGCATTAGTGGAAAGATAATGTGTGAATTTGGTTTTGTCATGGAATACTTTGGTTTCTCCATCTATGGTAATTGAAAGTTTGGCTGAGTATAGTAGCCTGGTCTGGCAGTTGTGTTCTCTTTGTGTCTGTATAACGTCTGTCCAGGATCTTCTGGCTTTCATAGTCTCTGGTGAAAAGTCTGGTGTAATTCTGATAGGCCTGCCTTTATATGTTACTTGACCTTTTTCCCTTACTGCTTTTAGTATTCTATCTTTATTTAGTGCATTTGTTGTTCTGATTATTATGTGTTAGGAGGAATTTCTTTTCTGGTCCAGTCTATTTGGAGTACTGTAGTCTTCTTGTATGTTCCTGAGCATCTCTTTCTTTAGGTTTTGGAAGTTTTCTTCTATAATATTGTTGAAGATATTTTCTGGCCCTTTAAATTGAAAATCTTCATTCTCATCTACTCTTATTATCTGTAGGTTTGGTTTTCTCATTGTGTCCTGGTTTTTCTGGATGTTTTGACTTAGGATCTTTTTGCATTGTGCATATTCTTTTATTGTTGTGCTGATATTCTCTATGGAATCTTTTGCACCTGAGATTCTCTCTTCCATCTCTTGTATTCTGCTGCTGATGCTGGCTTCTATGGTTCCAGATTTCTTTCCTAGGGTTTCTATCTACAGCATTGCCTCACTTTTGGTTTTTTTTTTTTTTTATTGTGTTTAAGTCTAGTATGGTTTTGTTCATTTCCATCACCTGTTTGGATGTGTTTTCCTGTTTTTCTTTAAGGACTTGCAACTCTTTAGCAGTATTCTCCTGTATTTCTTTAATTGAGTTATTAAAGTCCTTGATGACTTCTACCATCATCATGAGATATGCCTTTAAATCCGTGTCTAGGTTTTTGGGTGTGTTGGGGTGCCCAGGACTGGCTGAGGTGGGAGTCCTGGGTTCTGGTGATAGTGAGTGGTCTTGGTTTCTGTTAGTAAGATTCTTATGTCTGTCTTTTGCCATCTGGTAATCTCTGGACTCAGTTGTTATAGTTGTCTCTGGTGAAAGCTTGTTCCTCCTGTGATTCTGTTATTCTGTATCAGCAGACCTGGGAGACTAGCTCTCTCCTGAGTTTCAGTGGTCAGAGCACTCTCTTCAGGCAGGCTCTCCTCTTCTAGGGAAGTTACACAGATATCTGGCATTCGGACTTGCCTCCTGGCAGAAGATGAAGGCCTGAAACAGGACCTGTCCCAGAACCTGTTAGCTTCTGTAGTCCACACTCGCACCTGTGCAAACTAGTCTCAACAGAATCCAGGGACCAAGATGGCTCCCTCAGGTACTCTGACAAAGCCCTCCCGGGCCGGGTGGACACCTCTCCTAACACATTGCATTCTTAAACTTTAGATACTCCTGTGAATCTGTGAGCCAAGCTGTGCTATTTTTAACCTCATAAACTGCATAAATTCTATAGCACCTCTTCTTCAAATCCCTTTCTTACTGCCTTCTGCATGTAATTTTCTTGCTTATCCCCATATGATTAAGACTGAGAGCTAGCCAGTAGTTTTATCCCTTCTGAAACTGAATGGCTTCTTATCAACATGCAAGTCAACATATGATTGCAGTATTCTCCTCTCCAGATATTCTCCTTTCTAGATAAGTTAAAACTCAGTAAGCATATAATTTCTATATGTAAAATTTCTGGTAGGATCAGGAATATAGCTCATTGGTAAAGCATGTGCCTAGCATGTTTGAGCACTGCACTCAAACTCTGGCAATGTCAACATTCCAAATAAAAGCAGAATATTGTTTTAATGTTTCCTGTGTGTTTTTAAACTACAAGGGATACCGTTTTAATTGGTGCACAGAGAAGCAATAATAGATTATGTAGCATAAAAGTTATTTCCTGTTACATTACCTTTCACACTTTCTACATTTATCAAAGGGAAGGACAAACTTTGGTTCTAGTTTGTTTTTAACATCACTTTAACACTTGTTAATCTTTTTATCTCTTTGTGAGGCAGAAGGGTTACAAATAAATAACCTTGTTTTACTTGCATTTGTTTAAGTTGCCATCTGCCATAGTAAGGATGCTAATTTTTATTCAGGTTAATAATATGCATTCATCTAATAATGTCTCAGAAACAAGTACAGACAAATTCAAAATATATTATAAATACTAATATTGAATACGGAGCAATTCTTGAAAATGGAGCATAAAAGTCAATTCAAATCATGACGTAATCTGAGAGACTTTGCCACTTTACCCTAATATTAGATTTCTGTTTAAACTACAAAAGTGCTTTCACCCCTACTGTTATTTCAGTAAGGTGATATGCTTGGTTCAAAACTGCGACTTATGACACCATTAAATTATTCAATGCTTTAGTCTAATATCTTGACATCTGTACAGTGATACTAAAAATAAGTATGATTTTATAAAAATTTCTACAGAAAGCAATGTATTTTACATAGAACAATTATGAAAACATCTAAGAGGTAGAAGTTTGAATTCTTCCTTCACATTATTCTTCCTTCTTTATTTTTGTTTTCTATTTTGGCATGAATTAGGACATTTGACACATGTTGCCTGTTCCAAGGAAAGAAAATGTATGTACTTCTAGACTGATTCCTAGAGAGCTCTGTGGACTAAAGCAAACTCACATTTCAGCTTGCTCAATCATGTGCTTCATTGCCCATTCCCATCTCTGCATCCCAGACCCCTTTATGAACTCAAGGAAGGGGTTAAATGCAGTGATGATAGCTAAAAAAAAACCCTCAGGAATAGCCACCACCCACTAAGTGAAACACAGCTTCATGGGTGCTGTTAATACCAAGGTGGATTTAACTGTTCTCCCAAGCATAGATAGCTAACACTGGCAACATATGCTGTGCCTTTTGCTTCTCAAATAGTCCTTTCTTGGCCATTCATAGGTTGACCCTATCAGAAAGATTTTGTGCTTTTATATGATGTAATTAGCTGCAATGGTCCATCTGACTGACAGTTTATACCACCTGAACTGTCAAAAGAACAATTTAATTGTCTAAGAAATTATTTTTTGTGCAAGTATGCATGGTCTTCTTCCTTTTCTTTCCAATTGCTTATTTTCCTTTCTTTTTCTTGCATTAATGCACTTTCCCATCATCTTCAAGACTGCATATTCCTGAAAGGCAGTGCTAACATTTTGTTTCTTCTAGCAGTGTCAGAAACCACTGACTTTGTAACTGTCTCCTCTATCCCTAAGTCCTTCTCTCCCTATTTCAAAGACATTGCTGATATTTTTGTTACATGTAGTGATTAAGCTTTTCATTTAGAAAATTAATTTTCTTATTGTATTTGTGTGTGTGCTTATGTGAGCATGTGCCATATGTGTGCAGGCATCCATACAATTGGAAGAAGGTCTTGGATCTCCTGGAGTAGTAGGTGATAAGCTACCTGACATGGGTGGGTGGGTGGTGATGGGATGCTTATGCCCCCAGGAAGAGTGTACTGGCTAGTTTTGTGTCAACTTGACACAGCTGGAGTTATCACAGAGAAAGGAGCTTCAGTTGAGGATATGCCTCCATGAGATCCAACTGTAAGGCATTTTCTCAATTAGTGATCAAGGGGGAAAGGCCCCTTGTGGGTGGGACCATCTCTGGGCTCGTAGTCTTGGGTTCTATAAGAGAGCAGGGTGAGCAAGCCAGAGGAGGCAAGCCAGTAAAGAACATCCCTCCATGGCCTCTGCATCAGCTCCTGCTTTCTGACCTGCTTGAGTTCCAGTCCTGACTTCCTTTGGTGATGAACAGCAGTATGGAAGTGTAAGCCGAATAAACCCTTTCCTCCCCAACTTGCTTCTTGGTCATGATGTTTGTGCAGGAATAGAAACCCTGACTAAGACAAAGAGCAATAAACATAGTTTGCCTCTGAGTTACCTATCTATCCCACTTCTAATTTCATTACAAGATCATTAGAAGTAGATGCTATTGAGTATTGTTTAGCCTATATACCTATTTTGACAATAAGAATAAAAATAGGTGTTAGACACTAACTCACTGTGGTTTGAGTCTGCAAGCTGTTTATAAGTCATATTGAGTCCGTTTTCATGAACCTGTTCATGATTTGTCTCATTTTTAAAAATGCTCATTTGTTCATATCTAATCAGTGAATTGTCTTACAGTTTAGTTGGTAATTTTACATTGCAAATTCTCTGTCAACTCAAATGCTTTCCAGTTTTAAAAATTACAAGTAAGAAGAACATTATTAGCATTTATTTTGTTCTAGGTGTTCTAACAGTCTTTCAGAGATTAACTGATATGGTCCTCTCAAAACCCCACTGTTTCCCCTGTTTTACAGAGGAGGAAATAAAAGGAACAAAAATCTGCAGAATTTGTGAATTTTCCCCTACATAGCAAAGTTGAGGAACTCCAGATGTTCAGCTTCCAAAACCCAGGCTCATAGCCACAATGCAATTTCACCTCGGGAGAAATATATCAGGCTTTGATACAATATTACCAAGCGAGATCTGCTGCATTCACTTTTGCTCATCTGTCTCATCCCTCCCCTGGGGAAAGAATTTTCCTAGATACAACATCTAACTTTCTTGAAACCTCCAATATGTAATCATCATTTGTTTATTTTCATCTACGTAGACAACTTGCAAAAGCTTCTCTTCTAAATCTTTGACATTTGAAGCTCAAAGAAAACTCAGTCTATTGCCAGCTAACTTCAGGTTCAGTAACAAACAGGGAGAACACCAGTCTCCACATGAATAACTTTTATAGTTTGTCCATTAGAAAGTCCAGGAGTCTGATGACCAAGCACAATTTGCATCTGCTTCCTCAGCAGACTGCACAGTAAATGAACAGCCCCCAGCAGTTACAGTGAAATATTTAGTATCTAAGCAGGGAGTAGTATGCAAGCAAATTATGTGCACTGGAGAAATGCATCACAGGAATGTTATGGCTGTGCTTGATATTGGAATGTATTACCCTCATGCTTGCCTTTTCTGCTCACTGTAAAACAGTAACAACAATGACAAACAGAAGAAGCACTTTTTTGTGCAATTGTCATATACAAATTTTAAAATTGCTATAAACCATAATTTGAGTTAAGACTCATGGCTGCATATATTTTCCATCTCTCTCTTTGTGTGTGTGTATACATATATATTTAAAATTACATCTTAACAAAGAATATGAAAGTTAAAATGTGCTTGTAAACAAGCTGAAATTACCAATTTAATGTGCACACTTTAAAGTTGTTATGTATATTTCAAATTTCTGGTCTATATTAATTATTAATGTAGCATAAACGGGAAGACTATGACCTAAATATCAAGTCTGGTTCATGGCCTATTTTTAAATGATACGCAAACCCAGAATCCCATTCTTGTTTTTAAAATTTCATAAAAAGAACAGATTGGAAAGAAAAAAGTTATGCCAGACACTATGTGACACACATATGTTAAAATACAATAAAGCCTTATACAAAAGTGTTATTTGGCCACTGATCTATCTTCTAATTTTTTTTAAGTTTGCAGTTTATATAATTTTTTGATTTTTTTCTTAGAGATTCTTAACTACATTACAGTTAACTCACAATGCTTTATCAGTCACCTTGTAATGTTGTGCCTAAGGCATTATTACACTAGGTCCTTCAGCATATTCATTTCACATTTTACCTGAGCTAATGTTTATAGTGCTAAAAAACATCACCTTAAGAAATGTCACCAAGCAGCTATAATCACAGGATTTTTCTGCATCTTCATATCAGCCTTAAGTCTCTAAGCTAGATATCACTTTGTATTGGATTTTAGAGACAGATGGACTAGGTATGTACTTTTTACACGTATTTTATTTTTCAGATTATGATACACTTACAATATTTCTCCCCCTTCCTTTCCTCCTACTCTCCAATCCTTCCCAAGTGCAACTTTATGTTATATTTGAAATTCATGGCTATTTTCATTTTTATCACACACACACACACACACACACACACACACACACACACACACACACACATACATAGAGATAAGGTATATATGAGTGTGTGTATGTATGTGTTTATACATGTATGTATGTATGTATATGCCTAAATATGACATGTTCAGTCAATGTAATGTTACTTGTATGCATTTGTTATTGGATAGTTAATTGGTGTGTTCTTCACTGAGCAAGACTATTTCTCTTACTCTCAGCATTCCTTAGTTGCCTGTAGTTTTTTTTTGTGTGTATATGGTTTAAGCCTTGAGACGGTTTATCTATCTACTTTAGAATGTCTATTGATGTTATCCTTGCTCATCTCATGTTTAGAATATTTGTGTTGATGAGACTTTATGGTTGTAGCTTCAGATGTTACTAAGAGACACATCTCACAGCCAATTTTCTGATACTCTGGCTCATACAGTCCTTCTGCCCCTTCTTCTGTGCCTGTGTCAGGTAAGTAAATCATAGGCTCTGAGATCAATCTGTGACATCTGGCCCACCCTTCTGGGTAGACACATACAATGTATATGTCTATATATACACAGACATAGCTGTATAATCTCACTCATCAATGACATTTGTTTTGTTTTTAGTAACAAATAAGTGCAACAGTCAAAACTGCATTACTTTCATGCTGTTTCTTAAGAAACCTCTTTGTCTATGCCTTGTACTCTTGAAAGGCTTGTTATTTCAGTACTTCAACTGAAAATGCAAGAATTACTCAGTAATACTATCAAGCTGATCTCAAAACTGAACTTCTCCGCAATAGCCAGCATGGAGTGGTCATCTATAGATGATTCAAGTACAAGACTTATTTTTCAATAATTGCTTGAGAATCCAAGACAATAACCACTCATCAGAGCACAGTGACCTCCAGAACCATGGGAAAGTTTCCCAAACTGCCATAAATCTGTAAGTTTGTTAGAAGTGTGCTATGCACATATAGTCTTAGAACTCGATGGTCTTCACATTCTTTGGAAACTTTCTTAAGTTCATCTTGTACTTTCCTTTCATAACTCTGAAATCAGTTCTTTCTCAAAGGAACATTGGTTTCCAACAGTGGGAAGCTGTTTAGAAACTAAAATTGTGTATTAGAGCATCTTATGGGTATCTTGGGGCTCTATTTTGAGATTCTCTCAGTGGAATGAGCTAAAACATAGATGATTATTTCTTTTTAACTACTTTTATGTATCTAACCACAATTTCTTACCAACGAATTTAGATTTTAGAGGGAAACATATAGCCAAAGCCCCTCATAGGTTTCTAAATTCCATCCCTAACAACGTATTCATTTAACTTATCAGTCTTCTAACTTCACACCTGGTATACATCTAATACACTATTTGTACCTAATTCCACACTTTATCAAAACAGCAGCCCTGAATCCATATATTCTATGGACTCCCAACTTCAATCACCAACCCCCTTATGAGAATAAGAGGGGAAAAGGGATTGGGGAGGAGGTGGAGGAGAAAAGGAAGGTGAGAGGGAAAGAAGGAAAGAAATAAAAGATATTTTTCAATGATGGTTCTGAATAGAAAATTTAACGAACAATCCAATTTAAATTGGAACTGGGGTATAAGGAAGGAAGCAGAAGAGTAATAAACAGAATAGGCTAACAGAGGGTAGAAATGATCTGACAACATGGAAAAGAAGCTTGCCACAGAGCACTTTAGTTAAGCTTGAGGGCTAAGAAATAAAGAAGAAAAAGACTCTTTCAAATTAGAGAGCGTTGTTTGTTGGAATATGAAGATATGTCTGTGGTATGGCTTTAGAGATTAATAATTATTAATTGTGCAGATCATATACTACGCTTGTGCATTTGTGGTGTAGGATGTGCATAATGATTAAGTTGGTAACATACTACAGTCTCAAATGCAGTCGCTAAACTGTGAGTCAATGTTCTGAACCCAGAAGAATATTAGAAGTTAAGTTGATCATGGCTTCTATCACAAGTAGTAAATAAAATCATAAAGTGTTTGAACAGTGTTGTTTAGATTTCCAAAATAATTTTGCAGTCCTATCCATACTACATATGCAATGTGAAGCTCAAAAGGGTAACATTATAATGGATACTAGCCTTCTCTTAATGTCAGAAAAAGATGAGCTTTGAAAAAAAGGAATCTACAATGAGAAAAAAATAAAGCTTCATTCTTCCTTTTAGGCTACAATTTCTAGTTTTTGTCCTAATTAATTATAGGTAAGAGCAGAGTATTGCCCGCCGCTTTTGTGTCCCCTGGTAAGAACACGCTCAGGGCAACCGGAATCTTCTGCAGCACAAGCTTTATTGCTTACCCCATCAGGAGCCAGTGGAGAAGAGAGCCAGAGAGAGAGAGAGAGATGGCGGAGCCCCCTCCCTTTTATCGAGGACTGTCCTCCGCCTCGGACGTGTCACTCCCTGATTGGCTGCAGCCCATCAGCCGGAGTTGTCGTCACGGGAAAGGCAGAGCACATGGCGTGGAAAGCTACCCCGGCACATGCGCAGCTTGCTTGTTTACTACTTAGAACACGGGTGTCAGTGCTATCAGCGCCATCTTGTAATGGCGAGTGTGAGGACGGCTCCTTACAGCAGAGCATTCTCTTTCAACATCTACCCAGCCTTTTAAAATAACAGTGCTTTAAGTCCAGCTTTGTTTTGACTTAGAAGCTGGTCATTAAGCTATTCAGCAATGGTGTGTGCTCTGTCATGGCATATAGAATGAATACATGTACAATTTGTGGCATTCATTCACAGACTTGCATTTTTTTCAATGAGTCTAACATGGTTTAAATAAGGAAATAAATTAATCCTCCATCCACAATGTGTTCTTCATCACCCACTGCTTTAACTGATCATAAGCCAACAGGTTTCATTTTTCACCCCAAAATTTTCTAAGTTTTCCTAGCCGAGAAAAATAAAAGTCTGTCTCTTAATGTATTACATTAAGAGAAATAATTTTAGGATGTTGTCATGATTAAGAACAGACATTTCATTTTTTTCCTCATGTGCAGAATTTAAATTATAAGTCATATGTATGTGTTTGTGCTTGTGTGTGTGTGTGTGTGTGTGTGTGTGTGTGTGTGTAATACCTAGAAGCATAAAGACGACAATAAAGGGGGAGGAAGAGGTATAAATGAAGGAGAACAATAGAATACAGCTGACATGAAAGGAAATGGAGCTATTGCTAGCAAAAGGGAAAAGCATAAAGGGGGAAGAATAGCTAGGAAAAAGTAAATTATGATAAGATGCAATTAAACATTCATAATAAATTAAGATTAAAAATATTTTTTTAAACACTAAGCCAATGAACCTACACAATTAGAGACCAAAGAGATAGCTCACTTGATAAGGATTTCCTGTGCATGCATGAGAGCCTGGATTCAATCCCTAGCACACCCATACAATGCTGGGCACAGTGGTAGTTATCTTTAATTCCTGCACCCTGAACACAGAGACAGGTGGATCTGTGGGACTCACTAGACATTCAACCTATTCGAATCAATGAGTTCTAGGTTCAATGAAAGATTCTTTCTTAAAAATTGAAGTTGCGGTCTCGAGAGATGTCTTGGTTGTTAAGAACACTGGCTAGTTCTCTGGAGGACCTATGTTCAATTCTCAGCAACAACAGGGAAGCTCCAAACTGTGTGTAACACTAGTTCCATTATACCAGGCATGTGTGTGTGCACATATCAGTGCATGCAGGCAAAATACCAGTACATGTAAAACAAAATAAATGAATCTCTTGTTTGTTTGTTTGTTTGTATGTTTTTTGTTTGTTTGTTTGTTTTTTGAGACAGGGTTTCTCTGTGTTCCCCTGGCTGTCCTGGAACTCACTCTGTAGACCAGATTGGTTCTGAACTCAGAAATCTGCCTGCCTCTGCCTCCAGAGTGCTGGGATTAAAGGCATGCACCACCACTGCCCCAGAAAATAAATGAAACTTAAAAGAAAAAAGAAGGCAGACAATGACTGAAGAAGACACTCTACTTGATATAGATCCTTGCTGTACACAAGGCACACATGTACATATTCAGATGCAAACACACATGCATACAGAGTCATCAACATATACCCATATGCCACACACACACACAAAGATATGACACACATAGACCGAAAACTGAAAATTTTTCTAAATTCTCTTGAGGCACTCTAATTGCACAATTCTTTAAAAATAGATTAGTACTCATGGTGTAACAGTTTGGGACTGTCATAATTCACAACTCTGAATTATGATTGGTTGTGGAATTTTAATGGTCTCTATTGCAAAGTTAATAAAATTATAATATTTAAGGTACCTAGAAAAATGCTTTAACTGCAAATATAATATGAAACTAAAATATTCTAAGGGAACAATTTTAATGGTTCAATTATAACAGTAAGACATTGAGGGAACATAAGGCATGGTGGGCTGGGCCATATATGATGGTCAGAAATACATACAAGTTATAAGCAATTACTCTAACATTATATAAATCTAATCTCCCATCCAAGATTATGTAATTTAGTTTGGTATAAAAATAAGATGCCACCTGAAAATTTTCATTTTAAAAATAACATGCAGTTGAGAAAACGAAAGAAATGATCAGAGTTAACTTAAAAAATGGAAGCTAATACAGCTATATTACTAAAGAAAGTATGCTTCCAGATGAAAGACAAAGGAAAATTACAGTAAGGCAGAGATCACAAGGGAATACATCTCATCATGTTCTAAGTGATTAGTCAGAAAAGCAGCCATCCTTCACAGTAAACAAAAACCAAGAACTAGGATAATCACAATTGTACATGGAAAGTCAACAGGCTTGTTTCAGAAATGGTCAAAACACATAGACTGTTAAAGAGACTGTCCATGAGCTCTTAAATAGCACAGTTCACAAAGTGACCTAAGCAGATACATAAAATTGTAACAGAATGCCAGAAGCCACATTCCTTTCTTTTGAGTGTAAAATATCCTCCCAAATTGGCCACATTGCTGTTCAAAAAATTTACTGAAACATTAAAAGTGATCAGCCCACAGTCACTGACATGATGAAGCTACACCCAAATACAACATATGACTACCAGGCCACTACCAGGAACGAATACAATATGATTCTCATTAATGCTTCAGCTAAAAAAGAGAGAAAAGTGAAAAAAATTCTAAATATACCTAAAAGGGGAATTCAGTTAAGAATGAAGCTACATAAAAGCTTAAAATTTTTCATGTACACACTTTGCTTTCTGTAATCTAATTAAGTTATTCATTGTATACTTTTTCTTACTAACATACTAATCTGGCAGAGAAATTAGGGGAAGAACTGCCTTATATTCTGTTCTTTGGGTTTTTTTATTATTGCTATCACTGAGGGTTTTGAATGCCACAGTTTAACAGAGCACACATTTGGAGCCTCCCTGCAAGTGATATAGTACAGGCAAATTTCATCACCACCTCTCCAACTACACTACCTTTTTTTTTTACACCTTTAAGTTGAATGCATGTATTTTAAAAGGAGTAGCTGAAATGTTTCAGCACATGGAGACCACTACAGAAACCTACAAACAATCCAAATGGATAATCATGGATGCATCTACTAAACAACTCCTGTACCCAAGGCTCAAGGAACATTATAGAAGAGAAAAACAGGGCACGTTTATAAGTGCCAGAGGACCAGGAAGCTTGCTGTGAGATTTGTTACTTCTAGTAATGTCAGATGATACACTTATGAGTAGCAGCAACATGTCTGCCTAAAATCAAGTTGAACAGGGATAATAGACATACTGAAGGGAACACGGGGGAACCCTGAAACATACATATAAGTAATACCATGCAACCTGAGTAGCTTACAATTAGGATAAACAGATATGCATGCAATGACAGTTAATGCAAAAAGGCCATGAATTTGAAAAAGAGGAGGGGTGATACATGAGAGGGTTGTAAGAGAAGGAACAATGATATTATAATTCAATGGTTTTTATTAGATATTTTATTTATTTACATATCAAATGTTATCCCCTTTCCTTGTTTACCCTCCAGAAACCCTCTAGCCCATCCCAGCTCCCCCTGCTTCTATGAGGGTGCTCCCAAACACACCTACCCACTCTTGCCTCTCTACCCTGGCATTCCCCTATACCGGGGCATCAAGCCTTCACAGAAACAGGGGCAGCTCCTTCCAGTGATGTCCGACAAGGCCATCCTCTGCTACATATGCAGCTGGAGCCATGGGTACTCTGGTTGGTGTTTTGGTCCCTGGGAACTCTAGGGGTTCTAGTTGGTTGACATTGTTGTTCTTCCTATGGGGTTGCAAAACCCTTCAGCCCTTCAGTCCTTCCCCTAACCCCTCCATTGGGTTCCTCAGATGTAATCCCATGGTTGGCTGTGTGCATCCCCATCTTCTTTGGTCAAGCTCTGGCAGAGCCCCTCAGCTATAACAGTCTCCTGTCAGCTACCACTCCTTGCAGCAACAGTAGCATATGGATTTGGTGTCTGAAGATGGGGTGGAACCCTAAGTCTCTGGTTGGCCTTTCCCCCAGTCTCTGACCTAATTTTTGCCCCTACATTTCCTTTTGAGAGGAACAGTTATGGGTTAATAGTTTTGAGACAGTTGGGTGGCCCCATCGCTCAACAGGAGGCCATGCCTATCCACTAGATATGGTCACTACAGGTTCTCTATCCCCTTTGTTGGGTATTTCAGCTAATGTCAGTCCTATTGGGTCCTAGGAACCTCTTGGGTCTCTGGCATCTGGGACTTTCTAGTGGCTACCCTTAGCTCCCCATCCCCCACTGCTACACTCCTTCTTTCAATTTTCTGACCCTCCTTACTTCTCCCTGTCTCCTCAAATACCTGATCATGTCCCCATTTACCCCACCCCTCCTTTCTCCCTCCCAGATCCTTCCCTCCCTCTACCTTCCTAGATTATTTTCTTCCCCCTTCTGAGAAGTACTTAAGCATCCACACTTTGGTCTTCTTCCTTCTTGGATTTCATATGGACTATGAGTTGTATTGTAGGTATTCAGAGGCTTTTTTTTTTTTTTTGGCTAATATCCATTTATCAGTGAGTACATAGCATGTGTGTTCTCTTGTGACTGGGTTACCTCACTCAGGATGAAATTTTCTAATTCCAACCATTTGCCAGTGAATTTCATGAAGTGATTGTTTTTAATAGTTGAATAGTACTCCATTGTGTAAATGTAACACATTTTCTGTATCCATTCCTCTGTAGAGAGACATTTGTGTTGTTTTTAGCTTCTGGCTATTATAAATAAGGCTGCTATAAGCATAGTGGAGAATGTGTCCTTATTATATGTTAGAGCATCTTTTGGGAATGTGCCCAGGTATAGCTGGGTCCTCAGATTATACTATGTCCAATGTTCTGAGGAACCACCTGACTGCTTTCCAGAGTGGTTGTATCAGCTTCAATCCTAGCAGCAATAGAGGAGTGTTCCTCTTTCTCTACACCCTTGACATCAGGTGCTGTCATTTGTGTTTTTTGTCTTAGAGGTCTATACCTAACCATAATAAAAGCAAAATACAGCAAACCTGAAGCAATCCCACTAAAATCAGGGAGAAGACAGGGTTGTCCACTCTCTCCCTGTCTATTCAATATAGTACTTGAAGTCCTAGCTAGAACAATTAGGCAATAAAAGGAGATCAAAGGGATACATATCAGAAAGGAGGAAGTCAATATATCACTATTTGAAGATGATACGATAGTATATATAAGCACCCCCCCCCCAAATTAAGGACTAGACAAGGTTTCATACAGTCTCCCTATTTATTCAATATCATACTTGAAGTCTTATCCAGAGCTATTAGACAACAAAAGGAGGTCAAAGGGATACAAATTGGAAAGAAAGAACTCAAAATTTCACTATTGGCAGATGATATGATAGTATTTTAAGTGACCCCCAAAATCCCACCAGAGAACTCCTACAGCTGATAAACAGCTTCAGCAAAATAGCTGGATATAAAATTAACTCAAACAAATCAGTAGCCTTCCTCTACTTAGAGTATAAACAGACTGAGAAAGAAATTAAGGAAATGACACCTTTCACAATAGTCACAAATAATATAAAATACCTTGGTGTAACTCTAACCAAGTAAGTGAAAGATCTGTATGAAAACAACATCAAGTCTCTAAAGAAAGAAATTGAAGAAAATCTCAGAATATGACAAGATCGCCCATGCTCATGGATTGGCCAGATGAACATAGTAAAATGACCATTTTACCAAAACCAATCTACAGATTCAACGCAATCCTCATCAAAATTCCAACTCAATTCTTCATAGATTTAGATCGGTCCCTCAGAAAATTGGACATATTATTATGTTGGAACATTCATACCAGGTGTTCCAACTGGTAAGAAGGATACATGCTCCACTATGTTCATAGCAGCCTTATTTATAATAGCCAGAAGCTGGAAAGAACCCAGATGCCCCTCAACAGATGAATGGATACAGAAAATGTGGTACATTTACACAATGGAGAACTACTCAGCTATTAAAAAGAATGAATTTATGAAATTCCTAGGCAAATGGATGGACCTGGAGGACATCATCCTGAGTGAGGTAACCCAATCACAAAAGAACTCACACAATATGTACTCACTGATAAGTGGATATTAGCCCAGAAACTTAGAATACCCAAGATATAAGATACAATTTGCGAAACACATGAAACTCAAGAAGAACAAAGAAGTCCAAAGTGTGGACACTTTGCCCCTTCTTAGAATTGGGAACAAAACTCCCATGGAAGGAGTTACAGAGACAAAGTTTGGAGCTGAGATGAAAGGATGGACCATCTAGAGACTGCCATATCCAGGGATCCATCCCATAATCAGCTTCCAAACGCTGACACCATTGCATATACTAGCAAGATTTTGCTGAAAGGACCCAGATATAGCTGTCTCTTGTGAGGCTCTTCTGGGGCCTAGCAAACACAGAAGTGGATGCTCACAGTCAGCTACTGGATGGATCACAGGGCTCCCAATGGAGGAGCTAGAGAAAGTACCCAAGGAGTTAAAGGGATATGCAACCCTATAGGTTGAACAACATGATGAACTAACCAGTACTCCCCCAGAGCTCGTGTTTCTTGCTGCAAATGTATCAGAAGATGGCCTAGTTGGCCATCAGTAGAAAGAGAGGCCCATTGGTTGTGCAAACTTTATATACCTCAGTACAGGGGAATGCCAGGGCGAAGAAGTGGGAGTAGGTGGGTGGGGAAGTGGGTCGGGGAGTGTGTGAGGGACTTTTGGGATAGCATTGGAAATGTAAAGGAAATAAATACCTAATTAAAAAAAATAGCAATTTGCAAATTCATCTGGAATAACAAAGAACCCAGGATAGAAAAGAAATTCTCAACAATAAAAGAACTTCTGGAGGAATCACCATCCCTGACTTCAAATTGTTCTACAGGGTAATTGTGATAAAAATCACACAGTATTGATACAGAGGCAGATAGATCAATGGAATAGAATTGAAGACCCAGAAATGAATCCACACACCTATGGTCGCTTGATCTTTGACAAAGGAGCTAAAAGTATCTAGTGACAAAAAAGACAATTTTTAGCAAATTGTGCTGGTTCAACTGGTGGCCGGCATGTAGAAGAACCTCAATGTTTTTCAATGTTGCAAAAAAGATTAGCTGACTTGGGTTTTCTAAGCTTTTGTTTTAAGAACTCCAAATAATAAGGGCAGAACTCAAAGAAGGCAAAAAATAGCCATCATAACTGAAACTACTTATCTGTCTCACAACGCACAAATCAACAAAAGAGAGTGATTTACATAAAAAGGTGACTAATGTTACTCCTTTAAAATGTTAAAATTTAGATAGAAAACACAAATTAATAAAAATAAGGATTGGACAATGAAATTTTATCATGTATTCAATGGAATTATGTGATAACACATAGCACATTTTCCCATAGCCAGACAGTTTACATGAAAGGAGCAAAATGCGTCAAAGAAGAGCAACATAAAGCTCTGAATCTTCCTAAACGTGTCGAATAAATTAAATACAACCTTACCATTCTTCTGATAATGGAAAGCCTGTAGCCATAGCTCAAAGAGTAACTCTGATTAAATTTTCAAGACTAGAGGAAGAAACTTCAGTAATCTTAGTGAAAACTCTTTCAGAGGATTAAAAGAAACCAATTATTACTAACTTATTTCACTATGGTAAAAGGATAATTCATATGAATTCTATAGTAATCAGTGAGTTGAGAATTTTAGCAAACAAATCTGAGGTCAGTAAAATATAATGCTACTTTATGATAAATCATAAATACATAAAATTAATATAATGAAAAATAGACAGAGCATCTACATCATAAATTAATTTAGAGGCATCAATAACCAGATAAACAAATGAAGAATTGCCTTGTGATTATAGTTTATTAAGAAATATAATATTATAAATATTCCCAAAAATCAATGAACATGTTGTAAACAAACTACAAAAATTATCCTAATGTTGTAGTACCCAGTAATTAGGTCTATTATTTAAAAGTATATAGAAATTTAAACATTGTGACTTCAATTCCTAGATAGATAAAAATTGAATGGAGAACAGCAACATAACAACAGAACAAATGTGAAAAACCAATCAAAATGACAAATTTCCATAAGTCTAACAAAGCAAATATTTGGAAAATAAATCACAATAGTAAGGATGAAATGTTCTACAGGCAGAATGGATGATGCTGAAGCAGAAATGAGAACAGTGGTTAAAGTAGAAATGATTTAAGTTATAAAACAAGGTAGGGATCTACTTTCAAATTGACCTTACTCTCTAAAGCAAAACTCTTCACAGTCCCATGGTTTGACAGCAATTGATAAGAGATAGGAAAGGGACATGTGCGCTGTGTTGCTTAAACACTACCCAATGTGCTATAGCAATGGTTCCCAACCTGTGCTTCATGACCCCTCTAGGGACAAAATGACACTTTCACAGGGACATCATATAGATACTCTGCCCATCAGATATTTACATTAAGAATGACTCATACTACTAGAAAATTACAGTTATGAAGTAGCAATGAAAATAATTTAATCGTTGAGAATTACTTCAATGTAAGAAACTTTATCAAAGGGTCACAGCATTAGGAATACTGAGATTCACTGTGCTATAGTATCCTTTGAAAATTACTGTGATAAATTGAAATAAACACCAGAAATCCTCCTCATTCACAAAAGTCCTAAAAATGTCTAAATCTAATGTGACATGTAATAAAATATTTCATTTTAAATCACTGCTATTAAATTAATCTAAAGCTACCTTTAAACTATTTTACTAGGGATTATATTTAAGAACTAAAAACATTGTTCAATTGGACAATTTATTTACACAGGTTATGTTAAGTACATCTCAGTATATAGCTGATAGAATATTTGATAAAATTTAGAATTATTGCCCTAAATATTAAAAGCCTTCACTACACGAGATGAATTTTTATAAACACCCAAAAGTATTGTACACATTCAAAACATCATAATGTACATGGTTAAAGCATTGCATTTGGGACAGTGACAGGACTAATATAGCCACTATAACTGCCACGATAGTACATAGTTTAGAAAGAACTATTAAATGAGATGTAAAAAATTGACCTAACAATTAATATTCCTGCTAACAAGTTTATCTAATTGATATGGAAAATATTAGTATATTAATAAGAAAGCTGACATTAATAAGAATACCAAAGCAGGGCAGTGGTGATGCATACCTTTAATCCCTGCACTTGGGAGGCAGAGACAGGCAGATTTCTGAGTTTGAGGCCAGCCTGGTCTACAAAGTGAGTTCCAGGACAGCCAGGACTATTACAGAGAAACCCTGTCTCTAAAAGAAAAAAAAAAAATGCCAGTCTACTTAGTCATTGTAATTCCTTGGGAAAACAAACACGAGTACACTGAAAACTATAGATAGATGATAGACTCATATGGGTAGATAGACATAGAATATGTTCTAGTGAATTTGTTTTTTGATGTCAAATATTCAAATATCTTAACGTTTAATTTTATACTATACATTCAGCACTTGAAGAAGGAAAATGAGTATGGTGTTTTAAACATGCAACTGCTGGATTAGATATAGTTTTTCATGATTATATTTCGTCAAAACCTCAAAGCACATAAGGACCCTATGAGTTAATGAATACAATGTGCAAAATAACAAGAAATCTGGTTTCATGTACAGAAACTCAAGTTGAAATTTCAGGACCTTGATCAGAAGCTTTCATTAAATGCTGAGGCTGTGTGCTACTTCCTTTCAAGTACTTGTGCTATGTGCTACATCACAAGGTGCTAGGCCAAGGTTCAGGGTAGGCTAACTGGAAGAATGCTTTCCCTCTGAAGATATGATCCTAGAAATCAGGTACCAAGCACTCCTCCAGAACTGGCCAGCCATTGAGAAGTTCCTAGTAAGGACAGCTGTGGAGGCAGCCAGCCACTTTTAGAGAATTAAAGCCCATCTAAAAATTACAAAGCCTGCCGGGCGTGGTGGCGCACGCCTTTAATCCCAGCACTCGGGAGGCAGAGGCAGGCGGATTTCTGAGTTCGAGGCCAGCCTGGTCTACAAAGTGAGTGCCAGGACAGCCAGGGCTACACAGAGAAACCCTGTCTCGAAAAACCAAAAAAAAAAAAAAAAAAAAAATTACAAAGCCTGTGGAAAAATACTTATAAACACAAGCATAATGAGTTTTTACCATTCTATAAATAATCTTCAGGGCATTAGAAGGCTTCCAGCTGGAGCTCTTTTCTGGTATGAGAAGCTTTGGGTGAACAGCAGACATGGGATGGCCTACTGATAGGCCTTCTCAATGTTTTCTTTGATAACTCTTGAACTTGGCTTGATCATAGGGGACTCTGGCATCCAGCTGACTGGGCAGACTACTCCAAGAGTCTCCGCAACCTCCTTCACCAAAGGAAGTGCTTCTCCATGCCACAATTACACTTAGATGCTTGGTGACACCATTAAGGCCAATAATGAAAAGGTCTCTGAATGTGATGTCAGCACCTTCCAACAGCACTCCATAGTCTCAGGCTATTTGCTTAGTTAAATCCAACAAGGGTGTGTGTTCACGTGGCTCAATCCAACATTCTTCCTTGGTCAATACCATTTGTTGAAGATGCTGTCTTCCAGTGTTTATTTCCACCTTTTTCCTTTTTAATAAAAGAAATATGTATCCATAGGTGAGAAAAGTTTTATCTAGGTCTTTAAGTCCATTCTATTGATCAACATGTCTGTTTTTTATGACAAAACCATGAGATTTTTCTTACTACAAATCTGTAGTACACCTTGGAAGAGGTAATGGTGATACCTCCAAGGGTTATTGTTCAGGATTGTTTTACCTATCCTTTTTTTTTCCCATGTAAGCAGATAATTACCCTTTCAAGATCTGTGAGAATTGGGTTGAGATTTTGATGGGGATTGCATTGGATCTGATTGCTTTTGGTAGGATAGCCATTTTTACTCTGTTAATCCTACCAATCCATGAATATGAAAGATCTTTTCATCTTCTGATATCTTTCTTAATTTATTTCTTTAAAGAATTGAAGTTTTTTTTAATTTTTAATATTTTTATTACATATTTTCCTCAATTACATTTCCAATGCTATCCCAAAAGTCCCCCATAGCGCCCCCGACTTCCCTACCCACCCATTCCCATTCTTTTGGCCCTGGCATTCCCCTATATTGGGGCATATAAAGTTTGCAAGTCCAATGGGCCTCTCTTTCCAGTGATGGCCGACTAGGCCATCTTTCGATACATATGCAGCTAGAGACAAGAGCTCCGGGGTACTGGTTAGTTCATCATGTTGTTCCAACTATAGGGTTGCAGATCCCTTTAGCTCCTTGGGTACTTTCTCTAGCTTCTCAATTGGGAGCCCTGTGATACATCCAATAGCTGACTGTGAGGATCCACTCCAGTGTTTGCTAGGCCCCGGCATCGTCTCACAAGAGACAGCTATATTTGGGTCCTTTCAGCAAAATCTTGCTAGTGTATGCAATGGTGTCAGCGTTTAGAAGCTGATTATGGGATGGATCCCTGGATACGGCAGTCTCTAGATGGTCCATCCTTTCATCACAGCTCCAAACTTTGTCTCTGTAACTCCATCCATGGGTGTTTTGTTCCCAATTCTAAGAAGGGGCACAGTGTCCACACTGTTTTTAATCACACAAGTTTTCCACTTGCTTGGTTAGAATTACCCCAATATACTTTATATTACTTGAGGCTATTGGAAATGTGTTAGTCCCCTGATTTAAACCAAATGATCTAATTAAAAATGGGGCACAGACCAATAGAAGAAACTCAAATGGCTGAGAAAAACATAGAAATTTCACCATCCTTACCCATCAAGGAAATGCAAATAAAACTACTTTAATAACACTAGTGACAGCTCATTCTAGTAAGGATGAGGAATAAGGGCAACATTCATCTGTTGATGGTTAGAGTACAAACATATACAGACAGTATGGAAATCAGTGTGGTTATTCCTCAGAAAGATAAGAATTGATCTACTTCAAGGTCCAGCTATACCATTCTTGGGAATATACATACAGGATGTTTCACCCTGCCACAAGAACATTTACTCAACAATGTTCATTGCTACTTTATTCCCAGTAGCCAGAAACATAAAACAACCTAGATGGTCTTCAACAAAAAGTAGATAATAGAAATGTAGTATATTTGTATAATGGGGTATTACTCAGTTCTTTGTAAAAATGAGATCATGAGCTTTGAAGGTAAATGGATGAAACTAGACAAAAATCATTCTGAGTAAGGTGATCCCAGACCATTAAAGAAAAATAAATATGATATGTTTTAAAGGAACTAGGGGGAGCATATGGATATCCCTGGGAGGGGAAAATAGTATAGATTTTAAAGGTAGACTGAGGGCAGGGGGAACTAGATTAGGGAGGAGTATGTGGGGAAGGTGAGAGAATGCAGGTAGAGACAACCAGAATTGAGGAATATTTGAGGTATTTTGTGGAAACCTAGTGCAGTCAAAACCTCCTAAAATATATTAGACAATCCCAATTAAGGCTCTAATAACAGGGAAGATATAGTACCAACTCAACTCTCTTGTCATCAAATGAAGCTTTTAATACCTGGACTCAGTTACATCCAATTTATATGTGGCCATAGGGGCCCCAGGGAGCTCCTGAAGCAACTCATACTGTTGCCCAGACAGTAGGTTGCTCTCTACAAACTGAGAACCTGACCCAATTGTTGAAGACAATTCCACCACAACTCATTGAACATAGAGAAGTTGACATTTTGCCCACCTAGAATCTTCACCTGTATGTTCTAGTGTCTTTGGTATAGGAAAATATTCTGCAGGCTACCAAAGGAGAACTCTAAACAACCACTTTGATCTACAAAGCGTTCCTGCCTGCAAAATATGCTAGGACAATATAGGCACAACACTTGTGGCAGTAACAAACTACTGTCTGATTTGACTTAAGGCTAATTACACAAGATAGAACCCATACTTGACACTGCCAGAGTGATCAAGAGCTAGATAACAGATAGATTGTAGACTACAGTAAAACCAAATACTACTGGTCTAAAAAACAGGGCTGATAAAATTACTACAGAGCAATTGTGATAAAAACTGCATGTCACATAGGGCCACAACCCTCTTCCGGTCAGAAAAGCACCGGGGCAGCTGGGGCGCAGGGTCTGCTGACACTCGCCAGCTACCCACAACACCCGCCACAGGATCTTAAGACTTCTGGTGAGTGGAGCACAGCTTCTGCTCCAATCCAATTGCGCGGGACCTGAGACTGCATTAGTTAGGGAAGCAGAAACCGGCCTGAGTAGGACCACAGGCCTCATCCGGCTGGATCAGCGCTGGGGTAGCAGGAGCGCAGGGTTGCCTGACACCCGCCAGCTACCCACGACCCCCGCCGCAGGATTTTGGGACTGCTGGTGAGTGGAACACAGCTTCTGCTCCAATCCAATTGCGCGGGACCTGAGACTGCATTAGTTAGGGAAGCAGAAACCGGCCTGAGTAGGGCCACAGGCCTCATCCGGCCGGATCAGCACCGGGGTAGTGGGAGCACAGGGTTGCCTGACACCCGCCAGCTACCCACGACCCCCGCCGCAGGATTTTGGGACTGCTGGTGAGTGGAACACAGCTTCTGTTCCAGTCCAATCACGCGGGACCTGAGACTGCTCTGGTTGGGGAGAGAGAAATCCGGCCTACATAGGGCCACAACCCTCTTCCGGTCAGAAAAGCACCGGGGCACTGGGGCGCAGGGTCGGCTGACACTCACCAGCTACCCACAACACCCACCACAGGATCTTAAGACTTCTGGAGAGTGGAACACAGCTTCTGCTCCAATCCAATTGCACGCGGGACCAGAGACTGCATTAGTTAGGGAAGCAGAAAAACGGCCTGTGTAGGACCACAGGCCTCTTCCAGCTGGACCAGCACCAGGGTACCATCAGCTACCCACGACCCCCTCCGCAGGATTTAGAGACTGCTGGTGAGTGGAACACAGCTTCTGCTCCAATCTTTAAACAGTGACAACGATAACAACTAACCCCAGAGATTACCAGATGGCGAAAGGTAAACGTAATAATCTTACTAACAGAAACCAAGACCACTCACCATCATCAGAACCCAGCACCCCCACTTCGCCCAGTCCAGGGCACCCCAACACACCGGAAAAGCTAGACACGGATTTAAAAGCATATCTCCTGATGATGATAGAGAACTTCAAGAAGGACTTTAATAACACACTTAAAGAAATGCAGGAGAACACTGCTAAACAGGCAGAAGACAATAAAGAGAAAGCACAAAAATCCCTTAAAGAATTGCAGGAGAACACTGCTAAAGAGTTACAAATCCTTAAAGAAAAACACGATAACATAATCAAACAGGTAGAAGTCCTTACAGAAAAACAGGAAAACACATCCAAACAGATGATGGAAATGAACAAAACCATACTAGACCTAAAAAGGGAAGTAGACACAATTAAGAAAACCCAAAATGAGGCAACACTGGAGATAGAAACCCTAGGAAAGAAATCTGGAACCATAGATACGAGCATCAGCAACAGAATACAAGAGATGGAAGAGAGAATCTCAGGTGCAGAAGATTCCATAGAGAACATCGGCACAACAATCAAGGAAAATGTAAAATGCAAAAAGATCCTAACTCAAAACATCCAAGAAATACAGGACGCAATGAGAAGACCAAACCTACGGATAATAGGAGTGGATGAGAATGAAGATTTTCAACTCAAAGGACCAGCAAACATCTTCAACAAAATTATAGAAGAAAACTTCCCAAATCTAAAGAAAGAGATGCCCATGAACATACAAGAAGCCTACAGAACTCCAAATAGACTGGACCAGAAAAGAAATACCTCCCGACACATAATAATCAGAACAACAAATGCTCTAAATAAAGATAGAATACTAAAAGCAGTAAGAGAAAAAGGCCAAGTAACATATAAAGGCAAGCCTATCAGAATTACACCAGATTTTTCACCAGAGACTATGAAAGCCAAAAGATCCTGGACGGATGTTATACAGACACTAAAAGAACACAAATTCCAGCCCAGGCTACTATACCCAGCCAAACTCTCAATTAACATAGATGGAGAAACCAAAGTATTCCACGACAAAACCAAATTCACACATTATCTCTCCATGAATCCAGCCCTTCAAAGGATAATAACAGAAAAAAACCAATACAAGGACAGGAACCACGCCCTAGAAACAACAAGAAGGTAATCCCTCAACAAACCTAAAAGAAGACAGCCACAAGAACAAAATGCCAACTTTAACAACAAAAATAACAGGAAACAACAATTACTTTTCCTTAATATCTCTTAATATCAATGGACTCAACTCCCCGATAAAAAGACATAGACTAACAAACTGGCTACACAAACAAGACCCAACATTTTGCTGCTTACAGGAAACTCATCTCAGAGAAAAGGATAGACACTACCTCAGAATGAAAGGCTGGAAAACAATTTTCCAAGCAAATGGCATGAAGAAACAAGCTGGAGTAGCCATTCTAATATCTGATAAGATTGACTTCCAACCCAAAGTCATTAAAAAAGACAGGGAGGGACACTTCATACTCATCAAAGGTAAAATCCTCCAAGAGGAACTATCAATCCTGAATATCTATGCTCCAAATACAAAGGCAGCCACATTCATTAAAGAAACTTTAGTAAAGCTCAAAGCACACGTTGCACCTCATACAATAATAGTGGGAGACTTCAACACACCACTTTCACCAATGGACAGATCATGGAAACAGAAACTAAACAGCGACACAGTGAAACTAAGAGAAATTATGAATCAAATGGATCTGGCAGATATCTACAGAACATTCTATCCTAAAACAAAAGGATATACCTTCTTCTCAGCACCTCATGGTACCTTCTCCAAAATTGACCACATAATTGGTCACAAAGCAGGCCTCAACAGATATAAAAATATTGAAATTGTCCCATGCATCCTATCAGATCACCATGGCCTAAGGCTGATCTTCAATAACAAAATAAATAATAGAAAGCAAACCTTCACGTGGAAACTGAACAACACTCTTCTCAATGATACCTTGGTCAAGGAAGGAATAAAGAAAGAAATTAAGGACTTTTTAGAGTTCAATGAAAATGAAGCCACAACATACCCAAACTTATGGGACGCAATGAAAGCATTTCTAAGAGGAAAACTCATAGCTATGAGTGCCTCCAAAAGGAAACTAGAGAGAGCACACATTAGCAGCTTGACAACACACCTAAAAGCACTAGAACAAAAGGAAGCAAATTCACCCAAGAGGAGTAGACGGCAGGAAATAATCAAACTCAGGGGTGAAATCAACCAAGTGGAAACAAGAAAAACTATTCAAAGAAACAACCAATCAAGGAGCTGGTTCTTTGAGACAATCAACAAGATAGATAAACCCTTAGCCAGACTCACTAGAGGGCACAGGGAAAGCATCCTAATTAACAAAATCAGAAATGAAAAAGGAGACATAACAACAGATCTTGAAGACATCCAAAACACCATCAGATCCTTCTACCAAAGGCTATACTCAACAAAACTGGAGAACCTGGATGAAATGGAGAAGTTCCTAGACAGATACCAGGTACCAAAGTTGAATCAAGATCAGGTTAATGATCTAAACAGCCCTATATCCCCCAAAGAATAGAAGCAGTCATTAATAGTCTCCCAACTAAAAAAGCCCAGGACCAGATGGGTTTAGTGCAGAGTTCTATCAGACCTTCAAAGAAGATCTAATCCCAGTTCTTCACAAACTATTCCACAAAATAGAAACAGAAGGTACTCTACCCAACTCATTCTATGAAGCCACAATTACTCTGATACCTAAACCACAAAAAGACCCAACAAAGATAGAAAACTTCAGACCAATATCCCTTATGAATATTGATGCAAAAATCCTCAATAAAGTTCTTGCTAACCGAATCCAAGAACACATCAAAACAATCATCCATCCTGACCAAGTAGGTTTCATCCCAGGGATGCAGGGATGGTTCAGTATACGGAAATCCATCAACGTAATCCAGTATATAAACAAACTCAAAGACAAAAACCACATGGTCATCTCCTTAGATGCGGAAAAAGCATTTGACAAGATCCAACACCCATTCATGATAAAAGTCTTGGAAAGATCAGGAATTCAAGGCCCATACCTAAACATGATAAAAGCAATCTACAGCAAACCAGTAGCCAACATCAAAGTAAATGGTGAGAAGCTTGAAGCAATCCATCTAAAATCAGGGACTAGACAAGGCTGTCCACTTTCTCCATACCTATTCAACATTGTACTTGAAGTCCTAGCCAGAGCAATTCGACAACAAAAGGAGATCAAAGGGATACAAATTGGAAAAGATGAAGTCAAAATATCGCTTTTTGCAGATGATATGATAGTATATATAAGTGACCCTAAAAATTCCACCAGAGAACTCCTAAGCCTGATAAACAGCTTCGGTGAAGTAGCTGGATATAAAATTAACTCAAACAAATCAATGGCCTTTCTCTACACAAAGAATAAACAGGCTGAGAAAGAAATTAGGGAAACAACACCCTTCTCAATAGTCACAAATAATATAAAATATCTTGGCGTGACTCCAACTAAGGAAGTGAAAGATCTGTATAATAAAAACTTCAAGTCTCTGAAGAAAGAAATTATAGAAGATCTCAGAAGATGGAAAGATCTCCCATGCTCATGGATTGGCAGGATCAACATTGTAAAAATGGCTATCTTGCCAAAAGCAATCTACAGATTCAATGCAATCCCCATCAAAATTCCAAATCAATTCTTCAACGAATTAGAAAGTGCAATCTGCAAATTCATCTGAAATAACAAAAAACCTAGGATAGCAAAAACTCTTCTCAAGGATAAAAGAACCTCTGGTGGAATCACCATGCCGGACCTAAAGCTCTACTACAGAGCAATTGTGATAAAAACTGCATGGTACTGGTATAGTGACAGACAAATAGACCAATGGAATAGAATTGAAGACCCAGAAATGAACCCACACACCTATGGTCACTTGATCTTCGACAAGGGAGCTAAAACCATCCAGTGGAAGAAAGACAGCATTTTCAACAAATGGTGCTGGCACAACTGGTTGTTAACATGTAGAAGAATGCGAATCGATCCATTCCTATCTCCTTGTACTAAGGTCAAGTCTAAGTGGATCAAGGAACTTCACATAAAACCAGAGACACTGAAACTTATAGAGGAGAAAGTGGGGAAAAGCCTTGAAGATATGGGCACAGGGGAAAAATTCCTGAATAGAACAGTAATGGCTTGTGCTGTAAGATCGAGAATTGACAAGTGGGACCTCATGAAACTACAAAGCTTCTGCAAGGCTAAAGACACCATCAATAAGACAAAAAAACCACCAACAGATTGGGAAAGGATCTTCACCTATCCTAAATCAGATAAGGGACTAATATCCAATATATATAAAGAACTCAAAAAGGTGGACTCCAGAAAGTCAAATAACCCCATTAAAAAATGGGGCTCAGAACTGAACAAAGAATTCTCACCTGAGGAATACCGAATGGCAGAGAAGCACCTGAAAAAATGTTCAACACCCTTAATCATCAGGGAAATGCAAATCAAAACAACCCTGAGATTCCACCTCACACCAGTCAGAATGGCTAAGATCAAAAATTCAGGTGACAGCAGATGCTGGCGAGGATGTGGAGAAAGAGGAACACTCCTCCATTGTTGGTGGGATTGCAAGCTTGTACAACCACTCTGGAAATCAGTCTGGCGGTTCCTCAGAAAATTGTACATAGTACTACCGGAGGATCCAGCAATACCTCTCCTGGGCATATATCCAGAAGATGTCCCAACCGGTAAAAAGGACACATGCTCCACTATGTTCATAGCAGCCCTATTTATAATAGCCAGAAGCTGGAGAGAACCCAGATGTCCCTCAACAGAGGAATGGATACAGAAATTATGGTACATTTACACAATGGAGTACTACTCAGCTATTAAAAAGAATGAATTTATGAAATTCCTAGCCAAATGGATGGACCTGGAGGGCATCATCTTGAGTGAAGTAACACAATCACAAAAGAACCCACACAATATGTATTCATTGATAAGTGGATATTAGCCCAAAACTTAGGATACCCAAGATATAAGATACAATTTGCTAAACGCATGAAACTCAAGAAGAATGAAGACCAAAGTGTGGACACTGTGCACCTTCTTAGAATTGGGAACAAAACACCCAGGGAAGGAGTTACAGAGACAAAGTTCATAGCTGGGATGAAAGGATGGACCATTTAGAGACTGCTGTATCCAGGGATCCGTCCCATAATCAGCTTCTAAACGCTGACACCATTGCATACACTAGCAAGATTTTGCTGAAAGGACCCAAATATAGCTGTCTCTTGTGAGATGATGCCGGGGCCTAGCAAACACAGGAGTGGATGTTCACAGTCAGCTATTAGATGTATCACAGGGCTCCCAATGGAGAAGCTAGAGAAAGTACCCAAGGAGCTAAAGGGATCTGCAACCCTATTGTTGGAACAACATGATGTACTAACCAGAACCCTGGAGCTCTTGTCTCTAGCTGCATATGTATCAAAAGATGGCCTAGTCGGCCATCAATGGAAAGAGAGGCCCATTGGACTTGCAAACTTTATATGCCCCAATATAGGGGAATGCCAGGGCCAAAAGAATGGGAATGGGTGGGTAGGGAAGTGGGGGGCGCTATGGGGGACTTTTGGGATAGTATTGGAAATGTAATTGAGGAAAATATGTAATAAAAATATAAAAAAAAAAACTGCATGTTACTGGTATAGTGACAGACAAATAGACCAATGGAATAGAATTGAAGACCCAGAAATGAACCCACACACCTATGGTCACTTGATCTTCGACAAGGGAGCTAAAAACATCCAGTGGAAGAAAGACAGCATTTTCAACAAATGGTGCTGGCACAACTGGTTGTTAACATGTAGAAGAATGCGAATCGATCCATTCCTATCTCCTTGTACTAAGGTCAAGTCTAAGTGGATCAAGGAACTTCACATAAAACCAGAGACACTGAAACTTATAGAGGAGAAAGTGGGGAAAAGCCTTGAGGATATGGGCACAGGGGAAAAATTCTTGAATAGAACAGCAAAGGCTTGTGCTGTAAGATCTAGAATTGACAAGTGGGACCTCATGAAACTGCAAAGCTTCTGCAAGGCAAAAGACACCATCAATAAGACAAAAAAACCACCAACAGATTGGGAAAGGATCTTCACCTATCCTAAATCAGATAAGGGACTAATATCCAATATATATAAAGAACTCAAAAAGGTGGACTCCAGAAAGTCAAATAACCCCATTAAAAAATGGGGCTCAGAACTGAACAAAGAATTCTCACCTGAGGAATACCGAATGGCAGAGAAGCACCTGAAAAAATGTTCAACATCCTTAATCATCAGGGAAATGCAAATCAAAACAACCCTGAGATTCCACCTCACACCAGTCAGAATGGCTAAGATCAAAAATTCAGGTGACAGCAGATGCTGGCGAGGATGTGGAGAAAGAGGAACACTCCTCCATTGTTGGTGGGATTGCAAGCTTGTACAACCACTCTGGAAATCAGTCTGGCGGTTCCTCAGAAAATTGGACATAGTACTACCGGAGGATCCAGCAATACCTCTCCTGGGCATATATCCAGAAGATGTCCCAACCGGTAAAAAGGACACATGCTCCACTATGTTCATAGCAGCCCTATTTATAATAGCCAGAAGCTGGAGAGAACCCAGATGTCCCTCAACAGAGGAATGGATACAGAAATTATGGTACATTTACACAATGGAGTACTACTCAGCTATTAAAAAGAATGAATTTATGAAATTCCTAGCCAAATGGATGGACCTGGAGGGCATCATCTTGAGTGAAGTAACACAATCACAAAAGAACCCACACAATATGTATTCATTGATAAGTGGATATTAGCCCAAAACTTAGGATACCCAAGATATAAGATACAATTTGATAAACGCATGAAACTCAAGAAGAATGAAGACCAAAGTGTGGACACTGTGCACCTTCTTAGAATTGGGAACAAAACACCCAGGGAAGGAGTTACAGAGACAAAGTTCATAGCTGGGATGAAAGGATGGACCATTTAGAGACTGCTGTATCCAGGGATCCGTCCCATAATCAGCTTCTAAACGCTGACACCATTGCATACACTAGCAAGATTTTGCTGAAAGGACCCAAATATAGCTGTCTCTTGTGAGATGATGCCGGGGCCTAGCAAACACAGGAGTGGATGTTCACAGTCAGCTATTGGATGTATCACAGGGCTCCCAATGGAGAAGCTAGAGAAAGTACCCAAGGAGCTAAAGGGATCTGCAACCCTATTGTTGGAACAACATGATGTACTAACCAGAACCCTGGAGCTCTTGTCTCTAGCTGCATATGTATCAAAAGATGGCCTAGTCGGCCATCAATGGAAAGAGAGGCCCATTGGACTTGCAAACTTTATATGCCCCAATATAGGGGAATGCCAGGGCCAAAAGAATGGGAATGGGTGGGTAGGGAAGGGGGGGCGCTATGGGGGACTTTTGGGATAGTATTGGAAATGTAATTGAGGAAAATATGTAATAAAAATATAAAAAAAAAAACTGCATGTTACTGGTATAGTGACAGACAAATAGACCAATGGAATAGAATTGAAGACCCAGAAATGAACCCACACACCTATGGTCACTTGATCTTCGACAAGGGAGCTAAAAACATCCAGTGGAAGAAAGACAGCATTTTCAACAAATGGTGCTGGCACAACTGGTTGTTAACATGTAGAAGAATGCGAATCGATCCATTCCTATCTCCTTGTACTAAGGTCAAGTCTAAGTGGATCAAGGAACTTCACATAAAACCAGAGACACTGAAACTTATAGAGGAGAAAGTGGGGAAAAGCCTTGAGGATATGGGCACAGGGGAAAAATTCTTGAATAGAACAGCAAAGGCTTGTGCTGTAAGATCTAGAATTGACAAGTGGGACCTCATGAAACTGCAAAGCTTCTGCAAGGCAAAAGACACCATCAATAAGACAAAAAAACCACCAACAGATTGGGAAAGGATCTTCACCTATCCTAAATCAGATAAGGGACTAATATCCAATATATATAAAGAACTCAAAAAGGTGGACTCCAGAAAGTCAAATAACCCCATTAAAAAATGGGGCTCAGAACTGAACAAAGAATTCTCACCTGAGGAATACCGAATGGCAGAGAAGCACCTGAAAAAATGTTCAACATCCTTAATCATCAGGGAAATGCAAATCAAAACAACCCTGAGATTCCACCTCACACCAGTCAGAATGGCTAAGATCAAAAATTCAGGTGACAGCAGATGCTGGCGAGGATGTGGAGAAAGAGGAACACTCCTCCATTGTTGGTGGGATTGCAAGCTTGTACAACCACTCTGGAAATCAGTCTGGCGGTTCCTCAGAAAATTGGACATAGTACTACCGGAGGATCCAGCAATACCTCTCCTGGGCATATATCCAGAAGATGTCCCAACCGGTAAAAAGGACACATGCTCCACTATGTTCATAGCAGCCCTATTTATAATAGCCAGAAGCTGGAGAGAACCCAGATGTCCCTCAACAGAGGAATGGATACAGAAATTATGGTACATTTACACAATGGAGTACTACTCAGCTATTAAAAAGAATGAATTTATGAAATTCCTAGCCAAATGGATGGACCTGGAGGGCATCATCTTGAGTGAAGTAACACAATCACAAAAGAACCCACACAATATGTATTCATTGATAAGTGGATATTAGCCCAAAACTTAGGATACCCAAGATATAAGATACAATTTGATAAACGCATGAAACTCAAGAAGAATGAAGACCAAAGTGTGGACACTGTGCACCTTCTTAGAATTGGGAACAAAACACCCAGGGAAGGAGTTACAGAGACAAAGTTCGGAGCTGTGATGAAAGGATGGACCTTTTAGAGAATGGTGTATCTAGGGATCCATCCCATAATCAGCTTCTAAACGCTGACACCATTGCATACACTAGCAAGATTTTGCTGAAAGTACCCAAATATAGCTGTCTCTTGTGAGAAGATGCCGGGGCCTAGCAAACACAGGAGTGGATGCTCACAGTCAGCTATTGGATGTATCACAGGGCTCCCAATGGAGAAGCTAGAGAAAGTACCCAAGGAGCTAAAGTGATCTGCAACCCTATTGTTGGAACAACATGATGTACTAACCAGTACCCCGGAGCTCTTGTCTCTAGCTGCATATGTATTGAAAGATGGCCTAGTCGGCCATCACTGGAAAGAGAGGCCCATTAGACTTGCAAACTTTATATGCCCCAATATAGGGGAATGCCAGGGCCAATAGAATGGGAATGGGTGGGTAGGGAAGTGGGGGGCGCTATGCGGGACTTTTGGGATAGCATTGGAAATGTAATTGAGGAAAATATGTAATAAAAATATTAAAAATTAAAAAAAATGACTACTAATGCTATTCTGCTATACTCATAGAGCAGTGCCTTATTCAGACATCATAAGAGAAGATTCTTTCTGCGGCAGATTAGAACAAATACAGAGAGTCACTGTGAAAGAGATAGCTACAGACAGAGAGACAGACAAAAAGATAGACAGACACAGACAGGTATGTATAGACAGAGACACAGAAAGACAGAAAGAAATCTTGGAACTCTCAGCTCTAAATGGATGTCTCTAACAAATCCATCTTCTCAGAGTTCAGGGAATCTGGCAGTATAGGAGGCAGAAAGAGTGTAAGAACCAGAGGGGTGGAGAACAACAAAACATGTCCCTCTAAATCAACTGAGAAAATCTCATGTGTACTCACAAAGACTGAAGCAGCGAGCACAGGGCCTGCACAGGTCTGCACCAGGTCTTCTGGCTACATATTATAGCTCTCCATCTAGTTGGAATCCTGAGTGTGTGAATGACAGGGTCTCTAATTCTTGTCTCTTCTCTTAGGCTCTTTTCCTTCACTTGGTTTGCCTTGTTCAAATTTGTTATGATGCTTTTTGTCTTATTACATTTTATTTCATTGTGTTTTGTTGAAGGGAGTGGATCTGGATACAGGGGATGTGAGGAGCAACTGGGAGGACTAGAGGGCCAGATACTGTGATCAGGATATATTGCACAAGAAAATCAATTTTTAATAAAAAAGAAAGATTAGCCTATTGGTGATTTGAAAACTCAAAGTTTACTAAGACAGTAAGAAATGGGAATATTCCAGGAACTTGTAGATAAAAGTATGTGCGAATTTTTAATTGTCTTTATTTTATATTAGAAGGATGTGCAAAAGCCTGTTTATTTGAAAAAAATGTATGTAGTGATTCGATATAGGCTTTCTGGTTTACAATTCAAATAAAATGGATTGCATTGAAATTACACTTTTTAATGAAGCAATTTCCTCATAAAATAGAAGAAATCATGAGTGGATAGGTCATAAGAAAAAACAAATTGGTGCTAGCATCTCTTAAGTGAAGGTATTAGCATTGGCCATTTGTTTAAATATTACCTTAAAGTAAATAGTCGATGAGTAAATTTCTTAAACCAAATAATCTTACACAACTAAGATTAATGCCCCAGTAGAGAGCATCAGAACAAAATACAAGCTAGCAATTTAATGACTTCTAACAAAAATATACCACCTCACTGGACACCAAAACCAACAAAACAAAACAAACAAGCAAACAAACACATATTTAGACCTCATTTTCAAATTACCACACTGTAAAATATCAAGATATAAATGTGTAGAAGAATGGATATTTCATATGTAAGAGTTTCATTCATATCATGTGATGGCACGATGGAGTCATTTTCCAAGAGACTTTATAGTATTTCTTTCTACATAACATTCTATTTATAAAAATACATCCTTTCCTAGGGAAGTTCCCAAAGGACTGAAGAAATGTAATATATTAATACCTAATAAACGTAAGTAAATAAGAAAGTACTCATTAAAAATACTTTTACTTTTGTTTTAATTCAATTATTTATCCTCCTAGAACACAAACTACACACATAAGTGAATGTGTTTTTATATATATGGAGAGAGAAGCTTAGAGTTAAAAAATATTTTCCTGTAATTTGCTATTCCCCATACCCCATTTTTGTAAGTCTTCACTATATGCCATTGCACCTGGGACAATATAAGTGGCCTTGAACACTGAGATATTAAGAGGTGTGTGACTACTAAAGTATGGGCAGCCCTACATCATTTCAAGGATATGAGCATCATTAAATTGTATTGATTCCTCATTGAATTGTGCCTTACAGCCAGAATGTCTGAGATAGTCTTCAAGCAAATGGAACAACAAATCAAGGCATTCTTCCCTGGGAGATGTTGCCTGTTTTGTCTGTTATTAATCTCTAGCTTAAGTTGCCCCAACATTCCTTTTTTGTTTTTCTAAATTTGCTCTCATTCACTGTCTCTCTGAACATGTGGGGGAGTTTTATATATATATATACATTATGTATGTGTCATGTATAGATTTCAAACATTCTCTATTTTAAAACACTAATGTTTAGGATGAATTTTGAATTCAACATACCCAATTCCACACATCACCAGGATCGATTGGCAGTGTGCATCCTTACAAACACCATCATATATCAAAATCCTATCAGATCGTCTCATCAGTTGAAGGATGTCTAGAGTTCTGGTTATATGGCTTAGGACAAATCACTTTAATAACATTCTTAACTTTGGAGCCTTATTATAAAATGATAAGTTTGATTTTTCTGTGGTAGGTTTTTGTAAAGGCTGTTAAAATTCAAAATTAAGTGCTGGATAATACATCAATTTTGGATCAGAGAAATCTTTATTAGGATCCAACATTCATTATTTATTGGCTGTATAACCTTGAGAAAATTAATTGACTTCAATTACTTTACCTCAGAAGTGAAGATAATTATAGAAACCAATGTAGAGGCAAATTTGAACAAGAATGCATGTAAAATACTTAGCCTAGGTCTGATGGTTATTTGTCAGCTTTGATTATGCATATGCACTGCCTCTGTGTTTGATGACATCCTGTTCTGTGATTCTTAAAGCAACTCTCATCAGAAAAGCAAGCTGCCTGCTTCTTTAGCCTTGTTTGTTATAATGCTTCAGCATGCATACTAGATGTTAGTTTTTAATATATATTTTAGAATTTCATGCATATATGTACTGTATTTCCATCATTATTTCTACCCATCTGTTTCCTCCTCCTACCCTCTGTTCCCTCCCAACTTGCTTTGTTATTCAGGTCTCTTTTCTGTTTTCTATATACATTATGGCTTAATGTATAGTTAAGGTTTCTGTTACTGTAAAGGTGTGAGACATTGTGATCATAGCAACTCTTATAAAGAAAAACATTAAATTGGGACTGGCTCACAGTTCCCAGGTTTATTCCATTGTCATCATGGTGGGAAACATGGCAGCAAAATGGTCATATATGGTGCCAGACAGGTAGCTGAGATTTTGACATTCCAAACAGAACACAGCAAGAAAAAGCTTAGACACATAAGATGTAGCTTGAACATCTGAAACCTCAAAGATTTCCCTAGTGACACACTTCCTTGAAATAGGCCACACCCACTCCAACAAGGCAACGTCTCATAATAGAGCATTCTCTAAGGAACAACCATTCAAATACATAAGTCTATGGTTATCATCCCTATTCAGACCACCACACTCCACTCACAGGCCCACATAGGCTTTCAGTCATTCTAATGCAAAATGCATTTAGTCAAATGTCAAAAGTTCCCTTCACTTATCATAGCATCAGCACTGTTTAAAAGCCCATAGTTCCAGGCGGGAACTGGAAAGAAGGGAATATGGGGAAGGGATGGGGGTTTAGGATCAGGTGTGGAGAAGGACATGAGACATAGTTAGATGGACATGAAAATGAATGAAAATCTTCAACTGAAGGGGGTGAAGAGGTGGAGGTCATCTCCAGGATGAGACAGAGACCTGGGATAAGGAAAGTACCCAAGAATCAATCGAGGTAACCTTAGCTATGAATTACTACATTAGGGATATGGAACCTGAAGATGTCATCTCATGTATCCAGACAGGAACCCCAGTGAAGCAATAGAGACACCAACTCACCCACAAAACTTTCAACCCTAAATTTATCCTGAGCAGAAACTGAGGGAATAACTAACCAATAACCACCCTAACTTGCCACCCATCTGATTGGAAAATCCCAATCCCTAACACTCTTAAAGATACTCTGTTTTGCTTGTAGACAGGAGCATGTTGACCTCTGAGAGGCTCCATCTAGATGTATACAGACACTCACATTGAGATAGTGGATTGAACTATCCAATTTTTGGTTTTCTTACCAAAAAATAGGAGAAAGTATTGCTGGCCCAGAAGGGGATAAGAACGCCACAGGAAGACCAACACAGTCAACTAACCAGGACCTTTAGTGCCCTGGAGTATGAACCACCAACTAAAGAACATACATGGGCTGGACTTAGGCTTGTCTGTTCATATGTAGCAGATGTGCTGCTGGACCTTCATGTGAGTACTGAACAACTGGAGTGGGAGCTATCCTAAAAGTTGTTGCTTGACTGTGAGATATGTTCTACTCGCTAGAATGCCTTGTCTGGCCTCAGTAGGAGAGGAAATAAGTAGTCTTTCATAGACTTGAAGTGCCAGGGTGTGTGTGTGTGGGGGGGGGGATGATTCCCGGGGCAGGACCCACTGCCTAGAGAAGAAGGAAGGATGGGGAAAGGATTTTGGCATATGGTAACTGGGAGATGGGCAGTGAGTGGGATATAAAGTTGAATAAGTAAAAAAAAAAATTAAATTATTCTTTTAAGTTGAAAATTCAAAGTCTCTTCCATTACTCATACAAATTCTTAAGTGTAACCCCCTGTAAAATCACAATTAAAAAACAGATCACATGCTTCCAATATATAATGGTACAGGATAGACATTACTGTTCCAAAAAGGAAGACGGGAGCATAGTGAGGAAATACTGGACCAAAACAAGAGAGAAAGCATTGCAGCTGCATGTCATATCTCAAAGCCATCTTCAGATCGTGAAGTCCTTTTAACTTTGTTGACCACAACATATTTCTCTCTCTTCGACTAGTTCCACACCTTGTATGCAGATTTCCTTAGGACGTATTTCAGGACTCTGGCATCTCCAACATCTGGGATGTCTCTAAGGCAATTCAGGCTTCACCTTCATTGTGTGAAGACACAATCTCCTCTCTAAGCCTTGACACAGAGATATTTCTGACCCAAGACTGGCTTCAGCAGCCTTTCTTAGTTACAGATGGAGATTCCACAACTCCTTTCTTCTATCCTTGATTGAAAAGCCAGAACCACATGGCCAAAGCTGCCGACTTATGTTGCTTGCTGGGGCTGGATCGTAGCCCTTTGTTTGATTACAAGTTCGCCAGCTTTCTGTTTCAGATTATTTTCTTCACTACCTAAGCTTAACTGTCTTCAAATTTAGAGATCTGCCAGCCTATTCCTCTGGAATGCTAGAATCAAAGGCTTGTACCACCACGGCCAGCCCTAAGGAGTTTTAAATTCCTTTTCACAAGTTGGAAACTTTGCTGGGAGAAGTCTTCCTATGAGGCCACTACACCCATTCCTCCATCCAACATCAGTCTTTTCTTTAATCTCTTTATCTCCTTGAACACAGGATTTTGCTGTATTCTGCTTTTTGGTGCCCATTTTACCCTTTACTTAGCATTTTGTATTTTTCTTTGCTCAGCTTGCTCCTTTTCATTATAGACCGTCATAAGCATGAACACTAATAACAAAACCACACAGTCAGTACTATGTTGTTTTAAAATTCCCTCTGCCTATGGTACTAATTAAAAACTCTTCAGTATAGCCTTAAACAGACTTTTTGGACAAGAGCAAAAAAGTCAAAATATTATAAGAACAGTCTCCAGGCCGCATACACATACGCTTCTCCTCTGACACCTCTTGTGCCAGGCTCTCACAGTTCAAATTGCCCTCTGTACCACTGCATTTTATGTTCCTACTAGTATGGCCCTTTAAGCCTCACTTAAAGCATTTAACTGCTTTTTTAATCCAACGTCCACATTCCTCTAGAGAAAAGCAAGGGCAATTCTATTACAGTAATACCCCAGTCCCTGGTACCTACTTCTGTCTTATTTAGGGTTTCTATTGCTGTGCAGAAACACCATGATCATGGCACTCTTATGAAAGCAAACATTTAATTGGGACTGTCTTATAGTTCAGAGACTCAGTTCCTTGTCATCATGGTTCTAGAGAAATAGCTGAAAGGTCTACATCCTGACCTGAAGGCAGCAGGAAGAGACTGAGACACATTGTGCCTAGCTTAAGGGTTGGAAACCTCAAAGATTACTCCCAGTCAGTGACACACTTACTCCAACATGGCCACATCTACTCCAACAAGGCCATCTAACCTAATAGTGCCACTCTATGAACTTATGGTGGTCATTTTTTTCAAACCGCCAGAATGTGTGTGTGTGTGTGTGTGTGTGTGTGTGTGTGTACTTTGCTGTGCCTATTTAGTGTTGCTTATATATAAATATGTTTAGAGTTGAGCAAGGTATTGCATAATCTATCAAAGGACTCTTCCCTGAAGAGATCTCTCTCTCTCTCTCTCTCTCTCTCTCTCTCTCTCTCTCTCTCTCTCTCTCTCTCTCTCTCTCTCTCTCCCTCTCTCTCTCACTGCACCCATGGTTTCCTTGTAATAATTCACCTAGAAGTGGGGCTTTGGGGCTATTTCCGGTACAGTTTATGTAAGCAAATTGTTAGTATCTATGGGAGAAGCACCCCTGTCATGTCTAGAAGGAACAGTTTTCTAATCTGACTGACGCTCCATTCACTACTGACCACTTGTGTCTAGAACTGTAAATATAGTCAACTTCATCGCTAGAGAGATTACAAGCCCTAGAATATTATAAATACTTATCCTTATACCCACAAATAAAAGTATTTGTTACCTCTTACCAAATAATATAATTTAATAAGCAGATAAAGGCTTCTAAATCAATTCACAACAGGTCAAAATTCAGAAAATAAGTAGCATGAGGTATCCAGCCACAGTTGGTATGTGCGGTGGTTTGAATAGGAATGTCCCATATAGAATCATGCTTGGCCCATAAAAAAAAAAGCAGCATTCTTAGAAGTTGTTGTCTTGTTTAAGTAAGAGTAGCCTTGGTGGAAGAAGTGTGTAACTGTGGAAGTGGGCTTTGAGGTCTCCCAAGCACAAGTCAGTAGCCTCCTTCTGCTACCTATGGATCAAGATGTAGAACTCTCTGCTCCTGCTCCAGCAATATGACTGCCTGTGTGCACCATGCTTCTTGCTATGACAGTAATGACCTAAACCTCTGAAAGTGGTAACCAGCCTCAAATGTTTGCCTTTATAAGAGTCACTATGGTCATGGTGCCTCCTCATAGCAATAAAAACCCTAACTAAGACACTACACCTTCAATACAAGAACGAGAAGCAGAGACACCTGCTTCAAGATAGTATTGATATCATCAATCATGCCACTAGAGCTAGTAGCTTAAAGGACAAAATTCTATGTCAAAACTCCTTGGTATGAGTTGAGGCAGAGGTGAAAACTATGTCCACCTTTCAGCCACAGTTTGGGGAGTTTCATTAACACAGGAAGTTTTTCACAGCTTTTTTTTTTCACATCCTTTCATAGACAACTTTGTTTCTTTTAAATAACACCCTCTTCTGCTCAACCTTTCCATCTCATTTCTACAGCTTGCAGTCACCAAGAATCTGCTTTTAATATCAGTCTTCAAATGTAGTTAATAAGTGTAGCATAATATATCATTACACTGAAATATGAGTCTCTAAATGTTGATAATTGCTAAGGGGGGTAATGAGTCCATTGAATTGAAGATTATACCATTCTCTCTTCTGTTGGAATACTTTGCACTTTTGATGATCATTTTAAAATTTACATAAATACATGCATCACACATTTGGTGACAGATGGAAGTTGCCCAATTCTTTGTAATTTTATATTTGAACTCAAAAATAATGGTACTCAAAGGAAATGACAAATTCTGAACATGATACTTAATTAGCCTTAATTTTTAGCTTGATGTTATGGTATTTTCCTCACCTAGAGGTCCTTAGCAGCAGCAGTGTCACAATGTAAGCAATAAAACCAATGGTCCGAACTCCTCTGCTCTTTCCGATAGGAACAATCAACTAGCTTTGCCTTTCAAACTTTCACATTACATGTGCAGTGAACTAGAATATAAAATAAATTAATCATATGTAATTTTTAAAATTGTTTTGGGAGTTGGACTGAAGAGATGGCTCAGGGGTTAAGAAATGATACTGCTTGTCTTTTTCAGAGTGTTCATTACTCTGATAAAACACCATGACCAAAAGGCAAGTTGGGAGAAAGGGTCACAGGAGGAAGTCAGGACAGAGACTCAAGCAGGGCTGGAACCTGGAGGCAGGGGCTGAGACAGAGGCCATGGAGGAGCGCTGCTTATTGTTCTGCTTCATATGGCATGATCAGCCTGCTTTCTCATACAACCCAGGACCACCAGGCCAGGAAAGGCCTCACCGAAATTGGGCTGGGTTCTCCCCCATTGATCAGTAATTGAAAAAAATGCCTTTCAGCTGAATTTCACGGACATATTTTTTCAACTGAGGCTCCTTTCTCTTTGAAGTCTCTAGCTTGCATCAAGTTGACATACAAAGCCAGGCACTAGATTACTCATCCAGACCATCAGAGTTCAGTTTACAGCACTACGTCTGGCAGCTTATAACTGTCTGTAACTCTAAAATCAGATGTTTCTAGCTTCAAAAACTACCGACACTTATATAATACATGTGTGTGTATACACACACACACACACACACACACACACACAAACACACACTACACACTGAAATTTATTAGAAAAATTAAAATATTAAAATATATTTTGGAAATATTCACTGTTGATAAAATCATTATGCCTTTGTCAAGTGATACATTTGAGGAATATGTCCCAGTACTCAATGTATTTGAAGTTTAAAAGGCTGTATTTAATTTTGTAAAAATGCTAAAGAAGCTGATGTTAGATATTTACTTGAATGTTTTATTATATTATTTTATATTATATATTATATTTAGACACACAATACATCTAGAGAAATTTTTACGTAAATAAGGTGTTTTCTTTGACCAAATTTCAAATGCCCCTGTATTATAAATAACAAATCTGTCTGCAATTTAGACAAACATCACAAGAAGAGAGCTCAAACAGTATCTCTACAGAGAAATCCTAGTCTAGTTTTGTAAGGTAGAAGACCTTTCTAACTTTAGCTTATTAGTCAAGTTTTAAGAAATTTCATATTGTAACTATTTTTGATGCCATAAAGAAAGACATCCTTTACAAATAATTTACCTTGACCGCTCTGAATGGAGAAATGGCTTAATATATGGAGGATAGTCTTCATGTACCTTACCTGGCTTATTTCCAATATAAAAGCCTCCTTAATGCTATACACAAAAGTTATCCTGGGAGAGAAAAATAGTGTTAAATTATATAAATTGATGTTTAATTAATTAAATACCTCCCCTTAGGAATACAGTTTCAAGTTCAGAGTATGTTGATTAGGTAGGTTAATCTACAGATGGGACTGGCTTCTTGTACCAGCAGGGTGCTGATATGATGCTTTCAGAGGAAACTTGCTATTCCATGGAACAAAATGGGCATCAGACAGATGGAGGTAAGAATGTGTGTTTGCTTTGCAATTTTATGAGTCCCCCATTTGTAGATTGTTGATCTTAGAGCATAAGCCATTGGTGTTCTGTTCAGAAAATTTTCCCTTGTGCCATTGTGCTGGAGGTCCTACCCCACTTTCTCTTCTATTAGATTCAGTGTATCTGGTTTAATGTGGAGGTCCTTGATCCACTTGGACTTGAGCTTTGTACAAGGAGATAAGATTGGATCAATTCTCATTCTTCTACCTGCTGACCTCCATTTGAACCAGCATCTTTTGTTGATAATGCTGTCTTCTTTCCACTGGATGGTTTTAGAGCCTTTGTCAAAATTCAAGTGACCATAGGTGTGATTTCATTTCTGTGTCTTCTATTCTGTACCATTGATCTACTTGCCTGTCTCTGTACCAATAACATACAGTTTTTAATCACTATTGCTCTGTAATACAGCTTGGGGTCAGGTATAATATACAATATATAAAAAGAATTCAAGAAGTTAGACTCCAGAGAACCAAATGACTCTATTAACAATGGAGTGCAATGATAAAGAATTAGTAACTGAGGAATATCAAACGGCCGAGGAGCACCTAAAGAAAAGTTAACATCCCTAGTCATCAGGGAAGTGAACATTAAAATAACCCGAGGTTCCACCTCACACCAGTCAGAATGGTTAAGAAAAAATTCTCAGCAGTTGTTGGCAAGGATGTGGAGAAAGAGGAACACTCCTTCATTGCTGGTGGGATTGTAAGCTGGTACAACACTCTGGAAATCAGTCTGGCAGTTTCTCAGAAAATTGGACATAGTACTACCTGGGGACCCAGCTATACCAACCCTGGGCATATACCCAAAAGAAGCTCCAGCATATAACAAGTGCACATGCTCCACTATGTTCATAGTGCCTGGTTTATAATAGCCAGAAGCTGCAAAGAATTCAGATGTCCTTCAGCAGAGAGATGAATACAGAAAATGTGTTACATTTACTCAGCTATGAAAAACAATGACTTCATGAAATTCTTAACCAAACGGGTGAAACTAGAAAATATTATCCTGAGTGAGCTAACCCAGTCACAAAAGAACACACATGCTGTTCAATCACTGATAAGTAAATATTAGCACAAAATTTCAGAATATCCAAGATACAATTCACAGACCACATGAAGCTCAAGAAGAAAGACCAAAGTGTGGATGCTTCAGTCCTTCTTAGAAGTGGGGACAAAATACTCATGGGAGGAAATATGATGACAAAGTATGGAGCAGAGACTGAAGGAAAGGCCAGCCAGAGACTGCCCACCTGAGGATCCATCCCATATACAGACAACAAATCCAGACACTATTGAGAGGCTCTGCCAGAGCCTGGCAAATACATAGGCAGATTCTCACAGCTAACCATTGAACTGAGCATGAGTCCCCAATGGAGAATTTAGAGAAAGGACTTAAGGAGCTGAAGGAGTTTTCAACCCATAGGAAGAACAGCAATATCAACCAACCAGATCCCCCAGAGCACCCAGGAACTAGAGCACCAACCAAAGAGTACACATGGAGGGACCCATGGCTCCAGCTGCATATGTAGCAGAGGATGGTCTTGTCAGACATCAATGGGAAGAGAGGCTCTTGGTCTTGGGAAAGCTTGATGCCCCCAGTGTAGGGGAATGAGGGAATGGTTGGATGGTTGGGTGTGCACCCTGATAGAAGCAGGGGGAGGGAGGATGTGATAGGGGGTTTCTGGAGAGGAAACCAGGAAAGGGGATAACATTTGAAATGTAAATAAATATAATACCAATTAAAATAAAATAAAATAATATAATATAAAGAAACTAAATCTGACATATACAACAGAGGATTGTCCAGTGGAGTCTCTGTGACAAAAGATGCACCTAACTTTTGAGAGACTTGGGACCCCAGAGAGTGGGGAGGCCTGGAGGGGTACGATGAAAAACAAAACAAAACAAGCAACAAACATCCCCCCCAAAAACAAACAAAAAGAATGTGAATTTGGCTGAGAACTTTGTAAGTCTAGGTAAGCATTTGAATTTACTAGAGGAGACTTGTAGTGACAAGACTGTGTCTGTGCATTCAAGTTGCTATCACACTTTAAAGTATTCTGGTCTTTCAAAGGGCTTTTGGCTCATGGCTGCATGTAGAGAAAATACAATGCTTTCAGAGGGCATATGCGATTCAATTTACCGTCCACTCTGAAGGCCAATGATGGACAGGAGGTGCTGTTGTTGCTTGTTCCCACTGATGTAGATCTTCTGGCCTCATGCTTCCTGGGAGGTAGCTAGCTCCATGGCAACTCCATCTCTCATTTAGCTCTCCTTTTATATGTCGATGTTCCAGTCCATTTAAATGTATAGCACTCTGACATAGTTGCCCACGTCCATCTACTGATCAACTGCATCATGGTGGTACGGAGACATGCTGACTGCAACTTATGTGTATTTGCTCTCAAACGTAATCCAGGAGTTCCACTTTGCTTTGTCTTTCTTTCACAAATTTCATGACCTGCTTCTCAACTGCCATCCTGATGATTTTCCACATTTCTGCCCTCCATAGACTCTTTACCATTTCTTGTTATGGCATAGATGGGTCTCATACCTATAAAAATGCTCTTATTTCATCTCAGAATATAATCACCAGTTTATGATAATATTTTTTAAAAGATATGACGGAATCAGGTTTTTCTAAATTGTACCAATCATTGGGAATGGGCTTGTCCTGAAAAGGGGAATATAATGGACAAGGTTGGTTTCATTGAATAGGGAATAGTTATATTGAGAAGTTTTTATGAAGGAATAGAGGCTAACATTCACACTAAAGGCACATGAATATATCAGCCAGCAAAACAGCAACTATGGATATCAAGTACAAGACCCTCAATTTATTTCTCTATAAACATGTAGCCTCATTTTTGTGTTGCCTAGAAATCCCAATTTTTGACCATAATCAACTCTTTACATTCTTAATTAGTAACTAGCCTCCATTATACTTTAGACCTACACAGATTTTCTTCTTTTTCTGTTATACAGTCTACTAGATTATTCTCCATATGCCTTTCCCAGGACCCTCACATTACACTGTGCTGCCTCTATTATAATAATTACCAAATTTGCATTACAGCTATGTCTGTGACTTTTAGTTTAAGTATTTGGTGACTCAGACTTGCTATTATTCAGGAGGAGATGGAATCATATCTGAAAGGTTAAATTGTCTTCTACCTTGGATAATTGAAATTAGAATGCTGGCAGTATTGCATTTTTAAATCCATAATACGTTTATAATGCATATGTACATTTCAAAGATTACAATTCAGGCTTTCAGGAGTTACAGTATTCTTATGGGGAAAGTAAGGACAAATGGAAATTTGAGTCTGGTGGCCTAGAAACTCGTATAGATTTCAGATAAGCCCTTTTGTTTTGCAGTGACTTTTCATTATCCTTCCAAAGGAAGAGATCAGTAGCCAAATCACTTAAGTTTCTGTGAGTTCACAGAAAATCTTTTAAGGTACATTTTTCTCTGACCCTTTACTGACAAATTCTATTTTCATCAACTCTTAATTTACTATATCGTTAAGATCTACTAAAAAAAAAAACAAAACATCAAATATGTCTTAAGAGCACATTTTCATGGTAATTTACAATTTTACATTTACAATTAGTAGTCATTGTATTACAATTAGTAATCATGGCTGATTAGGAAAGTCAGTTAAAACTGGATTTTAACTCTGGGAATCAGAATGATATGTGGATACTGGAGTGTCATTCTGGTAATTCAAACAAAATGATGGTTAATGAATGAAGAGCTCGATGCACAAATGTAGAATCTGACAGTTTATTTTCTACCAGAAATGGTTGGAAGGAGAAAAAAAAATTTCCAGTGAAAGATAATAACAGTGAATGACCTGAAGAAAAACCACAGACAGCAACAACAGCAAAGCTAAATATAACATGCTAAAGATTGAAGAATTCAAGTTTCATTATTCCCATATAATGTGAGTGAATATTATTCAAGTAATTAATGCTAGATGTTGTAAGCAAACAATTTATCGTAATCAACGCTTTATACAGCTTAACACCATAGTGTTGTTTAATTCATGCATACTCTTTCTCCTACCAGAATGCCATTTATCTCATGTGTCTCATTAATCTATACTACTTGTAATAAACTAATTGCCAAAACTAATAGACCCCCCAAACATATCATAGTACAATCACAAGTTAATTCTCATTCATGCATCACCATAACAGAACTCATTGGGCCACCTTTTAAGTGAGTGACCTGCTTTCACAGGCTAGTCAGGAGGCAAAAGGACTTGGAGGTACCAGTAATGCTGATTTATTCTTGATCTCAGTTATTTAGGAGAGACATCAACCCTCGAGAAACAATGTTCCTATGAGCCATGTCTACTACTTATAAGAATTAAGGTATATAACCAAAAATAATTGCAAGTCAGATAAAGAAGTGTGCTTAAATGTGATCACCAGGAGAATATTAGAATGTAGATGTAGACACTATGATCAATTACCTCCATGCCTAACCTCAAAGTCCATCTCAAAGCATATCCTTACAGAGAGACTCTCATTGTATCTTTTAAGTCTATTGACTTTTGTTCTTAATAGAGCTAGCAAATCACCTATTTCAGTTACTTGAAAATAGTCAAGATGTTTATTTATTCTTTCCGCCCCCCCCCCAAGGACATGCTTCCCATAGAACAGATGTAAGGTCTCTGAAAACAAAAGCTAGTAGATCTTTGTATCTATGTGTAGGACAGGGGTTATTCTAGCATCTTATGTATGACAGAGACATTAAGGTCTTTGCATTGGGTTTGTTTTAATTTACTGGACGGTAAAACTCTCAAAAACTAACTCCTTAAACTAACCATTCATAGCTTTGCTTAACAGATTATTTTAAGACCTGGAATATCCTCTAATAATTTCATGTTTTAGGAAATTTATGGCAGGCATGATAAATCTATGCCACATATTTTTCTGATACTAAAGAAAAAAGGATAGTACTCACAATTCCAACATTTTCAAAATGAGTGCTTAGAAGTGAATGGCTGCATTTTCATTTCACGATGAAGATTTAACAGTGAGCAAAATAAGAACAAAAGGACAGTTTCAGAATGAATAGTCAGTGTCACAGAGGAGTGACAAAGAAGATCATTCTTGACAGATAAAAGAAACAAAATATTTGAAAGTAAGAACATGTCTCAGTATTTTTCACATGTTCATTTTAGAAATGGAGACAGTAAAGGCTTTATTCTGATTCCAGCAAACATTTAAATTAAAATTGTGGCTATGAAACTGCAAAGTAAGTTTCTTTAAAACAGGTGAATTCCATAATGACAGCAGCTGCTGGTTAATTAAGGAGCCTGGCTTATCTCCATTTCAGATTGATTTTCACCAAGGTAGACAACCCACCTGCTGGCCTCACAGTACCATCAAGAGATACCAATGTATGCAAGCCCACAGCACAATTGTGAATCCACAGAAAATTATATATTTAGAACAAATCTTTTCTCTTCCCTTTTGTTAAAAGCTATATGGACTGTGTGGCTAATTGACAGTGCACAGCAAGGAAGAGTCAATTTAATGGCACTGCATTTTTTAAAAATTAAAAGCTACATATCAAAAGCATGCTAGTCCTGCTGATCCTCTGTTTAAACCTTGAAACATGGGCATAATATAAAGTCACAACATGAAACTTTTAAAGTACTGTCTTTATTGTAAATTCAATCTCTGTATAGGGATACTTAGTAGATTTTCTTTCTGCATAGTTTTGTTTAATATTCCTTAAATGAATATACTTTTGAGTGTTTCATATTACACAGCATTTTACTATTATAGAATTTGTTGTCTACAAAAGTTGATCTATGTTTCTTAAAATGTCTAAAAATAAATTTCACATATATCTTCAAGCACATTATGATCCAAATATGAATGAAGTACAGGTCAAAATATGTCTTTCAAATAAGAACTTTGCTGACTAATTCAATTGACTCAAAATGACTTAATACAGTCCCACTACAAAAGCCATGTACATTTGCTGTATTGTTTGTATATGTACAAAGCCAGGTCCAACTGAGCTGAAAACTATCATCAATACTTTTGGCAACAACAGACATTTCAATAGACTTTTTATTTACAAATTTTTCATTTTACCTAAAAGGAATAGAAAATTTCTAGTTATCTTAAGATAAAACATAATAACTGAGTTTTTATTGTTTTTTGTTTTGTTTTGTTTGATTGTCTTTTTGGAGTTTAAATTTCTCCTGTTTGAATTTGCCCAATGAATTTACCCTTCCCCCCTTTCCCCACCCCCCGCCTCAGGGAGTGATGTTGACAAAAAAACAAAGAAACAAACAAAAAAGGAATGGATATCTGAACATGTTTGATTCAAAGATGGTACTATTATTAGAGAAAAATTTTATTAGTAATAGCAGAAATAGGTAGAAGCAGGAATTTTCTTACTATAATATTTAAGGTTGAAAACAGACGAATTGAGATGTTATATCTAAAATTCATATATCATACACATGAATTATGTAGAGCTCATTTTGCTGTCAACAAATGGAGAGACAGCCTAACCAATTGGGAGGGAGAGAAGACAGAAAGGCAGAGACAGAGCAAGAATGTCAAAGACAAAGACAGAGACAAGAGACAGGAAGACACACACACACACACAGGCTGAGTATGAAAAGATCTGAAACTCTAGCTGCTCCAAGAGTCCCTTAAAGAAGATCTAACACTCAGGAACAGAAATGCAAAAGGTAACTATGACAACAAGCTTAGTGGCTCCTGAGGTTAAAAAAAGATGCTCTGTTTCCTTCTCAGCTCATGGCATGGAGAAGTCAGAATTTTAAGCTCTGGAGGATGTTCTAAAAAAGGGATAAAGTTTGAGACAGGAAAAGATCCTAGAAGCAGCTTCACAAGGTCTGTGAATTATATTATGACACAAGAGTGTCTGTGAAATCTTCATAGATCCAGTTAGATTCTAGTACTGTCTAAAAAACAAGTGTAAAAATGACATAGAAGGAAATGTATGGCACCATTAGATGCAAACCAAGTAAATGAGGAAATCTTGAGGTAATCAGAGAATATGGGAAAAATGGTGGTAGATAAGAATGTTCCCAAGAAGTTTGCACAAAGAAAAAGCTTCCTAGGACTATTGAACTGGACTATTTGGGACTACTTTTTAAAACATCAAGACAAGTTTAAATTGGAGCTAGGAAGCAAAACAAGAAGCCACAAAACCTCAATGAGTTACATACATGAATATTCACACCATGAGCATCCACACTATGAACATTCACATCATGAGCATCCATAACATACGCATCCACACCATGAGTGTCTACAGCATGAGCATCCACACCATGAATATCCACAGCATAAGCATCCATACCACGAGTGTCCATAACATGAGCGTCCACACCATGAGCATCCACACTATGAGCATCCACACCAAAACACAAACCCATGTTGGAGCTAAATATTACTGGACTTCATGCAATTATCTTGTTTTAAACAAGAGGAATTTAAATTGCATTTGACTAATAAAATAAATCTTCAAATTGGGTTTTCATAGGGGGACAGGAGGGTTCTTTCTTGATTCAGAGTTCTAGTTTTAACCTGGAGAAGTTTAGAGTTCAACTGACTCTGATTAATCAGGGAATAGGAGGAATCAGTTTTGAGAAGATGACTATTCATCAACTGGATTTGAATTTCTTTTCATGGAAAAATACTGTTCTAAGATACATGGACATCTGGAATCTTCTGGTTAAAAAAAAAACTAAAGTGTTTGTGCTCTTTTAGTGTGCACAAATTAACTATACAAACTTTAGACTGTGCATATTAATCTCAAATTTACCCTGGACTTTTTTCCAGGATACTTTGAAATACTAAATACATAATTTCAAATACCATTGCCTTTATTCTTTTTAGTCATAAAAATAATGTAAACCATTAATACAGAGATGTATTTTAAAAACTAAGAAACTATATGTATCTGATTAGTAAGAGTGTAGCTTAATTTTAAAATAATCTAGGTTATTTTCTATTTTGTAGTTATTTTTGAGTACAAATTTCTAAGGTATTAGTAACTGGTAGTAAGGTATAAAGTAACAATTGTTATTGTCAATTTTTACAACATTTTAAAACTTGTAGGAGACAGGAGAAAAATATGCCTGAATTATGATACCAAAAATACAGGTACCCTCAGACTCGTCATTGATTTGTGCCTTTGTATACAACATGGGATCTTTGAAAAGGTTGCTGATGTTTCTATGTCATCATAATTTCAGCCCTTTTATGCTCTGAAGAAAATGATAGAGCTGAAGCTCTAATTGATGAGGTAGGAAAAGGAGAGATCTTGGGTGAAAATGCATGTGGATTCAGAGAGCAAAATGGCAGATCCAAAGACATGTTAAGAAAGATCATGGGTTATGTTAGATGCTAAGATAGAGCAGAATGCCTAGACTACTCACTGATACCAGAGGGGGCAAAAAGACATTACATACATACACAGGATGACATTTTGAGTAGGAATGGAATAGGCTTGGTTCTAAACTTTCTTGTTTTAAAATACCAGTGAATTAACCTCCTTTGCCTGTTCACACATATTAGGAAGGAAATCAAGTGATAATGTCTATAATGGAAACTATTCTGTTGACATTCTCATCATATATTAATGATACAACAACTTAAGCAATTGAATGTAAGTACTCTACATGCTAACCCCCTGTCCTTTTAATATGATAAGCCTGTACCTTAGTAACTGAGACGGGATGATTTCAAAGGAACAGAGTTTTACTGACACTCTAGAAGCCAGGAAGTTCAAGGTCCAAAACCTGCATCTGATAAGGATCTTGGTGTATCATCCCATAACTAAGGGTCAAAGAGTGACAACCTTCAAGAAAAGTTTACGGTAGGCAGGGCCACCTATTTAGTTAGATCCCTGTCCCATTCTGTGCAAGTTAGATCTGTCAACTTAACAATAACTGGAGATAGCCACGGAGAGGGAACCTCCGTTGAGGAATCACCTACGTCACGTTGCCATGTCTCTGTGGGTATTTTCTTCTTCTTTTCGTTGTTTTAAAATTTTTCTTTATTTACATTTCAAATGTTATCCCCTTTTCTCATTTCCCCTCTGAAACCCCCTACCCCATCGCTCCTTTCCCTGCTTACCAATCTACCCACTCCAGCTTCCCTGTCCTAGCATTCCCCTATCAAGCCTTTACAGGACCAAGGGCCTCTACTCCCATTGATGTTCTAAAAGACCATTCTCTACTACATATGTGGCTGGAGCTATGGATCCCTTCATGTGTACTCTTTGGTTGGTGGTTTAGTTCCTGGGAGCTCTACTGGTAGGTTCATATTGTTGTTCCTCCTATGGGGCTGCAAACTCCTTCAGCACCTTGGATCTTTTCCCTAGCTCCTTCATTAGGGACCCTGTGCTCAGTTCAATGGTTGGCTGAGAGCATTCACCTCTGTATTTGTCAGGCACTGGCAGAGCCTCTCAGGAGACAGCTATTTCAGGCTCCTGTCAGCAAACAATGGTTGGCATCCACAATAGTGTCTGGGTTTGGTGAGTGTATATGGGATGGATTCCTAATGGGGGGGCAGTCTCTGGATGGCCCTTCCTTCCTTCAGTCTCTGTGAAAGGATCTAGCCATCTGGAGGTAGTCCAACCCTTGTGAAGGTGGCCCTATGTTAAATAAGAAAGTGAGCTGAGTGAAAGCAAGAAAGCAAACTAGGAAACCTTCTAAGTAACAAGTTTCTAAATTTGCAACATTAATCCACTGATGAGGTCTTGATCTTCAAAATTTACTTCTCCATCAATACTATTGCAGATTAGCTTCCCAAGTATGAGTTTAGAGACACATTCAAGCCATGCCTTTATGTGTGCATTCTCAAGTTAACTTTATATTTATTAGTAACACACAAATTAATAATCTTATATAGGAGATCTTAGCTTTTAAGATGACTCTATGTATAAAGACAATTGTTGCCAAGTTTGGTGACCTGAGTTTAATCCCTGGTTGATCTGTGGTGGGAGAGGACTGACTCCTGCAAGTTATCCTCTGATATCCATACGTGTACAATGACACATACACATACACACATACACACACACACACACAGACACACACACAGAGTCAACACACAAACATGCATACACACACACACAGAAACACACATATATCTACACATGCGTACATGTATGTGCACACATAAATATTATTGTTTTAAATTTAGAAAGAAGTAATATCAAATGTTATTTCCACATACACTTGAATTTGACTTTCTGAAGTAGTTAAAGTCTTTTTGTTTATAGTAAGCAAAACCATCCACAGTGGAGATTTTCAAAGAATTGGAAACTTCTATAACATTTAGTGATATGACAATGTGCTCTTGTTACCTTAAAGGGAGACATTTAGATTTTTTTTTTATAAATATTACTTGCTATCCAGGGACAGAACAAAACTATTCAAACCCTTATCTTTTGTGATTACAAAAAGATCTAAATCATTTCTATGACAAAAACTTATTTCATAAGCTTTTGTTTTAAATATTTTTGTGATTATATTTAAATTGTGTATAAATATTTTACTACTTCTTCTGTTATTTCTCTCTATCTCTCTGTCTCTTTGTCTCTCTGATTCTGTCTCTTTCTCTCTATATATACTTATATACATACATATGTATACATACATATATACACTATAATATATATGATACAAATATATAAAATTTGTATATTTTGTATGTTTGTATCATATATAATAGTATATAATATAATAAACCTTTATAAATACACACACACACACACACACACATATATATATATATATATATATATATATATATATATATATATATATATACTTGGTATTCAGTGAATGAACCTCTGAACCTTGAACATTTATAATTCTGGGCTATATATACAGTTCTAAGCTCTCAGTTACATAAAATTAACCATTTGTTGTCAATGTTTAATAAATGTTCATACTTTCCTCTTAATTATGCATACATCATTTGTGACATGCAAGAAGATATATAATTTGTATATTAAAAACTAGAATAAATATTGTTTAGTTCTATTGAAATGATAGGAAAGATATAATGTTTTTATTATTTTCTTTACACATTGCAATGCACTGTTGATAGAAACAGTGAAATATATGCAGGCCACTTCAGATCTCATTTCTTCCTCTAATTAAGTTGGAGAAAGAAAAAAAAATCTAAGCAAGAACAGACTTTTACCTATTAATCACACTGGCATTATCACAAGTTCTCAATTTATTAAATGACTTGGCTTTTAACTGTAAGGGCAGAATGTTTATTTGAAAAGATTAAATTTGAAAAGAAACAGCACTACCACCTTTCAATATTGTTACAATTATTTTGTTTTGAGCAATAATGAGGATTTTTCTCCTTAAAATACAGAATTAAGTTTTATCTTCTGCTCTAGTTAATTAGCATATGTTGCTCAGAGGATGTTTGGAAGGGAAGAGGAAGCAGGAGAGGCTGCCTGCAGAGCACAATAATCAGAAGTTCTTGCTTGGAGATTTTTGGCATTATTATTTTTTTACAATGAGAAGAACATATTGTAGTGATTATTGATTGCCTTGGGGAAGTAAGTGCAAGTGAGAAACAGAGCAAGAGACTTGAGAGAACTCAAGAGCCTGAACATCTGATTAAGAAGTACAATTAAAGGATCCAATAAGGGAAATGAATGTGTGCAGATGACCATGGAAGAGAGACGATTGTGTTTTCATGGATCCTGAATTCACCCTCTCTCACAGAAGACATAATTGACGCTTCAAAATTACAGACTCAAAATACAGTAATTAAACCATGGCATTGGAATACTATTTTGTTTTAGTGTTTTATTTCTCACATGTTATCGGAATTTTCCTTCGGAGGATGACTTTCAGTACTTAAAAAATAATCCATCCAATAAATTAAAAAAAAAATTCTTTAAGCACGTCCTGGAGCAATTGTTCATCCTTTTTGAATTGATCTATATTTCACATTATACTATGTTCAGTGTCATTGAACCTTTTTGCTTTTTACAAAGTGAAATGAATAAAGTTAATGGGGAAATAATAATTTTGTTAATGCAAGAGAGAGAGGGCAAGAGAAAGATCACTAGGTACAGAAATATCTATGAAAGGATGTGGGTGGAGTTTTCAGCTCTGTTTACAGCATGTGTCTCAAATGGTCACCTTGTTCTTCCTCAAGCCTGCACTCTATTCTACTCCTTTGCTGAGAGAGAGTTGCTGCCTTCCTCCATTGTTAGAAAAAATCTTGATATTTCTTTTCTTGGGGAATTTCAAATGTGAGGCTTCATTATTTTGAATTCAGTAATAAAATTTCTCTGCACTTTGAGATTTTCCCTGTTACATCATAAGAACTAGAGATCATATCTTTGACATAATCACAAGCATAGATAGAACCAAATCACTTAGTAATATACTTGAGATATCCTGCTATCATGTGTACAGTAGAAGTAAAATAAGCAAATACAGTCCTTTTATAGATAAAGACTCAGAACTACTCTACTAAATGCCCATTATAATAATTTCTGACATTTGCCAAATACCCAGCATGAAAATATCATTTTGAAAATTAGGTCAGGAACCATATACATTACTTAACACACATTAAGGCAAAAAGAATGAATAAAATTCTGATAACCACTGAAGCAGGATAGCCCTGGTAATGTATTCAGCATCATACCCTTTATACATTTCTGGGAACATAATTGCCTTCTCCATCATGTTCACTTCATTTGCACACAATTTTAAAGATAACACACACATGTGATATTTATCATCTTTAAATATATTTCTCCTTGGTGCTATAACTTAATTTATCTAATGTGATTTTCCACATTGTTAATACAAAATGTAGTAAAGTTGACAAAACCTTTTTCTGAAATTGATTTAAAAATCTACACTTGTCCTCATTCTTAATAGCTGAGTAGTATTCCATTGTGTAAATGAACCTCATTTGCTGAACCATTCTTCTGTCATGGGACAACTGGGTTGTTTCCATCTTCTAACAATCACAAATAAGGATGCTATAAACATAGTGGACCATGTGTCCTTGTTATATGTTGGAGCATCTGGGTTTATTCCCAGGAGTGGTACTGTTTTGTCTTCAGGTAGATCTATTTCCAATTTTCTGAGGAACCTCCAGATTGATTTCCAGAGTGGTTGTACATGTTTGCAATCCCACCATCAATGGACTAGTGTTCCTCTTTTACCATATCCTCACCAACATGGGTTGTCACCTGAGGTTTTGAACTTAGCCTTTCTGGTTGGTTTAAGGTCATTTTGATTTGCATTTCTCTGATCACTAAGGACTTTGAACATTTCTTTAGGTGCTTCTCAACCATTTGAGATTCTTCTGTTGTGAATTCTCAGTTTAGTTCTATATCCCTTTTGTTGATTGAGTTTTTTGGTTTTTAGTGTTTAGCTTCTTGAGATCTTTATAAATTTTGTATATTATTCCTCTACCAGATGTGGGCTTAGTGAAGATTTTTTTCCCAATCTGTAGGTTGCCAATTTGTCTTATTGACATGTTCTTTGCCTTACAGAAGTTTTCCAGTTTCCTGAGGTCTTATTTATCAATTCTTGATCTTAGAGCATAAGCCATTGGAGTTCTCTTTAAGAAATTTTTTCCTGTGCCAATGAATTCAAGACTCTATCCCCCTTTCTCTTCTATTACATTCAATGTATCTGGTTTGATGTTGAGGTCCTTGATCCACTTGAACATGAACTTTGTGCAAGGTGACAAATATGGTTCTATTTTCATTTCTTTACATACAGAGAGCCAGTTAGACCAGCATCATTTATTGAAGATGCTTTCTTTTTTCCATTGTATATTTTTTGGCATCCTTATCAAAGATCAAGTGTCCATAAGTGTGTGGTTTTATTTGTAGGCCTTCAATTCTACTCCATTGATCAACGTGTCTGGCTCTGTACCAATATCATGCAGTTTTTATCACTCTGTAGTAAATCTTGAGGTCAGGATGGTGATGCTCCCAGCCATTTTTTTTTTTTTTTTTTTTTTTTTGGTTTTTCAAGACAGGGTTTCTCTGTCTGTCCTGGAACTCATTTTGTAGACCAGGCTGGCCTCGAACTTAGAAATCCGCCTGCCTCTGCCTCCCTAGTGCTGGGATTAAAGGCATGCACCACCATGCCTGGCTCTCTCCCAGCCATTCTTTTGTTGGTAAGAATTGTTTTCACTATTCTGGTTTTCCTTTTGCCTTTCGAGATGAGTTTGAGAATTACTATTTCCATGCCTTTGAAGAATTATGTTGGGATTTTGATGGGAATTGCATTGGATCTGTAGATTGACTTTGGGGAAATAAAGTCTGGAGTGTAAAAAAAAAATTTTAAAAAAGTAATAATCAAAATCAGGAAAAAAATTAAAATCTACACTTGTAATAAAAGTTGTAATAAATCACACATATACACAAATTTTATACTTCTGCATTCTGTCCTAAATCTTTAATTCGTTTCCTAGGCTAATAAACCCTAAAGACGATCACATGATAGATACACCCAATCATCTTATACTCTTTCATACTTTATACTTAGAGGCTTTTATTTATTTATTTGCTTGTTTAAACATTTATTAATTTTCCTTTTGAATATTTTTTAAGTGTTGATCTTCATTTTCTTTCTGAGTACCCTAGGAAGTTTTGGTGACTGATGATTTTCTAGCTTTGATTTGAAGCTAGATTCTTAAATCCACAAAGTGGGGGTGAGGGACAAAATGCCATTGGCTCACATTAGTCAGGAAGAATCTCTTATTTTAAGACACTGAAATTAAAGTGGCTTTCTCAAACATTGAAATATTCATGGCACAGTGTATCTATGGCAGGTTGTTCAACAGCACACTATTCTCAAGTCTCTGGGGACAGAGTATCAGTTTTATGTTAGTATGGTTTCTCAGCATTTGTTATAGGTTTTCAATGTCTTGTTCCTTGTGGTCTATGGACAAACTACTCTAAAATGGATCTTTCCAAAAATACCCTATCTTCTCTTCTCCTTCCCATTATACATCTGGACCAAGTGCTTACTGTCAACATTTTTACCTTCATGTGTTTATTTAGATTGACTTCAGATTTATTCATGATCATCAAATATTGATTACCATTTAATTACATTTCACACTATAATATTTGGCTTTTTCTATCGAAAAATATATATCCCAAAAGTTTTATAAATCAATTCTTCCTTAAAGATGACTAGATATCAAGGTTGTTAGAAGAGGTCATTTAGAAAGTGTTTGCTCATCTCTTTCTTGGCATTTCTAACAAAATATTTTCTACTTTATGTATGATTGTGAATAAGTCATCCTCTGGGTTTTGAGCCAGCTGGAAAATGTTTGTTCTCTGCAGTACTCTAGTCTAGTGTCATGCGAGCTTAGAAAATAGCAGGTGACAGACTCAGAGACAATGGTGTGAATATTTTTCAGTGCTGAAGATTTCTAATCAAACTAGCAGCCTTCCTTAGAAAAGCAGGGGCATGATGACTGCGGCAGTGGTCCTGTGCCCAGTACATAGAATATGTGACTGTATCTTTGCAGAGACAGTTGCATGAGAGATGCTGCAACATCTCTCCCATATACTTTCATCTTTTATATTAACCAGGTATAGAAATACATATGAAAAATGACTGCAAATAGAGTGGCTAAGCAGCAAATGTATGAAATATTCATCTCCAATGCCTTCAGCTAATTATTCAGTCTCAGGTCATTCATTTGAAGTGGATGATCCTTCACAGTATATATTCAGGGTATAAACATAGTAGTTCTAATTTGTCAGGATAGAAACAGTAGCAATTAAGTTTCAATAACGATATCCTTATATTTTATTTAAAAATAAATCCATCGTAGTTATCCAACCAATGTAATGTGTTATTTGCTGATAAGTCCTTTAACCTACCTATCCATATAGCCACTTGTTAATTGGCCCATTTCTTTGGTATAAATAATCACCAAGCTTTTATCTGAATATTAGGGATAGGGAGGTAAAGAAAACAGACTTCCTCCTTTTTCACAAAAGCACCTTAATTTTGTGACTTGACTATATTGTTTTTAAAAGCTCAACAATTACAATAGGTAAGTCACGGATGGGGCTTTTTAAAAAGTATTCCTGCTCAGCCTAAGAGCACTTGACTGAATCATGGAGATCTGGAGGAACTGAGGGTATAATGAAGGGAATTCAAGGGAAGGTAGCTGGATAAGGATGGAGAGAGAAAAGAAAAAAGGAAAGTGATCTGATTCTATTTCACTCAAAACCATTTAAAAGTAAGTAACGTAACATATGTGAACAAAATGGAGTAGCGGTGCTCTGTGCATATTCAATGTCCTTCAAGCATACGAGAACGTGATCTATTCTGGAGAGAAAGGCTAGAGGGCTGTGCCCTAGTTGCTTCATCTGACACAGCCTTCTTCTTCTTCCCTCTAATCTATTTTCTATCATCTCTCAGTCAAGCACAGAAGTATGATAGATAGCTGCTCTCACCTGTGTGCATGAAATGCTTTAATAAATTCCAACAGATAATTATTAAAGGCACAATACAACCACAACCCTATGAAGGTCTAAAAAGACAAAACAGGAATATATCCACTTTCTTCTTTGAAAAAAAAAACTTATTTAATAAAACTATCTAGTATTCAAATGTGTTAATAGACAAGAAGAGAAAGTAATTTCTATAAGACAGAATGAAACAGTAGAAAAATAATATGACAAAAGAAATTCAGCAGTAGCAAATAAGTAGAACTAAGAGAGAAGAGAAGACATTTCCTATCAAGGGATCTTGTTTAGACTCGTGGCTGGCAGGATACATTTACCCACCATCTTCAAATAATGCTCTTCTGGAAGAGCATAACTAAGTCCCTCAGAAGATTGTTTTATAGGTTTTATTTTATTTTATTTTATTATTTTTATTTTTTAGATGCTGTTCAGAGTCCTAAATTTATGGTGAAATGGCAAGCGAAATGCATGCCCTAAAATATTTCACACTTAGTAAGATTACTTATTACAAACACAGGTTTATAGATAAAGTAATTTCTTGAAGTCTTACTTTCTGTAATGTAAGCTATGCTGAGAACTGAGACAGACAGACTTGTGGTCCTGTGTTGGGCAGATTTATCAGATAGATATCATAGAAGGACTCTAAGAAAACCAATAAACGTCACATATCAGGACACCATGCCATCACTTTACATTTTGCATATTCACTATGTCAGTCTAGTTTCTAGCCTTATACAGAACCTATGACATTCTGGATTGTCACTTGCTCTGCAAGTACTGAACTGTTGTCACTGAACTGTTTCTTGAGTGGCTGATACTTGAATTAAAAACTGCTCCATGGGGCTGGTGAGATGGCTCAACGGGTAAGAGCACCCGACTGCTCTTCTGAAGGTCCTGAGTTCAAGTCCCAGCAACCACATGGTGGCTCACAACCATCCGTAAGATCTGACTCACTCTTCTGGTGTGTCTGAAGACAGCTGCAGTGTACTTACATATAATAAATAAATAAATCTTTAAAAAAAAAACTGCTCCATGAGAGTAAATAAGTCAAATGAAAATCTACCCAAGATTATAGGCCACGAGAAGATCTAACATAGTGTCTGTGAAGCAATAAGACATTTTTCATCTTTGTATGCGTTTATGATATATATTAACAAAATTTTAATTAAGATTATATCACAAGGCAAAGACTAAAACTAAGCATTGAGACAAATGTATTGTGAAATTTTTCATTCTATGGTTTTTAAGATGTATATTATTGTTTACCTATATGCATGCTTTGGTGTCTCTGTGGGGATGTACATGAATGCAATAGGGTTTGATGAGCCCAGAAGAGTTTAGGTCCTCTAGAGCAGGACTTACAGGTAGTTGTGATCTGTCCTACATGGGTGCATGGGTGCTAGGAACTAAATACCTCTCCTTTGGGAGAACAACAAGTACTCTTAATCACTGAGCTGTCTTTCTAGTCCATTCCCGTCTTAAAAGAGAATCTTGTTGAAATCAAATTCTCTCTCTCTCTCTCTCTCTCTCTCTCTCTCTCTCTCTCTCACACACACACACACACACACACACACACACACACAATTTCTCCTCCCTCCCTCTCTCTTCCTGTGGATGTCTCTGTCTGTGTCTGTGTGCATGTTAACTTTTCTTTGCTCTAACACAGAAAAGCAGATACGCTCCAATATAAATAAATCATCATACTGTCAACTAAAACTCTCTGAAGACCATTGAAGCACTAGAAACAGATAGATGGGAATTAATGTTCTGTCATAAACAAATAAGAATCCTTTTAAAATAGTTTCAAGATACCAGTTGGTAGGTACCACATGAATAAGAATACACTAAAAAATTATAACAATGAACCCAATTCCACCCAGAAAGAATCTAGTTATTTGGAAAATACCAGAGGCAGGCAGAGAATGAGACTCTCCACATAGTTGTAAGCAGTGTGACAAAAGTAGGGGTGACAAACCCAGTGACCAGAGCTGCCAAGAAAGCATGGCTGAGAGCCACCCTACAATTACAGGGGTAATATAGGGCCTGGGGAGCTGGGACTGGCCTGATCCTCTTCAGATGATAGACTCCACCTTCACATCATTTTGGTTACTACAATTAGATCAAGCTGATGGAAGGGCATTAGTTCTCCTAGCTATAAGACTAAGCTTAATTATATATCATTTGTGTTACTAATTCTGCAATGATTTGTGGATGAAGGAAAAAATAATTTATTTTTAAAACAGAAAACACTGCATAGTAGAGTCAGAGTCAGCCACATAAATATTCAGGTAAAGGAGTTGCACAGTTATGAACACTTACAAATACTACCTTGAACCTTTTCAAAGACAACAGAGCTACACAATACTTTGGTATGAATTCTGAGCATTTTCAATGAAATAAATAAAATTACAAGTTTGACAGAAGTATACTGTTTGACAAGATGGAAATCTGAGAACTAAAATGATATAGTAACTATATAGTAAGTGAAATCAAGAATCTAGCAGCTAGGTTGTCAAACAGATAGCAAATACCTGAAGAAACCCTTAAGTGGGAAGTTAGGGCAGAATCCTATATAAAGACCAGAAAGTAAAAGAATGAAGAGACACAAAACTGTATGAGACACAAAGTGAATACAGAGTCAGAATCATTCAGTCAGAATTTCAGAGAGAGAAGAAAGAGTAGGTAGAAGAAATTGGAGGGAAGATATTGCTACAATTATTCAAATCATCCCTAAATGATAGAAACAATTGTTCAGGGACAACTAAGAGCCCCAAGTAAGGTAAATACAAGAAAACTGTATACACATATCACACTAATACTCCAATCAAGAATGAAGATAAAATTCTTCAAAAGCAAGCAATTAAAATGTTTAAAAGGGAAAACCATCTCATAGCTGACTCCCATATAGAAACAAATTTAAGAAATGGAACATTACCTACTGCTGGCTAACAAAATACATGTGGGTCTCAGAATATCTTGTAAGCTTCCTATGGTCCCTTGTTGTTTGGTCATTCTGATAGGTCATTGAGTGTTCCTATGATATGGAAGTCATATTTGCTCTTTCTTGTTGTGACAGCCTCACACCATGACACCTGGCTTCTCTTAGCAAATGTTTAAGAGTGTGACTGTGCCAACATAGAAATCATCTCCATTTTATAATCTAATATACAAAATCATATGTCATCTCTAGCTTTCCTGTATGCTTTCTGAGACTACCCAGGTTCAAGGGAGTTATACAGGACTGGAGTTCTAGTCTTTTTTTTTTTCTTCCTAACAAAGCACTCTGAATTTAGTATTTTGAAATAGATGACCCAGGTGAGTAATACATTTCAGCAGACTCATTGCTGCTGGACCACCCACTTCTTTCATGGATTCTTCATTCACATAACTGGTGTGCCAGTGCACCTTCCCTGACTCTCTTCATATGATGTATCATCTTCCAGACAGTTCTACACACCCTGGTGTCTTAAAACACAGTGGCCTCAGGATGGTCATTTTTTTTTACGTTGAATATGGCTTCCAAGAGAGAATCTGCCAACCCTCTAGAGCTACTGGTAGGACTAGGAGACTATGGCTACCATTGTATTCACTTTGTAAAGGTCACCTGAGAGTCAAGCCAGATTCCAGCAATGAAGAAACACATATCACCCTCTAGATTAGACGTTGAAGATATAGGCTGTGCCATGCACTTGTGGCTCTGGTTATACTGTTGATACTAACTACCTCTAGTCCAGAACAATCTTTCAAAGTCAGACCTTTGTCCACAAATATTCACATTCCAACTACATGCAAATTGCACATATTCTTTCTTGAAAGCTTTATACGATTATGGAAGTGAGGTAATATTTTATTAGCGCGATGCTAGATTAAATCCATTCCCTGTGATCATTCCTTATAGAGAAACTTGTTCTATTAGAAACTCTTCCATTTTAGCACTTTGGCTTGTTAACATTTTTGTGTTCTGTGAAACAAGCAGAAGGGCCCAAGTGAGGACACCTCAATACCACTTGAGAGGGAGAAGAAAGCAATCACAGGAGCAGGGAGTGAGGGAGGGACCTGGATAGGAAAGGGACCAGAGAGGGGAAGAGCGGAACATGATCAGGTATTGGGTAAGGGAACAGGACTGAAGCCCTGATGGCCAGCAGAAAGAATGGAAACAGGCAACTTTGGGAGATAGGAGGTAGAGGGACTCTCCAGAATGTACCAGATACCTGGGAGGTGAGAGACTCTCAGGACTCAAAGGGAGGGAACTTAGATGAAATGCCCCACAGTAGGGGTATGGAATTTACACAGCCCACCTCCAGCAGGAAGACAGGACATCAAGTAAGGGATAGGGTTGACACCCCACAGTCACATCTCTGACCCATAATTGTTCCTGTCTGAAAGAACCAAAGGGACAAAAAAATGGAGAAGAACCTGAGGACAAGGAGGTCCAGCAACAGGCACAAATTGGGATCCAGCTCAAGGGGAGGCCCCAAGGCCTGACACTATTACTGAGGCTATGGAATGCTTAAAAACAAGGGCCTATCATGACTGCCCCCTGAAAGGCCTAACAAGCAGCTGAATTCCTGCGTTGTGTTGTCTGCATCCAGTGAAACCATTCTGAGAAACTCAAGCAGACATGTCAAGATTCATAGGACTTGGGAAGTACAAAGTTCAAGAGCCTTAGAATATTTGGAGGATAGGATTAACAACCAGCTCCCATGAAGTCCTTTTTATGTACCTATGTGCTCACTATCTTCTACAGTGCATGTGTTTGTACTTTATGACTTTTGAGAGGATTACACATGAAAACTGTGCTTATAGCTTTTCCTCTCCATTTACCCCTTCTAAACTATCCTGTCTCCCCCTTAGGTTAACCAGTTCCAACACTAACCATGACATAAACTGGGATTGTATATGTGTTTGTTATGTCATAGATGTATATATGCATAACAATACTAATAAGAAATATGCATTTTTATCACTACTAAAATTCTATTTCCTGAACCTCAATTTTTATCTGAGCTAGTAGGTAAATAAAGTTTATTGCAATGAATTTGCAGATGTAACTAAATTATGATGAGTTTCATATGGCATAATATTACCAAATAACATCATTTCCTCAGACCAATAAATTAGTGTTTCAGAATCAAAGAAGCAATTTCATGTTTGCTCATTTAAAATTTCCATATGTCGCAACTTGTGCATTTTTACAGAATTTTCCCAGGACATATGATTTATTATTTGGATAATTAGTTATTGCTTTTAATCATACAATTTTCTTCATCCACAAAAATGAGTGCAAAGCAGTATACTGCATTGGTGAATATTCCATATGTTTGCTTTTGCTGTTATTTACATAGGAAATTATAGATCAGTGTGTATGCATTTACTTAATCAGCAAGCACAAAGCATCTCTTTCACATTGAGTTATGTATTTTATCTTTTTATGAAAGTGTGCATCCTTTAAACAGCTGCTCAGCTGAAGAACAATTGAAGAAGGTATCCATTGTCAGCACAACCAATATCTGTCATTTATGAACTTTATATGGACACACACATATATTTAATATTTACTGTTACAGCCCCATGTATTTGTTATTAATGCCAAATGGTCAGCCTTCAAAGAATCATATAACTACAAGTAACAATTACATGATGTGGACTGTACAGGTTATATTTACATATTTAGGAGTGTGTGTGTGTGTGTGTGTGTGTGTGTGTGTGTGTGTGTGTGTGTGTGTGTGTGTGAAAAGGAATAAATGGATGAAAGGAAAAACAGGAAGCAATATAATTATATTCCATTTTTTAAACTGCTGAGAAAAATAATTTTTAGCACAAAACACTTATTCAATACTTGCTTCAGAAAGCACAAGTAAAACTAAAACCACCTTGATACCCTAAAGCTAGTTTTGAAGTTAGGAAATTTTAATCTATTTACATTTTTTTCTGACATTCTCAACTTTTTAACTGACTTATGTTTTAGTTAATAGATGAACTCACTATTAATTTTGAATATTATCTTTGAACCAACAATAAGGGCATTGTCCTTTCCCCTGGCAAACTATTAACATGCAGTGAAGGATGTGACCATATGAACTCATCAGATGTAGATGTAGTTTACAGAAGCCAGAAAAAAATAAAAAACATTTGATTTATCATTCACTACTCAGCCCAGTTGCTATAAATTTAAGTTGAACATGTTCTAGTAGAAAGGTTCATTTTTAATGAAATCAGCTGCTGTCTTTATATTTCACAACAAATGAGTGTGGTACAATATTAAAAAGGAAAATGTTTGGAATCATTGCCAAAAGACTAAATTCAAGCCCTGTTATTTTCCAGCAGCCTGACCTTGCAGGATCACTACTCTTCAGGGATCATTATACTCATCTGATGATACAGAGAAGATAAAACAGTGCATGGGAAATAACAGTGAAAACCAAGATATATTTCACACCTTCAGGAAATTACCAGCATTATCAATCTCATAATAAAATATTTACATCAACCGGGGAACTGGTCTGTGAACACAACATTAGGGTAGATTTCAGAAGAAAAGAAATGCAAGCCAGGGTCACTTCCCAGCAGACTCTCACCTTCAACAGTAGGCTGAATACATGTCAGCGTTGTGGGAAATGAATTCTCATTGTCATCTGTGTGTGGATGATTCAAACTGTAAAAACATTCGAATATCTGACCTTTACTGTAGGCTTGTTCCTATCTGCTATGTCTGAAGTCCGTGCTCACATGTGCAGTTTATATTGCACAGCAATATCCCTTTAGTCACTGAAGGACTCTCCTTCAGAAATATTTTTGGATTCAGATTTTGAATTTAATTTGGATTCCTGAATATCTATATACATATGACATATACATCTTAAGGATGGCACCTAATTTTAAGCAAGAAAACTACATTTCACATGCATCTAATGCAAGTAGACTATAGGTCATTCATTAGAGTAAGTATGTGTTGCCTGCTAATTTCATGTCACATTATAATAGGAGAAGGATGTTTCACTTGTGATATCATGCTAGCATTCCAAGGATAAGGAGATTTGAGGCATTTTGGTGGCAGAGTGTTGATATTATGAGTGCTCATCTATTCTACGGGATGAGTTATCTCAATACTGCTTTCTGAGTCAAGCTTGGATAAGGTCATCTCAGGGCAGCAGAGCTCGGGTCATGTTTTAGTGGCCCACAATCTATATTAATTACTTCTATGGAGGTTGAGCTTTGGCTCACGAACAGTGACTGGAGCTGTGCTGCCAGTCTGTATCCACAATAATTGCTTATACAGAAGAGAAAGAGGAATAATGAGGCTGGCAATGATAAGGTACAGAACACAAAAGGAAGGGAAATGCCTTTGTAATTATACAGAGTGCTGAATTAATAATGAATAGGAGGGGAAGCTAAGCTAATTCAAACAATGCTTATTATTCTGAATGCATTATTGGGTAATTTGTGAAAATTAGATAAATTGCTTATTAATTATATAAATTGTGAGGTCAGTTTGAATTTTCAAAAGTTATATATATTTTTATTTCTAATTAAGCCCCCCAAATTATTTATAGTCTGAAGCATATAACTTGAAAATAAAGCTTAACTTTAGCATTTAACTCTTTTTGAGATATATAGATATAGATATGAGTTAAGTGAATTTATAAATGTGAAGTGCATTGCTTGATATTTTCAGGTGACTATTTGAATTTTATGTGAAAATTGAAATATTTGACTTCTGAAAAATGATAAACATAACCCAGAGAGATCATTTTAATCTATATATGTATATAATATATTATATGTATATTTCATAACAAGCATTTGTATATAACTTGGTATGAAGGTTATAAGTCATCAGTTGATATCCTATGTCTCTCTCTGTCATTTTCTTAGTTTCTGAGATAAGCTATTTCACTGAACCTGGAACTCACTGTTTTCACAAGGCTTACTGTGAAAAGGGATCTGCCTGTCTCTGTATCCCTGCACCAGGATTACATAGTTGTTGGACATTGGGCTATGCACAGACAGCCTGGTTTCCAGTTGAGGCTAGCTGGTGAACCCCAGGAGCCGGTGGTGATAATTCACCTACATGGGACAGAAGGAGTTGTCTCATGTCTCCTGGAACTCTGGCTCCTGTTGGAGTTACTGCTCCCTCGGCCCCCACAAGAGAAGCATGGCTAGCAGTCACATAGGCAATGTCCCAAGTTTCTGACCTTTAGGCTAAACTCTTCCCCAGTTACCTAGCAACAGTAAAGATCACAGAGGGGCTGCTTGGTCCCACCTTGCTCCTCACTCTCTCACTCCTCTATTTGTCTTTTCCTCTCCTCTCTCCCCTCTCTCCTCCTTTCTCTCCCTCTTATTCTCTAGCCTTTCTTCTCTTTCTCTCCTTTCCCCCTTCTTCCCTCTTGTCCATGATTGGTCTCTCTCTTTTACTTTCTCTCTTTCCCACTGCCTTTACATAATAAAGATCTAAAATCTCTGGTACACCCACCACCGATCGGGGGCTGCCCCTTGCTTGTCCACCCTACATCGAGTGGGGTCAGTGGCTTAGATGCCCACCTGGGACCTAGTGGAAAGCGTCCGGCAGCCCTCCCACATTTGCCTGCCCAAAGCATAGGTGGAACTCTGGCCAGACATGGGCGATCCCCTCTCCCCACTTCTTCTCCTGACCCCCTTTTTAGTTCCCACACATAGTCATGTTGATATGCCCTCTTTTTTCATGGTACTGAGGATCTGAACTAAGATCCTCATGCTTACACAGCAAGCATTTTATCCAATGTGTTTTCTATCCATCCTTCTTTATAACGTACAGAATTCAGAATTATCTCTCACCGAGTAAAGGATAGTGTTGTTGTTGTTGTTTGTTTGTTTTCTTGGTGTGAAGTAGAAGAGTTTGTGTTGAGGCATGTTGTATACGCTGAAGAAAAAGAAACATACTTTATTTTGAGTTTTCTCTTAAGAAAGCTGTATCTGTACTTGCAAGGTTTGCCTATGATATAACACATCTGGACATTGATTCTCCAGGAAGGAGAGAACAGGAGAGGCATTAAAAATTCCTTGCTGGGCTTTCTGTTTATGAAGAGAACTTGGTATCACATGGATATTTTGAAACCATGCATACCTTCATAGTGATACTGTGAACTTGGGGAGGTATATAATTGACCCTGGATCCAGTCTCCATATATGTCTGCAAATCCAATACCCACAAAAGCACTGGTATCTGGCCTCCTTTTAGTTTGCAATAGATAACAACAGCGCTCCTCATACTTTTTCTTCGGCATCTGCCTAGGTATTATGTGGATTTTCAGTATAGCAATGGCTTCAGAATAAACCAAATGGATTTCTGTGTCTTGGAGATTAATGTGAACTATGAAGAGGCCAGACAAGTTACTGAAGCAGTAACCCTCCTTGCAATTTTTTAGCATGAGAGACTAACATTAGTAGACAAATACAGATATAGTTCTTTGGACCCTGGAATTCAGATACATGCTGGAACTCCGCCCCCCCCCCCCCCCCGTTTGCTGCAAACTGAGTTCTCGTCCTGTGCAAGAACATTAAGCTTTCCTAACTGTTGAAACATCTCTCCAGTCCTATTTCTTTGTTTATTTTGGTTTCAAGTCTTATTTATTTGTTCATTTGTTTCTTGTTGTGACAGGGTCCAGCCTCAAAATACAAGCTGGTATTGAACTGATGGCCATTCTTTTGCCTCAGAACCCAAGTCTTGGGATTGCAAGTATACATCATCACAATAGATTCGCTTTAGTTCCCATAAAATATATCAAGATCATTTTATGGAAACATAAGTTGACAAAACAATGCTCCTGGTGACTGGCAATTGGTTGCAGTAAGCACTGTCAAGAAAAGAAAAAGGAAAAACAGAAGAAAACAAAACAACAAAGCAAAACAATCAAACAAAAACAGCCCACCATCTCTTTGTTCCTGTCATGGGGCAAAGATGAGTTCACATGCTCACCATTTTTTACCTTACAACTTTCGTGATTATGAGGCCCTCTATCTACACATGCATATGTAAGTACAAAACACAACACAATGTAACATAACACCACAGAAAAGAATTCATGATAGGATGATTTTTCTTAAACTCTAAGGAAAAAAATAGCTATTGTGGAATACTATTTCTGATGGATTGTGCTACTCATTTCCTTCTAATCATTTTTTCATTGGACTTGAACTTTATGACTATTTTAAATAATTGCCTGTGGAAATGGAACCTGAGCTGTTGAAAGTCAACGGTCTGCAGCTCTCACCATCTCTCACCCATATTTTCCTCCTGCTTCATCAATTCCAGCAATTCAGTGTTGTGAAGCCAGGTGCTTGCTATGCTCTCTTTATTTCTCTGCATTAACAACAAAACAAAATGCCTGGCAACTATTCAACGCCTCCTTAATATTTTCAAATGAATCAATTCAATTACTTAGTAGCTCCATAAACTTGAACAAGTTGATTAACCTCTTTGCTCAGTTTTCTCATGTGTAGAACAGGAATAATAAAAATTCTTCCCTTAAGTGATTACTTTGGAAATATCATATGCAATTTGTTCAGCTTCATGCCAAATACAATAAATGCCTAAAAGCATAGCTTTGGGGACATTGAGGTGGATCAGCAGGTAAAAATGCCTGCTAGTCAAGGCTAGTGAACTTGTCAATACCTAACTAAAACCTCCATGGTGGCAGGCAAATGGTGACTCCAGAAAGTTGTCCTCTGATCTCACATGGGAATCACTGTGACAGGCCACATGTACACACAAAACACACACTAAATAAAATGTGAGGTTAGTGAGTTTGTGTAGTCTAAAGATATAATTATTTTTAAAGTGTCTTAATAATTTCAATAATGTAAACATGGAATCATGAGGGAACTATCTATGGGATGATGGTTTATTAAGAAATTCTCTTAATATTTCAGACAAAAGCTAAGGCCATGTAAAATAAATGCACATCTGCGTGTCCACCAGAGTAGGGGTGGGCAGATAGCCCTTTGATTGACTGAGCCATACATTATAACAAGAAATGAGTAAGTGAGAGGAGTTAAGATAACTAATATAGCTAAGATCCACTTTGGGGAAAGAATTGCAGGCAAAGATGGATGATAGCAAGACTTTTTTTTTTTTCTGGTTATAAGTATCATCATCATCATCATCATCTTTCCTATTCATTTTACATCATGCACACTACCCCTCTCCTGGACCCCACACTTTCCCCCATCCTCTTTCCTCTTCTTCTCTTAGTGGGTGGGAGGCCTAGGGTATCCCCCAACCCTGGCACATCAGGTCTCTATGAGACTAGGCACATTCTTTCCCACTGAGGCCAGACAAGGCAGTCCAGCTAGAGGAATATATGCCAGGGACAGGCAGCAGCTTTTTGGGTAAGTCCGCACTGCAGTTGTTCAGGACCCACATGAAGACCAAGCTGCACATTTGTAACATATGTGTGGGGAGGCCTAGGTCTAGCCCATGTATGTTCTTTGGTTGATGGTTCAGTCACAGAGAGCCCCAAGATCCATGTTAGTTTACTGTGTTTGTTTTCCTTTGGAGTTCCTATCCTTCCTTCCATTCTTTCATAAGAGTTCCCAAGCTCCATCCACTTTTTCGTTGTGGTTATCTGAATCTGTCTGAGTCAGATGCTGGGTGGAGCCTCTTAGAAGACAGCCATGCCAGACTACTGTCTCAGTCAGGACCACATTCCCAAGATCCATCCTTTTGCCTGCAAAACTCACAATGTCTTTGTTTTTGATAGCTGAATAATATGATCTATGATATAGATGTACAACATTTATCCATTCTTCAATTGGGGAACTTCTAGTTTGTTTCCAGTTTCTGGTTATTATGAATAAAGCTGCTATGAACATAGTTGAGCAAGTGTGTTTGTGGGATGGTGGAGAATCTTTTGGGTATATGCCCAGAAGTGGTATACCTGGGTCTTGAGGTAGAACTAGTCCCAGTTTTCTGAGAAACTGCCAAGTTGATTTCCAAAGTGGTTGTACCAGCTTGTAATTCCTCACCACCATGTGGTTCATTTGAGGTTTTGATCTTAGCCATTCTGACTGGTGTGAGATAGAATCTCAGAGGTTTTGTCTTAATTTGCATTCCCCTAATTACTAGGGCCTTTTAACATTTTTTTTAAGTGCTTCTTGGCCATTTGAGCTTACTCTGTTGAGAATTCTCTGTTTACCTCTGTATCCCATTTTTTTTTGATTGTGTTATATGGATTGTTAGTGTTTAACTTCTTGAGTTCTTTATAAATTTTGAATATTAGCCCTCTGTTAGATGATTGGATCTCTACATGTAGAAGAATGAAAATAGATCTATAGCTATCACCCTGCAAAAAAACTCAAGTCCAAGTGGATCCAGGACCTTAACATAAAAACAGATGAACTAAATCTCATAGAGGAGAAAGTGGGAAATAGCCTCAAATGCATTGGTACAAGAGACAATTTCCTGAATAGAACACTAATGGCTATGGCTCTAAGAGCACCAATTGATAAATGGGACCTCATGAAACTGAAAACTTTTCTCAGGAGGAAAGATCGTGTCACTATGACAGAACAGCAGCCTGCAGATTGGTCGAGGAGAGCAACACTTTTTCAGCTTTGCCAAGCTCAGGGGGAAAAGAAGCTTTCTGCATACTTCTGGAGTGCTGAGGTGGGACCTGAAGTCATTCGTGTAAGGCTAAGCCAAGCAAGGCTTTTGATGTAGGTGTGGCTAGGCGGAATGGTCACTGTGAAAAGTCAATGGATGCTCTCCAAAGGGCTTCACAAGGTGATGCCAGTCTGCTGCCAAGGCTACCTACAGCATCACTTCTAGTTTCAAATGACTCAGTTTCAAGAATTACTCACCTCCTGAGGAAGCAAAGGCAAGCTTCAGAGCCTCTACTTGGTTTCACTGGCATCATCTTACTTTGGGTAAAAGTTGATATATGAGATCCAAGGATTCTTCTCAACCAGTTTACTTTCTAATCTCTACAAGATGTGTAGTCTCTTCTTTAGTGGAAACATGGTATTATGAACTCATTTAATGATAAAATTCTGAACATCATCAATTACCTCTTGAGTTCATCTTTCTTTTGCCATTTTGACTCATCTACTCATTATTTTCACAATGTATCAGCCCTGGGTTTTATTGCTTTTAGAACTGGTTTTCTTTCTCCTGCCAAAACTAAAGGACAATACTTTGGAAGTTCATGAAAGTTCACGTAAGGATTTAAACAAAATCCCTCTAACTGAAATCACCTGAAACCACCAGCTTCAACCCTCATGAAAATATAGACATATTATGGGAATCAAATATCTTATCTATAGATAGCTCAGAGGTAATAAAACATGAATATCTTAATTATATGGAATGAGAGTAAGTGGCCAAGTGTACCCACTTTTCTAAGACATGAAAGGGCATTGCAAGTTCATGGCAGAAAGAATGGCTTCAGTAACTCCAACATAATTCCCAAAGCCCGAAGGCTGAAAGATGCTTATGCAAGATATGTGCAGGCCTCCAGATTATAAGAGCTAAATAATTTAATAGATGTCCTTCTCCCCCAAAGCACTCTTTGAAAAGTACTATCCACATCTCAGCAAGGACTATGTTAGGAATAATTTGTATATACATTGTAGCAGGCACAATGTTAGGAAGATTATGTATAGTATCTAATAAGGATCCTCCAGGAGCAATGGCTGTTTTTGCATGCCTGCCTTCTGCATTGCACAAGGACCCTGGGTCACCCAGGGAAAGGAGGCTTTGCAAAAAGGATCTTAGTTTCACCCACAGTGTCTGTGCCTTTCACTCAAAGTTCTCTTTTCTTACTGAATTAACATGTAATTTTAAATGTATATATTTTAATGATACACTTATATGAGTTTTGAGAAACACATACATTTCTGTAAGCATCACAAAATAAAGATAAGCACACTGAGGTAAACACGGCTTTGCATATTTTTGTACATGTGGCTGTCTATAGAAGTTGTCTGTTAAGAGAACACACGTTTGCACCTACAGGCCCGTTCTCATATCCTGAAAATTCAGGCCACACCTTCCTGGGACTGAGTCAATAACAAATCTGCTATGGCTTGACGGCTCTCAATTCATGTTACCTGGCTCTTTTCATTTAAGCTATGCTGAACTAAATCCCATGACTTCTAGCTCCCAACCAGCTTCCTGCTCTTAGCAAAATAAAAATGTAGAAATGCCTGATAATCTCTTTGATTTGGGACCTGTTCAGCGAAGTGTCTGCAAGACAATGGAGGATGCCTGGACTTCCCTCCCTATCTCCTACCTCTCCTCTCAGTGTAGCTGGCTCTCTTTTCCTGGTAATAACTCTCTCATTCTCACTGTTAACTGCTGTCCAGGTTTTAAAGGGAGTCAACTCCTTCTTTCTAATATTCTGTCACATTTAGCTCTCTCTATATTCTATTATTTCTGTCTATGCTTTTCCTAGAATCTCCAGACCCTGACTTTAATCAACTTTATCTTCTGAAGGGAATTGTGTGTTAGCTTCTTTTCCTATGAAAACAAAGCAAATCTGTTTTACTATTACTTCTTTTAGTATGTTTAGCATTAGTCCTTTCTAAGTTTTTTTTTTTATAATGATTACATGCTCTCTTATAGGGGGGGTTATGTTGCCCTGTGAAGTGAATAAATAAATAAAGAAAGAAAGAAAGAAAAGAAAAACAAAACAAAAATAAATAAATTAATTAAACCACGATAAAAGCTTAAATACAAAGCTTTCAGCACACTTCCCAGGACAAAATTTGTGAGATCGGTTTCTTTTTAAAAGTATTCTTTCATGAGAAGGAGATCTGAATAAGGTTCTAACTACTTTTTTTTTTCAGATTCCATGTTAAATGAGAAGCAGGAGGGATAATAGCTAAGTCATGGCTTATACAACTTCTGCTTGTGCTAGTAACAATAACATTTCTCAAAGAGAAAAGAATAAAGCATAATGTGAAATAATCCTTAAAAATCTCCCAGCACAATGTCTGGCATAGACAGGCAATCAATAGGGATTAGTGCCTTTTCGTGCATCCAAATCTCAAAGTCAAGGAATCTTCCCCAGGCTGAAGGGTAGAACTCATGATTCACTGATCAAATGCTTTTTTTAAAAAAAGAAATGTAAGTTAGATAGTCTCAAAAAAATGATTGATAGAAAAATTTATGTGACATTTTTTAAGTTCAGCAAAGGTAGTTATGTAGTAATGAGTGAAGGAACTCCACAGTGTAGAATAAACAGTCTTATTATAAATGAGTGAGCAGAATGTCTCACCAGTTCTCCAGGAGAATCATTTTATTCAAGCTACGTGTGCACAGTCTTTTCAGCTGTGGTTCTCATTGGGCACGGACCCTGTTTTGTGACTCTGTATCTCTTATTTATGAAGCTGGTGTATTTTGACCTAGACGAAGCAGAGCCTAATAAATACCTACAGGAGAAATGAAAAGAAAATTGGGCAACACGGGATGGTTAGCGGATACAGAGAGCTCTCTGCACATGAGGGCCAGACCAGAACTCAGAAGGAAGTGTGCTGAAAATGCCGCATTGATACACAAGTGCGAAGACGCGCGTACTGCTTCAGAAAACCATTGCTTTACTGTGTAGCTAGCTCGCAGCAAAACAGGACTGCGTGTTGATGACAATCCACCTCCCCTCTGCAATGCTTCTTTCCTTCTCTGTATCTTTGCTCCTAGCTCCAGTCCAGAGCCTTAATCACAGTATGAACTGATCAATGTCTCTTGGGACGCCTTCCTTTCTAGTATCCATCTTCATAGCCAAATAAATGCCAATGTGTTTTACCATTTTTAACTACAATGAATTGAACTTTAAAGCCTATGAAAATTTTGAATTTAATTTGAGAATTTCAAATAATATACCGCTAAATGTAAAATTTCAAAGTTGGTGAAAATATTTTTGAGTAAAGGTAAAAATACTTTTGTAACCTACTTGGGGGGTGGGTTGCGATATTTGTTGCCGCTGCTTATGGATATACACTCATCATTTCTACTTAAACTTGAGATCAGAGTGTTCATTTGAACTATTTGATAGCACCCCATACCCATGTAATTTATACAATAGACGAATGGAAGAAGGCTTACATACCAGTTAGTGAGCTCAGTTGACTAGGCAGGATAGGAATACTCTGTGATGGAGATAAGTTGGCATTGCTTATAATCTCCTTTCTCAACATATGAAGAATATTGATTAGGTTATTTTTAATTACTGGTGGAGAACGTATAGCAATTTCAACTTATCTATAGGAATCATATACATAATTTAAATAAATGCCTATATATATTTATACCATACCAAGTGTTCTTATATTCCCTCTAAGCTTACATTTTATACAATACAATACATATTTGCTGCTCTGATTATGATTGTGAAAACTCAGTGATCCTGGTCATGTCTGACTATGCACATTCCATCACCATCGTTCTCAGTCACCACTGGTTAAAAACAAAACCAGTTAGAATTCAAACTGTGGTAAAAGGAGAGGGAATACATGAAAGGTCTCATGTAGCAAAGTCTCTGGAGCTGTTCAGGCAGGAATGTCCTATGACGTCACCCAGGTTCTTGTTTTTCCAGCTCCATTCACTTTGTCCCATGACATCAAAGAAAGGTCATTGCAAGTTCCACTTGAACATTTCTTCACTTCATGACCAGCAAAGCAAATGTCTCCTGAAGTCCCTTATAATTTTCTGTACCGGAATCGAGCTGGATTTTCAACCTCTCCCTGAACCATCATTATGCTTCTAGACTGATATGTGAGGCAGTGAATAGAAAAGGAGAGAAAGAAGGTGAAGAGACTTCACTGCTGGTACTACAGCTTATTCATATTTTCAGTTAATTTTTTTCTAGATTTTGACAGTAGGTTAATTTTTGTGTCTTATAAATTTATGTTTTCTTTTCATATCATAGTTGATTTTTTTGGAAATTATGTTAGTTCACTAAGAGCAATTTTGAAACAAACAGACATTCTCTTATTTTATTACTTGGTTTTTAAAAATGGTGCTATGAGAGCATATTTTGTGAATATTACCTAAAAGATACAGGTAAAATAGAGGAAACTCATTTATCTATAAAAAGACTTTTTTAAAAAAAATAATAGAAAAAAACTACAACTTAGGAACCAGTATCAATCTGTTTATTAAAAAATGTTAGCATTTCTCTTATTTTCTCACCAAAACTAAAGGATAAGACCATCGTGTAGAAAACACCAAACACTTTGGTCACCTGACATAAAGAAATCAAATTAGTACTGACTAGGGAGCTTCCTCCCTGTTGGCAACCTTTTGAAGTACAGGAAGGTGCAATGGAGCCTGCTGTGGAGCAAAAGTCACCAACAACCTTACTGAGCTGTAAATCCTATGAAATGCAGTAATGTCTAGCACAGCAAGACATGCCCATGGGTATAACAGTGCAACGAAAATTATGATGGCAAACAACTATTCTCTGATTTGATTTAAATCCCTCTCTGAAAGAAAAAAAAAATACAAGACTGGCACTGTAAATCTTATCACTATCTAGGGAACTTGTATGCCACAAGGGTGAACCTGTTATGGCAATTTTGCTAAATGGACATAGTGCCAAACTGTCCTCTATATTAGTATCTCTCTAGCTATAGATTAGGTATCTCTTCCTAGAGATTAGGCATCTCTACCTATAGTTTAGGTATCTAGAGATAGTATCAAACTGTCTTGTACATTAATATCTCTCTATTTCCAGATTAGGGAAGCTATCAGTCCTCATTAGAAATGTTTCTTGTGCACTGAGCAGAAATTAATAAAGAAAAGCACAAAGGTTGAAATGCGAACAAAATGTATCAGTAGAATGTTAAACCATGGATAGCACATACATATCACTTCCTGCAAGGCTCAGGGACCACTTCAGAAAAATCAGAAAGATTGTATGACCAAAAGGTTGAGGGGTGGGATCCAAACAGTGTTTTCTGATTATGACAAACAACTGAACTTCACAAGTTCATGGCAGCTGTTTTCTGAGTGTGATTTTTTTTTCCATTTAACACTTTAGCACCCAGGAATGAGAGGCTCACATGTCCTCTGCCTAACTGAGGAGGGATTGACAGTTGATGGGGTCTTTGAGAGATGTTTTCCTTACTGGTATGGCCACTGGAAAGTGATTGCACTCCAATGTATGATCCTACACCAATTTGTATATGAGTACCACAAACATGACTGGGTGGGTTATAATTTGTAATAATACAAATCCTGTGAAATTTTAAGTGCTCAATAAACTCTTTTTCTTTTACCTTGCCTTGGTTATGGTCTATCATCACAGTGATATAAAACTAAAACACTTCTCTACAAAAATCTACCTGTTCTGTGAAAATATTTGAAAAATATGAGAACTATCTAAAGAGACCCTGGAATAGTAAATTTAAGAGAAAAATCATGAACCCAATCAAAGATGGAGGAGGTACTACAAGACCCAAAGAAACAGCTCTATGAAATTAAGAAGAAAAAAAAAGAACTTAAGAACAAACACCTTGGTGAAGTTCAAGAAGAAAAGAAAAACAAAAAAACAACACACAAAAACTAAACTAAACCAAAGTGAACAAAACAACAACAACAATACAACCACACACAGAGACATTTGACCAATGGAAATGAAAAAGAAGATCTGGGATGGGAGAATGGAATTCAAAGAGAACATTGAAGAGGACTCAGACTAAAATTAAGATGGAACTGAAAAACCCCATAGCTCAATTAGAAAAGTCACAAGAAAGCCTTCTAAGCAGAATGAATTAGGATGAAGGGTGGATTTTTTGGACTTGAGGATAAAGTAGAGAATCTAGACCAAAATAAGCAAAAAATAGAAACATACTGGGAAAGTTGGATAATATAAAGAAAACAAATTTTTGCAAAATAGGATGCATAATAATTAATAATTACAAGTGAATGGCATAGGCAGGATCTTCAAAAAATTCACAGGAAAAACTTCCACAGACTACATAAAGACACAATAATACAAATACAAAATGCACATAGAACATTGACTAAATAAGACCAGAAGAGTAAAACTCATGATATATCTTAATTAAAGAAGTAGGTATATATAACAAAGAAAGTATATTGAAAAGTGATTTATCAGTGGAAACTTTGAAATCCAGACAAGTCTGGAGCAATGTATTGCAAGTCAAAAAAAAACAATATGTTGGCCTCCCTAGACTAATATACCAAACAAAATATCTACTATAACTAAAGGAGAAAAAATAATTTCCCATGATATAAACAGTATCAAAATTATTTATATATAACAAATGAAAGCTAAATAAAATACAGAAAGCTATATTTATGGCTAAAGGCAGGAATGGGCAAAGCATTGTTGAAAGAAATATGAAGCCCTGAATACTGAAACACAAAGTTCCACTAAGAACACAAAACCACTGAGAATCTATGCAACAACCAAAATAAACACATTTCATTAATAACGTTATATATCAATTGGCTCAAATCTTTTATCAAAAGACATAGACTGAATGGATCAAGAAAAAAAAATCCATATATCAGTTGTTTACAGGAAATACATTTTAGCTTTAAAGATAGGCACTACCTTAGAATACGTGAATGGACAAAAATAGGACTCCAATCATTGGAATGGGGAAGCAAGCAGACATTGCTATCCTAATATATGACAAAATAAACTTCAAAATAAAATAATCAGCCGATACAAAAAGAGACACTTCACTAAAATCAAGGGAACAGTTAACTTAAAAAGCCATTATTATAATTTTAATTCTATTTTTTTAACTTATCTACTTTACATACACCTCACTCCCCTCCTCCTGGTTACCCCTTCCACAATCATTCCCCAATCCACCTTCCCCTTATCCTCTGGGCAGATGGTAGCCCCTGCACCTCTCCCCACCCTGGCACTTCAAGTCTCTGCCACTGAGATCAGACAAGGCAGCTTAGCTAAAAGAACATATCCCACATATAGTCCACAGCTTTTGAGTAGCCCTCATTCCAATTGCTCAGGATCTATATAAAGACCAAGCTGCACATGTACTACATATAAACAGAGAGGCCTAGGTCTAGCCCTTATATGTTTGGTTGGTCATTCAGACTGAGAGCCCAAAGAGTCCAGGTTAGTTGACTCTGTTGGTCCTTCTGTAGAGTTCCTATCCTCTTCTGTACCACAGTCCTTCTTCCTATTCTTCCTTAAGTGTCCCCAAGTGTTCACTGTTTCACTCTAGGTATCTGTATCTGAGTCAGCTGCTGCGTGGAGACTCTCAGAGAACAACATGTTCCTGTCTGCAAGTATAACAGAGCGTCATTAATAGTGTTATGGATTGGTGCTTGCTCATTCGATGAGTATCAAGTTGGGGAGGTTTTAGTTGGCCATTCCCTCAGTCTTTGCTCCATCCTCCTTGCCTGCATTTCTTGTAGACAGGATAAATTTTGGATTGTAAGTTTTGTGTGTGGGTTGGTGTTTCTATTGTTCCACTGGGGTTCCTGTCTGGCTATGACAGATGGCCTCTTCAGGTTCTGTACCCCAATGTTGTGAGTCAGAGCTAAGGTCACTGCCCCATTGATTCTTGGGCACCTCCATTATGGTCTCTGTCTCATCCTTGAGATGTTCCCCACCTCACCCCTATCAGTTGCAAATTTCTATTTATTTTCATAGCCATCTAGCCATGTCTCCTGTCTTTCCCCACACCTGATCCCTTCCCCATTCCCCCTGCCTCTCAGTTTCCTCCCTCTGTCTGTCTCTTATGATTATTTTATTGTCAAGAAAGTGGGAATAGTTCTACATCAAGACCAAACTTTACCACTTATCTTATGGCAGATACCCTAAAGATGTTTCAATATCGCACAAAGACACTTGCTCAACTATGTTCATAGCACCTTTATTTGTACTAGTCAGAAACTGGAAACAACCTGTATGCACCTCAACTAAAGAATGGATAAAGAAAACGTGGTGAATTTACACAATAGAATATTACTCAAATATTAAAAATCAAGACATCATGAAATTTTCAGGTAAATGAGTGGAATTTGAGAATATCATTCTGATTCAGATAACACAGTCACAAAAGGACATGCATACTATATACTCACTTATAAGTAGATACTAGCCATAAAATACAGCTATCATGCTATATTCCACATACTCAAAGAAGCTAAACAAGAAGGAAGCTCCAAATGAGGAAAAGAGCCATAATTATCTTAAACATAATATATTAAGCCCCGGGGTACTAAATTTTACACACACACACACACACCAAAATCATTAAACAGAAAAACCAGTGCCTGATTGGACAGAGCAGCATGGGGTCCCCAATGAAGAAGCTAGAAAAAGGACCCAAGGAATTAAAGGGGTCAACAGCCCCATAGGAGGAAGATCAATATGAACTAACCAGTACCCCTAGAGCTCCCTGGGACTAAACCAACAACCAAAGAAAACACATGGTGGGACTCAAGGCTCTAGCTGCATATGTAGCAGAGAGTGGCCTAGTTAGTTATCAGAGAAGAGACCTTTGGTACTGTGAAAGTTCTATGCCCCAGTAGAGGGGAATGCCAGGGCCAGGGAGGAGGAGAGGGTGGGTTGGTGAGCATGGGGAGGGGGGAGGGGATAGGGGTTTTATGGAGGGGAAACAAGGAAAAGGGATAACATTTGCAATGTAAATAAAGAAAATATCTAATAAAAATAAATAAAAACCAAATTAAAAAACAGAAAAACAAAAACAAAACAAAAAAAAATCTCTATATGTGTGACAAAAACTAACAACAGTATATAAATAGTAAATTATTTTAATACCTCATTTACTCTAATATATAGTTCATTTGGATAAAAAGTTATCAGAGAAACATCAGAATTAAGCGACATTAACTTCATATTGACTTAACAGATATCTGCAGAATATTCCACCCAAACACAAATGAATATACATTTTACACAGTAGCATACAGATGGTTTTCTAACATAAATCACATTTGGTACAAAATCCAAATTTTTAAAAATTCAAAAATATTGAAATAACTCCTCACATTATCCTGAGAAAAGTGCAATAAAAGGCAAAATTGATAGAAAGCAAATATATAGCAAACATAAAGTTCGTGTAGATTAAACAACTCATTACTGAATTAATAATGAGTCAAAAAGTAAATCAAGAGAGAAATAAAAAACTTTTCTAGAACTAAGTAAAAAAGAAAACACAACACAACACATCTTCTGGGACAGTAGGAAAGCAATCCTGTGAGGGGAATTTATATCTCTATATGCCTACATCAACATATCAGAAAAGGCACAAATAAATGAGGTAATAATTAAAACTAGAAAAAAAAGCAAATTGAAGTTGTTGGTAATAAATAATAAAAATCAGTGCGCAAATCAATAAAATAGAAACAAAACAATTCAAAGAACCAATGAAGTGAAGAGCTTGTCCTTTGAGAAGATTAACAAGATCAACTGACTTTGATCTAACCAAAAGGAATAAGTAGCCCAAATGAAGAGAATCAGAGTTGAACAAGGAATAGAACACACATCAAAGAAATTTAGAATATTATAATAGAATGCATTAAAAACCTGTTCTCCATTAAGTTGGAAAAACTAATGAAATGGATGAATTTCTGTATTAATCTAAAACTCCCCAATTAAAGCATGAAGAAATCAACTATTAAACAGACCCATAACACATAAGACTGAAATAATAGTACAACATCTTCTAGCTAAATAAAAGTTCATGGCCAGATAAATTCAAATGAGGATTCTATCAGACTTTCAAAGATCTACATCTTATCCTTAAACTATTCCAAAATAGAATTACCGCAGGCTCTCTGAAACCTTTTCAAAGCCTAACATTCACACCATGTAAAGAAAGACACAACTAAAGAGAAAAATCACAATCCAATAAGAATATAGACCCAAAATGCTCAATTAAATACTCGCAAACAGCACACACTCATTCATAAGAGAGTATTCATCATGACCAAGTTGGATTCATCCCTGATATTCAGGAGAGGTTCCACAAACCCAAGTGAATAAATGTAATAAACCATGAGAAGGACTTAATGACCAAAGTCATGTGATCATTTTAATAAATGCAGAAAAGCCTAATATAAAATCCCACATGCCTTCATGGTGACAGTTTTTGAGAAAGTGGGACTAGAGAAACTGTACAGCAACAGGAAAAAGGTTATATATGAAAAACCCACAGACAATATCATACGTGAAGAAAAGCTTGAAGCAATTTTATAATGCTTGTATAATGTTTATAAGTCACCTAGAATAATTTTTATTGTTGGCACGGTGAAAGTAAAAAATAAATAAGTAAATAGCAATAAAGACAAGTCTAGTTCCAGCACTTCACAGATTAAAAATAATAAGAAAAAAAGACAAGAATCCATGCTGTCTACAGTAAATATGGGGAAACACATGAGATTTTCAAAACAAAGGGGGTTGCGACCTTTAAAGATAATCTAAGCTGAACTAATATTCCAAAATTGCAGACTTGTCATGGAAGTATATAAAATTGATTGTAAGAAGATAACTGAATTCTTTAGTTTTTCCAAATATGTTTATAGACTTCCAATATTCCTTGACTATTTTTACTTTCTTCAGTCTCAATTTAATCGTCACTACATTTAGTAATTAACTACACAAAATTCTTCTTGTGCTCTAAGGTTGCCTAATTCCAAGAAAATGAAAGAAATAAATTGTACCTTAAGGTGACAGATGTTATTATGATTTTACTTTAAAATTAATTAGGTTAGAGCATAAAATATGTTTACATAACTTTAGTCTATTAATTTATTCATTTGCTCTTTTCATTGTTATGCACCACACCCAAGGTCTTAAGCACACTGAGAAAGCTCTATCACTGAGTGATATCACCAGCTCCTGTTTTTATGCATATGCTATCAGTAGGTAGATCAGGTTGGCCTCCAATTCAGTAACTGTGTTCCCTATTTGGCCTTGAACTTAGGATCCTCCTTATTTTGCCTGCTAATTGCTAAATTACAGGCAATGCTGTCACATTTTAGAGGAATACATAATAGCAGTTGTGAAGATTCAAAATTTAAATAATATTTGTGTACCTTGTCTTGCAACTTGAAATAGAGAGTAAAGTAACATAATGCTCAAATTTAAAACAATAAATGTTCAAAATATGAATATCAATTACTGTTTACAAATGAAAAATGTGCTTTGAAATGCCACATATTGAATATATGTTTAAGATGCTTGTTTTAACGATCTACATGAACTATATGCTAAGCAGCCATTTAAATGTAAATATCTGAAAATGTTTCAAATTTCTCTATTTTTTAAAAGAAAACTGTAGAGTTTCTCAACCATACATAGAACAAAATTCTTATGCAATTTTCATTTTTTTCTGAAAAAAATTTATACAATTGTAGGAAAATATTAAATCTTGGTACACCATACTATTAGTATAATTTAAATTGTCCCCATGTTTTAATACTTAATACGGGAAACAACAAACAGTGGAACATAAAACAGATCATCTCTGTCACTTTCCTTGCAAATAAAGTTTTATTGGACCAAACTATGCCTCTTGATTGATGCTAATCTCTTGATTGATGCAATTTTAACAAAATAGCTGATTCTCATAGCAATATCTAGGCATTTGGATGACATGACTGAATTTATATCCCAAATTAGCGCTCTCATATCTCTGTTTTCGTGATAGAACTTTGTAGTCTTTATCCACAGTGGGTTCGATCATGTTTTATGTCTTTCACATCAAAAACAAAAAAACACAGTCAATCCTGAGTCCTAGGCTTACATTTCAGAGCCCAGTTTATCTGAGAGACTTTGCTCTCCTGAGGAAGAATGAAATGGAATCCCATCCTCTCTCCACAAAGACTCAAGGAACATCCTGACAGGAAGTAGAAAGCTTAAGGAGGGGAAGTAGTGCTGTGAAGTGTACATGACATGTCTGCTGCTCACATTATCGCCCAGCAGCTGTGGTGATGTACACAGACCAGTTAAAAATCCCATCATGGAGGGAGGTGGAGCTTCTGAGGTGCCACCCTGACCTGAGGCAATGTTGGCAGTTGAATGCTGCAGAGGGAAATAGCACTTCTCTTTAGGAGTGTGGGTGGCCATGGATAAGATTCTGATCTTCCCATGCTATGCCTTTGTGTGTATGGCAGTCCTAACCCAACTCAGTTGACCAAAGGGGCCAAGTAAATTAGTAAATAAGTAAATAAGTAAATAAATAATAAATGGATGGCATGAGGTTAGGGGTAATACATGATGGGGTTTCTGGGGGCATTAGAGGGGAAAATGAGGGATGGACATGTCCAAGGTATTTATACATGGATAAAAATTTTCAAGGCATAAATAAAGTTAAAATAAAATAAATAAAAAGAGAAGGACCAAAACATAGTATACTGTCACTACTACTGCTAGTACTTCTATCAATACCAGCAGTACTACTACTATTAATGATAATAATAATGAGTGCACAACTAGACTGAGGAGATTCCAAAATTACCAAGCAAGAATGAAGAATGAACTTTTTATAAGGCATTTGATTTAGGATGAAATGAAGTGACTGGGTGGGAGAATGTCTCCCTCTCCCCCTTTCTTCCTGGTAAAGTATCTTTGGAGGAGATTCAGCAGGGCAGGGACTAGCCAAGTCACAGCATTGTCTTAACGAGAGGCTGACTGCTAAAGCAATATGTTCATTGTTGCTAGAGTAATAAAACTCCCGAAATGGACCATAAAGCTCAGTAGCCAAAGGGGGAAAAGGAGATGAACCACATGGAGATGAAGCAGATGTCCAGGAAAGGAGTTGGACCTAAATAAATCAGTGGACACTGACTGCTGAAAGACTTATGCTGAGAGAAACCTTCTAGACAGAAATGCCCAGCCAATTCCACAGACATTGCAAGAACAAGGGCATCTATGCTCTTATACTCACTATGAAATAATAAACAGAATAAGACAAACACTGTAGAGCTCCTTGCTGCTTTCTTTAGGGTTGCCGGATTATGTTTTCATTTTCATGTGGAATGAGTTTTATTGTCTGTGTGTTAGGAGGCAGAACATGTGGTATTGAAGACTAAGAAGCCACGCATAGAAATGGAAGTAGGTGGTGGGTGGGCAGAAAAAAAAATGCTTCCCAAACCACTGTAGCAATGTCCTCAGCCATAAACAAAGCTAAAGTGACTTTGTGGTCTGCCTCCCAAATAGAATCAAGCAATTACTGTAGTGTAACATAGCTAATTACTCTGTACAGATTTAATAGTTTATAACCCATATTTCCTTCCACATGGAAGGACACCCTAGGAAAACACTACTTTTTATATGGAGAACGAGAATATAAAACAGAATAATAGGGAACACTTCAAGTGCCTATCTATTTGCCTTAAAATTGGATGAAAAGTGGAGGCTCATGAAATACAGTAGCAGTCATCAATGAACATAAAGTTTACTCAACCTCAATGAAAATTTACCCAATTATATGAAGGTTACTGATTATATAATTAAATAGATGAATAAAAATGTGTTTTATCAAATGTGCCATTAAGGATGTATGAAAATGTCATTTACAAAAACTAATCACTTCGTACCAGTTTTTAAAGGCTGCTAAACACAGCACTATTGCATAGGAACATGCAAATAGATATCTAAACTGCCAAGAACAAACAAAAACACTGACTATGGTGGTAAAAGCCTGCAATCCTAGTCTTAGGGAGGTTAGGGAAGGAAGATTATAAGTTCAATGTGAGACCCTGTTTCAGAAAAGACATTCAAACCCAGTTGAAATAAACAGAGCCACGGAGATTGTTCTGTCCCAAAAGTCCAAGGTTGAGGGCTGGAGTTGAGATCCCCAGCATCCATGGAAAAAACCTAGGCAAACCTTCCACAAATAACCCTAGGGCTAAAGAGATGATGGAGACAGGCAGATACTGGCCATCAAATCTAGTCAAAATGGTGAGATCTAAGTTGAGTGAAACTATGTCAAAATCATAAAACAAATTAAGGTGGATAGGACTGAAGAGACAGCTTAGCAGTTAAAAACACTTTTTGCTGTTTAAAATCCTAGGTTTTATGCCTAGTACTCATTACTCATTAATACTCACAACTATCTATAATTTCAGCTCCAGGAAATCTAAGGCCCTTTTGTAGCCTCCTTGAATATGAGGCACCAACACAGTACATATACATACACATAGGCATACACACATAAGATGTTTTAAAAATTAAAATAAAAGATTAAGAAATAACAAAATAAGATATCATATATCAGCTCATGGTACTACATGTGCATACACCATACACACACACACACACACACACAGAGAGAGAGAGAGAGAGAGAGAGAGAGAGAGAGAGAGAGAGAGAGACAGAGACAGAGACAGAGACAGAGACAGAGACAGAGAGAAAGACAGAGACAGAGAGAAAGACAGTCAGAGACAAAGAGATACAAAGGATGTGTAGAAATGCTGGTATATTCAGAGCCTTGAGTACAGTCATATCAAGTGCTTTACGTTGATTTAAGTTCCTTGACAAATCCAATATAACTCATCTTGGCCTTCATGTTGTTTCTTTTGAATTGTGATCCCTTTCTGGCTAGTTCAGTTTCTGGAGGAACACAACGTCTCTGATAAAAGTGCAGTGGATGGATCGAGGAATGAAACACAGTGGTCAGTATTCTGAGTGCCCCAAGCATTCTGCACTGCCTTACAAAGCTCCAGCTTTGATGCTGAAATCAGAAGGTAGAAAAAAAAAAAAAAGAATAAGGCACTTTGGAGGGCAGCAGAGTAGTTTATGATGTTTCTCTTTTGATGGATTACCTGTTCTGTGGTACAGCAACTGAGAGAGGCGGCAAGGTTACCGGGGCATAAACTGAAGGAGAGCATTGGCGTTTCCTGAATTCTACGTAGGTCCTGCAGCTTTGATACATTACTGCTCTATAGGAGGCCATCAATTCTCTGTGCCGTGTGGCGCCACACTGAGTGGAATATGCAATTTGTATGATTATAGTTATCATTATTACATCAAGCTGAGCAACATTTTCAGCTCTGAGAACTGGGGGGAGGACAGGCAGAAGAAAGTTTTGAATTCAGACTTACAAGGAACAAGAAGGGCAGACAGAACTGAATACAACCCCTTCCCTTACCGGGTGGTCTCTAAATCCTGATGTTAGACTGTGTGCCAATTGAGAGATTCTGATTGGGTAGAAGTCGGGTCAGGAATTTTTGCATCTCGTAAGCAGTATCAGGGGATCTTAGGAAATTTCAAGATGACTGACTACCAGAGTATAGTTGGTAATTTATGAGATTAGATCCATGAATAAAAATGTTTATATATTGGAAAGCCTGATGCACTATTGGCTGGGCTACTGGATTTCTGTTCAACAAGCAGACATAAGCTCCTTGAAATAGCATGACTTTGAACAGCTTTCTGGATCCTAAAATGGAGCTTTAAAAGGAACCAGCATCAATTATGCATACATTTCATACCTAAGGCAACTCTACAGTAGAATGTCCTCTTCTCTTGGGTATCAGCTTTCCTACTTCTCCATGTGGCATATGTCTGAGGAATGAGAAACAACATATTCCTGTAAATGTCCTGATACCTTTATAAAGAATACTCAAGCCTCAAACTATAGGTTTTCCTTTCTTTTTCTGATGGACTTCGAACATAATTGTACATGGCTCCAGCTGCATTTGTAGCAGAGGACGGCCTTATCTGGCATCAATTGGAGGGGATGCTTTTGGTCCTGTGAAGCCTCGATGCCTCAGTGTTGGGGAATACTAGGGCAGAGTGGGTAGGTGGGTAGGGAAGCACCCTCATAGAAACAAGGGGTAGGGAGGGTGGGTAGGAGGTTTGCTGGGGGGGGGGAGGGGAAACCGGGAAAGGGGATAACATTTGAAATGGAAATAAATAAAATAACCAATAAAAATTTAAAAAACTAAATAAGAATGTAATACTAAATCTCTTCAAGGTGTTTCTCCTGTCAGTACCCTAAAGCCCCAAGTGACCGCTGCTTTACATTCCCCATCAACATTGGAGAAGTTTTCACTTCAGCTATGAGCTTTAGATGGACTATCTGGGGGCCAATATTCAATACAGTTTTTCATCTTTCCCCAAAGAAGGTAAAGAACTAGTAAAATGAAGTCTGTAATTGGATTCTAGCAAACAGACCTAAGACTAAATTAACAAAAGCCAAAAAAAAAAAAAAAAACCAAGCAAATTTTTTGATGCTCTGGTGAGTTAATCTACTTTAAGTAATCCACGGTTCAACTTAGGTATGTGGAATGTTTTTGAGACACACTAAAGTTGTATCATCTGGAGTTCTGGCCTTTCAATATTTTCTCAATAACTTTATGGAGTTCTACTGAGGACTCTATAAGAGGTTTATAAATATAGCTAAAGATTTGAAATAATACTTAACTATACATCCATCCATGAACAAATATATCTAACTATAAGGGATGGTTTTAACACTATTGTTTGCTAAAAACATCTCATGAAATTCCATGAGTATTCTGCATTTGAGTAATTTGATAAATTCATACAATGTGAGTTTACTTTGCTGTACAAATTAATAAAGATGAACCCATTTCAAAAGGGAATTCTAATTTAGGTAGATTAATTCAATGATAAAATTAACTAGACTAGTGACATTATTTAAATGCTAGCTGGGTATAGTACGGGCTTGAGGAAACAACCTACTGATCATAGCATAAGCAATTATACTTAGATTGACAGCTGTGATCACAGTGCCTCAAAATGGGATGCTCTAAATTCTACTTCATTTTATTTCTTGGAATTACTTCAAATATCATGTGATTCAGTGAGAACAGTCTTTTAAAGGAAGAAAAGGAGCTCATAAATGTTTATAGTGAGGGACACTTTCAAACAGAGACAATTAGGCAGAACACTATTCTTTTATCCAAGTTACAACTGCATTTATCCAAATGCTAGAATAATGGAAGTTTAAGTTTTGCTTGGTTAGTTTCCATCTTGACTGATATATTGTTTACTTGCTGGCAACTAGTTTCGAAAAAAAGCATTGGTAAGGGGGACAACTTGGGTGTGCATGCTTCCAGCTAGTGATGAGGACGTAGCTTGTTATCACTGAGGAGGTAGTGACTATACAGTGCAATTTGCTTTGTTTCTCAGCAGAACATGAAGTTGTCCAAGTGTGTAAAGTAAAATGTTAAATTAATTTATTTTCCAAAAAGTGAAAATAGCTTCTTCTTTATGTACTTTCTACATGAAAGGTAACATTGTTAGTGTCTCTACATGAATTGATTTATAGATACAAATTATTTTATTCTTTGCATATTTAGAGATACCCAGTATGCATTTATTTCATAGAAATTAATATTTATTTCCTTTGTAAAAGAGAATGGAAATTATGTTTAATGTAACTCAGTGGGATATATCTAAATATACAAAATTAAACTGCAAAAATTTTTTTTTCATTGAAAATGTGTTGTTGAGATGTATTACGTAAACTTGACAATATCTTTTGTAATAAAAACTAATATGAAATTTCCCTAAAGCACACCAAGCAGCATTAAACTGTACCATGTCCCCTGCACTCAATGTTATGACGAGTAACATTGCCTGCTTTTCAGGAGGCTTGCTGGTGCTAGGGAAAACTAGGTAAGATGCCACCTTGATCACTAAATCACCTTAAAACACATCTAATAGCATTAAACTGCACCGCACTCCCTAAACTCACTTTTTCTGTCCACAACTTCACATGCTTTCCAATCAACAAAGATAATCTCATAAATTAGCATAAAAACCTATAATAACTGTAACACCCAGATAGTTAAAGGCCACAATAAGAACACAATCAACAAAAGCCAGAGTAATATTGCACCATCAGAGCTTAGAAATTCTACTACAGCAAGCCCTGGATATCTTAACATTGTGAAGCACATACACACACACACACACACAAAATACCTTATATTCAATCTTGTAAAGATGATTGAAATCTCTAAAGAGGATAGACTTAAATCCCTATAACAAATACAGTAAAATAAAATCAAGCAGGTGAGGGAAATGAATAAAACAATTCAAGACAGGAAAATGGAAATAGAAGTAATAAACAAAACACAAAGTGATGGAATCCTGGAGATAAAAAAAAAAAAAGCTAGTTAAGACAATAGAAACTACAAATGAAAAGGTCACCAAAAGAATACAAGAGTTGTAAAAAGAAATCTCAGGCAAAGAAGATACAACAGAAGAAATCTATACACTGGTCAAAGAAAATGTTACAGCTAAAACATTTCTGACACCAAACATCCAGAAAATTTGAGACACTATGAAAAGAATTAAACCTAAAAATAATAGGATTAGAAGATTCTTAGCTCAAAGCACCAGAAAATATTTTCAACAAAAACATAGAAGAAAATGTCTCTGACCTAAAGAAGTCAGAGATGCCTATAAATGTACAAGATGGTTAAAAATCACCAAAGAGACTGAACCAGAAAAAAAAAATCCTCCCACCAAACAATAATCAAAAAAAAGCTAAATGCACAGAACAATGAATGATATTAAATGCTGCAAGGGGAAATACCAAGTAACAGATAAAGGCAGGCTGATTAGAATTGCATGGCATATCAGCAGAGACTCTAAAAGTCAGAAGCACCTGGGATTCCCTTGCAGTCTTACAGAGTATTGCAGTCTCTAAGAGACCAAATGCCATACCAGACTTCTATACCCAGCAAAACTTATGATCACCATAGAATAAGAAATCAAAATATTCCATGACAAAACTAAATTTATCAAAATCTATCTACCAATCCAGGCCTACAGAAGACACTAGAAGAACATCTTCAACTCAAGGAGATTAAAAACATCCATTCAAACTAAGGAAGTAATTTTATACCAGCAAAGTCAAAAAAAGGGAAACACACACCACCACCACCATCAAAATAACAGGAATGAACAATCATTGGTCTATAATATCTCTCAACATCAATGTACTCAATTTCCCCAAAAAAAGTCAGAGTGTAAGAATGAATATGATAATCGTATTATCACTCTACTGCATACAAGAAACATACCTCAACATTAAAGATATTATCTCAGAATAGTGTGGGAAAAAGTTTCTCCAACCAAATGGACCCAAGAATCAAGCCAAAGTATGCATTAATAGTTTTTTCTACCAAAAATAATCAAGAGTGACAGAGCAGGCCACTTCATAATCATCAAAGGAAAAACCCACCAAGATAACATCTCAATTATGAATATCTATGCTCCAAATGCAAGTAAATGCACATTTGTAAAACTGACTAACAAACAAAGAAGCATATTAAAGCTTTATTCACACAGCAGACTTTACACATTAATAGTGGGAGACTTCAACACTCCACTGTCATCAATGGACAGATAGATCATCCAAACAGAAACTCAATAGAGAAATAATGGTGCTGACAGACATTATTATTCAAATGGACATAACAGATCTCCACAAAACAATTCACTCAAACACAGAAGAATAGACCTTCTCCTCAGCATCTCATAGAACCTTTTCCAAAACTAACCATAAACTTGGTTATAAAGCAAATCTCAGGAGATACAAGAAAATTGATATAACCCCCTATAACTTATTCAATCACCATACATCTATGCTGGACTTCAACTGAAACAACATATAGCCTAAAATACTCATGGAAACTGAACACCTCCCTACTTTTGATCACTGGATCAAGAAAGAAATGAGAGAGAAATTAAAGACATTCTAGAATTCAATGAAAATTAATTCTACACATACTCAACATACTCAAACTTAAGGGACACATGAAAGCAGTGTTAAGAAAAAGATTCATAGAACTAAGCACCTTCAGAAAGAAATTAGAGAGATCTTATACTAGTAACTTGATTCTACACCTGAAACTCTAAAGCATAAAGAAACAAACACACCCAAGAGGAGTAGATGGCAGGAAATAATCAAACTCAAGGCTGAAATCAATGAAATACTAACAAAGGGAACCATATGAAGAATCAGTAAAATGAGTTGATTCTTTGAGAAAATCAAGAAGATAGAGAAACCTTTAACCTAACTATCTAAAAGGCAGAAAGAGAAGATCCTAATTAAAAATGTCAGAAATGAAAGGGTGTCATAAGAACAACACTGAGGAAATCCAAAGCATCATTAGAACTTAGTCGAAAAACCAATACTTGAGAAAATTGGAAAAACCAAATGAAATGGGCAATTTCTTTGATAAACACCACCTACCACAGTTAAATCAAGAACAGATAAACAATATAAATAAGCCCATAACCCCTAAGGAAATAGAGGCAGTCATTAAAGTTCTCTGTATTAAAAACAAAACAAACCAAACCAACCAAACAAACAAACCAGGGCCAGATGGTTTTAGTGCAAAATTCTACCAGACCTTCTAAGAAGAGCTAATATTTCTCAAATTATTCTACAAAATAGAAGTAGAAGAAAAACTGACAAATTTATTTTATGAGGTCACAATTATTTGATTCCAAAGCCAAAGGTTCAACCAAGAAAGACAATTTCAGACCAATCTCCCTTACAAATATTGATGCAAAAAATGCTCAATAAAATACTTGTGAACTGATTCCAAAAACAGTATGTATAGTAATCAAGTAGGCTTAATCCCAGAGATGCAGGTATGGTTCAATATATTAAAATTCATCAATTGAATTCACCATATTAACAAAATGAAAGAAGAAAAACCCACATGATCATCTCATTAGATGCTGAAAAATCTTTCAACAGAATCAAATACTCTTTCATGATAAAAGTCTCAGAGAGATCAGGGATACAAGGCATATACTAAAACACTACTAAGAATATACAGCAAGATGATAGCCAATATAAAATTAAATGAAAAGAAATGTAAACAATTACACTAAAGTCAGGGATGAGAAAAGACTGCCCACTCTCTACATATCTCTTCAATATAGTATTTGAAGTTTTAGCTTGAGCAATATGACAACTAAAGGTGATTCATTGAAAAGGAAGAAGGCAAACTATCATTATTTGCAGATGATATGATACTATACATAAGTTACCCCAAAATTCCTACCAAGGAACTCTTAAACCCTTTCAGCAAAGTACCTGCATACAAACTTAACTCAAGACAAAAATTTGTAGACCTTTTATATATAAACAATAAATGGGCTGAGAAAGAAATTAGGGAAGCCACACCCTTAACAATAGTCACAAATAATATAAAGTACCTTGGTGTACATTCAACCAATCAAATAAAAGGCTTTTATTACGAGAGTTTCAAATCTTTGCAGAATTGAAGAAGATATCAGAAGATGGTAAGATCTTGCATGCTCATGGATCAATAGGATTAACATAGTAAATATAACTATCTTACTAAAAGCAAGCTATAGATTTAATGTGATTCACATCAAAATTCAAACTCAATTTTTAACAAATCTTGATAGAATAATATTCGGTTTAATATGGAAAAACAGAAGACATGGCATAGCTAAAACAATCTTGTACAGAAAAGAACTTCCAGCGGAATCACCATCCCTGATTTCAAGCTGTGCTACAAAGCAATACTAATGGAAATTTATCATAAAATCAGACAGATTGATCAATGAAATCAAATCAAAGACCCAGAAGTGAATCCACATACCTGTGGACACTTGATTTCTGATAAAGAACCAACACTATACAATAGAAAAAAAAGAAAGCATCAACAACAAATGGTGCTGTTCTAACTCAATGTCTGCAAGAAGAATCCAAGTAGATCCATATGTATAACCCTGCACAAAACTTAAGTCCAAGTGGACCAAAGACCTCAACATAAAACCAGAAACACTAAATCTAATAAAAGAGAAAGTGGGGAATAGCCTTAAACACACTGCCACAGGAGACATATTCTTAAACAGAACACCAACAGCTCAGGCACTGAGATTACCAATTAAATGGCACCTCATGTGAAACTGAAAGGCTTCTGCAAGGCAAAGGATGCTGTCAAAAGGACAAAATGGCTGGCCACAGAATAGGCAAAGATTTTTACCATCTACACATGGCTCAAGAACCTAGATATCAACAAACCAAATAACCCAAATAAAATGGGGTACAGATTCAAATAGAGAGTTCTTTACAGAGGAATTTCTAATGGCTCAGAAGCACTTAGAAAATGTTCAGCCTCCTCAGTCACCAGAGAAAAGTTAATCAAAACAACCTTAAGATTCCATCTTATACATGTCAGAATGACTAAGACCAAAATCTCAACTGACATGCTGGCCATGATGTGGGGCAAGAGGAAATTCTTTTCTACTGCTGGTGGAAGTGCAAAAATATATAACCACTTTAGAAATCAATTTGACAGTTTCTTTGAAAACTGGAAATAGTTGCACCTGAAGACTCAAATATACCACTTCTGGACATTTACCCAAAAGAAGTTCCACCATACCACTAGGACACTTGCCCTGTTATGTTCGTAGCAGTTTTATACATAATACCCAGAAACTGGGAAAAAGCTAGATGTTCCTCAATCAAAGAATGGATAAGGAGAATGTAGTATATTTACAGAATGCAATATTACTCAGCCATTAAAAACAATAACATCCTAAAATTTGCAGGCAAATGGATGCAACTAGAAAAGATCATCCTGAATAAGGTAACCCAGACTCAGAAAGACAAAACATTGTATGTACTCAGTTATAACTGGATATTGGTCATTAAGTACATGATAACCATGCAACAATACACAGACTCAAAGAAGCTAAGTAACAAGGATGGTCCAAGGGAGAAGATTGGTCTCACTAAGAAGGTGAATAAGTTACACACTGGGGATGAATGGAGGGAGGTGACTGGGGTGGTGGTGATGAGAACAGGAGGAATGAGATGCAGGGGCAGGGGGGGGGGGATAGAGGAAAAGAATACTGCAAAAGACAACTGGGTTGAGGGTGCATCTCTGTGACAGTTTAGAGACCTTGTACAATAGTAACTTCCAGGAACTTATGAGGGTGACCCTAGATAAGATTCCTAGGAAGTGGGGGTTATGGATCCTGAACTGGCCATCATCTATAACCAGGAAAGACTTCCAATGGAGGAATGGCAACACCAATACAGGCACAAAAACTTAGACCGACAATTTGTGCTGCATACAAAATGTACAGGGATAAAAGATAGAGCAGAATCTGAGGGATGAGCCAACCAATGAACTGGTGCAGCTCTCCCAGCTTGAGACCCATGCTAGTCAAGGGACCCCACCCCTGGCACTGTCAATGATATTCTGCTATACTCGCCTAGCTTAACTATCCTCATAGTGGCTTCACCTAGCAACTGGTACAAACTGATGCAGAGGCCCACAGCCAAACATTAAGGAGAGTTTGGGGAATCCTGTGGAAGGGGGCCAAAGATTGAAGGAAAGAGAGAGGTCAAAGAAATCCTACCTACAGAATCAACTAAGCTGGGCACATAAGTGCTCATAAAGACTAAAATGCCAACCAGAGAACATGCATTTGATGGACATATGCAACAGCTGTGCAACTGGACCTTCACGTAGAAGCAGAGACTGTCTCTGTTTATATTGCCAGGCTTTGGATACCTTTCCCCTAACTGGGCAGCCTTGTCTATCCTCAGAAGAAGATACAGGTAATCTTACTGCAACTTGATTTGCCAAGGGTGGTCCATATTCATGGGAGGCCTCCTCTTTTCTGAGAAAAGGATGAGGAGGGGTGGATTGTGGGGAAGGGAAAGTGAGATGGAGGGAGTGGGAAGACAGAAAAGAAGAGGAAGCTACAAACATGTGAAGAAAAACATAAATAATAAAACTTCTGCAAATATTTTGCAGAAAGGAGCAAATAATCATCTTATAGAAAAACTTTCAAGACAAAAACATTAAAATTGGACTAAAGATTTGACATATTGTTAAAAGATGTGCATCTATTTCTTTAACAATAATAAGACTCAACATTAAAAATGTTAATTCATGTTAAGATATAGTTATTTTACTCCTACCAAGTTTCAGGCACTGTACTTGGATATAGCTGCAAAGAAGGATGCTCTGGCTATCAGCCATGTAGTTCTAGTTGGAAATATTAGGCAATATGCAATTGTGTGACATATACACTGATGATAAGCACCGTGGCTGGGGATCTGAGAAATATGGTAAGATGACAGAGAATAACACAAGAGTACTGTTTTACTGAATATTCATGGAATAACAGTCAGATAAAAGACCAACAGAAAAGAGATTACAATGACTGTCCCAACTGATATCTCTCAGAAGAACTTTACTAGCTTGGCATGTATTGGTACCCAAATGCCAAATGCAATTATACACAGCTTTTTTAACATCATGGGTCCCAGAAGGGCTGGGAGGGAGAAGGAAAGAATGCAGAATGTAGAGTCACTAAACTAACACGGGTCAAATTATGTAGAGTCCTCAATAGCATGAAGAGTTGTTCTAGATTGTGTGTGTGTGTGTGTGTGTGTGTGTGTACACAAGTGCTCATATATAAATGTATTTTTAGGCATGTAGACACCACCCATATATTCCTGAGGAAGCAACTGCCTTGCTTTTTGTGACAGGGTTTCTCATTGACCTGCCATCTGATTAGAGTAGGCTGACTAGCCACTGTGTCTTAGATATCCACATATCTGTATGTGGATATTTGCCTATAAGGTACTGGGATTGCAAGCATGCCACTGTCTATGTCTAGTTTTATTTTTTTACTGGCCCCCTGGGATTTATCTCAGGTCTTTGAGAGGCAGCTCTTTATCGAGTACCTCCCTACCTCTCTGTTGTTGGAGATTTTTAAAAATAATGTTTGTCCTGTGAAAAGAACTGATAAGAGATGGTGGGTCATCCTTACTAGATTTCCAGCTATTTCTTGGGGTTTAGACGTCTTCTGTTCTCTTGGGTGTTTTATATCTAAAAGAAAGCTCTCTATGACATAAATGAAAGTTTCCTTTGGTTTCTACCCAACACAGTCATGAACAAACCTAACATCTCTAGCTTGAAATTAACTCCAACATATTGTCTTTGATGAGTAACAGAATTACTAATGACAAAACTTAATTTTTCAATTTTACTTCCATCATAACGATATAATTTGGCAATCTTGAGGAGACATTTGGAGAGTAAAAGGTATTAGCATATCAATGATTCATACTAAATTCTATTATACCTATTTAGGTTCAAAATTGAATTTTATTCCTATTACCTGGGGGAGAAAAAAAACTCAAAAGATCTTAGATGAGTTATTTGGAATTTTTGAGTCATTTCTCTGCAAGAGGCTATGTTCCTTGTAGCTGAAGGTCAATTGTATACAGAGAAATGCAGGAAAAAGGCCTTAATTCCACAGGAAAAAACATATCTAATTTTGAATACCTCCTGGCATCATTATAAAAAATAGAAATGGAAACAAAGAATGCAGAGGATGAGACTAAATAGCAGAGAATATTGTTTACTTGTCTTTGTCTCCTGGATTTTTTTATCTTTTATCTGTACAGCCCTGTGCATTTATTGGCACCCATTTCGTTTATCTTTCTGTGGGTTTAAAATTGAGGTGAGGAGATGGAATATTACCTGTGTGCTTCAGAAAGTCCATGAGTGACATGTGATAGTTGCCTGGGAAACTAGAGATGAGATTCTACAGGATTTTGAAAGACTTTATATTGTAGAATAAAGCTGAGCTGAAGTTTAAACAGAACTCTGACAGTGGGTGTTGATCCCACATGTTACTTGTTGAAATAGCCTAGATTTAGATAACAGAATTCCCCAAGTGAAAATGGCCTAACCAATAAAGAAATGTGTCTAATCTAACTGCTAGGTCGGAGGAAGGTGACTTCTGCTGCAGTGAGAAGCATGGAGTAAGCAAGGATTCAGGCCCCTTTCCTTCTGTTCCTCCTCTGGACTCACTATTAGGGTACCTTCTAAAGACAGATGCACTGTGGTTTCAGGATGGCTAGTGATGGCCTTGAGAGTGACACTCATTCTTATTTACTGCTAAAGCGAAAAAGGGAAAGAGTCATCTCTTAAAAACTAGTATGTCTTCTGTAAGAGGACTGGCAACTATGCTGCAAGAATGAGCATTCTAGCTATGACAGGGAAACTACACCCATGAGAACTCAATGTATTTGCCTAAAGAAAGAAGGTAGAGGAAATCTATCATAGATGAAGGGCTACAGGCAATTAAGTAGAAAGAGAGTCAGAGAGGTGGAGCAAGACAGAGAGAGACACAAAAAGAGAAAGCGAGAACCAGAGAGGCAGAGAGAGGCAAAGAGGCAGAGACATGGGGAAAGAGAGATAGAGACTGAGAGGCATGGAGAATAAAAGAGACAGAGAGATACAAGGGACAGAGGAAGACTGAGACATACAGGAGTACAGTGAGTGACATCTGAGAGAGAGAGAGAGAGAGAAAGAGAGAGAGAGAGAGAGAGAGAGAGAGAGAGAGAGAGAGAGAGAGAGAGAGAGAGAAAGAAAGAATTTCACAAGATGTGAGCCTCATGATCTATAACCTAATACTGAGTGGTCGTCCCTAGAAAAAAAAATACTTGGGGGAAACACTGAATGCATTCAGCAGGTTGTATTTATCTGTTGATTTGGTTGTGTCTGTGTTCAAGGGCAATGATTAAAGAGTAGAAGACAATGACTTCAGGAAAAAGAAGTCAAACCTGGGAATAGTGGGAGGAGAAAAATATAGAAGAGAATATGTGTAATTATAATTTAAAAATTGTTTTTAAAAGATTAGGAAAAGAAATCTTAATTCAGGCCTCTACATCTAGACTGGAGAATGCTATTAACTGATGGGCTTAAACAAGTCAAAACCACTCTGAAGAACTAGAGTCATTGTGAATCTTTGGACTTAAACAGCTTATGTCAGGATGAAGAAGTGGTGACAGACTCATAGGTGTCATCCATAACATGCACAGGAGAGGTGTTATGCTTTTTAATATAGAATGTTCTCTGTAGGCTCACATATTTGAACACTTGCTCCCACTTAGTGTTACTGGCTTGGGAAGTTTTGAAACTTTTGGGAAGTTTGAAGTTTCAGCCTTGTATGCAAAGTGAGCTGCAGGGGACAGACCCTGAAAGCTGTATTCGCTCTTATTGGCTGAAGAGTCTCAGTCTCCTGTTAGCCACTGGAGTATGACCATGTACCTCATAGTCCTGCAGACAGCACGTGAGCATCTCCACCTCCGTGGATTCCCTACACGGATCGTCTTAAATGTGCTTAAACTGTGACTCAAAAAATCATTTCTTTCTGGTATTCCTTCTGTTAGCAATTTTATAGAAATTGTCAAGTAAAGAGACCAAGAAGCTATTCAGTAGCAGACTCCATACTGAAATAAACTCTCAAAGAAGGAAGTCTTTTTCTCAAGATTTATTCTTCTGTCTGTTTCAAACTAATACTAGAAGTACATCTTCCCATAAAGAGATTTTTCTGATGATTTTTAACATTTCTCCTTTTTTTCAACTATTTTGAACTATTTTGAAACTCTCCACATAAATAATTTAAAATCAGGAATTTTAAAATGTACATGAGTCTAGTGCCATGTCCAACACTCAATTAGGTCAATGAATGCTTGTAATAGTACCATAGTAATATGCTCATTACAGGTTTCTGCATGCAAAATCTCATGTGTAAGAGACTTGCGCTTAATCATTTGCAGCAGGTATAATAACTGTGACTGTAAATGTTAATACCAGCAAGTAAAAAAAAAAACAAGCATTTAAGATATATTTCTTTCTGTATTATAAAACAATTTTTAAAACGAAAGCCTTCCTGGCCAAGCATATATACATTAATCTGCCTACAAATAATATACCAGTTCTTAACAATTCATCATGAATTACCACAAAATTAGCATAGTAAAGAAAGAGAAATGACTATCCTGGTGTTTTTCTATGGATCAGGAACTTGAGGATTCTCTAGTTAGTGCTTTACTGTTTAGGATTTCCCAGGCTGAATCATGGATGCAAACAGGCACCATCTGAATGTCATCTTACATGAAAATAAGGATGGGCCCTACAGTTCAGCAAGGATGTTAAGAGAATGCAATTCTTTAGAATTGCAAGACTATTTGTTCCATTTCCTTTCTAAATTTGGCTAAAGACCATATTTGGCTCCTTGTCACTTGTCTCTCTTCCAGGGTAACAGCAACCTATGTCTTTTATTATGATCCTCTGTCTTTTCATTGCCAACAATTAAGCAAAACTTTAAGAGCATACATAATTAACTAAGGCTCACAAGTTTATCAAATTCAAGGTTAATTAATTGATTAAGAGCCATAATTTGGAATGCAAAAATCCCTTCATAATGGAATATAGACTCAAATAACTTGGAAAATGTATGTACAGCAGAAACATCTTACACATGTGGACGGAGCTGAAAAATAGTATCTCATTTGTTTCAAACAGAAGACACGAATTTTATTATTTCAGTTCTTGTGGATTTGAAGCTAAATATACAAAAAATGATTTATGCAAATCCTCTTTCTGTATTATTTCTGTCCCTTACTTCTCTCTCTCTCTCTTTTTTTTCATGTATTTGGTTGCTTTGCTTTTTGGAATAAGAAAAACTAATAATAAATATTTCCTTTGATTTATAAGAAAAAGGAAACTAATGAAGAAATAATTGTATGTCTGAATAAACTGAGGAAGAACACCATTTCAGAGAATATGTAGCAATAAAAACCAACAGAGCAAATGAATACTTATGAGAGAAGAAAGTTTTAGATAAACCTAAGCAGGAGGAAGTATTATAGTACAAGAACAGGATGAGAAAGGCAAGGAAAGATGGCAGAGATGTAATTCACAGTACTCATGCCTCTGTGGTCATGGGTCTGTAACTGCTCTGAACATAACACATTGCTACTGCTTCCTCATAAATAAATTCCCAAGGTGAAGAAAGACTGGCAGCAGCCCATACTTGCATATATATGTCGATCTTGTTAACAGTTTTTCTCAGCACTCGCTCCGTTATGATCCGGTTTCTGCTTTGAGGAGCCAGATGAAACAGATATACTTTGCAAAAACATGTGAAAACCAGAAACAAAACTGCAACCAATTCGTTCTTAACTGCTCAAGATCTTCTTAGACTGACCTTGAAACTCTATAAATGGGCCCATAAAGTGGGCCTGCGGACTGGTATGGTTTTTATCTGTCTTTTTTCTTATGAATGGATTGTGGTAAGGAACATAATTCAAAAGCAAGGTCGGCAATCACTTTCTCTAGAAGACTGCAAATAAACAAATGTTGTAGGTGGGAACCAACTGGTTCTTGGTTATGAAATACATAATGAATAAATAAAATTAATGACAGGAAGTTGGCTATACTAAGTTCAGTAATGTGTGTATTTGTGTGTGTGTATACAATATATATATATAAGTGTGTGTGCCCCTGCACATATCTATGATGAAGTTCATAACTATTCCCTTTAGCCATCCTTTAAACAGACTATCTGCACCTCACTGCTAACATGAATTTTCTACTAGAGACAGTACATAGAATATCCCTCCTATTCTCTGATGCAGCTCAGCCTCAGGTTGTTGGCTCCATAAAGGAAAGACAGAGGCAGAGATAGAAAGTTCCTATGACACCAGCCGCCAGCAGTAGGCACAATGTGAATATATGCCTAGTTATTCCTAATGCCGTCTATATAGATCAGCACCTCAGTGAGACACTGTTGACCATGAGGTTATGCTGAAGGTGCAGCTTCATTTCAGTGTGAGGATTTTTATGAGTGCTAGAAGAACACACAAACAAAATTATACACGATGAAAAATCTCTTTCTCTACCAAGAAGCTTTAGGGTTTAACCACAAGATGATTCCAAATACAGGTCCCTCTTGCCTCTGATGCCCGTTATTATTAGATGGCTATGAAGGCAGGTGCTCTAAATTTTGGCAGAAATTGGCAGAAGTGTTGATAGTAAAAAAAAGGTAACAGAAGAGATAAAGTATCCATGGTATTTATCTCTTTCCTGATGAGTATGAGTTTCACTGAAAGGCATTTCCTAGCATTGACAGCCTCGATTGTAGCCACTGTATTTACCCTGAGCTGCTTTTTTGATTCCTTGCATATAAATTTACATTGTGGGTTACCAGACACCATTTTTGTTCCCATAAGTTAGAAAAGGAGGGAGGGAGAAGAAAAGGAGGAGGAATGGGAGGGAAAATATAACCCTATACTATTCCTCAAGACTTTTAAATATTCCTTATTAAACTTACCAAATGGCAGTGACATTTTCAAATGTTGGGACCCAATAAATTTCAAAATGAACTTTAAAAGTTCTCAGTTTTTCAAATATATTATGATATTTTACTTTCTGCTAAAGCATTGGAGTAGGCTTATAGCCCAGGAATGTATGCTGTTTCAAATTAAAGTAATGATCATAAGTATAAAAAATAATCAGTCTTCCAGGTGATTAGATTCTTGTTAGTTGAGCTTAATCTTGCTTGGTTCTTGACTTGAGCAGAACTATAAATGTCCTTATAAATGTCCTTGTCCTAGTTCGTCTCTAACATACATATGCTTTTGAATTTTATTGCTTGAGATTCATAATTAGTGTACAACTTTGTGGACAGGTTTTCTTAATATATATATGTATATATATGATATTTTATAATTATATACATATATACTTCTAAATATACATATTACATATATTATATATATTATATACTATATATCAGGGTATTTTAAGTCATTTATTTAATAATGTAGTACACTAATAAATATTGAGCAACAAAATAGTCATTTTATGTTGTTATCTCAAGTCATAATAATAATTAACCCAGATGCAAACTAAGTCTTTTCCTATCACTCATAATCTTTATTCTAGAATTTGTGAATGCAAGTTATCTGATTATGTTTAGAGAAATTTCTTTCCAGAGAAAGAATATAAAAGTAATGTTCTTATTTCATTTTATCTTCGTTTGATAATCAGGGCTTGTAAAGCCTCATTATTGGAACAAACTGATTCTTTCATTGTATCTAGAATGCAAAATAAGTAAAGAATTAATTATATTAATTGGAGTTTTATTCAAATATTTCCAGGATGATTATCCTGGTGCCTAAGTAATCAGTCTCAATCTAAATATATTAATTCAATAAAATATTAACCTAAATTGTATTTTAATGGAATAATTTCATTAGTGCTATTAGGAATAAGTAGAACAACTTCCAGGCATCTTAAGAGCTCTAGAGGTTTAATGCAACCAACATAGACTGTCTGACAGTGAAACTCAGCAGGTGATGAAAACATCTTATTGGTTAAAAAAAGGGGTGAGGATAATGCTCTCTGATCTGATCTTCTGAGAGACTTTACGTGAAAACATTCACTTTCTATCATTTTCACTTTCATTTTTCTATTTACATTTCAGCCAGAAATGTTCTTTTAGCCAAGACTAACCCATTGCTTATGTTCTAAGTATTATGGCATTCACTATCCCGTCCCTCTTAATGCTCTGCACTTGTCAAGCACATCCTTTTATATCACAAGTACTTGGATTTCTTTACTATGCCTCTTCTCATTTCTAACTTCTGCCTAAGCACATGCGTAGAGATGAGCCAGCACCAACCTTGATTCCTTAGCCAGTAAATCACTCAGGATCTTGCTGTGTTATCGCTATTGTTTTATTTTCTTTCAGAAATCTTAAGGGATATTTGTATCCTGGGGGTCTGAGCTCTCAGAGAAATGCTTATCTTTTACACCCAGAATTCTGTCTCTCAGATAAATTTCTCTCAAAAAATAACTTCTCCTTGGTAAATGTGTTTCTTCTTCAATTATGGTTGTGACCAAATTTCTCTCAAGATATTTATTCCCCTGCTAGTGTTCAGAATTTGCTTCCTATATTTATTTCTGAATTTAGTATTTTCTTTCTCTTTCATTTTCCTTAACTTTCAATGCTCTGTAAATTCTGGGTTATAGAAAGCCATGGTTATTTTTCATCATTGTATCCTGTGTTCATTTTCTTTGTGACTATGGGAACTCATTAATCATCAATTATTTTCCTACTCAATTAGACCCATAGATGATTTCCCAAGGTTTAATTTATTCTTAGGTTTTTAACTTCCGACTTTTATGTGATTCACCTGCTCATATCAAATTTTAAAACACCTAAACTAAAAATGATTGAAAATATACACATTTGAGGCTTTACATTCATTAAATATTCTTAAGGCTGAAACAAAATTACTTCTCCTAACTCAAATCTTATGAGTGTACCCAGATTTATTTCCCTACAGTAATTCTTTCCCTGAGTTTATCCAAGATTTGATTTTGAGATTTTTGTTACTCCATTGATTTACTGTCTTACTAAATATGATAATAATCTAACATCATTCCTTCACTTTTTACCACATACACAATCTGGGACATACTAACGATTTCTATTTACCAGCGCCTAGCCTCCACTTATGAGCAAAGGTGACTTTACATCCTGACAAGAAGACTAGCAGCATTCTGAGACCTCTAACACAATGAAATAGGTCTTATTTTTAAGCTGTATTTACCATAAACATCCAAGTCATCAACCTTGTAATAAAAGACGTCAACACATTTTTTGCCCTTATTGTGCATGTATATTCATTTAATTATCAACAATTTTTATGAAATAAACATGTGTGTTACTTCTAATAAATAATGGAGTTACTTGTTCCAGTTAACCTCTTGGCCATGAAAAAAATTAACACTCCTGTTGGAGATGGTAACTGATGATGGGCCATTTGTTTACCATCATGTGTGTACTGAGGTTACATGGTACAGTTGTCCCAAACCCTTGGTAAAATTCTTCAGAGATACTAATAGAAGCTCTTTCCTGGTGTCACAAGACTGCTCTGTGAGCAATTTGGCTCAAGTTCTACCTGTCAACCTGTTGACACTCTTTTGAGACATGGTGTAATCTAAACTTTCTGTTACTTCCATTATTTTCACCATCACAGGAATAGACTTTGATCATGATAGACAACTTTGCAACTTTCTCCATTTCCCTCAGAGACATTTTTATTCTTCTGATTCCACACTGGTGTGTGCCTCTTGAAACACTCAGTAGAATACAAGTAGAATACTCTTACTTGGATATTGAGATAAACACTGTATTCAGCTATATTCAAAAGCACCACCATGTTTAACAACCAATATTTGGAAGACATGAGCACTCCTAGGCCACCATATTATATCTTTTTCAGTGCCACAAGCCATTGTGGTTCTAGTGCCTTTCATTCTGAAAGATTTCCATCAGGTTCCTCCTCACTATTCTCATTCCTTGAGTTCTTGCACATATGCTGCCTACACTTTGAAACTATATATTTTTGGTACAACTCTAAATTTTATTTCATTGCTTTCTACATTTTTGTAGTTTCTGTTATATAATGCCAAAAAGTGTAATTAATTCCTTTTTCTACTATTGACTTCTTGTGTCATGTGTGACCATAAAATATGGGACACTTTTATAGTTCATTGGGTTTAATCTCAAACAGGAGGTACAACTAAATGGAAACAATTTCTAACCTGAAAAAATAATTTTTGAAGTTCTAAGACTTTATGAAATTTGGAAATATATAAATATCTATGAAACTTTAGCTCAGATTAGCATGGTTGAGAACCAGGAAACCCATTCCTATAAAAAATACGAGGACCATATTTGTATTTTAGCCTAATTGTCTTCTGTCTAATAGAAGACAATTTCTGCCCTAAGACAGACCATTTTTGTTATGGTATCATTGTATGTACTGATGTACAATGTTCACTTATCATTGAATCTTGACCTTCGCACAGTTTTAGTATGAAATTGTTCCTTAATGAATATTTAATATACAAACAAATAAATCAATAAATTCATGAGGGTTTTACCTTATATTTTCTCCACTGTGTTTAAAATTAGCATTTTTCTGAGGAATTTTGGGATGCTAATAGCTAACTAAATACAATGGCATGTCAGTTTGCATTAGTGGTTATTAGTTTGCTGTCAGAGGGTAACTCTTCACATTACATTGCTACTCTCAAGGGTTGTGTCATATGTGACACACAGTATCATTGACATAGAGGAAGGCATGCCACCTTCTATTTCAGCTCAAGAATTGTTCTTTATTTCATATTTGTTTCATCATCTGTTATTTTTTTCTTTAAGAGGCAGCAGAGATCACGTTTTCTAAATGAAGTCTTCTTTGGCATCACCTACCTAGGTAAGATAATTCCTCTTTATGTTACAAAGCATTCCTAATGACTCCTGTATTCCACACCATCCACAACTGTCGCCACCACCACCTTTACCACCACTATCACCATCATCACCACCACCATCACCACCACCACCATCACCACCATCACCACAATACTATAGGTACTAAAGCCAAGCCTGACAATATGTACTGATACCAGTCTTAAACCAGATCCAAATAATATTTGAGACACACAGAAATCAATGTGGAATAACTGGAAATTCAATCATTCTATACTGACCACTTCACCTACTTTACTCTACCTGGCTGCCATCTGTACTTCTACCCAATACTTATATTTAAGGTTATTCACATTTTAAAGAATCAAATTTCTCAGGTTGACTTAGCTTTAAAAATCATCTATGTTAAATTTGGATTTAAAGTACTGTATATTTCAAAAAAAAAAAAAAGTAAGATCACATAATTACTTAAATAACTGAGTTCATGTTGGTATCTCAAGTCAAGAAAACTTTATTTACTATGTAAAAAATGCTCTTCTGAAATCAGCTTGACTAGAGTTTCACTGTTAAACATAAAATTCTCTGGTGGCATGTCCTTGGAATCATTGTTTAACTTATGTTAGTTTCAATTACTTATCAGTAAAAGAAAAGAGTCAGTAATATTACTCATGTTTTAATGTTTTAAAAATTAAATATTATATAGATAAAGAACCACCATATAATCATGCCAATATAGTGGATACTTATAGGAGGTTGGTGCTTAGAACATAATTACAGTAATGTCTCAAATGTTACCTATCTTTATTTTCAAGGAATTTCATATGCATTACTTTCTTTTGCATATTTAATTTCTTCTTGAGACCTTCCAGCAGAAGATCATGCTATCACAATTTTAAGCTGCATTTTTACTGAAACAAAAGATGGATTAATTTGAGGAATTTTAATATTTCAGTAATGGATAATTTTAATTATAAATTTGAATCCTTGTACAATTACTTGGGAAATGGGGTCTCAAAGAGGCTAATGTCTAGATCGGTCAGTCCATGGCATGTCATGAATTCCTTGATTGCATTAACTGAACGCAGATATTCAGTCTAAAGGAGGGCAACACTGTTCCTTGAGTTTGATGCCAGATCGTAATAAGTGCAAAGGCGATATAAGAATAGGCAAGCATGCATTATTCTCCCTTTGCTTTTGACTCTGGAGCTGGTGTGACTATTTACTTCATATTCCTTCACTCTTCACATAGACTGTAACTGGAATTGTGAGCTGTAATAAACTCCTTCTCCTATAAGTTGTTTATTGTCGGGTATTTTATCATGAAAATGGAAATGGACCTAGAGTGTCCTCATAATTAAAGTGATTTTTGCTTTGTGTATGGGTGCCTGCATGCGATATTAAGATTTAAGCAATGTGGATAAAACATGTACCATCAAGAGAAAGAAAGTGTGGAGCAGATTCACGAAGTTATGCAAAAGATAAATCAATTCATCGCAATGTTTTCAAAGGTCTCATTTTGCAATGTTGAATCTTCAGCTCTGTCAAGTGCTTGAGTGTATATCTGTTATCCTCAGTCTTACAAAAGTATTCCAGAGCATGGGCAAATGGTAGCTACTACTGTAAAAGCCCAAACTCTCTCACAGCATCTTAGTACCCATTAGTAGTTCCAAATTTTAAAACCTCATTTTTGCTGTACTTGATCTGTTCAGCTCCATCTTACCTAGTAGCACTCTTAGTAGCTCTCTTGTCTACCATACATTTTTTTCTTAGCATTTTTGTTGGGAAATTTGGGTGGAGGGGGTGGTTTCTTTTAACCTCTGTATAAAATATCTGTCATTTACCTGATTATCCTGCAGAGGGCCCTTTCCCTGGCAATGCAAGTAAACGTGAGGATGCTAGCATTCAGTCATCTCTCATTACATAAAATAAAACATGCATTGGCCTTTTACAGTAATGTGAGGGATAATTTCTTATATTTTACTTTATTCACTGACAAGATGTAATGAATTAAGTGCAGACAATTTATAGTTAGAAGTTATTTCTCTTCAATATTTGTCCTTTCTTATCTTCTCTAAGATCTTATAGAATGTTTTTGTTTTTTATATATGATTCTCTCATTGCTTTTTATTTAATGTGAATCAACATGAATCCTTCACTACTGCAGAAAAGAAATTTCTATAATCTTATCAAAATTTAGCAAAGTTTTCATGACATTTATGGGGAAAAACATGTAACAGGAAGTGAGCAGAACAAGCAAAAATAAAACATTGAGGTTCTTTGGTAACTTTCATTCTCGTGACAAATATTGACTGAACAGCTCCTATACATGCTAATCTAAGCATTTCATATCAGGGAATAAAAATAAAAAAATAGCTTATTACAAAACAACTAACTACAAAAATAATAAAAAGTAAACAACTTCTCAAAAACCTTTACAAATGAGAACAAGGGGTCGAAGTAGAAGTTGGGATATATTTCACCATGAGGAATAATAGCAATAAATTCCTATTATGTTTTTTTCTCGGGTAAACCATAGTTAGTGAAAAATGGTTAAGCAAAACAGTCTCGCAGAGTGTGGTTAAAGAATTGAGTTCATGATATCAGAGAAAAAGCATGATTTTATGCATTGTGTGCATGCTCACCGAAAGCCCACAGCAAGCTATGAAACTTCTCTGTCTCAGGTGTGAATCAAATGAAGAAAGAATGTGAGCAACAAAGAAAACAGAAAGATCTGGAAGCTTTTTAGGGACTCCGGGGAAAAAATCTTCTTTCAAGGATAGTTCGGTTCATGTTTAAGGGCTGTCCAAATCTCTAGATCAGGGGAAATTGGGAGAATCAGTCAAATTGAGCACCAGCTGTAGAAGTAATGGTGGCTCTGTGCTTAAAGTCTAATTCATTTTTTATTAGGTATTTTCCTCATTTACATTTCCAATGCTATCCAAAAAGTCCCCAATACACTCCCCCCCCCCACTCCCCTACCCACCTACTCCCACTTTTTGGCCCTGGCGTTCCCCTGTACTGGGGCATATAAAGTTTGCAAGTCCAATGGGCCTCTCTTTCCAGTGATGGCCGACTAGGACATCTTTTGATACATATGCAGCTAGAGTCAAGAACTCTGGGGTACTGGTTAGTTCATAATGTTGTTCCACCTATAGGGTTGCAGATCCCTTTAGCTCCTTGGGTACTTTCTCTAGCTCCTCCATTGGGGGCCCTGTGATCCATCCAATAGCTGACTGTGAGCATCCACTTCTGTGCTTGCTAGGCCCTGGCATTGTCCCACAAGAGACAGCTATATCTGGGTCCTTTCAGCAAAATCTTGCTAGTGTATGCAATGGTGTCAGCGTTTGGAAGCTGATTATGGGATGGATCCCTGGATATGGCAGTCTTTAGATGGTCCATCCTTTTGTCACAGCTCCAAACTTTATCTCTGTAACCCTTTCCATGGGTGTTTTGTTCCCAATTCTAAGAACCGGCAAAGTGTCCACACTTTGGTCTTTGTTCTTCTTGAGTTTCATGCGTTTAACAAATTGTATCTTATATCTTGGGTATCCTAAGTTTCTGAGTTAATATCCACTTATCAGTGAGAACATATTGTGTGAGTTCTTTTGTGATTGGGTTACCTCACTCAGGATGATGCTCTCCAGTTCCATCCATTTGCCTAGGAATTTCATAAATTCATTCCTTTTAATAGCTGAGTAGTACACCATTGTGTAAGTGTACCACATTTTCTGTATCCATTCCTCTGTTGAGGGGCATCTGGGTTCTTTCCAGCTTCTGGCTATTATAAATAAGGCTGCTATGAACATAGTGGAGCATGTGTCCTTCTTACCGGTTGGAACATCTTCTGGATATATGCCCAGGAGAGGTATTGCTGGATCCTCTGGTAGTATTAAAGTCTAATTCTTAAAACAGTTGTGAAAGCAATGTTGTAATTTTTTGTCTTGGTCATACACAGAAAAGATCATAAATGAAAATGTGTCTGCTCCAAAATATTCCGGAATGACGTAGGGTGAGATCTTGCTGTGACAATGGTGCCAACTTCCCAGAATGGTGGCCAAGCACAGTTTTGTTGGCTTCACCAAGCTATGGATAATCTTAATTCCTATGGGAAATTAAATTTATTACTGCTCATTTCCCCACACCTTGAATCATTCATAGGACAATGTTTATGTAATTTATCTCCTTGGTGAATCTAAATATAGAAAGTAAACTCAAAAGAAGTTAAGACAAGAAGGCAATTGATGACAATTTGTAAAGGAAATACTTTATAACATTATTGCATGTACAGAACTTGACAGTTGGATAGCATCAGTAGCTAGCAGTGGTTTTAAAGACTTCTCAAAGGAAAATATACAGATGGCCTTATTGTCCCAATTTTTATCTTGGAATCTTCCCCAAAATCTTTGAAAGCTGAAATAATATTAATAGCATTTATAATATATGATATTAATAATAAATATATACTATATTTGGAACAAACAGCCCAACTCTTGCTGTAATAATTACTGAATCAGCATTTGATGCTGACTCTTTATATTAATAGTGTACAGAATACAGTGAGCAATGAAGTTAAACATCTAACTTATGGCTACCAGGAACATAAAAGCTGTGCTCTAGATCTTAAAAAGTGAACATACTTTCAACGTAGAGTTGGGAGCTAACAAAGCATTGAGACAAGAGAGAACAAAGTCCCAGTGACGGGGAGAAGACAAGAATAAACCTTTCAGTGTGAAAGTATACGTGATCAGCCAACACTAAATTTTTCACATCAATATTCACAAAGTGGGGTATATATGTGTATATATAAACATACACACACACACAAACACACACACACACACATTATATATATATATATATATATATATATATATATATAAAACGAGTTTAGTATTATAAGAAAGTTTATATAGAATTTTAAAAATGAAAGGTGACAACAGGGAAGCCTAATGTAATGTTTAAATAAAGTTAATGAAAGTAACATTTTTGAAGTATATTATTTCAAATAAGAATATTTTATTTGAAAGAAAATTTATTACTCAAAATAATGTTATCATTAAATATTAGCCTACTTTTCTCCTTTCTAATTATACGTAAAGATACATTTAGTATTCAGGGATAAATTTTATAACCAAATTACCAGGAAGCAATGAGATGATATGTAGCAAATTGCAAGTCAACTCAGATAATTGCAGATGCACTTATATGAATATAATTATAGGATTTTTTGGCACACATATCCAGGCATTCCATTTATTGGTCAAAACACATTATCACAACTTGGAGAGAGAGAGGGAGAGACAGTGGGAGGTGGAGATGGGGGGAAGTAAAGAATAACATTGTATAACATTATGTCATATCTCAAAGATTCCAGAATCACGTCCTGCCGTAGAAATAGCAGGAAAGGCTATGATAATAACTCTCTGGGCCTCAACATTCTCTGATGAGTTAATAGGGTATTTTTAGCAGATGAACAGCATCATGCTCTGAATTAACTACAAGACTATATACTGTATTATAAATATGAAATGTTATTTGACTTCTGATATCATTATTTGTAAGTATTTCAAAGTAGAATCCATTGCAATTGTTCAAAAATGGGTTCAGAAAAATTCAATCAAGAATGCTTAGTAGTGGTGCTCAGAAAACAGAGATTTAACAGTTAATTGAAAAGTAAACAAAAATGCAGGGAGAATTTATAAGTTCTAGCTAATGAAAAAGAACGTCTGACCTCCAAGAAATGAAAAAAAACATAAGATGATAATTATCCTAAAATCTACCAATCCTGAAACCAGATATAATGACAACTTAACTGTGATAATAATTAAGACGAGCTAGAGATAGTCAACATTTAAGTCTCCATGGGCTACAGGGATCTTCGTTTATTGTACAAGACCAAATAGAGATATGTTCAGATGGCAAGTTTTGAACAACCCTCCTCATATAGAACTCACTTAGATGGAGGGACGGGGAGACAGGGTAGGCGTGAGAGTGAGAGAAAAAGAAACAAGGAGATTCTAAAAATGAGATTAAAAACCAACAATATGCAATGGAGGAAACTCAATATCAAAATTAAAGTCACCTCAGTGAAAGATTTACAACCATCACTGTCACCATTCAGAGTTCAGGAAGAAGGAGAATTGAGGAAAACATATCTGGATTGGGAAATTACAACATTATTCATCGTTCCTTAAATAGGAAATATTACACAAGGCACTTGAAAAATCACATTTGGAGTCATAAGTGCTCAGGGGTAGCAAGGGGCACGGTTATCTTTGCTAAAGAGTTGGGGCTCAGAGTTATCTTGTGTGCTTCTCTGCGAAAACAACCATGCAGCATAAAAGGTGAAACTGCATTCATTTGCAGTGAGCAAGTGCATGTGGTTGCAGTATATCCCCTTATCCACACTCACCCCGTACTGAGGTAGGGCCTAGTTAGTGTGGGAGGCAGAATCATTCTTTTCTGAGCATGTGGCTATGGATAGGGTTCCCATACTTTAGCAGATGTCTCCATGCCCATGTGCAAGTGAACAATATTAAGTGAACTGGGTGGGTTATCAAAACAAAGAAAAAGGCATGACATTGGAAGGAGGAAGAAATTGGATGGGAAGTTGGGAGGGGTAAATATACTCACAATTTAGTATATATATGCACTATAGTCTCCAAAGCAATAAAAATTTGAATAAAAAAATAGGTCAGGAGGCAATGAAAAGTTCTTAGTGATACCCTTTCAGTTCAAAACATGACACTCCAGGGAGGAGACCAAAATACCATCTGAAAACAGCTACTCAGAGCCAGTTAGCATTCAAATATGTTTAGAATTGGCTTTACTTCCTCTTTCAAAAACCAGTGTGTTGGTGGCACACCTTATGACCCATTATGCCTGATGTTTCTTGAGAAAGTTAATTGCTTCTTATAGTTGGCTTTAATGCAGAAAGAAATATGCCTTTGCAGTCTTAGGCGCAATCCATAACAGAAACACAATAGCAATTAAATGAAAGGTTAGCCTTCTGCTAACCCTATGCGCTGGCTGTCTCAGCCTGACAGGGTAAATTTGACTAGGGAGCTGCCTGTTCCTCTCTGACCTCCTGGTAAGCCAGCCATCTGGCCAGTTGCACCTGTTTTCGACAGCCCAACTAGTCTCAAGAGCCCTATATTGCTTTAAATGGAGTGGGAGCTAATGGGACTTGAATTGAATGTGGAATAGGATGGAAATGTGTGAAGAGGAGGCCCAGGCAAAGCCAATTAGCTAGCTCAGAATCTCTAAACTAAACAGAGTAATCAGAAAGAATGGCAGAACAAGGTTAAACAAAATAGCAACCAAGATGATGAATGGAGAGAGAGAGAGAGAGAGAGAGAGAGAGAGAGAGAGAGAGAGAGAGAGAGAGAGAGAGAGAGAGAGAGAGAGAGGTGATGGTCTAGGGGGAAGAAACAAAACTCCATCTGCCTTTTCAAGAGGCTCCAGTTCCTCATTCATATTAAAGATAATTCTGAACTACACTCTGAGACAAATTGCTTAAGGGAACAGTCTTCCAATCTCCCCATCCTTTTGATAGCTTGGGGTACACAATGAGGGCTCCTCTGCTGTCAGATCCATGCTGAGAACAAATTAACATGATAAAGAAGAAGAGCTCCCCAAATAGCAGAAACAATGATTGTGTTTTAAAGTAAAAATCGCCAAAATAATGTAGATGTGAATTCTGCCTCATTTCATCCATCATTTCTTATCACTGAATCTCAGTGGTACTCACTGTCTTTGTTCCTTGATCTCCTCATTTCTATTTGAGCAAGTTTCACTAGCAAAATCTGTACTGCAAGAATTAATGTTTCTTCTAGACTCGACCACTGAACACCTGAACAATACATGACACTGTCAAGTAATTTCCTATTCTTGTACTAGTTGTGTTGTAAAGAAGTTGACCCAGATGTTCAAAATACTAAAACAAATACTTAGAATCATTTCTCCAGGAGTAAGTCAGAGAATAGCATTTAGATATCACTTTGCATGTGACTGTAAATTCATAGTTCATCTCAAATTAACCAACAGTTTAGAAAGATTTCCTTGAGAGTGGGTCGCAAATATATCTCTTCTTAAAAATAGATTTTTATTAACTAGAAACTGTCTAAACTAAGCATTTATGAGAAAATAGGAAATGATTGCTTTCTATGATCAAAGGCTCTGTAACTCTCTACATTTACTGAGGATTGCTTCATTGTGCAAGATCAGAAAGATAGTCAATATGTTCCTCTAGAAGATCTTGGTGCTAATAAAAACTAAAAACATTCTAGAATTTACATAAGTTCAAACAAATTTTGGTCTCCAAATCCTTCAAATTTGCCAAGATCCTATAAGAATTTGGGCAGTTATCAAAATGAATCATCCTATTACAAAAGTTTTAAAATCTGCAAAAAGATTTCACTAGAGGTATGTGTATAGGTAGCTGTGTGTGTTTAAATGTATGCATACTTGCATTCATTTGTGTGTATGTGCTTTTGTGTATGTTTGTCTATGTGTGTAAACGTGTGTATGTGTGTGTGTGTGTGTGTGTGTTTAAACCTAGTTACTACAGACACTGTTAATGGAGGTATCAGTTATATGGGTGAGTTCTCATGTTTCCATATTTAAAGTGCAAACTAAAAGAAAACAAAACATTTCCTCTCTTATTCCACCAGTAAAAACACTACACTAGCAAGATTTTGCTGAAAGGACCCTGATATAGCTGTCTCTTGTGAGGCTATCTTGGGCCTAGCAAACACAGAAGTGGATGCTTACAGTCAGCTATTGGATGGATCACAGGGTCCCTAATGGAGGAGCTAGAGAAAGTATTCAAGGAGCTAAAGGGGTCTACAACCCTATGGGAGGAACAATATGAACTAACCAGTACCCCCAGAGCTTGTGTCTCTAACTGCATATGTATCAAAAGATGGCCTAGTCGGCCATCAGTGGAAAGAGAGGCCCATTGGTCTTGCAAACTTTATATGCCTAAGTACAGGGGAATGCCAGGGCCAAGAAGTGGGAGTGTGAGGGGAGAGTGGGGCGGAGGGTATAGGGGACTTTTGGGATAGCATTGGAAATGTAAATGAAGAAAATACCTAATTTTTTAAAAAAGGAAAAAATAAACCACAGACAAGAAAAAAAACCAAAATATTTTCTTCTGTTATTCTACTGTAACTGCATGCCACATAGCTCTCTCAGAGAGGAAGACAAAGTCACTGTGTTTGTTCAGGGAACTTTGGGAAATAAATGTGTGTTTTAGTATAGACATTAATATGAATTGATGACATATTTTTAGTCTGTTGGGAAGAGATAAAGAACTTTAAAATATATCAGGCATGTGCTTGGCAGAAGGAGAATATATGCAGACAAAGTACCCATAGGAATAAAATTAATTCAATTGAAAAAGAAAGAAAATAAATAAATGTTGTAAAAAGGACAAGAGAATTGGTAGATTCTGGACTTCAGCACAGGCTCTGTGGATTTTCATCATCTCCATATTTAAAGAATATCTTCCTGATTCTGTTGAGATGTCAAAAGTCATAGCAAATCAGATCCCAAGAAATGGACACATAAGATTAGTTGATTTTCAAATAAATTGTTGAATTGATTTAGAGGCAGCTGTATATCTTCTGTAGACTGTGTTATCCCTGTTTGTGATTGACTTGAGGACAGAGTACTGAGCCCTAGTACTGACACTCTTGCATCCATCCTCCTTTTGCCTGTGAAGAAGCAAGTCAAGTGATAAGGATGGTCATTTTCATGGCTATGATATCTCTTGATAATTAGATTTCTTTTTTCTTTTTATCCTTCTAGTGGATACTAAAACAAAACAAAACCACAAATAACAACTTTGTTCCTCTGTTATTTCACTGGCAAATGATAATAGCATTAGTCATGACATTAAAAGGATAAGGCTATCAAATGACACAAACATCACATGATCAGAAAGAGCTATCTCTAATCATGGAAATAATGCCAGGTATATATTCAGGAGTTGGCCCTCTCATACCCTGGTTATTTAGCATCTTTTGTTCAGATGCAAGGACCAACCCTCAAGGTGCAAGTCTGGGTAGGAACCCTTCATTTCATTCCACCTGAGTATTTCTACATTCCCTTAAACAAAATTATTGTACCTCTACAAAAACCTTAAAATCCTCTTCTTCTCCGGTCTGCTTCTACCTATGTGTTATGAAGTAAAATGGAAACAATTACTCTAACACCAGGTTTTCAACCTAGTTCAATGCAAAGAAAGCACAGCCAGCCCTTTCCAGTTTGGGTTTCAAAGCTATTGTTCTGTCTATCTTGGGTATTTGAAGCCACTTGGAGACTGAAAATAAACTGAAAATTCAAAACAAAGTGAGGATTGGTATGCATCAGGATATTTTAGAAGCCAATAAACTGGATGGCATCGCTTCTCATCTTTGACATATTTAGACATATTTGGCAACCATAAAATTGTCAGGCCCAGGTGTATCATTTTTCACCACAAATTGCCATTGAATAATTCCTTGATGTGGTCCCTTAGCCAGGGATTTCACTGCTGTGCCAGGATGAAGGGTATGAATACCAATAAACCTGTAATTGATAAAACCATCAATCCCCATTCTTCTAGCCTCTGGCGGTGATTTCTTCATTGAATCCCAAACCTCCTTGTGAACTCTCTTCTTCATGGCAATCAACCAGTAAATAAGGCCTCGGATTGTTAGAAAACTGTACTTGTCATGGAGCCTATATTTGTCAGATCACCCCTCCCCCAGGGAGTCCCATTGATCAGGCTTTGTCTGCTTGCTTTACTCAGCCTCATTAATGTCACCTCACAAGCCTCAGCACTCCAGTCTATTTAGGGTTGCCCAATAACCTGTCTTCCTTCCTACTCACTCCTAAGGAGCTCTTTGAGATTTGCCTCACTGAGGGTTTTGGTGGAAGAAATGGTATTTTAATGAAAGACATGCGCCAGAACATAATTATCTACTACCTAGCCCACTGCCGCTGTGGGTGGTAATATAATCCATTTGTCACCTATGAAGAAGATGACTTTTTCTTAATGGAAAATGCAAGATGGGAAAGGAAACTATTAAAGTTAAATTTGAAGAGGGGGCATTTCAAAGGGCGGTGTTAATAGAAACAATTTCTATTGCTCTTTACTTCAACAAGATTCAATCCTTGATCCATCAGTTAGTTTAGTGAGATGAAGGCAAACAGCCTCAGGAGGACAGATAGCAAAGTCAAAACAAAGGCCATGGATTGTCAAGAAAAACATTTAGCAACAGAGGTAAATGTTTATTTGAATTGTGACAAATGTTGTTAGTAGAAGATCAAGATGTGTCAAATTTAAACTCTCTCATGGCTGGATTCCCTGAGCTGAGAGCTGTGTGCGGGATCTCTTAACTCGTGACAATGCATCCCAGAATTAAAGGTGACAGGAAAGAAAAGCAGAGATGGATGATAAATATGCTCATTGACAAAGCTCTCTTCTGTTCTTTTTGTATTTTCCCAATGACAGCTTCCTTGAAGGAATTAAAATAAGCTTGAAATTTGCTTATTTATACCCAGTTTGTAATGCTAGGCGCACGGGTGCACGTGCGTGTGTGTGTGTGTGTGTGTGTGTGTGTGCGCGCACACGCACACACACACACACCTTACTTGCCTTTCTGCCTTATTCCAGTATGCAGCAGCTGTTCTGATCTAATTGCCTTTGCAAAGCCACAAAAGAAGTAAATGACTTTGTTTTACTTGAGCTGCAAATCAGATTTCCCTCAGCTATGGTTGGCATCTGGGTATGTGACTCCCTGTGGAAAGGCAGTATCCAATTACCACCAAACATCACTGTTTTCCCCAAGGAAACAATCGGGCAAGCTGAAGCAGTACAGGGACAAACAGTTGGAAAGGTTGGTTACCTTTGACATCTAAATATTTATTTAGTGGTAATAAGGGTAGAATAGGTTCCAGGCCAGATGGAATTCACCATTCAAATGGGCAGTCTCAACACCCAGGGCTGGAGCTGGTTAAAAGTGGTTTGCAGCTATATTTTAAAGAAAATCTATAATTATCTGAATAGCTCTGTTGTCAAGATTCTCTATATTATTTAGGAGAAGACATTAAATTTGGTTCTTTTTTCAGTTTTTGAAAATATCATCTTTTTATTCATCCCCAAACAACAGCCCACTGAATCATTATGACAGTCTAGACCTCGTATTCAAAATTTTTAAATCCATGAGATCCAAAAGACTAGAGTTGATTTTCATGCATTTTCTGGTGTAATTCAACCTTAGTTGAACTCAACTCACAGTTAAAACTCACCTTACCTCACATAAAGCTATGAATATTCTTCATTTATGCACAGGGTGTTTGTACTTTACAACCCAGTGTTTTTGATTACAGAACTCTGCTCTGGGTTTAGGAGGGATATTATGGTGTGTGTAGCATATGTTGTGTTTCATCTTGTCAAATTGGAAGCAGTGAGAGAGATAAAATATTTGCATTGAAGGATTCATTGAAGTGATTGTGAAACTGTATTCTTGCTGTAGTAACAGATTCTGGTTTTTCTTATAGTTATAATTATTATTCATAACATGGAAGTTTGAGTTAACAATTTACATCTTTGCTGCAAGTAACATCATTTCTGAATTGCATTTATTTAATGGCTTCAGTTTAGTTCTGAGTGAAGGAAGTTAGAGTCAAGGATACAATGGCATTTCTAGTTCATCAGCATCATATTCTTTCTAAAGAGCAAAACTTGCTGAAGCAAAGCTGAGAAGTTTTAGTGGTTGTTAAAAGTGGCTTTATCATATTTTGTGATATCCTGTATTTGAAAGAAGCATGGCTTTAAATGAAAGCAAGAGCTGGAGAGATATCTTGGGAGTAAAGAAGACTGGATGCTGGATGCTCTTTCAGAGGACTGAGGTTTGATTCCCAGCATCCACACAGTGGCTCACAACTTCATATAATCACAGTTCCAGGGTATCAGATATCATCTGGCCTCTGTAAACACCAAGTCTACACATGCTGCATAGATACATATTCAGGCAAAGCACTATAAGTGCAAATATTCAAGTATACTCTGTGAAATAAAATCGAAAACCAGTTCTAATATGACTGCAGACACCATGAAAGAGATGATCTATGACTATGACCACTAACTGAGAAAGAATCAACATGACCTGATGATCAAGTTGATGTGAGTGGTAAAGAAAAATGTTAAATAGATAACTGTTTGTGATGTTGAGAAATTAAATGAATCTATCTTCTTTCAATTAAGTAAGACCATAAAATCTACATTGTCTTGGCATAGTTGTTCAAAGCATGTGTAGAAAAGAGGGGGGGATGCCTGGAGAATTATTACTTGTTTATCTATTCATACATTCATCCTTTATATCTCTCTGTTTATTGCCACCTACAGAAAAAGAGTCCATCCTAGTACCCTCTACATTTCATTTTGCTTGATTTGATATCTGTTTAAAACACTTAAGTTATTTTTTTAATTTCTAATTTAGTTTTCACAATATAATTTCATTTTTATTATAAGATAAAAGAAATGTGAAAACAACTATTTTGAATGATTAAGAAAAGAATTGTAAGTTGTATCACAATAATCAGGAGAGAAACTCTACAACTGCAGATGAAAACATAATTCAACTCAATTCTGTATCTTTAAGGGGAGAATTTTAATTGAGGTTGTTAGTTTTCACTCTTGCTACTGTTTTTAATCCTAGCAAACTTCTGCCTGTTTAACAAGGAAAAAAAATCCATTTAGTTTATTTATGGATTTTTTTGGAGTTGTTTCCTGATGATGGAGTTTGTATAGAAATGGATCTAACATGCTGGAGAACAGGCTTCCTTTGAAGTATTTGAAATTTCTTTGTTATAAATAACACAGAGTCACACATTTTTCTAAAGTTTGATGGATCTTTAAAAGGCAAACTATAGCTTTCTCTTTGTGTCATTTTATTCACTTTTCTGTTTCTTTAGCATGCCATCTCTCTTTTGTCTGTTTACTAGATATACTTGATTCCTTATAGGATCACTGTAGTCTCCTTTCTAATATGCCAGTTTGTCATAATGCTGAAGAGAGAGCTATAAATAACCCCATACAAAGAAGTTCATTTGGCTCTTATCTAAGTAGTGTGCATCTGTGTCAGCTCTTTGAGCAGGAATATGGTTAGTGAGGCTCTTCTACAGAAATAGTTAAGATAATGTAATATTTAACTTTCTGAGTGATTGGATATATAGATAAGACATTTTATACATTAATTTGTTTGCAATGAAAGATATCAATCAAATGAAGTACTATGATTTGATAGGAATCGAGCAGGACTGAAAGGGAAGACTCATTAGAGTAAACATTGGTTCCGTCTCCTGAATGGGAACTCATGGCTTGTTTCTCATCACAAGTCGAGACAATGGTATACACTCATCATTCTAGCCTGGACTCTGGCAGACATGGTACCTGGATGGCTCAAAACTCATACTGCAATGTTGAAATCGGTGATAAAATACGATGAGTAAACCAATTGTTTTTGCCTCTGAAATCTTTCTGCAGTGTCTTACTAGTTTATAGTCTTAGAGATGCACCCTTTGGGAGAGATTGTCATACTTGTCTCACTTAGAAGTAGTATGATCTTAATATGCCAATCATGTTTGACAGTTTTTAATTACATTTATGGGAAGTATTTCTTCCTCACTGAACACTGTAATATTATTAAAAATACCCCACTGTTGATAGAATGAAGCCACTGCCTCAGAGGTGACTGCTCACAGGTCTCAGGAGGCTTGGGCCCATTGCCATTTAATTGTACATTCTGTTGACTTTAAGTTTGCTCCACAGTTTCTTTTCATCAACCTCTTATGTTTTTCTTTTGGTTAGCAGGGAGTTGCATGGAGAATTGGAAATGGCAGTGGAGTCTTTGAATATTTTACTCAAAGGCAGAATTGTTTTATCTACTGTCCTGGCCTCTGATTTTATTTGGTACGTGGCAGCAACTTGAAATATTTATGTCTTCTCCATATAGTCTAATTTAGAGTCACAATGAATCACTGCCATGGCATGATTTCCTGCTATCATGTATTAAGAAGGTTTCCCTTTTATACAAGTACTAATGTATGTTGACTCAGACTATGCTACAGGTTTTAAATAAATATATCTGCAGCTATTTGCTTAAGATCACCCTTTTCATAAACTTTAAGCTTCGTGAGTCTGGAAAATGTGTCTGTTCGCTCATCATTATGTCTCCAGAGCTTTAAAATAGCTGGAAGAAATATATCCTCATTGGGGATCTGTTGAATAAACTGATGATTGAAATGTCACAGACTGTTAGCTACACTGGAAGCTTAATAAAGAGATAATGCATTCGCCTTTTGGTTCTTAGTCTCCAGTGTATGAAGCAGGCTCTTGTCTTATTCAAAGTTGAAACAAAGGAAGAACTGTTGTGATTAAGGCCCTGTTTGAGAATATTTTCTTTAGGGTTCTCTTTCATATGACACAGTCATGGACACTAGTGGCTTGAGATGACATTTTTAGAGTTCATAAAAGGGAAAAAGAAAGTTTATTTTTCTTTATTGTCTAGGCATAGAGTTAGACAAAGGCTCTAAGTTGCATGATTTATTTTTGAAGATTTTTTCCCTGTAGTGATGTCTGTAGTCTGGAAGAATATAATCACATGGAGAGATGAACAAGTAATTCATAAGTAAAGAAGATTATTGCTACCTAACAAAAAGTGTGTGAGAGCATCCATCACATTCTTAGCTCCCTTTCCCAGAATCAAACACTATTGCAGCTTACAGATATACACAGTAAGAGGGTAAGTCAATCCATTAATTATGTATAATCTGAAAGGCAGTACCTCATTAACAAATGAAATGCTGTTCTTAATTTACTAGGGAGATATTCTTTATGCAAAATTAGGCTCAGCTACACTTCATAGTCAATGGGTAAAACAAAAACTGAAGAACCGTGGCAGAGGAACTCTGCTCTGCTTGCATTTAAAACAAGAATGTTCATTTTGGGAGTCTCACGAAATTCTTGATTTCCCTAAAAACATAGTTCGTAATAGGCTCTATTGTGCATTCTTTTAAATGCTCTAAAGTAAAATGTAGTGGTTCTTTTTTCTTGGCTAAGTGAAATCTTTATTTTATGCTAATGAATGCAGGTATAAAGTAACCGTATGTGTAGGAATATACCCTGGGAATGAGATAAAATACAAAAGAATAGTATTTTGTATAGGTGGATAGTTAGCTGGAGAGATAGATAGATAGATAGATAGATAGACAGATAGATAGATTGACAGGTAGATAATTGATAGATAAATCAATGGATAGACACACAGAGAGACAGGCACAGATAGACAGATAGACAGATGACAGATAAATGGAATACCAAACATCAGAGCTTGGAACTGTGGTTGCAAACAAGTGAGTACCCTTAACATTTGTTACCTGAGGCTCTTCATCTTGTGAACACAGTGCTCCCTATTTTATTCCACCTGCTCCACCTCTGCTTTCCAAGACTAGTTTTTATCTAATCCTCAAATATCAAGATTTCTCAATTCTTCCAACTACCACTGCTTTTCCTAACATACATGGACACTTTTACAGAAAACAGAAGCATACTTTTGCCTCTCTTTGAATTCACTTTCCTTTCCTTTAGGTTTTCCTCACTTAATCTCTTCATACTTCCTTTTACTAATTTTTATAGCTAGCCGTGTTTTCAATTATTTACGCTAAAACTTCTCTCACACATAACTTACCTGTGTTCCTAGTTAGTGGTTTCCTCTCAGCTTCCAAAACAATGTGTCCTCAGGTTCTTGGAATGCTGTCTTTTTTTTTTTTTTTCTACTATAGACAACCTGTTCAGAAAATGATTAAATCAGTCTCTGTTCCCTTTCTTTTGTTAAGTTTTAGATTTTATCAATTTATATTCATGTCTCATCTCTCTAGGACAATCTGCATCTCTCCATACTAATTAACACTCTTCTTGCCCCCATTGTTCAGAAATAGCACTACGTGGTTTGCTTGTGACATCCGACTAAGGAAAAAAGAAAAGGTCATTACTGGTATATTGCTATTGTAAAGCTTTGTCACTTCTAGCAGCTTTGTCAAGCAAAGAAACTCTGGTGTGAATTTTGAACTTTTAGCCTTATTGTACTAACTACTAACTAGCTGTTTAATTGGAGGAAAGTTCTCTTTATCCTTTTTCCTACTACCTAAAGAGAGGTGGTAAATTGCACAATCTATATAGTCCCCTCAACTCCCTAAATCCAAGATATTAGCAAAGGTAATTAACACTGAGTTTCCTGACAAATAGCCCTCAGAATTTTTAATAACTTAACAAAACAAAAGCTTATATTTTTTCTCCCAATCCTGTAAAAAAGTAAGAAAATTCTGGGGCCTGATTATAAGCAATAACTCCACGACTCTGAGTTATTTCATTGGTTCCTGCCTCATTCCCCACACCCTCTGAGGAAGTCAACATAGCATATATCATTGTCATTCAGATTCTACTAGTTAAAATCAAATGTAAGGTGTTAAATTTATTTCAAGGAGAGTTAGAAAATATACTCTATGTCTCTAATGTGTTTGCTGTGCTTGTTCATTTTTGCCAACTTGACACAAACCAGAGTCACCTAGGAAGAGGAGACCTAGTTGGAGAATTGTCTCCATCAGATTTGCCTGAGGACATGTCATGGAGACTTTCTTGATTTATGACTCCTTTCACTGTGAGTGATACCACAATGTCTGGACTAGTGTTCATGAGTTGCAATTCAGTGAACAACTTTCTTTCATGGCCTCCAGTTCAGTTTATGCCCAGACTTTTTTTTTCTTTTTTCTTTTTTTAATGATTGACTGTGAGCTGAAAGATGAACTCTGCCCTTCCCCAGTCAAGTTGCTTTGATCATGTAGTTTAACACAGCAACAGAAAGCAAACTCAGATCCTGATTAAACCAGTCCCTAACTCTTAGTGAACCATAGCAAGCTCTCATTTCCACCCAAAATAAAATAGAATAGAATAAAATCTCAATAGCATCCAAAAATCCTACAGTCTATAGATAGATAAAACTTTCAAGATCATAGCAGTAATGCAGACACTCTACTCTCCATTTTCTTACTGGTGAGACATTCAGATACTTTATTGACTATGCCTTTTGAGTGAGATTAAAGATTCTGTCTTTAGAAGTAGCACCCAATGTTTATTAATATTTCCTGAGTTATCATATGGCACTTTTTCTAAGTCACATATCTCCTTTTAGTGGCAAATGTTATATCTATCCTGCTTCCTCATGAAACAATTTGGAACACTCCGACAAGGTACAATTAAACTGTGATGAGATCACAGTGGCTTTGGATGCAATGTTGCTCCAATAAATGCTGACCATATGAGTGAGACACATAAACAATGGACAAATACAAGGCCAAGCAACAATGAAAACAGAGATTTAAGTGTCCAACATATAAGCTAATAAAGTCCAAGGGCTGATAGGAACCACCAGAAGCTAGGAAGAAGCAATGGAGAAATTATTGGATTGTTAGAGTTATCCTGGCTATTCTAAAGTTCTACCCGAAGTCTTACAATGTCCAGAAGCACAAAAGAATGTTTTAGCCAACTACATTATCATTCTTTATTGTGCGGTCTTATAAAACTAAGGCAATTTCTTCTGAATATTTTTATAATACTGACTACTTTGTAATACAATGAACTTGTTCATCTTCACTAAAATTCCGTTGTCTCTATAATGCTTTATAATTATTTTCAGCAATATACATCTTATAAATATATCAGAATCAGGCTAATGGGAAGCAGCTAACATTCCTTGATTCAGTGAATCCTGGTTCCACTACATTGTGGACAATCAAAGGTTTGCAATATGACAAGGAAAGGGAATATTATAACCGGACCATCAGTTGTGAATTTGATTTTTCTTTTAATTTGCCAAAGTCTTTCTGCATAGGAAACAGATGAGAGCTTATTGAATGTCACATTTTATTATACAAGTATGTTTGCATTAATCTTTTGATGTGTCTTTCTGTTTCTTGGACTTTACTAAGAGCATTTGGAAATTCTATGTAAGGAAGATGAATGTGAAAATTAAAACTGAAATTTCAGACAATCATGGACAGTGACAGAAAATAATGAGCTTATGCCCATATTTCTTCTAAGATTTTTAAATCCCACCTCAGCTGAGTATCTGTTCCATCTCAATGAATTGGCATGAATTGTTTAGGGAAAAAATGCCCAATTTAAATGATCCATAAATGTGTCAGTAGTACCTCAGCTTAGAAAAAAATTGGAAAAATATATATCAGATACTGCATTGTATGAGACTAACAAAGAGTCATTTGAAATAGGTACGTGGGTTTATTGACATACATTGGAAACCTGGCTTCTAAAGGAACTTGGGTAGAAAGGTCTCTTTGGTGTTGTTTTCAGCATGAAGAGAAGTGTCTTAGATACCTTAAATTATAGAGAATATGTATTAAATGAGTGGATTCAATCTTTAGTGTTCCCTATTACAGAGAGTGCAGTTGTTCATTCTAGTGCAACTTATAGAAGTAATACCCAATAGTTTTACTATCGGGGACATGGTCTACCACACTGACTACCATTTACATATCAGATTGTGAGCTCCTGGGTTTCACTGGTTCCTGTGTTTGTCTTATCTCAACCACTTTCTTCAGTGTGAGTCTTGTTACAATGCTTTGGCTATAGCAGCACTCGTCAAGAATAACTGACTAAAATGTATTGTGTATCATTGTTAATTAGGTGATTCTTTTATGTCATAGAATACCAGATTGTATCCATCCTACCAAACTATACCAGAATAGCCATTAACTACCTGACAATCACTCTACTCTTACAAGTCTCTGAAAACCATTCCCTTTTGGAAAACTTCCATGATATCATTGTTCAGATTTTTCCCATTACTAAAAATTTGCAATGTTTGTCATTTGTGCCCTTGTGGTTTGCACATGAAGTTTCCCAAAAGCTCACACAGTGAAGTCTAGATACTCAGCATAGCAGTGAACAGAAGTTGATTGACAAGTGATTAAATCTTTGAATGTGGTAACTCATCCATACATTAATCTTTTGATAGCTGGCTTACCTAGAATGTAGTGTTGCCATTGGAGAAAGCAAGTGTATCTTGGGACCTTCTTGCTTGCTTGCTGCTTTGAAAGTAGAGGAACACACTTTTGTGCCATACTCCCCAGACACCAAAGCATTATGCTTCATTCCAATCCTAGACAGTAAAGATCCCAAATTGTCTTATTTTACTGAAAAAAATAAAGATACATTCTCTCTTGCTTTGTCTCCTCTCTCACTCTAGACACATAATCTCTGATGAGAAAAAAATAAGCATTTAACATAAAAATATTGTCTGAAGTCTTCAAGAGCTAAGCCCTTCTAATTTGAGATTAAAAGGTTGAAGAGTACACACAAATGGGAAGGTTAACACTTCTGGTGCTTAGGTCCATCTAAAGTCCAAATGTAGACTTCAGTTCTATTCTTGTTTGGGTTTTTTATCCTTCCTCTGCTGTTATTAAGGAGGAGTTTTCATTACTGCCCACCTGTTTTAATAAATACTCAACCAGATACCTGAACAAAAACCCTGGTTGGGCTCTTCCAGAACTGGGCACTGGTTAAGCTTGAATAAGGAAGAAGAAAAGATTAGTGGACATTCTAAGCTAAGAGGAAATCAACTGACTCAGAAAAACAACTTAAGCCATTCTTCAACTAAGGCACTGTATCCCCAGGATAACAGCTGAGAAGACTCTGGTGTCTTCTGCCATCTTCTTGTCTGTGCCTAACAGTCTCTAGGTGTGCAACTTGAATAAACAAATTCTTTTTGTCTTAGTTTCTCCATGCCAGAGAAAACAATAGCACCTTCTTCATAAAATTGTTGAGAGAACTTGACAGTTTAAAGGGTCTCAGATGGAAATAGAAGTTGACCTTAGAACGATAAGATTTCAAATGCATGGATTACAATCCTTCTCTAGTGCCGTTTCACTAAGGCACCTCAAGGCACTTGTAGGGGAAAAATATTCCAAATGACTATAAATATCTACCTCCTTGTGGGTTTATCTCTGTAAACCATGTGTACCAAATACTTTATATGTCTTATCTACTTTTATATATTATCTAAATTCTATTAATTTAGCTACTTTTAATCAATTAAAATATTTAGAAAAGAAAGAGGATTCTCTTGTGTTCAAGATCACTATAGTAGACCAGCTAGAGTAGAAATTTGCTTAAACCTAGAATTCATCCCTTTCTTCATATGCTTTAAACAGGAAAATATCTCATGGTGGTAAACAAGAGTGGGATCGTCTGTTTCACTTGCTACTAGACTAACTGTAAATCTAATAGAAGATAGGAATCTGGGAAAATTAATCTTCAGATTTTGATTTTCTTCTTCTTCTTCTTTTCTTTCAGACATGATGAAAGAGTCCTGGCAAAAGTAAATTTAGTTTGCAACATTTTGAGGAATGCAAAATAAACCCTATGAAATATTCAGTGTTAGGAGTCACTAAAAGGCAGCTTCCTCTTTTGTTAGCTGGTCTTTTTGACTTCCTCTTTTAGCATAACAGCTGCTCAGAGACTTCACTGTGCCTCTGATGCACCTAGAGAGCTCCCATTGCTCTTTCAGACCCACAGTCCTGGTGCTGTCTGATCTGGAGCACAAGAAGTTGAATTTCTAATAGGTTTCCAAGGCTATTTTTGGTAAAGGTACAGCAGTATCTTCCTATTGATCAGATTGATGCAGTTGTTTTTTGGTTTTTTGTTTTTGTTTTTTTTTTTAATTCAGTAGGGAATGACTAATCTAATATACTTTAACTGAAATATATATTTCTTCTATTAAGTAACTCAGAACTTACTCATTAACAAAAAGATTCTGTTGCAAATCCAATTGAGTTTGAGATGCTACACAAAGTGAGTGTGAGTTAGCTAGGCGACTCCTTATCACTCTCAAAGGAACAGTCCATACATTCCTGTCATTTTGGTCATCCAAAAAGTAAAGGAGTTAACTCAGTGAATATATGCTCTTCTTTTTTCTTGTCTTGAAATTGTTTCATATATTATGTCATATAATTTATTGTACTATATCTGATCTTTTTTTAAAAAAAAAAGACCCTGTCTATAGATATTTAGGGAATCATTTGTTTTAGAATATTGATGGAGCTGTTTAAAAAGGCTTAGTTTGATTCCTAACTCCTATAAAAGGTTTAATGACCAGAAAAAAACATTCTCAGGGGAGAGTAAACATTAAGACTTAAATGGCCGGTCATACTGACATTTATCAGTAAAATTTCCCCTATAGTTTCTTAGTGACATTTTGTTTATACATGTAGCTTAGCTCTTGCTGTGTTGCACTATGCCACTCTATCCTCTTGCACAGCAATACCACGTGCTCCATGTAAGGGATGAATGAGGGAAAAATGAATGAATGACTGCAGATGATTAGGAGTAATGATAAGAGCAATGTCTATCCACAAGGTTGTTTATCAGAGCCTAGGCACTGCCCTGCAGATGCCTCACAAGCTGGGCCCCAGTTGGTTGCCACAAAATCTCTGAAAAGCAGAATTTCTCATAATCAGAAATATATATATATATATATATATATATATATTTATTTATTTATTTAATTTTAGACTGCATGATTCAGTGTTGTAGGAGCCCAGGGTCAGAAGCATGACTTCTACTCACTAAGTGACAGTCCTGTCTTCCAATTTTAAGAATCAGCACTGACCCTGTGTAGAGCTGCTAATATAAAATGCACAGTAGCTCACAGAAAAGTGGTTGGAAATTTAATTTATACGGTCTTCAACAGTTCATTAGCATCATCAAGGAAGTCAGTTTTAAGCACAGAATTTTTCTTTCTTAAAATGTTTCCTGATAATGAATGTTAGGAAAGTTTATAATGCAGGGATTGACAAATGGTGATGAAAACCTTACCAACTGATCGTTTACCTAAATAAGTTTTGTAATATTTAAGTTTAAATATCAATTAATTTAAATATTAATTTATTGATTCATATAAAATACATAATCCACAGTTATTATTAAGTTCTGATAGACAAATCAAGTCTTGAGAACAATTCAGCATATCTCCTAGTGTTTTAATAAAAGTGGGTACTTGGCTTACAAGTGAAGCAGCTACTTAAACAGGGCAAGATTCTACCTGCAGTAGTTGTACGGGTCTATAATTGCAATCTCTGGTAATCAAATACCTCGATGTGCACTTACTGATGTCTTGAATTTTCATTTGCTTTGTTGAATGGTTTTTTTCAGTAGTACTTATTATCTTGTCCATAAACTTAGAGAACCGTAGTTCAAATATGAACTTTTCTTAGATAATCAACAAAATAAGTATATAAAAACTTTTGATTAAAATTGAAATGCATTTTATATTTTAGGAAATGCACCTGTGTACAGATAAAAATGTAGGGAGGGAGGGAGGAAGGGAGGGAGATAGAGGATAGAGGAAAGGTCTATAGCATCACATCTGTACCACTTATCTGAATTATATCTTATTCTAAATATTTATATAAGTACTTAATTATATGAATATGTTTGGAACAAAAGAATATGTACCATTATGACTAATAAAAATAGATAAAGAAAGATAGCATAAGGGCATTGACTCTAGAGAAGATCGCACAAATGATATAGGACCTTATAGACAAACTACACTCAGATAATTAAACCTACACTCAGGAAAAAGGAAAACCAATCCTTTCTCTGTGGATTGTGGAAAATGGATATGTCCTTTCAACAAAGCACATATTCACACACATGGACACAAATTCATGAACATAACCTCAGACCTGTGAATTGCACTTATTATGGCAAATCCTAAAAAATTTTGGGGAACTGAGTAACTGCCATATGATGACTTTTAAATGTTTAAATTTTGGATACATGAGAAGAACTATAAAATCTCACTGATATAAAACATTGTTTTCAACAAGTGGAAAGACAAATGAACTTTTTTATGGGGAAATTATAATAAAATATTAATGCTTTAAAATGAATGTGTGGGCTTCTTCAACATTACTCAGAATTTCAGATGTGTATTATAGAACTACAAAAATTGTCTTAAAATTTTGAGTATATTTTATAAATTGTTCACATAACATATAATAAGATATAACCATAAATATGACATAACCATATAATTATATAAACTAGTTACTTTGAATTATTTGGTAAAGATAAATAAATGACATAGATATAAAATGTAAAATCCAAATTATTGTGTTGTCAATGTGACATACATAGATTAATCTATAGGAAGAAAAAGTAATAATCTAGAATTCAATCCAAGCACTCAGTAGATTTCATATTTGTCAAAGGTCCTGTTTTAGTTCACAGAGGAAAGGATGCATGACCAATAGACAGCTTGGTATAATAAATTACCAATTCATGTTTGACATATGAACAAGCAGGTTTCTTAGGACAGGCTTATAGAAATTAAAACAGCAATATTTCACTTGTAATATTCTAGGACACAATATGAATATCTTTGATGAATTGTGACCTTGCTTTTTACTTAAGAACAAAAAATCCAGAATCTGGAAGGGATAAGGGACATAAATTAGCAGCAAAGATAACAGAGACCAAAAAAAAGCAGCATACAATAGGCTTTGAGAAAATAGACATGCGTTGGAGAATACAGACAGAAGGTTGTTACTGCACTACACACAGGACACTGATAATATGTTGAGCTGAGAATAGAAGTTCAATAGGAAAAAAAAACATAAAAAAAATCAATTCACAGAGTGTCTTCAAATGATCAAGTGTATGAAAAGGTTGCTCAAATCTGCTGCTAATCAGATAAATGCAAATTTAAATAAAAGAGAGACATCACATCACACTCAAGAGGCCTGCAGCAATGTAGAAGGATAGAGACTTGACTGGCAAGTATAAAATCAAAGCTTTACAGTTTGAAATGTATAATCTCTTAAAATTAAAGATGTTCTTACCCTTCAATATAGAAAACCCTTGCTTTATTAGTCTAACCTTAAAGCAAAGCAGCAGAGAGCACAGAATGCATACAGAAGATTTAAGAGTGACAATTGACTAAGCGTAACTAAACAAAATGAATGGGAAGCCATGGCCATTCCACATGTAGCAAATCTGTATCACAGACTAATTTTCAAGTATTTAAAAGTAAATGATAATAAATAAATATTAATATAACTGTTGATTTGCTGTTTAGACCTATAACAAAAATATAGAAAAGTGAATCATTTATAAACCCTTGAGTAAAATAAGCAAACAGAATTAATAAACTGAATTTAAATCTATATTTGCATACCTGTGAGCTTATACAGGAGTGTAGTGATTTATGCTCCCCCAAGAGTAAAAACAGAGAAAAGGTGAGGAGGAAGAAGAGGAAAAGGAGGAGAGTTAAACATTAAAGGAAAAATTATATAATTAAGATAAGAGTTTTTTATCTTATGCTCATTTTGTTCATATTTTTCCATTCATACATTATTTTAAATGTGGGTTAAAGACAAATTATCTTGGTATTTTTTAAATCAGTTTAATTTGAGACCACTTTAGATATTAGGCATGTTGTTTGGAATTTTAAAAATAAATATTTATGGGATTGGTGAGATGGCTCAGCTGTTAAGAGCGCCGACTGCTCTTCCAAAGGTTCTGAGTTCAAATCCCAGCAACTACATGGTGCCTTATAACCATCTGTAACAAAAATCTAATGCCCTCTTCTGGAGTGTCTGAAGACAGCTACAGTGTGCTTATATATAATTAATAAATAAACAAACAAATAAATATTAAAAATAAATAAATAAATATTCATTGCACATTTCTTAAAGAAAAACTATAAGTAATCATCAATGAAAGCATTCCCCAGTCTTACAACATAACTGCCAATAAGTAACTTACCTACCTACATTTATTTATGTATATCACACAAATAAGACAGTTTGGTTTTCAATTTTATATTTGTTCTTTATTTATTTATTAAATAACATCCACTCACCAATATTTTATATAAGCCTATGGTTATTTCTTAATTATTTATTGTTATATGTTATTACCATAAACTCTATATAGAATCTATAAAATGTACTCAGGAGAAAATTAAGGCAATCTTTGTAATTCTAAAAGGGCTTTGTTCCCTGGTTTCTGTCATCCCCAAGCCGTTCAGTTCAATGTTCTCCTTGGTGTCAATGACTTTGGTGGGAACTTCCTTGTTTGTCCTTTGGGTGAGTTACATAACACTCAGATCCTCAAGTTTCAAATAAAATATCTGAGAGAAACACTAATATGGCAATCATAGGAATCCCACAAATTAAAACAATCTAGTGCTTAACAAAATATTCTCAGTAACTGCTCAAGTGGACATTGTCAAAGATACAAAATATGGAAGACATGTCCCTTCCCAAAGAGCTTAATCTCACATGGTGTAACTGGATCATTCATTTGTTAAAAGTTGAAACTTTTCAGTTCTTGATTACATATAATAATTACATGAATTATTATTTGAACTCATGGTACTTCTCCATCCTATTGGGCTCAATAGAAACAATAGGACAAGACTAAGAGGGGATAATTTTTAAAAAGTGACTGCAAGTTCAATTTTATTGATGGAGGCATAGTTTAACATTAACCAATGAAATGAACACTCTTGCTTACAGAAGATTTGGATGCACAGACTCCAATAAGCTAATCATTGATATGAGTATATGTTTGAAATAAACAATATTTAAGTCTTGTTTCACAATCTATGCTTTATTGCCTGGGTAGGGATTGGAAAAGTGTGAAGATTAAAGAAAAGTTGCAACTCTTCCCATTTGTCTATCTAAGCCTATCCACAGCTTCCTGCGAACTTAATGGGAACAAGGGCCTTAGAAAGCAGAGAGTGTGTAAATAGATTGTGTAAGTCATAATCATAAAGAATAAACAGTTAGATGCCCAAAAGGACAAGTTTCTGACGCTCAAATTAGAAAAAGAACACATGAAAAGTCTCACAAAAATTTGAGAATACTTTGGTTTCTGTCTTGGGTCCTAAGTAATCTTAGTTAACTGGCACTCTCCGTGTCACTCCAGTAACTTTGGAATAGAGCATAACTTAGTTCTTCAGGCATGGTCTATTGCTAAGATCTTTATGACAAGGAGACACAAATAAACATGAGTTTTTGCTTGTTTGTTTGTTTTATCTTCTTTTTAAAAATTGTTTCCTTACTATCTCTTTTCTTTCTTTTCTTCTTTCATTTCTTTCTTTCCTTCTTTCTTCATTTCTTTCTTTCCTTCTTTTTTAAAGAGGGAGAGGTGAGTTGAGTCCATACTATTAGGAAGCCACTTAAAACTCAGTATTTAGTTAATGCTTCTGATCTTCCTACTTCCTAAGTTGCCTTTTATCTAAGACTAGCTTATATCATGAACCATAAGATTTCTAATTGGATAAATGACAGAGATATTAGTCACAACAATGTTAATCATCACAGAAAAACATGTTAGAAAATAGTAAAAATGACCAATAGGAAAAAAAGCAAATATCTCTATAGTGCTTGGAGTGTCCCCGTAGGCTCAGGAATTTGAATACTCACCACCAGTTGGAGGCACTGTTTGGGAATATGGATGAACCTTTGGAGGCAGAGCCTTGCTAGACTGGGCATTTCAATGAGGATGGGTCATAATTTTTCCACTATTAGTGGTCTCTATCCCTCTGGAATTATAAACAAAAATAAGTCCTTTTTTCCCTAATTTGCTTTGGTAATGGTATGTTTATACTCGAAACATAAAAGTAGTTATTATTCTCAGAATCATAATATTCTGATTGTTCTGTGCTTTTGTATTTTCATTTCCAAACTTCTTTCTTTCTTTCTTTCTTTCTTTCTTTCTTTCTTTCTTTCTTTCTTTCTTTCTTTCTTTCTTTCTTTCTTTCTTTCTTTCTTCTTTCTTCCTTCCTTCCTTCCTTCCTTCCTTCTCTCTCTCTCTCTCTCTCTCTCTCTCTCTCTTTCTTTCTTTCTCTCTTTTTTTTGAGAGGAAAGAGTTTATTTCATCTTGTATCTCACAATACATTATGAATGGTGGTCAGGACAGGAAATTAAACATGAACTTGGAGGCAGGCACTGAAGCAGAGGTCATGAAGGAATAGAATTACTATCTTGTGCAGACTGATTTCTCATTCCAGCTGTTCAGGGATGGCACTGGCAATAGTAAATCATCAGTCAAGAAAATATTCAATGATCTTTTGCCTACAAGACAACCTGATAGAGACATTTTTTCAACTGAACCCTTTATCAGTTTGACTCCTGTTAAACTATATTTGATGAACTAGAGAAAGAAAGAAAGAAAGAAAGAAAGAAAGAAAGAAAGAAAGAAAGAAAGAAAGAAAGGAAGGAAGGAAGGAAGGAAGGAAGGAAGGAAGGAAGGAAGGAAGGAAGGAGAAACAAGGAAAGAATGGTTACAGTTCACCTGTTCACTCATTCATAACTGCACTGTTCATCCAAAATTTTGTGACTTCATAATACCATGTTTGTTTTGTCGACTTATATTAAGAAAACTATTCTTTTTTACTTCCCAAACATCAAAACTTTTAAAAAATTACCCATGATAACAATGTGCAGTTGTAAACCCTCAGAGAGTAAGTATGAATCATGCACTCTGAAATACACTTGATGATGAAATTAGAATCAAATGAATATTTGTGAATTTACAAAGGAACAATACTTTTTGAAAAAAAAATAAATAGAAGCAACCTGTGTAGTAAATGGTGGCAATCAAAGAAGATGAACATACCCACATACCTCTATGCATACATTTGTACAGTGAGTTAGTTAATCTGGCGAATGAGCATTGTACTCAAATCTGAGTGTTTCCACATATATGCACCTCCTCTGGTGCAAAAACTAAGGTGCCTGAGCTGATTCGGACAGTGCTGATTTCCAGTGGGATTTCTTAGGAGTTCTGCCATTCATAAGGTAAAAGAATCATAGCCACTTTCAGGTCTTGAGAACAGACATTCAGACCTCCAACTTTACACTGAAAAATATAGAGGTACTCCAAACACAATTCTACCCTCAAATTAAACTTACATTTCTCAACAGCAGAACTAGAACTACATATGTAAAATGTAGTGGAACACATGGAAAATGTAATGTTTTTAAGTGAAGAACTACTGGCTAAATAAATATATGTGGAAAACTACTTTGCCATTTTCTCTCCTGTTCTTGAAGAAAGAATATTTCATACATGACCTTAGAAAAATAAGACAAAAGTATACAAAGGAAAGAAATACTCTAGTAGAACTAAATCAGTAGGAAAAATACTTCTGTTTAAAAAAAACATTTTTATTAGATATTTTCTTCATTTACATTTCAAATGCTATCCTGAAAGTCCCCTATACACTCCCCTGCCCTGCTCCCCAACCCACCCACTCCAGTTTCCTGGCCTGTGCATTCCCCTGTACTGGAGCATATAATCTTTGCAAGACCAAAGGCCTCTCCTCCCAATGATGGCCAACGAGGCAATCTTCTGCTACATATGCAGCTAGAGACACAAGCTCTAGAAGTACTGGTTAGTTCATATTGTTGTTCCTCCTATAGGGTTGCAGACCCCTTCAGCTCCTTAGGTACTTTCTCTAGCTCCCTCCATTGGGGGCCCAATGTTCTGCTTTGTAACTCAATCGAATATATTCACAACTACTCAGGGATGGTTTAAATCTGACCATGAAAGCATTAGAATTTTTAGCAAGCTCACAGGGCTGGAAAAACAAACACAGTGTGTATCTCTTGGCAACAGCCTTTCTCAGACTCACTACTGCATTTTGCATGCACTGTTTTTTGGAGATAATATAATTTCTATTATTTTCTGTTTAATGTTAATTACTTTTGTACTTTAGAATCATTCACAATGTATTCTGGAATTCTTTGAATACATTAATGTCTCTGAATATCAACATTTCTCCCAATTTGTCCTTCATTGTTACAAAGCTGAAAATAGCTATAAAATCTACCCTGCTAAATGATTTATTTTCCATCTATTCAAATGTACTTCTTTGATGAACAGGAAGAAATTAATCAAGGAATTTAGTGCAGTCATCATGAGATTCCAAATATATCTGAGGAATTTCAAGTTTTTGTACTAAGGTCAATGACATTTGCATTCACCAATGCTTAGCACCATAGGAAGAGCTTAAAAAGTATAGTTGAGATTAAATTCAACTCATATTCTGAGAATTTTATAATCTGTCAGAAAAGATGATATAGGTTACTATTCACTGAATATGAATATACACAAAGAAATATCCTGACAGAGAGTGATAAGGAAGGGATTGGGAGGATCAAAGAATAACTTGTAGTTAATTGAGGAAAATTTCCCTTGAGAGACTTCCCTGAAATGGGTTCTGAACTTCAATTTAGCAAAAAGGATATGGTTTGGAGGACAGGAATATTGAAAGTGTGCCTTGTATACGTGATAAATTAAATGAAAACTCAAAGAACTGGATGAAAGTGAAATGGATGGGGAAAAAATGCTACATCTTTCAATGACAGTGAAAGGAACAGATCACATCTCCCTAAGCAGTTTTTTTCTGTGATAAATGAACAATTTACTCACAGTGTTCTGAATTAAATACATATATGAACATTGATAGGTAGAAAAGCATGTCTTTGATGCTTTATTTTTGAAAAACATCCCCCCCACATTAAAAAAATATAAATAGCTTTTAGATGTGAAATATTCTTTCTCTTTGTCTGTTGTCATAAATATTGCTACTCTCTGTTGGATTATTCTAAAACTGGCTGTCTGTGGCATATATCTTTGCCCTTAACAAATCTCTATGTGTACTTCTGTATTTTACAGCCTCTTTAAACATAAATGGGACTACTTGACTGTTCTGAGGAGCTTGTTGGGTGTGAGAAGATATATGTGTGTGGCCAGGAAACTGTCAGTGAATTTCTTCAATGGTGGGCTTCCTGAGCTTACCACCTGACAATCAATGCAAGCAAAGGATCCAGCAGAATGAATTTGTGGGTCGCTCTTGGATAGAAACTTCCCTAAAGAGCCATCCATACAGGATGCATGCTATTGGATATTAGATTTTCATTGTATTGTCGAGCTTAATGCATGCTTCATTTTCTTTGTAAGAACAAAATCTAGGGGTAGAGATAAATTTAAAGGAAAATGTGTTATAAGGAATGTGGCAAGAACAAGGTGTCATTATGGTTAAAGACTCAAATTCTAGCTACAGATACTTTCCTCTAAAAGGAAAAACGAAAGCTCACATGCTTACATTGTAAGACTTTTCTTCTAAAGCTTTTATTTATAAGCACAACATTGTTCTCAGGATTTTTCTTTCCACTTGTACAAATTCAATAAATGAAGGCAAATACCATGTTGCCTGCTTGTTATGCTTCCACTATGCATTTCCTCTCCAAGAAAACTCAGATATCACAAGGAAAGTTAAGTCTTTCTTTGGGTGAGAGAGGAGAGAACATCTCCTGAAGGCTAATCAGAAGCTAACAGAGTTGCATCAATTGCATTAGTCTCCAGTAGTATTCATCTCCTTAAGCCTGGCCTCTGTCAGTTCTTCAACTCTGTCTGCCCATCCTGAGTTCACATGAATAAAGTGCATCTGCTGTTGTTATTGTCACTGACATCAGGTACAAAGAGCTTCAACACCAGGTACAAAGAGCTTTAACACCAGGTACAAAGAGCTTCTTTCTCATTAGAAAATAGCCACCTATCTCTGCATTAAAGATCTTCCGTTTTTAAGTAGTGAGAAGGCAAGCTTCTCCTGGGTCTTGACCCTGCTCCTTAAAAACAATGGTCAAACAGTATAGGACTAGACAACACCAGGTTTCAAGGAAAGGTTTTGCCCATGTAAAAAATCTAGCATGCCAAATGGCCAGATTTCCATTTTTACAGCATATCAACTTGTATCACCAAACTATTTTTTAACTCAGAAATAAAATGTAATATTTGTAAATTTAGAATAAAAGCCATCATTTTCAATTTGTATGAACTATGTGGCACCTGCTGTTTGTGTATGTAAAAATATGTTTCTGAAATGATATACAAAGTGAAATTTTAGAAACAAACAAACGAAAACACATGAAGTGGAATAGTAAACCAATAGAATAGTTTTATTTGAATAGAGATTTTGGCATTTTCAGTTTGGCATAATTCAGTTTTCTTAAGCAACCATTTTTGTACGTATATATGGCTATTAAATATTATAAAGTACATGCAAATGTATTTATTTGTGTGAGCAGTAATTGAAGTATATATGTGTGTGTACATGTAAATTCATACTATTTGAAATACAGAGAACTAGAAAATATGTAAAGTACAATGTGACAGAGATAATCATGTTTCCACAGGTCATCTTGGTTTACAGACAGAACAGATGAAAGGAGTTCAAATAGGACTGAGGACCAGCACACTAATGGTGCTGATTTCAGAGAGACCACAGTTGACATCTCAGTTTTACCCCTTAATGAGAATCAATTTCCTTCTCTCTCAAGTGAAAATAATCTCATCTGCCTTGGGAATGTTATAATTAATTGTAAGCATGTGCCTTTGGCTCATAAATAACAAGACACATTTTGCACCCTCACAGTGGCAGGTGCATCTTTTACACATTTGTCCTGGACATGGTTGACAAGAACCTGTTATTCGTTAAGCATACAAATACCTATGTTCAGTCATGAACAACAGAGAAGCAATTCTAGTTTAATATTTACTACAAATCACTGTGGACGAATCCCAGGTCTTCTCTGATAGCCAGTTCCTCAGAACACCAGAAAAGCCACCGCCCCTCAAAGCATACCTACCCAATTGTAACATCTGTATTTGTTTTTGTTTTGCTTTACTCTGCTTTGTTTTATTAGTTTGAGACAGAATCTCATTCTGTAGTCCAGACTGTCCTCAAATTCATGCCAAGCTCCCTTCCTCAGTTCTCCAAATGCTGTGATTACAGGTGTGAGCCTCTATACCTGGCTGTTTATCTTGTTCTTCCCTTTGTTTCCTTTGTTCTGTTTTGGCCCACGTAGGTCAGGTTGATCTTGAACTTGAGATTTCCTTGGTGAGATTACAGGTGTGCACCATCACAGTCACTACTCAATCTTGAACTCAAAAAAACCCCACAACATCCAGTGAAAACGAAGGTTAATGAGAAGGGAGAAAACTGACCAAACCAAAACCAAGTGAAGCAAGGCATAATGATTCAGTGGAAGGAAAAATACCCTGATGTCCCAGTACTCAGGTATTTGGTGTATTTAGTAGGAGTTACAGAGACAAAGTTTGGAGCTGTGACGAAAGGATGGACCATCTAAAGACTGCCATATCCAGGGATCCATCCCATAATCAGCTTCCAAACGCTGACACCATTGCATACACTAGCAAGATTTTGCTGAAAGGACCCTGATATAGCTGTCTCTTGTGAGACTATACCGGGGCCTAGCAAACACAGAAGTAGATGCTGACAGTCAACTATTGGATGGATCACAGGGCCCCCAATGGAGGAGCTAGAGAAAGTACCCAAGGAGCTAAAGGGATTTGTAACCCTATAGGTGGAACAACATTATGAACTAACCAGTACCCCAGAGCTCTTGACTCTAGCTGCATATGTATCAAAAGATGTCCTAGTCGGCCATCACTGGAAAGAGAGGCCCATTGGACTTGCAAACTTTATATACCCCAGTACAGGGGAATGCCAGGGCCAGAAAGTGGGAGTGGGTGGGTAGGGGAGTGGGGGGGAGGGTATAGGGGACTTTTGGCATAGAATTGGAAATATAAATGAGGAAAATACCTAATAAAAATATTAAAAGAAAAAGAGTCCTAATAGCCTTGAGTCATCATCTTGTTAGGAAATATCAAAGATCTAATAATAACACATTTAATATATCTCTAATAATCAAGTTTTAGATTGTGGAATATTAAATATCTCATAAAATTTAATTCAGTTTAAATGTAACTACATTTTACATAGAATATCCAACATAGTGTGTTTTTATCTTCTGCAAAATACACAGTATTTTACTGTACGTAAGGCGATGGTGTAACTACTACAGGAAAGATGTGGGTACTGGAGATATTTTCTGACTCAAATGACTTTTTTTTTTAACATAAATATCATAGGTGTCCTTGGATCATCTTACATATCCGTAGCCCTTACATATCCACTGACTCTCTGCAATGTTGACAAGGGGTCCTAGCCAGGAAAAGCTACCCGTGTTTCCTTCTTTTATCAACACACCAGCCTTCTTTTGATAATAAAAACAATCTACTGAAACATAAAAAGTTATAAAATGTTATAAAATGTTATTATTTATCTCTGAGGGGACATTATATATGTTAGGCCATCACAAAAATGCTTTACAATTTCCAAGAAACAATTGGTTTATACTACCACTTATCTAGCAGGAGTTAATGGTATATTAAATTGTGACACCATGCAAAACAAAAAAATATGGATTTTATACCTGAAAAAGTTTATCAAAGGGCAAACTTAATAAAAATGATAAAATATCAAATTATAGTTTTGAATTTAAAAAGTAAAAATGAGAAAGATAATATCACCAAAAAAAATCAAAATCAAAATGATTTTAACTGAACTATTCCTGTGTGTCAGTTGCCAACTATTTAAAGGAAGGTCAGATAATAAAAAATATATTTTCAAACTTCTAACAATTGTGAATATTGCTTATGTTTCTGCTGAAGTTTTCATATGTTTGAATAATTCTTTAAATTGAAAAAAATCAAGAGAATATTTCTATATCAATCTTATTTTGTTATCTACAGTTCCAATCCACTTGATTTAGATATAAATCATGATTGAAGTATAAAGTGCTTGTTGGGTCTTCTGGAGTGTGGTCATGCTAGGTCACTTTTTGTGAGGGCTCTATAACCTCAGTAATAGTGTTAGGCCTTGGGACCTCCCCTTGAGCTGGTTTCACCTTGAGCCTGTCACTGGACCTTCTTTTCAACTCAGGTTCCTCTCCATTTCCATCCCTATAATTCTTTCAGACAGAAACATTTATGGGTCAGGGTTGTTCCTGTGGGATGCCCTCCCCACTCATTTGATGCCCTGCCTTCCTGCTGGAGGTGGGTTTATAAGTTCCCTCTCCCTAGCATGACTGCACTCTGGAAGACCCAACAAGCTGCTGAAAGAGACAGACACAGGTAGTTGCACTCAACCAATGGACAGAAGCAGCTGACTCCGTTGTTGAATTAGGGAAAGGTTGAAAGAAGCTGAGGAGGAGGAAGACCCTATAGGAGGACCAGCAGTCTCAATTAATCTGGACCCCCTAGATCTCACAAACACAGAACCACCAAACAGGCAGCATACATCAGCTGATATGAGGCCCCCAACACACCTACAGCAGAGGACTTCTGGGTCTGTGTTCATTCAGAGATGATGCACCTAACCCTCAAGAGAATGGAGGCCTGAGGCAATTTAGAGGTCAGGTGGGATGGGGGTGAGGACATCCACATGGAGGCAGGGCTGTGGGGAGGAAGAATGGGATGTGTAACAGTTGGAGGGTGGGTGGGGAGGGGAGAATAAAATATGGAGTGTAAAAAATTAATTAATTAAAAATAGTATAGCCTAATAATTTTCTTCTAAGAAAAATAGGTTCCTCTTCAAGTATCTTTCATATTACAATCATGACTAAGAGTAGGTCAGAGGCTTTGAAAGGGTATTTCTTTCAATGTTCACTGAAGTAAAACAAACAAAGAAAAAAGCAAACACAAGATGGCTTCTAATCTGGACAGCTTTTCTACAGGGAGAGTCTCACCTAACCCTTAGCTTTCTGGGTGGAGAGATTTCATGATGTGACAAAGAATACTATATCATAGGATAATTGATAAGCCATAATTGTCAGCCTTTCTTCAGAACACAATATGATACATATTGAGAAAAATTACAGCATGCTCTTTTTCTATATATTGTATTTCTTTTAGCTCATGAAACAATGTTTATATCTCAGTTCAAGGGATAAATGAGTCATGATTTCTAGATCATCAGTGTCCCCATACAGTGTCCAGCACTTTTCTGTATAGTCATTTAGCCCAGGCCCATCCATTATGACAGCATGGCACTCTCAGCATGAAATACTTGATCTCTATACTATAATGTGGGACTTACAAGCATTGTCTTTATTATCATGCTTAAATTGTCCCACACCTTTTCAAAAAAGTGAATTTGACTAAGATATTTTAATGGAGTAACTACTATTGATCAGTCAAGAAATAATTCACATGCATTGGGTTGACAAATTTCTCAACATAATATCAATATTAAAAAAGAAACAATATTTACTTGTCCTGCCTTTTCAACAGAGGACACATGAGCAAACTGAAGGTCCATAAGAATCTATTTTTTTTCTGTTTTGTTTTCTCTTGTCCTCCATTCCATTTAAATGAAAGGAAACTGGCCTAATTCTGTGCTAATCCTCCCCTGCTTGCCTCACTGGGGAGAAAGCAGAAGTTCCTAGATTAATTGCTACATTAGCAGTGCTGTGGTGCACATCTCTACTGGGTAGTCCTGTCTCTAGGGATGGGAGCCACTTACTGCCTGACTTTTCCTATAAATGTTCTCATTTCCAGTCATTAGGTATAATAAAGATTGTGTAGAGTGTTCTAAATCACTGGGTTAGATGATAGTGGTGAGCTTGTTGATTTATAGCATTTTTTTCTTAACTCTATTTCAAATATCTACCAGGTGTTCAAAACACACTTGTTGAAAGAGATAAAGAAATGAAACAAAGGGCATTACGCTACCCTGTAAAGCATGGTGTTCAATTTAGCAGTGAAACAAATGTTACTGCTCCCTTGTAAGCACTGTACACAGCAAGTGTGTGCTCATCAAAGGATTCACAGAAATACCAGAAATAGGCTATCCTAGAAATTAAGTGGACCCTTTCACTAATATTGTCTACCGCCCTTAAGACTCCAACCTACTTTAATACTAAATGTTATCTTACCTTGAAATAGGACAAAAAAATCTTTCTCTTATAAATTTCTTGAGTCCTAGGACCAATGTGATGTCCCCCCTTTCGTCTTATCATTGTACCACCCATGGGCAGGCCCAGCTTGCCAGCTTTAGCTATCAACACAGGCCTCTTGCCTGATGGGTAGGAACTGATGGAGAAGATTCTTCACAGGTCTACCTTCTACATCTGCTGCTTTACTCCTTGTGTTTAAAGATGCCAGGCTTAAGGCTGAAGATTCATCCATTGACAAGTTAGAAAGATATTTGGAAAATGTTGCAACATAATAGAGGCAATCAAAAAGACATCTGGGAGACTATTTTGAAATTTATTTTTTCTTATTCACTTTATATCCTACTCACTGTCCCCATCCCAGTCACCCCAGCTAGTAGAATATATCCCAGTTCGGGCAGTAGCTTTTGGGATAGAACCCACCTCCCTCATCCAGTTGTTCAGGACCTACATGAAGGTCAAGTTGCATATCTGCTACATATGAGCAGGGAGACCTAGGTCTAGCCCATTTATGTTCTTTGGTTGGTGGTTTTTTTTTTTTTTTTTTTTTTTTTTTGGTTGGAAGGTCTAGGGAATTAACACTGTTGTTCTTCCTGTGGAGTTCTTATCCCATTTGAGGGGCATAATCCTTCCTCCTATTGTTACTATTCAAGGAATTCAGAGATAACTTGGAAATACAAGTTCATGGAGAAAATACTGAATAAGTAAAGAAGCAAGGGAGGGAGCGAGGGAGGAAGGATGGAAGGACGGAAGAATGGAAGGAAAGTAGAAAAAGAAAGGAAGGAAAGGAAAGAGAGAAACAGGAGGGAGGGAGGGAGGGAGAGAGAGAGAGAGAGAGAGAGAGAGAGAGAGAGAGAGAGATTCTCCTGAGTGCATCCATCTTATTCTCATTTCCTTGGTTTTCAGGCTTTTACTTCCCACCCCTCATGTCTGAAGCTAAACTATATAGCCTGGGGTGGTTGACATTATTCATAACATTCCTGGCTATTCAAATAATGGAAAAGGGTGTATTGCTTAGAAAAGAATGATGATAGAATACTCAGGATAGAATACAGTTAGATCCTGCAACTGCTTGGAGTAGGGCACTGTACACTCAACAGCCCCATACTGACCCTTGAATTTGGGTCGTCTGTGTTTAGGAGCAGAACATTTATCAGACCTTAAGTACTCATAAAGAAATGCAAAAGACAGGCTCATACCGTTTGAGGAGAAAATAGTCATAGATGGAGAGGGAGCACTTTAGGAAGCACATGTCAGGCCTGAGGTCTAAATATCAACAGCATGAGTAGCTTAAACTATCTCAACAGCAGAGGAAAGAACACAAGTGTTGGTTTATGAATAATAAAGTGAATTCATACTTGTGAATGAGATTACAAGCATACACATAAGACAAATTTCACCCATTAAAATAATAAACATTGTTTAGCAGAAAAGATAGCAGTCACCATGTTCTGTTTACAGTTCTGACTACAGTCACTTTTGGCTATGATACAATTAATAGAATTTAATACTGAAATGGCTCATAAACACCCTCAAAGTTTTTTTTCCTCTGTGTGTGTCTATCTTTTTCTCTGCCTTTCTCTGTGTGTCTCTGTCTCTCTCTCTGTCTCTCTGTCTCTCTCTGTGTCTCTGTCTCTCTATATCTCTCTGTCTCTCTGTCTCTGTCTGTCTCTCTGTCTCTCTGTCTGTCTGTCTGTCTGTCTGTCTGTCTGTCTGTCTGTCTGTCTCTGTCTCTGTCTCTGTCTCTCTCCTACTAAATACCTTGTTCTAAAACCCCTATGCTTAACCCATATTTTCTGTATAGGAAATGGCCCTTCCATGCCTTCTAACCAGAAGACCTTGACTGGAAGGAGACTGGCAGCAATTCAGCTTCCCCACCTTGACTCCTGAGTTCCTGCAGATAAGAGGTATCAGCTCAGGCAATAGACTGTAGCAGCCGATCTGATTGAAGCAGAGATTTCAGTAAATTAAGAATGTGTTATCGCTTAGAACAGGGTGTCCTTCTTGCTGGGCATGAGAACATAGTCCCAAGTTGATTGAAAGACTCTCTTATTCTAATAATACTCAATATTTATATTTCTGAAGCTGAAAAGGCAGCCTAAAGATAACACTTGGAAAGGCTTGATAGAACCAACTACAAAATCAAGAAAGCAACCAAGGTGACTGTCTACTCTAGAGAGGTCAAGAGATTCAGAAGGCTCCTGTCCTTCTGGGCCTAAAATTACCTACTAGCATCACTTTCTAGTAGAATGAAGCTTTCACTTATTTACTGTAGCTCCCTTCTCCCAGCTAAACAATCACAGGAAAAATCTTTTAACTATCAAAGGCAGTTTCAGGTGTTTCCTAAAAATAGGCATTTTTTTTAATTCAAAAAAAAAAAAACCCAGCTTTTTCTTATATTTTTTCTTGTTATTTAATAGCAGTCAGTGTGCTGGCCACACTTTTATTGTGAGGGTCTGGTTAATCATGTGAATTTATTATTTAACCATAAACCTGAGGAAATCATTTACATGTCTGTCCTAAGAAACCTTATTCTAGGGGCTGGTATTTAATGAAAACTCAGTGGTTATTATGTCGAATTCAATGTAATTTTATGAAACTTTATTTGGAGATAGAATAATCTTATTTTCTTCTTCAATTAAGGAAAAAGAGGCAGAATCAAAAGCAGCCATTATGACAGAGATCTCACATGCTGAAAAGAAATCCTCAAACCATTTAGTGACATTGAATCTGACTTAATGTCCAAATGGAGTAATAGATTCAACGGCTTATCTAAGGACACATGCAAACATGTACACACACACACACACACACACACACACACACACACACACACACATACACAAGCATACAGACACTAACACAAATTAGTGTTGCTAGAAAGATTGTTCAGAGGTCACACCCTTGCTCCACTTTAATCTGTCTTTCTTTTCTTTGAAGCTGTTGCTGATAGTCAAATACTAAAGGACTTTCAGCAGGCTCAAAGATACACACCCAATCTGGACAGACAGAAAGCCTCAAAAGTGGAAGTTCCTGGTTGTGTTATGTGGTACAGGCTTACATGATGTCTTGCTGAGGCAGACTAACATGGTGTTTTGCTGAGGCAAGACCAGTGGGAGGACATGCAATGTTTGGAGAGAGTATAAGTAAGACTCAGTGGACAGTGACAGTGTGAAATGCTTCATGGCTCTGCTGATGCCATGATCTTTCATGCTGATGTCACTTCATTGAGAGAGGCACAGTAGAGACCTTCTCCAGGCATCCCAGCTCCCTGAGATTCCTGCCAACTCAGGGAGGCCTGGCTGTTTCTGATGGATGGTGCCTCCACTGCAGATTTATGATTGGTGACACTTTTGAACTGGACTATCCTGACTACTGAACTGGACTGCTGGTATTCTGACATATGGAGATTGGAATTGCCCCAAAGAACTAGTTCAAAACCCAGCCACATCCCCTTGTCCTATTTACCATCTTTTCTCCCCTACCCTTAGATGATGGACTAGAAGGGGGCTCAAAGCATTTGACAACCCATATTTAAAAAAAAAATCTAAACCTTCAGGCCTTATCCACAAATCACTTCTAAACTCTAGATGTCATTTGCTTGCTTGACCAGTGGGTTCCATTAGCTAACATGGATAATGGATTCTTATTTCTGGGGAACTTAACTCTGGAGCAATGAAATATTTCTTTACAGAGAATCTCAGTAAGATCTGTGGCATGCATGATGGTGGGTCTCAACCTTCTTAATGCTGCAACACTTTGATGCAACTATTCATGTTGTGGTGACTCCAACCATAAAATTATTTTGTTGCTATTTCATAATTGTAATTTTGATAGTATTAATTGTAATGTAAACATCTGTGTCTTCTGATGGTACTGCCTGACCCCTAATAAAGGTTGTTTGACCTTTGAAGGGTTCGTGACCCACAGATTGAGAACCATGGGTTTATATATGCTTTATTCCTGACTTTCATTCACTTTTCCACTTCCCTATTGTTGACATCTAGCTGGTGAAATGGGAAGAAACCTGTTGGGGAACATCATTAGTGTGAGCAAATGTTTACCTTACTACTATTGAAATGTTTAAAGTGTATTTATTAATATTATATTATATTAATATATTATATGTATTATAATATTAATATTATAACATTTTCTCTGTTAAAAAATGTCAAATCTACAAGTAGACAAATTAACACGAGGTCTTCTGTAAAGTTTAAATTCTTGGAACCATGCACTTGGATCTTACTGGAAGCCAGATAAGAATGGCTGAAAGAGAATGTACCTTTTAAAAATCCTGCATATCTGAATATAAAAAGCAAAATAAACATGCTTTCATGAAGTTGTTTGCCACTAGTAAACAGTTCAGGCACTGCCCTATAACTACAGTGAAACTCAACTTCTGATTTATGGATGTGGTGAGCCATGTTTCTCACTGTTGAAGTTGCATGCAGATTCAAGGAATCCATACATTTCTTGATTAGCTCAGTAGAGTATGAATTAGTGTTTAGCTTAATTAAAGAGAGAGAGAGAGAGAGGGAGAGAGAAATGCTCACTAGTATTGTATAAACACAAAATAGGACAGATTTTTTTGTTGTTGTTCTTTTAGCTGAAGGGTGCCAATACAACAAGACCTCTGCAAAAACAAGCATGTCTTACATGTTGCCTTTGATTTCTAATGTTACTATCCAATAACAAATTAAATAAATTAAGGAAAGTTCTTTGGAGAAATGACTGTAGGGCTAGATTCTAGAACTTGGAGTGGAATTATGCAAGGTAACTTTTGGGTGTTGAATAGCTGAAGCCATTGAGGACAATAACATAATAACAAGAACACAATAGCAAGAACACAACAAAATAGAAACAAACAATAGGAACATAAAAGCCTTCATAAAACAGTGTCCATTGATGCAAGTCTGACAAAGAGATACAAGAAACAATGACAGATTTTATAGTGACCAGAGCAACAAAACCAATGAACCCATATTGTAACTGAACATATCAAATAAATGTTCACGACACATGTTAAAATAATTATCAATGGGTTCAGTTAATAAATGGTGAAAAAGACACATATTATATAGAAGAATTCCATGCAAACAGTGTTGAAATCTTATCCTGAGAGAAGTAGATCATTACTCCATACTCCGAGAGAGCTGAACAGGTACTGTAAGACAAAGAAGAAAAGTAAGTAACTGTAGTAGAAGAGACTGACACTGTTGGTAATGGTCAATGTCACGGTGGTGATAGTATATGTGGTAAAAATAATACCTTGTCTCTGTGATCCATCTCATAAGAAATAATAACTCAGGTCTTAGGATGAAGAAAACATCAGATAAATCCCTGGAGAGCAACATTCTACAAAACACTTGACAGATGTTCCTGGAAACTGTCAAGGAAGTCAAAATTCATAAAAACCAAAACCTCCGTGGCCAAGAGGAAGGAACATAGAGAGTCACAATAACTAAATGGAATGAGTCCTGGATAGGATTTGAGCCCAGCAAAGTAATAACCAAGAATATATAGTAAAGCATATAAGGATTTCAGATAATAGCAACAAATTAAAATACTGGCTCATTGTTCCTGCAATTGTACCATGCCAATATAAAGTGTTAAAAATAAAGGGTTCTGAATATGTAATAAGTCACAGAGCTGGTGAAATATATGACTATTCATTTTTTCCTGAACATCTAAAACCTGTTGGTGTTGAGGATGTAGTTCACTGGTTAAAAACTTTTCTAGAATGTTCAGGTTCTTTGGTTTGAATCTCAGCACAGAAAATAAAACCAAAACAACAATAAGAATGTACCTTAAAATAAGATCAAAACTGTAATACATAGCAGTGACTGGGCTTTACCAGAGATGTTTTCAATCATGTTTCTGGGAATTTTTTCTTCCTAGATGATGACTGGGAGCCAATGATAATTATGCCAGGTACCACAATGGTCACAGGCAAGGAGGAGAGCAGCTCTGGTTTCTGTTTACACTGATGTGATCATGGTTGCCCCAGGGTTCCCTGTTTGTTTCTCAATCTCAAACCTCCCAGGTTATATTTGCTTTCAGCAATGAAAATTTACATATAGCATTGTATTTAGGTATCTGAAACTCTCAGTGCAAATGGGAGTCACCATTTTCTCCTTCATAGAGTGGTGTTTGGACTGCATAAAAACCAACATGAGGCAGTTGCCAACTCCCTAACACCTAATGGAAAACATCAACTCAGAGAGGAGTGAATATGCTCTCTCCCCTCTCACTGAAACTGACAGACTCCATCCATCAGGTATGCTTTACTGGGGATTTCTTCACAGGATGTGTATAGTTGATGGAGAAAAATCACAAAGGACTCCTCCACCTCTCTTTTAATACATGTGGACAGTTGCCCAATTTTGTGTGTAGTTAAAACTTAGGCAATTTGAATGTAGACACCCAGACAAGGCTTTAAGCAGAGTGTGTCTGCCTGCTGACAACAGTTCTAAGTTTAGCGGATTGCTCAAACTAGCTGCTCTAGTCTTCCAATAAAGGAAAAATAGAAACTGAGCTTAATAAGCTATGTCCTTTTGGGGCCATGCCATTTGATATGTGGTGTGTTCCAGCCTAGAATTCTTAAGGAGTCAGATGACTCAATTCAGGGCTTTTGGTGTTTTATAACACCAATCGTTGAACTTTGTAAATCTCAATGCCGCAATCCCACAGGTTGGCATCAGTGCCCTGTAGTTAGGAAGGCAGCGATTGCTGGTGCTGAGTGAAGCTGCAGATGGAAATGAGTGGGATAAAACCAATGGGTGGACTTCAGGAAAGAAGTTTACATTTCAGCCTCACTTCATATGTCTAATTCTGTTTCTTAATGATATAAGCTGGGGAGTCACATTGCAGAGAGAATAAACCAGCTTCTTTTTTGTCTGTGTCAACGATTGTTTGATAGTGGAAATTGCTAAACTTGAACTACTTTTTATAGACAATAAGAAAATCTCGGGCTTTATCCTTCAATACTCTCTCTCTTTTCATATTCCCTCACCAAAGAACATAGAAACATCTGTTTAACTAATCAGAGTTTGGCAAAATCATTATCTCAAACTGATTATTTTCTACATGTACCAAAGAGGAACTAGTGAAAAGTATGAGCTAGCTTGTGTTGCCAGCCTGCGAAAAACCACAACATGTGTTGGAAGATCAATTTCTCAGATAGCATGTGGAAAGATAATTTTCATTATATCTGTAACTTTCATTACAAAAACAGTATTTGATTATATTTTTCTATACTGTATTGTATTGGATTGTACTATAATATATTGATTATATTGTATTACATTGTACAATGCAGTACAGTATAGAAAAATATAATCAAATACTGTTTTTGTAATGAAAGTTACAGATATAATGAAAAAATATATATATACACACATATACACATACATATATGTTCTTAGCCTTCATCTGTGGTTTAAACACAGTTAAAGGCAATTTCTTATGGCTTATACTAACACAAAATAGAAAATGTCTTTGATTTCAGTAGAAATGCTTTGAGTTTCTCTCTCCTTTTAGGATGATGTTGGCTATGGGCTTACTGTCGTTGCCTTTGATGTATTGGTATATGTGCCTTTGTATGCTAAATCTCCCCAAGACTTTTATCATGAAGGAAGTTTACATTTTTATCAAAGGTCTTTTCTGTTTCTGGTGTGATAATCTTGTGGGATATCGTTTTGTTTGGTTTTATTTTTGTTTTCTTTTGTTGTATTTTGTCTTTGTCTTTTAGTCTGGTTCATGTGGTAGATTATATTTATTTTATTGATTTATATATATTGACCCTTCCCAGAATCTCTTAAATGAAGCCAAGTTGACCATGGTGAATTGTAACTTCAATTTTTTAAAAATCTTTTTTATGTTGTTGTTTTTGTTTTTGTTTTGTTTGTTTGTTTTTGTTTTTTGTTTTTTGTTTTTGAGACAGGGTTTCTCTGTGTAGCCCTGGCTGTCATGGAACTCACTTTGTAGACCAGGCTGGCCTCTAACTCAGAAATCCACCTGCCTCCCAAGTGCTGGGATTAAAGGCATACACTTCCACTGCCCGGCTCAAAACCTATTTTTAATGATGGTTTTTAAACACTTTAACCTCCCTTTTAGCCCACCATCTATAAGAGGTTGTGGGAAAGAAAGAATATGGGAAAGTAGACCTGCTTAGAAATGTTCTTTGCAACAACTCCTGTCTGTGTTGTCTGGAAAGCAGCAGTTCAGTTGACAGGTTAGCTGTAGCAGCTCAGGCTACTAGCAAACACTTCATGGATACATGGACAGTCCAGTTAGGAAAGTCAGGTTAGCAATAGTGGGATCACAGACTAGCAGAGACAGACAGCCTCAGCCTCAGCACAAGTCAGCAGAAGGGAAGATTATGAACACCAGGAGTTCTTTGCTGTGTATCTCAGTAAAGTGAAGATCAGTGAAGACATGAAACCCACAAGCCTTGCACAGCTAGCTCTATAAGGAAGCCAAGTTCACCTCTGTCACTGTTGAGTCCTGTTTATACCCTCCAAACATCATGTGTATCATGTGTACTCCACGTGCCTTGCCTCAGTACATGCGTTTGTCTCAGCTGACATCACTCTGCCAATCATACTGAGTCCAAGTAAGCAGCAAGACACTGCAGCACATGACCAAAAGTTTTGTAGTGCATTTCTCTCTTTGGAGTACCAACAAATGCAACTCAACTGCGCAATGTAAGGCAAACCAATACATGTGTGTAATTAGGGAAGAATCCTTCATCACATGTCTTTTCATGTGCTTACTTTAGCAGAACACTCTTTCACCTGGGTCTGCTTCACTTAAATGTTCCTTCACGTCTTTGCTCCAGCAAAACACCATCCAACTGACTTCCCAAAGAACTCTTTAAGTTTCTACTTTGGTGGATAATCTTTTTCATGTTGTCTTGGAGGTTTGCGAGTACTTTATTGAGAATTTTTGCATTTATGTTTATAACAAATACAGATCTATGATTTTTATTGTTGAGTCTTTATGTAATTTTGGTACCAGGGAATAGTGCACTCATACAAAAAAATTTGGAAATATTCCAGTTTCTATTTGTGGAATATTTTGAGGAGTATTGGTGTTAGCTATTCTTTGAAACTCTCTTAGATTCTATGTGAATTCATGAGATCTTTGTGCTGTTTTGCTTAAGGGAATTTTAATTACTGCTTCTATTTCACTGGGGTTATGGGCTTGTTTAAACTGCTTATTTCATCTTAACTTTGGTAAATTGTACCTATCAAGAATTTCATCTGTTTTCTTTATGTTTCCTAGTTTCCTAGAAAACAGATTTAAAAGAAACTTTTTATTGATTCATTATGAATTCTCCTCATGCACTGCAATGACACTCTTCCCCCAATCCCTGAAATACAGATTTTTAAAGTAAATAGATATTATTCTCTGAGTTTTCCTGGTGTCTTTTATCTATACATTTTTTGCCTCCAATTTTCTTGATTTGGATCATTTCTTTCCTTTGGCTAATTTGGCTAAAGGTTTGTCAACATATCGCTTATCTCAAAGAGTCAGCACCTCATTTTATTGGTTCATCACACCAATTTGATTACTACCTAAATTTGATTATTTCTTTCCATCTACTTTTTGGGAGTGTTATTCCTTCTTCTTTTCCAGATATTTTAAGTGTACTGTAGGTCCTTAGAGCTATGAACTTGCCATTTAGAACTGCCATCATTATGACTTATATGTTTGTATATGTTGTGTTTTAATTTTTATTCAGCTCTAAAAAGTTTTTAAATTTCCTACTTGATTTCTCTCTCAATCCGATATTCATTCACTATCTAGTTGTTCAGCTTCCTTGAGTTTGTATACATTTGGTTATTTCTAGTTGATGTTGATAATCAGCTTTAATTCATGGAGGTCATATAGGATACAGAGTATGATTTCAATTTTTCTGTATACATTAAGACTTGATTTCTGTCCTAATATGTGATCAGTTTTGGAGAAATTTCCATGAGCTACTGATTAGTGTAATCTTTAGTATTTTGATGGACTATTTCATAGATGTCTGTTAGGTCCATTTAGTCTATGATGTTATTTAAGTGGGCTTTTACCCCCCACTCAAAGCTTTCTGTTTTCTTTATGTCTGCATTACGTGTGTATTGGTGAGAATAGAATTTTGAAGTAATCCACTCTCACTGCATTTTAATCAATATAGAAAATTCAGATGTAGTAGTGTTTCTTTTATAAAATTGGGTGGTCTTTTGTTTGTGCATAAATGTTTAAAATTGCTATCTCAGTTTGGTGGATTATTTTTCTTTAATAGGTATGTAGTATCCTCACCAACTCTTCTTGTCAGTTTGGATTTTAAGTCTACTTATGAATATTAAAATACCTATGCCTGATTGCTTTATGGTTCCATTCTCTTAGAGTCACATTTTTCATGTATGTTATGGGTAGTATACATCCACACCCAACCATACCATAAGGTGATATATAATTTTGATGGTGAAGTGTGTTTCTTGCATGCATGGATTCTGTTTTCTAATCTAAACTGTAAGTCAGTATATTTTCATTGGGAATTAAGATCATTATTAGTAAGAGTCTTCACTGAGCAGTGTTTATTAATTTCTGCTAGTTTGCTGTGGTGTGGATTTTCCTCTTCTATTTAATTATTCTTACTGAGAAAAGAGTAAAAAGGTTAATCTCAAGAATTATGAAGGTTATTTTTATTCCAAAGGCTTTTGGCTAATGTATAAGGACAAAACATAAAAGTAATACTCAGGTCAAAAGGAGGACAGTTTATTTTCTTAATTATTAATACTAAAGGCTATTCATAAAGAAGTGTTTTTTCCCTAATGGCCCTGGCAAATTGATCACTCCTCTTTTAAATAGTCAAATATATACATATTCTAAAGCATTATTATTAATGGAGGCTTAGTATTAATTTTGCATATTTGCTTTCACTGGACCACACACTTTGTTACTAACACTCATCAATATTGAATAAATAGCATTATTTCAATGTTTTTGAGTCAGCCTTTTATCGTCAAAGAACTCTTATACAATTAGAAGTTAATCATCTTTTACTATTTTAATACCACTGAATAACATTAGGTGACTTTGTTTATCATCCATAGTGGACAAATGAATGCTGAAATCTTTTTCTGTGGAGGGAAGATAATATTAAGTGGAAGAAATGTCTCCCTTTTGGCAGAAAGAACAAGAAATGACAACAAAGAGAAATGGTTGCAGTGCAGGGTATGAAAGAGAAAATTTGCTGACTATATAGTTTCTTGTCTTTTTGTTTTTGTTTTTTCTTTTTTTCTTTCTTTCTTTTTTTTTTAAATCAGCTCCTTTTGGATGCAGCAGACTTTCTGCATGATTTAAAGCTGCTTTTTATTTTAGTTTTATTTGTTTGGTTTGTTGGTTGGTGTTTTGTTTTGTTTGTTTGTTTGTTTGTTTTTGACTTAGAGTAGTGATATTGCGAAGAAAATAAATTCCCTTATAGTCAACAGGAAGTGAAAGGTTGTCCATTATGTTTGCAAAAACTCTTTCATTTTAAAAGCCATCAAATATTTTAAAAATAAAATAGTATAAAGACAAGGTGAACAAGGGAATGTAGAAGAGTGGGGCGGAGTGATCAATGTGCTGACATTAGTCAGAATAACTTATTTGATTTTAAAAAATAAGTATGTACGATTGCCAGCAGATCTTAATACAGGGCATCCTCTCCTCTTGAGACAAATCCTGCTTCACTCAGTTATTGAGTAAATATCTGGTAAGTTGGCCTCATTATGTGCCCAGCAGTGAACCAACTGGGAAAAACATTTTCCTTATAGAATTTATTGTAGGATAAGATGTCCTTTGTTATAGTAGAATTGTTATGACTTAAATATGAAGTATATCCCTCAGAATCAGGTATTTCAACACTTGATCTTCAATTTGTGGCACAATCTGAGGAAGTCATAGAAGCATTTAGAGGTGGAGTATATCATAGCCAAAGGAAAGAATACAGGGATTAAGCTCAGATGAGTGTAAATGTGTCAACAAATGAAGAGGGCTTTTACTTAATCTTAATAAATCTAGTAAAACCCTATTTAGTAAAACATATGCCAGTCTACTCTAGCCTTTTTTCTCTGTGGAAAGTGTTGGGAGAAAGACAGCTCCCAAATACATAGACCCAGCTCTAGTATTTGAGTGGAAAATGGGGCCTGTGACTAAATTTAGCCAAACATAGCATCCCACAGTCTGAGATATTTCTCAGCCAAGATAACTGTGTAACCTACATAGAAGCGTGTTTCACACCCTCTCATGAAACCCTGCCCAACATTCATTCTGCCAAGGTTCCTGATGGCGACACTATCCATGCACTTTGCTACAAAAGATTAAAGGTTGGCTACAAATAATTTCCAATGAATAACTCTAATTAGACACTGAAGTTGGCATATTTCCTACAATCTGAAATTAGATCACAGAGTTGAGTTGACATGAAACAGCCCCATTAACTCCCCAGACTTCCAAGTCCTATTTGCTTGATGGAAATTACTGTTTTGAACTTGATTTTCTATCTGAAGAAGTCTGTAGTCAGAGGTAATAAAAAGATGGGTTGAACTGGACTATGACTTTGCTTCTGTTCTGTTGCTCAAACGTCTCTAAAGAAACTTGTAAGACCAACAGTTCCAAGGGATATTTGAATCATTATGATATTTTAATAATAAAAGAAAAATTCACCATAAAATGTAAAATAAAATTAATTTGGGTAGGGATGTATTTTATTTAATACAAATAGGAACCTTCATTTAATTTTCAGAAACAACAAAAAGTCTCTAATTCTTCATGTCTGCCTGACTTCTATAACATTTTGATGGTGCTATTAATATAGGTAATAGATTAACCTTTAATTAATAAATACATACCCAGATCTGAATCCTGTTGATTTGAGGCTTAGCATTCAATATATGTCAGTTGGGAAAATAGAACTTATGTCCCTCTTTGGTGCATATGTGAGAAGGGCTGCTTAATAACATCTGGTGCCATTTCTCAGCATCCCAGGGATATCCCCTTCAGGTAGTGAATTTCCAGGCAACACATGTGATTCATCAACAGTTCCTATGCCATAAATAAGCACTTGATGTGGATGCTATTGTTTAGTGCCCTAGATGCTGTGTGCTATCATCAACTGCCATGTGGCTGATCTGCTGATAGTTGACTTGCCAGATGTCTGGTGTAAACATGCACACTTCTGCATGGGGTAAAATTAATCATTCCATTCTGTAGACATAAATAAAGAAATCAAGAGCATGGAACAAAAGATAGGAATGGGAGATTGGTAAAAATTCTGAAAATAAAGAATGTTTTACATTCAAGAAGTAAGGGGCCTTTCTTTGAACTGATCTATATCTTGCTTAATATCCCCTATCAATGGTACTTTCAGTACTCTTTAAATAACTCCCTATCTTATGAGGAGTCTGAAACATATTATTCTTGAGGGATTATGCTTGCTTTGAAAATCTGTACCCTAAACTAGTGGTTGTATTTTTAAATACAGATAAAGAGACTGGTACAGTTTTGCAGTTCATTTTCCCAAGAAATTTTCTTGACAATTTGAAGTCTAAGATATAGTTAAGAATAAAAAGTGCATGAAGTAGCAGTTTATAGCTTAAATTATTTAACAAATCACCAGTTATGCCAATAATAAAATAATTGACATTATTTAATTTCACACATTTTATACTTGGTTTTGAAAGAAATTAATAAATATTTGAGGCAGAATAGCATTGGTTCCATCTGTCCATGCATAGCATTTCTCTAAATTTAGCAATATTACATTATGCATTCATATAAAGCAAAAATATAAGCCACCCATTCCTATTACACAGACGAGAAACCTGAGGTGGTAGCCCAACTGTTGAATTTAGTGATTGATACATATAAACATCCTGAGTCTATTAACTTTCAAAGGTATATTAGTTAGCAGATACAAGTTGAGGATTGGCAAGTTTTCAGTGTAGAGTGGCATGTATGATCAAATGCTAATCTTGCTTAAGAGAAAACAAGCATGCATGTATTAGAAAGTTCAAGTTGAATTTTCTAACAATTATACATGGAATATTTCATAATATTTGTAACTTAAGTATATTTAACAAAAGTAAAATAACTTGATTTATGGTCAGGTGGGAATGGAAAGATGTCTTAGATGTAGTCAGAGTTCTCTAGTAAATAGGCCAGTAGATTCATTCTGTCTCAGTCTCTGTCTCTGTCTCACTCTCTTTCTGTCTCTCTCTCTCTCTGCCTCTCTCTCTCTCTCTCTCTCTCTCTCTCTCTCTCTCTCTCTCTCTCTCTCTCTCTCTCTCTCCCTCTCTCTCAATATAAAAAGGTCCATTTCATTCAATTGGGTAACACAGTTTGACAAGCTCACAGCTCACAACCTGAGGTTGGGAAGGTGTTTTAATATCTTGAAGAAAACTGACAGTTCAGTTTTGAGTCAGAATTTCTTACTCAAATCAATTTCAGCTTCACTATTAAAGCTCTATATCTGCCTTCCAGGCGGCACCAGTCTACCTCAAATTCAAACTCGGTGGACTATCCCGCAGTCACAAGAGGACTCTCCACTTCCAAGATGCTATAACATGCCCAGAATCCTAGGACCACCAGTGAGTAGAACACAGCATCTGTTCCAACACTGCCAGGAGTGATTGGGACCAGCAGGACCCAGGGACAAAGGAACCCCGACTGAAAAATAACTCGATTCCTTCCGGAAGGCACCAGTCAACCTTGAGCGCAAACTCGGTGGACAGTACCACGGTCCCCAGAGGAAGCGCCATTCACAGGTAATCTAAAACACCCAGGATCTTAGAATTCCAGGATCCCAGTATCCCAGGAGCTTGGTCACACCACAATCTCAGAGTCTCAGAGGGAGCTTGACTCCCAGGAACTCTGACACACCCAGAATCTCAGGATCCCAGGACCCCCGAATCACAGGATCACAGAGAAAACTAGACTATAAGGAGTTCTGACTCAACTGGGATTACAGAAAGGACAGGCTTCAATGAGATATAGTGAGGGCAGGGAGCACTTGGGATAGTTATATGGCTGGAGGCAAGCATAAGAATGGAAGGAACAGAAACCAAGGTTACTTGACATCATCAAAACCAAATTCTCCCACCATAGCAAATGCTGGACACACCATCACACAGGAAAAAATGATTCAAATATAAAATGACTTCTCATGATGGTGATAGAGAATTTTAAGAAGACAATAAATAACTCCCTTAAAGAAATACAGGGGGGCACATGTAAACAAGTAGAAACCCTTAAAGAGGAAACACAAAAATCCCTTAAAGAATTACAGAAAAATAAAACCAAACAGGTAAAGAAATTGAACAAAACCATCCAAGATCCAAAAATGAAAGTAGAAACAATAAAAAATCACAAAGGGAGCCAACTCTGGAGTTAGAAACCCTAGGAAAAAAGTCAGTAGCCATAGATGCGAGTATCACCAACAGAATATAAGATAGAAGAGAGAATCATAGGGACAGAAGATACCATAGAAAACATGGAAACAACAATCAAAGAAAATGCAAAATGCAATAAGGTACTAACCCAAAACATCAAAGAAATTCAGGACACAGTGAGAAGACCAAACCTAAGTATAATAGGTCTAGAAGAGAGTGAAGATTCCAAAATTAAAGGGCCAGTAAATATCTACAACAAAATTATAGAACTTCCTTAACCCAAAGAAAGAGATGTCCAGCCAGGCGTGGTGGCACACACCTTTAATCCTAGTACTTCGCAGGCAGAGGCAGACCAATTTCTGAGTTCGAGGCCAGCCTGGTCTACAGAGTGAGTTCCAGGACGGCCAGGGCTACACAGAGAAACCCTATCTCGAAAAACCAAAAAAAGAAAAAAAAACAAAGAAAACAAACAAACAAACAAAAAACAGAAAGAAAGAAAGAAAGAAAGAAAGAAAGAAAGAAAGGAAGGAAGGAAGGAAGGAAGGAAGGAAGGAAGGAAGGAAGGAAGGAAGGAAGGAAGGGAGGGAGGGAGGGAGAGAGGGAGAGAGAGAGAGAGAGAGAGAGAGAGAGAGAGAGAGAGAGAGAGAGAGAGAGAGAGAGAGAGAGAAAGGAAGGAAGGAAGGAAGGAAGAAAGAAAGAAAGAAAGAAAGAAAGAAAGAAAGAAAGAAAGAAAGAAAGAAAGAAAGAAAGAGATGCCCATGAACATACAAGAAGCCTACAGAAATAGGTTGGACCAGAAAAGAAATAAGAAATTCCTCCCATCACATAATAAAACACCAAATGTACAAAACAAAGAAAGAATATTAAAAGCAGTGAGGGAAAAAGGTCAAGTAACATATAAAGGCAGATCCATTAGAATTACACTAGACTTCTCAGCAGAGACTATGAAAGCCAGAAGATTCTAGGCAGATGTCATACAGACTCTAAGAGAACACAAATGCAAGCCCAGTCTACTATACCCAGCAAATACTCAATTATCATAGATGTAGAAAACAAGGTATTCCATGACAAAACCAAATTGGCACAATATTTTTCCATAAATCCAGCCCTTCAAAGGAGAATAAATGGAAAACTCCAACACAAGAAGGGAAACATGCCCTAGAAAAAGCAAGAAAGAAATATTTCAACAAACCTAAAAGATGATAGCCACATGAACAGAATTCTAACTCTAATTACAAAAAATAACAGGAAGCAACAATTACTTTTCCTTATGGTCTCTTAACATCAATGGATTCAATTTGCCAAAAAAAGACATAGACTAACAGACTGGATAATTTAAAAGAACCCAACATTTTGCTGCATACAGGAAATATACTTCAGTGTTAAAGACAGATACTACCTGAGAGTAAAGGGCTGGGAAACAATTTTCTAAGCAAATGGACCCAAGAAACAAGCTGGAGTAGCCATTTTAATATTGAATAAAATCAACTTTCAATTAAAAGTTTTAAAAAATGGTAAGGAAGGACACTCCATACTCAACAACAACAACAACAACAAAAATCTACCAAGAAGAACCTGCATTTCTGAACATCTATGCTCCAAATGAAAGGACACTCACATTCATAAAAGAAACTTTACTAAAGTTCAAAGCACACATTGTACAATATTCATTAATAGTGGGGGACTTCAATACCATACTCTCATCAATGGACAGGTCATGGAATCAGAACCTAAACAGAGACACAGTAAAACTAACAGAAGTGATGAACCAAATGGTTTTAACAAATATTTATAGAATATTTCACTCTAAAACAAAAGAATATATCTTCTCAGCACCTCATGGTACCTTCTCCAAAACTGAGTAGATAATTGGTCACAAAACAGGCCTCAACAGATACAACAAGATTGAAATAATCCCATGTGTCCTATCAGTTCACCACAGACTAAGGCTGATCCTCAATAACAACATAAATAATAGAAAGCCTGTCACAAATCCTTTCCCGTCAGAGCAAGCACCGGGTCATCTTTGGCACAGAGTCGGTGGACACCCTGAAGGTCCCCTAGAGGACTCTCCACACGATCTTAGGACCACAGGTGAGTGGAACACAACTTCTGTTCAAGTCCAGTCACACGGAACCTGAGACAGCATTAGAGAAGCAGAAAAGCTGGCCTGACCAGAGTCACATCCTTTCCTGTTGGCGCCAGCACCTGGTCATCTAGACAAGGAGTCTACTGACACCCCCAAGGTCCCGAGAGGACAGCTTCTGAGGCAGACCCCGTTTTAGGCTCCAGACATCCGGGCATCTTCCCTGCAAGAGGAGAGGTGTCCACTCTGCCCAGGAGGGCTTTGCCAGAGCACCTGGGGGGGGGGCACCATTTTGGTTCCCGGATCCCTCTGAGACTAGTCAGGACAGGTGAGAGTATGGACTACAGAAGCTAACAGCTTCTGGGACAGGCCCTGTTTCTGGCCTTCATCTTCTGCCAGGAGGAAGGTCAGAGTGCCAGATATCTGTGAACCTTCCCTGTAAGAGGAGAGCTTGCTTGCAGAGAGTGCTCTGACCACTGAAACTCAGAGGAGAGAGATAGTCTCCCAGGTCTGCTGATTGAGGATAACAGAATCACGGGAGTAACAACTATAATCAGAGACAAATATAACAAATAACTTAAGAGATTACCAGATGATGAAAGGGAAATGCAAGAATATTACTAACAGAAACCAAGACCACTCACCATCATGAGAACGCAGCACTCCCACATCACCCAGTCCTAGGCACCCCAACACACCCGAAAACCTAGACCCGGATTTAAAAGCATATCTCATGATGATGGCAGAGGACATCAAGAAGGACTTTAATAACTCACTTAAAGAAATAAAGGAGAACAGAAAAACACAACCAAAAAGGTAGAAGTCCTTAAAGAAAAACAGGAAAACACATTCAAACAAGTGATGGAAATGAACAAAACCATGCTACCTAAAAAGGGAAGTAGACACAATAAAGAAAACCCAAAGTGAGGAAAGAAATCAGGAACCATAGATGTGAGCATCAGCAACAGGATACAAGAGATGGAAGAGAGAATCTCAGGTGCAGAAGATACCACAGAAAACATCAGCACAACAATCAAAGAAAATGCAAAATGCAAAAGGATCCTAACTCAAAACATCCAGGAAATCCAGGACACAATGAGAAGACCAAACCTACGGATAAGAGGATTAGATGAGAATGAAGATTTTCAACTTAAAGGCCCAGCAAATATCTTCAACAAAATTATAGAAAACTTCACAAACTTAAAGAAAAAGATGCCCATGAACATACAAGAAGCCTACAGAACTCCAAATACACTGGACCAGAATAGAAATTCCTTCTAACACATAATAATCAGAACAACAAATGCACTAAATAAAGATAGGATATTAAAAGCAGTAAGGGAAAAGGGTCAAGTAATATATAAAGGCAGCCCTATCAGAATTACACAAGACTTTTCACCAAAGTCTATGAAAGCCAGAAGATCCTGGAAAAATGTTATACAGACACTAAGAGAACACAAATGCCAACCCAGGCTACTATACCCAGCCAAACTTTCAATTACCATAGATGGAGAAACCAAAGTATTCCATGACAAAACCAAATTCACACATTATCTTTGCACGAATCCAGCCCTTCAACGGACAATACCAGAATAAAACCAATATAAGGATGGGAACCATGCCATAGAAAAAGGAAGAAATTAATCCTTCAACAAACCTAAAAGAAGACAGCCACAAGAACAGAATGCCAAATCTAACAACAAAAATAATAGGAAGTAACAATTACTTTTTCTTAATATCTCTTAATATCAATGGACTCAATTCCCCAATAAAAAAACATAGACTAACAGACTGGCTACACAAACAGGATCCAACATTTTTCTCCCTTCTTTTTAACTGGTATTTATTTCATTTACATTTACAGTGCTATCCCAAAAGTCCCCCACACGGTCCACCACCCACTCCCCTACACCCCCACTCCCACTTCTTAGCCCTGGCATTACCTTGTACTGAGGCATATAAAGTTTGCACAACTAATGGGTATCTCTTTCCACTGATGGCTGACTAGGCCATTTTCTGATTAATATGCAGCTAGAGACACAAGCTCCGGGGTGGGTACTGGTTAGTTCATATTGGTGTTCCACCTATAGGATTGCAAATCCCTTTAGCTCCTTGGGTACTTTCTCTAGCTCCTCAATTGGGGGCACTGTGGTCCATCCAATAGCTGACTGTGAGCATCCACTTCTGTGTTTGCTAGGCCCCAGCATAGTCTCACAAGAGACAGCTATATCTGGGTCCTTTCAGCAAAATCTTGCTAGTGTATGCAATAGTATCAGCCTTTGGAAGCTGATTATGGGGTGGATCCCTGGATATGGAAGTTTCTAGATGGTCCATCCTTTCGTCTCAGATCCAAACTTTGTCTCTGTAACTCCTTCCATGGGTGTTTTGTTCCCATTCTAAGAAGGGGCTAAGTGTCCACACTTTGGTCTTCATTCTTCTTGAGTTTCATGTGTTTCGCAAAGGGAGCTAAAGCCATCCAGTGGAAAAAAGACAGCATTTTCAACAAATGGTTCTGGCACAACTGGCAGTTATCATGTAGAAGAATGTGAATTGATCCATTCCTATCTCCTTGTACTAAGGTCAAATCCAAGTGGATTAAGGAACTCCACATAAAACCAGAGACACTGAAACTTATAGAGTAGTAAGTCAGGAAAAGCCTTGAAGATATGGACACAGGGTAAAAATTCCTGAATAGAAGAGTAATAGCTTGTGCTATAAGATCAAGAATAGACAAATGGGATCTCATAAAATTGCAAAGCTTCTGTAAGGCAAAAGACACCATCAATATGAGAAAAAAGCCACCAGCATATTGGGAAAGGATCTTTACTATCCTAAATCAGATAGGGGACTAATATCCAATATATATAAAAAACTCAAGAAGGTAGACTCCAGAAAAATCAAATAACTCCATTAAAAAGTGCGGTTCAGAGCTAAACAAAGAAATCTCACCTGAGGAATACCGAATGGCAGAGAAGCACCTGAAAAAAATGTTCAGCATCCTTAATCATCAGGGAAACGCAAATCAAAACAACCCTGAGATTCTACCTCACACCAGTCAAAATGGCTAAGTTCAGAATTCAGGTGACAGCAGATGCTGGTGAGGATGTGGAGAAAGAGGAACACCCCTCAATTGTTGATGGGATTGCAAGCTTTTATAACCCCTCTGGAAATCAGTCTGGAGGTTCCTCAGAAAATTGGACATAGTTCTACTGGAGGATCCCGCAATACCTCTCCTGGGCATATATCCAGAAGACGTTCCAACTGGTAAAAAGAACACATGCTCCACTATGTTCATATCAGCCTTATTTATAATAGCCAGAAACTGGAAGGAACCCAGATGCCCCTCAACAGAGGAATGGATACAGAAAATGTGGTACATTTACACAATGGAGTACTACTCAGCTATTAAAAAGAATGAATTCATGAAATTCCTAGGCAAATGGATGTAACTGGAGAGCATCATCCTGAGTGAGGTAACCCAATCACGAAAGAACTCACACAATATGTTCTCACTGATAAGTGGATATTAAACCAGAAACTTAGAATACCCAAGATATAAGATACAATTTGTAAAACACATGAAACTCAAGAAGAATGAAGACCAAAGTGTGGAAACTTTGCCCCTCCTTAGAATTGGGAACAAAACACCTATGGAAGGAGTTACTGAGACAAAGTTTAGAGCTGAGATGAAAGAATGAACCATCTAGAGACTGCCATACCCGGGTTATCCATCCCTTAATCAGCCTCCAAAAGCTGACACCATTGTATACACTAGCAAGATTTTGCTGAAAGGACCCTGGTATAGCTGTCTCTTGTGAGGCTATCTTGGGCCTAGCAAACACAGAAGTGAATGCTCACAGTCAGCTTTTCACAGATGGAATACAAAGCCTCCAATGGAGGAGCTAGAGAAAGTACCCAAGGAGCTAAAGGGATTTGCAACCCTATAGGTGGAATAACAATATGAATTAACCAGTACCCCCCCCCCCCGGAGATCATTTCTCTAGCTTCATATGTATCAGAAGTTGGCCTAGTCAGTCAGCAGTGGAAAGAGAGGCCCATTGTTCTTGCAAACTTTATATGCCTAAGTACAGGGGAATGCTAGGGGCAAGAAATGGGAGTGTGAGTGGAGGGTATGGAGGACTTTTGGGATAGCATTGGAAATGTAAATGAAGAAAATACCTAATAAAAAAAGGAAAAAAATAGAAAGCCAACATTCACGTGGGAGAGGAGGAACACTCAACTCAATGATAACTTTGATAAGGAAGAAATAAGGAAAGAAATTAAAGACTTTATAGAGATTAATAAAAATGAAGTACAACATAACCAAATTCATGAGACACAATGAATGCAGTCCTATGAGGAAAACCCATAGCTCTTAGTGGCACCAAAAAGAAACTGGAGAGAGCATACACTAGCAGCTAAACAACACACCTGTAAGCTCTCGAAGAAAAAGAAAAAAATTCATGGAAGAAGAGTAGATGGAAAGAAATTATCAAACTCATGGCTCAAATCAACCAAGTGGAAACAAAAAGAACTATTCAAAGAATCAGCCAAACCAGGAGCTGGTTCTTTGAGAAAATGAACAAAATAGATAAACCCTTAGCCAGACTAACTAGAGGGCACAGAGACAGTATCATAATTAACAAAATCAGCAATGAAGAGGGAGACATAACAGAAACAGAGGAAATCCAAATAATCATCAGATCTGCCTACAAAAGTCCATACTCAACAAAACTAAAAAACCTGGATGAAATGGAAATTTTCTAGACAGATACCAGGTACCAAAGTTAAATCAGGATCAGATTAAGGATCTAAACAGTCCCATATACCCTAAAGAAATAGAAGCAGTCATTAATAGTCTCCCAACCAAAAATAGCCCAGGACCTGATGGGTTTAATGCAGAGTACTATCAGACCTTCAAAGAAGACCTAATACCAATACTCCTCAAACTATTCCACCAAAGAGAAACAGAAGGTACTCTACCCAATTAGTTCTATGAAGCCACAATTACTCTGATACCTAAACCACACAAAGACCCAAGAAAGAAGGTGAACTTCAGACCAATTTCCCTTATGAATATCTATGCAAAAATAATCAATAAAATTCTTGTAAACTAAGTTCAAGAACACATTAAAATGATCATCCATCCTGACCAAGTAGGCTTCATCCCAGGGATGCAGGGACGGCTCAGTATACTGAAATCCAGCAATGTAATTGACAATACATACAAACTCAAAAAAAAAAAAAACAAACAAACAAAAACATCTTATTAGATGTTGAAAACACATTTGACAAAATTCAGCACCCTTTCTTGGAAAGATCAGGGATTGAAGGCCCATACATAAGCATAGTAAAAGCAATATATATCAAACCAATAGCCAACATCAAACTAAATGGAGAGAATCTTGAAGCAATCCCACTAAAATCAGAGACTTGATATGACAGTACACTTAATTGACCCCACAAATTCCACCAGAGAACTCCTAAATATGATAAACAACATCAGCAAAGTAGCTGGATATAAAATTAACTCAAACAAATCAGTAGCCTTCATCTTAACAAAGGATTAAACAGGCTGAGAAAGAAATTAGAGAAACCACACCCTTCACAATAGTCACAAAAAAATATAAAATACCTTGGTGTGACTCTGACTAAGCAAGTGAAAGATCTGTATTATGAGAACTTCAAGTCTCTGAAGAAAGAAATCAAAGAAGATCTCAGAAGACGGAAAGATTTTCCATGCTCATGTACTGGCAGGATTAATATAGTAAAAATGGTCATCTTGCTGAAAGCAATCATCAAATCCAATGCAATCCCCATCAAAATTCCAACTCAATTCTTCATAGATTTAGAAAGAGTAATTTCCAAATTCATCTGGAATAACAAAAAACCCAGGATAGTGAAAACTGTTCTCAGCAATAAAAGAATGTCTGGTAGAATCACCAACCCTGACCACAAGCTATAATACAGAGCAGTAGTGATAAAAGAAAAAACAACAAACAAACAAACAAACAAAGAAACAAAAACCTGCATGGTATGGGTACAGTGACAGGCAGGTAGACCAATGTAATAGAATTGAAGATCCAGAAATGAACCCATACACCTATGGTCACTTGATCTTTGATAAAGGACCTTAAACCATCCTGTGGAAAAAAGACAGCATTTTCAAAAAATGGTGCTTGCTCAACTGGCGGTTAACATGTAGAAAAATGTGAATCAATTAATACTTTTCTCCTTGTATATACCTCAAGTCCAAGTGAATCAAAGACCTCCACATAGAACCAGAGACACTGAAATGTATAGAGGAGAAAGTTGGGAAGAGCCTTGAACATATGGGTACAGGGGGGAAATTACTGAAAAGAATACCAATGTCTTGTGCTATAAGATCGAGAATTGACAAATGGGACCTCATAAAATTGCAAAACTTCTGTAAGGCAAAGGACATTGTCAATAAAAAAAAGGGGGGGGGCAACCAACAGATTGGGAAAAAGATCTTTACCAATCCTAAATCTTATAGAGGGCTAATATCCAATATATACAAAGAACTCAAGAAGTTATATTCCACAGAACCTAATGACTGTATTAAAAATGGGGTACAGAGCTAAACAAAGAATTCTCAACTGAGGAATACTGAATGGCTGAGCAGCACCTAAAAACTATTCAATGTTCTTAGTCATCAGGGAAATGCAAATCAAATCTACCCTGAGATTCTGCCTCACAACAGTCAGAATGGCTAAGATAAAAAAACTCAGATGTCAGCAGATACTGGTGAGGATGTGGAGAAAAAAGGAACACTCTTCCATTGCTGGTGGGATTGTAAGCTGGTACAACCTCTCTGGAAATCATGTTGGTAGTTCTTCAGAAAATTGAATATAGTACTACCTGAAGACCCAGCAATACCATTCCTAGGCATATACCCAGAAGATGCTCCAACGTGTAATAAGAACATATGCTCCACTATGCTCATAGCAGCCTTATTTATAACAGCCAGACGCTAGAAAGAACCCAGATGTCCTTCAATAGAGGAATTGATACAGAAAATGTGGTACATTTACACAGTGGAGTACTACTTAGCTATTAAAAACAATGAATTTATGAAATTCTTAGGCAAATGAATGGATCTGGAGGATATAATTCTGAGAGAGGAAACCAATCACAAATGAACACACATGATATGCACTCACTGATAAGTGGATATTAGCCCAGAAACTTAAAATAGCCAAGATACAATTCACAAACGACATGAAACTCATGAAGAAAGAAGACCAAAGTGTGGATACTTCAATAATTCTTAGAAGGGAAAACAAAATACTCATGGAAGGAGTTACAGAGACAAAGTGTGAAGCAGAGACTGAAGGAATGACCATCCAGAGACTGCCCCACCTGGGGATCCATCCCATATACAACCACCAAAACCAGACAGTTTTGTAAATGCTAACAAGTGCTTTCTTACAGGAGCCTGAGAGGCTCTGCCTCTGCCTGACAAATACAGAAGTGGATGTTCACAGCTATCCATAGGACTTAGCACAGGGTCCCCAATGAAGGAGCCACAGAAAGGACCCTAGTATTTGAAGGGGTTTGCAGCCCCATAGGAGGAACAGCAATATGAACTAACCTGTAGCCCCCCCCCCCCAGCTCCCTGGGACTAAACCATCAACCAAAGACTACACATGGTGGGACTCATAGCTCCAGATGCATATGTAGCAGAGGATGGCCTAGTCAGTCATCAATGAGAAAAGAGGTCCTTTGTCTGGTGAAGGCTCTATGCCCAGTGCAGGGAAACGCTGTGGCCAGGAAGCAGGAGTAGGTGGGTTGATGAGAAGAAGCAGGGGATGGGAGAAGGGAGTTTTTCAGAGGGGAAACCAGGAAAGGGGATATCATTTGAAATGTAAATTTAGAAAAATATCCATTTTTTTTAAAAAAGGCTTTATATCTGATTGAATGCGTCCCACCCACACTAAAAATAAAGGAGGGTAATCATAACCACCTAAGGTTAACCACATCTACAAAACAACCAATTACATCAACACTTAACTTTATATTATATTAAATAACCAGCTCATTTAAGTTCATAAAAACCACCACAGATGTAAACTTCTCTAGCGTACAGTTGAGCATCTCCCTTCCACACGACATATACATACAGGAAGAAAACGACATTTAGTTCCTCTGCATGCTTCAGCACTAAATCTTTTGTTTTAGAGAACTGCTCTTGTTGTAATACCTCTCCTTTGTATTTAAAAAACCATAGCACTCATGTTTTCATGGTAATAAGAATGGTCTGTGGAAACGAAAGAGTGTGAAATAAGCTTTTAAACTGAGGAGAGAAAGGCTTTCTCCAGAAACTGCAAAGATGACACAGAAGAGAAAAACACTGGCTGCTCTTGTCCTGGACCAGGTTCAATTAATTTCCAGCACCACATGGGATTTACTGTCTTACTCCAGTTCCAGGAGATCAAGAATCCTCTTTCAGCTACTGTGAGCATTGCATATACATCACACACTCATGTACATGCAAGTAAACTACTCACACACATGAATAATAAAACAAAATGTACTAATGTTCCCAAACCTTCAGTCCGTGATGGGACCATGTCATGATTGTAGCATTGCTTTATGGGTGGGAATGGATTTGCTGTGTATATTCTTTCCCACTTAAATGTGTTGTAGTTATATGATCTTGGAGTCCTTGCGAAATAAGACTAACAGTACTTTCAGCTCAGGCTTGCAGGAAAACCCACTTTTATTATAAGAAAACCTATGAGATTAGAGATGAGGAGCAGAAGCAAACCAGCCTGGAGGTTTAGTTTGCTCTCTTCTGGGTTCACTTTTGCAAGTCAAATTCCTGTGCCTGGGTAGCAAAACATGTGAAGTAAGTCTCTAGTCAAAATAATAAGTCTCTAGAGCTGTCCTATCTGCTTGTCCTTTTGTTTCCTAGTCAGAATGAGAGACTGGCATCTGAGGACCCATCTTACTTGTACACCAAGTACTGGAGCACTACTGGACCCAAAACCAGAGGTTGGTAATTATGTTTCAGATAAATGTTTACATGGGTGAGCAACAAGAAACAAACCAATGATGGAAAATGACCATGCTATTTTCTACTAGAATGAATGAACAAAGCTAAGCATAATCATGGGCTCATAGATAGAATTTACAATGTTCTGATCCTTTAAATGTTGCGGATAATATATCGAGCATGTTGTCTTGGAGTATAAATACAGATTTTCATTGAGAGTTGTAAATCAGATGTGACAAAGACACAGAATGATAGAGGAGAAAAGAGAGGGTGAAGGAAATTTGCTTGGGGAACAGCACATTTTGCAAACAATAATCAGCAAAGATGTTCTTTGTCTGTGAAGGGGGACATGGGTCACCTTTGTTAAGACTAACTAAAATTAAGAATTGAAGTGTTTATAGCAATTCTAATTGTGCTGGTACTATAATTTAAGACTTTATTTAATACTTCCCCTCCCCATAAGACTATAAGGACAAAGAACAAGTTTGAGCCACTATCTCTTGCTTAATAATGCTTTGTTCCACTGATATCTTTCAAATAAGCGTGGTGTTTTCTTCTGGCATGGGAGGCAACATCTCTCTTCCTGACTTCTTGAAAAAAAAGTTTTTTTACACAATCAGTTAGTTCTCTTGCTATTCCTCACAAGGCCCGACACCACATCCCATTGCTTTCTTTGTGATGTACTAACACATCCGATAGACTTGTCATAAAACACAGACCTAGGAATCTCAAACAAAGCCAATAATTATTGATCTTTCAGGATGAGTAATTTGTATCAATCTAGGGGAAGATCAAAAGAGATGTGTTCAACTAAAACTTACTTAGATTCCAAAGATTTAGGGGTTCTTTGAGGTTTCTAAAGAAGAAGAAAAAAAGATAGCATTTTTAGATACAGAAAAATTTTAACCCCAAACTCTCTGCTGATTCTCCCTTCAACATGACAGCAAGTTACCTCTATGATTCTATACCATGAAAGGAATTCATATTAATTCTCTCTCTCTCTCTCTCTCTCTCTCTCTCTCTCTCTCTCTCTCTCTCTCTCTCTCACACACACACACACACACACACACAAACACACACACACACACACACTGCCAATAAATCCCTTTCCTACCTATATTTATTTATGTATAACACATTAACTAGCTAGACATTGGAACCACATAAATCTAAATTTGAATTCTCAACCAGTGAATGACTATGTAACCTTAAGTAAACCATTCACAATAAAACACTGAACTTTCACTCTGACTACTAAACACTGTTTCAATGTCAAATTCCTAGAGGCAATTCTTGCACAGAGTAGGTCTACAGCCAATGCCTTTTGCCCTGCTTTGTAACTCTCCTTCATAAACTCCCTTTGAAGAGCCTCCATTTGCCTGAGGATTCAGGCTGAATTTGTCCACTAGTTTGATTGGCAGTACTTGCAGCAAATTCAACAAAACATGGCAGGATGCCTTTTAACTTTGATGCAGTCTTTGCTCCTCTTAGAAGACATAGTTCTTTGAGACTATTAAAATATGATGCTTTCCCTTCTTCAAGGAACATCACTAGACTCCTATTAATTATTCAGTTCTGTTTTTTTTTTCTGAGTTGGCAGGCCCAAACTTAATCTCACTTAAAAGACAGACTATTCTGTTTGTTTTAATTTTGCAAAGAAAATCTTAAGAATGGCAATAATAAGTCATTCCTTTCAGTTCATTTCTTTCCATCTTCAAGAAAAATAAGAGGTGATGTCTACATGAAATGCCATATGTAATAATGGTGTGCTTAGGAAATTACTTTCCAGATCTCCCAGTTCAATTTCCGTGTATGTCATTTGCCAATGTATTTGTTACCTGGATTTTAATCTATGTCATTTTCTTATTTCCTAAAAGACTTAATCTCATTTGTCAAATGTTGTGTGTGTATGGAAAGTTGAATATTATATTCACATGGCTTCTTTTCATTTCAAACTAAATGGATAGCCAAATTCTACAGTTCCATTTATAGTCTTTACAAGAAATATTCCATGGTGGTTAAACTTAGTTTTGCCAGAGGCTTAGCCTTTTATCAATGAAGGCAATATGTCTTAGTCAGGGTTTCTATTCCTGCACAAACATCATGACTAAGAAGCAAGTTGGGGAGGAAAGGGTTTATTCAGCTTACTCTTCCACACTGCAGTTCATCACCAAGGAAGTCAGGACTGGAACTCAAGCAGGTCAGGAAGCAGGAGCTGATGCAGAAGTGATGGAGGGATGTTCCTTACTGGCTGGCTTCCCCTGGCTTGCTCAGCCTGCTGTCTTATAGAACCAAGAGATGGCACCACCTACAAGGGGACCTCCCCCCTTGATCACTAGTTGTGAAAATGCCTTACAGCTGGATCTCGTGGAGGTATTTCCCCAACTGAAGCTCCTTTCTCTGTGATAACTCCAGCCTGTGTCAAGTTGACACAAAACTAGCCAGTACACAATATGAAGAGGGGTGGCAAACCCTGAAACATATGCTCTTTATTATGCAGCAATAAGCTTGCTATAGACAAAATGTTTATGGTCTGCCAATGTTTATGTTGAGATCCCGACTTCTAAGGTAATGGTTAGGAGGTGGAAGCCTTCATAGTTGGGATGGTACTGAAAAGAAACTAACTGCCTAGACTAGAACTAGTGTCTTTAAAAAAGAAGCCCCAGAGGAATGATGGCTTATTTCTCCATGTACACTGATAGGTAAAAGACAGCTATTTGTAAACTAGGTAGCAAGTTATCACTGCACACAAAATCTGTCAGCAAACTGATGCTGGCCTTTCCAGGCCTCAGAGCTGTGAGAAGCAATATTCCGTTTGTAATACTTTGTATAGCAATATAACTACCCTAAAACAAAGACTTTTCCATAGATCTTAGAGGAAAACCATACAGGCTTTTAGGGTAGCATAGAGTCCCACCATATGTAATGTAAATGCACATGCTTAGATGTAAACAAACACCCTTTTTCATACACAACACTGGCATGGTGTTCTGAATATATGTCCAGCTTCTGTGAGCAATCATAAAACTTGCATGGAAAAGTGCTAATTTCGATCCTAACAATAATTTCTTACAACAAGCAAAACACCTTGCCACATGTATGAAGATATTGGGTATGTCTAAATATTGATAATAAATGTTTGTTTTAGAATGTGGCTTTGCATATGAATGCTGGTTTTTACGGAACTCCTTACAGGTATTATGGAGACACACAATACATCTCCAAGGAACTCGCTAGTAGGAGAAGTTCATGCTGAAATTTAGCACATGGCCCCTCATATGATTTTCTGCATTGTTTATTGAAACACACCTTCCACCTTCAATTTTTCCACTAACTTTCAAAATTCTGGGTTTGGGAGTTTTAAGATTATAATTTTAATACTATTTCCCCCTTCCCTTTCCTCCCTTCTCTTAATATTATAAGCAACACCATAAAGTCACAAACACGACTGCCCAAATGTGAGCTGCAAAAAGAAGCCAAGGGACTTTCAAAATTCTTAAGTGAAATATAAAAATTCTAAGAGCAGGAAATGGTTACTTGACTAGCTATGATCTCACAGGTCTTAAGGGCAAAACGGTTTTATTGGCAGAAATCAGATTCTAATCTGATGCCATGATTAAATAATGAGAAAGAGTTTTTAGAACCCAAAAGAATCATTTCTGCCTGAGCAGTGGCTACCTCTCTCCTTGATTGTACAATCTTTGTGTGTAAACTTTGACTAAAAACTCTTTTATTTGAAGAAAAAAATTACTTAATATTTAATTTAAAAAGTAAACAAAACGGAGAAACCCTGTCTCACAAAAACCAAAAAATATTACTCTTTCATTTATCCATTTGCATATATATGTATATTACACATATACATATATGTTACACAATAGAATTTTAATCATTCATTTTGTGATCCCACTGAATTTACATCCTGATTTAGAAGGTTATTTATAAATATTCTATAAAATTTACTTTGAAAATATTCTGCTTACTGGCAAAAGAAGTAGTATATTAGTTTCTTTTACAATTCTTGTCACAGAATGCATGACAAAAAACTGCTTAAAGAAGGACTAATATTTTTTTTTGGATTTTAAAATTCCATTCATACATATTTATTTAAAAAGATATGTGTTCATTCCCTAACTTTGTGCTCTCCATATTGTTGTTTTTTTAATTTTTATTAGGTATTTTCCTCATTTACATTTCCAAGGCTATCCCAAAAGTCTCCCATACCCACCTACCCCCACTCCCTTAGCTACCCACTCCCCCGTTTTGGCCCTGGCGTTCCCTGTACTGGGGCATATAAAGTTTGCAAGTCCAATGGGCCTCTCTTTCCAGTGATGGCCGACTAGGCCATCTTTTGATACATATGCAGCTAGAGACATTAGCTCCGTGGTACTGGTTAGCTCATATTGTAGTTCCACCTATAGGATTGCAGTTCCCTTTAGCTCCTTGGGTACTTTCTCTAGCTCCTCCATTGGGAGCCCTGTGATCCATCCAATAGCTGACTGTGAGCATCCACTTCTGTGTTTTCTAGGCCCCAGCATAGTCTCACAAGAGACAGCTATAACTGGGATCTTTCAGCAAAATCATGCTAGTGTATGCAATGGTATCAGCATTTGGAAGCTGATTATGGGATGGATCACTGGATATGGCAATCACTAGATGGTCCATCCTTTCATCACAGCTCCAAATTTTCTCTCTGTAACTCCTTCCATGGCTGTTTTGTTTCCGTTTCTAAGAAGGGGCTAAGTGTCCACACTTTGGCCTTTGTTCTTCTTCAGTTTCATGTGTTTTGCGAATTGTATCTTATATCTCGCTATACTAAGTTTCTGGGCTAATATCCACTAATTTTGCTAATATCAGTGAGTACATATCATTTAAGTTCTTTTGTGATTGTGTTACCTCACTCAGGATGATGCCCTCCAAGCCAACCATTTGCCTAGGAATTTTATAAATTCATGCTTTTTAATAGCTAAGTAGTACTCCATTGTGTAAATGTACCACATTTTCTGTATCCATTCCTCTGTTGAGGGGCATCTGGGTTCTTTCCAGCTTCTGGCTATTATAAATAAGACTGCTATGAACATAGTGGAGCATGTGTCCTTCTTACCGGTTGGGATATCTTCTGGAAATATGCCCAGGAGAGATTTTGCCAGATCCTCCAGTAGTACTATGTCCAATTTTCTGAGGAACTGCCAGACTGATTTCCAAAGTGGTTGTACAAGCTTGCAATCCCTCCAAAAATGGAGGAGTGTTCCTCTTTCTCCACATCCTCGCCAGCATCTGCTGTCACCTGAATTTTTGATCTTAGCCATTCTCACTGGTATAAGGTGGAATCTCAGGGTTATTTTGATTTGCATTTCCCTGATGATTAAGGATGTTGAACATTTTTTCAGGTGCTTCTCTGCCATTCGGTATTCCTCAGGTGAGAATTCTTTGTTCAGCTCTGAGCCCCATTTGATGGGGTTATTTGATTTAATGGAGTCCACCTTCTTGAATTCTTTATATATATTGGATATTAGTCCCTTATCTGATTTAGGATAGGTAAAGATCCTTTCCCAATCTGTTGGTGGTCTTTTTGTCTTATTGACGGTGTCTTTTGCCTTGCAGAAGCTTTGCAATTTTATGAGGTCCCATTTATCGATTCTCAATCTTACAGCACAAGCCATTGCTGTTCTATTCAGCAATTTTTCCCCTGTACCCATATCTTCGAAGCTTTTCCCTACTTTCTCCTCTATAAGTTTCAGTGTCTCTGGTTTTATGTGGAGTTCCTTAATCCACTTAGATTTGACCTTAGTACAAGGAGATAGAAATGGATCAATTCGCATTCTTCTACATGATAACCGCCAGTTGTGCCAGCACCATTTATTGAAAATGCTTTTTTCCACTGGATGGTTTTAGCTCCCTTGTCAAAGATCAAATGACCATAGGTGTGTGGGTTCATCTCTGGGTCTTCAATTCTGTTCCATTGGTCTACTTGTCTGTCACTATACCAGTACCAGGCAGTTTTTATCACAATTGCTCTGTAGTACAGCTTTAGGTTAGGCATGGTGATTCCACCAGAGGTTCTTTTATCCTTGAGAAGAGTTTTTGCTATCTTAGGTTTTTTGTTATTCCAGATGAATCTGCCCATTGCCCTTTCTAATTCGTTGAAGAATTGAGTTGTAATTTTGATGGGGATTGCATTGAATCTGTAGATTGCTTTTGGCAAGATAGCCATTTTTACAATGTTGATCCTGCCAATCCATGAGCATGGGAGATCTTTCCATCTTTTGAGATCTTCTTTAATTTCTTTCTTCAGAGACTTGAAGTTCTTATCATACAGATCTTTCACTTCCTTAGTTAGAGTCACGTCAAGGTATTTTATATTATTTGTAACTATTGAGAAGGGTGTTGTTTCCCTAATTTCTTTCTCAGCCTGTTTATCCTTTGTGTACAAAAAGGCCATTGACTTGTTTGAGTTAATTTTATATCCAGCTACTTCACTGAAGCTGTTTATCAGGATTAGGAGTTCTGTGGTGGAATTTTTAGGGTCACTTATATATACTATCATATCATCTGCAAAAAGTGATATTTTCACTTCTCCCTTTCCAATTTGTATCCCCTTGATCTCCTTTTGTTGTTGAATTGCTCTGGCTAGGACTTCAAGTACACTGTTGAATAGGTAGAGAGAGAGTGGACAGCCATGTCTAGTCCCTGATTTTAGTGGGATTGCTTCCAGATTCTCACCATTTACTTTGATGTTGGCTACTGGTTTGCTGTAGATTGCTTTTAATATGTTTAGGTATGGGTCTTGAATTCCTGATCTTTCCAAGACTTTTATCATGAATGTGTGTTGGATTTTGTCAAATGCTTTCTCAGCATCTAACGAGATGATCATGTGGTTTTTGTCTTTGAGTTTGTTGATATAATGGATTACGTTGATGGATTTCCGTATATTGAACCATCCCTGCATCCCTGGGATGAAACATACTTGGTCAGGATGGATGATTGTTTTGATGTGTTCTTGGATTCGGTTAGTGAGAACTTTATTGAGGATATTTGCATCGAGATTCGCAAGGGAAATTGGTGTGAAGTTCTCTATCTTTGTTAGGATTTTTTGTGGTTTAGGTATCAGAGTAATTGTGGCTTCATAGAATGAGTTGGGTAGAGTAACATTTGTTTCTATTTTGTGGAATAGTTGTGAAGAACTGGGATTAGATCTTCTTTGAAGGTCTGATAGAACTCTGCACTAAACCTATCCTGTCCTGGGCTTTTTTGGTTGGGAGAATATTAATGACTGCTTCTACTTCTTTAGGGGATATAGGACTGTTTAGATCATTAACCTGATCTTGATTTAATTTTGGTACCTGGTATCTGTCTAGAAACTTGCCCATTTCATCCAGTTTCTCCAGTTTTGTTGAGTATAGCCTTTTGTAGAAGGATCTTATGGTGTTCTGGATTTCTTCAGGATCTGTTGTTATATCTCCCTTTTCATTTTTTATTTTGCTAATAGGATGCTTTCCCTGTTTCCTCTAGTGAGTCTGGCTAACAGTTTGTCTATCTTTTTGATTTTCTCAAAGAACCAGCTCCTCCATTGGTTGATTCTTTGAATAGTTCTTCTTGTTTCCACTTGGTTGATTTCGCCCCTGAGTTTGATTATTTCCTGCTGTCTACTCCTCTTGGGTGAATTTGCTTCCTTTAGTTCTAGATCTTTTAGGTGTATTGTCAAGCTGCTAATGTGTGCTCACTCTAGTTTCTTTTTGGAGGCACTCATAGCTATGAGTTTTCCTCTGAGAAATGCTTTCATTGTTTCCCATAAGATTGGGTATGTTGTGGCTTCATTTTCATTAAAATCCAAAAAGTCCTTAATTTCTTTCTTTATTCCTTCCTTGACCAAACTATCATTCAGAAGAATGTTGTTCAGTTACAACTTGAATGTTGGCTTTCTATTATTTATTTTGTTATTGAAGATCAGCCTTCGTCCATGGTGATCTGATAGGATGCATGGGACAATTTCAATATTTTTGTATATGTTGAGGTTTGTTTTGTGACCAATTATGTGATAAATTTTGAAGAAGGTACCATGAGGTGCTGAGAAGAAGGTATATCCTTTTCTTTTAGGATAAAATGTTCTATAGATATCTTTCAGATCCATTTTTCATAACTTCTGTTAGTTTCACTGTTTCCCTGTTTAGTTTCTCTTTCCATGATCTGTACATTGGTGAAAGTGGTGTGTTGAAGTCTCTCACTATTATTGTATGAGGTGAATGTGTGCTTTGAGCTTTACTAAAGTTTCCTTAATGAATGTGGCTGTCCTTGTTTTTGGAGCATAGATATTCAGAATTGATAGTTCCTCTAGAAGGATTTTACCTTTGATGAGTATGAAGTGCCCCTCCTTGTCTTTTTTGATGACTTTGGGTTGGGAGTCAATCTTATCAGATATTAGAATGGCTACTCCAGCTTGTTTCTTTATACCATTTACTTGGTATATTGATTTCCAGCCTTTCATTCTGAGGTAGTGTCTATCTTTTTCTCTGAGATGAGTTTCCTGTAAGCAGCAAAATGTTGGGTCTTGTTTGTGTAACCAGTTTGTTAGTCTATGTCTTTTTATTGGGGAGTTGAGTCCATTGATATTAAGAGATATTAAGGAAAAGTAATTGTTGCTTCCTGTTATTTTTGTTGTTTAAGTTGGCATTCTGTTCTTGTGGCTGTCTTCTTTTAGGTTTGTTGAGGGATTACCTTCTTGCTTTTTCTAGGGCGTGGTTCCTGTCCTTGTATTGTTTTTTTTTTTTTCTGTTATTATCCTTTGAAGGGCTGGATTTGTGGAAAGATAATGTGTGAATTTGGTTTTGTTGTGAATACTTTGGTTTCTCTATCTATGTTAATTGAGAGTTTGGCTGGGTATAGTATCCTGGGCTGCAATTTGTGTTCTCTTAGTGTCTGTATAACATCTGTCCAGGCTCTTCTGGCTTTAATAGTCTCTGGTGAAAAATCTGGTGTAATTTTGATAGGCTTGACTTTATATGTTACTTGACCTTTTTCCCTTACTGCTGTTAGTATTCTATCTTTATTTAGTGCATTTGTTGTTCTGATTATTATGTGTCGGGAGGAATTTCTTTTCTGGTCCAGTCTATTTGGAGTTCTGTTGGCTTCTTGTATGTTCATGGGCATCTCTTTCTTTAGATTTGGGAAGTTTTCTTCTATAATTTTGTTGAAGATATTTGCTGGTCCTTTCAGTTGAAAATCTTCATTCTCATCCACTCCTATCATCCGTAAGTTTGGTCTTCTCATTTTGTCCTGAATTTCCTGGATGTTTTGAGTTTGGATCTTTTTGCATTTTCCATTTTCTTTGATTGTTGTGCTGATGTTCTCTATGGAATCTTCTGCACCTGAGATTCTCTCTTCCATCTCTTGTATTCTGTTCCTGATGCTCACATCTATGGTTCCAGATTTCTTTCCTAGGGTTTCTATCTCCAGTGTTGCCTCACTTTGGGTTTTCTTTATTGTGTCTACTTCCCTCTTTAGGTCTTGGATGGTTTAATTCAATTCCATCACCTGCTTGGTTGTTTTTTCCTGCAATTCTTTAAGGGATTTTTGTGCTTCCTCTTTAATATTGTCTACCTGTTTAGCAGTGTTCTCCTTCATTTCTTTAAGTGAGTTATTTAAGTCCTTCTTGATGTCCTCTACCATCATCATGAGATATACTTTTAAATCTGGGTCTAGCTTTTCAGGTATGTTGGGGTGCCCTGGACTGGGCAAAGTGGGAGTCCTGGGTTCTGATGATGGTGAGTGCTCTTGGTTTCTGTTAGTAAGATTCTTACATTTACCTTTCGCCATCTTGTAATCTCTGGAGTTAGTTGTTATTGTTGTCTCTGGTTAGAGATTGTTCCTCTGGTGATTTTGTTACCCTCTATCAGCAGACCTGGGAGACTAGCTCTCTATTCTGAGTTTCAGTTTTCATAGCAATCTCTGCAGGCAAGCACTCCTCTTACAGGGAAGGTGCACAGTTATATCTGGCGTTTGGACCTTTCATGGCCAAAGATGAAGGCCCAAAACAGGTCCTTTCCCAGAAGCTGTGTTGCTTTGGCTTGCCACAGAAGCTGTTGTTTCAGCAGTCCACACTCTCACCTGTGCAGACTACTTTCTGTGGAGTCCCAGAACCAAGATGGCTACCACGGATCCTGAGGCAAAAGCCTCCCGGGCCGGGCAACACCTGTCCTTTGGCCGGGAATGTGGCCGGATACCTGAAGCCTGAAAACAGCGCTGCCTCAGAAGCTCTGTGGCTCTTGCCTGTTCCAGAAGCTGTTAGCTTCTGTAGTCCACACTCTCACCTGTGCAGATTACTTTCTGCAGGGTCCGGGATCCAAGATGGCTCTGGCAGGGAAGGTGGCTGGATTCTGGCCAGGAAGGTGGCTAGATCTCAAAACTCTTTCAAACTTCTGATTCACTTGAGTCCTCTGCTTCATAGGAATAAAAAAAAAAAAAAGGTGACAGAGGCAAAGTGTTTTATATGCTGTTTACAAAAAACAAACAAATGAGACCAAAAGACAAGACAAACAAGCAAAACTCCTTGTAACCTATATGAAGAGATAATTATTTTATTAAACTCTTGAAAAGTTTAATGCCCTGGGTACAAAAGCCCTATTTGAGAACTTTACCTTATATGAAAATTTGTTTATGATTTTATGTTTAATTAACATGTCTTTTTCTTACAGTTTATATCTTAAATATTTCATTAATCCCTTCAGATAAACACTCTTGGTTTTGTCTTATGCCAAAATAGGGTTTTTGAAGATATAAAACCATAGTTGGGGAGAAACTGAAGAATTTGATGCTGAAAAATATAGCCTGTAACTAATGAGCCATAAACTTGGGGACCAGTGAGCAGTGTCATCTGTTGTTGCCCCATGGAGTATACAATTCTTTTGGAAAGACAGCCAAAATGAAAGTATAATATTTAGCGAAGTTCAGCAAACATTATTTTTTTCTATAAAGAATCAGATAGTATTCTTTTTCTTGTCCTAGAAAAGCAAGACATACATCTACTTTCCCTATACATGGTACTGGTGACAGAAAAAGAAAACAGTTTCTCCTAAGTGTGTCTTTTAACCAATGAGTTTTTTCACATTCCCTTATGATAGCATGGGTTCCAGGAACTAACTCAAAGTGGTCCATCAGTCAACTGTATAGCATGTGATGGTTTAACAGAAGCTTATGTGGAGTTCTGTTCAGGTGACACTTGACCTCTTTTCTAGTCTAGCACTCCTAAAAAGAGATGTGGGGGTAATGTCTACAGTATCAAGAGAGTCTCCTGTACCTCACCTCTCCTTTTACCAGGGAGTGTAAAATGCTCCATTCCATCTACCATAGACCTAGTCTCACTGGTTATTTTGCTTACACCATCATCATGAGTATGAGACCAAGCATTTTGAAACTTATCAGAGCACTCTCTACTCTATGATGGACAATGGCTCTATCACACCCAGCAGGAATCCATTTAGTGTAGTCTTTTCCAGCTAGAAAAGAAGAATATATCCATCCACTTCAAAGGAGGGAATTCAATTTCCCAACCTTCCTTGCTTTAGACCACATGTCTGAAATGGGTCATACATGATTGTACGATCACTTGGGGCCAATAGCATTCATCTGGAGAGTCTCCATGCCAACAGAAAGCATCCTGAAGTAGGAGCCTATTTAAGTGTGTGAAGATCCAAGACTCCTGCTCCTTCAGCTCCTGTGCCTCCTCCTGTGCTCAGTCATGTCAACCTAATGGGCCAGAGGCACCTACTATTCTTGCTGATCATAGGATGAGGCCCCATCTCTTAGTACCTGAAACTAAGCTTTTCAAAAGAAGAAGATGAGCAGGGACAATAGTGGAGCTCGGGGAGAAATCAGGAACACAGGCATCGGAGTACAGTGAGAGCTGAGAACATGAGAAGATACTCTGGTTTGCTTTCTAGGAGCACACTGCTAGTCTGCTCTGTAGGTATCCACAGGCCACAGTGAAATATAAAACCCTTACTTTCTCACAATGTGCTACCAAATACTGACAAAGATGATATTGTAACACTTTGCCCTCTCTTCATTCTTTCTTGCAGTTTCTTTCCTTGAGTGTGGTAGTTCTGGCTGAAGTGGCATGCTCTGTACACATTTTTATCAGAGCAACAAGTAATGAGAACTAAGACAGGAAATAAAGGCCCATGTTCTTATAGTCAGATGATCCCGAGGGTTTCTGATGATCTTGACTATTAAGGCACTCATAATTATTTCTTACATTTCAAATATGTATCTGATAAGATAAATGATACCCAGTTCTTCAGCTTCTGATTTCTTAAGAATTGCTGCTTGAAATAAGTGGTTTTTATTGAATGTGAACCACTTTTACATCACAGTGAGGTTATAATATTGATGATGATGATGATAATGATGATAAATAGTAAGAATAAATAATTTAAAATAAGCTATAGAATTTTATAGATGCTGCTGATAAATTTCCACTGCTGTAATAGAAGTCGTGATAACATGACTTAAGAGAGAAAGGATTTTTTGACTCTATGTTTCAGAGGTTTGGAGGCAATCTTAGATTGACTCATTGCTTTGGACCTGTGGTAAGACAAACCATCACAGCAGCTTAGGCATATGGTAGAAGAATTTCTACCATATGCTGCTTATACTTCATGGTGCTAGGAAGCAAAAATATTGAGAAAAACACAAACTAGGGTAAAATTACCTTCAGAGATGCAGCCTGAAAGAGGTTTCGTCCAATCAGCCTCAGCTTTCACAATTCCTTCCTGATATTTAATTCTAATACAAGTCTTTCAATAATATTGTCTCTATTCTAGGGCCGCACCTCTGAGTACTGGATTGTAGCCAATCCTTTGGTAGAACATACTAAAAGTAAGCCATCATACTGATAATCCATATTTAAAAAACAAAACAAAAAACAAAAACAAAGCAAAAACAAACACAAAAAGCAACAACAACTAAAAAGACGTTGTAATCAGAACAGCTGACCCATCCATGCACTGCTAGCTATTTTGATTATAAACCAGAAGTCTTTGATTCCTCTACACAGTGGATATGTCTTATATGTTACTCTGCTCAAACTCCTTCTACAAAAAGATGCACCCCCTTTAAGGATCAGCTCTGGATAGTTTGTGCATCAAAATGAAAAATATGAATACTGATCCAAGGGCATACAAATTCATGTCGTTCATTATTTTTTCAAGTGAATCAACAAAAGTGAACATGTGCTGACCGACAAAGAACTGTCTCCTGGGCTTATTCAAAGCAAGTCTCTCTGCTACGACCCTGGGAGGGGAGGGCATAGAGCATTTGGAATATAATTTAAGTGTAAACAGCTAGCCCAGTTGTTCTAATGGTAAGCAATTAGAATAAAGAGCCATTAATTCCCAAACCTCTGGTCCCAGGTGCTGTGCTGAATTCTAACAAGCCTTCTGGTTATAATTTTCATAGTTATATGGATTCATTATCCTGTTTCCCATATATTCTGTTATTACATGTAATATGTAATATACATATATAATACACATTATATATATTATTTATACACAATACACACACACACACACACACACACTAACAAGAAACTCTCATTAAGTGAGGGTAAGGTAGAGCATAGAGTTCTGGCCTCTTCTCTGCAAGACAGTGACTACACAAATGATATCACACTCTTATTTACCTTAAATTTTTCATGTGCATTTTTCCAATGATTTATTCTCAATTATTCTTTAGCTATACTATGCTGTAGTATGTTAATAAGTTATACATAAAGGCTGCTTAGAAGATGTTTTCTTCCTAATTAATATGAATAAGGTAATCATTATGAGTTTCAAGAAATATGGGTTGAAAACATGTTGTTGTTTAGTTTTTATCAAAAATTCTCTACATTAAAACAAGCCATAAAGTACCAAAGTGATTTATTTTTTTATCATGCTACTATTTTTACAGTAGGTTTTTAAATGACCAATGTTTGTATGTTCTGTGTATTTTTTGAATACTGATAGTAAGGTAGTCATCTGCTAACAATATATTTAAACTGTGCTGTCAGCCTTTTCAGTGACTCTTTTAAGGATAATGCACTGGCACCTTGAAGAGTTCAGAACTATCATTATTAAATTCCGGTCTCTACAATGGAAATAAGAAAATACATTATTTATTTTTATCTTGGGTCTGATTGGGGAATTAAAAGGCCTTCCATTGTGAGTCTGCTGTAAAAATACATAATGAATAGTGAATTTGAAGATCTTTGACACTAGATTAGGGCCTGAGAGATAGGGAAAAAAAGAGGATGGTAGAGAAAGAAGATAGGGGAAGATGTGAGCTTTGGGGTGCATAGGGGTTTTGTGTCTTCAGAGCAAAGCAATAGGTAGAAATCAGAAAGGATATGTTGACACCCTTCCACTTTATATCTTACATAGAATCCTCACCAGGGTTGTAACTAGAGCATGTCCAGAGTTATGTAGTCTAAGCAACAGTTGTGAAATAGAGATGGTTGAGAATGTTAGGGTCAAGATATCTTCCCCAATGTCTTCCATGTCATGTTAAAATCATGGCTAGGTTAACCAAACAATGTTGATAAGAGAAGCAATGTAACAGCACTCCTGAAGTTAATTATAGTTGGGAAATAAGGGAGAGAAAATAAAGACTATGATTCTTAAGCCCTGTTTTTAAAAATCTATTCAAAAGAAGGTTAAAATAATTCTTTGGTTTTTGTTCTATATTTGGATTAAATAGTCCTTAAATGAATTTGTAACATTGCCTTACCTTCTTAGAAGAGGCAGAGCATTCCCTTAACCAAATATATAAAGATGAACATGCTTGTTTGTATTTTAGCTACTTGAAATGTATTTGAACAGCTACAATGTTAACAAAAGGTGTTTTATCCATGTTTCATTTATCTTGAAATTCACTCAAAGAAAAGTGGGCACTTCAAAATACCTCTTTGTTTTTTCCATTAGTGGAAGTTAATTGGCATGGCTGCATTGACAGGGTTTTTGTTTTAGTAACACTTCTTGAAATATGATAAATAAGCTCTTGAATGTCTGTTTTGTCTTCAATACTCTTGAACATTTCTTCTTTTATTAGGAATTCCAAAAGTATTAGTGCAATTGCATTAAAAGTTTAATGACAGTATTGATTCCTAGCACATTGACCAGAAAAATAAATTCTGAGAGAATTGATAATACATTTTATCCATCCCTTATCCTACTCTCCTGCCCAGTTCATTAGATATTTTTTTTTCTTTAAACATCTGTAACTCTGTCCTTTCAAAACATGGCCGTCCTATTTTTCTATCACCAACTCCATCAAATACTGAACTATAATAAATTATCTTGACTAGTGTCAACTGAAGAGTGGTTAGTAGATATTTTAATTGTCTCTAGAAAAACTTACATTTTAAAAAAGATTTCCCACTAGAAATGCAAAACCTTTTCTAAGTGCCTTTGTTCAAATAGAGTTCTCAGAAACTAAGGGAATTAAATAATGAAAAATACCATTTATAGAATCTAGTTAATTCCTACCCCAAGGAAACACATAGGCTATAATTAAAGAAGAGTTGGAGGAATCATATTTCATATATTCTTGCTAAACTTGTATCTTTTCTTTTGCACAATACTGACATTTTTTTCATCCTCAGATATTGATAACATGATCTGTAAGGGGAAATACTATCCCTGTTATGAGCCTTTTGATACTTGAAAGATTTTATTCTTTAAAATTCCTATCTTCAGATGCAAAGGCTCACAGGAGCCAAGAAGACTCCCCTGACTATCTGCACACAACACAGCTGGAATTCAGTTATCAGATTAGTTTTCCAATCATGAGAGCTGGCCAAGAGTAATTCCTAGAGCATGCTTCTGAAGGCAGGTGCCTTGGCAAAGACAGAGCAGAAACAGCAGGGGCAGAAGAGGTGAAAAATGACTGCCAAAATCCTGGCTGGGATGCTCCACTATTTCAAGAAGACCAGCCTCAGATAGAAAAAAATGGAGCAGAGCCTGGACCTGAAGTGAGTGCTTGAGCAGAGTCATATTTTCAGGTGACAGGGAAGCCACTGCTTTTCATCTTAGCTCCAGGATTTGTGACGAGCAAGATCCCATGAAGTTTTGTGAAGTATTCTGCAACTTATTAGTAATGGTTCAGCAGTCGAGTGTAAAGGTTGTTAAAGGCAGGTTTGCCAGCTCACTCTCATCCCTACTGCTGTTCTATGTGTGTCCTCTTACAGAGAGGTGGATGTGAAAAGGGCCACAGAAAGCATCACAAAATACTGACTGCTCACTGACACTGAGCAGTTGGGTGATTGTTTCCTCTGCAATAACATGCTTGTTATAAGCTCGTAATACTCCAGGGTAGAGGTAGTAATAACTGACGAGTAATTTCTTTTTTTTTTTTTTTTTTTTTTTTTTTGGTTTTTGAGACAGGGTTTCTCTGTGTAGCCCTGGCTGTCCTGGCACTCACTTTGTAGAACAGGCTGGCCTCAAACTCAGAAAACTCACTCTGTAGACCAGGCTGGCCTCAAACTCAGAAATCTGCCTGCCTCTGCCTCCCAAGTGCTGGGATTAAAGGCGTGCGCCACCACGCCCGGCTGACGAGTACTTTCTATCAGCTTAGTATCTGCCCAAAAAACACACAGACAAGTCACATGGGTTTGATGCTTTTGACATCTCAGTGGAGGAATTAGTTTATTCCCCCAGCATGTGCCTGGTAAGGTTTTAAGAACTGAGTTGAGTGCAGGACAAAAGGAATCTCCAGCCTTAATGGAATAAAAGTTATCTTTAACAGAGAGGTGAATAATAAACAAACAACACCATAAAATGCTACATAAAGTCAAGTCTGAGGAAATCCGAAAGTGTCATACCTTAAATTTTAAGGAAAGGACATGTCTGCAGAACTTAGCCACCTTGTATACTTTGAGCCCCCACTCCCCCAAAGCAAAAACTAGCATCTAGGAGGAAAGCACATCAAAACCACTGAAGTATGTGTGAGGTTTTTCTCTGGATCCTACAAGTGTAAATGGAACAGTCCTGAAGGAGCGCATAGTAAGAAATGAGACTGAATCCCTATTCTGGGGGTTGATCTAAAGCAACTGTCAGTGTTGACTGCAAACTTAATGTTTGGACTAGAAGCCATATAGGCATGTTGTTGTAGGCATATATTTTTCACAATATGTTTTAATAGTGTTCTTAAATGCTTCAATTCCTTTCTAGCCCACTACCCACCAGAGGTAGTGGCAATGAAAGGTTATGAGATTTATGGGGGAAGTGGACCTCTTTAAAAATGGTTCTTTGGGGTGGGGGATCATTGTTCTCAGTCCAGTCCACTAGCAGACACCACCCATGAATCATCGGGGCAGTTCAATCCAAAAGAAACCAATAAGATCGCCAATAGTTTGGAGTCTATGGAAATAGGAAGAAGCCACAGGAATCTCACAAGAAGTTCTTGGTGACGTTCTCTGTATGACGTCACCGCAAGTGAAGCTCAACAAAGCAATGTAATCCAAGGACATTCATGCTGTCAGCAAAGACCAGCAAGGTGAAGAAAGGCAAACCATTATTTCAATATCCCATTCTCTGTGGGGTCATATTTATATTCCTTCTAAACATCATGAATCCTTTCATGTGTTTGCTACAATACATCCTTTCACCAATGTCTGCTTCAGCAAAACGTTCATTCATGTGTCTGCTTTAGCAAAATATTATTTCATCTGTCTGCCCCAGCAAAACATCATCATAACCTAACTGAGTCGCCAAAGAAACCAGAACTTTCCAATTTATTATTATTTCTTTAAGGGCTGACAGAGGATTCAATTAGCTACTCCCAGAGATGGGAGCTGAAATGAGCAGTAACAGTAGTGAAATAGAGAAATAGTGGAGATCAAGGTTAATATCAATTCAGGGCAATATAATGGAAAGCAGAGAAGTGTGCATGCCATGAGTGTAGGAATCAACATGCTTGCTGACGGGCTATGCTAACAGAGGTCAAGAAGAACCAGGGGAGATGAATAGCTTACATGATCCACAGCAAGGAAAGATGTAGCATCAAGAGGTGATAACATTGGAAGTACTAATTATAGAAATTTTTGCATAGAAAACATAGATGTTATACATTTTTCTGACACAGGAAGAGAATATTGATTTAGTGTCTGTATCCACCCTGTCAAATTCATATGGAGAGGTCCAAGTCCCTGTTGCAACAGTATTTACCTAGAAGTCAATGCTGTTCTGAAGCTGATACTCTTGTGGTGGATTTAGTAGCCCTATAAGAAGATATATCAAGCTGGAAATGACAACACGTGGCTCTGGAAATCTTAGCTCTAAGGAGAAGCAGAAAGACATCGAGTTACAGGTCATTAATATTAACCATACTGATCCTATTTTTCAAAGCCAAACAATCTTTTTGTTGGGGCAACCAAAGTGAACAAAGACCAAGTACTTAAATGGCCCCAGTGACAGTAAATACAGTAAATGATGACTTATAGTAAGCAGATTGCTGGTTTCAGAAAGAACACCTTGGCATCATATCAAAGGAAAAAAGGCTAAAGGGTTGCTGTTGATGAACACAAGTAATAGTGTCTAAAGTGTAATGCCACAGGCAAGAGCCATAGAGTCTCTTCACCTAACCCAGACATCTCTGTTTTGCTTGGTGCTGACTCCAGACTTGCATCTTTGTACTGTCACAACATATTTGAAAGGCTCTGGAAAAAAAATAAAAGTATGAAATTTGATCAAACAAGCAACATGACAATTATCTGTGTCACTGAAAAATAAAACAGCATTGCTTCATTTGATCTTTGCCATTTGTAAACATTCAAAGTTTCACATCAGGGGATGCTAACCTGAGAGATATATTATGAGCGTGTACTCTTGGAGGCATTCATCTGTCACTTGTCAGGTTACAGTCTATCCCTTGTTATTAGTTTTGTTTGATGTCTCTACAGAGTAAGAGGCAAAAAAAATCAGTAGCAGACTCCGTGTTAGAAATGAGAGAAAAGGGTATTTCAGAAAGGAAGAGGTAATCAATAATTCCAAATGCCATGAAGAGGTTTATATGACAAGTATTGAAAGGCAGACACTGGATGGGGTATTAGCTGTAGAAAGGCTTTAATAAAGTGCTGGAAGGAGTGAGCGCTCTGACCAGCAGTGAATTTAGAATAATGGCTTAGGTCTGCCCACACTATCTTCCATGATGACAGCAATGGTAGCTTACCAAGTCTTAGAACAATGTCAAGCAGAATTAAAATGTAGAGTGGACACTCAGAAGGACAACTACATGCAGAACTTGTCTCTGCAATCTGGAAGAGCTGGGAAGCAGGTTATTCCACAGAGCCTCTGCCACGCATTCTTGTCTGAGCAACATTTAAATTTCTCCTTCCTGAGACACGTGCCAACCTTTTTGATGTTCAAAATGGCAAGATGTCACGTACACCCAGCTAATATGAAATGACAAGATGTCACGTACACCCAGCTAGTATGATTGTAAGAAGTTCTTACCCATCAAAGCCTAGGGGGTGAATATCAAGCACGTATTTTCCTAAGTGGAGTAGTCAATGGAAAAATTAAAGGAGTTTATTCTCACCTTCCACCTGGTTGTGACAGGATCTCTCTTTTTTCTTCTGTGCAATATATTCCAAGATGGTCAACCAGTTGGCTTCAGGGTGATTCTCCATCTCTGTTTCCCATCATAAGAGTTATGGCATTACAGATGTAAGCAATAACATCTATTTTTAATTTTTTTTATTTTTTTGAGATTATAATATAATCACATCATTTTCTTCTCTTTCATCCCTCCAAACGCTCTATATACCTCTCCTTGTTCCCTTTCAAAACCATAGGCGTATCTCTCATTAATTGCTGTTGTAGACATATATGTATATAGTTTATGTGGGCTTCACTGGTCAAGCACAGGTCATCAGCCTTGCATGGCAAGCAATTTTACCTGCTGAGCCTTTTCCCCAGCCTATCTTCCAGATGACAATTTAAAGAAATGAAAAACATGGTCACGGTTGGGGTAATGACAGTGAGCAACTTGGAAACTAAAAGGATCAGGTATTTGTTACCCTTAAGTTGCTAAGAGGTGAGACAGTTCTTATGTACTTAGAGTCTGAGGCAGGTGCAGTATGAAAGAAATGGGCACTGGGTTTAGAGAGGAAAAAAATAATCATGAGGCTTAAGTGCTATACCATGTGAATCCTATAGTCTCCTGCTGGTCAGGGAAGAAGGCAATAGTGGGAGTAAAGAAGTAACTGAGGATGCTATTAGGCAAGAACAATCAGGATGTGGTGACATGGTATAGAACAATACTTCCACTGAAAAAATAGAGGATTAGTGGTTTAGATGAGGCATAGAAAGTCAGAAAGATGATGTTTATATAAGGGGCTCATAGGAGACTGGGTTAGTGAAGAACTAGTGGCCTCTGTCTCAACAATACTATAGGCAGGAGAACTGAGGTTGAAGGGAAGGAAGGAGTGAAAGTGTTTTATGAGTCATGTGAGTGTGTGACTTGATTTATTAGAAAAGTGTTCCAAAGTCCGACAAGGGAAGAAAAACTGATGATAAATGGAGTGCAAAGTGTTTTTCCTCACATAGGTAAATTTATGTAAATAATATCTCATTTGTAAGGAATCTGATGAGGGAGAAACAACATGTAATGAAGGAGGGAAAGATGAAAGGAGAGAGAAAGGGAGGGGAGAAGGAATTGGGAGAGAAGGAGGGAGATGGAGGATGGCAGGGAGGGAGAGAGAGAGTGGGAAGAAGAAATGTGAAAAGCCAATATTTTCACTAAAAATAACTGACTGGAACACATTTTTTACTAGACTCCTTTTTTCATAAAATAATTCATTTTATGCTTTGTTTTGCAGAGTGTTTAGAAGTTAATTGACACTCCTCTCCTGAAAAGGTAAGAACACAATTTCTCTTCACCTGAGCATCTATTCTTACTCAGTGATTTGGTCCTAAGAAGTACCATGTGACAGAAGTGAAGGCACAAATTCCTATACATCCCCATGTGGTACTGAGGCTTCTGATTTTCTTTTGCACTGTCTTATCTAGGAAATGGCTGCTGCATCATAGAGGCACAAAGCCAGTACATAGAGAGGTTTCTGTGATAAAGAATCAGTAATCCCAGCACACAAATGAACTATCCTAGAATCAGAAACATTCAACTCAAACACACTTTCAGCTGACCATCACAATCAATGTTTTGATTATAGAATTCCTAGATGTTACCAAGAGTTAACCTCACAGCAGAACCCCTTCCAAACTCTCAACCCTCAAAGGTTCTTTGTGTAAGGTAGTTACTTTGGTTGTAATCTATATGTTCCAACAATTTTTTTTTCTCTTGCTATAGACTGACATTACTTCTCGGAAGGAAAGAAGGAAGTCTTCCTAACTTCCAAAGTCAGTGATACCACTGGGAAAAAAACAGAATTCATAAATTATTAAATGTATACACCCAATAAAGCATTCAAGAGGAGCACTGCTATACTGTAGCCAACTAAGTACGTCTTAGAGCTAGACTTGCAAAACTAGTCTAACCCCTGAACCTGCCATTCAGGACTACATCACTGGCTCATTTCAGAATGCCACTACTATACCATGACATCAGGTCACTCTTCTGCTCATGAACTTACAATGGCTCATCAGCACATCCTGAGTAGAGTTTAAATACTTCTGATTTAACAGCTCACCACTCTCCTCATTTTGATCTTTCCACTAGAACCGTTTTAGACATTTTAGCTTTATTGTCTATTACTTCTAATATCAAAGTTACAAGCAACATGTGCAGCCTGCCAGATATAAATAGCAAATATTTGTCAGTGATATTTTTGTTCACTCCTGTTGTAGCCCATTTACTCACTCTTCCTACTAACACCCATGGTAATTATAGTAATGATAACAATGATAACGAGTGAGTGGAAAATATTCTGCCTGCTTACAATTTTTTAATGAAATTTGAGAATGAATTTTGTCTGCCAGTACATGATTAACTGGCTGCAAAGTATATACTATAGTCTTCAGTTTAAAGGTTGTTTCAGGAGTGTCTGTACTCTATGTTATAAATTCTGACATTTAATAAAATAAAGTAAGGCAAGCATATTTCTTTTCTCAATTTTTCCCACATCACCTGGTTTAGGCACCTAGCTTGGGTGTATATGAAAGAGAGAATCACTTCAGAATTAGTCTATGCTGTTTGTTTCAGGGTCTATTTTTCTCCCCCCTCCTTTAACACTCTGGGCACACGATTTAACCTATGTGATTCATATACATCAGACAAAGTTTTGCTAACAATAATAACAACAGATGTGACATATGTCATTTGCAGACCTAAGTCCTAACAATCTCCCATATGCAATTCAATCCTTTATATTTTTGTGGCAATCAAGGTCACTCATTAGAGATGATGGCTTCAACAACTAGATTCTGAGACACCATCCAGAAAACACGCATCTTCCAGTGGGACTGAAGCATCTTCTCTGTCAGAAACATGCGTATTAGACTTCTGTGTGGTCAAGCTATACAATCTTCCAGACCATTGATGTTTCTGTTACAGCAGATGGTATCAGTTATTTTATGTAGAGGCTGACATAGACTTCAACTGTATTTGGAAAGCTCAATAGGTAGATTATTTCAAACAAAGATGTCATATTTCTAAGTTCTTTTTTTTTTTGTGGTTTTTTGAGACAGGGTTTCTCTGTATAGCCCTGGCTGTCCTGGAACTCACTTTGTAGACCAGGCTGGCCTCGAACTCAGAAATCTGCCTGCCTCTGCCTCCCCAGTGCTGGGATTAAAGGCATGCACCACCACCGCCCAGCCTCTAATTTTCATTCTTGTAATCGAAATAATTGTAAAAGTAGAAAGTGCCTTTAACAATAATGATATTAAATTTACTCTCTGGTCAGTAAAAATCACCTGAATTCCTACATATCAATCATAGCTACAAATGTAACCCCAAATATGATAAGTACTTAATATAAATATTGATTTTTGTTGGATACACATGGATTTATTTCTCTATAAGCATATTCAAAAGATTTTTCATTTCTATTAATATTGATATTAATGTCTTCCACATGCACCTGCTATGCTAGAAAAATAGAGAATGTTACAAGAGCCTACATATTAATGGAAAATTTCCTATTTTGTTAACTATCTATTTAGATACAAGAATATGTAAAAATTATTCAACATTTAGAAATGTTAAATATTGTATGTGTGAGGCAGAGTTCTGAAGTCAAGCTTGTGACAGATATCTTACATGCCTTCATTTTTCTTTGAAGCTTAAAGTCCATTTGAAACTGGCCCTTTTATCTTGTCAGCTTAATGGTGAAGAGGGCAGGACCCATGAATTAAATTTGTCCTTGGCAGGTAGAAGGAAAGGGGAACAGGAGTATTTAAGATGCAGCGTATTCATGCTGTATGCTAGTACACAGCTGTCATGAGCCTTTCACTGGGAAAGAGAGACATAGATTATGATCATAACCTTGAATTATCATTCCTTGTGGTATTGCTTATCTTCCTTTAAGAATGCTTATGAAATTCAAGTAAAAATAATTCTCATATTTCTTCCCTCTGAGAAAGCTAATGTACTCTGCTTAATGTACTCTTCCAACATGTGATGCCTTCTGCTCCTTATGTTGTGATGATATTTCCACGCAAAGATCAGCGACAACTATACATCTAAGACCATCTACTAGAGTAAAGGTACAGGCCGAATAGCTGATGTTGGCAGTATGAACGTATTTCTGACCTGATCTGCTGTAACATATCATTTGTCATGAACTGCTGTTATGATACTCTCCTTTCGTTTTACAACCTGTTTCTCTCACTTTCTGACCTTGTATTGTCTTGCACCTGATATTTATGATCCCTTCATGCATTCAACATAAAATGTATTATGTTTGTAAGAGGAAAAGTATACACATGTTTATACATTCCATATCATATTGTAAATATTTACCATGCGTCTTCTTGTCTGTCAAAGCACTAGCGGCTTAATATTTAAAAAGTGGATAATATTGAACTTCTTTGATCAAAAGAATTTCCTGACTATTGTGGAATTAACTAATAAATGGAATCATCATCAGCATCATCAGCATCATTGAAATAAGTTACACTGCCTGGTGCCGTGGTTGTCTTTATATCCATAGTACATTAGACTTGGAAGTAACAAAAGACATCAAAGTCAAACTTCTCTGCAATAATTTAAACTTAGTTTCCTGAATAATGAAGAACCTTTGAGACAGTGGGGTGGCACATACTAAACCCCTGTTGCAAGGCTCCCCTAGTACAATGAAGTTGTTGAAGGGAGGCCACTGTACCAGGAGTACAGATGGATATTACTTCAATATGAGCTGATACTAAAGCTAAAGTTGAGAGCAGGCCAGTCAGGAAACTATAGAATATGTTAAGAGATGTAGTCTTTATTTTGAAAGCAATCATAATCCATTGAACAGTATTAACCTTCCACTGGAAAGGTGATGATGTATCAAGGGAGGCTAAGAGGAGAGGGCGAATGCAAAAGTAGTGTTCCCTAATCAAAGGTGTTGCTGATTTCTATATGAAGCAGGTTGCACCTACCTCCCAATACAAATGAGAAATCTGCTTAACGCTGACCTCATTGCCTTCAGAGTATCTTATAAAGGGTATCTTGGTTGGTATTCAGACTCCCAGCTGGTGTCTGGGTATTTGTCTAGGGAGCTGCATATCCCACTTAACTGACAAAGGTGAGTTTTCTATGGGAAGCCATGGATCATTAACTGAAAGTTAATGTTAAGATGCCCTGTGCTTAGGAGCAGCTGTGTTAGTGGGTCTCCTTCCTAAGCTTTCTTTGGAGGTTTCAAACCCTGCTGAGCTGATGGAAATGCAGTCCTTCATTTCAAAGATGGTCATTAACCCCCTGCTTTGTGTTTTTACAAATCATTAACATGTCATTTGTGTTTCATTTTAAAGAGAGTCTCCGTGCTCAGGGAGCTGAAACAGCCAGGGTGATGGGGATCAGACAATGAAAGGGAGAGTGCATGACGAATTGCAATGACAGTGCAGTGAAGGTCACTCTGGAGCAAAAAACAATCTGATCTCTAATGGAGAAGAGAAGTGAGAAGAGGAGTGGAATTCGCTGGTTGTAACAATGTCTGCATGCCATCTTCTTTATAGGGAATCATTTACCCCCTGGCAGAATAGGGACCAGGCCAAAACAGCAGGATTAACATATGAAATAAGGCACTGTACAAAAGGGAAAACTGGAAGCCTTTCTACCCTACCTGGACTTTATCCAAAGATGAGAACCTATGCAAATACGCATGTGTATGTGTATGTACATATGCATGTGTATTTACACATATATACATTTTAACACCACCAAATGTTTCGTGGTAGAAGGCTTGGGTTGCTTCATGTCTTCCAGTCCATATCTGTTCTTAGGAGTGCTTTTTCCTTATAACTGTCCTGACATCTACTAATAATTCTGGGTCCATGAGTAGGCATTTGCCCTTGTACACAAAAGCCTCAGTTTATATATGCTCAGAGCTTAGATCTGCAACTGGGAACTGCTAACTAGATTCTCTCTGACACACAGGATTCCCACTGCTTCTTTGACCCCCATGGCTAGCTCAAAGTCATGACTTTTTCCTCCATCTTACCTCCCCTGGCAGCTGAGTGCTTTGTTGGTTTGTTTGAAATGCTGGGTTTCTCTCAACTTCTATTAAAATTGTCCTCAATCTTCCTTCTGAGCCCATTTTAAATTATTTTATATTTAAGACTAAGAACTTAAACAAACAAATAAACAAAACCCTCTCATATTCTGTGGTTACATCTCTAGGCATTTGTTAGCTTCATGTGCTAACACTTAATACAAAATTGAAGTTTAGGGGTCAAATTATTAACATCAGTTCGATTTATCACATATTAAGTAACTAAGGCACTGTGCAATCAACTTCATTGCTTTTAAATATCTTCTTTTGCTTTTTTTGTTTTGTTTTGTTTTGTTCTGTTCTGTTCTGTTCTGTTTTGTTTTGTTTTCAAGACAGGGTTTCTCTGTGTAGCCCCAGCTGTCCTGGAACTCACTCTGTAGACCAGGCTGGCCTCGAACTCGGCTGCCTGCCTCTGCGTCCCAAGTGCTGGAATTAAAGGTGTGTGGCACTACTGTTTAGCTTTGTATTATACTTTTAATGAGCCAAGATGTCTGTGTCTCTGAATGCTTTTATATTTTGATAAAAGCATTGCCTTGAAATTCTGACCTTACACTCTCTTCTATCACAGTGCTACAATTATAGACCTAACTTACAGTTTATGTGGTTGTAGGGAATGGCTATAGGATCTTGTGACTGGTAAACAAGCACACTAACAATTGAGCTATATCCCCAGTCTCTAAACATTCATTTCAAAAGTTCATCCCTTGATTCTAATAGCTATGGTAGAATGGCTAGGTGTGAACCACCTTGAGTGGCTTGGATTAGCATAAATTTTATTATTTTAATGAGATTACAAAGTAACTAGTTTCTTTATGACCTCATCACACATATTTTTCTCAATTTCTTTTTAAAAGTATTTCTTTTGGTTTTTTAATTATAATATATGTATAGCATTCACTACTTTCTTTTCATCCCACCAAACCTTTGATATACCTTTTCTGGTTCTCTTTTAAATTCATGACCCCTTTTTCATTAATTAATGTTACTTGTATATATGTATGTATATATGCAATATATATGTTTATGTATTCCTAACTATAACTTGCATTCATATTTTAAGGGGTACATCAGATGAAACATATTTTAGATCATTTGAATAGGAATCCCTCATTTTCAGTAAAAAAAAATAATCAGGGAATCTGCTTTTATAAAACTGCATTTTGGTGACACGCTAGTAGTTTCATGACAAAACTTTGTTTGGTCTCTTCCGGTAGATTTGAGTATAAGAGATTAGTCCAAAGCAATGGACTCTCATAGTCTTTGTTTAGAATTCTTATCTCTTAAGTCACTGAGATCTCTGATATCAAAGCTCTAATGGAACAGTATGTTCAGTGAACCAAAATTTAACATATCTGGGCCAGACAAGGATCAGAGCAAAATTTATATTCTTGTTGATTTCCAAAGGAGAAAAATGTCATTTAAGTCTATGAATGTTAATTTGAATTTGTTTCCCTGACTTAAATATCCAAGCACTAAATTTAGTTTCTTCAACCTAATGATACCAGTGGGTGATATCTACCTGGTTCTGACATTTTTGCAATTTAAGTGTATCTTTATACTGCATGAAATCTCATTTTTTAAAAAAAATAATTAAAGGCAGAAAAAAATTGCCTTTGGTTGATAAATAATCCTGCTTTTTTATTGATTGAGTTTTACTGGGTGAAGGCTTCTAAAAGTGGTGACATGGATTGTATATTTTGAAAACTTCAAAATAGGCATACTAGTGTAGTAACAAATGATGAGTAATTAATAATGTAGCAAAAAGAAGGTAGGATATGGTATCTTGATAGTTGTTGAAGCTTGTGATTATTCTTACCTGGATTATATACATGATTTTTTTCTGTATAACATATAAAACATCTACTGTCTTAAACATATACTAAAAGTTTTGAATTATGAATATAATTTAATTTTATAACTTAAATCACTTAACAAATACCAAAACATACATGACTCATTCTTGGTTTAAAAACAAAATGCTTTCTCTGGACACAAGTAAAACTCAGGCTATAATCTTTTTCTGGCACTATGACAAAGCTCTTGTGTATACTTTATACCAGAAAATAGATTTGATGGATGATCTAGCTCATTTTTGAAATATATGTATTTTTCTTCAATGTGCTAAAAATAGCTTTAAAGCTCAAAGCATGACAAATCACATCTATTTCTTATTTGGAAAAGGGCTCTTGCATTATTACCTTTTTACACAATTGTCATCATTCAAACCTACTTTCGCTGCTGGTGAACACTTGTCTCTATCCATGCAATGCTTGCTGGCAGAGCTGACATTTTATTTGTTGGCCGATTTCCCATATGCTATACCTCTGTGTGTTGTTGTTTCTTTGAATGTTTAATAACCCACAGTATATTATATTTGTGACCACACAGAGAGCAGGTCTTCATAATGCATTGTAATATAAGAAACTCTACTAAAAGCAAAATAAAATAACAGTCTACAACATGTATTTCCACCCTTGGAATTTCAATCACTTTGATATTCTCTCTTTATTCTGAAATAAGAAGATGGTACACAATATAAACTTTCTTTTTTATCTTTTCACATTAAAATGTGTTGTGTGGAACAGAAAAAATAAACATCAAAATTAGAGATTTCTAAAGCTGTGGTTTAAAATCAAGTTGACTAGATTTCTGAGAAGTAAAATTAATGTTGAGGAATAATTATAGCTAAATGAAAGTGTAATAGAAGGCAGTGTTCTTTCATTACATGCTGGTGATGAAGTAATAATGCACATATCCTTAAAATGTGATTATCCATGACACAACCTTTAAGACAAGATATACCAAGCAGATTGTCAAATTGAGTAAGTCTTGATGGGTTGATCAAAGCCATTTAAATTGTATGAGCTAAATTAAAGATACAATTTAACCTGCCGTGAAATCCTAATCCTTAATGGGAAATAATTTTAACATCGCAAATATCTAGAGTCTTCAGAGTCTTCTGATTTTCATTGGTATTATATCTAGGAAAGTTAAATCCCTCAAAGACTAACTTGCTCTTTCTCCTGAGTTTAAATAATGTTCATGGCTGGTATAATAAAACTCTAAAGTTTTTATTATTAACTCAAAACAAATCAACTCTCACTATGGAGAGGGGGAGATAAGCACAAAGTCTGATCTCAAGCAATGGAGCTGCTGTCATCTGACAGCTGCTGCGAAAGGTAGACTCTATTATCTTAACAATATGGCCACTGGTAAATAGACCATGATCTCCTGGAACCACACATCCAAAGGAGTTAACAGAACAGGAAGGACTAAACTGGGACAGAATATGGTAGGGTAGAGTATAGGAGGGCATATGGGGAAGGACAACTAATATCTAAGACCTTTTGAAAAGTCATAATGAGACCTACTATAGTACTGTGGAAATTACTTATACTGGAGTTATTCTATAACAGGGTAACAATGCTAGATACTATAGACTAACAAATATGGGGCTTACATCAGGTCTTCTGCTTATATGCCACAAATGTTAGCTTGGTGTTTCTGTAAGACTCCAAACAGTAGATACAGATATATTTCTGACTCTTTTGCCTCTTCTTGGGACTATTTTCCTCTTATTGGATTGCCTTGTCCAGTCTCGTTACTAGGGATTTTGCCTTGTCTTGTTATATCTTGTTTTGTTCTGTTTGCCTGTTGCCTCTTGAAAGCCTTCTTCTTCTTCTTCTTCTTCTTCTTCTTCTTCTTCTTCTTCTTCTTCTTCTTCTTCTTCTTCTTCTTCTTCTTCTTCTTCTTCCTCTTCCTCTTCCTCTTCCTCTTCCTCTTCCTCTTCCTCTTCCTCTTCCTCTTCCTCTTCTTCTTCTTCTTCTTCTTCTTCTTCTTCTTCTTCTTCTTTAGAGGAAATGAAGGAGGAATTCATCTTGGGGAGAGAGGAGGTGATATGGATCTGAGTAGAAAGAGGATACATTGTGGTCAGGATATATTGAATGAGAGAAGAATCTTTTTATTATTATTATTATTTTTAAATCCAATGGCAGAAATGGGATATCTCTTTTAGAGTTGTTCATCAGTGTGGTCCCATAGATCTTCTAACGTTAACTATAATAACCAATAGTATTGGTTATTATAGTTATTATAATGGTTTGAATATGCTTAGCCCAGGGAGTGGTAATATTAGAAGGTGTGAGCTTGTTGGAGTAGGTGTGGCCTTGTTGGAGGAAGTGTGCCACTGAGCAGGTGGGTGTTAGGATCCTTCTCCTAGCCACCAGGGAGCTGGTCTTCTCTTGGCAGCATACAGATGAAGATGTAGAACTCTCACCTCCTCCAACACATTGCCTGCCTGGATGTTGCCATGTTCCCATCTTGATGATAATGCACTGAACCACTGAACCTGTAATCCATCCCCAATTAAGAGTTGCCTTGGTCATGGTGTCTTTTCACAGCAGTAAAACCCTAACTAAGACATTTATGCTCCAGAATTTGATAATAAGACCTTAATCCTGAAGGTACCCCATACTTGAATTACAGATTATGGAGATAACAAGCTGGTACGGATCTGGGGTCTTAATTACTACAGGATAGATTTCCTAGTTCTGTAAGGTGTTGTGTATGTTCCTGAAAGATAAAAGCAATCATCAGAAACTATGTGAGAATATAAAGACACGCTCACTAATGCAATAGTGTTGGTAATGTCATGGAAATAACCAAATTTTTTCTGATTGGATTTAAGTCCTGTTCTACAAGATGAAACTCACACCATCATTGTCTTCTAAAGACCTCTTGACTAAACAGGTGTTGGGCCATAGGGGAGAACTCACTACTGTTATTCAACTAAATGGACATAGTATTAAAATAACTTCCATGTAATATAATTATATTTTTTGATTAATCTATTTCTCAACTCTTTTCAGAGACACTTCTATTTGCAGCAGATAGTGATTAACACAAAACCCCACAACAGGCTATGGCACATAGAGTAAGAGATTGTAGAATGTTCACCTCTATGTAAGACATGTATATCATGCTGCCTTTCCAACGCCTAAGGATCATTGTTAGTGGACTGGAAGAATTTATGGTTCAGAAAAGATAGATGACTACAAGAAAATGGTGTATTCTAGACAAAACAAGGCAAAACTCAAAGAAGATTTGGTAGAATCCACAAGACATGTGCAAGCTCAAACTAGATCAACTCTTACCATGGAGAGGGGAGATAAGCACAAAGTCCCGTCTCAAACACTGGTGTTATTGTCATCTGACAGCTGCTGGAAAAGGTAGACATTATAGTCTGTAACAATATGGTCACTGATAAATTGACCATGATTTCTTATAAGACCACACATTTAAATATATATTGGCAGCACAATGTGAACTTGATGAACAAAAACGGACTAGGAGACCCAAACTTAGATGAATAGAGAAAGGAAGAATCTGGCAGGATTTGGTCATGGGGTGAATATTATAAAGCCACATTGTATAAAATTCTCAAAAAACTAATAAAATTATTTTTAAATTAAAAATATACAGGATAAGTGAAAGAAAATGTAAATGAAACAATCACAGGTATATGTACATGTAATAAATTGAAATTCTCTCCACAAGCATTCTTTGTCCATTACTAATCTTTCCATCATTTACACATATATATTTTAGTACAGAGTGGAAAGTTTAATACTGGTTTATACATATTATATGTGCTTTAGAAGTTAATTTATTCTTCGGAGGTAATTTTAGCTACATTTCACTTGTAGATATCCAGGTAGAAATGACTCCAAATAAAATATGGATCAACACTGAATGTTGAGGTTCTTCACATTATCCTTATCTCCACACCAGTTTATGTTGTTAGTCATGCTGACTGGAACTCCCAAAATGAACTTCTTACTCAAAACAATAAACAAAAACAAAACAACACAAACAAACAAACCAAACCAAACCAAAATAAATAAAATAAAAAAAAATAAAATCCTTGCCTTGCTGTTACATAAAAATGTTGGTGAAGGAAAGTAAGGTTAAAATTCCTTATCTGTTTTGTGTCTTTACTATTACTGTGGGAGTCCAAGGAAGCTATGATGTGAGAAGGGGCAGGGACATGCACTACTTCATACCAATATCCAAGAAGATTTGAGAACCATGAGAGGGTTTTCAATGTGCATGTATACAAGGTGAAATCTAAGCCCTAGGTTTTCAAAAACACTTCAGAGTGTGTCTTCCCAACATTAACACTGGTGGCTAAGAAAGTAGACAGGCAAGTTCAGGAGAGCTAAGCATGGTGACGCACACCTGTAGTCCATGTACTTAAAGGGAAGAGACAGTAGCCTCTGAAGTTCATGGTCATCTTAGCTTCATTTCAAGTCCACGACACGACTGGACTCAAGGATTTGGTATGAAAAAAAAAAAAAGAAATCAACCAAGTATAGAAAAGAAGGAGGAAGAGGAGGGAAGTAAGTGAGGGAAAGCAGGGGATGGAGAGAAGAATGGAGGAAGAAGAAAGGAAGAATGAAAAGTAGAAGACTGGGAATGGGGAGTAAGTGGTAATTGGGGAAGGAGAGGGAGGAGAAGGGCAGTTGTTGCCAGGGCTTAAGCAAGTAAAAGGAACTCACTGAGAAGTTAGACTCTAAAACTCTTTCCAGTTATGCTCTGTGTAAAATCTAGGACCTCCTTGTAGTGACGATGAGAAGCGAGTCAAGAAAGAGTAAGGTAACTCCACAGACAAAATTAAAGAATGCGACATGTTTGCTCATCTGAGTTTCCATGATGATTCACTTGCTTTCAACAAAGACTTCTGAACATTTTTATCTTTATTTGTAATCCTCTAATAAATTTAATCTCTGTTCTTTAAGGCAAGAAATAAAGGGAATTTAGGTTTTAAAACAGTTGAAAATTGTCATAGTGACTAGAAAATTCAACTAAAGAATACATTATTAACTGAAAATCACTACTGTCTAGGTTCTAATACAAATCAGAAGGTTCTTCCATAAAATAACTTTAAATAAAATTTATTTTGCTAAAATATTTGTTTTGGTAGTACCTTGAGAAACAATAGTTTTTCCTGAGATTCCATCATCGTTCTGAATTGTATGCTGGATTTGAATTTAGAGTATGTCATTGATACAGTATTGAACTTTGTCTATTTTTTTCTTAAACTACTCCTATATGCACATTCTTTTGCTCTGTACCAGAGGGAGTAACGCTGTGAGCCAAAATGCAATCAGTTCTACTTTTGAATCTCCCACAAAACCCTGCCCTCTAACATCCATTAAATATTTTATAATTTAATCTTTGGACTATACTTATGGTGAAAATTAAATCCTCGAAACTTAATTAAGATATAATTATCCTATCATTTTATCATCTTGCAAAGACTATTTCACATTGATAAGATGGAATCTAAAAATAAGATAAGCTGATATAAAGGAGAATTTATTTCCTTGCAATTTCTTATTTATGTTCTCATCTTTGTAGGGCATTAAGCAGCAGCAAATTTCAAAAAAAAATCTGTATTATGTGTAATCATCAATTTAGTGATTGCCTTTTTAAATGTGAGTCTTATCTTTCAAAAACATAAATTACATGAACATAACTGTTATATTCTAACAGCTATGCATACCCTTCATTTCTCTAATGGTCACTTAGCTAAATATCCATTTTCATCATCCCTTTTGGACTTTTCAGAAAATATAAATAGTAACTCACAAAATACATCTCATGCTTTATCATACTTTCAAGTGAAAAAAAAGAGATAGAGAGATTGATGTGGCAAATGAGCAAGGTCCTTTTGATGTGCTGGCTTGCCACTGAAGCCATACTTGCCATAAAGTTTTAAGTGGTAGTACATTTTATTTTGTGTTCCTTTCTCATTACCACTAATGGACCCTTTGGATGTCTGGCTTGGCTTAGGTCCAAACAGACAGCACCAGCAGAAAGCTTGTTACGTGGAGCTACCCTCTTACCTTTGATGTTCAGTAAACCAAGCGTGTGATTGCTTTTGGGGGAAAAATTCAACTCCCAGCACTTTAGACCTAGTGAAATGTCTCCAACATTCAAATTGAGTACTGAATCACTGAGTGTAGAGAAGGTGTAGAAGAGCTGTAGAGAACCTTTTCCAGATCCCCAAAATGCTAGGTGTGTTTACAACTCTTTTTTACCAGAACATTCTCAGAAGTGATGTGCGTGGTCTTGTAGTGAGAACACCATCACCTACTTTAATTCTTTGGACTTTCTCTTTCAATTTCTTTCAGCGAAGAAAGAACAAAGATTCTATAATAAATAATAAAAGAGGCTATGCTGAAGATGATGTCAAATTTCAGTATGTACATGCCACACATCAACCGAGTTTTTCTGTTGGATCTAAGAAATTATAATTTAATTCTTTGGTGTGCATTGTGCAAGATATTGAGGATTAAACCTAGGGCCTCGCACTTGCTAAGGATGTATTTTCCTTAGCTATAATCCCACTGAGCTATATTCCCATTCCCAAATTCAGGCTTCTAAACAGAGAATGTAAACAATAAGAAAATATGTTTAATAATCCGTTTTTAAGATAGTATTTTGGAGGGATGACATTTTCTTGTAAAAAAAATATGTTGGTATCAAGGTTTTCAATAAAATGCACAGGTGTCAGTCAGCTTCAATCTTGTATAACTCATCTAAGCCAGCCTATTGGCACATCTTATAAGAAAACATCTTCCTTTCTGAGGATAGAGAAGACAATAAATAATACAATATATACTTTTGTGTTAGACATCAGGCAAACTTGAAGATGAATTTTGAAAGAGGCAAAAATTGAATTTCTAAAGCCATGTCTTGCCTGAAAGACAGGGAGTTAACATACATGCTGCTAACTCTCCCATTTCTTGTAAGTGGCAGGTTTCATCAGCCTCTAAACCTTTCCCTGTGAAGTCACACTTGCTTCTGAAATACCAAATGCAGCAGCCCAGGTCTTGCTTGTGCTTTACCTTGGCAGGTATAAAGTGCACTTCTGAAAGGGGCTGTTAGATAAACAATAATAATTTTTCATGAAAATAGGTCACAAAAAATAAGAAAATGTGAATCAAGTAAGGAATTATTGAAAACCTATATTTTTATGTTAATGATAACATGGAAGAAATGATCCCAGGAGTCCTAACCTTGTAATTTCAGAGCTGAAATATCATACTGTTATGTAGGGGAGCTGATACAATTTGAAACATGGCTTGTGCACTTTGTAGATATGTTAAATATATCTGTGTGTCTAATTTTATCTCTATGGTTATAAACTATGTCAAAAACATATAATTCATTGAAATCTTATGACTTATAGAGCAATACAATGCTATTTCCTGAAGAGTAATATGTTATATCTACAATGCTAATTGTTCAGTATAACATAAGTATACAGCATGTTTTCTGCATTTCTTACTTGTATTTACTTCAAAATGTCAAATTCAAGATTAATTTAGAACATTATATAGGATGTTGCTACTAACTTATTCAAGAAAACTTGCAAGTGAGATATGCCTAATAGAAAAACCGGTCTGTTTATTTAGTATGTATCTGAAAAGGGTTTGCTATCCATCTGGTTTCAACAACAAGAGTCAAAATGTCACTAAAGAAAGAAACGATTTGATATTTTTTTATTAAAACATATAAACTCAGGAAGTTATGCCGATCAATATTCAGGGTCAGTGTCCAAGCCATATGCACAAAATGAGCTATTTTCAGCAAATCCTTCATAAAAGACCTTCGATTATACTCATAGGTAAAAAGGGACTTTATTTTAAGAGGATTAAGGCTAGAATTATTTGTTCATGATTGACAGGATAACAAAACTTTTTCCTTGAAGCTGATAGACAAATTGGAAAAGGGGGATCAAAAAGCCCATGTGCCAAGCTGCCAGTCTTAGAGAGATGCAATAGCTACCCCAAGATTTTTGAAAAACTTTTTTCAAAGATAGAGAAGAGTTGTTTGAAAAGGTGATCTGCAAAGGACTGGTGACTGATACGCTTTTATTAACATGGATTCTGTGATAGTTGAGTGTGTCATTATGATGCTACTCAGTGCCAAAGTCAGGTGGATACCACCTGGGGATCCCTTTAGTAACACTCAGAAATCTGAGTCAAGATAACAGCAAGTTGCTGAGTTGTGTGTGCCCTGGAAATGGGAATAGTATGTTTGAGACCTTAGCTGACTCTTCTAACTCTGGGTATTTCCCTGGACAGGTTGAAGATGGCCTTTTAATCACTATTTTTTTTTGATGCAAACTTTAGTTGATCTTTTTTGTTTGTTTGTTTGTTTGTTTGTATGTTTGTTTCGGGTTTTTTGTTTTGTTTTGTGGGGTTTTTTTTATGTATATGAGTACACCATTGTTCTCTTTAGACACACCAGAAGAGGGCATCAGATCCCATTATAGGTGGTTATGAGCCACCAGGTGGTTGCTGAGAATTGATCTCAGGGCCTCTGGAAGAGCAGTTGGTGCTCTTAACCACTGAGCTACCTCTCCAGCCCTGATGTATTTCTAATAAGTCTAAGAAATGAAAAAGAGGAATCCATTAAATATTTTTTTGCTGATAAAAGAACATACACAAGCTGGACCTAGGCCCTCCTGAACATATGTAGCAGATGTGTAGTTTGGTCTTTATGTGGGTCCCAAACAACTGTAACAGGGCTAACCCCAAAGCTGTTGCCTACCCATGGGATATGTTCTTCAAGCTGGGCTGCCTTCTCTGGCTCCGGTGGAAATGGAAGTGCCTAGGCCTGCAGAGACTTGAAGTGCCAGGGTTGGGGATACTGTGGGCAAGGGGTGCCCAGAGAGGAATGGGAAGATGGGATAGGGGAAGAGTTGTGGGAGGGAGGGAGCAGGAGGAGGGCAGTGAACATAATGTAAAGTGCATAAGTAAAAAATAAAAATTAAGTTTAAAAGAATCCTATTGCTTAGGAGGAAAGACATACATGGGCTAATGTTATTTTTTTAATTCCCTCTCTTTTGTACAAATAAAATTTTTAATTAAAAATAGTAAACCCCATAAAATTTGTATTTCTAGATAGCTGTTTGTTTTTATCCCAAATCACATTCAAGATCCTACACTGTGTATTTCAGTTATGTAAGCTTAATGCTTTCTGACAATTGGCAATTAACTAACATGGCTCTATAGCCAAATGAACAGCTGACTCTCTGGTATAGTGTTAACAATTCGGGGATTCCTACTTTCCTCACAAAATCCAAAGATATTATACCTAATTAAATTATGTGCAGAAGCTGCTATTTGTTAGTGTAGGCCAGGGTTACGGAGGCAAGGTTGAGAGAGCTTCATTCCCAGTTACCCCAGTCTTGAGGAGCGCAGGAGTTGGCTACCTCCATACTCCTAACCTGGCACATAAAGTCAGCTCCTGTACCATCAACCCTTATAAGAATGTATTACTCTGACATTTATCAGGATTCATTCTTTGTTTGACCTTATAAGGTTTTCCTCTACGGGACCCAGCGTTTGCATAGTAATGGTACATGGGCACACAAACAATGCCCTAAACACCCTGACAATCTCCTGAGGGGCATAAATGCTGCCTTTCCCTCCAGTTGATGGTATCAGTTCTTCTAAGATGTTCTTAGATATGTTCATTGCCCCTGGATATTGGTCATTGCCCGATACTCATCAATGACCTAGATCCTTCACTAAGCTTACTCTCCCAAGACCAAGCTTTCTTCCCTCAAGGCCACTGCACCAGGCCTGGATACTCTGAAGGGGAAGCACACATGGGGTGGCATTTTTAGGAGCATTAAAAGTAGGGCTGAAAGCTGGCTAGGCCGTGCCACATCCCACTGGAGGCTGTGTTGATGACTGTGACCCATATTACTACCAATGGTCATGTAGATATTCATGGTCTGTGGAACAGCTTGAAACCACCTCCATGTCCACAGACAGAGCTCACAAGGGGGAACCATATTGAGGTAAGTGGTCCGTGCTGCCTCCCAAGGTCATCTTGATATCCATAGGCTATGTTGCTGCCAGGGACCATATTGATATGAATAGTCTTTCATGCCACCTGAGAGCCATGGGGTTGCTCAGGTCCTTTCTGCTGCTGAGAAACATGTCTGGATCCACAGACCTACTATGGCTGGGTCTCTTTTGGTGTTCATAGCCAGTTTTACCACCAATGGCGATCTGGATGTCCATGGTCTGTGCTACAGTCTGAGGCTATGTTTGTGTCCAAAGGTGCAACAAAGGACCCTATTGATGACTATGCCCTTTGTTGCCATCTGAAGACATCTTGATTTCAGTGGTCCAGGCAGCCTCCCAAGGGCCATTTCTGGGTTCATGACTGGGTTCTGGGACCATGTCCTTGGTCTGTGTTATCCCCAGAAGCTGTATGGATGTCCATGATCCATGTTCCCCCTAAGTGTGAAGACCAAAGGACCTAAAGGGATTTGCAACCCTATAGGTGGAACAACAATATGAACTAACCAGTACCCCCCAGAGCTTGTGTCTCTAGCTGCATATGTATCAGAAGATGGCCTAGTTGGCCATCATTGGAAAGTGAGTCCCCTTGGTCTTGTAAACTTTATATGCCTCAGTACAGGGGAACACCAGGGCCAAGAAGTAGGAGTGGGTGGGTAGGGGAGTGGGTGGGGGAGGGTATGGGGGACTTTTGGGATAGCATTGGAAATGTAAATGAAGAAAATACCTAATTAAAAAAATGAAAATTATGGTACAGAGCTAAACAAAGAATTTTCAATTGAGGAATCCTGTACTACTGAGAAGCACCTAAACCTTCAACATTCTTAGTCATCAGGGAAATCCAAATCAAAACGACCCTGAGGATCTACTTCACACCAGTCAGAATGGCTAAGATCAAAAACTCAGGTGACAGCAGATGCTGTGGAGGGTATGGAGAAAGAGGAACACTACTTCATGCTGGTGGGATTGCAAGCTGATACAACCTCACTGAAATCGGTTTGGCAGTTCTTCAGAAATTGGCAGTTCTGAGGGTCCAGATATACCACTCCTGGTCGTTTACCCAGAAGATGCTCAAACATATAACAAAGGCACACGCACCAGGGTGTTCATAGCAGCCTTATTTATAATAGCCAGAAGCTGGAACAAGAAGAAGAAGAAGAACTCTTAAAAAATATGATGAAAATTTGGAAGAATAGCTCTCCACAATGAATGGTTACTGAAGGAGGCATGCTAGGGGAATTACTCTGTTCTTTTAAGGAGCACGTTACTGAGAGGTTGAGCTCGCTCCAGTGAGTAGATAGATTACACAAATCGGACTTGGTTTTCTTTTTTCTTTTTTAACTTTTCATTTTATTCATATTTTAGTTTTACTTATTTTGTGAGGATCAAAAGGAGGGTAGACATGGAAGAACTGGGGATTGAATATGGTCAGGGTACATGATGTGAAATTCCCAATGAATCAAAATGGAGCCATGTTTAAAGAAAAAAATGTATGGCTCCTTAGGGGGGATAATCAACTTAGTTAATTAAGGCATGGAAAACCTTAGAAATCTTCCACTATTGTTGAGTGTTTCTGGTTAAAAAATTAGTAGATAGGATTTATTTAATTTTTTTTCCTTTTATTGAAACTAGCATTTTTCTCATATAATACATCCTGATTACAATTTCTCCTCTCTCCATTCCTCCAAGTTCCTCTCCATCTTCCCTTTAATCTATATGCACTGCCTTTCAATTCCCATTAGAAACCAAACAGGTTTATAAGAGAAATTAATATAATATAATATAATATAATAATAGATATATAAAAGATAGAACAAAAGCTAACACATCTGAATAGGGAAAAATAGTCAAACAGAAAGAAAAGAGCCAAATAAAAGGCAACAGAAAGAGACATAGACAGAGACCCACTTGTTTGCAAACTCATGAATCCCATAAAAATGCTAAACCAGAATCCATAATATAATTAAAAAAGGTAAAAAGAGAAGGTCTATTCATCTATATAAAAAGATAGTACACATAGAAATGAATATATTACTAATATAAAAATGTTTATATTGTCATTTATAATATATATTATAAATCAAAATATAAATGTATAATATAAATATATTAAAGTATAATATATATTAAAATAAGAATTTTCAAATGTCCTGACATGGCATCATGAGAAGAAAATGGCCAAATATACCCCTGAGCATATTTTGTTTTGGCCATCTATTGCTGGACATATAGCTTACCCTTAAGAATAGTTTGTTTCTCTAATGAGACTCCCTGAGGAGTCTCAGTGTCTGTGAGTTTATTTGTGCTTCCATCCTGTTGATATAAAGGGACTTGTTTCCCTGGGGTCTTCTATCTGCTCTGGGTCTTACATTCTTTCTACTTCCTTTTCCACAGAGTTTCCTGAGCCCTCAGAGGAAGGATATTATGGGCACACCCAATGTAGGCCTAAGTGTTCCAATGTCTCTCACTCTCTGAATGTTGTCTGTCTGTGCGTCTCTGTATCTGTTCCTATCTCCTGCAGGAGGAAGTTTTTCTGATGATGGCTGAGCAAGGCATTGATCTCTGAGTATAGCAGAAAGTCATTAGGAGTAGGGTTTTCTTTTTTATTTCACTTTTTTTTTTCATTTTGTATTGGTTATTTTATTTATCTACATTTCAAATGTTATCCCCCTTCCCAGTTTCCCCTCCACAAACCTCCATCCCTTCCTCCAACCCCCTGCTTCTATGAGGGTGCTCCCCCACCCACCAGCAGCTCCAGTCTCGGCACCCTAGCATTCCCCTATGCTGGGTCATTGAGTCTCCAGAGGACCAAGGGGCTCCTCGGTTTAATGCTTATGTTCCTTTAGTAGAACAGTAGTTAGTTTTATCCTAGAACTACAGGCTTATTCTCAGTTTCATGGTTACTCAAACAGTTTCAGATATGGCTTCCATCCCTGGAATGAGCCTTAATTCAAATCAGATATTGGATGGTTATTTCCACAAACTTTGGCACATTGCCATAGTATACCTTGAAGACAGAAGACCATTATAGAATGAAGGGTTTATAGTGCTGGGTGTTGACATTTCTCCCTTGGTAGCATGTGGTGTATCTTCTAGTACTTTGAGCACTAGTCAGTAAGAGTGAAGGCTCCAGCTCATTATCTCCATGTTCAATGAGTTGTGCAGGTGTTTTCTTGTACAGTAGGACCTTGGAGTCAGTTTTAAGAGGGCAATCTTTAGTCTTGGCAACAGCTTGGATTGTTTAGAGATTTGCATGAAATCCCTTTGGCCAACAACTTGATTAGACGTAACCCATTCTCTTTACTGCAACAAGAGATGATTTTTATGGTAAAGAGATGCCCAGTGGTGGCTGTTTCCCCATTATTCGGTGATTTCATTTAGCTCTCCTTTATATCTGTTTATATTTTAGGAAGCTTCTACTCTGTTAGGTTTTCATATTACCCTTCAACTGGCCTTTCCTTTTAGCAGTCTCTCCCTGAATCCCCTCCCTTTTTCTCTTCTCCCCTCCCCACTTGATCTTACAACTCCAAGCCCCACTCCATCCATCAATAATTATCTATTCAACATCCCTTACCTGGGAAGACTATTTGCTCTGGAGTCTTACTGTGTAACTAACCTCTGTTGTTCTATGTATTATAACTTTATTATCAATGACTTACCACATATAAGTGAATTCATAGCATTTTTATCTTTCTGGGTTGATGTTATCTCACTAAGGATGATGTTTTCTAGTTCTCTTAGTTTACCTGAGAATTCGATTGTTTCATCTTTTAAAATGGCTGAGTAATATTCCATTATGGAAATGTACCACATTTTCTGTATACATTTATCTGTTGAGTGGTGCCTAATTTGTTTCCAGTTTCTGGCTATTGTGAACAGAGTAGCAATGAACATGGTTGAACAAATATCTCTGTGGTAGTATGAAGCATCCTTTGAGTATATTACCAAAAGTTAAGTATCCTTTGGGTATATCACCAAAAGTGTTAGATCTGGTCTTGTGATATATCAAATCTATCTCCTCATATACCAACACACTGACTTCCATAATAGCTCTACAGATTTGTAGGAACCATAGCTGACACTAAGGAATAGGGGTAGGCTATGAAGAGAGGTGCTGAGGCAGTTCACAGGCAGAAGAGAAACAGGATATTCCACCAGGATCTACTTAGTCCCCTGGGAATTGGGGCAGAGTGAAGAGAGAAAACAACAGGAAGTGTGCTATAGGACTGCTCATCAAATTGGAAGAGAGGAGGGATTAAAGATGTGAAACTCACCTAGCTGCTTTCATTGTACACTTGCTTCTCTGGCAGGCTTTGCTGGCAGGTTCCAAAAGAACACCTGACCCATGGCTCCAGCAACATATGTAGCAGAGGATGGCCTTGTCGGACATCAATGGGAGGAGAGGCCCTAGGTCTTGTGAAGGCTCGATGTCCCAGTGTAGAGGAATGCCAGAACAGTGAAGAGAGTGTGAGTGGGTTGGTGAGCAGGGGAAGGGTGGATGGGATAGGTGGTTTTCGGAGGAGATAACATTTAAAGTGTAAGTAAAGTAAATATTAAGAAAGGAAAAAGAAAGAACACCTGATTGTATTGGAGACTGGGATAAAGTGCTGAGTTGGGGAAAGGAAGATTGGAGGAGAAGACTCATGTGATCCACTGGAGAGGGGACAGGGGGGGAGAGAAGGCTATAACACATGTTCTGCTACAGAGCTGGAGAGGAGACATGTTGGGTTTGGAGGAAAGAAGATTAAGATCTGAAGTTAGCCTACTTGCTTCCCTGGCCATCAATTATTATTTTATGAAACAATAATTTTCATTAACTCTTAAAGTTTTCATACAACATAGCACTCCTCCTCCTAGATCCAGTCCTCTTTGGTTTTCTCTAGGTGATACTGTTTGCAAGACATAGTTGTTTTGGCCCTCTGACTCTCACAATGTTTTTAACCCTTTATTCAAGGTGTTCCCCTTGCTTTATGTGCAGGGTTTATATTGTACATATGTTAATTATGACTGGTTACCCATCATCAGTTCTATATTTTGACTAGTTGTGTTTAGAACATAAGTTCTTTAATTACAAGTGATAGATACATATTCTGTGGATATAAGGATGTGTGTTCAGAATGCAGTGACAACTTGTACTGGCTAGGAACATAATAGTAGATTCCCTGCTAGGTTCCATGACTTCACAAGCCACATGGAGTTGATGAATTTTACAGTTCAGGACATGAATTCCTTCCTATCTGGAAATCTTTAAGACCAACTACAAGGCTGTTGGGTAACCTCAGGTTATTAGTACCACTGTTACACCATTCAGAATATGTTTGTACACTGGTCATTGTAGATATTTGACATTACATCTAACTAGTACTATTGATTGTTTTTCTTCATTGATAACTATGAGAGCTAGTCCCTAGTAAGGAGAGCTAGAGACCAGATCCAAGTGAATTCCTCCAAATACTATAGTATCTTCAGCAGTAGAATCTTATCTGATTTTTTTCTAGAAGGCAACAATAACATATATTTTGGGGGAGTTTCATACTCTCCCTTGACCAATAGCCTAAAAGATTGTCCATGTCTGACACTAGGGTTTCTATCAGATAGTCTATGGTTTATTGGAGAGGTGAGTATTGATACCTAGATTAAAGAAAATTCAATGAAACTATGATAGGTAGATAGATAGATAGATAGATAGATAGATAGATAGACTGATTATATATAATATACCATATATATACATATATATATATAATCTCCATAATAAATCTCACTAATCAATAATTTCTAAGTGATGAAATGTCATGTAAATACTTTTTGCATGTCTGCTATAAGCCAGGCATTGTTTTCTGCAGCATGAACACTTAAGAAAGATGAATTCTATAAAAAAAACTTTTTATTGGATACTTTATTTACATTTTAAATGTTGTCCCCTTTCCTGGTTTCCCCTCCAATAATCCCCTATCCTCTACCCCCTACCCCTGCTCACCCACCCACCTACACCCGTTTTCTGGCCCTGGCATTCCCCTACACTGGGGCATAGAGCCTTCACAGGACCAAGAGTGTCTCCTCTCATTGATGACAGATTAGGCTATCCTCTGATACATATGCAGCTGAAGCAGTGAGTCTCACCATGTGTACTCTTTGATTGGTGATTTAGTTCCTGGGAACTCTGGAGGTACTGGTTAGTTAATATTGTTGTTCCTCCTATGGGGCTGTAAACCCATTCAACTTCTTGGGTCATTTTTCTAGCTCCTTCATTGGGGACCCTGTGCTCAGCCCAATCGTAGGCTGCGAGGACCCAGCCTCTGTATTTGTCAGGCCTTGTGGAGTCTCTCTTACACAGCTATAACAGGCCTCTGTCAGTAAGCACTTGTTGGCATCCACAAAAGTGTCTGTATTTGGTGATTGTATATGGGATGGATCCCCAAGTGGGGCAGTCTCTGAGTGGTAATTCCTTCAGTCTCTACTCCATAATTTGTCTCTGTAACTCCTTCCATGGGTATTTTGTTCCCTCTTCTAAGAAGGAAGAAAGATAAATTCTTTGTTCTCATGTTTATCAGAGAATGTTGTAATAGGTATATATTAATCAAGTAATCACAAAATGTGTAATAAGTAAGCATGACAACTGATATGCAGACAAACACAATTAATTCTCACTTCACCACTGCTTGAAAGTCCCCAGTGGGATACTAAAATACCCATAGCTCATGCCATTTATTATGAAACAGAAAATATAGCAAATTGGAGCTGAAGATCTTATTCCTTATCTATCCAAGTTTCCTAATTTGTCCTTCTCCTATTCTATATAATCAGAATTAAATAATGGAGAAAGACTTCATTTTTAGTTAGTACTTTTATTCCAGCTATAATACAAGTGTAGCAATATCTCAAAATCTGGCAATCAGGTTCTACAGATTTTTTTTAATCTATATAATACAGATACTTATATGTGCATGAACAATTTTATCCAATATTTAAGTAAACAATCATATAGATTATCTCAGAACTCCTGTTAACTAGGGGTATGTGAGCTAAAACGAGAAGTGCAGAACAGCATGATTATGAGTAGCTTTGCTGTGTAGCTGCAGAGAAATTTTAAAGTTTTTAAGATCTACATATATTGATCAGTAGCCAGTTGCTTTTGTGTGAAATGTTCTTTTAGGACCACTCTCAACAAAGATGCCTTTGGATCCATTTTCTCGGTTAGAAGAGAGTAAAAGGGAGAAAGATCAAAGTGTGAAAACACTCTGCAAACATGTTCTAAATTTCTTCCACACTATCAGCAGCACTGACCTTAACCCTGCTGCTAGCAAACATTCCTGTCAATTTCAATGAAAGCAACAAATACAGCTATAATTATTTTTTTAGAAAGCATTCTTTATTTCTAATTTAGTGATGTCTTATTTTCTGCAAATTTTTCTAAAATCAGGACTGTGCAATGACCCAGCCAGTGAAAAGACTGTCCCAAAGTCTGATGACCTGAGATTAATAACCATACCACAGATGCTGATAAGAGAGAGTATATTCCTTTACATTGACCTTCGATATATATATACATACATATATACTACCAGTGGATCGGGTTCCTTCCAGTCGATGCTGGTCTACCTTGATTTCAAACTCAGTAGACAACCTCACAGTCCCCAGAGGAGGTAACACTTCCAGGCACTCTAACATGCCCAGGATCTTAGGATCACAGGATCCCAGAATCCCAGGAGCTTGGTCACACCAGGATCTTAGAGTCTCAGAGGAAGCTTGACCGCCAAGAACTCTGACAACCCAGAATCTCAGGATCACAGGTCTCAGAATCACAGAATCACAAAGAAAGCTGGACTTGGAGAAGTTCTGACTCAACTGGGATTACAGGAAGGACAGGCTCCAACCAGATATATCGAGGGCAGGAAGCATTTAGATAATCATACGGCGGGAGGAAAGCATTGATGTTATTTTTAGATATAATTAGGGAAAGAATTTTCAGCTGAAAACTTGAAAAAAATGAAATGAAGATGCAAAAATTTCTATTTCCTGAAACAATACACACACACACTCTTAAATATTCTCTGTACACTATCATTCCAAGAGACTTCATAGAGAATCAATGACATGATTAACAAATTCTTCCTATAAAATATTTACCTTACATTAGATCTCCTGTAAAACATAAAAGTCAGCTTTATGGGATTCTTCAGAAATGCTAACGCACAACATAGGTCAATGGTCTTGGTTTATGTCTCCCTTAACCAGTTACAGGAGTCCTCCAATGATATGCCACGTTTCCTCCAAGTTTGTTCTGGATCATTTGATTGACCAGAGTTCTAGGAAATTGTTATGAAGCTCTTTCATGCTGGCAAACTCTCTGCAAGTCCTGTAGTGTTGGGCTTCCACATCTTTTGCAATGGCATCATTGTTCCCTGGATCGCTCAATCTTGTTCTAGCACTTGCTGCTCTTGAGTCTTTGTGTCCTTTTTTTGTATCTTTTTTTTTTCAATATATAAGTCTTTTATTCTCCCAAAAGAGCCCAAATTGTTCTTGTGATCAGGATCTCGTTTCTGGAGCCAGGAACTGAGGCCTCCTCACTCGTCAGCCTGCTGCACAGTTCCCTTCTCAGACACATAGATGCCGTCCAAAAACTTCCGGATATCCTTGTTCTTAACTGTTGTGGCTTGCTGAATCAGGGCAGCTGAATTTGAAACAAGTTCAATGTCATTTCCTTCAAGGATTAACTCATCCTTCTGGGCTTGAGAGACAGAACAAGCAACACCTGTCCTCATCCGAACCCTGCGGATGTATTTTTCACCCAAGAAATTTCGGATTTCAACCAAAGAGCCATTCTCCTGGATGACAACGTTGATGGGGAAGTGAGCGTACACAGACCGCATCTTGTATCGGAAGCCCAGTGTGACACCCTTGATCATGTTCTGAACATGACTGCAGATGGTCCTGACAGTGGCCAGTTCCTTTCTGTTACCCCACCATTTGTCAACCCGGAGCCTTTTCTTTTTCTTCCCAAGAAGACTCAGCTCCACGTTGATGTGATTGAAGTCCCTCCGTAGAGTCCCCCTGGGGCCCTTCACAATGACTGTGCGCCCCTTCAGAGTGATATCGACATTCTCTGGAATGTCCACAGTCTGATTGCTGAGAATGGTCTTCATCCTCGCAGTAGATGGGGCAAAGAGAGCTTTTTGTATCTTTTAGGACTAAATTTTCTCTTGTCTCTTCTGGATAAAAGACTGGTGCCTTGTTGGTGTAACAAGTCTCTCCCCAGAAGGACTAGATGGTAATAGAGCTGATCTCCATTATTTCTTCCACGTGGCTCTGTAAAATGGCTTTTTTAAATTTCATTTCATTACTCTTTGAGACTGTTCTTGTCTTGTTTTACTGGCATCCCTTGCATTACCCTGGCTCTCATCACTTACAGAATCTGATTAGAGTTAACCTATAGGAGGCATTTATAAGGTGCTAGTAAATCCCTTCAAAGGATCAGAAAATAAGATGACAAGAAATGTGTTCTGATTGGAGATTGATTCTGGCTGAGATTCCTCTTGGGATGCTGTCTTTCTATGCCTCTGAGTCTCAGTAGGTTCTACTAATTCCTTTCCTCATCTCCTCCCATCTGGTGGTAATAGTTTGCCTTTGTTTTCTTAGTTTCTAAGCACTTCACATCTGTTATTTGCTTCTCTTAATCCTACCCCCACACTGTACACAGTCCTGTCATTAAATTATCTTTGAACATACCTTCTGTTTTCAGTTGACATTATGACTGAAACTACTCTACAAACCTTCTATTACCCTAATCCTTGTAGCCACTCTAGCAAAAGACACACCTTAGTTTCTGGTACTTTCTAGACATCAAATATACATGTACTGATATACTTCTGAACTACAAGTTAATCATTTATATTTAGAGAAATGAAAATATTGATCTTCTTCGTGTGAACGTGGCTGTGGAAAGCTGTGGAAAGCTCTCAAAATAGGAATACAGAGAAGGAAGCTGGGAGCTGCTTTCAGTCACATCTGGTCCCTGAGGAACATGAATCAATTTTTTTTTATCAGTTTGTTTTGTATTGTTTTTATTTAATCTTATATTTTTACAGAGACGGAAATCTTCCAGTTCAAAATAGTTTATATTACTACATTTAAGAATCTCACCACAGAGGCAGGCAGATTTCTGAGTTCGAGGCCAGCCTGGTTTACAAAGTGAGTTCCAGGACAACCAGAGCTATACAGAAAAACCCTGTCTCGAAAAAAACCAAACCAAACCAAAACAAACAAAACAAAAAGACAAGAAAGATAGGATTTTCCTTGTGAATAGATATACAGGTCCTTCTACCTCTGGAAGAAAGTAAGCAGAATTGGTGTCTCCACCAAAAGCATCAGGAGGGCTGCTTACTGCCTCTCTTTTAGGAATGTCTCCAATGCTAATATCATTTCACTTATTCATTTATATTCCTGTCTTCTGTTCTGTTTATTACTGGAACATCCATACCTAACTGTATTTTCTAATGTGTCCTAGTTACAATTATGTATCTGTTAACAATAATTGTATAGAACTGATCTGGTTCTTTTTCTTTTTGAAAAGCCACTGGTAATTTAGTTCTTGCTCAATACCTATTGTCTGGGTTGCTAAGAGCAAATCAGTGACTGAGTGCGAAAAATTTGCTATTCAGGTTGACCTCTCAGTAAAAGTAGACATCTCAGTAAAAACATGCAAATGTTCATGTTTCAAAACAAGCCATATCCTTTAGTTTTCTAGCTCTTATGAATAAATAACAAAATTGTGACTACTTATGGAATGATTGGAAGTTAAATACATTATTTCCCTGGCACTTCATTTAGTTTGTTTCAAGCCATTAGTAAAAGGTTAAAATCTATAAATTCTCTATTTACTACTTATAATTTGTTAGATATCACACACACACACACACACACACACACACACTTCTTTTTTTTGTTTTGTTTTGTTTTGTTTTTTGTTTGTTTGTTTGTTTGGTTTTTTTTCGAGACAGGGTTTCTCTGTGTAGCCTTGGCTATCCTGGAACTTACTCGGTAGACCAGGCTGGCCTCAAACTCTGAAATCCGCCTGCCTCTACCTCCCAAGTGCTGGGATTAAAGGCGTGCGCCACCATGCCCGGCTCCACACTTCTTTTTTTAATTAAAACTCATCAGTAAGCACTGTGCTTCTTTTCCTTTTAGGGCCTATGATGGTAAATCTTGATTGCCAATGAATCTACAAAGAAACAACGAGATTAATAAAACACATTTCTAAGTTATATCTATCACATTTTTTTTTTGCCAGAACCCATTGCCATATGAGACAGCCAGTGACAGGAAAGACCTGAGTATGGATAGAACCATAGGAGATACTGGGGTCTAGAAAACAGAACCAAGAGCTGGGCAGTGGTGGTGCACGCCTTTAATCCCAGCACTTGGGAGGTAGAGGCAGGCGGATTTCTGAGTTCGAGGCCAGCCTCGTCAAAGAAGTGAGTTCCAGGACAGCCAGGACCACACAGAGAAACCTTATCTCAAAAAAAAAAAACAACAACAAACAAACAAACAAACAAACAAACAAAAAACCCCAACCCCCTCCAAAAAAGAAACAACAACAAAAACAGAGCCAACAAAGGAAGAAGCCATGCAGAGTGTGCACGTGCCACACTTCCCAAGTGACTTAATCCTTGTTGTAGTCATTTTCTGCAAGCTCCATAGTCTTCTGCCTTTCCACTTCATCCTTTTCAGGGGGCTTCTGAGCTTTTCCCAGGAGATTTGGGTTACATCATCACTCCCTCTTTTTCTGAGGTCCCAGCTTGTAGATGGCCACTGCTCTAATGGCAGAAGCCAGTGTAATAAATCCCCTTTTATAACTAAATAGCTTCCAATACTTCTTTGCCTCTAGAGATGCCTGGCTAAGAGAAGATCTCAACCTCCTTGAATGGAAATCTTCATTCTTTTGCACATAATCATGTGATAGGAGGAATTGTGTATTTACCAATCACTTATAAGTGTCTTCTACATGCCAGGCCCAATTTTCTGTATATTTGGTACAAAAAATTAATAGCTGTTGATTTTTTTTTTGCCTCAAGGAACTCATGGACTTGAGAGGACAGCAGACAAATAAGAAAATATACACTATAATATGCTTTTATATACAGGCATGAATAGAAGGTAGAATAGGTTGCCATGGAAATGCCACAATGGTTGGAAACTTTGTTTTGATATTTAGTTTTTTAGAGCAGACTGTGTAACAGGTAGCATTGTGACATTTCAAAAACAGTTAACTGATTTTTGTTTACTTATTTGTCAGAGACAGGTGCTCACTATGTAGCACTAGATGGACTGAAACTAACCATGTAGACCAAACTAGCTCAAACTCATGGAGAGGTACTCCCTCTACATCCTGAGAGTTGAGATTAAAGGGCATGTGCCACCATGCCCAGCCTATATCACTGTATTATATTGCTAACTGAAACTACAACTGCCTTTCCCATCTCTTTTAAAGCACTGTCGCTGGTCCACATCCAAACATTACTTTTCTCTTCTTTCATGCCATGTAGATTTCTTTACCCTGTCTTGTTCCCCATTTTCCCTCCCTTTAGATAACTTCCTACCCTGTCACAGTCCTCTTTTAACTTAACTTTCATATGGCATATACATTTATATACTTATTTATATACAAAGAACTTTTAAGAAAACATGACATTTGTCTCTCAGTCTGGCTTATTTCACTTACATAATGACATTAGGTAGTATTCATTTTTTTATATCTTAATTTCAATCTTCTTTACAAATTAATAAAATCATATATATAATAACATTTTATTGATTCAGATTTATTAATTAACTCATTTGTTGATGGACATTTAGACTTATTGCATATTTTAACTATTCTGCTCAGGTTTTATTGCCCCCCCCAAAAAAAACCCCTCCTGTATTAAAATATACTTGGTCCTCAGTGTAGCAATGGTCAAAACTGGGGCATTTTCGTGGTGACTGAATCATGGGGGGGATGGGTGGGCTCTTGCTTCCTTGATGGATGAATTCATGATTACTATGTTTACAGCTTACCATATTCGATGTATACCTCTTTGTTATAAAATGCTTTTGTCTCTTTGTTTCTTGCCTGCTGAAGTACTGGATCCTTTGCTCTTCCGAATACTTAGTGTAATACACTGATTCACCATAGAACTGAATGTAACCAGGCCAAGCTACTGTGGACCTCAACCCATGAAACCATGAGCTGAAACCAGCATTGTCCTTCAGGATATTTATAACATATCCTGATAGTAATGACTATGAAAAAGAGCAAAGAAAATGGAATTTTGACCTTCAAAGATAGGAAAGTCCAAATGTTATTTCCAACAGGTGATAATATTTATTTGAACTTTGAACTTCAGTAAGTTCTTCAGGAACCTAAGAAAATCAAAGAAATCCCTAATGCAAAAGACATTTTGCACAACTGTAAAGGCACGGCAGAACCTCCGTTATCCAGGAGCTGGACAGAGTGAAACGGTGATCAAGCTTAAAAATGAATGGAAGAGAAGTGACCAACAAGATGGGGAAATTCTATGAGGATTTACTCATTAGTTTAGGCTTCAAAATAAAGTGTTTTCATACGATGCTTGGTGAACTGAAACACAGCAAATGTTTGTAAAGTATAGACTAATGTTTAGGTTTGTATTGTAGGAAAAATGGTCCGTCTTACAATAATGTGGAGAACAAATAGAGATAAACGATTACCAACCACTCAAGAAGACTATTCTAACCATGATGAGATGCATAGTGATGAAGACTGGATGTAAAACAGTAGTTACAACAATGGAAAAAATCAAATGTGAATATAAAAGCTTAGGAGGCTTGGAGTTTGGTTATGAATGAGAAAAATATCTGAGTCTGTGACCTGGAATATCCAGCTGAGGGCTATCAAAGAGACTTCGACTCTCTATGAAACCAAAGAAACAAATGTGCAGCACAGTCAGAACTGACGAAGGGAAGAATTTTTAATACATCGACACTGTACCAAAATGTCTGGACTCAAAATGATGGCACAAAGCAAAGAATGCTCCAATGCCACTTTAAAATTTACTTCACCTGTACAAAATGTGTTGTAATAAAACACTCCCAATGCCAAAAAAAAATTACTTCACATTGCTTTGTGCATGATAAACAACTGATCTACCACATATCTTGATCTTGATCTTGATATACCTTCCAGTCCTTTTGGAGATTTTTGAGAGAGAGAGAGAGAGAGAGAGAGAGAGAGAGAGAGAGAGAGAGAGAGAGAGAGAGAGAGAGAAACACACAGAGAGAAACACACAGAGAGAAACACAGAGAGAGAAACACAGAGAGAGAAACAGAGAGAGGCAGAGACAAAGACAGATACTAAGACAGAGAGACAACAGAGACAGGGAGACACACACACACACACACACACACACACACAAAACCAGAAAAAGTAAGACACAGAGACAGAGAGAGACAGACACAGAGGTATAAAGACTGAATGAGAATGAATAAGAAGGATTACCTCCCCCAAGGTCTCAGCCATTAGGATTGGCATTTTGGATAAAATAATATGAAAGGAATGAAAGAATAGAGTAAAACAGGAGACAATCAGTGATAAAATGTTAAAATCTGTAACTGCAGAAATGAGTGTATTATTTGGGCTTCCCTTAGCAGCAGATATCGATATTAAGTTTGACAGGCAAGAGATTCATTAGGGGAATCTCCACTGGAATGTAAAAGAAAAAAAAGAAAAACTGTCAAGCAAAGTCTTCAGGTTGACAATCAGATTGAAGTAAGTTTGAGTCAGGCTGATAGGAACACTAAAGATTATGTTCAATATACAGTGGAACTGAGCCCTGAGAGTGAGGCAGTAGATTGATAGGGTACAGGTGTAGGATAATAGTAAGCATCTAGGCAGAAGGGAGTGTACACAAGTATAGCAACTGGTTCTATTAAGCAAACAGCTATGCACTGTGTGGATCTCACTGCCATGATGGGGGACCATGGAAACAAGCTTCTAAGTACAAGTAGAAATTTAAAATGAGAGTAAACATACTGATCCTTATTAAATATCTGAAAGGAACGAGTTTCAGGGAGAAAGATGCAGTCATCTAATAAGATATTAGAAATTGCAATATGCATTTGGTTAGTTGCTTTTAACCATTTAACCACAGGGTACATCAGATGGCATGTATCCTCTCTGATATACCTTCTTACTTCAGTGAGATCACCCATTTTTATTTTATCCTATTGCCAGTACAAACAAAATATCACTAGTAAGTTCCTTTGCATGAAGCTTATAGTCTGGTGGTGAGATTGGAGGATAAACATAAGAAAATAAACATAGACATTAGCTCAGTGCCACAGAAAGACTGATGGTGAAAATACCGTGGGACAGATTGAGTACAGAGCTGAAGGAACTCCAGTTTTAAATAAGATGTATTCACTCAAAGGAGAAATGAGCAAAGTGTTCACAGATGCAGGGATGTATTCATGCTATATGAATTTCTTGATAAAATTACCCTGGTGATAGGATGAAGGTGCCACAAAAGCCCTAAGATTATAAAAAGCTTGGAATGTTCAAGCCAAGCAAAGAGACAGATGAAAACAGTGGGGCAGGAAGGAAGACAGTGTTTTTAAGCACTCTACTATAAACAATATTATTACAGACAAGACCTACACTTTTGCTGGAGCAGGGAGCTCCATGCATCCAGGTTACTAGCTGATATAGTTCCAGGGAATAGTAGGTGTGCACCACACCCTGTCCCATCTATGGTGAAAAGAACAAGACAGGTTGAAAATAAGGGGATGGGAAATGAATGGCCACGGGTAATGAAAACAGCTATGAAAGAGGATATAAAATCCATTGTTTTTCTAGTTATGTCATACAGTTTTTTTTTGAGAAGGTTGGTGGTAAGTGAGTATATAAAATATAGTTTATGTTAGAAATGTGAGATATTATGTGAAACTCTACACCTTTTGTTCTGGATGCCTAACTATATAGAAGTTCACTGAGTTTTATAAACTTCAAGTCTGGTTAATTTTGGTTTGATGTATTTTTATTTATGTGTAAGTTTTTCAAATAAATACATTTGAAAAAATTACTTCTATTCAGCTACACCACATATTTCACTTTCTACCTTAGTTTAAATAAAGCAATCCTTAAAATCCTTTTAGTGCAGGAGGGGATTTAATAGATTCTACATTGATCCTTACACTATAAAGTGAAACCAAGTTCCAAGTTAATCTCACAAGAAACAAATGATTTCTGTTCAGAGCTGTGGTGAGAGAAATGCTGTGCACACTGTGGTATAATCCGAGAAGCCTTTATTCTCGAAATGCCAGCTTCAGCTCTGTTCCATTGCAGTTTTCATGCTGTTAAACTTATCCTTCTTATAGAGTAATGTGCATCTTCTTCTGAAATTTCCCAAAGTCTTTTCATGGTCTCTCTATTCATATTTATCCTCATATGACTAATGGATTTCACTAAAAGCACACATCTAAAGAGGTGGCATTTCCTGTTTGCTTCTAGCCAGGTGACTTTCTAATCTCGCCGAAGGATGTCTGTCATTTCATTTTGCTGTACACGTGTGTCTCCATTTTACCAGACCAATGAATTAAAACAAGTATTCATACCTTTGTACTTCAAACCCAAGTAAAAACTATAAAAGTTGTTTGCATTTGGTCTTCAGAAATTCAACTCACAGCTCCATCATTTTGAATTGACATCAAATATTAATCCAAGAATGAGACTTTGCCTTCATTCAACCTCACAGGATTCATTGTCCCCTCTCTACATTATTCTTTCCTTTGTGGTTTCTATGAAAATGAAAACAAAAGAGAATATAGAATTACATTTTCATCCATTGATATGCATGTCATTATATTTATTATATATAAATGTTCTCATGAAACTTTTCTTTGCACAGGAATCTGCCATGGAATACTCTGCCCCATAATCTTATTATAGGTCCTAAGAGAAAGAAAACCAGTAAGATGTATGTGGACATGGAGAAAGAAGTTGATTATGAGTGATGGGCACAGACAACTTTGGAGGCTCAAAAGTGCTGAATCCACTGTCTCCAAGTCAGAGGCACGGGAAAGCTGTTATTCAAAGCTTAAAGCTCTGAAAATCAGTAGCAACCCTATTTTCCAGGTCAAGGAAAGGTTAAAGTTCTGACTCGGCTGAGAAGATATTCCTATTTCCTGTGCCTCTTTGTTCTATTCATGTCATCAGTGGTATGCGTGGTACCACCCACATTAGTGTAAAAATTTGTTTGTAATTCTGTCTAACCAAGTAAAAAAAGAAAAAAGAAAAGAAAATGCTGACACATTGAAGAAATTGTCACATTGACATACTCAGAAATAATTTAGTAGCTATATGGATATTATAGTCCCTAAACCAGTCAAGTTGAAAAATTAAATTAGCAAGCTTCTGCATTTGACACACAACTTTTCTTCTCACTTTGCTGTACCACGGCCAAGGGGCTCTATCTGGATCAGGATCTTTGGATCCTGAGATATCCATCTAAAGTCCAACATCCTGGTACAGTCTTATCTTCCAGTGTTTATCCCCCATCCTCCAACTTGCTCTTCCTTCTTTTCATCTCTTTCACATCTACAAAATGCAGTGGTAGTTTGAAATGATCTTAAGAAGTAGCCTGTTACAGGTCTGTAAATGATCTCTGGGCATACCTAAAGTGGGTTCTAACTAGTTCCTTTAAATGAGATGAAACAGCAAAAAATGTAACAACAACAAAGGTCCAGAAAATATGCTGGCATAATGTTATTATTAATTTTGTTAACATTTATTCTAATACAGATTTTAAAATTTACATGTATCTATTTATGCTTATAAGTGTTTTGCCTGAAGGTTTGTTTTTATACAATGTGCGTGCAGTGCCCACTAAATTTAGAAGAGAACATTGGTTCCTTGGAACTAGAGTTACAAATCGTTGTGAGCAACCTTGTGGGTGTTATGAATTGAACCTGGGTCCTCTGCAAGAGTAGCAAGTGAGCGTAACTGCTGAGCCATCACTCCAGGCCCTTAATTTTATACATAGTTGGAGCTAAAAATAAATTTACTCTTTTTAAATAGCAATATGGACAGTATTATATGATTTAACTGTTACAATATTCTCAGTCATGAATTTTTTTATGCCACAACCTTTTCATATTTGTTCTGCTTGCTAGACAAGAAGAGTAGGATAGCTAGAATTATCCTCTAGTCAATCATTTTCACTATTTTATTCACTATATTGTTCCAAAACAGACTCTTCTATCCTAGAGATCTCTCCTGCATGCTGTATTTAAATTAATGCAATTAAAGCAAAATAAATCTATTTGTTGATTTATTATTTCGACATATTGTTCTATTTGCTGTATTACCAAAAAAAGTCTATGAGCTAGTCCCAATAAATAAAGCTGCTGGATTGAAAAATCCTACTCAACAAGGCTTTGTCATGGATTTTGCAACTGTTTTTTTCAATACATTCATCTCTCCTGTCAACTATATTATAATTTTCTATGATGATGGATAACTTACACAGAACTACTACTAAATATTATTTGAATCAAACTTTGTGAATTTAGTTTATCATAACTGTAAGAAAAATACAAGATTGGTCATATGACATATTATCATTTATTTCTTACTTACTAATACATTCTTGACTTCATTCTTGAAGAGAAATAAGCTTGTCTAAATAAATTTGGCTCAATGGGACTATTCTGGTATTCTGTATAAGATAGGATATAAAAACCATAAAATCTAAAATATTAAAATAATGATAACATTAATTTACCATATGATTAGAAACTATTGTTGAATAAATTATTAATGAAATTCTACAAAGTAATGTAAACTAACCATTACATACTGACAATATTGGGTTCAATTTAGTTCTCTCAGTTGGAAAGAATTTTGAACATAGGTTACATAGGCAGTTTATAAATCTAAACATACACCATTTGTAGGGTACTTGCTTAGCATGCATAATAGAGAGTTTTGATTCCCAGTACTGAAAAAAAGTCTAAACATGCATGCATATTTTTACAACTTAATTTTCTTATAAACATCCTTCATAATTAAAATAAATTATTCTGATTCAATGATTAATTTCCTACATTGAAAAATGAATAAACAAGTACAACCCTTACATAGACAATTAGAAAAGCTATCTGTCTTCTTTTCTTGAATCACTTTTCTAATCAAGAAATGCAGTCAGTTGTTAGGAAAATAATCCACGTACAAAATACCAAAGGGCACAAAGAAAGAAGCATCAAGTTCTTAAGTAATTATTGATTTTCCAAGAGTAGGTTTTTAGTCTTTTTTAATTTTACTTTTCTTCAAAGCAACTGTCAGTTTGTAAACAATGATATTCTAGGCACATAGATGAACAAGCTGGTGTGTGACATCTATTACTGAAGATCCAGAGTGGTTTCTGAGTTCCATAGAATTAAGCAAGCTTTCTGATTAAAAGAAAGGTGGAGAGTTATTTATGTTCATTTGTTTCAATGAGAATTAAAAGAACAATCTGTGTTTACTTACTAAAAGGCATTGAATTTTCATCAAATTTATACACAGATCTACACCAACAGATAATTTTTTTTTTTTTGCATATAAAGCCAGGTGCAGCAGTGTCAACACAATGCACTCACTACCCACTCTACACTCTTGTCTCTCTGCTTTAGAATACTTTCAACAATTTCCTTGAGGAAGACTTAAGAATATATTCCTTTTTGCCTATTGCAAGCATCTGTCACAGCACTTGTCCACAATGAGCCTTCGGTAGACACATGTTGAGTGCAGGATCACAACAGTGGAAGGGTGCCCATCACTCTAACACTTGGTTTCTTCAGCTTACAACTGGTATCATAAATAGAACTAAGGGCAACACCAGGAATGAGCAGTGCAGCAGCAGTTGTTATGGTGATTACAGGAGCAGCAGCTGTGACTGTAACTTCAAGATCTGACAAGTGAGGTAGACAGTAGGAGTCATCTTATATCCATTTTACCTAGATTCCTGTAGGATAAAAATGTAGAGTTTAGATTCATAATGAAAGTTTTGCTTAAAGGTAATGATCAAAGGAGATATATATATATATATATATATATATATATACATACATACATATTTAATAAAAATAATGACTTTCTACACTTAACAAAATAATTTTGTATGACCATTTAATCTTTCACAAATGTGATGCAAAAATCTAAAGTCTTCTAAAATCTCATCTGATGTTTATTGCTACTGAAGATGAAGTATAGTGAAAGAGAAGGCCCCAAATGCACACACAGTAGCCTCGGATAAATCTTTATTGTACTTGGTATATATTATGATAGAGCGGCATGTATGTATATACACAAAGATAAATCAATAAGAGTAAGTTGATCAGAAAGTAAATTGATCAGAAAAAAAGAAAATGGTTTTCAAAGTGAAAAACATAACATGAAAATCAGTGGATTTACAATGTGAACATTAAAAGTCTATCTCAATAAAGTATTTTAAATTGTAATTGTAAATTATGGTGTGCCAATAACACAACAGAAGTGTTTCCAGCAAGTGGTAAAATCCTTCAACTTTACAAAGCCACATCCTTCAACTTACTGGTTAATTATATCCATGTATATTGATGGAAATCACAGACTGCAGCTTTCTCAAAGCCTCAGTAATGGTAATTAGTTCAAGCTATAGACAGAGTGAGTTCACTCCATGTGGATGCCTTCACACACACACATGGTGAACAGCCATTTTTACAAGTTGTGATCTATTCTTTATGTGTTAGATTAAAATTATCTAATTTTTAAAATAAAATTACTGAAAATACACTATTATCCACTATTTGCCCACTAAAATATTTTCTTCTCTTTGCCTTTTCTTCCTGCTACTTAGACTTGTAAACAGTGTACCAGATTCTCAAAACCTACTACTGTACAGTATCCAAAATATATATTAGTATATTTAGGAACAAACTCATCTTGATTCTTCTATGTGTATTTGATATGACAACATATATGCATTGCACTGAATATTTTATTTGTCCCCTAGTGTTTTATGGTTACATATTAACTTTTTCTATTTTTATCTAGTTTTAATATTTACTTTTTGTTTTTATTAATGTGTGTGCTATATATGTGACAGTGCACATGGAGAACAGAAGGGAGTGTTGGATCCCCTGGAGTGGGAGTTACAGATAGCTGTGAGCAGCCCAATACGGCAGTTAAACTGAAGCCTTTAGAAGAACAGCAAATACCCTTTGACCCGTAAGCCAGAACCCCAGCAACCCCATGATGTCTTTATTAGATATATGTTAAAATATCAGGTTAGCAGCTTTTATACCATGAACATATAAAACCTCCTTGATGGAGAATTGGAGAGTGTTGTAGGGAAACAGTTGAAAGGTGGATAATGGTTGAAGTATGTACTCAGAGCTTGAAGTGTTTCATAGCTAATCTGGCATGTGTATGAAAGAGGATGTCATTTAAAATAGCTTTACAGAAAATGCCACTTCCCTCCACAAACTTTCAATATTCAGCTTTATACCATCCCAGACAAGCTTCTCATTAAAAACAGTCTGAGACCATATGAGCAGCAATCATTGTTAAGATGTTTTACTAAGTCACTTTTGTCCTAATTCCAAGTTGAACTAAAGTCTACTTCTACCTTTAGGATATATATATATATATATATTTGAATATATATTATATATATATTCAAAGACACACATTTTCTGTATAAAAAATAATTTATACTAACATGATATCTTGAACCAATAAATTCTGACATGCCTGTAAAGAAATCCATAGCTTCTAGCTTATCTGGTATATGAAGAGGAGTTAGTTTAAATTAGTTGGATCAACATCTTGATCTTTTTTGGCTCACCCTACTGTCAAAGTTTTCAATGACAATATGTCAACATGTAGATTAATAATTTGCTTGAAATGTTTTTTTTTAACTGCTGAACAAAATCTGAAAATAAAGTTAAGGATCTATGTAAAGCATGTATAAAATAACTATGATTTTAATAAACAAAATAATATTGTAAGCACCAGTGGCTACAGAAAACAGGCAGAAAGAAAAGAACAACATATGATATCCATTATATTTCCTTCAAGACATCCCAGCATTGCTCACCTCCCACTAAGAAGATCATCCTGAATGCTGAGCCCAAAGTAAAATATTCAATTTATAAGTTTAAATTAAGTTGGTGATGTGGCATAAAGTTTAATATACAAAAAGGGGTCAAATTCAGAATAGTTGACAAGAGCCCAATGAATACTTTGCCAAACCACAGGATTCCCAAGAACATTTGTCCAATGTTTCTAAAGCGTTATGTCACTTTGATACATTTGATATCAAAAGTTATGATCCAAACCAAGAGCTGCCTTCATTTTATTGCTACAGACATGCTGGATATACTGAAAGATTTTTGGAAGCGAGATCTTTCTTTTAATCTAACGAATATGCAGAGATATAAAAATAAATAAATAAATAAATAAATAAAACAGATCCAAAATTTGAATGCCTACAGATGTGGGGACATCTGTATAGAAGGAGGCATTAAAGGGAAAAAAAAAGAATATTGAGAAAGCATTTTGTAACATGTGTTTACTAAGGTAGGAAAGAAACACAGCCATTTCCCTCAGGGTCTATCCTTTTTACAGGGCCCAGTATTTTAGGCAGCTTTATTAACAATGAACATTTATCAATTACTTATTATGGCCTCCAAATTGTAATATGTGCTTACTTGAATTATCTCATTTAAAATTTGCAACTTTGGGGGAGGGCAGTTTGGGATGCAGCCGATTTCTTTCCTAAGAAACAAAAACCAAGAAAGAAGAAATAAAGAGGATGATAGATACTGGGAACAATCTTTTGGGGGGTTATGGGCAGAAGTAGGTTTCTCATAGTTCACTGGATGGTTCCACACCTATGCATACATAGGCAGCACTAATTGGAATTATCAAATTATCAAAAAGACAAAACAAACATATGACAACAACCACAGACAGATATGACATTGGAAAGAGAATACATTGTAGTGATGTGGGAGAGTTGGAGGGGAGAAACCAGGTGGATATATGTATGAAATTTCCAAGAATAAACAAGTACATGCTTAATATATGGTATGTGTTCAAATATGTGCATGTACATGTACATAGATAACAGACTACATGGATAAAGACACTTTTAGATAAAATAACATAACAGAAGTAAAATTTAACATGTTTGTCACATCAATAACAGCAAATGAGGAAAGCCACAATATTAAAATAAATACAATTACCTCTTGATATTCTTACAAGAATAGATCGACTGTCCCCAACAGTACCAAACTTTATGGTACTGAAAAAGCTAATATAAAGTAGCATGCCATTTGCATGTAGCCTGTAAACCTCTATCCAAATATTTTAAATGTCCTATGACTTAACATTCATAGTGTAATGTAAAGGCTTTTATACAGCAGTGTTTAGGGAAAAACAACAAGAAATCTGTACACATTTAGTAAAGATTCCATTTTCCTTCAATATTTTTTTTCCTCACACATGTAGATGTTATGCAGCAGATAGAGAGGAGAGAGTGTGCTTTCTAACTGATCTCAAAACAAAACCCTATTCTATCTTAAGTTAAAAAAAAAAACAAAAACAAAAAACCAGATGTTTCCAAACAAATTAATTCAGAGTTACACAAAATAAAGACATATCACAATTTTACCAGTGAAAAAGAAAACAAAAACTATCCTTTGAATTATTAGCAGGATTGACTTTTGTTAGAAAGATAATGAAGGGAAAAATGTTTTATAATGCACAAGAAGTGTGGCTGTATGCATGGGCTAGTGAAAGCTTAAATCTCTGTACACAGAAGACAAAATCAGACAGACCCTTGTGAGCTGAAGGCCAGATTAGTCTTCATAGTGATTTCCAGGCCAACCTTTCTGTGGGTCACGTTCTTCCACACTCCTCATCACCTTGTCATTACTTCCCATGCCACTTCTTTTATTGATGGGAACCCTTAAGGGTGATGGCGTGAGAACCTCTCTTGCCAGTACAAGAGAGGAATCAAATGATTTGTGCCAATATACTTTTAACAATCTTAAAAATTCTTCGTGCATGGCTTCATTAGCCCATTATTTTGGGTGTCGAATCTGAATAAAGCCACTATTGCCAGAGCAGACTTTGATCTACCCGCTTTTGTAAGTTGTCAATGGAAGCAGTCATTATAAACAGAACAACAAGGAGTATGAAAAGACAGCTATCTTCAAGTAGCTGAAGAGGATAACTTGTTAACCAGGTCAATTTCTATTTGGGAAAGAGCAAATTGATAATAGTGAAATTTTAAAATGTTCTTATCTGACACCTTTAAATATTTAACATTATGTATAGAAAATTCATTCAATGTCATCCATTTTGCCCTTCTAGAAAGCGCATTATAACAGAAAAAGCACTATAATAAAAGCCAGTAAAAATGCCCATTAGAGCTGTAAAAATCACTGAAATGGATGCATTTGGATAAGTACTAAAGAAGATGCATTAAAAGCGACCATCTACTCCATGTGATATTCTTTCTTCCTTTCTGAAACTGTGATACTTTCACAGTTGAATAAATAAAAAGTTTCCTCTTCATTCGCCAAATCTTTCTTCACTCACATATTTTGACCAGGTTACATAGGGTCACTACTACACCTTAGCCAAGTTTTTTCTATTAAGTGTGGCCTAAGGGTCATGTCATAACAAATTCAAAGATGGAGAAGCATCTTCTTTTCTCGTGTATAGTTTATTTAGAACTCCAGCCAAGTGCTTCACAGAATAAAACATTATAGTAATATAGAAGTTTATAACAGGGCAATCTGACCCGATGACAAAGCTCAAATCAGTTCACTCTCAGACCTAACACAGAATCTATGTATGTATTTATATATCCACATAACTATATACATAATTATGTCTATATATGCTTTTTTGTTCATGTGTGTTGTGTGTCTGCATATAAGAATCATCTGTAAAATGGAAAAGTCTCTTGAGAAATACAAGGTTTGTTATTTAAATGAAATGAAATGTGGGAACATTTTTCTATTTATTTAATACAAAATAAAAAGACAAATACTAAAAATGTACCTTCTAACTCCTAATTCTCTGTGTTTATATAACAATAAAAAATTAATCTTCTCTCTGTCTCTGTGATGAATGTCTTTGGCCTTAACTGCAAAGCAAGAATCAATAGCTATTTCCAGAGATATTTACTTAAAGTTTGAATAGAAGCAATTGAGGTAAACATTGAAGGCAGATTCTCATCTATTTTATCCACCAACTTTCCACATCTTGAAGCAAAAATATGTCTTCATTTTTCTTAAAAAATAACCATCACATTAACTCTACTCTGGATTCCAGCAGTCACATGCCCTCTCACCATATCAAAATAAGATTTATGAATCCACTATACTTGAACTAAATGTTTTACAGGCTTATCAACTATTGGTGTGGTCGATTTATAGATTAGACAAACTGAGCATCTGAAGAGGTGTATAATCTAGGCCCAAGGTCATCCTAGTTCCTTTGAGTATTTCATCTGTGTTTCTCTTATATTATGTGGGTTACAGATACTAATCAAACATACACCTTACAGAACAGGTAGAAACATAATGAGGTGTTGTGGTTCTGCTGAGATACATGTTCCTGAAAATCATATTGCCTGACTTCAGGGTTTACTGATGGGAATATATTATCCCGTACCCTAGGAATCCTAGGATATAAGGATAATACAAATGAAGCACTATTGGGTGCCATCTTATTCTTTTATTTTAGTATCTAAATGAAGTCTAAACTTCATAAGGCATATGCTGTTTTATATACTTTAAATTCCATTTCATTTTCCAATAGCCACAAAGGCGTGATAATCTTACTTTCTACATATAATAACAGTGATAATGTGACAAACACAAGGTTCCAGAGATTTCTGTAATAGAGTCTGTGGCTTAACTGAATTCTGTGGTCTTTCATTTGTTGTGAATCTAAGTTTAAAAAAAAATGCAGACAGCTTATTTAGTGTCTTGAAACAACTTCCCATGTGATGGCTTGCATTCCACTGGAAGATTCTCTCTGTACATTGTAGGCATATAATTACATTATCAATAATTTATTAATCAAAATCAATGCCAAAAATAAAATTAAGCATAATTCTTATTTTAAAATATTTATAATTAAGGTGTAAGGATAAAATACAATTACTTCAAAACTGATTAAATGGAAAATAATAACTCAAAACATACTTAAAATGCAAAATGATACTGACCAGGCTTGTCATTAGGAAATTAATTATCAGGTGATCAATACAGTGCTCAAATTCAAAGGCAAAACCAATTAACATTTCATATTTCCATAGTTTGGAGAGAGCTATTAATATAGAACACTTTGAAAAATATTTTGGAAAGTAAGTTTGTCTTGTGGTTTTACAGTAAAATGTGAAGAGTGCTTTAATCACAGTAAGTAACTAGCACAGTAATATCTGTGACTATGGTAAAACAGCTATTGATTTTCCAGGGCAGTCACCAGGTCAAGTTCTTTCCAAGGAGAGGCTGGAAGTTCCCCTCTGGCTGAGTATGCTTGTGTTATCTAGTTTTAAATCTCTCCTCATGCTGATAGTAAAGCATAAATGTTTTTCCCTCCATCTCCAAGGACGAAAACCCTACATATCTCAAGATAGATGCCTCCAGCCAATAAATAATAATGGAACTTCTCATAATCTTTCAGGAAAGCAATTAATCAACATAGCAAACACATAGAGGATGTGGGCAAACTTTGGCCCAGTTGTAAGAAATATAAGGAAATAAAGAAAAATTCCTACATCAACATGTCACAATATTATAAGCAGCCATGAAACATTGAAAGTAAGTAAACACTATGAAACTAAAACATTTTTTCCAACACCATCTTATGCATATTGGTTTTGGATTTAAACTCTATTCTGACACGCAGGAGAGGAAATAACATACGATCAATAGTGTAAAGGAAGATTTAGCTGACTACACAGCTCTCTTTATTCTGGATTGACATTCCACATTCATGTAGTTAAACATAAGTTGGGTGGTATCAGAAGTTAGGGCCTATATGAAATAAGTAGAGTATGAAGATAGAACCCTTGGAATGAGATTGGTACCCTTGTGACTAGAGAAAGTTCTTGCTTGCTTTCTCTTCTCCCCCTCCAAAATAGAAAGAAGTCTGTCACCTGAAACCAGATTGCCTGGCACTTTGACTTTTGCTTCCTAATTTCTAGAACCCAATTTTTATTATACTGCTACGCAGCTCATTAAAGATGCCTATCGTTTGAAGTTTATGTCACAAAGGAAATTGATATTATTTTGGAAAGAATTGTGTCTTCAGAAAACAATCGTCCTTTGAGCTCCTAAGGAGTATCTTATTCTTTCTATGTGGCTTTTGTTTAAATTTATTTATTTATTTTTATTTTTATTTATTTTTGGTTTTTGGTTTTACGGGGTTTCTCTCTATAGCCCTGGCTGTCCTGGAACTCACTTTGTAGACCAGTCTGGCCTCGAACTCAGAAATCTGCCTGCCTCTGCCTCCCGAGTGCTGGGATTAAAGGAGTGCACCCCCACTCTTGCTTAAATTTATTTTTTTTACACTCCATATTTTATGCCCCCCCATCTACCCTCCGACTGTTCCACATCCCATATATCTTTCCTACCTCCATGTCTCCACGTGGATGTCCCCACCTCTCAACCCACCTGACCTCTAAACACCCCGTGGCCTCCGGTCTCTTGAGGGTTTGTTGCATCATCTCTGAATGAACACAGACCAGGATTTCCTCTACTGTAGGTGCGTTGGGGGTCTCATATCAGTTGGTGTATGCTACCTGTTTGGTGGTCCAGTGCTTGAGAGATTTTGGGGGTCCAGATTAGTTGAGACAGCTGGTCTTCCTACAGGATCACTCTTATTCTCAGCTTCTTTATGCCTTCCCTAATTCAACAACAGAGGTTAGCTGCTTCTGTCCATTGGATGGGTGGAAATATCTGCATTTGACTCTTTCAGCTCCTAGTTGGTTCTTCAGGAGTGCAGTCATGCTAGGCCCCCTTTTGTGAGTGCTCTATACCCTCAGTAATAGTGTCAGGCCTTGGGACCTCCACTTGAGCTGGATCCTACTTTGTGTCTGTCTCTGGACCTTCTTCTCCTCAGGCTCCTCTTCATTTCTATCCCTGTAATTATTTCAGGCAGGACCAATTACGGGTCAGAGCTGTTACTCTGGGATAGCTACCCCTTCCCTCATTTGATTCCTTGTCTTCCTGCTGGAGGTGGGCTCTATAAGTTCTCTCTCCCTACTATCGTGCATTTCATCTAAGGTCCCTCCCTTTGAGTCCTGAGAATCTCTCACCCCCCCAGGTCTCTGGTGCTTTCTGAAGAGTCCCCCCAACTTTATATCTCCAGAGGTTGCCATTTCCATTATTTCTGCTGGCCCTCAGGGCTTAAGTCCTTTTCCCTCACTCAATACCAGATGAGGTTCCCCTCTCCCCTGACTCCATCCACACACACCCATCCACTTTCCCTCCCTTGTCCCTCCCTCCTTCCCCACTTGTGATTGCTTTTTTTCTCCCTCCCAAGTAGGACTGAGGTGTCCTCCCTTGGGCACTTCAGCTTGTTAACCTTTTTTAGTTCTGTGGCTGTATCTTGAGTACTCTGTACTTTTTTTGTTTGTTTGTTGACTAATATCCACTTATTAGTGAGTACATACCATGCATGTCCATTTGGATCTGAGTTACCTCACTGAGGATGATATTTTCTAGTTTCATCCATTTGCCTGCAAAAGTCAGAATATCTTCCTTCTTAATAGCTGAGTAGTATTCCGTTGTGTAAATGAACCATATAGTCTGTATCCATTCTTCTGTCCTAGAACATATGGGTTGTTTCCAGCTTCTGGCTATCACAAGGAAGGCCACTATGAACATAGTGGAATATGTGCCCCTGTGGCATGGTGGGGCATCTTTGGGGTATATTCCCAAAATTGGTATTGCTGTGTCTTCAGGTAAATCTATTTCCAATTTTCTGAGGAATCTCCAGACTGATTTCCAGAGTGGTTTACATGTTTGAAATCCCACCAGCAATGGAGGAGTGATCCTTTTTCTCCACATCCTCTCCAACATCTGTTGTCACCTGAGGTTTAAATCTTAGCCATTCTGACTGGTGTAAGGTGGAATCTCAAGTCATTTTGATTTGCATTTCTCTGATCACTAAGGACTTTGAACATTTCTTAAGGTTCTTCTCAGCCATTGGATATTCCTCAGTTGTGAAATCTCAGTTTTGTTCTACCCCATTTTTTTTAAATTGGGTTGTTTGGGGTTTTTTTGTAATTAGCATCTTGAATTCTTTATATATTTTGGATAAGCCCTCTACCAGATGTGAGGTTAATGAAGTTTTTTTTTTCCCACTCTGTAGGTTGCCAACTTGTCTTATTGACTATGTCCTTTGATTTACAGAAGTTTTAGAGTTTCATGAGATTCATGAGATTCCATTAATCAATCTTATAGCATGAGCCATTGGAGTTCTGTTTAGGAAATTTCCCCCATCCCAATGTGTTTAAGGCGTTTTCCAGTTTCTCTTCTATTAGATTCAGTGCATCTGGTTTTACGTTGAGGTCCTTGATCCACTTGGACTTGAGCTTTGTGCAAGGTGACAAATATGGATCTATTTTCATTTTTCTACATACAGACAGCCATTTAGACCAGCACCATATATTAAAGATGCTTTCTTTTTTTCCATTGTATATTTTTGGCATCTTGTTCAAATATCAAGTTTCTGTAATTATATGGTTTTATGGTTTTATTTCTTGGTCTTCAATTATATTCCATTGATCAACATGTATGTCTCTGTACCAATACCATGCAGTCTTTATCACTATTGCTCAGTAGTAAAGCCTGAGCTCAGAGATGGTGAGATCCCCCAGCTATTCTTTTATTGTTAAGAACTGTTTTAGCTATTCTGTTTTTATTTGTTTGTTTGGTTGGTTTTCTAGGATTTTTTTTCCAGATGAATTTGAGAATTGTTCTTTCCATGTCTTTGAAGACTTTTGTTGGGATTTTGATGGGGATTGCCTCAGGGCTGAAATCAATCAAATAGAAACAAAGAAAAGAATACAAAGAATTGACAAAACCAGAAGCTGGTTCTTTGAGAGAATCAACAAATAGATAAATCTCTAGCCAAGCTAACTAAAGGGCCATGAAGCAGTATCCAAATCAGTAAAATCAGAAATAAGAGATATAACAACAGAAAGGAAGAAAATTCAAAAATGATCAGACCTTACTAGAACAGCCCATACTCAACAAAACTGGGAAATCTAGATGAAATGGATGGTTTTCTAGACAGATACCACATACCAAAGCTAAATCAAGAGCATATAAGCTATCTAAACAGCCCATATCACACAAGGAAATAGAAAAAGTCTTTAAAATCCCCCCCAAAAAAGCCCAGGGTTAGATGGATTTAGTGCAGAATTATACCAGACCTTCAAAGAAGACCTAATATCAATTTTCCTCAAACTATTCCATAAAATAGAAAGAGAAGGAACACTATGTAACACATTCTATGAAGCTACAATTACACTAATACCTAAACCACACAAGGACCCAACCAAAAAAGAGAACTTCAGAGCAATCTCACTTTAGAATATGTAAAAGTACTCAATAGAATTCTTGCAAACTAAATCCAAGAACACATCAAAACCATCATTCACCATGATCAATTAGGCTTCATTCCAGGGGTGCAAAGCTGGTTTAATACACAAAAATTCATTAACATAATCCACTGTACAAACAAACTCAAATAAAAAAGTCACACGATCATCTCCTTAGATGCAGAAAAAGCACTTGACAAAATATAACACCCCTTCATGTTCTAAGTATTAGAGAGATCAGGAATTCAAGGCCTATACCTAAACATAATAAAAGCAATTTACTGCAAACCAACAGCCAATATAAAATTAAATGGGAGACATACTTAAAGCAATCCCACTGAAATTGGGGATAAGACAAGGATGCCCACTCTCCCCATATCTATTCAATATAGTACTCAAAGTGTTAGCTAGAACAATAAGACAGCAAAAAGAGATCAAGGGGACAAAAATTGGCAAAAAAGAAATAAAGGTATCACTATTTGCAGATGATATGATAGTATATATAAGTGACCTCAAAAAATCTACCAGAGAACTTTACCAGCTGATAAACAACTTCAGCAAAATGGCCAGAAAAATTAACTCAAATAAATTAGTAGCCTTCCTTTATACAAATGAAAAACAGGCTGAGAACGAAATTAGGGAAACAATTCCCTTCACAATAGCCACAAATAATTTAAAATATCTTGGGGTAACTCTAACCAAACAAGTGAAAGACCTGTATGAGAACAACTTCAAGTCTCTTAAGAAAGAAATCAAAGATCTCAGAAAATGGAGAGATCTCTCATGTTCAAGATTTGGCAGAATTAACATAGTAAAAAAATGGCCATCCTACCAAATGCAAGCTATAGATTCAATGTAGGTGCTTTAAGAATATTCTAATCTTGCCCATAAATTCTTCTATTATCACTCAATAAACAGTATCCAGGAATACATTTGACCTATTTGAGTTTTTGTTTATTACATAACTGATTTTATAAATTAACACTCATGTATGGTACAACTTCACAATATAGAGATAGGATGGAATAATATGCACTCCTTACTATTGTAGATATGTAGAAAAGTGACCAAATAGATTTATAAGTGTCTATATATTTTTGCATAATAGAATCTCTGTACAAAAGGAAAACCTCAAAGTAAATATTTATGTGATGTCATACAATAAAATGTAAATTCTTACATCAAAAAAAGTGAATTGTGGGGGAATGAAATATGAAATTAAAAGGTCATTTGTTTAAAGACTTAGGAAGACATCCATACTGAAACTTATTTAGACAAGAGTAACAAGGTAGCACATGGAAAATGTAATCACAAATTTTTGAAATTAAATATTTCTGAGCAAGAAAGTTAAAAAGCTGTGCTTTATGAAAGTGGTGAGTAGAAGGAAGGAATCAGGAGAAATCTAAAATACGGTTTTTGAATGGAATTTCTCAAAGACTACAAAATGTTTAAACTGCATACTGGTAGAGACCTGTATTTCTTTCTTCCTTCCTTCCTTCCTTCCTTCCTTCCTTCCTTCCTTCCTTCCTTCCTTCCTTCCTTCCTTCCTTCTTTTCTTTCTTTTCCTTTCTTGTTTTTGGATTGGACATTTTCCATATTTACATTTCAAATGTTTTCCCCTTTCCAGGTCCCCCTTTGGAAACCCCCTAACCCAACCGTCCTCCCTTGCCTCTATGAGGGTGCTCCCAACCCACCAACTCCTGTCCTCCCACCCTGGCACTCCCCTACACTGTGGCATCGAACACCCTCAAGCTCAAGGGCCTTTTCTCCCACTAATAACCAACAAGGCCATCCTCTTCCACATATGCGATCAGTGCTGTGGATGTGTATTCTTTGGTTGATGGTCCAGTCCCCGGGAGCCCCGGGGAATCTGGCCTGTTGACACTGTTGCTCCCTCAATGGGGCTGCAAAACCCCTGAGCTCCTTCAGTCCTTTCTCCAATTTCTCCATCAGGGACCCCTGAGCTCAGTCCAATGGTTGGCTACAAGCTTCCACCTCTGTCTTTGTCAGGCTCTGGCAGAACTTATCTGGAGGCAGCCATATCAGACTTCCATATGAAAGCACTTCCCAGCATCCACCAGCATGTTCAGGGTTGGTGGACATATATGGGATGGACCCCGCCCCCGGGGGCGGGGAGTCTCTGGATGGCCTTTCCTTTAATCTCTGCCTCACACTTTGTCTCCTTATTTCCTCCTGTGAGTATTTTGTTCACCCTTCTAAAAAGCACTGAAGCATCCACATTTTGGTCTTCCTTCTTCTTAGGCTTCAAATTTGTTCTATGAAGCCACAGTTATGCTGATTCCAAAACCTCACAAAGACCCAACAAAGAAAGAGAACTTTAGACTAGTTTACTTTAAGAATATCAATGCAAAAATAATAAAATTCTCCCAAACCAAATCCAAGAACACATCAAAATAATCATTCACCATGATCAAGTAGGCTTCATCTCAGGGATGCAGGGATGTTTCAATATATGGAAATCCATCAACATAATCAACTACATAAACAAACTCAAAGAAAAAAAACACATGATCACTTCATTAGATGTTGAAAAAGCATTTGACAAAATTCAGCATTCATTCATGTTAAAAGTCTTGGAAAGATCAGGAATTCAAGGCCCATACCTAAACCTAGTAAAAGTAATATACAGGAAGCCAGTAGCCAACATCAAACTAAATGGAGAAAAACTTGAAACAATCCCACTAACATCAGGGACTAGACAAAGCTGCTCTCTCTCTCTCTCTCTCTCTCTCTCTCTCTCTCTCTCTCTCTCTCTCTCTCTCTCTCTCTCTCTCTCTCTCCCTATCTGTTCAATATAGTACTTGAAGTTCTAGCTAGAGCAATTAGACAACAAAATGAAGTCAAAGGGATACAAATTGGAAAGGAAGAATTCAATGTATCATTATTTGCAGATGATATGTTAATGTACTTAATTGACCCCAAAAACTCTACCAGAGAACTCCTATAGCTGATAAACAACTTCAGTGAAGTAGCTGAATACAAAATTAACTCAAACAAATCAGTAGCCTTCCTCTGCTCAAATGATAAACAGGCTGAGAAAGAAATTAGAGAAACAACACCCTTCACAATAGTCACAGACAATATAAAGTATCTTGGTGTGCCTCTAAACAAACAAGTAAAAGATCTGTATGACAAGAACTTCAAGTCTCTGAAGAAAGAAATCAAAGAAGACCTCAGAAAATGGAAAGATCTTCTATGCTCCTGATTATTTTCTTATTGTGATGATTTGTGCTCAGGAAACAAAGAGGATAAACACAAAGATCTAACAATATATTTTCCCATTCAACTATGATAACATTATCACACACATATTTGCACACACACAATTTCTAAGATCACAAATTTACTTTATTAAATGATATATCTAAAATATAACTGTCTATGTGAACACTAATCAATTTTCAAAGCCGTTGGGTTGTTAAAATGTTGTTCAATGGAAAAGAGAGTGTACACATAATGATATTTATTTTAAATATTTTTAACAATAAGTACCTGGTGCGTGCTTGGTATTATTCTTTCTGCTGGCGATGGAAGACAAAGATAAGCAAGAGTGAGTAGATCTGCTCTCACAGTGCTCATGATACCTGTGGGAGAAGACAGAGCATAAACAGTAGCTTGGAAACAGCAATTCAATAGAAAGAGAAAAGACAGAACCATAAATGATTGATAGATGATAAATTGATGATGGTGAATTAGTGAACAATATGTGTAACAAGGGAAAATGAAAACCAAGTAAGTCATGTTTGGGTTTAGAACCTGGGTAAGAGACACAGGGCAGGTGGGAAGCAAGAACAGACCACAGTGTATCTACTCAGTAACTTTTAATTTTACTCTGATGGGAAACTAACAGGAAATTTTTAGGAATAGAATCATAGATTTTCAAAAGATCTAGTGCTCAGTGCAAGAGAGATATAAGCCCCTATATTAGCTAGACTGAACATTAGATGGGTATACTGAAGAAAAAGCATATCAGAAGTCTGAGGAGATGAGGGAGATAAACATGATGCTCTTATAAAATTTGAGACAGAAGATATGGTCTGATAATGGAAGCAGAGGATGAGAAGGGATATATTCTGGTACATTTTAGAATGACAGAAACATGTGCCTACTAATCACATGCTAGTGAGATTGTGATAGAATATATACATATATGTATATTTAAAAACCAACACAATGGAGGTTATTTTATAAGGTCCCACTGTCAGATGAAGTACTACAAGCAATTAGTGTCTGAGGAAGAAGCCTTGTCCTTGGATGAACTCCAGCAGTGGGTTATTTAACTACAAATGCTCAGCCCTAAGTGTCTAAGAGCAAAACTAAATGGCCTTAGTGTGTGTTTGTGTGTGTTTGTATCTGTGTTTGTGTCTGTAGCAAAAATAGTTATAGAAGTGTTCATGAATTTGAGGGGAGAGTAAACAAGAGAAGGGATGAAGATAGTAACAATGTAAAATTGATATTCATATCTGACATTCTCTTCTTCCTCCCCTTCCTCATCTTTCTCCTTTTCCTCCTCTTCTGCCTCCTCCTCCTTCTCCTCTTCTTCCTTTTTTAAAAAATCTTTTAGAGATAGAGTCTTGCTACGTCGTAGCCTTGTCTTTCCTGAAATTTGCCCAGTAGACCAGGCTGGCCTTCAGCTCATAGAGATCCTCTTGATCCTATATTCCAAGTGCTGAAATTAAAAGTGTATGCCACCATTGTCCAACTAGTGTGTGAAAGTGGGCAGAGAACACAGTGGGCCAAGAGATTATGTGAAAATTCCTTAGGAGAGGGGAAAGCATTGAAGAAATTTGATATGACTTGATGCTCACTTTAATATGTGCATTCTTCCTACCTTGTGAGAAACAACAGCAGAATTGCAACACCAGTAAGAAGCTACAGCAGAGCATGATTAGATTTGGAGCTCAGGTGGCAACAGTCACAGGGTTTGGAAAGTTAGACAAACAAGCTATGCTGACATGTTTGTTGTGACATGTCAAGGGAAGAAACAAGTCAGTTATGACAAAGAGTTTTATTGAATCAACTACATACCTGACTAAAGTTTGTTGTCTATTTTTTTTTTTTTTGGAGAACTAATGTTCTGTGCACTGAGGTTAAGGAAAGAAAAGTCCAAATGCAGGGTTGAGATGAAGATTGCCACAGACTGGCTTCTAGAATGTTCATCTGAAGTGCCAGGTAGACAACACCATGACGATAGTAAAATAAGAAAGTAGAGAAATTGGGGTTCAGATAAGGTTGCATTTGGAGGTAAAAATCAGCTTTTTGTGAACAATAGATATATTAAAAGACATGGAAGCAGATCTGAACACCGAGTCAAGAGTGTTTCACAATTAATGTATCACACAGAGGGTAGTAGGAGGTGAGAAAAGGAAGCTATGAAGGAATGAACGGTAATTTGTAAGGTAATCTGTCAGATTGTGATATCTTGGAGGTCAAACAGAAGGTTTCAGCATGAGCATGTGGTATTCTGTGTGAAGGGATAAAGTTAGGTATTACAATAACAGAGAGCTACTCACAGACGGATGTAACAGTCTCAACATTCATGCTGTGTATGTGAGATCATTAGTGTGAGTCTATGATGGAACTGAATATTCTATAAAATTATTGATGTTCATTCTTCAAATATGTCAAGATCCTCATAAACTGACTTGGATTAAAGTTATTATCAAAATGGAACTAATGGCTCTCACTGTTAAGTCCAGTACTTAGGAAGAAAAAAATCTTTGTGAGTTCAAGGCCAGCCTGGTCTACACAGTGAGTCCCAGGACATCCAGGCCCGTATAGTGAAACTTTGGTTTGTTATTGTTTGTTTATCTTTCTATGTACATAATATATAGGATAATAGAATGAGTCAATGTAAAAATGGGGTTTTTTTGCTACTTTTATGGGGCAAGTGATGAAAATTTTAATTTAATCTCTACAGTAAGTCATAGTAATTTTATCTATATATGCCTTTCATGTTGCATTAGTAAAAAAAATATGCATGTCAATGATTAGAATGGTATTATGAAAGCTAACAATATGGTTTATGCCTGATTAGCATGGACAAGGCTAAAAAGCCACACATCAAACAAACCAACACAAATAATGCACTGTATCAGCAGCCTTCACTCAAATGCTTAAGAGAAAGAATTAAATTACTTTAAGTTATTTGTATTGATGACTCTGACTAATAATGACTTGTTTTCACCTCTCCAATATGCCTGAAATTATTTAAAAAGAAAATACAAAATTAGGTAATAATCTAAAATTATCTCTAAGTAACACATAGAGAGGGCAATGAAGAACAAAGGATGAGGCCAACTTAGAGTTACATCTTTTTTGCTTTTCCAGTCAGCTTCTTTAATGTGTTGACCTTTTGCTTAGGTGTATTTTGTTCTGCAGTGAAGTATCTCCCGGCTTTTCCCCACCTCTCTCAGTCTCTTCCACTCTGTCTCATTTGAGAGCAAATAGTAGAGGCTATTGAAAAACAAAGCTATCTCCTCCTGGGTTTTCAGAGCAAGCCTGAATACTAAATGGCATATTTTAATTCTAGGCTTTAAAAATTACTTTCTTAATCTCTGTGCGTATAAAAAAATTACTGAGCTTTTCTCCCTTCAATCTAAAAGGATTGCATAGTCTCCATATAATTAGGCCTTCATTGCTTTGCAGTTTGTTCATTGATAAAATCCTTCCTCATTCTGTTAGTAAAGCTGTTCTTGGTGTTACTTAAATCTAAAGCCATGGTCATGGCCCATGAAATGAATAAATCCAAAGCAACTTGATAAAATGTTGTGGGGAGATGATTCCTGAATCTTCAGATAAGCCACTTAAATCTCAGAACTTATTACACCACATTCCTCCAGCCACCTCCTGTCTCCCAGCCCTGAAAATATGCATATGGGATTAGAGGAAGGAAAGGATTTATAAAGATAAAGCAGAAAGTGACAAGAAAGTCAGGAAGTGTCTAGACAGTGCTGGGCATCATTCTGAAAGACTGACCTTTGCTTTGAATAGTCACAGGCAATGACACATCCCAAGCAAGGACTGTTGTCAACTCTGACTCATACAGAATCAGTTCTGATGGCAGGGTAAGGAATGGATCAGGGGACACTCACTCAGTGCAATTTCAATGCAGAAAGCCAACGGCAGTGGCATGGGAGGAAATGGGATCTTAGGAGGCAAAAGGTTGAAAGGTAGTGTCTTCATTCACGACTGGCCCATAAAGGAATCTTCACAGTAGAGTGAGACCCACACATCATTTCACTAATTTGTTAATGTCTTTCTACTGCTGCATATATTAGTTTTGCTTCCATATTGATTCATGATAATTTATGCACACGGGCACATTGATGCCCTGTTGTTTGTCATTTGGAGGTGATCTCTCCTCTTGGCTTCTCTGATACGGGGGGGGAAAAAGGTTCTCTAGCATGAAATCCTTCTACACTTGAGCTCTCAATCTTCCCAGACCTGTCAAAAATTTTACTTCCCCATATATTTCTCCAGCGATCCATATAAACTGGAATGAAGGCTAGAAAGATCCAATTTTTTACTACTGGTACAGGAAGTAAAAGAGCATGATCCAAACTTATCCTCAGCTTCACCTTGGCTCGGTGAGGTTAAAGTTCCTCTTTCAGCTCTCATATCCTTCCTGTGAAAGAGTGTGGCTAAGGGATGTTAGAGAGGGTTCCTGAGACCATTCAGCAAGACAATTTGAGAAATGCTCAAAATCGTAAATACCCCATAAAAACAACTCAATAAATGCTAGCCTGATGTAATAATAGTAAGAGCAGCAATCAAATTTATATTAACACTATTAATACATTTAAGACTCATAATTATCAAGTGTATAATAAAATGAAATTTCACCATTATACTGAGATCTCTCATACTAACGCAATAGAAAAAATGCTAAAGAGGAAGTAACTATTTTATGGAGATTCTGACTTATTAGGGATTCTGTATATGAGTTAGCCTACCAAAAAAAGACATAGTTTTGAGCTTAAAGAAGCTTTCTCACTGCTTACTGCTTGAGCCTGAAAAATAAGCTGGCAAAAGGACAGATCAACAACAAAAAAAGTATAAAATTTTTACTTGATAATTTTTACTTTTTGAACATACAGGAGCAGTCTGAATTTGATTTCTGATGTTGTGATAAAATACCATGACCAAAAGAAATTTAAGGGAAGGAATGGTTTATATGACTTACAATTCCAACCTATGCAGCAGCTTAAAGCAGGATGCCACATAACATCCATAATCTAGAGCACAGAGAATCTACTAGACCTACACTGCCTGCTTGCTGCTTTTAGTTGGTTTTCATCTAGTCTTTTCCTATGTCAAATCACTACCCCAGGCCAAGGGAATGTTGCTGCCCAAAGGGGATGGGTCTTCCTTCATTTATTAAACATCAAAGCAATCCCCTTCAGATAAGCCCACAGACTAACTGAATTAGGCAGTTTTCAAGAGAGGCTCCCTTCTGTGGTAATTCTAGGTAGAAGAAAGCTAAGAAATATAAATAAACATCATAGGGGGGTTGATGTTCAAGCAACAAAAACTCAAAGAAACCAACAAGTCTGGGAGTTCCCATGCATACTCTTGTACTGAATTTAACAAACTGTGGAGGAGTCATAAGATAAAGGAAAGGGGAGTTTGTAAATTACAAGAAAACTTTTAGAAAAAAAAATGTGATAAAGCAAAGGGAACATGAGAGTTATAGTGTTACTTATACCCCCAATTCTTGGTTGACTTATAGTTTTGATATTAATATTAAGGATGGTCTCTTTCCTCTGGTATTACAATGAAATCTTTGACATGGCAAATATTATAGCCCACTGTTAGGTAAAAAGAGGAGACTCCTGATACTTTATTCTATCAGTTATTTCCTAATTATCTCTGGCTAAACATAACACATGAAGTGACTTTTTAGAGGATGGTACATTCTGCCACTTTCAACCTCAAGTGAATGAAATAAAAACATATACATATTATCTACATGAAATAAAACACATATATACTAACCACATATAATATATTTTAATATGCCATTTTATAATGAAATATACTACAGTTGGTAGTTTGTAATGTTTGCTCTAAGTGCAATTAATCATATTCTAGCATCAGACCCACTTTGCATTTGTAGATCCTAGAATCACCAATGAATCCATTATAATAGAAACTTTGTAAGGCACAAGCACAGCCAAGCTTAACTTGGGAACATTCTGAAACATAGGAGTCACTGTAAATCCCTTCCCAGAAGTTCCATTCTTCCTACTATACTAATATAACTTTATAACATCTTTCTTACAAATGTGAACATTGTACTTATCTCGATGTCTAAGGAATATATATTTTGGATATTCTGATACTATATTCCAAATTTCAACCCCCCTAAGCTCACATTTATTTCCTTTGAAATACAAATTACATTTTTATACTTGGTTATATAAGTGATCCAGAAATGGTGTGTGTGTGTGTGTGTGTGTGTGTGTGTGTGTGTGTGTGTGTGTGCATATTCAATTGGAATTATAAGTTAACACAATATAAAGAAAAGAAACAAAGGAAAAATAACTGAAAAGTTCCTCACAAGTATTTTTTCTTACTTGTGCTTATTTGTAGAGAATGAAAGCATCATTCATCGAAAAGTTATGGGTGCACATGTGGTCAGCATGAATTGGATACATCAATATTACTAACAATAACAGTTGAGAACAACAAAACAACAATAATAAATTATATCAAATCAGTTGAAAGACAGGTTGGGGTGTCCAGAGTGGAACTGGTAGGAGGTGAAGAGATGGTCTTGATTAAAGCATGATTGCATGCATGAATGTTTTAAAGATTAAATAAAGCTTTTATATGATCAGAAGATGGTGATAAGTTATCAGTAGTTTTACCTAGTCATAAAACCGATGAGCCACAACAATGACGAAAACAATATGATGTCATCTACGATGTAATAGCGAAAGTTTTATTTTGGAGGTAACCAATGAATGTCTAATGGGACTTAAGAATCACTCAATAGGAGGACATTCATGCCTTGTATTATAAACTTAGCCAACCACCAATGTCTGGAGAGATTATTGACCTGAGAGTAAAACATATGACTGTTGTTTTCCTAAATAACATAGTTTCTAGCTATATTCTAAACACTTAACCTTACACCCACAGACATGTATATCTTTTGTCCCTGTTTCAAACAAGGACTCTTGCAACAGAATTGTGCTGGTTTGAAGGAAAATGGCCCCCATAATCTCATATATTTGATTTTTTTTTAGTTGGTAGAACTGTTTAGGAAGTATTAGAATGTATGGTCATTTTAGAGGAGATGTATTACGGGTGGGGTTGCTTCTCTCTCTCTCTCTCTCTCTCTCTCTCTCTCTCTCTCTCTCTCCCACTGCCTGTGAATCAGTATGTATGTCTGCAGCTACTGCTCCAACAACATGCCTGCCTGCCTGCCTCCTAGCATGCTCCCTGCCAAGCTAACCTTCTAAAATTAAGCATGCCCCCAATTAAATGCTGTCATCTTTAAGTGGTCCTGCTCTTGGTACCTTTGCACAGAATATAAGTTAAATAAGACAGAATGAAGACATTACAGAGACCAAAAACTGGTTAAAATGAAGATAATAAAGTCCTATAATATATGCAATCCCAACTTATTTGTCTACAATGTAACTCCAATACCCAAGAGTTGGAAAAATCATTGAAAAAGAGGTAAAATGATTGTAAGAGCCACACACTCAGGACAAGTGCTGCTACAGTGACAAGGAATATGTACCCATGAACTCTTAATACTATGGTTATATAAACATGGCTAGAATGATGACAACACCATTTGGCATGCCAGTGTGAAGTAGAGAAACTCCACATGGGTCCATCCCTAGATGAACAACTATAAATGGTCAATGTCTACTGAATAAGTTACCCGAGGCACAAGTTTCTGCATATCCCAACTGGTCAGACATGTACACATGAGAAAGAGAAAATAGAATAAGTAAGTTGTACATGCATGTATCATGTGGTTATATTTGCATATATAATGTAGCAATTAAATAATAATAAATATCAGATAATGAATCAGGAAGGAAGGGGAACATAAGAGTAATTGAAAGAGGAAGAAGAGGGAAGTAATAGAAATGTTATCTTCATGTATGAAATTCTTTAAAAAAATAACATCATTAGAATAAAAACAAAGCTATATGTTCCTCTCTGACCTCACTATTGTTGAACTTAAAATGTTTTGTAATTATGACGATTTTCAAGTCTACAAAAAGTCATAGTTATATCCATAAAATGATTTGAAAACACAATCATTCTTTATATTAAAAAAAATCTCTAATACATGGACTCAATATGGATTTAATGGAAAAATAAAAGAAAGATAAAAAAATCTGCAAGTGCTGACAACAGTGATAGATAGAAAGATAGATAGATAGATGATAGATAGATAGATAGATAGATAGATAGATAGATAGATAGATAGGTATAGGTATAGATGATATAGATAGATAGAGATAGAGATAGAGATAGAGATAGAGATAGAGATAGAGATAGAGATAGAGATAGAGATAGAGATAGAGATAGAGATAGAGATAGATATAGATATATAGATATAGATATAGATATAGATATAGGTATGTTCATAGAAATTCATTTACCTAGGGATGGAGATTAAGGCCTAGGGAAAATTTTCCATGGCTTCTTGAAAAATAGTTTCCACTATGTTCATAGCAGCCTTATTTAAAATAGCCAGAAGCTGGAAAGAACCCAGATGTTCCTCAACAGAGGAGTAGATACAGAAAATGTGGTACATTTACACAATGGAGTACTACTCAGCTATTAAAAAGAATGAATTTATGAAATTCCTAGGCAAATGGATGGATCTGGAGGGTATCATCTTGAGTGAGGTAAACCAGTCACAAAAGAACTCACATGATATGTACTCACTGATAAGTGGATATTAGCCCAGAAACTTAGAATACCAAAGCTACAAGATACAATTTGCAAAACACATTTAACTCAAGAAGAATGAAGATCAAAGTGTGGACACTTTGCCCCTTCTTAGAATTGGGAACAAAACACCCATGGAAGGAGTTACAGAGACAAAGTTTGGAGCTGAGACAAAAGAATGGACCATCCAGAGACTGCCTCACCTGGGGATCCATCCCATAATCAGCTTCCAAACACTGACACCATTGCATACACTAGCAAGATTTTGCTGAAAGGACCCTGATATAGCTGTCTCTTGTGAGACTATGCCGGGGCCTAGCAAACACAGAAGTGGATGCTCACAGTCAGCTATGGATGGATCACAGGGCTCCCAATGGAGGAGCTAGAGAAAGTACCCAAGGAGCTAAAGGGATCTGCAACCCTATAGTTGGAACAACATGATGAACTAACCAGAACCCCGGAGCTCTTGACTCTAGCTGCATATGTATCAAAAGATGGCCTAGTCAGGCCATCAGCCAGGGGAAGAGAGGCCCCTTGGTCTTGTAAACTTTATATGCCCCAGTACAGGGGAACACCAGGGCCAAGAAGTGGGAGTGGGTGGGTAGGGGAGCAGGGGTGGGGGGAGGGTATAGGGGGACTTTTGGGATAGCATTTGAAATGTAAATGAAGAAAATAATAAAAAATGTGGGGGAAAAAAAGAATCGTTTGGTTGGTCTGGTTTGGTATGCTTCCTTGAACCTGAAGGGAAAAGGAATGACATAGTACAACTCTTTTCTAATAAACTAACATATTAACTAGAGCCTTATTACATTTATATTTCCAGAGATTCCTAATTTCTGCAGAAAATATTAGTTTAACCCTCTATTATTATACATTTTTGTGCAGCTTTTGCTGGACTTTTAAAAACCCTGAAATGAAGTTGTTTACCTGTGCTTCGTTTTCATCTGGAGAATCGAAAGTGGAAGGGAGTGTCTCTAGGTTTCATCAAGTTTTAAATTCGTTGTTGAGCAGGTTATTCAGAATGGGAGGTAGGGAGAGGTAGAGAAAGAGGAGGAATGGGAGAAAGAAAAGACAAAGGGAACACTATAAGAGAAATTTTGATTTAAGGGAATTTGTGGTTTAACACAGAGGCAGTATAAAAGTAATTAATATTACAGAGCAGTACATAGGGCCAGAATCATCAATTTAATAGTGATTTGCATAGTAATAAACAATGTGCATATGTAGGTTGTTTTGTTTTAATTGGATTTTATATTTATAAAATAATTGTAATATAATACTTATATTGAATCTAACTTCATTTTCTTTCAAATAAAGTAAAACTGGTGACTGTAGAAAATGGGGTCTAGGGAACATTGTTGAAAAAATATGGGAGATTGTATGAACTATACACTCTAAATTACTCAATAATAACGAATTGTTGTTATAAAAGCAACTAAAATACAGTCCCTGACTCTCATTTATAGAAATATAAACAAACAGGAAGATAAATTTCCTTCACTAAAAATTCCATGTTTTTAAGGCTATGCTAGATTTAAAGTACCTTATTTAATTCTATTTTTCTACTATAATACAACTGCTTTGTTTTTATCATGGAATCAATATATGATTTCTATAAAAATATTAAAGAATTAAGAGAAGATTTCCTCTCTAAGCGTTTAAAAATAAGTGTCTTAAACATTTCGGTGTCTATATTCTTAGCTTGCTTTTCTCTGAATGTATCCTTGAGAACATTTATATCCATTTTCTATGTTTTTAACATAGCATAATGCAGAATATTTGTTTCTAGCTTAGATGGAGAAACAAAAACTAAATTTAAATAAACCTCTTTTCTGGAAAAACTGAAAAAGAAGACATACACATAGAACAAAAGTTCTTTGGCTCTTGGTGTCAATAAACCAGGCAAGACGGATCAATTCATGAGAGGTAGGAGAAAGAGGTGAACCTATAGAATGTTTGGTGAACACTGAGACATAATGTCAAAATATATGGAAGAGAATCCCAAGTTTATGGGATGCTCTACAGCTGGAATGCAAGAGCACCACATGGGTAACTTACTAGAGACATGGCAGTTATACACAGACAGTTCTGTGGTTCTTCTCAAAAACAGCGAAGTTTTAGTGAAGTCATATTAGTATATGTATCTGTTAGAAATCTGAGGCTAAGCAAGACTAGTTTTATGCCAATACATTCTATGGCATGTATGAAATGAACAAATAAATTGGAAGACAACTCCCAAAGCTTACTATATGAAAAATAGACTTCCTCTGTAGATTCTAAAATTTGAATACAAAGCTCTAGGATCTCATGGGTTTTCTTAAATGGTATAAAATATTTAAGAAAGAAATAGTATAAAAATAAATAATTATAAAAGTTGTCCTATGAAATTTAGAGGAATTTATCACATTACTACTCGTTGTATGAGTAAATACTACCTTAGAAAGGAATCTAAAATTACTGCACATAAAATAGATGCAAAAGACAAATCAACAACATTTAATAAATCAAGCCCAAGGAACCATTTAAAAGATAATGCCTCTATGCCAATAAGCCTTAATACAAAGTACATGTTCAAATTCCCCCCTCTCCTTTCTGTCTCTGCGTCTGTCTCTGTCTCTGTCTCTCTGTCTCTGTTTCTCTTTCTCTCTCTCTTTTTCTCTCTCTCTCTCATTCATATATAGATATAGATATAAAATTTTCTTTCTCCAAACTGTATATATTACCTAATTATACAACTCCCCCCTTCCTTTAACCACTGAAAAACAGATATTTATACTACATTCTTAACAGTAGCCCACTTACAGTTAAGAAGTAGCAATAAAAGTAATTTTATGTTGAGGGGTCCTATGACATGAAGACCTATATTAAAGAGTCTCAACATTATTAACCATTGAGGAAATGCATGTCACATTACGATACTGCTTCACACCCACTATGTTGATGACAACCAGAAACAAATAACAGATATTGGTGAGAATGTAAATGACAGTCTCACACACTGGGCTTGTGAAAAAATGAACGGGTGCAGACTCTGTGGAACACTTGAGCATTTGCTCAAAAATAACATAGAAACATTCAGAATGGGAAGATCTATACTGCAATTAAAAAGTGATTGGCTTTGCTCTGGGAGCATCTTGAGGGAAATGTGGACAGACTCCTAATTGTATATAGTTCTTTGGGGATGATTTTAAAGATTATGAAATTGATTGTGGGTTCCCTGGTTTGCCAGCTCGGCTATAAGAAAGCACCACATACTGAATGACTTAAGTAATATAAATCTATTGTCGCTCTGCTGTGAAGGCTGTAACTCTGAGAGCAAAGTCTTAGTAAATTTGCCTCCTTCCGAGGGCTGTGAGGTAGGTTCTGTTCCGGACCTTTATCCATGGCAATCAGAACCTTTATATCTGGTTTCTCTCCAGCATCTTTTCTCTATGAAAATCCTAGTGTTCAAATTTCCCTCACTCATGACAACAACCACACTGGATTATGGCTTACTTAAATTTGAAAAGGCTAATTAGGACTACATTCTGATGTATTAGGGGCTGGAACTACAGCATAGAAATTTGAGCACACTGTTCAATCTACCAGAGTAGCGGTGATTTGAATAACTTTGTTCACAAAATCACTTGATTGAACCCATTAAATGAATAAAGTTTATAGTGTAGGAATTATATTTCAATACATCTGTAACATAAAAATATGGACAAACATATAAAAACTACATTTCAAAACAATTAATCATTATGGGAATTCGAATAAATTTCTTGTGTGATATAACCAAACACTACTAAAATTAGCAACAGCTCATGACAAAGATGAAGAGCAAGTAGAATTCACAGGCTTATTGCTTATCAGAGAATGGAATTTTATACCCACTTTGCAAGAACTTATTTTAGGTAAAGTAGAATAGGGAATGCCATTCCTAGATAACACAACACTATATAAACAATTTGTCTGGTGTTTGTCTCTGGTTTCAGCATAGGAATCAGAAGGAATCTCAATGTCCCAGAAATTTTCTTGTAGTAATTACTTTATCTTGTGACCCCTTGGATCAGACCTTCAGACACCATGCTAATGAAATTATTCACTCTGGATTTTTAGATGGCTTCAGGATATGAAACCAGAAAGACAAGAGATTACTATTGAAGTGTGAGAGCTGAGTGACAGCAACCCAAACTCTCAACCCCTAATGAGTAGATGTAGGAGGCTAAAGATAGAAGTTGATCATGTAATTAATCATTTAGTCAACCAGAACTACTTACAAACTCAGAGCAAAACTTTCTAAACATCTCAAGCTGTCACCTGGACACCTGAAGTCAACAATGGTAGGTTGGGACATCCTATGGCTTCCACACACAGTCAATCCAGTTCACCCTGGAGTCACGGAAAATTATTGTCTGTATTACTCTCAGAAGCCCCCACCCCATGTGCTTTTTTTAGTCGACTCAGTCTTGTTTATATCTTTGCTGTAATGAAACTGAGCTTTAAGTATATTATTTCCCTGTGTTCTGAGATTCCAACCTCAGAATTCACAACTTGCAAAGGAAACAGAAACCCAGTTTGTAGTCAGGTGTCTAGGAATTCCCAGATATGCAACTAAAATCCTAATTGAAGTGAGACAAGTATAGTTTGACTGGATTCTGGCTGTGCACCATCAAAACAAAAATTGCATTAAACACCGTAAAACTAAAAAGATACCAATCTTATTCTCTTTCTGAATTCTGATAGCAGCTGTAAGAATTCCCAAGAAGAAATAAGCATCCATAATGAGAAACTGAATAAATATTGATATACCCATCTACAGCAAAATTAAATTAATTAGAAATAAATATTAAACAATATTAACTTAATTTCCCTTGTATTCCTTAACAAATTGTACTTGGCAGTATTTTGTCACTATTCTCTATAAATAAATTCATTTGGTATTTAAGGATCCTTATTCTATAGGTTGTCTTATCTGTGATTTCATTTCTAAGCCATAGAAGTAGTTTGAACTTTTGACTTCATTCTTAATATTCTAGAAAGAAAGGCAATATATTGTCTTTCAGAGTTTTGAGGTATTTTTCACATGAAAGGCTTTGGCTTCAGTCTCTACTGACCAGATGACAAGTATTGTGACCAGACTTTTTAAGGACCCAGCTTAATTATGTTGGCTCTTGGAAACCAGAATTTCCTGCCTTAAATTAACTGTGAAAGAGATTCACACTCCATCCATGATAACCTCTTTACAATTAAGACATTTTTAAAATGGTGAGCATTCCACAGATGAGTGAACTCCTCTCTGAACAAGAGAAGTTGCATCGTAGAACTTCAGTACTACAGTACTGTGCAACTCATTCAATACTGGTCAAGTATCTTCCCATTTACAACTCTTAAACTCATTCAATACTGGTCAAATATCTTATTCATTTACAACTCTTAAACTCATTCAATACTGGTCAAATATCTTCCTCATTTACAACTCTTAACACTTCTAGAAATCTCTCAGGATCTTATCCTGCAAGAACACAGTAGGACCAGCTTATCTTCGAATATGATTCCTTAAAGGAAAGTAAACAGCTCGGAAGAGTGGAGACAATGAACCATGGCACTGTTCAGAAGGTCAGGACCAAGGGAAGTGCTGAACTGGAGGATAAGCAGAGAAAGTAGCATGGTATTGAACATCCACTCAAAATACACTCTAGACTTGCACAAGCAGGTCCTAATGTCACCTGATACAACACAATCTCTAGATGAAAAGATTGGTGATGTGATAGATCATATGAGGAGTAGAAGAATCAGAAGAGAGCTCCAGTACAGACCCTCCAGAGAGAAAGGAAGCACTCAATGGTCAACAAAGACTTTCCCTGACCTTCGTTTAGTAATTGGTGTAAAGAGATCCTATTTGAAACTTAACACTGTTCAAATGCATGGGCAAATGGGCATCTTGGTGAGTTTATATGTACATTTACCATTCTGTGAATTGGACAACACCATACAGCAAGTGGTCCACCTCAGAAAGGGGGATGAAGAAAGAAACATTTGTTTGAGAAACCAAAACAGTAAAATAAATAATAATAATAAAATAAATTAAGTAAATAAACCCCAAAATCCTAAATGACTTAAAATGGAAAGCCTCTAGTTAAAAGTTAGTAGTCAGCATCTACTTGACTTCTTTGGTAATCAATGATCTCCCAATTATTTATTCATATTGCAGAGTACTGCACACAGTCCTGGTTTAAAACTGCAGTTACTTAATTCAGACTATGAAAGATATCCAGGAGAAGCAACCACCAATCATGAGCACACTCACAGAACCTGCTACTTCTTTCAGTGGGTTGACACTTGTCAGCCAAGTATGGAATTGAATGAAGATTTCAATCATGTCCTGCTTGGTCTCCCCATCTTTAGTTTCCTGTTCACGTTCCTTGTACCTTCTTGCCTTTTTGCTTCTAAAATCTAATGTAATGGAATCTCCTATTCCTTAGCTTCATGCATATAAAACACACATTCTACCACTGACCTGCATCCTCAACCTGAGTAATTTGTTTTTGTTTTATTTTTATTTTTTTAACAATTGTTTCTTATAACAAAAACAAAACAAAACTCGAATTGTTTTCCAAAAAGATCTCATTACTCATTATGGTGAATAGGAAATATGAGGCCTGCCTCTTCTGCTACAGTCATATTTCAAGCATGCACACTTGCCAAGTCACTCGGAATCTGATAGTTTGAATTATTTTCCTATACAGTACCTTTCCTGTAAATACTTTCAAAAGAATGACTAAACAGGTATTAAAAATACAAAGGATGACATGGGTACTTATGTCTAGATAAAACACTTGTTGTTATCTCACTTGTTTTTCATTCAATGAAAAAATATTCTCATCTATCACATGACAGTAGGCAAATACGAGTTTAAAATGAGGGAGAATGTGAGGCTAGTGAGATGGCTCAGTGGGTAAATAACACGGGTACAAGCATGAGAATGTGATTTCAGATTCAAGCACCTACATAAAAATCCAGATGGGCCCACATGTGCCTATCACTCTAGTGCTACAGGGTGCGAAGACAGGATGCTCAGACTTGTCGGCCACCCATTCTATATGAAAATCAGTGAGTTCACGGTTCAATGAGGGAGTTTGTCTAAAGGAGATGAGTCAAAGACTGATAGCTCAGAAACCAGACATACTCCTCTGGATTCCACAGTGCTCACAGTTCTAGCTCTCGTTGTCTTCGTCTGTCTCTCTGTCACACACACACACATACACACACACACTCACATATCAAACCAAATGAGAAAAGATAAAAAGAGGGGGGACTCTGAGACATGCTAATGAGGTTTTCTTGCTTTCCATATAACACAGTTTGCAACTATACAGCTCAGTCTTCTGCATGGTTGAGAACAACATTAACAAATAGCACTGCTATCCTGTATGTTCGTTAAAAGTTAAAAGCATTTTTATTCTCCAATTCACTCTTCTCTCATTCCTTTCTCAGCCATATTCCTGTTGTAATTTAGAGTGTGGTGATTTTCTCCCTGTCAAGTTCCTCCCTTCACTGATTAAAAGAGTATCCAAGCTAAATATTTTATAGAGAAAAATATTTTGAAAACTCTGTGCACTGCTACTAAGAGCTCTCTTTTTACTGGCTCACTGCCTTAATAGAGAAAAATAAAAATAAACTACTGTAAATTATCATTAATTCTCTGACATCATATGCTTCTTACTTAAGAACACAAATTCATTTATACAAAGTTAAAATTCTAAAGGAAGTTAAAATCTACTTTAAAAAAAATTAAATACTGTCCAAGAAGTGGAACCAAAAAAACGGCTCAGTAGATAAAGGTGCTGGCTGATGAGCCTGATGACTAGAATTATGTCCCAGAGACAAGCATGGGGGGCAGGGACCAATTCCTACAAGTAGTCTATTGACTTTCAAATGTATGCTGTGGCATATAAAAACCCCGACATGTGCAGCACACACATTCCCATCACCCCACCCCAGCCCCATGGACTAAATAAATGTAACTATGTGTTTTAATTAATAAAAGAAAACTGGCCAAAATGTTTGGGGGCCTATTCATTTGGAAATTTGCTTTTTAAATCATGTCTCAGTTTTAACAATCTGTATTACCATGAAGGCAGAGGGGAATCAAATCCAAGCCCATTTCATGACAGGACTACCATCAGCACAATAAAATTTAATGGCTATCTTTTAAGGTTCAAAATGAGTCATTCTGGAAAAAAAATTCAATTTATTTTTTTCAAGCTGCTCTGTAAAGGATAGAAAGGAAAACCAACTCTGTCCTCAAAAATCAAGTAAAGTAGTTTAGTAGGCAGAGTCCTTCTCATTTGACCAAAAATTCCTCATATTTCTACCAGAGTCAAGATAGAAAAGATCAATTCAGCCTTTTAAAGGAGCAATGACTCAGAAAACCAATCACATCAGGACAAGGCCTGCTGTTTAAACTGCTTAGATTTTACAAGGTGCTATTAGGTATACTTAAAGTTGATTGGCCTATAAATTGAAAGAAAAAAAAAAAGACCCACTTCAGGTAGCTTCACAAAGGAAGATTTTTCTATGAGTTTTATATGACTTTCTTTCAGAGTAGGGGGTGAAGAAATTGTACTTCAGCTCTGTTTGTTCTTTCTTATTTCAAGAGTCTCTTTGTTCTTACCTTTCTTTCTTCATCTGGGCACAGGTGATTGGATCCTTATTCTCATTTTTAAGAGACATTTGAAGCAAAGAGCCCCTCGCCCTGCAGATCCAGTTTACTTGATCTTTCTATGCTTGTCTAGTCACTTTATGTTGGTGAGTACATAACTTGCTTCCTCCACTCCCATCAAACTGTCCACCCACATGGACAAAAAAAAAAAGCAATGTATGGTTGATGCTATGCATTAGCTATGAGCTTCTTAGGTGTAAGTGTAATTATGTTAACAAAGTTGCCGGGTGTGGTGGCCCTTGCCTTTAATCCCAGCACTCGGGAGGCAGAGGCAGGCAGATTTCTGAGTTCGAGGCCAACCATACAGAGAAACCCTGTCTCAAAAATAAATAAATAAATAAATAAATAAATAAATAAATAACCAAAAAAACCCAAACAAACAAACAAACAAAAAATAAAGTTTGCATTGCTAGCTAACATGTCGAAGGAATAAGATAAAGGCAGAAAAAGAAAATGCTTGGCTCATTTTCTTAAGAGTATTTTCTTTTCTTCATGGTTTCTTGATCATGTATTTAGGCAGAACATTTTAGAAGCATGTGATGTAGAAGTGTCTGTTATATTTCAGGGTGGACAAGAAAATGTGAGAAAGGAAGAAATCAGTCAGTCCTTGGTGACCTCCTTTCTTTGTCTGGATGCATCCAACTACTGATGTATCCAGAATCTCCCACTAGCTGATAACCAAGCATCGGCATAAGATAGCTGCATATATATCAAAAAATGGCCTAGTCGGCAATCACCGGAAAGAGAGGCCCATTGGTCATGCAAACTTTATATGCTCCAGTACAGGGGAACACCAGGGCCAAAAAGTGGGAGTAGGTGGGTAGGGGAGTAGGGGGAGGGTATGGGGGACTTTTGGGATAGCATTGGAAATGTAAATGAGGAAAATACCTAATTAAAAATATTTAAAAAGAAAAAAAGTCATGCTAAATATTTCTCTAGTTGTAACTTTGTTTTGGTGAGTATGTGTGTATATGTATGTATGTGTGAAAAAAAAAAGAGAGGTTCATGTCTCATTAAGACATGAAAATTTTTTTTAAAGATTTATTTATTATATGTAAGTACACTGCAGCTGTCTTCAGACACTCCAGAAGAGGGCTCCAGATCTCATTATGGATGGTTGTGAGCCACCGTGTGGTTGCTGGGATTTGAACTTCGGACCTTTGGAAGAGCAGTCGGGTGCTCTTACCCACTGAGCCATCTCACCAGCCCGACATGAAAATTTTTTAAAACATTTATCAACCAGATCCATCCATTTGCCTAAGAATTTCATAAATTCATTGTTTTTAGTAGCTGAGTAGTACTCCATTGTGTAAATGTACCACATTTTCTGCATCCATTCTTCTGTTGAGGGACATCTGGGTTCTTTCCAGCTTCTGGCTATTATAAATAATGTCAGCGAAATACCCAGGGAGCTGAAGGGGACTGAAACCCCATAGGAAGAATATCAATATGAACTAACCAGTACCCCCAGATATCCTTGGAACTATACCACCAATCAAAGAAAACACATGGTGGAACTTGTGGCTCTAGCTATATATGTAGCAGAGGATGGCCTAGTCAGTCATCAATGGGAAGAGAGGCCCCTGGTCCTGTGAAGGCTCTAGGCCCCAGTAGAGGGGAATGCCAGGACCAGGAATGGGAGTGGGTGGGTTAGGGAGCAGAGGGAGGGGGTGGTGATAGGGGATTTTCGGAGGGGAAACTAGGAAAGGCAATAACATTTGAAATGTAAATAAAGAAAATAATAAAAATTTTAAAAACCATTTATCAAATAAGAACTCAAAGTTGTTTTTGGAAATCGCTTATGAAGTAGGGAGTTATAAGTCAGGTTTCAAAATATAGAGAGTTCTAAGATACTCAATAACAGCAGAAGAAGTGTCTTCATTTCTGAAATTGTAGGCTTAGATTTTTCAAAACCTACTGTAATAAGAGTTTGAAAATGCTTTAACCTCCCCTCTAGCCCATCACCCACAAGAGGTAGTGGAAACAAAAGGTTAATAGGGCAAAGGGGAATGTGGACCTGTTTATAAATCATTCTTTGGGGCCATTCTAGTCAGCAGTTCAGTTTGCACGTAGCTACATCCAGTCACAAACACCATTCATAAATCAGCAATAGCAATTCAATCCAGAAAAACAGCCACAAGGCTCTGCCAATTGGTCTGAATCTGAGGAAGCAACAAGAAGCCACCAAATTATCATGAGAAATTATCTTTGGTGCCTTTTACTCTACAAAGACATGACAAGTGATGATCAGTGAAGAAGTCAAGGTAAACTAGCACCAGAGCATCATCCATTGAGATCACCATCAGGAAACCCCAACAAAGAGTGGCAAGGCGAACCAATGCCAGAGCATTGTCAGCTGTCTGTTGGCTTATACTTATACCCTTTCCAAACATCATGTGTCCTCTCACTGTCTGCTCCAGCACAACATCACATGCCCTTTCACCAGGCAGCTTCTAGAAAATACCATCTGTCTCTTCTTCACAAAACATCCTGTCACATGTCTGCTTCAGGAAAACATCGTGTCATAAGGCAGTTTCCAGGGGGGGGGGGGGGGGGAAAAACACCAAATGACACAACTGAGTCTCCAAACAACACAAAAATTTTCACTTCATGAAACATTATAATAGAAACACTAGAATACTGTGAGACATAGATGAGTTAAAATTGTTAAACCCTCAAATAGTGCTTGATCCACAGATGTTTCTGTAAAAGCTAGTATAGTCAAAGTAAATGAGAGGTGACCACTCTTGCATTAGCTTGGGCATAACAAAATGACAAGTGCTAAAACTGTTAGACCCTTTCAGTGCCTGTCTATGTGTTGCTTTAGTAGTTTGCAATACAGAATCATCACCTTCCTTTAGGAGATGCCAGATTCCTCTGGGATCTTTATTAGCTAAGGGCTACATGCTCTGAGAAGATGCCTAACTGAGTGGGTTGTCATAAATGAGAGTGACCCCTGTAGACTCATTTGCTTGCATACTTGCTTCTGAGTTGATTGAACTGTTTGATGAAGGGGACCTCCCACAGGTGTCAGACAGTGACACTAACCCTGAAGAGGTGAGGCTGAAAACATAATTCAGATTGACTTCATCAACCTGGATCAAACCTAGAGAATCTGAAGCCAGGTGATTAATTGACTACATATTTAAAATACAGCAGAATTGGGGAGGAGGGTTTCTGGAGAACAACCAGTCATTCCAATTTCAGATGCACAATAAAGCTTCAAATGTGACTACATAGAAATCCCTTTGCAATGTACATGGACCATGAGGTTGGGTTATATAGATTAAAAGGCCTAAAATAAAATATTGTCTCTGCCTGAGATAGCATAAAGATCAGTAGACCATAAAGTGTACGTGGCATCCCTCCACTAAGGATAGGCTCTAGAACTAAATATAATTGTTTGGGAAGGACTAGTCTGGGATAAACATTTAGGGTGAGATTTGCTGCACAGTCAAAAGGTCACCAGGTCATTAATAATATCCACTCACAGCTGCCTGGACTTAAAACAAGTATTTAATCTCCTCCATTGAGAAGAGTTCTCTGTGTGTTCTCTTGGTTTCCCTAGTGATCTGTGGATACAATGAGCTTGTGGTCTCAAGAGTTTGGAAGGATTAGGAGGTGTGTCCTTGTTGGAAGAAGTTTGTTACTGGAGGTTCTTTGAGTCTTGAAAACCTCCTTTCATCTCCATAGCTCTCTGCCTCCTACTTATGGACCAAAATGTAAACTTTCAGTGGATGTTCTAGCTACATATGCCTTTGTCTAACATTATAAACTCTAATCCTCTGGAACCTTGATTCCAATTAAACTATTTTATAAGCTGCCTTTGTCATGGTATTATCCCAGCAATAGAAAAGACATCAAGTCTCCACTAGGCTCAGCAACCATGTTCCACACCCTTCACCTGGATATCTGTAGTAAAAGCACTTTTCTACCATCATCATGACTAATCTGGTTAATTGTTATTACTTCAGGATTTTCTGGCAGTTGATTTACTTCCATACCTGGCCTCTTACTGCAGTCTTCATTTACATTGATGCCCAGGTTGGACCTGGCTGCTTTCACTCAAGCATAGGCACATCACTGCTTAAAACAGTCTTCTGTATTTTTATACTTCCATTGACCAATACCAAGATGATCATTTGTATTTACTGAAGAATATGATGGACAATGCATAACCTCCTTTAGGGACTATTGTAGGACATCATAGTAAAATAGATCCTAAGACAGGTCTAAGTTATCCTCAGAACTTTCCATGTTTTTTCTTTCCTAGATGTCCAATATAATGAGCTTGCTTTATCATTTCTGCACTTTTCACTCAATTTCACCTACAGACACTAACTGGACCCTAGATTTTTTTTCTTAACTTTTTTTTCATTGTACTTCACAATGTTCTCTGTCTCGCAAAATAGGGATTGAATGAAGAATATCAGTTTTTCTAAGTATGATGTCATCATTTTGTTGAAGTATGTTAACTGGTTCTATATAAATGGAAGCCAACTACCCTCAATTTTCAAGTTGGATCATCAAAATTGGGTAAAAATATGACTACTTTTCTTTCTTCCATAAAACATTTAAATTAAATTTTATATAATACTGAATATATTACAAATATAGTAAATTATGAATTTTTTACTATTAATAATGCACAATGCTCAAGTGAGACCTTTTTAAATTATTTACACATACAAAGCTTATGTTTGTCTTATTAAAGAAAACAATTGGTAGCTTCCTTACCTTTTAAACTATCGGGTTATGTAAGAGTTCCAACAAAAACTTTCTTATTTTTAGCCAACAATGCAATGCTTTTCATTAAGAATCATTCTTTTGGGATTTAATAAGGTCTTTAAATCTTTTTGTGTTCATTTATTTGTTCATTTCAAAAACAAGAAGTTAGGACTAAGGATGTAGTTCTGTGGCAGAGTGTCTGTCTATCATATGCAAGGCCCTAAAAATAACTTTCAGTATCCTAATACATAAATTATGAAAATTAAGATTTTACTTACCTCCAGAACTAATATAGACAAATATGTAATGCAAAAAATAATTTGTTTTGTGTCCAAAGTGGCAGCCATCAGGCCTTTCAAAGTGAAGATTTGTACCAACATTAAACAGCTCATTTCTCAAAAAAAAACTTCTATTAAAAGATCATGAAGAATTTTTATAAAAGAAAGATATATAATGTATCCTTTCTCTTGTGACTGTAATCTTTACATGAAGCTTACAAAGGTGACCTTGTCACCAAAGAGCATCCCCATCATCTCTCTCAAGGGAAAATAAATGTCAGCTGTACTCAGACTTGGATTATATTATATTTTGCTCCCTTCATTAATCAAAACTGAAACATGTATTGATGTGGTATTATAAAAAGAAAATCCTTAAACCAGGGAAATATTAGCAAGTTGGAAATTCTTAACATCTTGCAAAGTGTTTAAATGTCTCACTGGAGACTTTTCTGGAATTCGTGTTATCAAGATTCTCTTTATGTTCTTGTTGTCTGCTCATCCCTATTGACCAATTGACATTTCCAGTCACCAAAAGACCTCGCTCTCGCTTCTGTTCAATGCACAGGAGGAAAACAAACAGCAAATCTCCAGTGTTCTTGGCTTCTCTACCCTTAGAGAAAGAAGTTCCTTTTTATTTCATTTTTTTAAGAACTACTTCTTTCTGCTTGCCAGCTTTCTATCTACATGCCCTGTGGGGTTTTCTGTTTTGGTTTTGTTTGTTTTTATTTCTGCATAGCTACTCTGATAGGATAAAGAAGAATTCAGGTGAGGTTGAGTGACTTCTGATGAAGTACACGTAGGAATTTGTTGATATTCCCAGTTTTCTGCATTCCGGATTCTTTTGCCACTGTATATATTTTTAACAACTTAAATCACCTCTAAGTTCTGTTCTAAGCCATCCCATTGGCTGTATGCATACTAATAAATTTGGCTTGTGTATGGATAATGAAATAGTTGCATATTCTTAAATGCAATAAAAGTTGCATTTATTTTTATTATGACCTAATAACAGTGAAACGAGAAATTCACAGTAGACTTTATTTGTTTACAGTCATAAATGGCAGTGCTCATATTCTGCATAAGTTGTTAATACTTACTAGAAAATATTAAAGTCTCAATTACAGAGTATATATATATATATATATATATATATACATAAATGGTTTTCTACACAGGGTTTTATTATATTATTCTGGCTGGTCTGGAACTCACTATATAAATAGGCTGGCCTCAAATATGACAGAGATTTTCAGTCCTCTTCTTCCTGAGTGCTAGGATCAAAATTGTATGCCATCACCAGGCTACAGTGAATTCATTAAATTTAAGATATATCAAAGTTACAAAATATTCAGTGAAAACACTGTGACAAATTTTTTTGGTTCAAAGTTCACATCTTCCTCCTCTGTCTTTTAATCGTGAAGAAACCTATTTTGATATTTCCTTTTAGTAGTTTCTCTAATATCTAGAAATAATTAAGCTAAGCACATTTACATAATTTATTATTTTTCCTTTGTTCCCTCTTACTTGAAAGAAATAATCAAACAAGAATCCACAGGAAATAAACAACTATGAGAATCTTTATGAATTACTTCTTTTAATTCACGATACATCAGCTCTCACAGATACCATTTACTGCACTGACACTTCTGTCCTATAATAATAATTGATACTCAGTTTTGCCATTTCAGGGTCTGCCTATGTTTTGGAGAAATAGTATTGAACCAATTTGAAGTACTTATTAATAAATTTATCTTGATCTCCTCTCCGTTTCTCTTTATTGATTTCATACATTTGTGTAATTTTAGAAATTAAATTTGCCCCGTGACCTTAAAGAACAAAGAACGTGTAGGTCATCATATCAAAGTAATGAATGACAGCATCAGCCCTGCAGTTACAATCTGCTGTTGGTCAACTAACTAAAACACTCTATGGTAGGCTCACTACAAGATCTACCTACTGCCTTATATTAAAATCAAGCCATAGGAGGTAACTAGAGATGCCTCATTATGATTACCACAAGCAGAGAAATATGAATGGTTTCCTATGGGGATTATATTCACCAGGCTTAAATATTATTACAAATAAAAATGTACAGAAAAAAGGATTAACTACATTTACTCAGAATATTTTTTAAGCAAAAAATAAAATGGAAAAGTAAGGGAGAGGATCAACTACTCTCGTCTTTGCAAAACGATGATCCTCCCGTCTATTTCTTTGCCCAACAAATTTCCTCAAAATATCAAACTTTTTTTTTTTTTTTTTTTTTTTTTTTTGCTGGTTGGTTCATTTGCCTGGGCATTCCTCAGCAGCTGTCAAATGACTGCTGGCTTCACCACAGTGCTTTGCCAAATGCAGGCCCAAATATTGTCCTGGCTCACACACTTGATGTCTAATCAGTGGGAGGCTGCTTAGGACTTTAGAGTAAATGTTTATGGCAGTTTGGCAGGACATAATGTTTTCCGTTGAATCTGACAGTTGAAGGAGAAAATTGGGACTTATGTTTTGATTTACAATTGTATTGTTTTCCAATAACCCATTTTAAAATCTTTATAAATTTATAAATAATTTTATTGTATGTGTATGTGAGTGTACATATATAAATATTTGTGTGTGTGTGTGTGTGTGTGTGAGAGAGAGAGAGTTCTCTCCACTTTATAATTCACTCTATGATCTTGGGATTGAATTCAAGTCATATTGCCTGTGTCACTAGTACCTCTACTTGCTGAGCAGTATTGTAAGGCCTTTTTTCAATTGTGTGTTTAAAATATCAATTGATGACCTTAAATACACTGGAGGCTCTGCCAGATGCTGACCAATACAGATGTGGAGGCTCACAGACAAACATCAGACTAAGCACAGGGACCCCCAATGGAGGGGTTAGGGAAAGGACTGAAGGAGTTGAAGAGGCCTTACCTGGCATCAATGGGAGGGAAGGCCCTGGTTCTCTGAAGGCTCGATGCCCCAGTGTAGGGAAATGCTAGGGCAGTGAGGCAGGAGTGGGTAGGTGAGTTGGGGAGCACCCTCATAGAAGCAGGGTAAAGGGGCATGGAATAGGGGGTTTGCAGATGGAAACCCAGAAAGGGGATGACATTTGAAATGTAAATAAATAAAATATCTAATTAAAAAAAAAACACTGAAGTATTGTTCATGTTGCTATCTTTAGAATGGCTGTAGATGTTTGTTCTTTACATAGCCTGACTGTAAAGTAGGGACTGTTTCTTTCAGATGCCACACACTTTTCTTTTCACTGATCTAATAATACTGGACAGAAATCCATGAGATTATTTTTACACTGAGTTCATAGGACTGACAGTGAGGTTTTATATTAGCCTAGGTAGCTTTCATTTCTGGCTCACTGACAAGCAGGTTTCCTTAGTATTAAATGTGAATTGAAGTTGCACTGAATTAGAGTTATCAGCCTGATATATACTAATCTAGAAATATTTATTAAGCCTCTATTCAATATTTCGTAATAGCTCAGTCCTCAGCAAGCTTGAAAACCTCACTTAAGACAAAGGTAAATCCATTGAGAACAGTTCATTGACGGTTTTGGGGGCTGGCATCCCTCAGATGTGATGGAATTCATCTTCACCTTCATGTCCAGGTCATTGCACTGACCATGAACTTCATGCAGACAGGAGCTGATTGATTCAGTGTCCTGTCTAATGACAGGACATCACAGGACCTACATCGCAAGTGTCAGTTCTTCTTTTGTTTTGTTTTGTTTTTTAAAGAATCTTGATGGAAGTACTTTTTGAAAATCAAAACAGTCGGGTTGTATGTATTTTAAAAATGGTAAACCTCTCTATGAAAAATTGTGCATTTATGCAAATGTGCTGTGAGAATCCTCGTAGTGGAGCAACTCTGAGTCTAGAAACAAGGACCATAGATGATATTTGGTTTCCTTGATCTGATCTCTAAGACTACACTTACAACTCCCTCTGTGACTTAAGGATGACATCCACCAGGGCCAATTTCAATATGCCCCATCTTTGTAGCAAAGCATTTGATTGTGGCGTACAATATGATGGGTTAATGGTTCCTAGACCTTCTTGCATAGAAAGGAGTAATACTTTAAGAAAAAAAATAGAAACAAAGCAGCAAACTGATGTGCTCGATGACACAACTACCCCCAATCACTCAGTTTCCTTCCAGTTAACCAAAGTGGAAACTATGAAATACAACCTCAGAAGCAATAGCAACAGTGCTTCCTGTCTCTTAGCCTTTCCCAGCCTCAGTCTGTAAGTCAGCAAAGTTCTAAGTCTTTCAAAGCTTTCATTGTTTCCTTGCTTTCTAACTTGAGTTTGATCATTTTCTCTGTTATGAAAGATTACATGCTACAATCATTTCCTTTGGCCATCAATGGTAGGAGAGGCCCTTGGTCTTGGGAAGATTATATGCCTCAGTACAGGGGAATGCCAGGGCCAGGATGAGAGAGTGGGTACATTGGGGACTTTGGTCAGGGGGAGCGTATAGGGGACTTTCAGAGAGGAAACTAGGAAAGGGGGATAACATTTGAAATGTAAATGAAGAAAATATTGTATAAAAAATAAGAAAGAAAGAAAGAAAGAAAGAAAGAAAGAAAGAAAGAAAGAAAGAAACAAAGAAACAAAGAAACAAAGAAACAAAGAAACAAAGAAAGAAACAAACAAACAAAGAAACAAACAAACAAAGAAACAAACAAAGAAACAAAGAAAGGGAATGCTGTAAGCAAAGAAAAAATTACAGCATTCTCAATAGATTTAAGAGTTTGAATAAGGTAAAAGCCAAGAGATCTATTTTATTTGCATTTCTCCTTTATTTTCATTTTCTTTCTATCTTGAGATATCTTTCTTTCTTTTTTTTTTAACCTAAGTTGATTTCTAACAGGTAAACTTCAGCAGACCTTGACTTCAAGTACGAGAGACTCCTTTCAAAGATACTGTAAGTTTCCTTCACAAATACATGTTTGTAACTGGATCTGTGTCCTTTAATAATAGTGGATCCAGATGGCTGCTTGTAAAGGAAGCAAGAATTTCTGACTCTGAGATGGTGCAGTAATAGCCCTCCCCCGACACTCTTAAGTGGGAGGACTGTATGCTTTGAACTTTCTGATTAATTAGGTATTAGAATACTGGTTTAGACAGGCTTCTTTGTTGGGGTATCTACAGCTGGAGATCTTACTGGGTGCACAGGCCCCCACGAGGAAGGTACCAACTGTGATTTTCTTTGGGTACCACAGTTAGCAACCAGTGATTGTTAACTGGCAATCTCTAGTGCATTCATAGCAGACTAGAAGTCATTGACATAAAGTTGAAGGCCTGAGTTTCAACCTATGAACTAATGGATGCTAGGTAAAGTTACCAAACACACAAGGAAACTCAAGATGCAAAGAAAGCTCCACAGTAAACTTTGTACTTGAACTTGTGTCCTAAAAACAACAACAAAATCAAAATATTCACAACTTCTGTGATATTGGCAAAATTATTTATAAAACCCATTATATAAATCATAAGATTGATGTTTAGATTTTGAGACCCCAAGTAGCTGTCCAGTGATGTATCCAGTATCTACAGGTACCATCCTCATCTTCTTCCTGAATAGTAGGCTACATCAAAATAGATGCCTGAGTAGCAGGAGAATATAAGTCCTAATAAAAACAGTAATGAAAGAACAATAGTAAAGCTTTGTACATTCTGTTTGCACTGAGTTTGGCCACCTAAAACTTTTATTCTCTCTTGTAATTTTGTTCTAAAAGCTCCACATTTTAGTATTTGTGACCTTCTCAATTGAGTGCCTGCAAAAGCAGCTTCCTAGACAAGTGTGCTGGATGTTTGTCTGTGAACTTGACATAGACAAACATATCTAAGAAGAGGGAATCTTAATTGAGGAAATGCCTCCATAGGATTAGCTTATACATAAGTAGGTGGGGATAGTCTCTAAATTGATGACCAGTGTGAGAGGGCCACTCACTCTAAGTGGTGTCACTCCTGTGCAGAATGCCTAGGATGGTGTAAGCACACACTGAGCAAGCCAATGTACATCACTCTTCCTTCTGCTTCAGTTTTAGCTTTGAGCTCCTGCCCTGGCCTCCATCAAGGACTGATGTGAAACTGGAAGTTAAAGGTTGCCTTTGGTCATGGTGTTTTATCACATCAATAAAACCCTAACTGAGACAAAAAATATTTTCAGTCTTTTTTTTGGAAATGAAATACATTGAGGGAGTATAGGAGTCCAACAGAGAAATAGGTGGAGGAGGAGGAGGAGGAGGAGGAAAGAGTAAATTAATGGGATAATCCTATTCATGGGGAACTAGGCACAGGAAATCCTTTTATGACAGTATGTAGAAGAACAAGGTGGTCTCACTAAGGAGAAAGGAAGCTGGAATGTGGCCCACCTCCTCTTTACATAGAATAACCAAGCAGAAACCCACATAAAACTGACACACACACACAGAGAAGCAGACATGCTGAATGGAGGAAGCCCTATAGGGATAAGAGAGTAAAAAAGGTACCAATAGCATTTCCTATAAATAATCAGAAATAGATCTGACACTAAGGGCATTCTGATGTGCAGGGTACCCATGCCAAATGTATAGCATACTAAAGGACTTTTGGACTGCTATGAGATATAGAACAACCAAGAGACACTGAAATTGTTTATTCCCCTTGCTTAGATGGTGGTATTTGATGTGTGTATGTATGATGTTTTCATGTAAAAAGCATTTTTTTATGTGTGTAAACACCCATGCCATACATGTAGCGAAGGACATTGGGATGTTCTTCTCTATCACTCTCTACCTTTTTCACTTGTGACAATGTTTCTCGTTAACCTACAGCTGTTTTTCATGCAGGTATGGAGTCAGTAAGCTCAGAGATCCTTCTGTCGTACACACGCACACACACACACACACACACACACACAAATCCTCCAATGCCAGAGCCACAGGCATGCACAGCCACTCAAAGCTTTGATGGTGGTGTTTACCGTTACATGGATGGCGGAGATCCAAACTCACGACCTCATGTTTACCCAGAAAATGTTCTTATCCACTGAACCATGTGCCAAGCCTCTAGGGATAAATTTTAAAATCAAAATTAATAATATTCGTATATGTCAAATCTCCTGAAACTACAAAGTTATAGTTTCACACCTGAAACCACCAAGTAAACTTAAAATTACAGATGCTGGCTCACTGATGTTTTATAAAAACCATAGAATTAAGTGTATGTGTGTTTATATTTCCTCTCAAATTATACTGAACACACTTTAGTATAAATTCTTAATGTCTTATACAGTAAGAGTGATCATAATCTCTAATGCCATACTTCAAATGGTGAGAGACAGTCTGGCATAATGTTAAGGTCAAGTATGATGGGACTGTCAGCCAGGGACTCAGTTTCTACTGAGAACTAAATCAACTCAACATAATAGGATCAGTCAGTATGTATTGCTCATTCATACTGTAATATACAATGCAGTCAAGGATGTTTTCCTAAGTGTGTCTAACTTCAAGGACTTCTATGAAATCTAGCAGAATTTCCCATAAAGTAGGTAGGTTATATATCATGGCACCTCAACTTACAAAGGGTATAGAAATCATGAACTAGGAAAGCCATACACCACGAAGTCATTAGCATAATGCCTGGTACACTTAGAACGATTTCAGTAAAAGCAGCACCAGACCATTCTTTACACGAAGATAACACTCTTTTCTTTTTATCATATAATAATGCCACTACTATTCCTTAAAAGAACAACGATTTCTCCTAAAAACAACGCATACTGTCAGACGACTGCTCGGAGAAGTTCACTATCCTGTACATTTTTTGTGCAATAGGTTTTAATTGCAGATATAAAATATTTTATAAATATTGAATCAGGAAATGTCATTGCTGACCTCTATGAGGGGCTGTCTCTAATTTTAACTCAGAGTCACACATGAAAACACATGTGATCTTTCTCACATTTTTATTATATTTCAGTGTGTGTGTGTGTGTGTGTGTGTGTATGCATGTGTGTGCCACAGCAAGCATGTAGAAGTCAGAGGGCACCTTGCAAGATTCAGGTCTTTCTTTGATTATTCTGAGGATCAAACTCAGTATGTCATATTTAGTATGTTTGATGCACATGTTTAGCCCTCTGAGCCATCCCCTGCTACTCATGCTAATACAATCATCTTTCAGAGACTTCGTACTGTATATCCGATATGATCTCTAATATTATCTCCTGTAATATATTCATTCATGCTGTAACAAATGTGGGATATTAGTGACCTATATATGAGCACCTGTACATGGCACCATTTAATTTTATGGCAATCCACTCCACATCTTCTTCACCTTTCAGTCAAATCAGAGCTCATGAATCAGACATTTGAAACCTTAAGGGAGCCACACCTACCACAAAATTTACTCTAAATAGATACTTTCATTCTTGTCCTCAGAGAGAAAAAGCTATCCCAGAGATTTACAGTAATTTATAGAGCTAAGTCAACTTTTACTGTATATTTTTTATAAGAAGATGCATTTGGACACACACCATGCCTCCAAGTGTTTTGGGTCTTACTATTTTCATTTGCTTCCTTGTGAAGCTTTTAAGGAACTATTTATAGGCCAGTGGGGAGTAATCAAATGAATGCCAGAAGTCACAGCTTCCAATGTCTTTAATTTTCTCTTTCCCAATTGAATCATGATGCTTTGAGGAAACAGCCAAGAAAGACATATGTTCTTTTGAGTAGCTTATAGGAAATGATCCTAAGGACACAGAACTCTCAAAAGTGTAAGAGGGGCAATGCTCTCAACTCCCCTCCTTCTCACTCTTTCAGTTTACATTTTAGTATCTCTTTGAGATGAGCCATTCTTACTTAAAAGCACCCAAACATGTAGTCATAATTGGACTTTGCCATCTTGAGATGCTAGCAAAATTTGCTTCAGATAAGTAGTGTGGTATTGTTAAGGATTGCTTCTTTTCAACAAAATCTACGTGGTTATTGAATACTCTTTTTGTGGTAGGGACTATCACAAACTATGGGAGAGTCAGGTAGAGGGAAAGTCTAGTGGTTAAGAGCAATGTCAGCTCCTTCAAAGGATACAGGTTCAAATTCTCAGCACCCACATGGCAGCTCAAAACTGTCTGCATCTCCACTTCCTAGGGAGCCAACTCTGGCTTCAGACTTCTGCATGCACTACCTTGTTCAAATGAGGTGTTTAGCCCATATTCAGGAAAGACATCACAAACATGAACTAATAAGTTTTTTTTTATTTAATGTGGTGCAATAGTGGGAAAGCAACACTTTTAATTTAGTTCATAACTATAAAAAGATGATTAAAATAAATTCAAATATGTTGCAAGAACAAAATTTTGTAAAATGCAAATATGACTTATTCTAGAAAATCAAGGGGTAATTGAAACCCACATTGAAACTGAAGAAAGAAGAGTTTACTGTTGTGCTGTTCACAGCAGTAAAACCCTAAGGCAACCGTGTCAAAGAAAAGGCTGATGTTGGACCGTTCGAAAGAAACGTTGTCCAGAGTAAGAAAGAGATTAGCTATGACGGCTACGGATGATTTTCATTTTTTAAAACGATTTATTTATTTTTTATTTATATGAGTACTCCACAGCTGTCTTCAGACACACACTCACTAGAAGAGTGCATCAGATCCCATTACAGAGGGGTGTGAGCCACGAAATGGTTGCTAGGAATTGAACTCAGGACCTCTGGAAGAGCAGTCAGTGCTCTTAACCACTGAGTCATTTTTCCAGCCCTACTGTTGATTTTCAACTTAACACAGTCTGGAATCTCCAGGGAGATGGGTCTCTGAGCATGACTTTGAGTAATTGAGGTTGATATGCCTTCCCATCATGCACCACTTCTTTGGGCTGTGATACTGAACCCTGTGAATGGAGAAAAGAAACTGAGCTGCGGCTAACTTTCATTGCTCTTCGTTCCTGATTGGTTATAATATGATCAGCTATTTCAGTCTCCTGCCACCTTGACATTCTTGCCATGGTAGAAGGTGTGCTTGACCTGGGAGGTGAACTAAACCATTTCTCCTTTAATTTGCTTTTCTTTCCTGGGAATTTTATTACAGCAACAAGAAAGTACTAAAAAGACAAAACAGAAGGATGGGAAAAGATTACTCTGGTAGAATCTAGTAAATTAGGGTCAAAAAGATATTCTACTTAAAACTTAGCAAGACCTTGGTTTTGGTAGTTCAAAGTGTTTCAGATAGTGTATGTCTGGAGAGAACACAGTATTAAGATTATTTTTTATGTAACTTCATGATAAATTAAGAAATCTAGGGGAAAGGAGGGCATTGGTATCATCAGCATCGACCCCTGCACCTTGGCTTCTATAATCCAGTACAGGTGGTACCAGTTCCTGATAAGTGGCACAGAAGTCCTTGCTACAGGGAAGATGATAAATTCAGGGTGGAGTGGAGCTGCATCACGGAGATGTTGAGAAGATCTCGTAAGCATTAGATACATGAATATAGTTTAGAGAAGCATCTTTAATAGGAATATAAAAATATACATTATCTGGATATTGCATCAACTGAATCCATATATTTGAAGGACGGCATAGTGTCAGAGGGTAAACACTGACAGACACAAGTGATCTGAGTAGATAAATATAGAATTTAAGATGATGAGACCCTAACTAAGCAAATCACTGCTCCCTCCCTTCCTAACTACTTGTTTCTTTGTGTTTCTCCCTTTATTCTTATTTTTCTCAGTCTTTTAAATTTATTTTAATAATTTTTCTTACTATCATATATGATGTTGTAGAAGTATAGGCCATGTGCCATGGGATGGCCATGTAGAGGACAGACTTGTGGGAGTCAATTCTCTCCTTCTACCACAAGGTTCCAATATCTAACTTACATTGTTAGGGTTTTCTGTAAGTGCCTGAACACACTGAGCCTTCTTAAATGCCTGTGTATTTTCTAAGTCTTATCTGGAAAAGGTTGGAAGAAAAATGTCTTGTCTGATATTGGGTTAATTACATTGAAGTGAAAAGTAATTTTTGGCATGCTTTGATGATATAAACTTCAAACAGATACAAGAGTTGCTGTAGCTGCTACTTTTATGGTAGAGGTAAGACTTTATGGTGGGGGTGGTGAAAGTTTGGGGGTAGCATGTGAGGTTCTCTCCGAGCTCTACAACTAGAAGGGAAACTAACTACCTGACAGAAGAAGAAAATCTCAGTTCAGCACAACTTAGTCCGCGCCAAGTCAACACTATCGAAGTCTGACATGAAGACAGTTTATTTCATACATATTTAAATCCAGTACAATATGGTGTCTGTGGCGGGGGGGATTTCTGGTAACAATCACTCTAATCCCATGTGCACAGTGACCAGTGATGCTGAAGTTGTGACTCCATTAACACTTTTTTGTAAAGGAGATAACCTCTACTATGAACATGGATTCTATTGACCAAGAAACAAAAGCTAAAGATAAACTTCCAGGAAGGGAGAATCTGGGATAAAAGTTCTGCAGGATTTGGATGAAGTCTGGCTCTACAGATGGCAAAGGTCACCAAGTCATAAACAACGTCCATTCGCAGTCTTCCGGATGAAAAATGGGTAGGTATTCATTTCCTCTCCTGCGGAGACAATCCTGCATGATTAACTTTCCTGGTTTCACCTTTGTTTCTCTGTGAGCACCTGGACCTTCTATAGTTGTAACAGTGGTGGGAGTTTACAGTGGTGGCAGTGGAATTGGAAGTGGTTGTACCCAGAATTTGCGGTGGCACTGGTGGGAGTCCTGAGAGGTTACAGTGGTGTTAGGCGTGGGTGGTTGCAATTTCCATTAACAAGATGGCTACACACTAAAAGCAATAAGAATTTTCGTTAAATGTTACCTTTGAATTACAATCTTATTGAAATATTTTTAGACATTTTATTGATTTTTTTTCTCCCCAGGAAACTGGAGATAATTTAGCCTTCCCTTGATGACTCAGTATCATCGTTTGAGCATCAGTTCCTTTTTAATGGGCTCTCATATGTTTAAAGGTCATTTAGAAGTGAAAGCCCTAACATTAATTATAGCCACATTCCAATGCTGACTGACGGTTATGTCTGCTCGTTATACTCTTTCCTGACTACGCCAAGATGTTCCTTTTAATCTACTTGATATCAAATAATCAAGTTTATTAGAATTGTGGCTGGGCTAGGTGAAGGATTGTAATTGCTTCCTTCCTGGTTGGTTAACATCTTTTAGATTTTTAGGGTTACTGCATACTGTATATATTAATTTAACTTGTGTTAATTCATGCATATCCATAGAATTATGTATGAATATAATTACAAATAGTCATGTACTAATTTTAATTTACTTTGATAGTATTTTACTGTCTATATTATAAATTTCAATCAAGTATCTGTATGCAGAATTTCATCTCAAAAACCATGAAATGTTTAATAGAGAAGTCATACATATTATTATTATTCATACATTTTGCACATAAAATAAATATACAAGCAGCTATCTGAAATAAAGATTTCAAAATGGCTGTCTGCAAAAATTAAAGCAAATATTACAGTATAATTTTATAAAAAGATCTTAAGTAGTGATGGCAAGTAGGAATTCTTGCTTTCAACATGCAGGCTGAAAAAAACAAAAATAATTCAGATAGTGCATATTTACAATACCAGCACTCAGAAGTCAAAATCAAGAGACTTGCTGTGAATTCAACACCAAGCTAAGCTACATGGCAATTATGGCCACCTTGAGCATCATATAGAGAGCTTGCCAAGAAAGAAAAAAATATATGAGTTTAAAAAATTTAAACAAACATAGAAGTAAAAGCGAAGTTGTTTGCAAATATCCTGGAGTGTTTCCTGCAAGTTAGGTTTCACCTTCAGAGATTCATACATTAGTCTTTCAGAGAGTCTCTATGGGGCTTTATCTCACCGACTCTTTAAGAGAACCTTAACAAAAGCCTCGTGGCATCTCTTTTATTCTTCATGCCTGCTTTGTGGAAGACACAACGTTCTGCTGCCAGCTGAAGCCATGGCATGGCAAACAGTCTATGACTATATGGCTTCCAAGTACTTAAGTGGATAACCTGGGAAAACATCTTTCTAGATAACCATTTGCCTACAGAAGGTATCATTTCAGGCATTCCTCTTTCTTTCTTTTTTGCTTTCAGTTTATTTATTTATTTATTTATTTATTTATTTATTTATTTATTTAGGCAGACAGGCAGGCAGGCAGGCAGGCAGGTAGGAAAAGGGAAAGCTGGCTCCTTCTAAGACTCACCTTTCTCACTCACCTTTCTTGTTGCTCTAGTACAAAGTACTCTGATGGCTGTCTTGTCTTTTGTTCTGTCCGTAGACAAAACTGTAGTTGCTTTATCTGCCATCACAACTGCCTGGTGCACAGATTTAAGTCTGCCCATGTTCCATTATTTATAAAAATGTACAGTTTTTTGTTTTTGTTTTATCTTTCTGAACCACTGACTGCTCAGTATTCTCATTAAATATCTGACTAAAAGGAGCCATCAACATCCATGCTACAACCCGGATGTTGAGTTATCTTGAAATGCCATGTAACAATCAATTTAGGTGCTTGCTTTGGAATTCAGTATCATTCAAATTCTCAGAACACAGACAGAACAGTCTAATTCTTTACCAGAATGCAGTGTGTATGACCACTAACCAAATTCCCAGTAGATGACTATTCATGAGTTCTGCTCTGAAGCTCCACGGTGCTGCCTTAGCTGGCAGCCTTAATGTAGGCATTTTCCTCATCCACACTCTCATCAGAATGGTCACTAAGGTTTTTCTCAACGCATCCTTAACGATTTTGAAATTGTTTCAGATCTGTCCAAATTGATATTTTTTAAGAACTTCATTTATAATTTGTAGTGAAAGTTTACAATATATTTTTTCAGCAAACATCAAACAAACTCTACTACAGCGTTATAGAGCCTCTCTGTTCTACAGTCCCAAGCCCTTTTATTTTCTGCCTGAAAAACCACAGGTCTAAGGGTTACATGTTCAAGTTTAGCATTGGAACAACAGCACATTCTTGCACAAATTCTCTGTATTACTTTCCACATCTCTGTGGCAAATACCTGACAGAGTCATTTATGGTTTAATAATGTATTTTGGCTCACAGCTCAGCATAAGCAGTCTATCATACTGAGAAAGGTGTGATGGTGGACCCAGACTCTATCCATGGTAGTAGGAGGATGAAATGGCTATGTTACATTGGACAACAGAGACGAAGCAGAATGAGCCTGGGCATGAAATGGGGTTGGGCTAGCTAACCCTCAGGGTCCAGACTTCTCCCAGCTACACAGTACTTCTTAAGGTATCATGCTGTTGCCAAACAGTGCCACCAGCTGGAATCTAAGGGTTCAAACATACGAGCATGCGGGGGAACATTTCACTTTCAGTCTATAATATTATCAGCTTAGCATATTCTTTTACTGAATTTGTTTTCTCAAGACATCCGAGAGAAATGCATATCCCCACTCCCATGTGACCTAGATGGCATGTGAGTCTGTCACAGCACACTGTGGTGTATGTACATGGATCTACTCTAATTTTCTATACTACTCAAGCTCTATCTAGTATTTGCTATGGTGTCTTTTCAATTCAGTTTATAAGTGTATTTCCTATGGTATTTTCCACCTTGTAGCTAATATGCAGTAGGCACTATCCTAGTGATACCTGTTCCACGATAGAAAACAAAAATAAAACAAGCAAAACAAGCAAGCAAGCAAACAGACAAAAAACTTCCTGCATGTTAGTTTTTGCCAATTTGATACGAACTAGATTCAGCTGAGAAGAGGAATGAACATTCTACATATTTGTGGTTTGTGTCTTTCAGTAAATGGAGATAAATTATACACAAAGTAAATACGCCATATTTTGATAAACATTTAGAAGGAAAATAAAGAAGTATGAAGCAGTAGATACATGCAGAATATCTAAGATACTATTTGAATTGTTAGAAAAGTGGAGGGAGGACTGCAAGCAGTGTGGTCAGAAAGGAACTCACTGAGAGGGTATATAGCCAAAACCTGAGGGAAGTGAGGCAGTGGATACTGTGTGCTTAGAAAAAAACCTGTGTAAGTAGATGATCTCACATATTTCCATGCTGAGGAGACAATGCTTGGTGTCATCATGTCACAGTGCAATCGTCATCAAAACTGAATGGAGCAAGAATTATTTTCCTACAAGTGTCCAATTAATTAGAAGACATAGAAGGAGGATGGGGAGGAGAGAAATAAAATGAGGGGCAGACAGACAGACAGACAGATAGGTAGAGAACACCTATAAAACAACAATGTTTTCTTCAGGGACCTGCCAGGTCTTCTCTGACAGCCTGAGTGGGAGGGAGAGAGTGAAGAGTAGATATCTACCCATGACCAGGTAAAAGCTAGGAGGGAGCCGGTAGAATTCAAGCAGCAGAGAGACCTGAAAAGACAAGGAGAAAATAGAGGCAGCAGAAATTTGAAACTAAAGCTGCTGAGCTATCTACAAAATGACAGTGGGTACGCTGGGGCTAAATCAATATTTTCCCATCTTCCCAAACTCTGGTGAGTCTCTAATGGATCTAATGTGGCTTTACCAGACAATCATGTTCCTTGATGTAACAGACGGGAGTTATCTTTACCTTAGAACTAAAAGACAGGGCTTGCATCATGGCTCAGTAGATAAAGCACCACCACACAAGTGTAAGGCTAGATGCTTATCCACAGAACATAAAAGCTAAGAAATTGTGGTTACTGCTTGTAATCCCAGCACTCAGTATACAGAGACCCATATCCCAGCTTGACTAGGCAAGATGGAGAGACACTGCCTTGATCAATAACATGGGGAGCAATAAGGAATGATGCTTATATTCATCTCTGGGCTCATGAAAGTCTGAACGTATGTGTACATCCACACACACACACACACACACACACAGGCACGCACACACAGGCACACCCACATGCATATACATACCATGTAAACATAAAAATACAAAACAGATAATGCCCCTACAAAACAAAAACATTATAGCAAAGCATTTGTTTCTGCTTTTCATAAGTAGCTTCATGTTAGCTAATTATTTCTCTTCTATTCAATTTAATGTTTTAAAAATAATATGGACTACACACAGCATTAGCCTCTACTCAGTTCAGTCTGTAAGTCTGATGACCACTTACCAGTTTTGGTTTGTTTTGTTTTTTACATATGAGAGATTTTGGATTCATCATTGTTTTCTCCTCTCCACACACAGAAATTTCTAAAGGAGCCTAATGTCAAAGTGAATATTAGCATCTCTCAGACTTAGGATCAATGATAGAACTGAGATTTGAGATAAACAATCTGAATGCTTCCTTCAGATAACGACCAAGCATATTTTCCTGTCTTTAATTACCTCCCTGCCTTTCAATCCATTAGAATGAATATAGGTAATAAATATATATCCTTAGCATGAACAATTTTCATTCTGTGTGCTCCTCCATCTGTCTGTCTCTTGCTGCATGCTTTTACTCTTGATCTCTTGCTCTCTGAACAAAAAACTTATGGATACAGAAGATGTTGCATTTTATACTCTAAGAGACTAGTATATGTGAAATACTTTGTTAAATAATTTAGACCAATGACTGTTGTACTTTAGTATGTTCCTTAAAAACAGGAGCAGTCACTACTAAGATGTCCTGAAGAGGTACTTTACATTACTACATTTAAATTGTTCTCTGTGCTAAAACAATCTACCTCTCCTTTAGGCTTAAAACCCATTGTATTAGCTAGGGTCTTATTGCTGTGAAAAAACGCCATGACCAAAGCAACTCTTACAAAACATTTAATTGTGCCTGACTTACAGATTTAGAACTTTAGTTCATTATCATCATGGTGGTATGGCAGACATAGTGCTGGAGAAGGAGCTGAGAGTTCTGCATCTTGATCCAAAGGCAGCCAGAAGGAGACTGTGCCTTACACTCTGGGTATAGCTTGAGCACATATGAGGCCTCAAAGCCCATCCTAAAGTGACACACTTCTGCCAACAAGGCCAAACCTACTCCAACAAGTCCACACCTCTTAATAGTTCTATTTACTGTGGTTCCCCATTGGCCAAGCATTTAAAAACATGAGTTTATTGGGGGGGGGGGGGTCATACCTATTCAGACCACCATATTCTACTCCCTATAGCCCATAGGCTTGTAGCCATAACATAATGAAAAAATGCATTATTCCAACTCAAAAGTCCCAATAGTCTATCACAGTCCCAACAATGTTTAAAAGTCAAAAGTCCTAAGTCTTTTCTGAGATTCATGCAACCTCTTAATTGTAATTTACTATGAAATCAAACTGAAAAGGCAAATCACATACTTCTAACATATCATGGCAGAGGATTAATATTACTGTTCCAAAATGTAGAGAAGGCGGCATAGAGAGAAAACACTGAACCAAAACATGATCAAAAATCAGCTGGGCAAACTCTAAACTCTGCATCTCCATCTAATGCCAAAATGCTCTTCAGATCCCCAACTCTTTTCAGCTTTGTTGATTAAAACACACTTCTTTCATCCCTGTTAGATGCTTTCTTCTGCAGGTATCCCATAGCTCCGGTAATTTTATTCTCTTGGATTCTCCAAGGTAATATAGGATTTACTTTCTCACAACGGCCTCTCTGAGTCTCCATGAAGGGACACATCTGCCACATGCTTTGCCTCAGTGACTTTCCTTAGTCTCAGAGGTAGATTCCATAACCCCTTTCTTTAATCCTTGACTCTCAAGTTAGACCCACATGACTGAAGCTGCCAAGTTCTGCTGCTTGCTAGGAATAGAACATCACCCATTTGTTCAATCACATCATCACAAGCTTTCTGGTTTTTTTAAACTTTTATTTTTTTCGAGACAGGGTTTCTCTGTGTAGTCCTGGCTGTTCTGGAACTCACTTTGTAGACCAGGCTGGCCTCGAACTCAGAAATCTGCCTGCCTCTGCCTCCCAAGTGCTGGGATAAAAGGCGTGCACCACCACACCGGACTCAAGCTTTCTGTTTTTTAATGATTTCCTTCACTAACTAAGCTTGTCTGCTCTTGAACTTGTTCTGTAGACCAGGCAGACCTTGAACCTCAGACATCTGCATACCTCTGTCTCCTGAGTGTTGAAATTAAAGAGGTATACAACCTGGATTTAAGCTTTTCTTTATTTTTTTTTTTTCATAAGATGGAACCTTAGCAAATGGGATCTTGTCCTGAGGCACCACTCCCTTAATTCCATTTAATATTTTTAATCTGTTTATCTCCTTGAACTCAGGATTTAGCTCCATTCCTGGTTCCCCATTAGCACTTGTACAATACATTTTGTACTTTTCCTTTCTTGTTACATTTCATCAAAATTATCTTCATAAAAGTGAACCATAGTCTATGCTAGGCTGTTCTGAGATTTCCTTTGCTAATGCAATTAAAACAAACAAACAAACAAACAAACAAACAAAAAACCAACTCTTCACCTTAGCCTCAGGCAAACTCTTAAGACAAGAGCAAAAAAGCAGCCACATTTTTCACCAAAATATTACAAGAATGATCTCTAGGCAACAAACTAAAATTCTTCTCAATTGAAAAATCCTTAAACCAGGCTCACATAGTTCAAATTATCATCAATACGACTGTCTTCCATGTTTCTACTAGTATGACCCAATAAACCCCATTTAAAGTAGTCCACTATGTTCCTAATCCAAAGTCCCAAAATTCCTCTAAACAAAAGCATTATTAGGCCTATCACAGCAATAGCCCAGTCCCTGGTATCAACTTCTGTCTTAGGGTTTTATTGCTGTGAAGAGACACCATGTCCAAGGCAACTCTTCTACACATTTTAAAAACATCTTGAGGGGGCTGGCTTACATTTCCAGAGGTTTAGACCCTTATCAGCATGGTGGGAAGCATGGCAGTATCCAGACAAACTCAGTGCTAGAGAAGAAACTGAGAGTTCTACATTTTGATTCACAGGCAACAAGGAGAAGATAGTGTCTTCTACACAGGGTGTAACTTGCATGTATATGACACCTCAAAGCCTACCTCCACAGTACCACATTTCCTCCAACAAAGTTACACCTATTTCAACAAGGCCACACCATCTAATAGTGCCACTCCCCACAGGCCAAACATTTAAACACATGAGTGTATGGGAGGGGCATACCTATTCAAACTACTACAACCATCAAATAGCAAAAACAAACTCTGCTAATTCTTGTTTGTTTGGTTTTTTTGTTTTTTGAGACAGGCTTTCCCTGTATAGCCCTGACTGTCCTGGAATTCACTTTGTAGACCAGGCTGGCCTCGAACTCAGAAATCTGCCTACCTCTGCCTCCCAAGTGCTGCCACCCGGCTAACTAGGCTCATTCTTATTTATGACTAAATCTGTGTTTCTCTGTGTCCCACCTGTAACCTCAGCTACAAATGGTTCTGTACTGCCTGTTTCAGGAAACCACAACCACATTTTGTTTCAAAACCATCTTGAAAGCATACCTTTGTTTCAAAAGATTGTGATGACTACCTTGTTAGGACCATCTTGCTATCATGTCTGTGTTTCAAGAGATCATTATGACTAACTTGTTATGCTTATGTTCTGCTCCGGTATCCCTGTCTATTTTGCCTATTTGGAAACCGCCTACCTCTGAGCTATGCAACCTTGTCTTCCTCACATCCAATGCTGATTTCTTAAACCTTACCTTAGGGGGAGGTAGATCTTGTGAGTTTAAAAAGCCTGCTTTAATTACTTACTTCCTTGATTTAATTAATTGGAGCATGATGATTTGGATCTGTGGTATTCCTCCTAGAAACTTTGGGATTAACATCTGTTCTAGTGAGAGAGGTAAAATAAAATATTCTCTTGTTTTCTTTTGCTCAGATTTCTGACTTCTTTTCTCCAATAGCCAAATAGACAAAAAAAAAAAAAGTGCCTTAATAAAATATGCCTAAGTAAACTGATTCAGCAGAAACATGGATATTTGTTTCCAGAACAGATTTCTAGCAAGCCCTACTTTCCTCATGAAAAGAGCTGAATAAGCCGGGCGTGGTGGCGCACGCCTTTAATCCCAGCACTGGGGAGGCAGAGGCAGGTGGATTTCTGAGTTCAAGGCCAGCCTGGTCTACAAAGTGAGTTCCAGGACAGCCAGGGCTATAGAGAAACCCTGTCTCGAAAAACCAAACACCCCCCCCAAAAAAAAAGAAAGAAAGAGCTGAATAAAAGAATGAAAACAGAATACAATGCACACAATTATTTTTGCTAAGGTTAGTCTCTGAGGTTAACCATCTACAAAGACAAAAACATATACAAAGTGTTTTAAAAGCAGTCCTTAAGCAGTTCTAAATTTTCTTTTCTTTTCTTTTTCTTTTTTTTCTTTTCTTTTTCCATTTTCTTTTTTCTCTTCTTTCTCTTTTCTTTTTCTTTTTTTTTCTCCTTTTTCTTTTCTTTTTCTCTTCTTTTTCTTTTCCTTTTTAACAGTTCTCTTAGTCATAGTCCTTTAAAAGCAAAAAGTATTATTTAAAACAGAATTTACACCCATATATAAATTCATGGGCCTGATAGTATGGTATTATTAAACTTGTTACCACTGATATTAACCTAAATGGCAAAACATTGAACAAAATATTCAATGAATTCTGGATTATGATAAAATGACTTTATCGTTAATTAATCCAACATCTGGAATTTTCACCAACATTTATTAATTCAATAGGTTCACACTTGCTAAATTTCAATTGTTTTAAATAAAATCCCAGACATCCTATCAACTCACTAGGGTAGCACTACAGTTTCACAAAGAGTACTTCAGTCAGAAACAAACAGCAGTCTCAAAGGATCAAGATCCTTGTCTCATGTAAATATAACTAAAGGAACTTGCTAGAGGGAAAATAGAAGAGGAGATTAGTTTAAAGAAGTGGAGGCTGAGTACTTCAGATTGATAGAGTTTAATATGTAGAAGTATCTGGGTCAATTATATCAATTGATTCGATTTCCACTGAGAATGCATCAAAGGTTTAATATTTGCATCAATCATCACATTTACAAAATGGGAGAATTGACAAATTTCTAGCATCGAAGTATCTTATGAGGAGTGAAAGACAGGATTTGCTGGCTTCAGAGTTTCCATCTCAGAATTTCCTTCTCCGCTGGTAGATCAATACAAGTCCTCCTCCCACTGAGAGTAGAGTAGCTTCCTGATCGTGTGCAAATACTTAGCTATAGCCAGAATATCCTGGTGCTGCTGACTCCATATAATATGCAGGCACTTGACTAACCAGGGTATGAAAAAGTGGGAATTTATGGCCTCTCAGGAAATTATTGTCCAATTATTCAGATATCTTCTGTGATATAAAACAGTAAGCAAGAAGGGCAAAACCAAGAAGCACTTTAGGAACCAAAGACTAAAGAAACTTCCTATTGCCTAGCTTGATTAAAGCGAGAGTATGCATGCCTGAAGGAATAATGACAGAGAAGAATGTAAAGAAGGCTAATGGTCTGGGATGCACAGACTTGTGAGTGAAAGAGAAAGCCTCCCTTCTGTATATGATTTTATCTACAGCATTCACTACAAGTACTTCAAGTTATTTTCAAGGATCAATAGACAAAGAGATTCAATCCACTTACTCCCAGCCTGTCTGAAATATACATTGGCCTCAAAACCTCACATGCCTGTTTTCTTTTAATAAAGTAAGTTGTAAAGTCAAATTCCTCACTAATACTTAGCCAAATATTGGTAATAATAGTGGGTATTTAGGATAAAGTTTGTTTTTAGAGTTAATATATCTTTTTAACAAAGATGACTCCAGCTAAGTGAATGCAGAAACAAACTCAGTTGAGACCATGGCAGGGCTGGTCAGACATGGAGAAGAATGCAAAAAGATCCGTACTCATCATTATGAACAAAACTCAACTACAAATGGATCAAAAACCTCAATATAAGATGAGATGCACTGAATCCGATAAAAGAGAAAGTGGGGAATAATCCTGAGCTCAATGTTACAGAAAAAGACGTCCCAAATTGAACACCAACAGCACACACAGTCAATAAGAACAAAAATTAATAAATGGGACCTCCTAAAACTGAAAATAAATAAATAGTAAAGAACACCATCTTTGGGACAATGCAGTAGCCTATAGAATGGAAAAAGAGTTTATTAGGTGCATATCCAGATGTAAGGCTAATATCCACAATAGAGGACTCAGAAAACCCTGCATAACAAGAAACAAATAACAAAATTGAAAAATGGGGTACAGATCTAGACAGAATTCTCAAAGAGGATGCACAAATAGCTAAGAAATATTTAAAGAAATGTCCAATGTCCTTATCATCAGGGAAATGCATATCAAAACTGTCTTGGTATTTCATCCTACACCTGTCAAAATGGCCAATATCTTTGAAACAAATGAGAGCTCTTGCTGACAAGGATTTGGACTAAGGAAACACTCATTCATTGCTAGTGGGAAGGCAAACTTGTAGTGAAGGAATCTAGCAGTTCCTCAAGAAGAAGGAATCTACCTACCTCAAGATCTAGCTATATTTTTTTGTTTGTTTTTGTTTTTGTTTTGTTTTTTTATTTTTTTATTATGTATTTTCCTCAATTACATTTCCAATGCTATCCCAAAAGTTCCCCATATCCTTCCCCCCCCCCCACTTCCCTACCCACCCATTCCCATTTTTTGGCCCTGGCGTTCCCTTGTACTGGGGCATATAAAGTTTGCGTGTCCAATGGGCCTCTCTTTCCAGTGATGGCTGACTAGGCCATCTTTTGATACATACGCAGCTAGAGTCAAGAGCTCCGGGGTACTGGTTAGTTCATAATATTGTTGCACCTACAGGGTTGCAGATCTCTTTAGCTACTTGGATACTTTATCTATCTCCTCCATTGGGGGCCCTATGATCCCTCCAATATCCACTTCTGTGTTTGCTAGGCCCAGGCCTAGTCTCACAAGAGACAGCTATATCAGGGTCCTTTCAGCAAACTCTTGCTAGTGTATGCAATGGTGTTATCGTTTGGAGGCTAATAATGGGATGGATCCCTCGATATGGCAGTCTCTAGATGGTCCAAAAAACAAACAAACAAAAAAGGATCTAGGTATAATACTCTTGGGGCATATGGTGGTTTGAATATGCTTGGCCTATTAGGGGCTGTGGCCTTATTGGAGGAAGTATGTCACTATAGGAGTAGGCTTTGAGACACTTTCCCTAGCCATGCGATAAACAGTCTTTTCCTGTCTGCCTTGTCAACAAGATGTAGAGCTCTCAGCTCTATCTCCAGGGCCATACTGTCTGAATGCTGCCATACTTCCTGCCTTGGAGATAATGAACTAAACCTCTGAACCTGAAGGCAGCCCCAATTAAATGTTGTTGTTTATAAGAGTTGGCATGGTCGTGGTGTCTCTTCACAGCAATGGAAACCCTAAGACATGGTGTATACCTAAAGAATGCTTCATCCTACCACCAAGACACTTAACCATACTCATTGCTGCTAGCTTGCTTTCTCTCTCTCTCTCTCTCTCTCTCTCTCTCTCTCTCTCTCTCTCTCTCTCTCTCTCTCTCTCTTTCTTTCCACTAAATTGTATTATTGATTTACATTCCAAAAGTTGTCCTGCTTGCCAGTTCCCCCTCCCAGAGATCTTCATCCTGTTCCCCCTCACCCCCCTCCATCTTTGAGAGTGTGCTCTTCCACCTGCCCACTCATCTCTCCTCACCTCCATCAGCATCCTTCTTCTCTGGGTTATCCAGTATCCAAAGGATTAAGTTCACACTTTCCCACTAATGCCATATAGGGTAGTCCTCATGTGCCCAGGGCCACTACCCAGCCCATATGTGCTTTTTGGTTTTTGGCTTAGTCTCTGAGAGCTCTGAAAGGTACAGGTTAATTGACACTGTTGTGCTTCCTATGGCTCCTTCATTTTTTCCTCTATCTTCCATATTGGTCCCCAACCTCAATCCAGTGGTTAGCTGCATTTGTCTCAGTCAGCTGCTAGTAGAGCCTCTCAGAGGGCAGCCTTGCCAGGCTCCTGTCTACACCCACAACATGACCTCAGTAATAGGGCCAGGATTTGGTGTAGGCCCATGGGATGAATCCCAATTTGGGACAGTCACTGGGTGGCCTTACTTTCAGTCTCTGCTCCAGTTTTGTCCCTGAATTTCCTTTAGACAGGAACAAATCTGGGTTAAAAAAATTTAAGATAGGTAGGTGACACCCTGCCTCAAATGGGTCCCATGTCTATGTACTCCAGGTGGTCTCTTTCAGTTCTATCTCCCCACTGTTGGAAATTTTGGCTAATGTCATCTGCATTCAGTCCTGGTAGTCTCTTACATCCCAGGTCTTAGGTACTTCCTACAGTTTCCACCTGCCTCCTAACCCCAACTGCTGCATATTATGATTCATTCTCCTGGCTCTCCTGTCTATTCCAATACACGATCCTTCCTTTCCTTTTTCCCTACCCACTCCTCTGCCCCACCCAGTTTCCTCCCTTCCTCTGCCTCCAGTGATTATTTTGTTCACCTTCTAAGTGGGTTCCAGGTATCTACACTTGGGCATTCCTTCTTGTTAGCCTTCCTACAGTCTTTGAGTTGTACCAGGGTATGCTGAACATTTTTGCTAGTATCCACTGGTCAGTGAATACATACCATGCATGTCCTTCTGAGTCTGAGATACCTCAGGATATTTTCTAGTTCTATCCATTTGCTCATACAGGTGTATTTATAGGTTATTATTTATATATTAATTTTCCATATATATACATATATACATATATATGTATATAGATATTTAGGAATATATTCTACTAGCTGAGTCCTCTAATGTAAACTTGGAAAAGTAGATTAGTGAATAAAAGACATGCATATTTTATTTTAAATTTTATATGCAAGTATTCTCTTAACAACAAAGTGAACACCACGTGTTTATTAGAATGGGAATGCTTTATGTCATGTCATCAGCCAAAGAATGGCAGATTTTGAGAACTGTTCAGACTGAACTCTCAATCCTCTATTGGATGCTAAGCATGGTAGCAGGAGGATGAGACAGCTCATCACAACACATCTCTCTCCAGGAAGCTGAGAATGATAAATGTCAGGGTTGTTTGTCCTCTTCATTCATGTCCAGAGCCAGTCCAAGGAGAGGGGCTGTCTACACTTAGGGTAGGTATTCCCTCCTCAATCAACACAATCTAAAAACTCCTTCACAGCCATACATACTCAAGGGTTTACTTCCTAAGTCAATTGTTCTCAACCTATGAGTCTTGACCACTCTGCGATTGCTATATCAGATATCCTGAATATCAGATATTTATATTATGGCTCATGACAGTAGCAAAATTACAGCTATGAAGTGTCCCGAGTTAGTTTCTCGCCAGCAAGAACACACTCGGACAACCGGATTCTTCTGCAGCAAAGCTTTATTGCTTCATTAGGAGGAAGAACCCGAACCCCAGAAAATGGTGCTGCTTATGGAATGGCGTGTCAGCACCTGATTTGTTGCTTGCCCATCGCCTCATTGCTGAGCACCGGGATGGGTAGGGACTAGGCACGAATTCACTCTTGCACCTTCGCACATTGCTTGTTTACCAGCAGTGGAAGCCGGCGCCATCTTGTAATGGCGATTGCTCACGCTCTCCACAATGAAGTAGCAATAAAATAAATTTATGGCTGGGGGTGTTATCATAACATGAAGAACTGTATTAAAGGGTCACAGCATTAGGAAAGTTGGGAATCACTGTGACCAAAGTGATTCTATATCCTATTAAATTGTATTTGCCACATAGACCCCAAATACTAACTTTGATGACATCATTTTCCCAGCTTGATTCTGGAACCCATTTCTGTGCCAGAAGTGTTTTAATACTGAATTGAAAGAAAAAAATACTTTAATGAGATTTTTGGTCTACATGCTAAAAGTAAAACCATTATACTACAGGGTAAGTTTCAGGCACCATGCTGTATTCTGTGCCTTGTCCTTTAGCGATTATTAATATGGTAAATCATCTGTTGAAGCTAAGCCCCAAACACACATATACAAACAACATTATACAGGCTAATCAAGAAATATATTCCTAAATATTCATATGTATATACATGGAAAAATTTATATATATACAAGGAAAAATATCTAACTATATTATAATCTCAAAAATAAAATTTAAAAAGTTACATCCTTCTATGTTCTATCAGTGTCTTCTTGTATACTTTTGTTTGCTTTTTATTTTACTCCTTATTTTTAGGGTCAAACATTAATTTTCTGTGCAATATTCATTTTCACTAATGAAACATGTTTCATTCTTTGATAAGCTAATTGGGTAGGGTCTGTACATTGAGATTGTCCATAGAAATCAATAAGCAGTGTAATCTGAGCCCAGTTATCATAAAAAATTTTTCCTCTGTAAACACGATTCAATCTTTCTCAGTACAAAATTTCTCTATACAAAATATTCTACCTTCCTTATTGCACTTTGAAATTTGAAAATAAAATTTGTGAAGTTTGCTTTTCTTTTTATCCTGTTATATACCTATATGTGGGCTTAGGGTTTCTTTTGTTTGTTTGCTTGAGTCTGACTCATAATCCGTTCACCTCTCTTCATAGGAAAAGTAAAACCTGTTGCTGAACCCAAATAACTCTCCTCAAATCATCCTAGTGGCACCAACTGCCACACTCCTCGCTAGCCATCATAATGTTCCAGGTTTCTGAATGAAACACACACACACACACACACACACACACACTTTATATTTTAATAGGCCTTAAACAGCTCAATGGCAGGAATACTTCCAAATTTCCACGTGTGTAACACGCTGCCCTCCGATATTCCTGAGTTACTACTTACTAAAATCTATAGTCCATCTTGGCTGTCCCAGACCCAGACCTGCAACACCTACACGACAGCTATGTTCTCTGTCCAGCACAGCCCAGGAGTAGCCACTACTCCTTTCCCTGGCATGGTAGCTATCTCCCTTCCTGCCCCTTCCTCAGTCCTTTGTCTGGGAATCCTCAAGTCTGGCCTCTGTCTCCCCTGTCCAGCCATTGACCATCATCAATTTTATTTACCAATCAAAACCAACTGCAGGCAGGGTCCCACAGCATCCACATGTGGACATGTGGGTTTACATGCAATTTGGGGTACCAAATTAACATAATACATGCAGCACCAGACCAAATCCACAACACCAACCTCTTATCTACAGTTAGATCAAAAGTGCTTGATGGCTCCCACCTGTACCCTGGCATTTAGGAAACTGGGTCAGGAGAATTAAGATATGAAGGAACCTCAGCTACATAAACAAATGTAGAGGAAGGCTCAATCCATTCAACAGCTTGAACACTCAGCCTTCTACATGAACTTCAAAGTGTACTTTAGAATGTTGGAGAACAGCAGCCTATATATGGTATTCTTTCTTACAGAACTGCTAGCAGCCACTTGCAACCACACATGCCTTTAACTGTGATATTTATTGATTGAGTGACTATGTGTATGCCTGTAGAATGGAACCTCACTGAAACTCTAGGAAACCCACAGCTTTTTGTTTTGTTTTGTTTTGTTTTGTTTTGTTTTGTTTTGTTTTGAAAGAATGATTTTAATTTAGAATTGGCAAAACCATTCCTTGATCTATGAAGAATACAAATATATGATTTAATGGCATGAAGATTTTGAAAGTTAATATTTCTTATGGAAAAGGCACATTTCAATGCCATACATTTTTTTTCACAATGCAAGTGCCTATCATTGGTTCCTTGGACTCAGAAACTCTCAAAAAAGTGAGCAAGTCTGGGATTGAAGGGGTAACTGCCCTGGCCAGACATCACTCAGACTCTCATGTCCTTGTCAGCCAAGACAAAAGTTGCTCCTCTGACACTCTTGGCTCTCTTTTCTGCTGTGGCTTCCAAGATAACCTCCAAGGTTCTCCAAATTATGGCAGTCTATGAGAAGCACATTTAACAGTCCAATCTGTAGGTGGCAAAATTTGTGCCCTGGATGTTATTTTTTTTTTTAAGGGAGTCGAATAAGATGCCGTGCATGCAAATTCAAGCATTCTAAATTTCTGGGTTCCTGTTTTCACATAATCCTTCACAGAAAGCATTTGATACTGTGACCTTATTTTTTATTACATATTTTCCTCAATTACATTTCCAATGATATCCCAAAAGTCACCCATACCCTCCCCCCCACTCCCCTACCCACACATTCCCACTTTTTGACCCTGGCATTCCCCTGTACTGGGGCATATAAAGTTTGCAAGTCCAATGGGCCTCTTTTTCCAGTGATGGCCAACTAGGCCATCTTTTGATACATATGTAGCTAGAGTCAAGAGCTCTGGGGTACTGGTTAGTTCAAGATGTTGTTGCACCTACAGGGTTGCAGATCTTTTTAGCTCCTTGGTTGCTTTCGCTAGCTCCTCCACTGGGGGCCCTGTGATCCATCTAATACCTGACTATGAGCATCCACTTATGTGTTGGCTAGGCCCCGGCTTAGACTCACAAGAGACAGCTATATCAGGGTCTTTCAGCAAACGCTTGCTAGTGTATGCAATGGTGTCATCGTTTGGAGTCTAATTATGGGATGGATTCCTCAATATGGCAGTCTCTAGATGGTCCATCCTTTCGTCTCAGCTCCAAACTTTGTCTCTGTAACTCCTTCCATGGGTGATTGTTTCTAAATTTAAGGAGGGGCAAAGAGTACACACGTTGTTCTTCATTCTTTTTCAGTTCCATGTGTTTTACAAATTGTCTCTTATATCTCGGGTATACAAAGTTTCCAGGCTAATATCCACTTATCAGTGAGTACATATCATTTGATTTCTTTTGTGATTGTGTTACCTCACTCAGGATGATGCCCTCCAGGTCCAAACATTTGCCTAGGAATTTCATAAATTCATTCTTTTTAATAGCTGAGTAGTACTCCATTGTGTAAATGTAACACACTTATTGTATCCATTCCTCTGTTGAGGGGCATCTAGGTTCTTTCCAGCTTCTGGCTATTATAAATAAGGCTGCTATGAACATAGTGGAGCATGTGTCCTTCTTACCGGTTGGGACATCTTCTGGATATATGCCCAGGAGAGGTATTGCTGGATCCTCCGGTAGTACTATGTCCAATTTTCTGAGGAACCGCCAGACTGATTTCCAGAGTGGTTGTGCAAGCTTGCAATCGCACCAACAATGGAGGAGTGTTCCTCTTTCTCCACATCCTCTCCAGCATCTGCTGTCACCTGAATTTTTTATCTTAGCCATTCTGATTGGTGTGAGGTGGAATCTCAGGGTTGTTTTGATTTGCATTTCCCTGATGATTAAGGATGTTGAACATTTTTTTCAGGTGCTTCTCTGCCATTCAGTATTCCTCAGGTGAGAATTCTTTGTTCAGTTCTGAGCCCCAGTTTTTAATGGGGTTATTTGACTTTCTGGAGTCCACCTTCTTGAGTTCTTTATATATATTGGATATTAGTCCCTTATCTGATTTAGGATAGGTAAAGATCCTTTCCCAATCTGTTGGTGGGTTTTTTGTCTTATTGATGGTGTCTTTTGCCTTGCAGAAGCTTTGCAGTTTCATGAGGTCCCACTTGTCAATTCTCGATCTTACAGCACAAGCCATTGCTGTTCTATTCAAGAATTTTTCCCCTGTGCCCATATCTTCAAGGCTTTTCCCCACTTTCTCCTCTATAAGTTTCAGTGTCTCTGGTTTTATGTGAAGTTCCTTGATCCACTTAGACTTGACCTTAGTACAATGAGATAGAAATGGATCAATTCGCATTCTTCTACATGATAACAACCAGTTGTGCCAGCACCATTTGTTGAAAATGCTGTCTTTCTTCCACTGGATGGTTTTAGCTCCCTTGTCGAAGATCAAGTGACCATAGGTGTGTGGGTTCATTTCTGGGTCTTCAATTCTATTTCCATTGGTCTACTTGTCTGTCACTATACCAGTACCACGCAGTTTTTTATCACAATTGCTCTGTAGTAAAGTTTTAGGTCCGGCATGGTGATTCCACCAGAGGTTCTTTTATCCTTGAGAAGAGTTTTTGCTATCCTAGGTTTTTTGTTATTCCAGATGAATTTGCAGATTGCACTTTCTAATTCGTTGAAGAATTGAGTTGAAATTTTGATGGGGATTGCATTGAATCTGTAGATTGCTTTTGGCAAGATAGCCATTTTTACAATGTTGATCCTGCCAATCCATGAGAATGGGAGATCTTTCCATCTTCTGAGATCTTCTATAATTTCTTTCTTCAGACACTTGAAGTTTTTATGATACAGATCTTTCACTTCCTTAGTTAGAGTCCCGCCAAGATATTTTATATTTCTTTCTCAGCCTGTTTATTCTTGGTGTAGAGAAAGGCCATTGATTTGTTTGAGTTAATTTTATATCCAGCTACTTCACCGAAGCTGTTTATCAGGTTTAGGAGTTCTCTGGTGGAATTTTTTTTTCATTTTTTAAAAATATTTTATTAGGTATTTTCCTCATTTACATTTCCAATGCTATCCCAAAATTCCCCATACCCTCCCTCCCACTCCCCTACCCACCCACTCCCAATTTTTGGCCCTGGCATTCCCCTGTATTGGGGCATATTAAGTTTGCAAGTCCAATGGGCCTCTCTTTCCAGTGGTGGCCGACTAGGCCATCTTTTGATACATATGCAGCTAGAGACAAGAGCTCCGGGGTACTGGTTAGTTCATAATGTTGTTCCACTTATAGGGTTGCAGATCCCTTTAGCTCCTTGGGTATTTTTTCTAGCTCAAATCGATCCATTCTTATCTCCTTGTACAAAGCTCAAGTCCAAGTGGATCAAGAACCTCCACATAAAACCAGATACACTGAAACTAATAGAAGAGAAAGTGAGGAAATGCCTTAAATACATGGGAAGCTAGGAATCCTTACTTCTTTTTTTTTTTTTAAATCTTGCTTTATTTATTTTTTTTCCTCAGTTACATTTCCAATGCTATCCCAAAAGTCCCCCATAGCGCTCCCCACTTCCCTACCCACCCATTCCCATTCTTTTGGCCCTGGCATTCCCCTATATTGGGGCATATAAAGTTTGCGAGTCCAATGGGCCTCTCTTTCCAGTGATGGCCGACTAGTCCATCTTACGATACATATGCAGCTAGAGACAAGAGCTCCGGGGTTCTGGTTAGTACATCATGTTGTTCCAACAATAGGGTTGCAGATCCCTTTAGCTCCTTGGGTACTTTCTCTAGCTTCTCCATTGGGAGCCCTGTGATCCATCCAATAGCTGACTGTGAACATCCACTCCTGTGTTTGCTAGGCCCCGGCATCTTCTCACAAGAGACAGCTATATTTGGGTCCTTTCAGCAAAATCTTGCTAGTGTATGCAATGGTGTCAGCATTTAGAAGCTGCTTATGGGATGGATCCCTGGATACGGCAGTCTCTAAATGGTCCATCCTTTCATCACAGCTACGAACTTTGTCTCTGTAACTCCTTCCTTGGGTGTTTTGTTCCCAATTCTAAGAAGGGGCACAGTGTCCACACTTTGGTCTTCATTCTTCTTGAGTCACGCCAAGATATTTTATATTATTTGTGACTATTGAGAAGGGTGTTGTTTCCCTAATTTCTTTCTCAGCCTGTTTATTCTTTGTGTAGAGAAAGGCCATTGATTTGTTTGAGTTAATTTTATATCCAGCTACTTCACCGAAGCTGTTTATCAGGCTTAGGAGTTCTCTGGTGGAATTTTTAGGGTCACTTATATATACTATCATATCATCTGCAAAAAGTGATATTTTGACTTCATCTTTTCCAATTTGTATCCCTTTGATCTCCTTTTGTTGTCGAATTGCTCTGGCTAGGACTTCAAGTACTATGTTGAATAGATATGGAGAAAGTGGACAGCCTTGTCTAGTCCCTGATTTTAGAGGGATTGCTTCAAGCTTCTCACCATTTACTTTGATGTTGGCTACTGTTTTGCTGTAGATTGCTTTTATCATGTTTAGGTATGGGCCTTGAATTCCTGATCTTTCCAAGACTTTTATCATGAATGGGTGTTGGATCTTGTCAAATGCTTTTTCTGCATCAAAGGAGATGATCATGTGGTTTTTTTTTTTTTTTGAGTTTGTTTATATACTGGATTACGTTGATGGATTTCCGTATATTGAACCATCCCTGCATCGCTGGGATGAAACCTACTTGGTCAGGATGGATGATGGTTTTGATGTGTTCTTAGATTCGGTTAGCAAGAACTTTGTTGAGGATTTTTGCATCAATGTTCATAAGGGATATTGGTCTGAAGTTTTCTATCTTTGTTGGGTCTTTTTGTGGTTTAGGTATCAGAATAATTGTGGCTTCATAGAATGAGTTGGGTAGAGTACCTTCTGTTTCTATTTTGTGGAATAGTTTGTGAAGAACTGGGATTAGATCTTCTTTGAAGGTCTGATAGAACTCTGCACTAAACCCATCTGGTCCTGGCCTTTTTTTGGTTGGGAAACAATTAATGACTGCTTCTATTTCTTTGGGGGATATAGGGCTGTTTATATCATTAACCTGATCTTAATTCAACTTTGGTACCTGGTATCTGTCTAGGAACATCTCCATTTCATCCAGGTTCTCCAGTTTTGTTGAGTATAGCCTTTGGTAGAATGATATGATGGTGTTTTGAATGTCTTCAGGATCCGTTGTTATGTCTCCTTTTTCATTTCTGATTTTGTTAATTAGAATGCTTTCCCTGTGCCCTCTAGTGAGTCTGGCTAAGGATTTATCTATCTTGTTGATTTTCTCAAAGAACCAGCTCCTTGATTGGTTGATTCTTTGAATAGTTCTTCTTGTTTCCACTTGGTTGATTTTGCCCCTGAGTTTGATTATTTCCTGCCGCCTACTCCTCGTGGGTGAATTTGCTTCCTTTCGTTATAGTGCTTTTAGGTGTGTTGTCAAGCTGCTAATGTGTGCTCTCTCTAGTTTCTTTTTGGAGGCACTCATAGCTATGAGTTTTCCTCTTAGAAATGCTTTCATTGCGTCCCATAAGTTTGGGTATGTTGTGGCTTCATTTTCATTGAACTCTAAAAAGTCCTTAATTTCTTTCTTTATTCCTTCCTTGACCAAGGTATCATTGAGAAGAGTGTTGTTCAGTTTCCACGTGAAGGTTGGCTTTCTATTATTTATTTTGTTATTGAAGATCGGCCTTAGTCCATGGTGATCTGATAGGATGCATGGGACAATTTCAATATTTTTGTATCTGTTGAGGCCTGTTTTGTGACCAATTATGTGGTCAATTTTGGAGAAGGTACCATGAGGTGCTGAGAAGAAGGTATATCCTTTTGTTTTAGGATAGAATGTTCTGTAGATATCTGCCAGATCCATTTGATTCATAACTTCTGTTAGTTTCACTGTGTCCCTGTTTAGTTTCTGTTTCCATGATCTGTCCATTGGTGAAAGTGGTGTGTTGAAGTCTCCCACTATTATTGTATGAGGTGCAATGTGTGCTTTGAGCTTTACTAAAGTTTCTTTAATGAATGTGGCTGCCTTTGTATTTGGAGCATAGATCTTCAGGACTGATAGTTCCTCTTGGAGGATTTTACCTTTGATGAGTATGAAGTGCCCCTCCCTGTCTTTTTTGATGACTTTGGGTTGGAAGTCAATCTTATCAGATATTAGAATGGCTACTCCAGCTTGTTTCTTCATACCATTTGCTTGGAAAATTGTTTTCCAGCCTTTCATTCTGAAGTAGTGTCTATCTTTTTCTCTGAGATGAGTTTCCTGAAAGCATCAAAATGTTGGGTCTCATTTGTGTAGCCAGTTTGTTAGTCTATGTCTTTTTATTGGGGAGTTGAGTCCATTGATATTAAGAGATATTAAGGAAAAGTAATTGTTGCTTCCTGTTATTTTGTTGTTAAAATTGGCATTCTGTTCTTGTGGCTGTCTTCTTTTTGGTTTGTTGAGGGATTACCTTCTTTTTTTTTTCTAGGGCGTGGTTCCCGTCCTTGTATTTTTTTTTTCTGTTATTATCCTTTGAAGGGCTGGATTCCTGGAAAGATAATGTGTGAATTTGGTTTTGTCGTGGAATACTTTGGTTTCTCCATCTATGTTAATTGAGAGTTTGGCTTGGTATAGTAGCCTGTGCTGGAATTTTTGTTCTTTTAGTGTCTGTATAACATCTGTCCAGGATCTTCTGGCTTTCATAGTCTCTGGTGAAAAATCTGGTGTAATTCTGATAGGTTTGCCTTTATATGTTACTTGGCCTTTTTCTCTTACTGCTTTTAGTATTCTATCTTTATTTAGTGCATTTGTTGTTCTGATTATTATGTGTTGGGAGGTATTTCTTTTCTGGTCCAGTCTATATGGAGTTCTATAGGCTTCTTGTATGTTCATGGGCATTTCTTTCTTTAGATTTGGGAAGTTTTCTTCTATAATTTTGTTGAATATGTTTGCTGGTCCTTTGAGTTGAAAAGCTTCATTCTCATCCACTCCTATTATCAGTAGGTTTGGTCTTCTCATTGTGTCCTGGATTTCCTAGATGTTTTGAGTTAGGATCTTTTTGCATTTTCCATTTTCTTGGATTGTTGTGCTGATGTTCTCTATGGAATCTTCTGCACCTGAGATTCTCTCTTCCATCTCTTGTATTCCTTTGCTGATGCTCGCATCTATGGTTCCAGATTTCTTTCCTAGGGTTTCTATCTCCAGCCTTGCCTCACTTTGTGTTTTCTTTATTGTGTCTACTTCCCGTTTTAGGTCTTGGATGGTTTTATTCAGTTCCATCACCTGTTTGTTGTGTTTTCCTGCAGGATTTTTGTGTTTCCTCTTTAATATCTCCTACCTGTTTGGTTATGTTTTCCTGCAATTCTTTAAGGGATTTTTGTTCTTCCTCTTTAATGTTTTCTACTTGTTTAGCAGTGTTCTCCTGTATTTCTTTACGTGAGTTATTAAGGTCCTACTTGATGTCCTCTACCATCATCATGAGATATGCTTTTAAATCCAGGTCTAGCTTTTCGGGTGTGTTGGGGTGCCCTGGACTGGATGAAGTGGGAGTGCTGGGTTCTGATGATGGTGAGTGGTCTTGGTTTCTGTTAGTAAGATTCTTATGTTTACCTTTCGCCATCTGGTAATCTCTGGAGTTAGTTGTTATAGTTGTCTCTGTTTAGAGATTGTTCTTCTGGTGATTCTGATTAATGTCTATCAGCAGACCTGGGAGACAGCCTCTCTCCTCTGAGTTTCAGTGGTTAGAACACTCTCTGCTGGCAAGCTCTCCTCTTACAGGGAAGGTGCACAGATATCTGGTGTTTGGACCTCCTCCTGGCTGAAGAAGAAGGCCCAAAACAGGACCTTTCCCAGATGTTGTGTTGCTTTGGCAGGTCACAGGAGCTGTCAGCTTCTGTGATGCACACTCTCACCTGTGCAGACTAAGTTCCTTATTTCGGTGGAGTCCTGGAACCAAGATGGTGCTCCCTGCTCCTGAGGCAGAGGGCTCCTGTTCAGGGTGGCTCCTGTCCTCCCTGGCTGGGAGGGTGCCGGATGTCTGCCCCAAAAGGGTGCTGCCTCAGTGGCTCTGTGGCTCCTGCCTGTCCCAGAAGCTGTCTGCCTCTGTGGTGCACACTCTCACCTGTGCAGACTAAGTTCCTAAGTTCGGAGGAGTCCTGGAACCAAGATCTGTTAGTAAGATTCTTACGTTTGACTTTTGCCATCTGGTAATCTCTGAAGCTAGTTGTTATAGTTGTCTCTGGTTAGAGCTTGTTCCTCAGGTGACTCTGTTAGTCTCTCTCCTTAGAGTCAGTGGTCAGAGTATTCTCTGCAGGCAAGCTCTCTTCTTGCATGGAATGTGCCCAGATATCTGGTGTTCGAACCTGCCTCCTGGCAGAGGTTGTGTTCCACTCACCAGAGATCTTAGGATCCCGTGGGTGATCCTGTGTGGGACCTTGCGGGTGTTCGGAGACTCTGAGGGCAAGGCCAATACTGTGATCTTATCTCCCTCCCCTGTTTTTATATCTACCTAGGCTCAAAAGAATTGACATCATTTGCTACGGTCATAAGAGCCTGTATATTTCAAAACTTGTATTTAAATATTAATTTATATTTTAAAACAACCATGCCTTATCTATAGAATTGAATGGTTTAGTAGTTTCCACATGAAAATCCTTTCATTTTATAGGTTTGAAATTCTCCTCAGAATGGCAAAATTCCTAAGCTTGGCTAGCATTTTATCTCTCTGTTAACCTTTTGATGGGAAGCAGGAGGGGGGATTTAAAAGGAGTTAGAGGGTGAAGCTATTCTGTCAGAGGTGGGAACACAGCTAGCACATCTAACTTGACCTTGCTTATTGCGTCACCTAGGGCAGGATTCACTTCTAGTTATGATTTCATTGGAACATCTTTACCAAGAGTTCATTCATGTCATGGCTTTTAGGAAAGAAAATGCTACCTTAATGAAACAGAAAACTTCAAGCTACATTGCAAAATATACTTAGGAATCCTAGTCAAGAAAGTGTCACACCATCTTTCCAATCAGGGCAATTCAGGTCCAATCCTCAGTGAGTTGTCTTGATTTACACAAATAAATGACTATTTGATACCTTCCCTTCTTTTTCAGAGGAGATCGGCCTATCAAGTTTATATTTGATGATGTTTAGTGTTTTAGCTTCCTCCAAAATAAGGCAGTATGTGTTTGTGTGTGTGCTTATATTTACATGTATGTATGTATATATATATACATAATGTATATATATATGTAATGTGTATGTATGTGCTTCTCTCTCTCTCTCTCTCTCTCTCTCTCTCTCTCTCTCTCTGTGTGTGTGTGTGTGTGTGTGTGAGAGAGAGAGTGTGTGTGCACGCATGTGTGTGTGTGTTTTAAATTCTTGCCTCTAATCCTCAAATGCTGTGACTACAGGTATGAGCCAAGATAGCTGGCTTAAATTATATTTAAAAAAAATACTTCTTGCATTTATTTCAACTAACAAAACTGAAACAATTGTTCTGATCCTCACTGAGGCAGTTAAGAACACGTATTTTCAGTGTGTGTATTCAGGAAATGGAGGGATGGAGTGGCTGTAACAGAATCCAGTCCAATGAAACTGAGCCTTCTAGTAATCTAACCAAATACCTTCTCCATCAGGGAAATGTATCTGTGAGTTTATTTTTATATGAATGTGACTGTTTGTTTGCACTTTATGGTGTACTCAGTAAAAATAACATTAATGCAAAAATTCTGTTTCTCAAATTTGATAGATTGCCACACAAGGCAAAGCTTTCACAGATTGGTTAACATTTTCCCCTTAGAGCCTTTGCATTAGTGAAACAGCTGCTTAGGTGATGTCTCTGGGCATGCTCACTGACTTACTTTCTTCTTTTTATATTTGCCTCTTGGCTATCAGGCATGCCTATTCCTCAATGCATCCTCTAAGGCAGAGTTTGCCAACACAGCTGAACAAGTATAGTGTGGAGGACATTAATGTAATTGGAACATATTCAACTTAGAGCAACAGACTGGTCATGCTTCCTGTTCCTTTCTTTGTGCCCGGAGTCAAGGAATCCTGGATCGTCTGGACTTTGAGGTGTGAAATAAGCTCCTCTAGAAAAGAGACATACCTGGATGATAATCTCCAGCCCTTCTTAAATCAAGAGTGTCGGACGGCAAGATTTTTTTTTCATTTGCTTGCCTGTTTCCTCATGTGAAACTTGCTTTACTAATTCTAAGTCGGTTCACAAGTCAGCTGATGATTGGGGAGATTAATTATCCTTGTACGAAGGGAACCTTGAAATGCTAAATTCTACTAAATTGTTGAGCAGTGTGAAACTCTTAAGTCCAGGGTTAAGGAAAGCAATTAGGCCAGACTGATTTGTCTCTGGCCTATTTTTAGTGCCTGAATTAACTCATGGAATAAAAAGCAGAATAGGTCAAATATTAAAAGTCATAGAAACTGAGTATTTAAGATGTTTCCAGCCACTATGCTCGTGCTCATTATCAGATCAATTTGAACAGAGACACTATGGCACAGATTTGATCAGCCACACTTAAATCCCATCTAATGCCTTCCGTTAGCTGCCAACTTCTAGCATGTAGTATCCTCGAGATAGGGTAGAAGAATAGGATTTGAATGTATAAACTTTTTGTACCTTCAAGTATCTGCTAAACTAAGCTCTCTTCCCATAGTTCAGATATCTGTCCCTTTTAACATCTATACTGTTAGGAATTTGATTATAGATTGCTATTGTATCTTCTATTCCAGCACACACACACACACAGAGAGAGAGAGAGAGAGAGAGAGAGACAGACAGACAGACAGACAGACAAACAGACAGAGACAGACAGAGATAGAGAGAAAGAAGAGAGAGAGAGAGAAAGGAAGAGAAGAGAAGAGAAGAGAAGAGAAGAGAAGAGAAGAGAAGAGAAGAGAAGAGAAGAGAAGAGAAGAGAAGAGAGAAAAGAGAGAAGTTATCAAGTGCCCAGCATTGCTAAAAGTATTTTAGTAATGTGACCTAAAATCACTTTACCAAAAATCATGTCAGCATCTCTCTATCAAGCCTTGAAGGATCATCATGATTATAAACAGCTACTTCATGTCAGTCAACCTATGAGAAACATTGCTATTATCTTCCGTTAACAAATGAAGCAACTGAGTGGTCCAGAGTCATTGACTGATACGTGATGGCAGGAGAAACAGAACCCAGAGCTTTTCAATTCGAATACAGTTAATCTGTGTTTTTTTTTTTTTAATGATGCAGGCATTCGCTTCAGTTCCAATAGCAGTGGGATTTCCTAGCAAGACTGAGGTTCTTTCCTATTACTGTAACAAAGTACCTAGACAAAAGCAACTTAAAGGAGAAAGAATTGATTTGGCTTACAATTCCAGGTTACTATTCATCATTAAGGCAAGAACTTTAAGCATCTAGTCATATGCATCCAAACTCAAGAGAAGAGAGAAATGAGCTAATGCATATATGCTATTGCCCAGCTTGCCTTCTTTTCTTTCAATAGCATCCTCTGCTCACAGAATGGTTCCACCCATGATCAGGATGCATTTTCCCACATCAATTAACATAATCAGACCTAAGACCTGCTTTCTAGATATCAAGTTGACAGTTAATACTAACCATAATGTAAGACTATTTGGAAAGTCTGAAGAAACTTGAAAGAGGAATGCTTAGGGGCTGGGGGGGGGGGGTGCTTTGCCACCTGACATCTCTGAGTCACTGCCCAAAGTTTCAAAACCTTACCCATAAATGGCACCCACAAACATTTCTAAGCCCACCATGGTTGTAAGACATTTCAAGTCAAGAAAAAGGTCAGTGCTCAATTCTTGGCAGCATAAAACTATATTAGACTTTATTAGCACTTAATGACAGTAGCAATTCCAATCACATTTCTACTCGCCGATAGAAAGCACAGGTGAAAATCAGCACTACTTCACAAGTACTGTAAGACCTATGGAATCCCACTGATATAATCAAAATAAAGAATAATAAGGATACACACACAGCCTGTTGTGTAGATAATGTTCTGGCTCAGTTTTGAAGTTTCAGTATCAGTTTCTATTTTCATCCCAGGCCATTTTGAATGAGCTAATATTTTGCTTATGTGTGTTTCAGGAGAAATTGTAAAGCGGAGTGAAGTAATGGCTCCATTATGTGCATTAAGGATTTGGATTCTGCATAGTCAATGAGTAGGAAGACTGACGTTATTTCAAAATGCCCTCCTAATTTTATCTTTCCACTTTCCATACAAGCTGTAAGAACTATGAATCCTCTAAACAGACAGAGAATAGACAAAGGAAACCACATGTATTCACATTGTATCCATATAATTATGGAAGATGTATAAGCTATGTAGTGCTCACAAGAAATTTTCCCAAATTGGCACATTTAACTCATAGTAACTTTCTTAAATCTAGGTAGCCCAGAACCATGGAGGAGGAGTATGTAATCAGGAGTAAAGCTTGAGTTGGTTCTAGGTCTACTGCTAATATGAACAATCTTGAACATTCCTCCATATCACATTCCCATACAGGAAAAGTGCAAACTATAGTAGCATTCTCACCATTAGTTGTGCTCTTTAAGAAAATCTAGATAGCTAGCATAGCCAACACATGTCTAGTGAGTTTTCATTGTAATTTTGAAATTATGACACTGTGGAGAATTTTGTCAATCATTCTATCCAGGATTGAAAGTTTTCTGTAAATTTAGCTTATCATTATATTCTGTATGTATTTTTAAAAGGTTTAAATAGACAACAAACCATGTTCCATGGACATTAAATAATTAAGGATGAGAAGAAATTGTGTCTTTCACTTACAAATTCTTATATTCCTTTAAGTTCCACCTGATAAGCCAAAGCTTTTTGTGCTAAGTGTTTTAATCATCAACCCCATCTGGAATGTGAAGTACCTGTGGGCGTGATGAAAATTCTGGGTGCTGCAATGTCACTAATGGCTTGGAAATGCATGAGCAGCATTTTTTCAAGGTTTGCATCAAAGTTATACTCTAATTACTTTCATGATCACGTTTTAAAATGCCAAGTAAGGGATCTATTCCTGAAGAGGTATAATTTTAACAGACTATACTCAGGTCTCAAGCCAGAAGACATCTGAGGCTTTTCTATTTCTCACATCCAGATGCTGGCTAGGCTTTGGGCAGTGAGCAGGACCATAAGATAATGTGAATGAATCCTTCCAAAGCTTGAAAGCATGGATGTGAATAACAAACCTCTGGAGTAGAGGCCCTTATCCCCATGTTTCTTAAAGCTGCTTGGAACTTGGAAACTTATTGCATGGAGAGAAAACTGGAGAGAAATTCCAGTTTTTCTCTCCCCCTGGATAAGCACAAAGAAAAGCCACCCAAAGTTTCTACTGTTTCTCAAGTTTAGCATGCACAAGACTATGCTTGGTATCTTCCTTCCTTCTCCTCACTGATGGGATGGTTTTGGATAGATGTGAGTCACAGAGTGAGAACTCTGAGCTTTTCCACACAACTTCTTTCTACATTGAGTTGTTTTCCTGCAGTGTCTGTTCATGTTCATATACCCACTGATCTATTCTGCTGTTGCTACCCTTCCTTCCTTCCTTGTCTGAGTACTGTTACTCCAGTTGGCTACTTCTAAATGGTCATAACAGCCCGTTCATGGTGCCCACCTAGTTTCCTCACATTCTTGTCCCATTCCACTTATAGATATTCACAATTGTTTTAGCAACAATGTGACCTTACCCTTTTCTTCTGAATCCCTGACCTACCTCATTGATGAAATACTGAAATTCTTTCATCTCTCACACAGCCTGTCATAACCTGTGCCACCAGGCTTACCTTACATAGTGTGCTCTTGGCTTGCATGTTCAGCAGAACAGCACTCATGGATCCAAAGGCTGCAACCAACTTCCACCCTCTCTAGACCTGATTTATTCATTATACAGGATCAGAAAACAATTTTTTCAGAAGTTCATTCCTCTATCACACTATCTCAGATTCTATACCTTAGCCATCACCACACTGGATGATGATTTGATTAATAATTACACTACCAAAGCTCAGCACTTTCAAATAGTAAACAAACAGGTATGTATGTATGTATGTATGTATGTATGTATGTATGTATATGTATGATATATATTATTATTTTATTTCACATTTTATTCCATATATATATTGAATAAAATAATGAATTAAATTGCTTATAAAATATTAATGAATTCAAGACCAGCCTGTTCTATATTGAAAGTGTGCATCTTATATTTAAAATAAAATGTTTGATTCTAGTCCCTAGGTATGGGAAATCTTCAAAATGCCTCAGAAACTCATATAGCAAGAGTCCGTGGCACATTTTCACACTTATTTGACATTTTTCTTTTATTTATAACAAGCTACTGCTAGCATAAAAATGCCAAAACTAATGCTGGGGACTACAGTTTTATTTCTAATTCCAGTTTTCTAAGGGTTTCCTGTGATCTTCATGTTCTCATCCGTTTTCAGCCTTCACCACTTCATATTGTCTAAAATCCCAGAGTATCACAGAAATCATAAAACTGGAAGTTTCTTCCCTAGTAATGAAGGCATGTGAATATTATTTATTTCTCAACACTGCAGATGCCACATCAATAAGAGAAGGTAAAAATCAGGGCTTATTCTTTAACTGGATGTGGATTCTATGTACCTCCTACCATGTGACATGGGCACTGAACTCACAGTTAATGCTTATCCCTGCCTTGTTCGCAATCTTTTACCTTTATCAGATCACTTTAGCTATTGAAGTTCTTTGAAAAATATGATCTACGTGTCCATTGGTGTATGCTCACTTTCAAGACAGGTCTGCTCTCACCTCTGTAGGTGTTGCTTACAGTGACCTTTCAGTTGAGAACTGGAATGACTCTTTTATTCTGATGAGTACATTTATTTATAGAAAGATGCCAAACAAGACCACACTTGAAAGCTGAGACGGGGCCTTTAAAATGCACAGGAAGGAATAGGCATGTAACTGGTGACACTTTCAGGTTGAGGTTCTCTGACATGTGGTTTGTCTAAAAGGAAATTGTGGAGGGAGACACCTAAGCTGTAACCTAAATTCTCCAATATACATCTAAGGTTTTCTTTGAGGGACCACCTTAGTGTGGAAAACTGAATCACACCCCCATTTTATCTGAAAAAGAAAAAAAGTGATTGGAAACCAACAGCACACTTCTTCCAGGCAGTTAAGGGAGGTACCCATTTGAGTATCTAATGTGTGACAGAAAACAACTGTCCTCTTCTCTTTCTGTAGCATAGAAGTTTTCTTTGTAAAAGCAGGAGGGTGTTTAAAATTGCTTAAATATTCTTCAATACATTCTTTCAAAACTTGGAGAATTTGAGTGTTTGCATTTATTAAAAAGGTGAATTTGGGAGCAAGGAATTTTATCCAAACTCTCTCTCTCTCTTTTTAGTACTAAATTCAATGTTAACATTGAATTATCCAGTGTATTGCTTCTATTTGCAACACACACACACACACACACACTAACAAAAAATAAACCACATATATCTTGCAATAGAAATGCATTGTAAACAATTCAAAATAATGAGTGACTATAAAACCTCGGTTAGAATAAAATTAAATCACTGACATTTGGAAGAGACAGCTAGCTAAATTTTAGCCTTAGGTATCATTCAAAATTAAATTCTCTGGCATAGGTCTCTTTGCAAATAAAGATATACCCTCTGAATATAATGACTTCATTCCATTTAATTGATACTTACACAAAGAATTAGTTTCATTATTGCCACATAAAAGAGCAGTGGCATCATTTGGGAATCAACAATATGGACTTCAAACTTTTTCTGATATGAAACCCTGGTCCCATCACTTGTTAATTGGGGGCCTGAATAGGTAGTACAGACTCTCTCTACTTCTCTACTTCAGTTTTCTTATTGGCAAAATGAATATGTCATTGATCTAGAATTTTAAACAGTTTAAGTACAAAGCATGTATATTAATAATACAGTTTGGTTACTATTTTATAATAAAGTTTGGTTCTTAAATATTTGCTGTATAAAAAATCCACGAGTTCATGTAATGCCTACACTGGTGTTCATGAGATGTACCACCTCTTGTGCAAGAGTGGCAATGAGCTGGGTGCATGATGATTTCCAATTTCTCATTACCTGATATGGGATTATACATTCAATGGATTTGATTTCCCTCAATTGGTTGCTCTAGCATATCTAAAATGTGCAGGGTTGTTCGTTGTAACCCAGTGATAATGCCTTTGAAAAAGCTTCCTTACTCATGCCTGTACAATGTACTTCCTGGGATTATTCGTATCTCAGAGCTTAGAACTCCTCTAATGAAGACAAGGCTATGGATATGATAGAGAAGGCACATAAGCAAGATAGGCAACCTACAGGTTTTGTGTTGAGTGTCTAACTTATTCATGCTGAGGAAAACCTTTTATCACTTGGTTACACTTTATCTGTATGACTGCTCTCTTTCTCTCTTTCTCTCTTGGATAAAGGATGCTTCACACACACATACATACACACACACACACACACACACACACACACACACACACTCACACTGTCTCAAACACATTTTGCTCTTTTTAAGCTGAGGAGTTAGAGCCCTCACCTCTTTACCAACCTCCCAATAAAGACTGTAGAATGAAAGGACTTGGGGGAGCAAGTAAGTCAAACCTGGTGTCTTGTCCCTTCTGCCTATTCCCAACCAGACCAGAAGCATCCCTTTTGCACACTTTGCCTCTGAATATACAGAAAACAGGTTAAGCACTGGAATCAGATTCTGTCTTTTTGCGGACAGAATGGTTTCCTAGAGTTCCTTCTACACATTTGAAGTTGAGGTCAATTCAAAATGGAGAGTTATACAAGTTATTTTCCTTCCCCAGCAAAGGCAACTGCAGCAACAGTAGCTTTGCTGTTCCTGTTATTGTTACAAGGTTGGGGGCAGTTACATTTGATTAATGCAGGAGAATGGAGAGTAGAACTTTGGGTATTTAAGCTCCTTCTCTAAAAACAACAAAAATTGATTCGTCTCATCATTATTGCTAAAGTGCTAAGTTTTGAGATTATAAATTATTCCAATCTCAACAGCATTCAACTTCTAATCAAGTCTGAAGTGGATGAGACTGTCAGCTTCAAAGATTTGGATAAAGGATGCTTCACACTGTTGCGATGAGGAGAGTGAAAAGCATTTAAAATAAATGATCTGCCTAAGGGACTCAAATTTATGATTGATTATTGATCTCTGAAAAGACTTTCTACAGGGAGAAAAGTTTTTGTACTAAACCCTGTGTTCTGGAGTGCAGCTTAAGCATTCTTCCAAGCAACCTGAGCAGTTTTCCAGGCTCATGTGGCAGAGTCAAGGATGAAGGGTTTCATGCCCCATGTCTCTCTGCTGTTTCTTTGATTAAGTCCTTTCCTGACTTGCTTCTTTGCTTTTCCATTCCTGGGTATAAAGAAGCTCCAGTGCTCACATCTGCTTGCTTGATTTTCATACTTTCGGAACATGGACCTCTTTTCTATGAACAGTTTTCCTATGGCTTTCCTCCCAATCACTCCTGGCAGAAATTGCTAGTGAGTAGATTCATCTTCTCTGTGGCGTCCTCTGAAAACGTTTGTTGAATTTACCTGCTATTTCATAATTCCCCACTGTGCATGTGTATGAAAGCTTTTCCTAGAAATTGCAAAAAAACTCTTAATAATGTTTTCCATATCATGAAATGTATTTCCAAGCAGTCTCTTACTATATATAGCCTGTCACTAGATTTATTCCATTACATCATGCAACCTTCTCTGAACCATACATCCTGGACGGCAATGTAGTAAACACTCTAAACCAAGCCTATGTTGTTGTTTTTAAAAATGGTAGTATACTTTTTTGTTTGTTTCGTTTCTCTTTTTTTTTCTTTTTTCTTTTTTATTCTTTAATCTTTTTTACATTGCACTTGTTAACCCTTTCCAGGTCTTCCCTATGACTGTTCCTCATCCCATACCTCCATCCCCACCCTACCAGACTACTACACTCCCTGGGCCTTCCAGTCTCTTGATGGTTAGGTGCATCATCACTCATTGAATCCAGACCCAGCAGTCCTCTGCTGTATATGTGTCCAGGGCCTCCTATCAACTGGTGTATGCTGCCTGGTTGGTGGCTCAGTGTCTGAGGGATCTCAGAGGGTCCAGGTTTGTTGAGACTGCTGGTCCTCTTACAGGGTCACCCTCCTCCTCAGCTTCTTCCAGCTATGCCCTAATTCAACCACAGGAGTCTCCAGCTTCTGTCCATTGGTTGGGTGTAAATATATGCAACTGACTCTTTCAGCTGCTTATTGAGTCTCTCAGAGAGGAGCTATGCTAGGTTCCTGTCTTAAGTCCATCAGTAATAGTGTCAGGCCTTGGAGCCAACCCTTGTGCTGGATCCCAATTTGGGCCTGTCACTGGACCTTCTTTCCATCAGGCTGTTCTCCATTTTTGTTCCTGCTGTTCTTTTAGACAGGAACAATTCTGGATCAGAGTTGTTGACTGTGGCATGCCCCAATCCCTCCACTTTATGTCCTGTTTTACTACTGGGGGTTGACTTTACAAGTTCCATTTCCCCACTGTAGGGCATTTCATCGAAAGTCCCACTCTTTGAGTCCTGAGTATTTCTCAACTCCCAGGCCTGTGACCTAGAGGGTCCCCCCACACCTCCTACACCCCAAGGTTGCCTGTTTCCATTCTTTCTGCTGGCCCTCATGGCTTCAGTCCTCTTTCCTACCCTCAGTACCTGATCATGTTCCCCCTTTCCCCTCCCAGTCCCCTCTTTCACTGAGGTCCTTCCCTCTTTCTCTCCTCACCCTTCATGATTGCTTTCTTCTCCCTCCTAAGGGAGGCATCCTCCCTTAGACCCTTAGGCTTGTTATCCTTTTTGAGTTTTTTGAATTGTGTCCTAGGTATCCTGTAATTTTCTGGCTAATATCCACTTATCAGTAAGTACTTTCCATGCATGTCCTTTTGAGTCTGAGCTACCTCACTTAGGATGATATTTTTTAGTTCCATCCATTTGCCTGCAAAGCTCATGTTGTCTGTGTTCTACTATGTTCATAGCAGCCTTATTTGTGATAGCCAGAGGCTGAAAACAACTCAGATGTCTCACAACAGAAGAATGTATACAGAAAATGTGGTTCATTTACACAATGGAATACTACTCAGCTATTAAGAATAAAGACATCATGAGTTTTGCAAGCCTATGTTCTAAGCATAAGAAAACATCAAAACAAGATCTAACTTAGCAATTCTGACAGATATGTGGGTTGTAACATGCTTTTGAAGTTTTGTAATTTTGTTCCACTTCTGTTTCTTAGTTACAAAATTTATCATTATATATGTGACATTCTCAGGAGAACTCAAGCACTTTGGTAGTCATAGGCTTTTCCAATATCCCCATATCTCTCCAACTGGAGGAACTAGATTATGCATACATATTTTTATTGGCATATAAACTCCCTGTTCTGTCAAGGGCTTATTAATTTCTTTTCCCCCAACATTTCTTGTAAATTGCTCTTAGATCCATCTTCATGAAACACTGCCATTATCAAGCCATTAGACTACTTCTTTCCCCCCAGTTTATAGCATTCAGCTATTGAAAGAATGAAATGAAAGTGTGGGATGGTGTTTCCTTGTGTTATCAAGGTTTTTATGGCTCAGCTACTTTATCCATATTACTATGTTTAAGTCTCATGATAAACCTAAGTGATATCATTATCTTCTTCCTGTAAAGAAGAAATAGAAAAATTAGACATATTTAAGCAAATACAATTCAAAGTGAAGTTGCTCTTACTTCAAGTCACTTGAAGGTTGGCTGCGTTGTGGCATTTTGTCTAAACCCTTACAATTTTCCCAGCCTTTCATAAAAGAATTGTGCCTGGGACCAGCCCAGCACCAGTTCTCTCTGAAAGGCAGCGATAAGTGAGTAGCTTCTGTGATTTTCAGGGGCAAAACTTATATTTGAGAGGCAAAAAGTTGTTTGTTTTCTGTAATATTTACCTTTCTTAACTCTCCACTAAGGCTTTTAGAGACTTACACCTGTTGTTTAGTGGAAAGGGAAAAAGTAAAGAAGTTGATTACTCTGGCTCTCTGTTCTTTTACTCATGAGCCCATCCCTGATCAGCTAGAGGCTCAGAGTTTCCTTAACTCTTAGTGAGCCAGAGACAAAGAAAAAGAATGTCAGCCATAGAGGAAGAAATGTTTTTGCACAGGCAACTCACACAGACCACACAAACTCGTACACACACATTCTGGTCGACCCCAACCACCTCTCTTATCAATTTCACAAGTGCTCATGAATACTTACATATATACACCTATACTTATATATCCATATACTCATTTGGTGGATGGGGCAAAAGCTCCCATGAGCAAGTTCTAATGAGCAACACCCAATGCAGAAAAAACTCATTCATTCTAATGAAAAAGAAGCTCTTACCTTTATAGCTCAGAGAACGGCTTCTAAATTTTGTTGTTGTTACAAGTAAGAAAAAAGCCATCGACCCCCTTATTTCCATTTTTAGTTCTTAAACTATCTCAGGATAATAGATCACATGGTCTTCCAAGCATCTTTAAGCATTCCATAAGTTCATAGCAAGTCTAAGACACTAATTCAAGTCATAAGTTGATAAGGTGTCACAGCAGAAATGTTTGTGTTTTTCCATTAAGACTAGTGCTGACTAAACATTCATTTTTTGTTACTAGCACCAAAAGTTCATTAAAAGTTTAAAACAATAATTCTTATGACATAAGTTAGCACAGTTTTGTCAAGAGTCAAATCATCTGGCTTGTGTCTCATTAGTTTTGAAGTTTTGTATAATTAAACCAGTCAATATTTTATTTTTTATCCTAGCACCTAAAATAAATTATCCATGTCCAGTTTTTATGACCTTTAGTTACCAGATAGTAGTCTCAAAGCTATCCTAGAAAGAATGTCCACCCTGATTGTAAATTTACTACAAGCCTGATTTTTTCCCTAGTGCAATTAACCTATGACACGTGAAGGTTTACAGAGACATATTTGCAGCTTTTGTACTATAGAGTGCTCAAAGTTATTTACATAAATTTAGAAGTTCTATAAAATCATTATTAAGAATTATGAAATCATCAATTTGTCTACACAGCATTGCTACATAATAGTTCATCTTCACTCATTTGTAGAAAATCTGCCCAATAGGGTGAGCTAATGCATAGGAATCATTAAGCTATATAATAGTGACAGCAAAAGCATATCAATAGCAAGAAACAATCCTTGGATAAAAATCTCTGAAGGCCTTGCAATTCAGAGCTTACCCATAGCAGTCATGCAAAAAACCAGAAAACCTACTTATATGCCTTTCACCTTTCCTAAATGGCACCTGAAAGAATTGTTGCCCCAACTCTGTCTAACTTTGTTTTGTATGCTTCTTTTCCTATGGTCTTTGAGTTATATTAATCTCACCATACTCTTGAAAACCCACATACATGCTTTATCACATATTGCCTATTACTTTATGTCATAGAGTTTCTATTGATGCAATAGAAAACCATGACCAAAAGGCAAGTTGGGAAGGAAAGGGTTTATTTGGCTTACACTTATGTATTGCTGTTCAACATTGAAGGACATCAGGATAAGAACTCCAACAAATCAGGAACATAGAGGCAGGAGTTGATGCAGAAGGCATGGAGAAATGCTGGTTACTAGCTTGCTATCCTGATTTCAGCCTATTTTCTCAGAGAACTGAGGACTCCCAGCCTAGGGATGGAATTACCACAATGGAATGAGTCCTTTCCCATTAGTCACTAATTATTAAGACATTCCTTACAGGCAGATGTTATAAAGACACTTTCTCAGTTGAGGTTCCCTCCTCCTGGATGTCAGGTTGACATAAGCTAGCCAAAACATTTTACATAGAAAAGAAACTCATTCCAACCTAACAGCTCTCTGTCTTCTATGTCCTACTTTGGTCTGTGCTTTCTCCTTCATGATATCTATGAACATCAAATTGGCACTGTTGTACCAGGTAACACTTGTGATCCCCAAAAGACCAACCAGGAGCCAATACGGATGCAACCATACTGGGGTCTTTATTTATAAGCTTGAGCTTACTCACCACCGACCCAACAGTTGGTTTGGTGAAGCAGCTCCAAACTCTCATCAGGACAAAGTTTTATAGGAAATGGCAAACAAGGGGTGAGTTGTTTCTAGCCTGACAAGCATCTAATTGAGCGGCTATTGTGGCCTTTAACATAAATGGCTGGTGTTGGAAGACAAACCATAAACTTAACTTCTGTTTCCCTACTGACTGGTGGTTGTTAGGAAGTGAAGTGTCAGGGGCAGGCTTGCAACCTAGATTTGCAGATTTGGGGGGAGTAATCTGGAAACTGTTGCTAGGTACCAGCCTGTTAATTAACTCAAGTTCAAACTTAGGGCAGGTTCTCTAAGACGGAGTCTGAACCCAAGACCTGGTCTCTCAGTACTTGTAGTCATATACTCAATTTCTATCTTCTTTTAATATTTTCTAGCAAATCACACTGTTGTGTAGCTTACTCAGTGCATGATTTTCCATTCCAATAAACTATAGTCAGTTGATGGAACCATATAATTTAATTTACAAACAGCGGGGTTTCTTTTTGGTTATTGAATGAGTGATTATGTATGCATGTGTAAGTGACCCAATTTTTGGCATAAAACCCAGACACATTATTAAGCTTTTATTTTTATCTAAACTCATTCTTTTGTGAATTCTTCATGGAATGGAGGAACAAAGAGTCTTTTCTCTTTCACTTAAAACATTACTAAAGGATTTGCTTTAACCACACTGAAAGAATATTCTAATCCTTAAGGGATGCCTTAATTTTAAAATATTGGAAAGGGAAATTTCACTCAAGTGGGTGCCTCTCATATAGGCTATCTGTATCTGTGTTAACCTTACCATACTTTAAAAACCTCACACATAGCCGGCCGTGGTGGGGCAAGCCTTTAATCCCAGCACTCAGGAGGCAGAGGCAGGCGGATTTCTGAGTTCGAGGCCAGCCTGGTCTACAGAGTGAGTTGAGGACAGCCAGGGCTATACATAGAAACCCTGTCTCAAAAAACCAAAAAAAAAAAAAAAAAAAAAAAAAAACCTCACACACATGGTTTATCAAATGTTCCTTCTTACTTTTTTTTTGTATTTTTAAAAATTTTTTTTATTACGTATTTTCCTCAATTACATTTCCAATGCTATCCCAAAAGTCCCCCATACCCTCCCCCCCACTCCCCTGCCCACCCATTCCCACTTTTTGGCCCTGGCATTCCCCTGTCCTGGGAACATTTGCATGTCCAATGGGCCTCTCTTTCTAGTGATGGCTGACTAGGCCATCTTTTGATACATATGCAGCTAGAGTCAAGAGCTACGGGGTACTGAGAACTCTTTGTTTGGAGGTATAAACATCTTTCTGAACTGGTTGTTTGTTTTTTTTTTCTGGATGTTTTTGTTTTGTTTTAGTTCATTGTGTATTCTAGATATTCATCTTCTGTTTTACATATAACTAGCAAAGATTTTTTTCCCTGTTTTGTAGCTCACCTCTTCAATCAGTTGACTGTTTTCCACACTATACACCCTTGAGTTTCAGGAGGTACTAATTGTAAACCTTTGACCTCTGAGTGACCAGAGTCCTGTTTAGAGCCATCAACCAAAGAACAAACATGGCCTACACCTAGGCTTTCCCCCAGTGTAACAGATATTCAGCTTGGTCTTCATGTGAATCCTGAACAACTGGAGTGGGAGCTATCCCAAAAGCTGCTGCCTGTCTGTGGCATATATTCTTCTAGCTGGGATGCCTTGTCTGGCTTCAAAGGAAGAGAAAGTGCCTATCCCTGCAGAGACTTGATGTGCCAGGGTTGGGGAGGGGGTGCAGATACCCAGGGGGTCCCCTATTTGCTCAGAGGAGAATGGGAGGGGGAGATTGGGGAACAATTATGGGAGGGGTAGTGAGCAAGATGTAAAGTGAATAGGTAAGAAAAAATAATAAAATTAAATAAAAATAATACCCGAACTTGAAAGAAAGAAAGAAAGAACAAAAGAAAGAAAGAAAGAAAGAAAGAAAGAAAGAGAGAGAGAGAGAGAGAGAGAGAGAGAGAGAGAGAGGGAGGGAGGGAGGGAGGGAGGGAGGGAGGGAGGGAGGGAGGGAGGGAGGAAGGAAGGAAGGAAGGAAGGAAGGAAGGAAGAAAGGAAGAAGTCCTTATCTATACCTGTATCTCAAGTGTATATTCCTTACTTTTTCTTTTTTTTTAATTTTTAATATTTTTATTACATATTTTCCTCAATTACATTTCCAATGCTATCCCAAAAGTCCCCCATAGCGCCCCCCACTTCCCTACCCACCCATTCCCATTCTTTTGGCCCTGGCATTCCCCTATATTGGGGCATATAAAGTTTGCAAGTCCAATGGGCCTCTCTTCCAGTGATGGCCGACTAGGCCATCTTTCGATACATATGCAGCTAGAGACAAGAGCTCCGGGGTACTGGTTAGTTCATCATGTTGTTCCAACTATAGGGTTGCAGATCCCTTTAGCTCCTTGGGTACTTTCTCTAGCTTCTCCATTGGGAGCCCTGTGATCCATCCAATAGCTGACTGTGAGCATCCACTCCTGTGTTTGCTAGGCCCCTGCATAGTCTCACAAGAGACAGCTATCTTTGGGTCCTTTCAGCAAAATCTTGCTAGTGTATGCAATGGTGTCCGCGTTTAGAAGCTGATTATGGGATGGATCCCTGGATATGGCAGTCTCTAGATGGTCCATCCTTTCATCACAGCTCCAAACTTTGTCTCTGTAACTCCTTCCATGGGTGTTTTGTTCCCAATTCTAAGAAGGGGCACAGTGTCCACATTTTGGTCTTCATTCTTCTTGAGTTTCATGCATTTAGCAAATTGTATATTATATCTTGGGTATCCTAAGATTTGGGCTAATATCCACTTATCAGTGAATACATATTGTGTGAGTTCCTTTGTGATTGTGTTACCTCATTCAAGATGATGCCCTCCAGGTCCATCCATTTGGCTAGGAATTTCATAAATTCATTCTTTTTAATAGCTGAGTAGTACTCCATTGTGTAAATGTACCATAATTTCTGTATCCATTCCTCTGTTGAGGGACATCTGGGTTCTTTCCAGCTTCTGGCTATTATAAATAGGGCTGCTATGAACATAGTGGACCATGTGTCCTTTTTACCGGTTGGGACATCTTCTGGATATATGCCCAGGAGAGGTATTGCTGGATCCTCCGGTAGTACTATGTCCAATTTTCTGAGGAACCACCAGACTGATTTCCAGAGTGGTTGTACAAGCTTGCAATCCCACCAACAATGGAGAAGTGTTCCTCTTTCTCCACATCCTCGCCAGCATCTGCTGTCACCTGAATTTTTGATCTTAGCCATTCTGACTGGTGTGAGGTGGAATCTCAGGGTTGTTTTGATTTGCATTTCCCTGATGATTAAGGATGTTGAACATTTTTTCAGGTGCTTCTCTGCCATTCGGTATTCCTCAGGTGAGAATTCTTTGTTCAGTTCTGAGCCCCATTTTTTAATGGGGTTATTTGACTTTCTGGAGTCCACCTTCTTGAGTTCCTTATATATATTGGATATTAGACCCTTATCTGATTTAGGATAGGTAAAGATCCTTTCCCAGTCTGTTGGTGGTTTTTTTGTCTTATTGATGGTGTCTTTTGCCTTGCAGAAGCTTTGCAGTTTCATGAGGTCCCACTTGTCAATTCTCGATCTTACAGCACAAGCCATTGCTGTTCTATTCAAGAATTTTTCCCCTGTGCCCATATCTTCAAGGCTTTTCCCCACTTTCTCCTCTATAAGTTTCAGTGTCTCTGGTTTTATGTGAAGTTCCTTGATCCACTTAGACTTGACCTTAGTACAAGGAGATAGGAATGGATCGATTCGCATTCTTCTACATGATAACAACCAGTTGTGCCAGCACCATTTGTTGAAAATGCTGTCTTTCTTCCACTGGATGTTTTTAGCTCCCTTGTCGAAGATCAAGTGACCGTAGGTGTGTGGGTTCATTTCTGTTCCTTTTTACTTTATGTCTTAGTTAGTTTTTTTATACTAACATTCCTCAGTCATTCAATAAAACTGTATTGTTTGCCATACACACACACACACACACAAACACATACACACACACACACACACACACACACACACACACACACATATATATAGGCTAGAGAGGTGGCTCAGTGGTTAAGAGCACTACCTGCTCTTCCAGAGGTCATGAGTTCAATTCCAAGCAACCACATAATGGTTCATAGTCATCTATAATGAGATATGATTACCTCTTCTGGTTTGCATGAAGAGAAGGCAGTCAAATATATAAAATACATGAATAAATAATTCTTTGCAAAAACTAATATAACCTGTTCAGGTTACTTATAGATATGTATATGTTTCAATTATACAATGTGTTATCCATGAAGGAAGACTTTTTCTCCTCCTACTCAAGGGAGAAGTATATGAAAAGATTGATAGGAGGAAAGACAAAGGAATAAATGATATAATTATATTATAATCAGAAAAAAAAGAATAAAAAAAGAACAAATTACAGTCTGGGTGAAAAAACAACAGAAATAGAAAGTGTGCATTGGTGAAAATCTGTAAAGCTATATAATTTGCATGAGTAAGTTTGGATTTGTTATGAAATGCAGAGAGCTTTGGCAAGCAAGTACATGTGCATGTTTACTATCTGCAGAATCTTAAATGCAGTGCCCCATCAGTTAACTTCTGTGCTGCTGCTGTTGCTGCTTTGCAAGGATAATCTCTATAGTGCTCTTTTCAGAGACACAGAAAAGACTAATTTTTCTCAAACACACACACACACACACACACACAGAGAGAGAGAGAGAGAGAGAGAGAGAGAGAGAGAGAGAGAGAGAGAGAGAGAGAGAGAGAGAGAACAGCACCTAATACACACAAATTGTTTCATTCTTACTAAATTAAATACCATAAAATGTGTTTTCTCTTTGCATGTAAACAAAAGGGTGCTACAGAAAACTGTAAAGTAACCACTTGTTTTTTTGTTTCTTGTATTTGTGCCATTCTTTCAGGCCTTGAGTTCTCCATTGTATCACACAAAGAAACAAGAGAAACTAATTGCTGTAAAGTGTAAATCCAAAAGCATTCCTTAGTTTTCATAGAAGGAACAAGCCCATGGAATTTGCAACCAATTGGAGAAACAGATCAAGGGCAACAGTTTCCCACCTTGCCTTTCATCATGCATCTTAGCATCCATTTGCCCCCTGGAGCATATGTCTGACTTTCCCACTAAGAAATTCATTCTAAGACTGCCTCAGGGTTTACCTGAAAGTACTCAGGATGTTATATAACTAACTGTTAATTACAGCTCCTCTATAGTGTTAGGATTTCTCATTGGCATGATTATTTTTATTGCTTTTGTTTTGTTTTGTTTTTGTTTTGTTTGCCTTTTGATCATTTGATCAGAAGCTCTAGAATAGTGGTTGGTCGGCTCAGGGTTTACTGCTGTGAACAGACACCATGATTAAGGCAACTCTTACAAAGGGTAACTTTTAACTGGGGTTAGCTTACAGGTTCAGAGGTTCAGTCCTTTGTCATCAAGGTGGGAACATGGCAGTGTCCAGACAGGCATGGTGCAGGAGGAGCTGAGATGTCTACATCTTCATCTGAAGGCTGCTAGAAGAAGACTGGATTCCAGACAGATAGGATGAAGGTCTTAAATCCCACAGCCCTCAGTGACACACATACTCCATGAAAGCCACACCTCCTAACTGTGCCACTCTTTGGGCCATGCATATACAAACCATCACAGTGGTTTTCTGTTCTAGACGCCAAATATAATTCTTTGAAAATTGTAGCTGTATCTTGATATTTTGTAAAGCATTAGTCTCCAAATTATTTTTTTGTTTGTTTTTTTTTGTTTTGTTTTTTGTTTTTTTATTGCTTTGGCCCTTAATTCCAGACTCTCCTAAAGATGGTCTGATTCCAGATGCTGAAATCTCCGATTTTGTCATGTCGATAAAAGAAAACAATTTCTAAGCATTCAGGTATCTGAACTTCACTGAGGAGTGTTAGCTGTATAGACTCTGTGTTCTGTGTGACAGTGAACTCTAAAATGATATATAAGCACTGGTACTGCTTTGGTACTCCTTCTCTCCTGCCCTGGCACTATTCCATTCTTGGTTTTCCTGTACACATCTGTGTGTCTATGCAGCCGTTCACTCTACTTGGAGTTTTCTCAATTTTAGGTATGAGGATGCGGTCAGAGTGTATACGGACAACACAAAGGTATATAAATACTTTGGGTTTAAAAAGTGCCTCAAGGGCACTTCAATAGTATCACTAGATAAATTTAATTTCCTTTTGTATGCTTGGCTCCATATCTATTTTCTAGGCTTTCACCAAATAGTACCTGCACTATACGAGGCCTGACACACTCCCACCCACGGTTATTATGGTGGGAAAACAGTTTGTGTGGACTGCACCAATAATCCATTAGTGTTCAACCAAGTTGATAGAAAGGGCAACAGATTTTTTTTTCTTTCTCAATCCAGGAGGCCAGGAGTGCAAAATTATTATGATTGTTATTTCCTTATTAGATGTCTCAGAGAGAAACATCTATCGCCATGTTTCTTCTGGAATCTAGTTGTTACAGTCTGGAAATCATCTTTGTCCCTTGGCATACAGATACAATATGCTAATATACCTCATTCTCAGAGGCTTTCTCCTCTATGCCTCACAACCTGTTTCCCCATGTAGATGTATATCTCTGGCTCTTCTCTATTTATAAAACCTCTTGCCATATTGAATTTGGAATGAAAACAGATAAAGACAGTCGAATTTTGAGGATCCAAGAAGGGAATGAATTTTTAGAATGTGCTATTTATTCAGGTCAGTACATTGAGATGACCAATCACAATATCAAACTTCCTGGATACAGCATTAGCTATTTTGGCATCTGCTCTGAGAATTTATTCATGAAAACAAGTTTGGGGAATATTCCTTTTTACTTGGACCTCCAGGTTAAATTTGCCCTGAAGTCTTTTTTAGAACTAACTTTAAGTGAATTGGGTGAATATAAAGAGAAAAAGAGACCTTTATAATACAAAAGGATGGAAAAGGGCATCAGAATAAAGAGTTGGCATTCTTCAAACTCTGAGAAGAAACTATAAATTCTTGTTTGTCAGTGAACCTTAACTAGATTTCGTTTGACTGGGCTCAAATATGCAGGAGCACAGATTTTATCACTTCGACCCATACAGTGATTTTATTTCCATTGCTGATATACTCAAAAGTGACAAAGGTAGGGCATATGGCAATTCTATTTTTAATTCTACAGGAAGCCAGAAAAGTGGGGGAAATAGAGATATATTGGACAACTTGTGCAAACATTGAACTATAAGGTGCACAAGTCCTCAGTTTATGGCAAGTTTGAATCTCAAGGGAGTAAATGAGAGGAACTCGTGTGTAAGTTAAATATACCTATTGTTGTTGTTGTTGTTGTTATCGTTATGGTTTTAGAAACAGGGTTTATCTGTGTAACACCTGCTGTCCTGAAAGTTACTCTGTAGACCAGGCTGGCTTCAACTCAAAGATATGCCTGACTGTCTCCTGAGTGCTTGAATTATAGGCATGTGCCACCATTACCTGGCCCATGCCCATTATTGTTAATACCAACTTTTAAGATATACAGGTACCATAGTATTCATCATTGCAGAATACCTTAAAAGAGTGAGAATAGTATCATGGGACACATATGTAAAACCTCAGAGACATAGGACTGGACTCTAGACCTGAATTCAGGAAACTCCAGACATTATGTGGCCATGTAGTAGAGCTGCCAATCTGGAAAATACTAAAATATCTAAGGATATCTGCCTACTGGGATCTAGATGGATCTCAGACCCTACTGTTTCCATTAGTTTCTGCGCAGGATTCGTTCTTCACGCCAGTAGCTTTTTATTTCCTGGAGTCACATACATGTGAGATAGAGGAATGCACTCTTCAAAGAACAAATGACTTTGAGTGCAGAAGTACGCAGAAATGAAAGGAACGTGGCCTCGCAGGGAAGGCAAGTGACTCTTCAAAGCTTGGTTTTTTTTGTACTCTAGATCTGTTCTGTTCGATTATATATATATTATATATATATATATACATATATACATATATATATACACATATATATATTATACACACATGTTTATATATGAAAAATACACACAAAAAAATCACCTTTTATTTTGGCCTTAAACCTTGTAACTTTAAATTTTCTAATTGTAAATAAATATACTCTGCCAGGATATGTTTCAAAATATTTATTTGGGTGCCCATACATACATAAATGGTATTAGGATACACTTCCAGGGTCATGACATTGTTTGACATAGCACGATGACCCATTCCACATAAATGCTTGCTGGCCTGTGTCATGATTCTGATAGAAATATACAAATAGATAGCAAATTACATTATACATGTAGGCCATCATCTATTTATAAGCAGACGATAGTGTTTACAAATAATGCAACCATCTTTTCAGTGCAAGTTTGAGTTCATGGCCTCAGATGTTAAACAGTACCTCTCAGCTATTAAATAGCCAGTCCCTATGACAGTTTACATACTTTTTTGTTGCGTACTTGACAGTTTGTCTGTAGGATGAATTCAAAGAAAAGGTGTTACCAGGCCAACATAAGTGTATATTTTAGTTCCTGATTAAAACATTTAAGCAGAGATTAATCATGAGGGTTAGTGAAATACTGAAATTCTTTTCTTTTAGAGTATAGATCTGCTTTGATATTAGTATGAGATCACAAAATATAATGTGCCATTTTTATTTAATAGCAATATTTTTCTGGGTTACATTCACTCTGAAATTTTACGACAAAAAAAACAAAGACACACACACACATACACAGGGAGAGAGACAGAGACAGACAGAGAGATAGAGACAGACAGATAGACAGAGTCAGGCACACACACAGACACAGAGAGAGGCAGTAATAGATAGATACACACAGAGAGAGAGAAGAATGTGCACACTGGTTGCTCTCTCCCAGCTATATCTACACATATACATCAAAGGCAGCATGGCTTGGCTGTCTCTGAAATGCAGATCAAGCATCTTCTGCTAATAAAAGTGACAACAAAAGGAGACCACATCCTCATCTCAATCAATTCTCTGCCTAGAGAGAGCCAAGGGGAGAAGAAGCAAAACCAGGTCTCTAAGCCCGCAGAGGCAGGAAGTGCTCTGGACTGAGTTCCAGCTGCAGGGCAGATGGGGAAAGCCTCAAATGTTTCAAAAAACAGTCTGTGAAGGGTAAGAATTCTGTGTCTCAAGATGTGCTTGCTACTCCAAAGACTTAGCCAGGCTTTGTTGTTAGTGATTTATTCCTGCCCATACCAGTTTGGTTTGTTTTTTCTATATTTTACGGAGTGAACTAGGAGACAGGCCATGGTATATGGATGCTAATTTCCTAGAGAACTCTGTAGATACTGTTCCATCAGAGCTAGCTTTAAGTTATCCCAAGAAGACATCTTTGACATGCCACTGTGCTTTAAAAAGGCTTCCTTTTTCCCTCTAGACACTTACTTCATTAATGTCTGTGCTTGAAAATGTATACAGTATTTTAATGGCATAAATTTATTATAAAATTTAACCTTTGTTCTTGGAGGAAGTCCTATTATTAAAGAATATTGACATCCAACAGGCAAATATAAACAGAGATTAATGGATTCAGTCGTTTAAAAATCTATACAATGAGGTAACAAGCCAATAAATTTATTCCCATTAAGGATTTTATGTTCAGTGATACCAGGTGCCAGTATATTGTGATCTAAATGGAACATAATTTATGAGTGGTGAAATCTAAACTCTTCACAGTTGTGGGAAATCTGCAGTTCTCAAAGCACATTCACATACTCTAACTCAAGCAATTTAGTCCCAGCAGTAACCTTGTACATTTTGCAGAATACGTGGTAAATTTGATTCACCCAAGGTTATATCGAGTCCCCTTGTAAAAGGTCAGAGCATAAGTGAATTCAATAAGCAATTGTGAGAGTGGAAAAATGAGAGACTATGTGTAGCAGCGAAGATCAAAGCAATGACAGGCCAAGACCCACACTGCAGTAGAGATCAAGGGCAGGGCTGTTTATACAAGCTTTCCTCTTGTTTCCTGCCTTCAGAGAGAATGTGTATTATTTTTTCAAGGTATTTCTCCTGCCCACCTTGTTGTCAGTAAGGGGCATTACAGCTTTGGAGACCCATTGTTCATAAGAAGAGCATTCCCATCACACTGAATTGCCACCTCTTAAAGCCATTAGCTGTACTGGACTGGCTTTACTAAAGCGATATTCATTTTATTTTGACAAGGTTAAAATACATATGAAAAGCTACAGTTCCAGTACAGCGAAAACTAAGAGAGTGAAAGAATAATCTGAACTCAGATGATGATATGTCTTCTGGTTAAATTCAACTGCCAACTGTACACAGTTTAGAACTGAAGAGAAACTCAGTTGAATGATTGTATACATCAGATAATCCTATGGGTGTGTGTGTGTGTGTGTACAGTTAATTGATGAAGGAAGACCAGGCCCACTGTGGGTGTCACCATTCCACAGGCAGGTGGTTCTGGGTTATATAAGAAAGTGGCTGATATATTCCTGCCAGTGAGAAAGCAACACCATTCACGGTTTCTACTATACTTCTTTGGTTGTGGATTTTTCTTGGCTAGAGCTAATATTCTTTAGAACAGCAAGCAGACCTTTCCTCAGGTCTTATTTCCTGCCTTGACTTCTCCCAGTGGTTGACTGGAACTTTGAATTATAATCTGAATGAACTCTTTTCTTTATTAGTTACTTTACTGTGCTGAGACAAAACACTATAACCAAAGTAACTTATGCGACAGGTAGTATCAGCTGGTAATGAGCTGACATAGAAGTCAGGAAGCATGGAGATCCCATTTCCTTCACACAGGCAGGAAGCAGGGAGAGAGAACAGGAAGTAGGGCTGGGCTATAAAACCTCACCGCCCACCCCAGTGATGCACTTCCTTCAGGAAGGCTCTATCAATTAAAGTTTGTATATTCCTAAACAGTACCACCAAGTGGGGACCAAGTATTTGATAGTACACAAGCCTAAGAGAGGTATTTCTCATGCAAACGACTACAGTGGCTTTGGTTAGGATATTTTATCATAGAAACAGCAAGGGAATTAGAGCAACATGTTATTAGAGCAAAACTGACTGTGTAATCAGTAAAATTAGTAATTATTGTATTATAATAATATGAAAAAAGACAAACTCACATCTGGGCCCCCACAAACTCTGAAAAATATTCTCTAGAACTTGAGAATTTGACCCCAAAATGAATTATAGAGTATTCAACTAAATAGAAGACTACTATTCTCCAAAAGTATACAGATCATAAAAAATTAGTGTTACAGAAATAAGATTAATAGCTATGATTAAATTCCATTTAGGATCCTAAATTTTGTATTTCTACAAAAACAGCAAGCAAACATTAGAAGAGGGACTTGTAAGATTCCAAATACAGGGCTTAGTTAACAGGTGTTTACTTATACAAATTAACTACTCATACTAGTGGTTATATAGATGCAAATTTGGAGGGATTCTGGGAGAAGGCTATTCAATAACTATTTACTGAGAAATCTCTCAGTAAAAATTTATTTCCAAGTAAAAGAGAATCAAAAAAATTGATGTTATCGAGTATAGCATATACAGAAATATCAATGGGATTCTATGATTATGTTTCCTTTCTCTTATCATATCATCCTGTACACACAGTTTGTCTCTAGTTTATCCAATGCTAAATTCAGTTCCATGCATCCCCATCCTAGGTCATTTTCTGCATAGTTAGCTACCTGGACTTCTCTACCCTGTGGCTTCTGTAAGCACAACTGCAGTAAGAGATCAAAGACTGGGATGTTAGTAAAGTTGTTCCACTACATCTTTTCATTTTAGCCTGAGAGCTGTAAAAGTCTAATTTGTTCCATGACTCCTCTGACAGGTCTTATAGAACACCCCAATTCCAAAGCTGTAGTTACAGCAGCATGTTGTGTGCTCTTATATCACATCCCACATACTGTCAGGCCTACGTGTGAAAACTGCCATTGGAGCTTCTTTAATGCTGGTCAGCCTTTGCTGAATTCCCAGCTACTGTGATGCATGAAACATCTCATTCTTGCCTACATCACAAATTAGCCATAGCCTATGTGTTACAAAACAACCCATACAACTACAAACATCATGCCTTTTGTAGCCAAAAAGGCAAGAGTACATAGCATCTACTGAAAAGAAGAAACCATGTCTGACTATGTCACCCATTGGCTTCACTGTAGTGTTTATCTGACCCATGGTGAGTATTCAGTATACTCCAGCTCCAGTACTCATGGAAGGTGGAGGTATTAGAGGAGTGGGGCCATCTCCTTCCTGTGTTCTCTTAATTTCAGTGTCACCCTGTACTGATTCATGCTCTAGTCAAGAAAGCCCTTTCCTAATCTAGGAACCTTGGCTTTGGACTACCAAAGATTCCAAAACCCGACAAAAGAGATCTCTATTATTTATAAACTGTCCAGTCTGTTAATCTATTATGACATCATATAATAGATCTAAAAGATATATTCTCTTTGTATGTAGAGAACTACATTAAACACCATGTATACACACAAAGAGCTATTTTAGTAGGATAAACTATCAGAAATATCCTCGATTTTGTTCAATTTTATGTTTAGTGGCCAGAAAAGCCACTCATGTATAGAATACAATACTATTTTTGAAAAAAAAATTAATTAAAAATATAAACTGGATATGATCTGGGCAAATGTTTTATTAATATCCTCTGGGATTTGAGAAGACTTTTTCATTTGAAGGATGCAGAGAGCTTATGACAAAAAAATGACTCTATTGTCTAGCTAGCTAAGAAGCTGCACAGAAAACAGTAATAAACTCCTAACTCATCAGGCATTCCTTTGACATTCCTCTCAGGAAGAACCCTGTACAGAAAATTCCTCAGACAGTCAGAGACCAGCTTTCTGGATACAGTAAATAAAATTTTATTGCTAAGTAAGCTAAAACGTGAGCCGGAATGTTTAATGATACCCTGGCTACTGTAGCAGCCAGCAAGGGATGCTCACTCACCATCCTTCATACACTGCTGACATGTCAGCTCTAACACTTCACCCTTGACTGAGGAGCTATTAAAACAATTATTAGGTCATTAAGAACCACTTTCAGGAGTGCTGTTGAAGCCACACACTAGGAGAAAACTTGCCATGTAGGCATATTAGCCCACAGTTTGACCTGGATCTGGACATGTGCCAATCTTAAGTCTTGGTTTTTAATCTTTTTTATTACTGGGATTGATGAAGACATTCCCGGAGACAGATAAAAAATATATTTGAGGTCCATCAATACTCCATCCATTGATGTCTGGACTGGAGGAAAACCAATTTTAGAATGTCTTTGATTATAAATACCCATCGTATTCCTCTTCAGAGAGTAAAAAGGGAAAGGACAAATTTGAAAAGTGAAGGTTCCCTCTTGTATTTTGGGGGTCATGAAAGAGCATGACTCAGCAAAAATTTCTGCTGTGTATTTTCAAACTCATTTATACCAGTAACAGCTTCTTGGATCTTAGACATGGTTTCTCCAGATGTTCTTGGCTTTCTGTGGCTGAGCTAACCACTCTGCTCATTCTTCTTGAGTTTGGAGACTTCTTCCTTCTTACATCTCATCTCCGAATGCTCTCTTTCTTCCTGTAGCCTACTGCTATCTTATAACTTCTTTCTCTATAATACTACACCTGCTTGCCAATCATTTCTCTTCCCCAGAGACAGTTCTATCCCATCTCATAAAAGGAGGCACAGAGAAGAACATATCCTACTCAAACTAATTTACATGGATTATAAATTAGTATTAGGCCAAACTAATGCAATACTCATTAGCATTTTCAAAAGGAGCTAATGCAAATTAACTAAATGTTTCACAACCTCCTACCTCTAAGAAAAACAGTTCTGGGTTGGTGTTTGTTTTCTTGTTTCTTTGTTTCTTTCTTTTTTCCTTCCTTCCTTTGTCTTTCTGTCATTCTTTCTTCAAAACAGAAATTAAATACATACAATGAAATAGAGACCACTCTTACCCTCTTGCTCTTACTCTCTTACTCTTGCCTCTCACCATCCTGCTCCCCCTCTCCCCCCTCCTCCCCACTTACCCCCCACTCCATTTCTCCATGTGGCTATGGTCAGCCTCTGCTTCTCTACTCTTCTCCCTCTCTCTGTCTTTCTACAATAAACACCTTAAAACCAAAAGAAAAAGAAGAAAAAGAAAAAAGAAAAACAATAGAGACTAATTTAAAAGGTCTTAATTCTCTATTAATGTTTAAATCCAAAAGTCAAGTAAAAGCATTATTACCAGGTTATTTCTTATTTTATCTCCAGCAACCACCTGCCCAAATGGTAGTGTTTCTAGTAGCATCAGCATGGAGGCACACAACCAAATACACAAGCTAAAGTGAGTAAAGTGTTACTGGGACCCCAGCATCTGGACCCATTGGCTATTGTAAGTGAGGCTCTGGGGAGGCACTTCGTGCCTTTTACATTTTTAACAGAACACTTTCTCACTACTTCATTATTCACTTGAAACACTAAAGTGAAATGTTTCTTTGTTTATTTAAGTATTGAAAATAATAATCAACATAAGAAAGAAGAAAAGTATATCATCAAGGAAAATGTTTGCGACTGGAGATAATGCTAAGGATATTAGACCAGCCTTCAAAAGAAAAATATCCATATTTTCTCTCAGTCATGGTTCCTAGAGTTTACATGGATATATAAAACCCTGTATCTACATATGGCATGAAAGGTGAAGTAAAAGTATTTGAGTGAATACTTGGAGAAAACAAGAATAATAAAAGAGGCCAAGAAATTAGAGGAGGGATTATGCTCAGTGTATAACCTCTGCTTACATGAAAATGTCCTCATGTATCACGGCTGAATACAATGAATATACACCATGACAATAAGATACAGGTGAAGGGTTTTCTTTAGGCATTTTAAAAGAGGAACACAGAGTCTGCTATGCGATTATGTCTCCCAAGAATATCAGAAACTACACCCATAAACTCTCACCAATGTGATTACCTAAATATGAACAGAGAAAGGACAATAGGAATAAATATTTCACAGGGTCTGGGGAAATCTCAAGAGGCCTCAACCCCACACAAAGAACTATAGGCAAGTAAGGGATGCCGAGAACAGGAGAAATAGCTTTCCTCAGGGATGAACACACTGATTGGTTATCCAATACCAAATGGTTAGCCCTGAAAACATTCATACAAGTAATATACAAGTCACCAGCTGAGTAGGGTTTGTTCATATGTGCGTGTGTTTAATCATTAAACAATAATTAATAAAACTGAGGTCATGAATTTGAAAGAGATCAAGGAGGAATATATAGGAGGGTCTGAAGGAATGACATGAAAGGGTAAATATAATAATATTAAACCTCAGAATTAAAAGATAAAATATTTTAAAATATAGGACATAGATATATTTCCTCTCAGTGTGGTACTCATTTTGCTCTTGAATGAGGACAGGTATTTTGCAGAATTTCACTGCATTAAGGAGCAGTAGTCATCTGCTGTGTATGTGCAAACTCAAACCCCACCTAAGTCCTTCCATAAGCACTTACTGAGGATGGAACAAGTACCCATGTCAGTCTGCCTCTCCTGTTCCTTCACAGAAAACAGTTCTGCAGAAATGAAATCTTGCTGTCCTACTCATAGTCTTGCTGCAGTCAATCTTGATGCTTGTAACATTATTATTTGTCCCTTTCAAATTTCTTAGTCTTCTGAAAACTGTCACTAAAATACTTTAAGCACAGGCTAGGGGAAATCTGAATATCCTCCAAAGCAAATGACTGGTAAGACTAATGTCACTTTGTTGTCTGATAACTGTGCAATGAAAATTGTAACATTTTCAAATGAGAAAACTATAAAATTGGTAAAGACACTTTTTTATATTTTAACACGAAGGTAAGTATAGTACAGTCTTTTGAATGTACATACATTTATGATCTTTCAAATCACATAATCCTTTAACACATCCTGAATTTTCTTCATGTAAAATTACACTGTGTTATCTGTTGCTATACAAAACTGACATTATAGCTTAATGATATTAATGAACATATTTTTACTTTTTCTTTGTGAGGTTGACCAATTTAAGAGCAGCTTAGATGGGTGATGTGGTCCTGGAGTCTCTGGAAGCTTATGATTCAGCTGCTGGCAGTTAACAGCCTCTCCAAAGCTTGCCTGAGAATGAAAGACCCGATTCTCGACTCTATCACATCACCAGTGATTGGCCAGTGGTTGTTGGATTTCTAATTTTCATAATATGGACATGTCTATGAGTCTGCTTGAGTATCCATTTTATACAATTACTACCTTTCCCTGAACCTCAGGACAGCACACTGAAGCTGTCATAGTGTGCTGCTGTGAACTGAATGACTATGCCCCTTTAAAATTCATATGCTGAATGTGTTGGGGATAATTGTAGATCATGAGGGTGAGGGGCTGTCAATGAGTTCAGTATTCTTCAATCCGGTTGCTTTCGTTCTTTTAGTGAAAAGAAAGCCATATCCAAATGAGGAAGTGAGTCCTAGTGAGAGATATAATCTGCCATTAACTTGATCATGGGATTCTCATTCATTAGAACAGTGAGAAGTACATGTGTTTGTTTTGTTTTGTTTCAGCCATGCAGTGTGCTGGAAATTGATATAGCTTCCTAGGCAATCTGAATCGTAGTTTATGGCCCAGGATTGGTCTCACGCTTTCATGTGAAACCTTCTCTTAGTCACATTCATAAATCCTGACACAATGAAAGAAGCATCTGCAAAAGAAAATGGATGCCAAGAAAGCAAACATGGAAACTCGCTTCAAGATCGGCAGCCAGGAGAAGCACCTGAAAAAAACAACGTTCAACATCCTTAATCATCAGGGAAATGCAAATCAAAACTACCCTGAGATTCCACCTCACACCAGTCAGAATGGCTAAGATAAAAATTTCATGTGACAGCAGATGCTGGTGAGGATGTGGAGAAAGAGTAACACTCCTCCATTGCTGGTAGATTGCAAGCTGGTACAACCACACTGGAAATCAGTTTGGTGGTGCCTCAGAAAATTGAACATAGTACTACTGGAAGATCCAGCAATACCTCTCCTGGGCATATATCTAGAAGATGTTCCAACTGGTAATAAGGACATATGCTCCACTATGTTCATAGCAGTCTTATTTATAATAGCCAGAAGCTGGAAAGAACCCAGATGTCCCTCAACAGAGGAATGGATACAGAAAATGTGATACATTTACATAATGGAGTACTTACTACTCAGATATTAAAAACAATGAATTTATGAAATTCTTAGGCAAATGGATGGAACTAGAAAATATCATCCTAAGTGAGATAACCCAATCACAAAAGAACACACATGATATGCATGCACTGATAAGTAGATATTAGTCCAGAAATTTAGAATACCCAAGATACAATTTGAAAAACACATGAAACTCGGGAATAAGGAAGACCAAAGTATGGATACTTTGGTCCTTCTTAGAATGGGGAACAAAATACCCATGGAAGGAGTTATAGAGACAAAGTTTGGAGCAGAGCCTAAAGGAACAACCATCCAGAGACTGCCCCACTTGGGGATCCACCCCATAAACAACCACCAAACCCAGATACTAGGCAGATGCCAACAAGAGCCTGCTGACAGGAGATTGATATAGCTGTCTCCTATGAGGCTCTGCCAGTGCCTGGCAAGTACAGAAGTGGATGCTTACAGTCATCCATTGGACAGAGCACAAGGTCCCCAATGAAGGAGCCAGAGAAATACCCAGGCAGCTGAAAGAGACTGAAGCCCCATAGAAGGAACATGAACTAACCAGTACCCTCAAAGTTCCTTGTAACTATACCACCAATCAAAGAAAACACATGGTGGAACTTGTGGCTCTAGCTATATATGTAGCAGAGGATGTCCTAGTTGGTCTTCAATGGGAGGAGAGGCCCTTTGTCCTGTGAAAGCTCTATGTCCCAGTATAGGGGAATGCCAGGACCAGGAATGGGAGTGGGTAGGTTTGGGAGCATGGGGAGGGGATAGGGGATTTTAGGAGGGGAAACTAAGAAATGAGATAACTTTTGAAATATAAAGAAACAAAATATCTAATAAAAGGGCAGGGGGAGGGAGATTGGCAGCCTGAATGTAAAAAGCAAGAACACTTTCTTACACATGTAGACACTGAACAAATATTTGTTGACTAAATACTTTTTAGAGTCCAAGAAATGGAAAGAATGTTCATGAATACCAATAACTCATGAATAGCAGGCAGCCTTCTTCTTGCCTGTTTTGGTCTCTAAGCAAGAATTTATTATCTTTGCTTTTTAGGAAACACTTCCTTATTTATTCTTACCTATTTTATGTGCTTGTATGTGTGCCTACTTGTTGTTATGTGCCTCACTGGCATGCAGGCACCCATGGAGTGCACACAATAATGTCTGACCTCTCAGAACTGGTGTTACAGGTGGTTGTGAGCCTTTTACTTTAATGTGCAGAACTGAATCCAGGACCTCCACAAGAAGAGCAAGTGCTTTGAACAGCTGAGCCATTTCTCCACCCAGCCTCCTAATACTAATTCCTTTTAGATGAATAATTTAGAAAGAAAACAGCTAAGATAAGCCTCTTATCAAGCCAGAGAATTATCATTTCACTCTGGAGAAACTTGATAAAATCTAAGCATGGGGTTGATAAAGGAGACTAGCTTTCAAAGGGTTGTCCCAACTGTCTTCAAAACCTTACCTACACATGTACCTCTAAATTGACCTCCTCCATGTTGTAGGGCACACACTGAAAATAATGAGCATGTAATTATAATTAGTCACCTCTATTATTTCACTGTAACAAATATATCCTCCTAATCTTTTCTTTTCAAAATAATTAGTGCAAAAGAATACCATTTTTAAAATTTCAAAGATATTAAACCTTTGAAATCAAAGGAATGTCTTCCTCTACTTAGCCAGCCCCTTCTCCAAGATCAATAGCTTCTTTGTTGGAAAAGAAGAAATGATTTTTAAAACCAACTCTCTGTTTCATCATTTTCTCATTAAATCCTTTTATCCTTAGAACTAGTAGGAAGGCAGAAGTTCTCATTAGAATTCATTGGTCCAAATAAGACTTTGGCTTAAAACCATTCAGCATTTTCAGATAATTAAAAAAACAAAAAACAAACATTAAAAAACAAAAAAACAAATAAACAAACAAACAAAAACTTAGTTCTCAAGACACTGTCCCAGAGTTGTTGCTTTGAAATTGAGTATAATCACCTCATTGAAGGATTATGCCACAATTCAGTAGACTTCCTTCCAGGAGAAGGATTTTGGTGTTAATTCTTGATGCTTTACTTCTTCTTTGTACTAGACTTGCAGTAGTTGTCTATTATTTCTTGAAGCACTCTGTAGGGAATGGGAATATTTTGCAAATTAAACACTATTTGATCAGATTTAATTTGAAATTATGTTTGACCATAGTCCTTTTCCTTTGCGTCCATGGTGATGACAAGTTTTATTATGAGTACACATACTTCTTCTAGTTGACATTACATATTCCTAATGTTACACAGGTTTTGTGGGAGCACTTATGTATGTGGGGCAGTGATGTCTTACCACTTTGTTTCATGTGTAGTGTTTCCTTCTGGCCTCTGAGATCCATCAGCATTCTGAGTCACTTGCTACATACTCAACCCTGCCTGTTAAGTTTGTTTAGCTCAATCCCACTTTCTATAATTTGTAGCTTCTTGTTTGAACTCATTTTTTTCTAATTTTTAAGCCTTGTAAACGTGATTTAGTCTTAGAGAATAAAGTAGTGACCTTGGATATAGTATTTCAGATACTCATTGAAAAGGGATTTTTAAATCATTTTTACTAATTGTCTGATGTATGTAAGCATGTGTCTAAAGGGCAAATCATCTAAGATACAGAGGAAAGAGAATGGCCACATTGAGGACCTGTTTCTAGGCCTTGCTTTCACACCAGATCGCCATGTATCATTAGAAAAATCATCAACCTTCCCTCGTCACTGCATTGATTTAAGAAATATATGTTGTCCAGACAACCGGCCACCTTCCTGGTCAGAGCACAGGTGTCCACCTGGCCTGAGAGGCTTCTGCCTCAGGTTCCGCAGGAGCCAGCTTGGTTCCGGGACTCCGCAGAGGGCAGTCTGCACAGGTGAGAGTGTGGAATACAGAGGCCAGCAGTCATTGGGATAGGCGAGAGCCACAGAGCCTCTGAGGCTGCGCCATTTTCGGCTCCCGACAACCGGCCACCTTCCTGGTGAGAGCACAGGTGTCCACCCGGCGTGAGAGGCTTCTGCCTCAAGTTCCGCGGGAGCCACCTTGTTCTGGGACTCCACGGAAAGTAGTCTACACAGGTGAGAGTGTGGACTCCTGAAACAAAGGCTTCTGTGACAGGCAAAGCAACACAGCTTCTGGGAAAGATCCTGTTTTGGGCCTTCATCTTCTGCCAGGAGGAGGTCTAAACACCAGATAACTGTGCACCTTCCCTGAAAGAGGAGACCTTGCCTGCAGAGACTGCTCTGACCACTGAAACTCAGAGGAGAGAGGCTGTCTCCCAGGTCTGCTCATGGAGGGTAACAAAATCACCAGCGGAACAATCTATAAACAGAGACAACTGTAACAACTAACTCCAGAGATTACCAGATGTCTAAAGGTAAATGTAAGAATCTTACTAACAGAAACCAGGACCACTCACATTCATCAGAACCCAGCACTCCCACTTCGTCCAGTCCAAGGCACCCCAACACACCTGAAAAGCTAGACCTGGATTTAAAAGCATATCTTATGATGATAGTAGAGGACATCAAGAAGGACTTAAATAACTCACTTAAAGAAATACAGGAGAACACTGCTAAACAAGTAGAAGGCATTAAAGAGGAAACACAAAAATCCCTTAAAGAATTGCAGGAAAACATAACCAAACAGGTAGAAGACATTAAAGAGGAAACACAAAAATCCCTTAAAGAATTGCAGGAAAACACAAACAAACAGGTAGAAGACATTAAAGAGGAAACACAAAAATCCCTTAAAGAATTGCAGGAAAACACAACCAAACAGGTGATGGAATTGAATAAAACCATCCAAGACCTAAAAAGGGAAGTAGACACAATAAAGAAAACCCAAAGTGAGGCAACACTGGAGATAGAAACCCTAGGAAAGAAATCTGTAACCATAGATGGGAACATCAGCAACAGAATACAAGAGATGGAAGAGAGAATCTCAGGTGCAGAAGATTCCATAGAGAACATCGGCACAACAATCAAAGAAAACTGAAAATGCAAAAAGATCCTAACTCAAAACATCCAGGAAATCTAGGACAAAATGAGAAGACCAAACCTACAGATAATAGGAGTGGATGAGAATGCAGATTTTCAACTCAAAGGACCAGCAAACATCTTCAACAAAATTATTGAAGAAAACTTCCCAAATCTAAAGAAAGAGATGCCGATGAACATACAAGAAGCCTACAGAACTCCAAATAGACTGGAACAGATAAGAAATTCCTCCAGACACATAATAATCAGAACAACAAATGCACTAAATAAAGATAGAATACTAAAAGCAGTAAGGGAAAAAGGTCAAGTAACATATAAAGGCAAGCCTATCAGAATTACACCAGATTTTTCACCAGAGACTATGAAAGCCAGAAGAGCCTGGGCAGATGTTATACAAACACTAAGAGAACACAAATTCCAGCCCAGGCTACTATACCAAGCCAAACTCTCAATTAACATAGATGGAGAAACCAAAGTATTCCACGACAAAGCCAAATTCACCCATTATCTCTCCACGAATCCAGCCCTTCAAAGGATAATAACAGAAAAAAAACCAATACAAACACGGGAACCACACCCTAGAAAAAACAAGAAGGTAATCCCTCAACAAATCTAAAAGATGACAGCCACAAGAACAGAATGCCAACTTTAACAACAAAAATAACAGGAAGCAACAATTACTTTTCCTTAGTATCTCTTAATATCAATGGACTCAACTCCCCAATAAAAAGACATAGACTAACTAACTGGCTACACAAACAAGACCCAACATTTTGCTGCTTACAGGAAACTCATCTCAGAGAAAAAGATAGACACTACCTCAGAATGAAAGGCTGGAAAACAATTTTCCAAGCAAATGGTATGAAGAAACAAGCTGGAGTAGCCATTTTAATATCTAACAAAATAGACTTCCAACCCAAAATAATCAAAAAAGACAAGGAGGGGCACTCACTTAATACTCATCAAAGGTAAAATCCTCTGAGAGGAACTCTCAATTCTGAATATATATGCTCCAAATGCAAGGGCAGCCACATTCATTAAAGAAACTTTAGTAAAGCTCAAAGCACACATTGCACCTCACACAATAATAGTGGGAGACTTCAACACACCACTTTTACCAATGGACAGATCATAGAAACAGAAACTAAACAGGGACACAGTGAAACTAACAGAAGTGATGAAACAAATAGACTTAACATTATATCTACAGAACATTTTATCCTAAAACAAAAGGATATACCTTCTTCTCAGCACCCCATGATACCTTCTCCAAAATTGACCACATAATTGGTCACAAAACATGCCTCAACATTTACAACAATGTTGAAATTGTCCCATGCATCCTATCAGATCATCATGGACTAAGGCTGATCTTCAATAACAAAATAAATAATAGAAAGCCAACATTCACGTGGAAACTGAACAACACTCTTCTCAATGATAACTTGGTCAAGGAAGGAATAAAGAAAGAAATTAAGGACTTTTTGGAGTTTAATGAAAATGAAGCCACAACATACCCAAACTTATGGGACACAATGAAAGCATTCCTAAGAGGAAAACTCATACCTCTGAGTGCCTCCAAAGAGAAGCTAGAGAGAGCACACATTAGCAGCTTGACAACACACCTGAAAGCTCTAGAACAAAAGGAAGAAAATTCACCCAAGAGGAGTAGAAGGCATGAAATAATCAAACTCAGGGGTGAAATCAACCAAGTGGAAACAAGAAGAACTATTCAAATAATCAACCAATCAAGGAGCTGGTTCTTTGAGAAAATCAACAGGATAGATAAACCCTTAGCCAGACTCACTAGAGGGCACAGGGAAAGCATCCTAATTAACAAAATCAGAAATGAAAAGGGAAATATAACAACAGATCCTGAAGACATCCAAAACACCATCAGATCCTTCTACCAAAGGCTATACTCAACAAAACTGGAAAACCTGGATGAAATGGACAAGTTTCTAGACAGATACCAGGTACCAAAGCTAAATCAAGATCAGGTTAATTATCTAAACAGTCCTATATTCCCCTAAAGAAATAGAAGCAGTCATTAATAGTCTCCCAACCAAAAAAAGCCCAGGACCAGATGAGTTTAGTGCAGAGTTCTATCAGACCTTCAAAGAAGACCTCATTCCAGTTCTTCACAAACTATTCCACAAAATAGAAACAGAAGGTACTCTACCCAACTCATTCTATGAAGCCACAATTACTCTGATACCTAAACTACAAAAAGACCCAACAAAGATAGACAACTTCAGACCAATATCCCTTATGAATATTGATGCAAAAATCCTCAATAAAGTTCTTGCTAACCGAATCCAAGAACACATCAAAACAATCATCCATCCTGACCAAGTATGTTTCATTCCAGGGATGCAAGGATGGTTCAATATACAGAAATCCATCAATGTAATCCATTATATAAACAAACTCAAAGACAAAAACCACATGATCATCTCGTTAGATGCTGAGAAAGCATTTGACAAAATCCAACACCCATTCATGATAAAAGTCTTGGAAAGATCAGGAATTCAAGGCCCATACCTAAACATGATAAAAGCAATCTACAGCAAAACAGTAGCCAACATCAAAGTAAATGGTGAGAAGCTGGAAGCAATCCCCCTAAAATCAGGGACTAGACAAGGCTGTCAACTCTAGCCCTACCTATTCAACATTGTACTTGAAGTCCTAGCCAGAGCAATTAGACAACAAAAGGAGATCAAGGGGATACAAATTGGAAAGGAAGAAGTCAAAATATCACTTTTTGCAGATGATATGATAGTATATATAAGTGACCCTAAAAATTCCACCAGAGAACTCCTAAGCCTGATAAACAGCTTCAATGAAGTAGCTGGATATAAAATTAACTCAAACAAGTCTATGGCCTTTCTCTACACAAAGGATAAACAGGCTGAGAAAGAAATTAGGGAATCAACACCCTTCTCAATAGTCACAAATAATATAAAATACCTTGGCGTGACTCTAACTTAGGAAGTGAAAGATCTCTATGATAAGAACTTCAAGTCCCTGAAGAAAGAAATTAAAGAAGATCTCAGAAGATGGAAAGATCTCCCATGCTCATGGATTGGCAGGATCAACATTGTAAAAATGGCTATCTTGCCAAAAGCAATCTAAAGATTCAATGCAATCCCCATCAAAATTCCAACTCAATTCTTCAAGGAATTAGAAAGGGCAATCAGCAGATTCATCTGGAATAACAAAAAACCTATGATAGCAAAAACTCTTCTCAAGGATAAAAGAACCTCTGGTGGAATCACCATGCTGGACCTAAAGCTGTACTACAGAGCAATTGTGATAAAAACTGCATGGTATTGGTATAGTGACAGACAAGTAGACCAATGGAACAAAATTGAAGACCCAGAGATGAACCCACACACCTATGGTCACTTGATCTTTGACAAGGGAGCTAAAACCATCCAGTGGAAAAAAGAGAGCATTTTCAACAAATGGTGCTGGCACAACTGGCGGTTATCATGTAGAAGAATGCGAATTGATCCATTTCTATCTCCTTGTACTAAGGTCAAATCTTAGTGGATTAAGGAACTCCACATAAAACCAGAGACACTGAAACTTATAGAGGAGAAAGTAGGGTAAAGCCTCGAAGATATGGGTACAGGGGAAAAATTCCAAATAGAACAGCAATGGCTTGTGCTGTAAGATCGAGAATCGATAAATGGGACCTCATAAAATTGCAAAGCTTCTGCAAGGCAAAAGACACCGTCAATAAGACAAAAAGACCACCAACAGATTGGGAAAGGATCTTTACCTATCCCAAATCAGATAGGGGACTAATATCCAATATACATAAAGAACTCAAGAAGGTGGACTCCAGAAAATCAAATAACCCCATTAAAAAATGGGGCTCAGAGCTGAACAAAGAATTCTCACCTGAGGAATACCGAATGGCTGAGAAGCACCTGAAAAAATGTTCAACATCCTTAATCATCAGGGAAATGCAAATCAAAACAACCCTGAGATTCCACTTCACTCCAGTCAGAATGGCTAAGATCAAAAATTCAGGTGACAGCAGATGCTGGGAAGGATGTGGAGAAAGAGGAACACTCCTCCATTGTTGGTGGGATTGCAAGCTTGTACAACCACTTTGGAAATCAGTCTGGCGGTTCCTCAGAAAATTGGACATAGTACTACCGGAGGATCCAGCAATACCTCTCCTGGGCATATATCCAGAAGATGTCCCAACCGGTAAGAAGGACACATGCTCCACTATGTTCATAGCAGCCTTATTTATAATAGCCAGAAGCTGGAAAGAACCCAGATGCCCCTCAAAAGAGGAATGGATACAGAAAATGTGGTACATTTACACAATGGAGTACTACTCAGCTATTAAAAAAAATGAATTTATGAAATTCCTAGGCAAATGGATGGACCTGGAGGGCCTCATCCTGAGTGAGGTAACCCAATCACAAGGGAACTCGCACCATATGTACTCACTGATAAGTGGATATTAGCCCAGAAACTTAGGATACCCAAGATATAAGATACAATTTGCTAAACGCATGAAATTCAAGAAGAACGAAGACCCTTCTTAGAAATGGGAACAAAACACCCATGGAAGGAGTTTCAGAGACAAAATTTGAAGCTGTGACGAAAGGATGGACCATCTAGTGATTGCCATATGCAGGGATCCATCCCATAATCAGCTTCCAAACGCTGACACCATTGCATACACTAGCAAGATTTCGCTGAAAGGACCCAGATATAGCTGTCTCTTGTGAGACTATGCCGGGGCCTAGCAAACACAGAAGTGGATCATCACAGTCAGCTATTGGATGGATCACAGGGCCCCCAATGGAGGAGCTAGAGAAATTACCCAAGGAGCTAAAGGGAACTGCAGCCCTATAGGTGGAACAACAATATGAACTAACCAGTACCCCGGAGCTCTTGTCTCTAGCTGCATATGTATCAAAAGATGGCCTTGTTGGCCGTCACTGCAAAGAGAGGCCCATTGGACTTGCAAACTTTATATGCCCCAGTACAGGGGAACCCCAGGGCCAAAAAGGGGGAGTGGGTGGATAGGGGATTGGGGGGGTGGGTATGGGGGAGTTTTGGGTTAGCATTTAAAATGTAAATGAGGAAAATACCTAATAAAAAATAAATTAAAAAAAAAGAGAAATATATGTTATGTGCACAGGGTTCTTTTCATGTAGGAGCCAGGTTCTCTCTCTCCTTTATTGTAAAACTATATAAAAAAATCTAGTTTTGTTGCTTTTTTTATCATTTAATTTTTCTCATATATTTCAGTCATATTCTTCTGTCCATTCCCCTACTTCTCCCAGTTCCTCTCTTAATCCCTACCCACCCAGCATTATGTTCTTTTTCTATAGAAAAAAATATTAAGACAAAAAACAAAAACAAAATAAAGAACACATACCTCTCTCCCCCACACACACACATAACACATGAAATCCATTTTGTGTTAGACAATTTTCCTAGTAAAGGAACCTGCCCTGGAGCATGGTTGATATATCCATGGACACTCCTGTAACTGCCAGCAGCCATGGATAACCTGGTTTACCTGGAAGGAGAGCTGTGGATAGATGGGAAGGATGGATGAGAGAGGAATGAGACCAAGACACAGTTTCTTATCAAGGCCCATATTTAATTCTTAAGTCGGAATTTAAAGGTGGGAAACCCATCCCCCGACTTTGCCAGGATCTCATCTGGAAAACAAACTCAGCTGATCAGCAGCTAGTTGCTTCCTGCAGAAAGCTGTAGACATGGCAGGACCATAGACTTCACCCTAGGTAGGAAGACTCCACCCTAGGTGGGCTAGGGGACTGTGGCAAAACAAGGTTTGATTTAGCCCACTCAATGCTGGGGGAAAGGCACATACTCCCTTGGAGAAAATGGATTTTCCTTTTCTCACCAGGTATCAATTGCAAATAGCTTTTTGGTTAGGGGTGGGACTTTGCGTTCACTGCTCCTTCTCCATTCAGGGATTTTGTCTGGTTTGAATTTGTGCAGGTATCATGCATAAGATCACAGTCTCTGTGAGCTCATACATGCCTCAGCCATCTTGTGTGTGGAAGATGCCTTTTCCTTAGAGTCCTCCACTTTCTCTGGCTCTGTCATGTTTGACTTTCAGAGCCTGGTTCGCCTCACTCAGGATGATTGTATCCAACTCCAGCCATTTCTCTGCCAAGCCCAAAATTGTATTTGTCTGAACATATTGATAATACTCCTTTGTATAAATATACACATTTTCATTAACCATCCATCAGTTGACCAACATCTAGGCTGCTTCAGATTTTTGGCTGTTATGAAGAAAGCAGCAATGCATATGGATGGGCAAGTATCTATGTAGTAGGCCATAGAGTCCTTTGGGAAGATGATCAAGAATGGTATAGCTGGATTTTATGCTAGAGATATTTTCAGCTTCTGTTGCAGAACCTCAAAACTAGTTTCCATGGTACATATACCTTTCCCCACATCTTTACCATTGTTAAATTTGTTTTATTAATCTTGACCATTTTCTCCAGAAAAAGATAAAATCTCAAGGTAGTTTTAATTTGTGTTTCCCTATTGTCCAAGACCATCAATCTGTGTGAGAGAGTGTGTGTGTGTGTGTGTGCGTACATATAAATGCCACTAAATACATAAAATATAGCCTGTTCTGTTTGTATAATATTACATGTATGTATGTATATATATATATATATATATATATATATATGGGTGTGTGTGTGTTTAAAGTTGAAAGTGTTGTATTGAAAAGCCAGTTTGTGTGTCTTTCCCAGGAGATGACTTCTCCTGTTCTCAGTGTTCCTAATTCCCTGCAGTTTTTTGTCCAGGGTTGAGGCCTCATGAGCTTTCCCACATGCATTTACAATATCACGTTTTTCAATTTGATAATTGTTGTTGCTGTTTGGGGAGGCGGGTAGTATCAAGATTATTAACAGCGTATCAAGATTATTTTTAGCTGTTTGTGTAATTTAGATACTAATCCTCTGTCAGAAATATAATTATTAAAATATGTTCCATTCTGTAGGCAGTTGCTTTGATTTGATAATAGTGTTCAGTCTACAGATGATTTTGAACTTCATAAGGTCTGTTTTATTAATTCTTGGTCATAATGCTGTGTTAACTGTGCCCTTCAGAATGTCCTTTTATCTAATCTGGAGTATCTAGAATTATGTTGAGTCATTTGGCAGCTCTTAAGGAAAGATAAGTTTCTAGGGATCTTGTTCTTAGTGAGTAAAAAACAAAACAAAACAACAACACAAAACAAAACACCCAAAGAACTAGTTTTTTTTTTCTTTACTCTCTATTTTCAGTTTTTAATGTTTATCTCTATATTTTGATTTCAAATTAATAAAGAATTTAAATTCCTTAGGAAGAGAATTTCTCTTTATATAAACTGGTGAAATTTGATATCAGTATATTGATGTCTAAACAGAGTGAGATTTTACAATTTCAGTATTTCAGTGTGCTCACATACTTGTCTATAATAAGGAAGCCCTTTGTTCCCCATTACAAATGTGATATTTTTCACTCCCATATGCTATTAATAAACTAGGTTATAGAATATTTTAAAGTAGCTATATTTTAATTGGCTTGGTCCTAATGTAAATACCTATGTAAATGTAAGGTATAGATTATTCCTATAGTTCGTAGAAAATAAGCAAGTTGATAACGCACTGATGTGAACATGAAAGATAAAAGATGTTTATGTTGAAACTAATTTGGTAATATTTGAAGAATTCAAATCAATATAAATTAGAAAATCGTTGACAGTTGAGACCAGCTTGAAGGTTTTGGTTTAATAGCTACAGCTATATTTGCATTGAGTTTTCAAATGTGAGTATACTACACCTGCAGATTTTTACCCTGCTGTGTGAATTTTGTCATACACTGGATAAATATTGAATGAGTGACTGAGAGAACTGTGTAACTAAAGCATGTTCATCCTCTGACCTCTTGAAAATCGCTGGATTAGTTCTCTTTGCAGTTGCACTCCTGGATTTTTGCCTCAATATAATCTTTTATATTGGTGTTTTCTTTTCACTTTTGTATCAGTTCTGATCTCTAGGCCTCCAAACCACTGACCTTTGACACTGCATTTGTGTGGCCTGCTTTGGTGCCTCTATAGAAAGGCCAAAGTGCATCCTTAAAATTCCTCACCCTATTAAGGAAGGTGTTTTGTGTTCCATTGTTTTGGTTTGATTTATTTATTTATTTAGTGTATTAGTTAGGGTTTTACTGCTGTGAACAGACACTATGACCAAGGCAAGTCTTATAAAAAAACAACATTTAATTGGGGCTGGTGTACAGGTTCAGAGGTTCAGTCCATTATCATCAAGGTGGGAGCATGGCAGTATCCAGGCAGGCATGGTGCAGGAGGAGCTGAGAGTTCTATGTCTTCATCCAAAGGCTGCTAGTGGAAGACTGACTTCCAGGCAACTAGGGTGAGGATCTTATACCCACACCCACAGTGACACACCCATTCCAACCAGGTCACACCTATTCCAACAAGGCCACACCTTCAGATGGTGCCACTCCCTGGTCCAAGGATATACAAACCATCACATTTAGTTAGTTTGCCTCTGAGAGTTTCAGAATTGGACAGTGCTTGCATTAAAATCAACATAAACGGACTTTGTTGAACTTCAGTCATGTCCTAAAGTATTGCAAGAATTTGTGGTAGTTACATAAAAAATGCCACATTTTCATGTTCTGGACCATTGTGAGGACTACCTTGTCTTCAACATAAGATGCATCTTTTCCAAAGAATATATACCTGGCTGTGTGATTCATTATTACATATGTCAGGCTTTATCTTTCTTCTTTGAGGAGGTTCTCAAAAGTGTATACCTTATGTGTTTTAGTAAGCTAATTTAAAGTGTTCCTTAACTTTTCCAGGTTCTAAGTCATCCACATATCCCCAAATCCATATTTTTTTTTTTATTCCTTTCCACAAGGGCAGAGTTTCAGATGTAATGTTCTTTTTTGGGGGGGAGTTGCTTTTTGTTTTTTGTTTTGTTTTGGTTTTTTGTTTGTTTGTTTTTTTGTTTGTTTGTTTGTTTGTTTTTTACGAGACAGGGTTTCTCTGTTTAGACCTGGCTGTCCTGGAACTCACTCTGTAGACCAGGCTGGCCTTGAACTCAGAGATCCTCCTGCCTCTGCCTCCCAAGTGCTGGGATTAAAGGCGTCACCACCACACCCAGCCCAGATGTAATATTCTTAGTTAGTAACTATATTATTTAATAATATTGAGTATGTCATTCTCTCCTCACCTGTAAGGTTTCTACAGAGAAGAAAACTGTTAGTCAATTTGGAAGTCCAAAATGTGAAGTGGGCATTTGTATTGTCCCTATGTAATACTCTTTTCTGCAGTGTACGTGCCTTATGGTCAAACCCATTTCAAGTTGTTTGGGTCTCTGGACCCAAATGTTGATTTTTTTTTTCTCAAAAATTAGGAGACTATTAGCTGTTATTCACTTGAATATATTTTCCTTTAAAAAAAAAGATTTATTTATTTATTATTGTAAGTACACTATAGATGTCTTCAGACACTCCAGAAGAGGGAGTCAAATCTCCTTACAGATGGTTGTGAGCCACCATGTGGTTGCTGGGAATTGAATTCAGGACCTTTAGAAGGGCAGTCGGTACTCTTAACTACTGAACCATCTCTCCAGCCCCTAAATATATTTTTTATGTATTTTTTTTCTACTCTCTACATTCTGGAGCATCCACAATTTAAATTTATTTTTCATTTTTTATGTGACTGATATTTTACAAGATTTGTTTTCAGGCTCAGAAATTCTCTCTCTCCTCTCTCCTCTCTCCTCTCTCCTCTCTCCTCTCTCCTCTCTCCTCTCTCCTCTCTCCTCTCTCCTCTCTCCTCTCTCCTCTCTCCTCTCTCCTCTCTCCTCGTCTTTGAGCCAAGGTTCACTATGTAGCCTAGTTGGCTTAGCTAACTATGTAGTACAATCTGGCTTCAAAGTCAAGAAAAAAACAAAACAAACAAACAAACAAATTCTTCCTCTTCCTCCAGAATGCTAATATTAAAGATGTATGCCACCAGGCCTGGCTCTAGTCTAATTTTTGAAGCACTTAGCTTTTTGGAAGCTCCTAGGTATACGGTTTTGTTTAACATACTTCATTTTTTCACCTACAAGATTTTTGCTTCATTCATTTATATTATAAAATTCTTTGCTGGATTTCTCATTTAAATTATTTTCCTTAGGAATGTAGTTAAGAAATCTTTATTACTTTACACATATACTTCCTTTGGAGTCTGTTGCTAAAAATGTTTTGTACCTTTGGAAACATAACATTACCTTGATTTGTCACACTTTTGTGATCTGTTCACTTTGCCATCTTTTATAATGTGGCTTTCCTAGTGAGAAGCTGGTTGTGGAAATCTCTCGTTAAACATATGTGACGATTAAACTCATTTAATTATATCTCCTTAATAAACACACAGCTCAGTTATAATAGCTTACCTTTCTTCACCTACAATCACTGTTACAATTTTATTTCAAGGCAAAAATGGAAAACCTTACTATAGTGACTGATAGGATAGCTTATCTATAGGGCAAAGGTTTGCTGCAGTGGCCACTCCTTCCAGTAATAGTTCCATAATAGTCAAGTGATTGCAGCCATTGTCTTACCCTAGCTCTTTAAATTAGTTCTCTTGTTCTTGCAAAGATCTTTCTAAGTAGAATTATTTAAGAAAATTGACTTCTTGAAGCATTCAGATTGATTTATTTCACCTGCAATCTAAACTATGAATTATAAGCTATCGTCACCCACAAATCTCTTTGGAAACTAAACTATGCTCTATACTTTTACAACTCTCCACACTATTTGACAGCCAATTAGAACTGAGTACATTGAAAAAAAATACTTTAGAGATATTCCTCTAACAACATCTTAAAGATTCCAAGATGGATGCTGAAATCTAAATCTTACACAAAAGTGATTTGTTTGACTTCAGGTTAAATTTGTTGTTGTTGTTGTTGTTGTTGTTGTTGTTGTTGTTGTTGTCATTGTTGTTGTTGCTGCTGCTGCTATTGTTTGTCAAGTCCCACAAGGCTGTCGAAAAGACAGTGTCACAGGATTCCCACCCCTAAAGCAAAGCACATGGTTTGTTTGTATAATTTCACTCTATGCTCCTCCTTTGGGGAAAGTTCTCCCTGCCTAGGTTAATGACTCCATGATAATTAGAAACAGCACTGGTCTGGCAGGTTAGAAGGCATTCCTCAGCAAAATGGTAAGGCTTCAGGAAAGCCCTTAAGGCTTTGGAAATGAACTCAGAAAACATGAGTTTAAGAATACATAAATCAGTGTAAGAGCTTTCCTTTACAGGATTTCTCAACTATGCAAAATATAAGTGTGCAATATGAATTGCTTGAAGGGCTTCATGGGCCTAAAAGAATGGAGACAGCTGCAATAAAGAGCCAGCTTCTCAGAAAGACATTAAGGAATGAGATAAAGAAATTTAAGGAGTCATGATCTCAGGGCAAGATCCCACCCAGCTAAGTTTATTGTTTGTGCTTACAAAGGCAATCAGATTTCTAAGTTCAAGGTCAGCCTGGGACAGTCAAGTAAGCTCAGATAGGGTTGGAGAGGTGACCTCAGGATGGGACCTTGTAAGGTAAATTATAGATAGATAGATAGATAGATAGATAGATAGATAGATAGATAGAATGAAATAACCATAAATATATGTGTATACATGTGTGCATTTGCATATACATATAAAATAGAAATTCAAGATTGAATATTTTCATGCTTATCTATAAATTAGTAAGACTACGATGTTTATGAATTATTATTTATAAATACTCAGTTTAAGAAAATAGCACTTAGGTCTAATATGCCCTACCCTTTTTCCTTTTCTAAATAATAACTAGATGCATCAATAATCAACCAAGATTAATGGCCCACATTCTACACCTATGCAATTCTAACATCAAGTGCCTCTGCTCTACCCTCCATTATTAATTGAACAACGGAGAAACTACTTAAATAAATTAGCATTTATGAAGGACCTACTAAGTGCTAGTCAAAATCCAGTTATAATGAAGCCGTTTGGTTTTTTGTACATGACAAAATATTTGTTCTTTAGTAAAGCAGTCATCACGTCAAAAAGTGATCCTAGCATTTTACAATACTATAAATCTGTGATGATCTCCCATAAATGTGATAAATTTATCTTTCAGCTTTTAGTTGGTCTCCAGTAAAATAATATTTGCTTATCATTAGTGGTCCCAAGAGGATTGTTCACGATGAAATTTCTCCACTGTGTCTATTCCGTTCCAAATTTGTTGTTACATCTAATAGCCTCCAAAATAGAACCATCTTACTGGCAGTTATGACAGAAGATATTCACCATTTCTTGCCAGTAATTATGAGATACTTTGCACATATGATTTCTCCAAAGCAATATTCCTTTGGGTGGTGTCATTCAAAGATCTTCAAAATGTGTGGTTTCATATTTTCTAGATTACTCCAAAACTATCAAGCAGAATTTTAGTACATGGAATTTATGTACTGTATACCCCTTATCTATGGGCAATATGTTGCAAGATTCTAGTATTATCCAAAACTGTAAATATTACCAGATACTACTCATAATGTCTTTTTCTGTAACCTAACTTTCTATAATAAGGATTAGTATTTAAATCAGATGTAATAAGTGAATAATAATAATTAATAAAAGTGACGTTGAACAGTTACAACAATAATCTCTATTAACAGATATGTGATATTCTCTCTCTCTCTCTCTCTCTCTCTCTCTCTCTCTCTCTCTCTCTCTCTCTCTCTCTCTCTCTCTCTCTCTTCAGTAGTGCTACAACATACAGGAGGGCTATACCAAGTACATCATAGTCATTTGAACCTGAGCCTTGTGAAACCACAGTGGTCAACCTGCCAACCAAGACAGCTACTTAGTGACTAACAGGGAAGATGTTTGTAAAGTGTGAATTTGAACAAAGACCTGGTGCAGGCCCTTGGCTAGTGGAGCAAGATGGTATAAGATTTCATCATGCTAGTTAGAACCACACAGAATTCAAAACTCACAATATATATCTAGAACTTGACATTTATCACTTTTAAACCATGGTTGACCTCATAAAACCAAAATTGTGGAGGAAACCATGAATAAGTGATGAATAAACAAACTTATGATGACAGACTCAGAATAGGAAGATGAAAAAAAAAAAAAAAAAGAGAATACAGAAGAGAAAGGAGATTCCTGCCCAGGAGTCTGGTTGAAGTCTGTCACAAGCTAGGAATAAAACTTCCAGCACAATTAACAAACACTGCTGTGATTTTGTCTATGGGAAATATAGTATTTCATTTATAGAAAGATAAGTCTAGTGGGAATATTAAAATATCAATTAACCATGCTTTTGGCCAAAGAGTATATTATCAAGTATAGCCTTTCCTCTTTCACAAACCATAAGCCTACAATTTTGTTACAACCTCACAAGCAACATAAACTCCATTTACATTAGAAGGTATGTCTTAGCCCCCTTTTCCATGTTTGTGAACCCTCCTTTAAAAAATGCTCCCCAGAAATCACCCAATAACTTATTTACAAAACAAACAACAGCAACAAAAATTAGTTCTTTCAGAAATCCTTTAAACAATGTGACTTCAGAAGCCACCCAAAATATCAACATTATGTATATGGCTCTTAAAAAATTTATGTGTGACACTTAGGTGTGTATTTTCTTAAGTATGTATTAATCCCTATGCTTAAATCTATCTTAAACTTTCATCCTAATAAATTTCAACTCTGCTTCATATTGACTTATCCTGAAATTCTTTTTTTTTAACCTCAGTCAAGAATCTCACTCCCCCTGAGTAGAAGTCTTTAAAATGAATTTTATAGGTAGCATGAGGGTACAACACTGTCTTCTGCTCCCACAGCTGCCGATGTTATACTGTGAATACATACCATGTAATCTTGATCTCTCAAGGTCACAGAATGTGCTTACATAGTAAGCAGGATGGAATTTCTAATGGTCTTTTTTGTTTGTTTGTTTTAATTTCCACTTTGACACCTTGCATATGAGAAAGATCTCACATAAACATAGTTAGAAGTGTTCTATGGTTTGCTGAGCTATTTCAAGCATTGTCACAGTTCTAGACAAACTCACCAGGGTTATTGCTTTTTGCCTTTTCACATTGATACTTCCTAGTAGTAATTCTCACAACTGCTTCTTACCATTAAAGAGTTTTCTGTTTCAAAAAAAAACATTTTAAATGGTTAAAGAATATTCAATATCCCTAATCATCATGGAAAAGCAAGGCAAAAAATATTCAATATCCCTAATCATCAAGGAAAAGCAAGTGTACTGAGATTTCATTTCATCCTCCTATACCACTATACCACTCTTGGACATATACCAAAAAGATGCTAGGTAGCTATGGTTAGAGATAATTATGCTTCCATGTTAACGGTGGACCTATCTACAATACTCAGGAAATAGAATCAGAGTTGAAATCCACCAATAGATGAATATAATATGGATGGATAAAAAATGTAGAATATGTCACAGTGGACTTTTGCTCAGCTGTAAAGAAAACTATAATTATGAATTTTATCAGAAAGCACTATACTGAGTGAGGTCATCTAGGTTCAGAAAGGCAAATACCACTTGTTCTTTTCCACACACAGGTGTAGCTTTGAATTTTTAGATTTTCATGCTTAATTTGGAATGAATATATTCCAGACAGAGGCCAGGAGCCTAGAAAAGTGCCATCAAAGGTGGGAAAGAGAAGATGTCAAATATGAAATATAAATATGCATTCTGAAATAGAGGAAGGGGCTATTGGGAATGGAAAGGTGTCTACAAGGATCAGAATGGAAGAAGGAGAGAGGAAATGTGGAGAAAGTTTTATGACAATTACATATGAGTGATAAATTCCTGAGAAACCTACTGCTTTTCCAGCTAGTTTTTAAAATGTAAGAGAAGTCAAGAGTTGGAACAGATGCAACCTGTATCCATGGACAACACTGTTTCCAGAAGCTATAGATTGTTAATCACCAATCTCCATACCAGATCTGGGATAGATACTCTTTCCCTGAAAGCCACAGTGGCTTCCCTAAATACAGTCTGTTAGCATTTCTCTTGCTTGCCTGAAAGGCCCTATTGCTGAGAACATTACACACTTTGGGGCACAAAGCTAGCAGTGAACTGGAAGCAACCTTCCTGCTGGCTAGTTTTGGTAGTCTTCAAGGTTTTACGGAGGCTGCTGGAAGAGAAAAATCATTCATGATCTTACCCAGCAGTGGACTTGATGTGCAGTAATACTGATCTTTCAGGCAAGATGTGCCAACTAGTGAAGCTATGCCATGATTGTTATGATGGTAACGAATCACACTCTGACTCCTTTTGAAGCCGGCTCCACCAAAAGGGAGCCACGCCCTGTGTTTGAAACCTGCTCAAAATCTTCTGCCTGGGAAGATCATAGGCTCTAGGGGGGAACATGCTAGTGTTGCTTTCTTTTCCCTAAATGGACGTCCCTATAAATATTTATGTTAGTATCTATAGATGAGTGTGGCTTTTTATACTTGATCAGAGGCATCTCTCTTTATAATAGGTTGTGATGAATGAGTTTTATGAGGTAGAAAGGTGATGCGATTAAGGGCTTGTTAGGTGCTGATCCCTAGATGGGACATTTGGATCACACCTTCTACTGCTCAGAGAATGGCACAGATAAAGAGGAAAACGAGAATATCTGTGACATATGTGTGGAAAATATTCTATTCTTTTCTGATATGGTTGCTACATCTATGAAAACATTAGCAGTGATTGTTACCTACACAATACCTGTACAAAACTGGACAACACTCCATCATGGATACAGATTTCATGATGGCCCTCACTACTTGCTGAGGAGCTAGCTTAAGGTGCCTCGGATGGATCATCTAGAGTCAGTTGATTGAAGCAAGAAGACTCACATTAAGCATGGGATGTACTATTCCCTTGTCTAGGCTCTTGAACTCTGTGCGTCACTTTCCTCTTCACGAAAATGAAGGCAACGTGACTCCTCAAACTGTGAGACAAAAGGGAACCTTGCACTCTTGGGTTGCATTTCCCAGGCTATTTTATCATAGTAACAGGATAAACAACTATGCACCATGCTTCCTCACTTCAAACCATCAAAGTTTCAAACAAGGAATATTGTCCATCTACTCGCAGATAAGAACACTGAACCCAGAGGATGTAGATATATTAAGATAGTACAATTTGATGATAGAATATAAGCATTAGATGAGAATTGGCATCTCTGTTTTTCCCAGGTCCATGAGTAGGTTAACCACATTCACAAGCTGCTCTTTCTTCCCAGCACGTATCCTCATTCTCTGAGAACATCCTGAGACTACAACTTCTAGAAAGGTTTCTGCATGTTTATGAGTATAACTATTGAGAGAGATCAGGTGGAAGATTTTTCTTTTTGCAAAATTTTAAGATTTGTTTCTACGTACTTCATAACCGTTTCACTGAAACTGATTAACAAGATGAGTCAGCTAATTTATCTCCAAATACATGTTCTGAGGAAAAATATTAGGAAGAAAAGAAAAAAGACTCACATGATTTCCCGGTTTGTATCTCCTTCTGCCTTAATTGTCCTTGCCTTAGAAAATGAATGACAAAGATTTCACACAAAACATATTATCACATGCATGAAGATCAAGAACAAAGGAAATCCTATACTTAAGTTTTATTTGTGACTTCCAAATACATATGCACACTAATTTTCATCACAGAAAATAAGAATGGGACATCCAAAAGGAGACTTGATTGTTATTTCTACTTAATTCACTTAAGGCTTTTTGTTTGTTTGTTTTAATTTGATTTTTAAAAGGGTCACATACATACATGTCCAGCAGGCTTTGAACTCTTTTGAAGCCACTGGCAGATGAAACCAATATATTATACAAATACTAATTCCATTATTGCTCTTTTCTTTATTATAATCATTTTCCCCAATGGAAAAAAATTAAGCAAATAACTGTACATCTGGAGAGCTTGTGTTTTTATTAGTGTTTTAATGATGTACATGAAAAAGACTGAAAACTCATAAACTGTCTACTGGAAATATATAACATATGACAATATTTCAAGGGACTTTTTTTTAACCACTCTAAAAACTTTCTTTATGGAATCATTAAAACTTAAAAATATAAATTTCTCATCAGAAAAAGTAAATCCCTAAAGAGTTTCCGTGCAGGATAGCCTAAGCATGTGAAACAAGCCTTTGTTCTTGGGCTCGGCCTTGGCAAATTCTCTTGGTTGGGCTCTTGTTCCCTAGACAACTAGCTAATGAAAATATATATATTGAAGTTGAGATGACAAAGAGGCCAGCCCGGGGAAATGAGCTTCCTTTTTCTCACTTGCTCAGCAGTTCTTCCTCTGGGATGGGAGCATCTGGCCTAACTGATTCAGCTGCTTCCACCTGCCCAGAGGCGGTTTATAATCTAATTTCTAATCTAAACCCAGGGTATCACAGCTGTGGAGACTCTCAGGCAACCTTCTGGTGAAGAATTGCTTTGCTTTTGTTTGAGACTAAAGTGATCACTGGAGTTCCCAGAAATCTTGCTATTGGGTTTTAGAGTAGAAACAAAGGCCCACACCCCTGGGAACCCAGGGCTCTGCTGTGAACCTAAGAGAGGACAAAATGAGGATGTGAGAAGGAAAAGGACCCCCTCATTCTGGGGTCTCGTTAAAGCCTTTGGTCAGCTTCCAACATAGAGTTAGTATATGTCTTTCAAATATAGACTTTATATTTTTAAATAGCACTGAATTGAGCTTAAGGCTTCCTTTCTTTCCCCCAGACATCCCCTGAGAGTCTTAAGCAAAACTTTCATTTCTTTATAGTGAAGCTCTCCTACCTTCCTCCATAGCTGCAGCCCACAACCTCCACCCTGAACCACCATCACCAAAATCCTATGTGACATTGTCTTAAAGCAGTGAGCTGCTACAGTCCCCTAGGGAGCCTGTACTCACACTTGGATAAGTCTTACCTTTTTCTCAACACCATTTTTTCTCCTAACCCTAATAATTAATTCTGTATCAAATATCTTTAATAAACTCTCCAACTCTGGGTTGGAGAATTAGCTCAATGGTTAAAAACATTTGCTGCCTCAGCAGAGGCAGTGGTGAGTTTGGTTGTCAGCACCCACATCAGATAGCTCAAGGCTCTCTGTGACTCCAGTTCTAAGAAGGAATGGGTTGAGAGGTTGAAACCTTCTCCAGGCCTCCACAGATACAGTTTACTTATGTGCACATACCCCATGTAGAAGTACATCTAATAAAAAATAAAATCTTCAAAAATGTATCCCTCCCACCTCTGAGTCATAAATTGGCTAGTCTTGAAACTCTTTTCAATACTAATGCAATGAATACTAGTTTGATCAGAGTCAAGGTCATTAAAAATCCAGGGACACTCATCAGGATGTTGAGGGTGATGGTAAGAAACTGTGACTTTTTATTAGTACCCTACAACGTTGACAGACCTGGATCCATTCTACAAGTCTGCAAACTGCAGAGAATTGAGGGGACATAGAAAACAGTTGCTATACATCAAGGATGGCACCCAGCAGTCAAAGGGTTGCACTGAGTGCACACACCCCTTACCCACTCTAAATATGTAAAATGTTTTACTTCTACCTCATTGTTGTTGTGTTGAATGTAGACCAACTTGTGTTGAAGTACAAGACAGTGTCTTTGCAAGACAGTGGTGTTGTGAAGAGCCTTGGTCTTGTATTCGGGTGCTAATGCTAATTCTGCTCTTCAGGGAGGGGCTGCAGACAAGGAGGGCCTTGTGAACCTTCTCCCTACCTTAACTTTTCAAATAAAGTCTAGAGCCTAGTGATTGGGCAGAAGGAGGGAAGATGGAGCTGAAAATTTTGTGGGGAGAAGAGAAGGAAGAAAGAGAGAGGATGACAGAGGAGGTGGAAAGAGAATTGAGCAGAAGGCTTAGAGAGACCGAAAGTTAAATGGGATCTCATAGATGGGAAACAGAGTAGCTTAGTAGTGCCCAATCTAGGCGTGTAGCTTGTATTCTAATTAATTGAGTTATGATTTCTTTGACCAGGCCTTTTTGGGGTGGAGACACAGTAGGCCCACAACAACCACACTGTATCTGGGTAAAACCAATCTGCCTAGAGGAGGCATGGTTGGAGAATCCACTGCTACATCTGATGCAAATACAGGAAAAAGAAAGAAGAGAGAAAAAAGAATTTCCAAGAAGCTATTAGTGAGTTTTCTTAACATTCTAAACAGACGAATATTTAAGGAAAGGAAAGGAGGAAAAATGTGAAGTAAATCACCACCCTGAGGCTAGACAACAAATGAAGACAAAAACCTGGCATTTACTGGAAATCTTGTCTATTATAAAGAAAACAATTTAAAAAAAAAAGTTAGCTTCTCACATAAGAGAAGTCTCATGATGACGAAGGGAAAAAAATTAAGCAGGAACTTTTTTAGTTGAAATCTTTATTTGAAATTTTTTCTACAAGGAAGATTTGCCATGTTTGAGTTTATATCCAACCTTAAATTTTTTCCTACAGGAAGATTCTTCCTGAATTATCAAACTCTAGGAATCAAATGAAAACCATTCTTCTCTTGGAAATTTTAGTATTTTTTTCTTGGTTCTTATATGGCATTAGAATGTGGAGTAGAATCCCACAGTTGGCATCAATTCTTTTGTTAAAGGAATGTGAGTGTATATGATTTTTGAAGAAAAACTAAATTCACTCAGGGTAAAATGAAAAAGTTCTGTGCAATTTTGATTACTTGTGCTTAGACTGTGCCAGTGCTGAGCTGTCCAACTTCGTGGTGTCACCTTCTGAACGTTTTTTTAAAAAATATATTCTGGAAAGTATTGATGTATAAAAAAAGAATATAAAATAAAGGTATCCCAAATTCCTCTGAAAATCTTTTATCATCACATCTACACCTTAATTATTTCTAAATAGTGCTTTCTTGTTATTGTATTCAGTTATATTATCTCTTATTGAGATGGCACTTCCCCATCTGATTTTGTAGAATTAATGTGGTCTAAGGCCATTCACTTGGTAATATTACTAAATGGTTTTAAATGATGTATTTTCAATAGAAAATATAACTTCCATTTTTACTTAGTGTTGTAGTACATGCCTCTAATCCCAGCAATCAGAAGCAGAGACAGGTAGATCTCCATGAGTTTGAGGCCATCCTGGTCTACATAGTGAATTCCAGAAACACCATATTGATCCAGCGAGAACCTATATCAAAAGAAAAAAAATAAAAAGAAAGAAAGATGAAAAGAACGAAAGGCAGGAAAGAAGTATATATAACGTTTCCATCTGTAACGCAGCTTATGTAGTTGGGTGATATTAAGTCTGCAGACAAATAATAGTGGCCTGTCATGTAAAAACATACCCTTATAGCCAGGTGGGATTACGAGTGGAGGGAGGAGAACATCAAGCCAGACCACAAAACATTCAACACAAAATTTTTCCTGCCTACAAGATGCATAGGGATAAAGATGGAGTAGAGAATGAGGGAATGGTTAATCAAAAACTGACCCAACTTGAGACCCATCTCAGGAGAGGGTACCAACCTCTGACACTATCCATAATACTCTACTATGCTTGCAGACAGAAACCTATCACAACTGTCTCCTGAGAGGATTCATCTAGTAATGGTTAGAAGCAGATGCAGAGACCCTCAGCCAAACATCAGGCAGAGCTTGGGGAATCTAGTGGAAAATGGGGGATAGAACTGAGCAAGCCAGAGGGATCAAGGACACCACAAGAAGACCTACAGAGGCAACTAACCTGGGCTCATGTTGGTTCACAGAGACTGAAACACCAAACAAAGACAACAGACAGGGACTAGTCTCAGCCAAACACATGTGTAGCAGGTGTGAAGCTTGGTCTCCATGTGGATCCCCTGACAACTGGAGCTAGGACTGTCTCTGACTCTGTTGCTTGCTATTTGATCCCCTTCTCCTAAGTGGACTGCCTAATTAGCCTCAGTGTGAGAGGATGTGGTTAGTCCTGCTGGTACTGAATGTCCCAGGGCAAGGTATACCCAAGTGGGACATCCCTTTCTCTAAGGAGAAAGAGAGGGCATAAAGGGAGGAGGGATTTGTAAAGGTGGGACTAGGAGGAGAGGGACTGGGGGCTGCAATTGGGGTGTAAAGCAAATAAATTAGTGAAAAAATATCATGTGTGAATAATCCCTTCTCACTGTCTTAGTCACTCAACACAATTTTTTGTGTTTGTGAATTCTCAAAATGTGCATGTGAAAAAGCCTATCATAAGTTCACACACAAACTTAAACCATAACCCAAAATGTTAGTAACTCAGAACATACTTTAAAATAAGTTGGTGATTGGACAGAAATTGAGAAGGAAGAGTTCCCAGAACTGGCACACAGGTTTCTGATTAGAACAAATATAAAAATGTTGACCCATTTACTAAGGAGGCAATCAAAAGGGAGAATTTTAAAATATCATTGTAACATTTAACTAGGTAGCTATGTTGAGCTGATACAAAGCCTTCCTTTGCACAGTAAATTTCAGTCAAAGACCATCAGAGTTTTGACAGCAGTCCCATGTAGTCCTATTGGAGCAGCACTATAGCTGTATATAGGACCTACTTTAAAGCCCAAGTTTAGTTCTTCAAACTTACATAAAAAATAGCCTTAGCTACAAACATAAGGTAGAGAATGGTGAATCCTTGGGGGTGGTTGGCTACCATCTTAGCATCTTTGGTGAGTTCCAGTCCAATGAGAGAACTAGCTTAAAATAAAGTGGATTGTGCCTGAAGAAAAACATGGAGGTTGTCCTAGGACCTCCATATGCGCACACAGTGTATGGACAACCACATATTCTTCACACAAATACAGATACTTGACACACACACACACAAACACACACACACACACACACACACACACACACACAAAGTCAACTACTGCTATCATAACCTCATAGAACCTAAATATGAGAAAACATTGAGGAAGAGGGGAAAGAAAGATTGTAAAAGCTGTTCTCAGCCAGTGGGTGTGACCATTTAAAAACACTTATTTCCCATGGTCTTAGGAACTCTAAACCATAAGTTTATTTTATTTTTTTATGGTTTTAGAGCTTTATTATAGAAAGGCAGAGGAAAGAGAATGTGTGGGGAGAGAGAGAGAGAGAGAGAGAGAGAGAGAGAGAGAGAGAGAGAGAGACTGGCCACAGCCTAGAGAAGAGAATGGGGAAAGGAAAGAGAGAAGAAAGGCTAGAGAGGAAGAGGGAGAGAGAGAGGAAGAGAGTGAGAGGAAAGGAAAGAAGAGGAGAGGAGAGCATAAGTTTATTTTTATTGCTACTACATAAATGTAATTTTGCTACTGAACCAGTTCCTAAGACTATCAGAAATATGTGTTTTCCAATCCTCACGACCCATAGGTTGAGAAATGCTGGTTTACAGATTTCTTACATCATATTTTTCAATGCTTTGCTTTTGTGATAGGTTTTCACATCTTCTAGACAGGTCTAGAACTAATATGTAGTGAGGGATTATCTTTAAGGTCACTCCTGAAGATGTTGAATACTTGATGCAGTTTACAAAGTCCATTCAAAACAAATTAAGAAATTCAAAGAGGTAGAAAGAAAAATGCAGTGGTTGTAAAAAGTAGTATATGTCTAGGAAGGATTTATAAATGTATAAATAGAAAATGAGGAAAACCTGACAATCAAAATAAGAAAGTTGAAGCCTAGAGAACCTTCAAGGGCAGCTTTTGGTGGAATGAGGCAGCTGGTGAGAACAAGATAGAGTTTGTGAGGGGTAAGAGACAATGAAAATGAGTGATTATACTATTTCAAATATGTAAATAATAATCATATTAAAAGCTAAAGGCATAACAGAATCATTCTTTTTAAAATATTGTATTTTTAATTACTGTGTGAGTATGCATAACTGTGTGGGTGTGAGCATGCAAAAGCCTTGTAGCTTTAGCGCACAGAGTTTACATCAGCAGACATCTTTACTCAAGAAGTCATTTCAGCCACCCCTAAACTAATTGTAAAGCAACGGAGGAGATGGCCCAGGTGGATGCGAGTACTTTCCATGCAAGCATGGCAACCTGGGTTTAGATTCTCAGAACCTAAGTACATGTCTGTATATTCTGTAATCCTCATACTCCTACAAGATGGAAGTCAGAACCTGGAAAATCTCTGGAAGCCTGTCTGCCTGTTGCCCTGACCTAATCAGCAGAAAAACAGAAGCCCTTCCACAAACAAGGAAGAAGGTGAGGACCTTCCTGACCAAGCATGCTTGTTTTAGTATATAGTCTTTAGTATACACACATAGGCAAAGGTTGAAAACAGAAAAAATAATTTTGAGGGACTTTATCTCTGTGCCATTACTGTAAATAACTTTATATTTTCCAAAGGACTCCATTAGAATAATCAAGCACTTCATTCATGCCTTGAGAGTACTTATTCCAAACATTCCAAACAGTATATACACACACACACATACATATATATATACACACATAAAATACTATATAATATATAAACACTACACACACACACATATATATATGTATATATATATATATATATATATATATATATATATATATAATCTTGTTTATATCACACACTCAAGGAAATGTGACACATAAATTTCGATTGCAGAAAAAGATGGAAATTCTTAGACTATCAGGAAATGTAAGGCATTATTTGCAGTTTCTTTGAGGGCAGGTTAATGTATCCTACTACAAGCCAAGGCCTCTGTTGCTGCCACTTTTACATATTTACATATGCAAAGAATGAATATACTATACACTTACCCATTTCTGTAGAGATAAAGCAATGGTATCAGATGGGACAGTGTTGTCCTCCACTGAAGGGTTCTATACCCTGTACCTTTATTTATCCCACTGACACTCATTCTGCCTGCTACTTTAGTATGCATACTGCTTGCACAGAACATACAACATGCAACGCCTTGGGTTCAAATGAAACTGAAATGTTTGAGTAATTTATCAGTCAGTTATTGAGACTGACTTCCTATTTAATATCTAAACTACAAGTTTAGCCCACATAGAATAACTTTATTCTCTTTCCTAAGCTGGGGAAGGAGGACAGGGGCTTTTGTATTTTTCTTATGCCAGCTGGTAACCTGCTAGCTGCTTTCTCATCTATCTTTAAGCTTTAAGCCATTTCCTTCCCCTCCCCTCCCCCTCCCCTCTCTCCATATAACTGCCTTTCAGTAGGCAATTATAAAGGTTTTCTGGCTTGGCTGAATCTGAGTCACCAATGTTTGTCTTTCAATGTGTCCCTGTAGCCCTCCCATTTCCAGACTCCATCTGCTTTCTATTTCAATTCATCCAAACCCTCTTTTCATCTAAGTCCTTGCAGCTCCTCCCCTATAGCCTCAGTTTATCTGAGCTTCCTCAGGGGGAATCTGTCCTGGAAGTCACCAGCGTTTAGTTCATTTCTGCATAAAATGCTCACCACAGTATTCTTTAAGCCTACTTCACAATGAAATTGTCTTTCTTGCTCACACGCAGTAACATCTTTCAAAGGCATTCTGATTTAAAATATATACCTACGTAAAGCATACAGAGAATAGTGCATAGCTCAGATTTCTTCTCTGACTTGGCTCTTTGCATTCTAATTCCAGATGGGAGGAGAATTCCCGAAATCATTGTTCTTTATCTTCACCATCTCTATGTAGACAGAGTGAAAGATGAAGGATACAGTCATAATTTAAATGTAAATGTTAAGATATTATGTCTCAGCTGAAACTATTTACCAGATGAATAAAAATAACACATCTTAATGTGGTAAGCCACTTCATTAAAACTGTATAATTCTACATTATCTGCCCTTCCCCCTACTCCCCGTCCTTACAAGAAGCCAAACTACTTCAGAACAAACATCGCCTCCCTGTCTATCGGATTTAGAGTGCCAACAGAGTTTCTTTGCTTTGCTTTAGAACGTATTTATTTTTAGACCTTTCAATCCACGATTGCAAACAGATGTGCTCTTTTTTTCTCCCCCATAGAAGAAAATAAATAACCAAGGTTGCAATTCTCTTTTAAAACTTTTTTTAAGTAAAAGAAAAACAATAGGAGTTTTATTTCAGGATTCTGCTCTTGCCAAGCATGCAATCTGTAAAACATTTTGCCCTATTGGTTCAGGATGGGGGAAGACATCTGTGCACGAGGCAACAATCTGTTCTTTTGAAACACAATTTCATTTCACAGAGCTTTGATCTGTTGAGTGTAAACACAATTTTCTGAAGCTGCTCATTCAGAATCAGAAATATTGACAATCTGAAGTCTCATCCCTAAAGACAAAGTTTTATGCCAAAAATAATAACAGCTAATATTTATAGAGCTTCACAGTGGGCCAGATGCTAAGTGAGCTACTACATTCAGGCAATTCCAGTTGCTATGTTCTTTTGAATATCAGCATCATTGTCAGCTTTAGACACATTTTATGGACAAGAACGAAGAAACAAACTCTGCACAGATCATTCATATCATTAAAATCACAACCAGGTACTAACTCAATGGTTTGCCACTTAACATAGGTATCTTCCCCTAACACATGCCACTTCCCTCAACCAAAGTGTGCTCTGGACTACACACGTTAAACCTAACTGTGAGATTAGAATATAGCTACAAATGTTCTTTTAGAGTTTTCTGGGAGGTCATTTAGAAGAGGTTAGATGTGGAAATCCATCTATTGCATGCACAAGATCTAGGCATTCTATTACATATTTTTCTAGGAAACCAATTCCAGTGAATGAGAAAAATGGCATAACAGACATCTTGTTGGCTCCCTTAAATACTAATGCATTGGACATAAGAGAGTTTTTATTACCTAGGGTCTACAACACTAATACATCTACATAGTCTTAGACTTTCTTATGCAGTTTGGCATACAACTATGAAAAGTTGTTCTTTAATTAACAACCTAATAATAACTAATCTTTGAGTATAGGAAGGTTACTGATTAGTTTGAGATAATTTTATATGTGTCCACTTTGCTGAAGTTGTTTATTAGCTTTAAGAGTTCTCTGGTGGAATTTTTGGGGTCACTTAAGTGATCTGCAAATAGTGATATTAAACCCATATGATATTGTGGATGCCAGGAAGTGCTTGCTGAGGGAATTCTGATATAGCTGTCTCCTGAGAGGCTTTGCCAGAGCCTGACAAATACAGAGGCTGATGCTCTTAGCCAACCATTGGATTGAGTGTGTGGTTTGCAGCCCCATGGACAGAGCAACAGTGTCAACAGGCTAGACTCCCCGGAGCTCCTGGGGACTGGACCACCAACCAAAGAATATACATAGAGGGACCCATATGTGGCAGAGTGTACATCAGTGGGAGGAGAGGCCCTTGGGCCTGACAGTGTTCGAGGCCACAGTGTAGGAAAATGCCAAGAAGAAGAGAGTGGGTGGTGGGTGGGGGAGCACCCTTATAGAACCAGGGGGAGGAGGGATGGAATAGGGGGGTTCTTAAGGACAGGTCTGGAAAGGGTAATATAAAATAGCAATCCCAGAGCCTTGGTCTGCATTTCAGTCTGATATGGTTATTTATCGGGCATAGTATCTTAGCTCCCTTGAGCTTGTGTTCTGCCTAGTATATACTGTATATATTTAATGCTAGATAAGCTCTCAACCTTTTCCTGGCTCAGACTTTTAGACTTCCACATTGCTTGAATACTTGACATACTCAATAGAATAATTACTTTCAAGTCTGAACAAATCTAGGGATTTTTCTCTGGTTTCTTCTTTAGCTATTACAGTTATCACTTGTCTTTTTCTAACTGTAAGACTTTACCACAGATCCAGGTTCCCAGAGGACATGGAAGAATGTCGCTTAAGTAAGAAATTGCTGGGAAACAAAATGAATAAACAATACATGCAGTGAGGAAATGGAACCAAGAGTTATGAGAAGAGGAGGAGAGGGGCATTATAAAAGCTGGAGCGATCAAGAGGGAATAGACATCAAGGTCGTTGCCAGGCATGGTGGCATAAAGCCATAACCCCAGCCCTTGGGATGTGGCAGCAGAGAAAGTGAGGCTCAAGAACCAGAACCTGCTATGAGATGAGTTTGAAATCAGCCTGGGATGGCCTAAGACCCTGTGTTACAAAGCAAAAAGAGGAAACAGTAAAAGAAATCCACAGACAGGTAGCAAAGACTAGGGGGTAGAAGAAGGAATGATAAATGAAGACAGCTAAGACAAGAGGAAGGAAAAAGAAAGCCTCCAGTAATCATACTGGTTTTAAGTTTTTTTGTTATTTTTTTAAAAATAATGATCATTTAAATAGGGAGGAGCTGGTGTAAGAATAGAGCATGGGCTTTGGAATAAGGCAAAAGAGATGAATTCACTCAACTCTTTACCTGATAAGCACTATGGCCTGTCTTGGTATGTTCAGAATTAAATAACAAAGTAGTATATTCTAGATACATCTAACAAATACTAGATAGTCATCTAGATGGTATTGATAGAAATTAATTTCTCTCAAGTCTGTAGGCTGGAAGTTCATGATCAAAGGACCAGCAGATACATAGTGAGGATTGACTTTCTAATTATGTCTTTCCCTATGGAGAGGCCAGGGTAACTTTCTGACCTCTAAAAAAGACACAAGCTCCATTCATGACCTGATCATCTATCAAAAACTCCATCTACAATGGTATCACCTACAATACAATGGAAGTAAAGATTCTAATGTATGACTCTGGAGGTTACATAAATACCTAGACCATCAGGAAATCTTAGGAAATCCTGTCCTCACCCCTTTTCTTTCAGACAATGTCTTGCTATGTATCTCAAGCTTGCCTGGGACTCTGTGTAATCCCAAGCTGACCTCCAACTCATAACCCTTCTGCCTGTACCTCCTATGTGCTAGCGTTTCTTGTATGCACTCTTACGCTCAACTAGTCAATACTCTTAATCTCTCTGAAACTTAGGATATTTGGAATTTTAAAGAAGGTATAGCACTCTCCTCATATGATATCAGTAATAAATATATACATAATATAGTACAAAATAATTTTGCACCATTACTTTAAGTCATATACAGCAAAAATCTTCCAGGATTTATCCTAATTAGTATTAATACACCCAAGCAAAAACATATACAATGTATTTTATATATCATAGAATGCCAGAACTCATAACATGTTGTTTCTATATCTTAGATTAATTGCAACTGGTCCCTCTACACATATTTTAGTTTCTTTTGAAATTTACATGGATGCTGGCCTTATATTTGGAATAGCAGCCCTCCCTTGTAAAAGTATCCCTTACCAGACAAGGAAATAATATAGGAAAAAAATCATATGGAGATCATAAAAATTCTGAAGGTTTATCCTCATGATAAAACTTTTCTATGTTTTCATACACATCGAAAAAATACTGGATGAATTTTACAGCTAAACTATCAAGGAACCCTGAAAACACTAGGCGTGTGTTTCTACTGTTCCTCAAGTATAAACAAGGGAATCCCACTTTAAACCTCATGCATGTTCTGCATTTTCTACAGTCTGAGATAAGGGGCTAGTGAGATGACACAACGGGTAAGAGAAAGAACTAACTTCAGATCCCAACTCCCAGGTAAAAAGTGTCAGAATAACTGCACACACACCTGTAATCTCAAGACTGTGGTAGGAAGAGACAGATGATTTCCTAGCCACTCTGCCATTCAGCAAGAGAATTTATCTAAAGCAATAAAGAGTGATAAAGCAAGATACCTCACATCCTCCTCTGGCTTCTGTACACATGAACATGCATACCTGCTGACACATATGCGCATAGTGCATATACCACCTCCAAAACACACACACACACACACACACAGCATATATACATAAGAAGTATGAGTATTTCCAGTGTGTTGAGATTTCAGAGAGAGGAAGGAAAAGCAGGCAATCATTTATGTATATGATTCCACGTAGATATCAGAAAGAAAACATATCTTGTTTATACGTGATAATAACTCAAGGTTGTAAGAAATCAAGAACTATACTTGTACAGGGCATGGGAACACAGTGTGAAACAGAGAAATATGGGCAGAGAAGAATGTACAAACTGCTCTCTCTCTCTCTCTCTCTCTCTCTCTCTCTCTCTCTCTCTTTCAATTTTTTGAGACAGGATTTCATTATGTAGCCTTGGTTGTCCTGGAACTCGCCCTATAATCAAACCAAGCTAGCCTGAAACTCAGAGATCAACTGCCTCTGTCTCCTAAGTACTGGAATTAAAGATGTATACCACCCTGGTGCGGCATGTGCCACCACCACCTGGTGTAGTCGGCTCTCTTAAATGTCTATGAATGACAGCTAAGAGAAGCTGAGGCGTCCTACTCAGAATTAAAGTCTCCCAGGACATCCAAAGCTCACACTATCATCAGCATTGTTTTTCATCGATTTCCCTATTCCTTCAACTGGAAACAAGCTAAACTAAATGAGAATAATATCACTGGAGAACAGGAAAGATTATAAAAGTCTATAATAGATGATGATTTATCAATTATATAAAAGTCAGTACTAGTCAGTGTATAACACTGGATCAGTCCCAAGATATCACTATTAAAACTCAGTGGAAAAACAAACAAACAAGCAAAAAACAAACAACCAAAAATGAAAAACAAACAAAAAACAGAATAGAAAAAAAAACTGAGAGAAACAACTTTTTAAAAAAATATGGCCTTGAATAAAACGTAAAAATAAGCGGTTAAATTATATGTTGATGTTGCATTTCTTTTAATCCAATATATCTAACTTAATCTTTCAACATGAAGATGTTTTAATAGATATTTATATCTTGTTTTGAACTCCGACTTTAAAAGTCTGTGTTTTTGTCACTTAGATACCAATTCAATCCAGCATCACCTTGCTTAGTAGCCCTTTGGGACCACTGCTGCTCAGCACATCAATGACATAAAGTAAACCTTTCCTCAGCAGTGCAGCCGAGTTTATGATTTTTCATCATACATCAGCATCCACTCTGCATTTCCTCTCCTCCAATATCTCCGCTGTTTATGTATGGGGCCACAGGTCTGAATGGCAGAGAAAAAATGGGTTAAGACTGTGTTCTTGAATGTGTTTAATAGTTCACTGTGTCAGTATGCTCCAACGTGTCTTACTAACTAGATTCTGAAAAGTTCTAACGTTTCGGGTAAAAGACCGGAATGGAAACAGAAAATTATAGTTCTGGATGTAAACAGCCAGTGGGTACTGGAAGCCACAGAAAACCACCCAGAGTTTAGGAAAGGAGAATCTGTAATTGCTGTGCTCAGGCAGCCTTGCCATGTAACACCCTGCTCACTGCCTCTCAGGACCACCCAGAGTCCACACCATTTACATATCGCTTTGATGAAAACGTGATATATGGAGTCGTAAATCACATAAACTGTATTCCACAGACAGCCATATTTGAGGAGCATATTGTACCTTTTGTGCATATATGGTCTTTGGGGTTTTTCATAGGTTCATTTAGTTTAGTTCACTAGCAGGCACTATAGCCTAGTGTGGTGAAAATAATCAATATTCAAAAGACTTGAATATTGACACTGTCACCTGTTATCAAGCTAGTAGTTTCACTTCAAAGAGTTTCATAGATGCTGACAGATGATGCAAGTCTCTGGGGCCAGAGAATGGGCTTCATATGTTTTCACCAGTATGTTTCATATGTTTCCCAGTCACTTGATAGAATAAAGAATGACTTATGGCATGACAGCAAGGACTTCTCATATGGGAGGGCTTTTGGATGAAGGAAATCTCAACCTCTTAAAGCCCGCAAATTTTACTACTAAACCAACGCAACCTTTACTCAAGAGGAAGACGGTATCTTAGTTATCCTTTATCCTCAATAGCAAGCAAATCTATCTGACATAGACAAAGACATCATATCTGTCTTACAGGACAATTTGCCATATTAATATATTGGAGAGAAACCTTCCCTCAGAAGATAGACAGAGGAAAGAGAGCCTTGTTTCCTGACATTCCTGTAGTAAAGCCCCTCGTTAGCCTTTTAAAAATCTACTAGATAAGCTCCCCCTTTTCCTATGATAGCCAGCATTTACCTATTGATTGTTCTGTGGAATTGAATTAGAAATATTGCCAAATATTTTTAAAGAATAATATCTTGCAATATTATAGAACCAGCAAGATGACTCAGAAGGTACAGCCACTTGCAGCACAAGCAAGCCTGGCATGTGAATTCAATCCATAGGATCCACACAGTTGAGGGAAAGAACTGACTCCTGAAGTTTGTCCTTTTGTTTCTATATGTTCTCTGTAGCTTGTAGTATCTGCTTACACTTAGACATGCATCATACAAACACACACACACACACACACTAATGATACAAATGATGAATAATAAATGATAAGTAATAAAAAATTTAAAGTTCTAATTAGGTTTAAAAAAATTAAAACACACTCAGGTTCAAAATTCTGCTTTCTCTGACAGTAAGTAACAGAAACACTTATCTAAACTAGGCTTGAATGTAAAGTATATGCATAGAACTTTCTGTTTCTCAAACCTGGAAAGCTTTTTATGTTTGGGGGATATAGATACAGATATAGACAGATACAGATATATAGACATAGATGAAGGTAATTGCTAAGGTTTGATGAGTCACAACTATAATCCCAGACCTTGTGAGGCTAAGGCAGGAAAGTTGCTGTGAATTTGAGGCTATCATGGCTACAAAATGAAATTCTGTCTCAAGAAAAAGTTCTTTAATAACCCCTAGTGCTCTAAAATTTCTGTATAGAGTTTTCAGCCTTCCAGACATCTGTAGAGGAACTCAACTCTGCAATTTAGGAAAGTTGTGAGAGATGGACACCACATCCAATTTAAGTTTTCAGGGAAACAAGTCAGCTGGAGGTCATTCTCGAAAATGGGATGGAAAGGAATCCCAAGAGGGCCTGATTTATAAAATGAAGACACATGTGCCTTACTCACTCTGTCATTTGTAGACCTCAGAGGGGCTTGGGTTTGGCTCATTTCTCAGATGGCTATGAAGACAACTCGGGAATAGATTGTCACATGAAAAAGAGTGTTACCCACTCAAGGAATCACACGCACTCTCAGCCCCTTCTTGGTATGTGTTGGTTTTGTTTTGTTTTGTTTTGTTTTGTTTTTAATGGTTTAGTTCTCAAAGGCCCTGCTTTTATGGGAATGCATCTCCAGGCCTCCAGATGATTATATGTCTAGGATCCTTTGATAACTGTACTGGTTATTTATTCTCCAACTTGACACAAACCAAAGTCACCTGGCACAGCAGAAATTCACTTGAGGAATTGCTTCTGTCAAACTGGCTTGTGGGCATGTCTGTGGGTTATATTCTTTACTAATAATTGTTGTGAGGGGTATAGGTGATGTTACCCTTAGGCAGATGGTCCTGGATTGTTTAAGAAAACTGACTGAGGGCAAGCAGTGAGAACAAGCCAGGGAGCAACTTTGCTCTGTGGTCTCTGGTTCAGTTCCTCACTTCAGACCCCGGCTTTGAATTCCTGTCCTCATGTTCTGTAAGCTGTAAGAATGGAATAAGGCCTATCTTCTCTAAGTTGATTTTGGTGGTTATTTTTGTAACCATAACAGAAATCAAACTCGAATAAAACAATTTCAGTCTAACTCAGAATAATCAGAATTTTGAAGATCATTATTTGGTAACCACATGGTGTGTTTGACAAGAGCAGATGGGCATCCACTGTCTGAATGAGTCTTGGTTTGGCCTCTAGTTTATTTGAACACATTTCTGGAACCTCCTGACTTCTTGATCTGTAGAATCTCACAGTGTGATGGCAGGGGATGACTTTTGAAGTCATATATATATATATATATATATATATATATATACTCATTTAAGATTTGTCCATCTTAAGGGTGTAGTGAGAGGAAAATACCTAACCATCGCCCAGCTTGTGCCATCACTGCTTCCCCATTTACCTTGCTTGATGCCCCCATTACAAAGTATCATGTACTGTCCTAAAGAAATGTGTGCCTCCATTTGTCAGTGCTAGTACCTACTCTGTGACAGTTGGATCACACAGTTCATTTCTCTTCACTTGGGTGACTCTAGCTCTAAAGGTCACCTTCCTGGGCAACCTGCCACATGTTGATATAAAGCAGAAGCCACAGATCTTCAGTTTAACCAGAAGGAAAGGAAAAAATACAATCATCTTCCAGTCCAGTCATTCTGAATCTTCTCACAGCCTTAAAGGGAAGCTCAGAGATAAATTTCTTGAAGTGATTGTGTAGGACACCTCAGTCAGATGAATAATACATTCAGCCATGAGGAGCGCAATTTTAAAAGAACCTGACATTTACAAAGTAGCTTTCACTGGTGGAAAGAGTAAAGACTTAGAATATCCTGTCAGTTTGAAAAGAGGTTCCGTGTCACCCTATCAGGGCACACAAACTATCTGATCAACTGCCAATTAATGAAAGCATTTATTAAAGGCAGCATAGGCAAATGCAAGTCTGAGGGATGGAAATGGCTAGAGAATTTATATTTAGACCTCTGGGAATGGAAAGGAGTAAGGGAGATTTCTGATTTGAGAGGAAATAAGATACAAAATTTGCTTAATATTGAAAAGGGAATAGCATACATCTAAAAATAATAATTATTTCTATTCATGATTTTCATTTTTAATTCTTGATGCTTCTGGTTTTATGAAGGGACAGATGTGTTTTCTCATCTACCACAACTAAATGCAAACTGTGTATACAGCAGATATAAGGATCATTAGAACTTTGGAGAGACATGAGACTAACAGGGGGCCTCAGGACTCAGGCATGGCACAGGGTTGAGTTCTATGGGTTTTCTTGGTGATCATTTATTCTGAACTTGGAACAGAAGAATTTGCCCCACCCCCTGGGAAACATGAATGAATGTAAATCAGAGTGGATCATATGAAAATGGATTATATGAAAGCTTTTTCCTTCTAGTCAGCAAGGCTTACTAACAATATAAAAAGTTTTACACAATACTGCTCTCAACTAGCCAAACAAAACACAAACTCTATGGTTTTCCCTTTTGGTGCTGGTAAAATCTGAATTAAAAAACTTGACCCTATACTTTCCCTACAAATTACGCTAAATAATGTGGTATGATCACAGCACATGAGGTTGTGTCACTGCTGAGATTTTTATAACCCCCATCAATGGAAGTTATGGCCAGCTTCTACCTCTAAGTCACTAGAGGACATATAATAAGCCTGGATTCCTTCTCAGCCTTGTGATGATGTGCATTCTCATCTGGTCTCAAGAAGGTGCTGGCAGGTCGACCAAGTAGATGATCAAAATGCTTGCCTCTATAATTAGAACCCACATTTATGAGGTAGGGAGTTTGTATGAAACACCAGAGGGATGTGCTTATGGTCCTTTCTCCTCCTAGTAACCATGAGGTTGCTGCCACCTTGGGCTTCCATGGAAACTTAGTGGAATTTGTATTTCTCCCTTTACATGGCTAGAAGAGACAGACAATAGACTAATGTCTGAAAATCCCAACTTAATCAGATACATGCATGCATACATACATACATACATGTAACATTATACAGACTGGTTGTGCTTATGTATTCAGTAATCTGTAAGAGCATATTCATGAGAAAAATAGATGAAAAATTTGAAAGAGAAGAAGGCGGCATGTGCAGGAGGGTTTGGAGGGAAAAAAGTGAAGTGGAGGAATGGTGTAATATTATATTGTGACCCATGTGCGAAGGTCAGAGGCCAGCTGTATGGAGCAGATTCTCTTCTGCTACCTTTACATACAGGGGTTAAATTCAAGCTCTTAGATTTGCTCAGCAATACACATAAAAAATGATGTCCATATGCATGTAATCTCTCCATACGTATGTAGTTTCATACAGAAATAAGATAGCTACAGGGCAAGTTCTAGACCACATTATGCTCTACTAAGAAATGATATCAAAGCCTTCATACCGCTCTTCGGGTCTGACCAGCACATGGGTAGCTAGAGAGCAGGGTCTGCTGACACCCGCCAGCTACCCACGACACCTGCCACAGGATTTTGAGACTTCTGGTGAGTGGAACACAGCTTCTGCTCCAATACAATTGCGCGCTGGACCTGAGACTACATTAGTTAGGGAAGCAGAAAACCGGCCTGAGTAGGGCCACAAGCCTCTTCGGGTCTGACCAGCACCTGGGTAGCTAGAGCACAGGGTCAGCTGACACCCTCCAGCTACCCACGACACCCGCCACAGGATTTTGAGACTTCTGGTGAGTGGAACACCAAGTCTGCTCCAATCTTTAAACAGTGACAACAATAACAACTAATCCCAGAGATTACCAGATGGCAGAAAGGTAAAAGTAAGAATCTTACTAACAGAAACCAAGACCACTCACCATCATCAGAACCCAGCACTCCAACTTCGCCCAGTCCAGAGCACCCTAACACACCAGAAAAGCTAGACCCGGTTCTAAAAGCATATCTCATGATGATGGTAGAGGACATCAAGAAGGACTTTAATAACACACTTAAAGAAATACAAAAGAACACTGGTAAACTGGTAGAAGACATTAAAGAGGAAGCACAAAAATCCCTTAAAGAATTGCAGGAGAACACTGCTAAACAGGTAGAAGACATTAAAGAGGAAACACAAAAATCCATTAAAGAATTGCAGGAAAACAAGACCAAACAGGTGATGGAATTGAATAAAACCATCCAAGACCTAAAAAGGGAAGTAGAAACAATGAAGAAAACCCAAATTGAGGCAACACTGGAGATAGAAACACTAGGAAAGAAATCTGGAACCATAGATACGAGCATCAGCAACAGAATACAAGAGATGGAAGAGAGAATCTCAGGTGCAGAAGACTCCATAGAGAACATCGGCACGACAATCAAAGAAAATACAAAATCCAAAAAGATCCTAACTCAAAATATCCAGGAAATCCAGGACAAACTGAGAAGACCAAACCTACCGATAATAGGAGTAGATGAGAATGAAGATTTTCAACTCAAAGGACCAGCAAATATATTCAACAAAATTATAGAAGAAAACTTCCCAAACCTAAAGAAAGAAATGCCCATGAACATACAAGAAGCTTACAGAACTCCAAATAGACTGGACCAGAAAAGAAATTCCTTCCGACACATAATAATCAGAACAACAAATGCACTAAATAAAGATAGAATACTAAAAGCAGTAAGGGAAAAAGGTCAAGTAACATATAAAGGCAAGCCTATCAGAATTACACCGGATTTTTCACCAGAGACTATGAAAGCCAGAAGGGCCTGGACAGATGTTATACAGAAACTAAGAGAACACAATTTCCAGCCAAAGCTACTATACCCAGCCAAACTCTCACTTACCATAAATGGTGAAACCAAAGTATTCCACGATAAAACCAAATTCACACATTATCTTTCCACGAACCCAGCACTTCAAAGGATAATAATAGAAAAAAACCAATACAAAGACAGAAACCACATCATAGAAAAAGCAAGAAGGTAATCCCTCAACAAACCTAAAAGAAGACAGCCACAAAAACAGAACACCAACTCTAACAACCAAAATAAAAGGAAGCAACAATTACTTCTCCCTAATATCTCTTAATATCAATGGACTCAACTCCCCAATAAAAAGACATAGACTAACAGGCTGGCTACAGAAACAGGACCCAACATTTTGCTGCTTACAGGAAACTCATCTCAGAGAAAAAGATAGACACTACCTCAGAATGAAAGGCTGGAAAACAATTTTCCAAGCAAATGGTATGAAGAAACAAGCTGGAGTAGCCATTCTAATATCTGATAAGATTGACTTCCAACCCAAAGTCATCAAAAAAGACAAGGAAGGGCACTTCATTCTCATCAAAGGTAAAATCCTCCAAGAGGAACTATCAATTCTGAATATCTATGCACCAAACACAAGGGCAGCCTCATTCACTAAAGATACTTTAGTAAAGCTCAAAGCACACATTGCACATCACACAATAATAGTGGGAGACTTCAACACACCATTTTCACCAATGGACAGATCATGGAAACAGAAACTAAACAGGGAAACAGTGAAACTAACAGAGGCTATGAAACAAATGGATTTGACAGATATCTACAGAACATTTTATCCTAAAACGAAAAGATATACCTTCTTCTTAGCACCTCATAGTACCTTCTCCAAAATTGACCACATAATTGGTAACAAAACAAGCCTCAATATATACAAAAATATTGAAATTGTCCCATGCACCCTATCAGATCACCATGGACTAAGACTGATCTTCAATAACAAGATAAATAATAGAAAGCCAACACACACGTGGAAACTAAACAACACTCTTCTCAATGATACCTTGGTCAAGGAAGGGATAAAGAAAGAAATTAAGGACTTTCTGAAGTTTAATGAAAATGAAGCCACAACATACCCAAACTTATGGGACACACTGAAAGCATTTCTAAGAGGAAAACTCATAGCTCTGAGTGCCTCCAAAAAGAAACTAGAAAGAGCACACATTAGCAGCTTGACAACACACCTAAAAGCTCTAGAACGAAAGGAAGCAAATTCACCCAAGAGGAGTAGACTGTAAGAAATAATCAAACTCAGGGGTGAAATCAACCAAGTGGAAACAAGAAGAACAATTCAAAGAATCAACCAATCGAGGAGCAGGTTCTTTGAGAAAATCAACAAGATAGATAAACCCTTAGCCAGACTCACTAGAGGGCATAGGGAAAGTACTCTAATTAAAATCAGAAATGAAAAGGGAGACATAACAACAGACCCTGAAAAAATCCAAAACACCATCAGATCATTCTACAAAAGGCTATCCTCAACAAAACTGGAGATCCTGGATGAAATGGACAAGTTTCTAGACAGATACCAGGTACCAAAGTTAAATCAAGATGAGGTTAATGATCTAATCAGTCCCATATCCCCTAAAGAAATAGAAGCAGTCATTAATAGTCTCCCAACCAAGAAAAGCCCAGGACCAGATGGGTTTAGTGCAGAGATCTATCAAACCTTCAAAGAAGAACTAATCCCAGTTCTTCACAAACTATTCCACAAAATAGAATCAGAAGGTACTCTACCCAACTCATTCCATGAAGCCACAATTACTCTGATACCTAAACCCCAAAAAGACCCAACAAAGATAGAAAACTTCAGACCAATAACCCTTATGAATATTGATGCAAAAATCCTCAATAAAGTTCTTGCTAACCGAATCCAAGAACACATCAAAACAATCATCCATCCTGACCAAGTAGGATTCATCCCAGGTATGCAAGGATGGTTCAATATACGAAAATCCATCAATGTAATCCATTATATAAACAAACTCAAAGACAAAAACCACATGATCATCTCGTTAAATGCTGAAAAAGCATTTGACAAAATCCAACACCCATTCATGATAAAAGTCTTGGAAAGATCAGGAATTCAAGGCCCATACCTAAACATGATAAAAGCAATCTACAGCAAACCAGTAGCCAACATCAAAGTAAATGGTAAGAAGCTGGAAGCAATCCCACTAAAATCAGGGACTAGACAAGGCTGCCCACTCTCTCCCTACCTATTCAACATTGTACTTGAAGTCCTAGCCAGAGCAATTAGACAACAAAAGGAGATCAAGGGGATACAAATCGGAAAAGAAGAAGTCAAAATAATGCTTTTTGCAGATGATATGATAGTATACATAAGTGACCCTAAAAATTTCACCAGAGAACTCCTAAGCCTGATAAATAGCTTCGGTGAAGTAGCTGGATATAAAATTAACTCAAGCAAGTCAATGGCCTTTCTGTACACAAAGGATAAAGGAGCAGAGAAGGAATTTAGGGAAACAACACTCTTCTCAATAGTCACAAACAATATAAAATACCTTGGCATGACTCTAACTAAGGAAGTGAAAGATCTGTATGACAAGAACTTCAAGTCCCTGAAGAAAGAAATTAAAGAAGATCTCAGATGATGGAAAAACCTCCCATGCTCATGGATTGGCAGGATCAACATTGTAAAAATGGCTATCTTGCCAAAAGCAATCTACAGTTTCAATGCAATCCCCATCAAAATTCCAACTCAATTCTTCAACGAATTGGAAAGGGCAATCTGCAAATTCATCTGGAACAACAAAAAACCTAGGATAGCAAAAACTCTTCTCAACGATAAAATAACCTCTGGAGGAATCACCATGCCTGACCTAAAGCTGTACTACAGAGCAATTGTGATAAAAACTGCATGGTAATGGTATAACGACAGACAAGTAGACCAATGGAACAGAATTGAAGACCCTGAGATCAACCCACATACCTATGGTCACTTGATCTTTGACAAGGGAGCAAAAACCATTCAGTGGAAAAAAGACAGCATTTTCAACAAATGGTGCTGGCACAACTGGCGGTTATCATGTAGAAGAATGCGAATTGATCCATTCCTATCTCCTTGTACCAAGGTCAAATCTAAGTGGATTAAGGAACTCCACATAAAACCAGAGACACTGAAACTTATAGAGGAGAAAGTAGGGAAAAGCCTTGAAGATATGGGTACAGGGGGAAAATTCCTGAATAGAACAGCAAAGGCTTGTGCTGTAAGATCGAGAATCGATAAATGGAACCTCATAAAGTTGCAAAGCTTCTGCAAGGCAAAAGACACCTTCAATAAGACAAAAAGACCACCAACAGATTGGGAAAGGATCTTTACCTATCCTAAATCAGATAGGGGACTAATATCCAATATATATAAGGAACTCAAGAAGGTGGACTCCAGAAAATCAAATAACCCCGTTAAAAAATGGGGCTCAGAACTGAACAAAGAATTCTCACCTGAGGAATACCGAATGGCATAGAATCACCTGGAAAAAATGTTCAACATCCTTAATCATCAGGGAAATGCAAATCAAAACAACCCTGAGATTCCACCTCACACCAGTCAGAATGGCTAAGATCAAAAATTCAGGTGACAGCAGATGCTGGCGAGGATGTGGAGAAAGAGGGACACCCTTTCATTGTTGGTGGGATTGCAAGCTGGTACAACCACTCTGGAAATCAGTTTGGTGGTTCCTCAGAAAATTGGACATAATACTACCAGAGGATCCAGCAATACCTCTCTTGGGCATATATCCAGAAGATGTTCCAACCGGTAAGAAGGACACATGCTCCACTATGTTCATAGCAGCCTTATTTATAATAGCCAGAAGCTGGAAAGAACCCAGATGCCCCTCAACAGAGGAATGGATACAGAAAATGTGGTACATTTACACAATGGAGTACTACTCAGCTATTAAAAGGAATGAATTTATGAAATTCCTAGGCAAATGGATGGATCTGGAGGGCATCATTCTGAGTGAGGTAACATATTCACAAAGGAACTCACACAATATGTACTCACTGATAAGTGGATATTAGCCCAAAAACTTAGGATACCCAAGATATAAGATACAATTTGTTAAACGCATGAAACTCAAGAAGAATGAAGACCAAAGTGTGGACACTGTGCCCCTTCTTGGAATTGGGAACAAAACACCCATGGAAAGAGTTACAGAGATAAAGTTTGGAGCTGTGAAGAAAGGATGGACCATTTAAAGACTGCCATATCCAAGGATCCATCCCATAATCAGCCTCCAAATGCTGACACCATTGCATACACTAGCAAGATTTTGCTGAAAGGACCCAGATATAGCTGTCTCTTTTGAGACAATGCCGGGGTCTAGCAAACACAGAAGTGGATGCTCACAGTCAGCTATTGGTTGGATCACAGGGCCCCCAATGGAGGAGCTAGAGAAAGTACCCAAGGAGCTAAAGGGAACTGCAACCCCATAGGTGGATCATTTTTATGAACTAACCAGTACCCCAGAGCTCTTGTCTCTAGCTGCATTTGTATCAAAAGATGGCCTAGTAGGCCATCACTGGAAAGAGAGGCCCATTGGACTTGCCAACTTTATATGCCCCAGTACAGGGGAATGCCAGGGCCAAGGGGTGGGGGTGGGTGGGTGGGGGACTGGGGCGGGGGGAGTGTATTGGGGACTTTTTGGATAGCATTGGAAATGTAATTGTGGAAATTACCTAATTAAAAAAAAAGCCTTCATACCTTGCAACTGTAAAAAGAAATCAACTCTTGCTTATTTTATGTCACCATTGTAGATGACTTTGACTCTTTTCCACATCAATTTTTTTCTATGGCCTAGGTTACAGGGTTAATATTTCCTAGGACATGCTAAGCTTTTGATAGGAAAAATAATTAGCATTGTTATGAGACTTGTGTTTTCTATTAATACTGGAGACCAATGAATGTTTCTTCAAATGTATGTTTCCACTAGCTAGAGGAAACTGAGTGGACAAGGCTGAGGACAATGAGGTGTTAATATGTCATTCTTTCCCCACAAAAAAGGAAAGCAAATATTTAGCATACCAGCAGACTTCACCAAAATGAATATATATATATATGTGTGTGTGTGTGTGTGTATAACTGTTATGTTTTCCTCATTTCTTCAATGTTAGATCACATATCAAATACTATAAACCATACTTCTTTTAAAGAATATATTTTTGTAATCTTAATTTCAATTTGCTTATGAATAAAACCCACAGAATTTTTCAAAAATGTCTTAGCAGAGAAATTTGGAGTGTATTTTTAATATCCTTAACTTCTTAAGCCTGGAAACTACATTTCAATTAATTCACAATGGGCTTAGTAATTTTCTGTTGTTTTAAAGTCAGCTTGTATGCCTTTTAAATACATATTTTCATATGTACCTATATATAATTTTTCTTATACACATATGAAAATTCTGTATATCTATAGATATAGATAGTTATTTTATCATACAATATCAACAGCATTTTAATATAACATTTAAAAATATAAGTTGTAAACATAATAGATTTATATCACTCTAACAAGTATATTATCATTTAGTACAATGTTTCAATATTATAATTAATTGTGCATTTTTCAGATACTGTTTCCTGGCCTCAAATATTGGTATAGAAACATGGACATCCAGGCAAGAAATTAAAATTATTTTCATACCATCAATCAAAGGCAACTATTTTACCAAAATGATCAGACCACTTAGAATTGAGTCATCTCAATTGATAAGCACGACTTTAAGACTCTATTTATATCATCAGAAAAATCAATAGTATAAGGAAAATCTCTAAATTTCCTTCCTGTCTTCTTCTTAGGTAGCAATCATCAAGCAAATTGATAATCTTTAAATCCAATATGTTTATAAACTTCTTTCTATGATGACAATCTATCTGCTTGGAGTGCTGAGAAATAAAACTACAAGTTGGACAGGGAACACAAATTGAAAAGGAGCTGCTCTGCCAGTATTCCTTTCTTGAAGGAAGATTGTATTATCTGAACAAGATTTGGGAAAAAACTTTTCCCTGGGGGAGGGGGGGTGTCAACCAGTAGTCAACTTTATAAAGCCACTATCCATGTACAGAAAGGAACATTTGTGAGTCAAAGAGGGAAATCCCCGTTGGTAACAGTGAACCCTTGAAAAGAGACCCACGTCAAGGAAAACCATTCCAACTGCAATTTAGGAAAAGTAAACCTGTGGGCAAAGTTATGACCAAGTAAGCTGTCTTTTTTACCCATTTAGAAGCCTTTTATCACCTCTTTTTTGGACCTGGCCATTGTTTTTTGAGGAGGTATACATTTATAGTTGCCCTATAGGAGGGCAACAATGCCCCCACCAGGTACAAAATAAAATACCTAGTGTTAAGAGTTGCTTATCTTTATTGAAGTTTCTAGCCAATTGGGGATCTCAAGTATTATAGACTAGTGCCATTGATCTCGATTACTCTCCAAATCTTGATGATCAGATCCTATTGCTGAAGACACCACAGACTTTAATCATAGAACGTGCAGAAACCATGTTGGTAAAGACCTGGAAGCATCATTTCTAATAACTAGCTTCTGTAGTGCTGGAAGTTGTTATGCATGCTACCAACGGGAAGTAAAATCATCAGCTGTGAAAACCAGGAGCTATGATAATGACCATCTTATAAAGCTATGCCCACTGGCGCAATAATAACAAGAATATCAAGGGAGTAATCAAACTTTTGTTAGATTTAAGGCCTGCCCCACAAATTTGAAGCCATAGTTGGCACTGTTAATAGGCTCAAAACAGGTAGGCTTTAGGAGGAAACCTACAATTATTACTCTGCTAACGTTTTCTGAAAAAAAAAAAAGAGTCAACAATCCATCTCTTCTGATAGTGGCCCAATCCTGCTGAGTGGTGGCAGAAGCATTACTCAGTTTCTGTTCAAGGCTTTCTCTAGTTCCCATCACACTGGGTTCAGAATTTTAGTGTATGACTCCCTAGTAATTGTGATGGATGAATGGCAGTGTTAGATATTCAGGATCCAATCAGAAGATTTCTACATAGATGAATCCATGACAATGGACTCTAAACAGAGGGAAGGGTCATCCAAGTCTTCCTTCTGATGCCTAACGTTCCTTCGTTTTTGCCTGCATCCTGATCTTCCTCACATTTTCTGTTTCCTATTCCCAAATTCTGCAAATAAGTTGTGTGGGTTAAATGCAACAGAGCCAAGCAATTTCTTTCTGTCATGACCTATGTCATTAGAAACCGTTTTCTTTGAGTTTATTTCTAAGCTAGTTGTCTCGTGATTTTGACAAATGTCCTAGGCTTGTCCTTGTAAGAAAAAAATGTTTGTGTGACAGTTTTTTTTCTAATGAAAGTCCTTATTTGTATCATCTTCACAGTTCAGAGCATAACAGTGATAGGTGATTGACAAAAGAGAAATAAAGTAATCAAATGTTTGTTTTTTGTTTTGTTTTGTTTTGTTTTGTTTTGTTTTGTTTCACACATATAACTGTTCCTGAGGTCCTGAGTTAGGCTGGAAATGGAGTTTCTTTTTAAAAGGAAACTAAGAACTTGAAGAAAGAAGAACTGACAAAATTTGAAAATGAATAAGCTTAAGAGGTTGAGAGTTAGGACACGGAAAGAACAGGTCAAAGATGACCAATGATTTAAGAAAGCTGGAAGAAACGGATTGCTGTAATTCATTGGTTGATTTCTCAAACCATTGAAAACATTGAAAGATGATCAAAATATCTCAATAGACATAATAACCTGCTTACTACAGTACCTGAAGAGACAGAATTCCAAATCTGTAATGCTGGTTTTATGCAACATAATTTTAAAAGCAGTTACCTTAACTCCTAAAAGGAATGAACACCTTCTAATTTCCTATATGACTGTACTGACAACAGGAGATTGTTTTATTTTTCTCAATTTCTCAACAAAACAACATACCTTTGGACAGGGAACCTGTAATCTACCTAACGAGTCTGGTTCAGAAAAAAATTAAATAGTATTCTGGGAAGTATGAAAGTAATATAAACTGCAAACACCGTATGATCTACTGCTGGCTTTTGTACCGCAGTAGCAGAGATGAGAAGTTAGAAAGCCTAGAAAACAGCAAAGTTGAAATGAGACTGGCTTTCAGCAGTTATTGGTTCACTCAGTAAGTATATAGGAGATGGTACTTCACATTGATGAGAACAGTTTAATAGAAACCCTGCTGGTGCCATTCCAGGGAGGATTGGAAGGAAATCAACTGGCCCTACAGTACAGAGTGTCTTGCATTTCACTGTGAACCACAAGGTTAGAGTCTAATTTATCCACATTTCACACAGAGTTTCTATTTATGCTCAGTAGAAACAGCAATTTTGAAGAATCTTACATTTCTCGTATCTCATTAGCATTTAATTTGTTTTCTGATATTACCAAGTAGGCATCAGATCATCTTGAATTTGAGTAAAATTGTGACAGGATAAATCAACAATTTTTCAAAATAAATAATGTCAGATATAATGGACTTACTGAATAAGTAATATAATCTCTTGCATTTTTATCTAAAAACATGAAATCACACCCAGAAGTAATGATGAATAAAGCTAACTTTAATGGAAGATGAACAAGGATAAGGATGATCTTAGGTACCATCAATAAACATCTCTTCCATGAAGATCCTCATTGGCAGCACATAGGAGTCAGCAATGATCTTGTGTGCCAATTTATTTCTATAAAACATCTTATATAACATGACCATACTTATATATGTTTCTTGCAGAGAAATGTTACAATCACTATTTTGTACAGTTATATGAAAATCATGCTGCTTAGAAAAACTTGGGAAAGTCACTTTCTGACACTTAGTTCCTTCCCTTGTAATATGGAGGTGAAAGCTTTGCCCTCTGAGTGGTCTCAAGAAACAGATATGAACAAGGAAGGTTATTTTGAAGTTAATTCTATCTGTTTTTTAATGCCCCTCTTTTTTTCTGGTTCAATAAATAAGGGTCGAATTCATTACAGAGGAAAGAGAAGACTAATAAGCAAGTAAAACCGAGCTAGGGTTGATACATTGTCACTCCAGAAAGCAGCACTGCCTGAGCAAAGCACACATACACCTGACTCCCAAACCCACTGCTTTTCAGTCCAGCCAGAAATATTTGCACTTTTTCCTAGGTAACCTAATGTTTGATATTAGGCACTGAGTAATTTTCCACAAGCCTATACATTTATGAAAGTATGTAATACAGATATTTTATGTATGCTACATGCATACTATAATTACATACAATGTCTTATATATAAATATGGAATATATAAATCTATAGTCATAATACAACTATTAAATACATTTGTTGTAAAAATTCTTAATCCCAACCTTGGGTTTCTACCCTGCCTTTGACCATCCAGTTCCCAAATAAAAGATACACACAACCTTTATATTTATAATAAGCCTTAAACAGCATAAGCTCTGGGATGATATCTACCCTCTATGCTATTAAAATCTAGTTTCCACTGATAACCCCATTATCATTTACCATCTGGGCTGGTATTAGATCCAATTGGCCAGCTCTCAGGGCCATGTTTTCTTGACTCCTAAGTCGTGGTGACTTTCTCTTCCTCCTCACCTTCTTCTTTCCCACCTGGTTCTCCTCCAACCCCATACCTGGAAATCCTAAACCATGCCTATGTCTCTTCTGTCCAGTTATTGGTTGTCAGCATCTTTACTTACCAATCAGAAATAACTTGAAGGCAAGGTTACATAGTGTCACTTGGGTCTATGTTCAGACTCTCTCATCTCTGAAGCAACCAGATCTTGGGGGCCCACATATAGAATTACAATACACAGCAAAAGGCTAAACCTTAACATACATTTTAATATGTTACTAGATCTTATATTTAAACCAAGAATATTCACCATATCTGTTTAGTTATGTCCTAGCAAAACTTTTAGAATTGAATTTGAAAATCCAATCTCATGAAGAAATGAATGTATAAATCAAAGAAGTTTGAGTAGGGAATGTTCATTAATTGATTATTAGTCATTGATTATCTGGCTTAGATGGACCAAAAATGCTGAGCACTGGTGAAACACTGTAAAAGGGCAATGAACAATATTGTGATACCTCCAAATTCCTAAAATATAAATAAATGGTGAAAGTCTAAATATGTAAAGCTGATAATAAAGGTAGAATGAAAATTAGGACTTTTAGCCGGGCAGTGGTGGCACATGCCTTTAATTCCAGCACTTGGGAGGCAGAGACAGATGGATTTCTGAGTTCAAGGCCAGCCTGGTCTACAAAGTGAGTTCCAGGACAGCCAAGGCTACACAGAGAAACCCTGTCTCGAAAAACCAAAAATAAAAAAAAAGAGGACTTTTAAAAAGTTTGTTTGATATTCAGGTCCTTCTTAGATCATTTTTAAAATAAAAGACAATGAAAATTCTCAGGATAGTATTGTAATCAGGTGATAGGGAGAGTAGCAAGACCCAAACAGCTAGGGGTTAATAATACAGTCTTGTGATAAACTTCAATATTTTCTTCATTCTCTTTTATGGAAACTGAGAGAACTTCCAGGAAAAAGCGTTCTTCACTGGATTTGAGACCAAATGAAAATATCTTGTAACTATGGGTTTCACAACAAGAGATGATAGACCTATGTCCAGTGAAGCCTAGAATCCGAAATGTACAACCTCCAATCATTGTTGATGCTCTAACAGAGAACAAAGAAGTAGTAGATACCTCATTAAAATATATCATAAAAATGACAGAACCAAAATGTAGAGATATATAAACATAGAGAAAAAAAAAAACAGAAAGAAAGAAACTACATGAGAAAATAAATATAACAATAATAATATAATAATAATGATAAATAATCCCAGAAAAAACATGTGGCACTGCCATCAAGACACAAGAATATAAGTGTGTGTGTGTGTTTTGTGTGTGTATGTGTTTTGTGTGTGTGTGCACACATGTGCGTGCACACAACATGCACTCGCATGTATTCTTCTATTTTGAAAAGAACAAGAAAAGGTGTTTACAAAATTAAAATATGATATCAAAAAGGAAAAACTTCAGTGCAAATATTGGAAGACAAAACATAATTGCAAAACTCTCTCAAAAAACATATGAAAAGATAATAAAGAGATGAAAGTTGTGTGTAAAAATGACAATAACTACTGATAATTCCCATGGGAGCAGCATCCAAGTTGGAGATGCACTGAGGGCAGAGTGGATGATACTGTCTAGTCACCAGAGTATCTGATAGTTCTAAGGCACTAACTCATCATCTAACGCTCTTAAGTGCCTTGAATGAAATAGTAGGAAGTACTTCTGTGCACTGCAGAGTGAAAATTCAAAACTGAAGATTAAACAGAAGATTCAAAAGCATTCAGAAAAATAAAAAAGATGACATACAAAGGGTGATGAAAGAGAGTGGCTTGGATCTCTCAAAAGCAGTTCTGGAAGGAGGTTTACAAGGAAGACACAAACTTGAGACTCTGATTAGGAAAGACTTTGGCTCTCACTTATTCTAATTTAAAGTGACAAATCAATAATAAACTGAAGGTATTTTCATATATTCAAGACTTTCAAAAGCTATTTTCATTTCATGTTACTTAGGAACATCTAAAGGAACATAGTACAAGAAAGGATGGCTTTAGTATAGCCCTCCACTTGGGGATAAGGATTTCATCCATAAGAGAAGAGAGAAATGTAATAGCCAGAGTGATGAATGACTCCAAGGAAACTGTGTCGTCAATACACAAGTGGACTAACAAACATATGAACACATCGAAACTATAGCAGTGCACAGAAGTCCTGTGCATCAAAGAAGACACAATTCCAGCACCAAGAAGAGGAAGAGAGAGGGCACAAAGTCCCACACCCTAACCAAGAAGCTATTTATCCCTGATAGCTTCTGAGAGGGGAAAAATTAGATTTTTTTGCAATGTAGTGAAACTGTGCACATTTGGCACATACTCCAGGGTAGGCTTCATGCTCATTAGTTGAACAACACAAAACACACTCTATGTTTGCCTGCCTGTGTGTGTGTGTGTGTGTGTGTGTGTGTGTGTGTGTGTGTGTGTGAGTGTGTGTGTGTATGATGTTTGGGGGTTTTAGGAGAAAGAATGAAAATGAAGGTATGTGAGTAGGGAAGGGGCTAGGATTTGAGAGAAGTTTGGGGAGGGTAAAAGATCAAAATGTATTATACAATGTTTAAATAAAAACCAAAATAGTAAATGACATAAAAGGAGGAGAAAATGAGGAAATAACCAAGGAAGAGAAAGAAATAGAATTTAAAAGTTAAGACTTTCTTTCTTTTCTTCTAAGAGAAACTCTGATGCAGATGACATACGACACCAGGGGCATAAAGACCAACTGGACAGAGTTTGACAGCTAGAATCCCACAACACAGAAGATTCCAGGAAAGCCGCCTGTACAGAATACAGGAAGTAACATAGAGCTGGTGTTTTTAAATGATTAGTTAATAGAAAAATTAAAGCCAACAATGAGACACATGATTACTAAACAAGGGAAAATGTTACTTACAGATGAAAAATAGTTGTCCTTTTCACATAACTTCACTGTGGATAATGATGTATAGACATAATCATGTACCCTGAATATTTCTAATCACCATCATGTAATATTCCTAAAAATGAGACAGGGAATAATGAGTACAGAAATCATCTCTGGAGCCCATTACAAAATGAGAGGTATGTTCTCATAGCTGTGACAAAACCTTTGAAAATAATCATCTTGAGAGAAGAATTTGTTTTTGCTCATTACTATAGGGAAAACAATCTTTCCTGTAAGCAGATAATAAGATAGTGGTATCTCCATAGCCACTTCATCATATTTATTTAGACCAAGAAGCAAATATAATGGATCTAAAAGTAGGGTGGGCTATTACCGTCAAGGTTCAACCCTCAGCAAAGCATTTTCTCCAATAAGCCTCATCAACTAAAGACTCTCTATCCTTCCAAAGTCACCAGCCATGGGAACCAACTATTCAACGTGTGCATCAATGGGAGACATTTGACATAAAAACACAAGAGCTAAAGCCTTTGTCCTCAGTTGTGGAAAGTCAATGTATAATGTCTAAATAGGAAAAATCAAGAAATAAATTATTATGTAGGTTTGTTATTATTATTATTAGCAATTTCTACTATTACTAGATTCATTTGAGTAGAGAGAAGATATCAAGTATAAGCTAAAACAACTGAAGTTTACCTCAGATATATTGAAAATGGAAAGTTTGGGCATTCGTATTTTTTATGAAACAAGCAGAGAAGCAGAGGTACTAATTCTCACATATAAAGATAAATTATTTAGATCATCATAAAGTTCTTTAAGGGGCTATTGGGCTGACTCATGTTAGAGAGGTATACAATATATATTCTTTTTTTTTTTTTTTTTTTTTTTTTGGTTTTTTAAGACAGGGTTTCTCTGTAGCTCTGGCTGTCCTGGAACTCACTTTGTAGACCAGGCTGGCCTTGAACTCAGAAATCCGCCTGCCTCTGCCTCCCGAGTGCTGGGATCAAAGGCGTGTGCCACCACGCCTGGCTTACAATATATATTATTAAAGTACACTTATGAAATGGAAAGTTGGTACCTTGGTCCTGCTATTATAATGATTTTTAAAATGTTATTCCTAAGTTCATGGTTACATATGTTCTCTCATCTACAATTTCATGATTACCTATTAACTATTGGGTATTTAGGGCCAAACTCTTTTTCCTTTTATTAATAACTACTTATCAAGCTAATATGAAAGTTAACAGAAATCTGAGTCTGGTGACATATACTGCCATCCAGCCTATAATTTAGAGGCTTTTGAATTAATATCAACTTCCTGGTGAAGACACAGAATTAAAAGAAAATCATACAATGTTAGGTCTGATTTGGAAACACAGACTTTTAAAATCCCAGAACAAAAAGTGGCCTGTCTGTACCCTCAGAGCTACTGGAGACACCAGAGTGGCCAAGGCAATGGCTACAGCTCAGCAACACTAATAAAAGTTCACTAACCTGTGTGTGACTTGATTCCAGGAGTCTCTGCACACTAGGCCATTTCGGTGTCCAGCACAATTTAAATGGAAACACATTAAGTTAGGTGTCTGTTGTTCCAAAAAGAACATAGTCACCAGTAACAAGAATGCTGTGAACCAATGAAATAGGGCATCATTAACAAGGTGAGTGAAGTCTGCCCATGCCCAAGAAAACAGTTACTTACTCCCCAGCTAGCTCTTTTAGCTCATCTAAAGAATGCCATGACTTCCTTGTTCAGATTTACACCTATGTGTCTTATATGGCACATGGGATACCAAAGGTCAACTTGTACAGGAGTAAGAGTTTATCGAGGCTAATAGTCAAGCTCACAGTGAAATACTCTCTCCAAGAGGGAAAACTTATAGGACTTAGGAAATAAACAGTTTCCAGGCTCAAGGAGCAAATGAAAGTATAAGGTTTCAGAAATTCGTTTAAGAAAGTTACAAGCTTCACAAGGCCCCTCCCCTGGGTAACATAGGAGTAACAACTTTTGGGGAGACTCTGATCAGGGCTTCAGCCTGTAAGTTGTCCTGGAGCTCTGAGGCTGCAGCATTCTGAGCTCATCCATGCTGTATTGGCTGTTATATAATGGAATTGCCTGAGTTACCCTAACTCCTGTAAATAACCCCAAGAAACCCATTAGTTCACTACATTGTTCTTGTATAGAATCATTTCTCAGTCTCTAGTCAGTGCCCGACTGGGGTGAGGAGACTTTTGTTCATATATCTTTAAAAAAAAAAAAACAAAAAAAAAAAAAACAACAAAAAAAAAAAAACACGGCAGTGGCTATAATGTCTTGGTTGGATTTCTTGTGAAACATCCTTTGTTTTATTTAGAACTTTTTGATGATGAGCCACAGAAAAAGATGGGCCTCAAAAAGATTTTTAAAAGTAAGATTAAAAACAGAAAAGAAAAGAAAAGAAAAGAAAAGAAAAGAAAAGAAAAGAAAAGAAAAGAAAAGAAAAGAAAAGAAAAAAGAGGACGGAAGGGAAGGGAAGGGAAGGGAGGGGAGGGGAGGGGAGGGGAGGGGAGAGGGGGAAGGGAGAGAAGAGAAGAGAGAGAAGAGAAGAGAAGAGAAGAGAAAAGAAGAGAAAAGAAGAGAAAAGAAGAGAAAAGAAGAGAAAAGAAGAGAAAAGAAAAAGATTGAGGAAGAGGTACCATGTCAATAAGGATGTGACTGAATGGGACTATGATCAAAGAGACAGCCAGTCCCCAGGAAGGAGAACATACTTTTGTCTAACCTGACTATGGGATGCCAGGTCAAGCAACAGCCATAAGAAAGTGGAAACTCTGGATCTATTTTCTCTTCCCTGCATTGGCTGAAGTGCCAGGATATGCCTTCATAGGGCTCGGTGGGTTGTCCTTATGCCATTTCCCCTTCCATTGGTGCTAGCAGATGGAAGATCAGGATGAGCACTAGAGAATCCATTGGCTGTGGTCTCCACCACCAAAGCAGAGTCACTGGGGAAGAGTCACTAAGAAATGGAGGGATTGTGATTATTGCTAAATAAGAGAAAGTGTCTACTATCCTTTGTTAAATAGGCCCAAGCCACTGAATGCATTCTTGTTTCTCTTAAACAGCATCTCCCATAGTTTTAAAAACAACTGGTTTACATTAATACCTTCATATCAAACCAATAGTGAAATTTTTACTATCACTGTTACAGAGACATTGACAGAACATACTGTCTTTTTATATATTAAAGTTGACACTCAATATAAATAAAACTTCAGATTTGTAGAATGCCCAAGGGAAAGACCATTTATCCTGTGATAAGAATATCTTTGTTTGTGCTTCTCTGTGTGAACATTCAAATGCTAGAGGGATAGACAAGACTGAAATGGTTTGGGAATACTTTATGTTGACTTTCTAGTTACAAGGTTGTTCTCATTAAAAGCTGCTGTGTAGTGTTGGTCTCTTAAGCTTACAGGTCATTAATAGTATTTGCTCTGTTTCTCAATGGTAAGTCATTTCTTTTACCAAGAAGTGATGCAACAATATCTAGGGAAGAAAGGAAAGATGTAAACTAGACAGAAAGGGGCACTGTGGGAACAGATAAGGTGTGGCCTAACTTCACATCAAAAATTGTGCATCACAATTTAGTGGTTATATAATTCCTGTACCCTTAAAGTTTTCAATCAAGAAATTTACTGAAACAGCAAATCATTTCCTATAACTGAGTGTCAAAAGGTGTCCGTGAAGTGTTTAGAAATAATGAAACAAGTTGGAAGGATAGGTGCTACTAATGAGGTAAAGGGGAAAAAATCAAATGGACTTTGAAACAAAGGGCAGTGAAAGCCATTTTAGGAAGCTTGTGCAGAGAAATTTTTAAATAGTTCATAGAACTACACGATGTGTCAGCATTTCTCGTCAAGCTTGGGGATATTATGTGAAGTCTTCCTTCAAAGTTTCTGACTTGAAATTATAATTCACGTGTCACTTAGCACCCATTTCTCAGCACCGCAGATGGAGGTGGCTGACATTTTCTCTGTGCAGTGTGACATCCACACATCCTTAGGACACATAAAATTATGGGTGCTCCGCAATTATCTCAACTCACCTTTCGTGTTGATAGAAATTCTGTCAAGTAAGGGTGCCTTATAATGAAGCACAGTTTTCAGTCTGTCTTTGCTAGCTAAACACTAATTAACTTAGGAACAAAGTATATGATAATATATTCTTTAAAAATAAATTATAAAATCATGAATGACATAAGTATTCCTGCCTGGTAGGCAGTAAATACCAAGATTAATTCAGCCTAAGCATTGGCAACAATAATGCAGAGTACAGCTCCCGTGGAGCTGGGGGATGTATGCTTTAGTGGATCTAAGAGAGAGTAGTTAGACTTGTGCTTATAATGTATTATGTCTAACAAGGGCAGATAAGGGCATATTCCACATACAGGCATTCTGTTCCATGACAAACCTAATACTGCCTAATTTTCACCTAAGGACATCTTAAGTTTTTCAGTATACAGATATAGATCCTGTGATGGTCATGCAAAGGAGACATTGCAAACAACACATTCCTTAGAATGTTATTTCTGTCATCAAATGGCTCATGACTACACACATGTAGCTCAGTCCTCCAAACATGTCTGTAAGAATTATGAAATTGGCTCTGCTCCAATCCAATTGCGCGCAGGACCTGAGACTGCATTAGTTAGGGAAGCAGGAACCGGCCGGAGTAGGGCCACAGGCCTCATCCTGCCAGATCAGCACCAGGGTAGCTGGAGCGCAGGGTCGGCTGACACCCGCCAGCTACCCACGACCCCCGCCAAAGGATTTTGAGACTGCTGGTGAGTGGAACACAGCTTCTGCTCCAATCTTTAAACAGTGACAACGACAACAACTAACCCCAGAGATTACCAGATGGCGAAAGGTAAACATAATAATCTTACTAACAGAAACCAAGACCACTCACCATCATCAGAGCCCAGCACTCCCACTTCGCCCAGTCCAGGGCACCCCAACACACCGGAAAAGCTAGACATGGATCTAAAAGCATTTCTCATGATGATGGTAGAGGACTTCAAGAAGGACTTTAATAACACACTTAAAGAAATACAAAGGAACACTGGTAAACAGGTAGAAGACAATAAAGAGGAAGCACAAAAATACCTTAAAGAATTGCAGGAGAACACTGCTAAAGAGTTACAAATCCTTAAAGAAAAACAAGATAACCTAATCAAACAGGTAGAAGTCCTTAATGAAAAACAGGAAAACACATCCAAACAGATGATGGAAATGAACAAAACCATACTAGACCTAAAAAGGGAAGTAGACACAATAAAGAAAACCCAAAATGAGGCAACACTGGAGATAGAAACCATAGAAAAGAAATCTGGAACCATAGATACCAGCATCAACAACAGAATACAAGAGATGGAAGAGAGAATCTCAGGTGCAGAAGATTCCATAGAGAACATCTGCACAACAATCAAGGAAAATGTAAAATGCAAAAAGATCCTAACTCAAAACATCCAAGAAATACAGGACACAATGAGAAGACCAAACCTACGGATAATAGAAGTGGATGAGAATGAAGATTTTCAACTCAAAGGACCAGCAAACATCTTCAACAAAATTATAGAAGAAAACTTCCCAAATCTAAAGAAAGAGATGCCCATGAACATACAAGAAGCCTATAGAACTCCAAATAGACTGGACCAGAAAAGAAATACCTCCCGACACATAATAATCAGAACAACAAATGCTCTAAATAAAGATAGAATACTAAAAGCAGTAAGAGAAAAAGGCCAAGTAACATATAAAGGCAAGCCTATCAGAATTACACCAGATTTTTCACCAGAGACTATGAAAGCCGGAAGATCCTGGACGGATGTTATACAGACACTAAAAGAACACAAATTCCAGCCCAGGCTACTATACCCAGCCAAACTCTCAATTAACATAGATGGAGAAACCAAAGTATTCCACGACAAAACCAAATTCACACATTATCTCTCCACGAATCCAGCCCTTCAAAGGATAATAACAGAAAAAAACCAATACAAGGACAGGAACCACGCCCTAGAAACTACAAGAAGGTAATCCCTCAACAAACCTAAAAGAAGACAGCCACAAGAACAGAATGCCAACTTTAACAACAAAAATAACAGGAAACAACAATTACTTTTCCTTAATATCTCTTAATATCAATGGACTCAACTCCCCGATAAAAAGACATAGACTAAAAAACTGGCTAAACAAACAAGACCCAAAATTTTGCTGCTTACAGGAAACTCATCTCAGAGAAAAAGATAGACACTACCTCAGAATGAAAGGCTGGAAAACAATTTTCCAAGCAAATGGTATGAAGAAACAAGCTGGAGTAGCCATTCTAATATCTGATAAGATTGACTTCCAACCCAAAGTCATTAAAAAAGACAGGGAGGGACACTTCATACTCATCAAAGGTAAAATCCTCCAAGAGGAAATATCAATCCTGAATATCTATGCTCCAAATACAAAGGCAGCCACATTCATTAAAGAAACTTTAGTAAATCTCAAAGCACACATTGCACCTCATACAATAATAGTGGGAGACTTCAACACACCACTTTCACCAATGGACAGATTGTGGAAACAGAAACTAAACAGGGACACAGTGAAACTAACAGAAGTTATGAAACAAATGGATCTGGCAGATATCTACAGAACATTCTATCCTAAAACAAAAGGATATACCTTCTTCTCAGCACCTCATGGTACTTTCTCCAAAATTGACCACATAATTGGTCACAAAACAGGCCTCAACAGATACAAAAATATTGAAATTGTCCCATGCATCCTATCAGATCACCATGGACTAAGGCTGATCTTCAATAACAAAATAAATAATAGAAAGCCAACCTTCACGTGGAAACTGAACAACACTCTTCTCAATGATACCTTGGTCAAGGAAGGAATAAAGAAAGAAATTAAGGACTTTTTAGAGTTCAATGAAAATGAAGCCACAACATACCCAAACTTATGGGACGCAATGAAAGCATTTCTAAGAGGAAAACTCATAGCTCTGAGTGCCTCCAAAAGGAAACTAGAGAGAGCACACATTAGCAGCTTGACAACATATCTAAAAGCACTAGAACAAAAGGAAGCAAATTCACCCAAGAGGAGTAGACAGCAGGAAATAATCAAACTCAAGGGCGAAATCAACCAAGTGGAAACAAGAAAAACTATTCAAAGAATCAACCAATCAAGGAGCTGGTTCTTTGAGAAAATCAACAAGATAGATAAACCCTTAGCCAGACTCACTAGAGGGCACAGGGAAAGCATCCTAATTAACAAAATCAGAAATGAAAAAGGAGACATAACAACAGATCCTGAAGACATCCAAAACACCATCAGATACTTCTACCAAAGGCTATACTCAACAAAACTGGAGAACCTGGATGAAATGGAGAAGTTCCTAGACAGATACCAGGTACCAAAGTTGAATCAAGATCAGGTTAATGATCTAAACAGCCCTATATCCCCCAAAGAAATAGAAGCAGTCATTAATAGTCTCCCAACTAAAAAAAGCCCAGGACCAGATGGGTTTAGTGCAGAGTTCTATCAGACCTTCAAAGAAGATCTAATCCCAGTTCTTCACAAACTATTCCACAAAATAGAAACTGAAGGTACTCTACCCAACTCATTCTATGAAGCCACAATTACTCTGATACCTAAACCACAAAAGGACCCAACAAAGATAGAAAACTTCAGACCAATATCCCTTATGAATATTGATGCAAAAATCCTCAATAAAGTTCTTGCTAACCGAATCTAAGAACACATCAAAACAATCATCCATCCTGACCAAGTAGGTTTCATCCCAGGGATGCAGGGATGGTTCAATATATGGAAATCCATCAACGTAATCCAGTATATAAACAAACTCAAAGACAAAAACCACATGGTCATCTCGTTAGATGCGGAAAAAGCATTTGACAAGATCCAACACCCATTCATGATAAAAGTCTTGGAAAGATCAGGAATTCAAGGCTCATACCTAAACATGATAAAAACAATCTACAGCAAACCAGTAGCCAACATCAAAGTAAATGGTGAGAAGCTTGAAGCAATCCCTCTAAAATCAGGGACTAGACAAGGCTGTCCACTTTCTCCATACCTATTCAACATTGTACTTGAAGTCCTAGCCAGAGCAATTCGACAACAAAAGGAGATCAAAGGGATACAAATTAGAAAAGATGAAGTCAAAATATCACTCTTTGCAGATCATATGATAGTATATATAAGTGACCCTAAAAATTCCACCAGAGAACACCTAAGCCTGATAAACAGCTTCGGTGAAGTAGCTGGATATAAAATTAACTCAAATAAATCAATGGCCTTTCTCTACACAAAGAATAAACAGGCTGAGAAAGAAATTAGCGAAACAACACCCTTCTCAATAGTCACAAATAATATAAAATATCTTGGCGTGACTCTAACTAAGGAAGTGAAAGATCTGTATAATAAAAACTTCAAGTCTCTGAAGAAAGAAATTATAGAAGATCTCAGAAGATGGAAAGATCTCCCATGCTCACGGATTGGCAGGATCAACATTGTAAAAATGGCTATCTTGCCAAAAGCAATCTACAGATTCAATGCAATCCCCATCAAAATTCCAAATCAATTCTTCAACGAATTAGAAAGTGCAATCTGCAAATTCATCTGGAATAACAAAAAACCTAGGATAGCAAAAACTCTTCTCAAGGATAAAAGAACCTCTGGTGGAATCACCATGCTGGACCTAAAGCTCTACTACAGAGCAATTGTGATAAAAACTGCATGGTACTGGTATAATGACAGACAAATAGACCAATGGAATAGAATTGAAGACCCAGAAATGAACCCACACACCTACGGTCACTTGATCTTCGACAAGGGAGCTAAAAACATCCAGTGGAAGAAAGACAGCATTTTCAACAAATGGTGCTGGCACAACTGGTTGTTAACATGTAGAAGAATGCGAATAGATCCATTCCTATCTCCTTGTACTAAGGTCAAGTCTAAGTGGATCAAGGAACTTCACATAAAACCAGAGACACTGAAACTTATAGAGGAGAAAGTGGGGAAAAGCCTTGAAGATATGGGCACAGGGGAAAAATTCCTGAATAGAACAGTAATGGCTTGTGCTGTAAGATCAAGAATTGACAAGTGGGACCTCATGAAACTACAAAGCTTCTGCAAGGCTAAAGACACCATCAATAAGACAAAAAAAAAAAAACACCAACAGATTGGGAAAGGATCTTTACCTATCCTAAATCAGATAGGGGACTAATATCCAATATATATAAAGAACTCAAGAAGGTGGACTCCAGAAAGTCAAATAACCCCATTAAAAAATGAGGCTCAGAACTGAACAAAGAATTCTCACCTGAGGAATACCGAATGGCAGAGAAGCACCTGAAAAAATGTTCAACATCCTTAATCATCAGGGAAATGCAACTCAAAATAACCCTTAGATTCCACCTCACACCAGTCAGAATGGCTAAGATCAAAAATTCAGGTGACAGCAGATGCTGGCGAGGATGTGGAGAAAGAGGAACACTCCTCCATTGTTGGTGGGATTGCAAGCTTGTACAACCACTCTGGAAATCAGTCTGGCGGTTCCTCAGAAAATTGGACATAGTACTACCGGAGGATCCAGCAATACCTCTCCTGGGCATATATCCAGAAGATGTCCCAACCGGTAAAAAAGACACATGCTCCACTATGTTCATAGCAGCCCTATTTATAATAGCCAGAAGCTGGAAAGAACCCAGATGTCCCTCAACAGAGGAATGGATACAGAAAATGTGGTACATTTACACAATGGAGTACCACTCAGCTATTAAAAAGAATGAATTTATGAAATTCCTAGCCAAATGGATGGACCTGGAGGGCATCATCTTGAGTGAAGTAACACAATCACAAAAGAACTCACACAATATGTATTCACTGATAAGTGGATATTAGCCCAAAACTTAGGATACCCAAGATATAAGATACAATTTGCTAAACGCATGAAACTCAAGAAGAATGAAGACCAAAGTGTGGACACTGTGCACCTTCTTAGAATTGGGAACAAAACACCCAGGGAAGGAGTTACAGAGACAAAGTTCGTAGCTATGATGAAAGGATGGACCATTTAGAGACTGCCGTATCCAGGGATCCATCCCATAATCAGCTTCTAAACGCTGACACCATTGCATACACTAGCAAGATTTTGCTGAAAGGACCCAAATATAGCTGTCTCTTGTGAGACGATGCCGGGGCCTAGCAAACACAGGAGTGGATGTTCACAGTCAGCTATTGGATGGATCACAGGGCTCCCAATGGAGAAGCTAGAGAAAGTACCCAAGGAGCTAAAGGGATCTGCAACCTATTGTTGGAACAACATGATGTACTAACCAGAACCCCGGAGCTCTTGTCTCTAGCTTCATATGTATTGAAAGATGACCTAGTCGGCCATCAATGGAAAGAGAGGCCCATTGGACTTGCAAACTTTATATGCCCCAATATAGGGGAATGCCAGGGCCAAAAGAATGGGAATGGGTGGGTAGGGAAGTGGGGGGCGCAATGGGGGACTTTTGGGATAGCATTGGAAATGTAATTGAGGAAAATATGTAATAAAAATATAAAAAATTAAAAAAAAAAGAATTATGAAATTGAAGCCCATCATTAGCTCCCTCATTGACACAATTCTCCCAACCCAGATTTAATTTCCATCATTTGCAGATATCTAATTGCCTCCAAATTACCCAACAGCACTCCTTTATTGGTGCTTAAACTCTTTTTTTTTCCTTTTTGTTTATTTACAGTTCTGGGAAATGTAGATTTTTGCTTCATCCTCTACCATTCCTTCCACAGTGTATAAAATTCCTCCATCTTTCCAAGGAACTTACAGCATAATTTTAGTTATATGAATTATTAGCATCTACAACATAGTATTACGGTGAATGCTGGACAGGCTGCATATTATGGTAATATAACTTTCCAAACTGGAACAACTTTTCAACACCTTGCTGATGTGGAGTGCTATCTTTCATTGATAGTCTATGTTCTAATTCTCCAGTTTAAAAATGCATTAGGAAAGGGTCAAAATCTCCTAGTACCCAGTTTTTTAGAGGTCCCCAATATTCCCAGACAACAGTGTCATTGCCCTCTACCACAGAAGTCCCATCACCCCAAAATCTATATTGAACTTTAACCTGAAGAGAATTCTTTCTCCTTTCCTGGGATTGCACGCATGAGTATCTCAGCTGTCTCTGTGAGAGACTCATATCTGACTGATATATCTCCTACGCTTAGAATTGACAATTCAAAGTCACTTTCTGATTAACTAGGGAAGCAGACAACCCGGCCTGAGCTGGGGCACAAGTCCCTTCCGGTCAACTCGAGCGACAGGGCCTTGCCAGCAAAGTCTCCGGACACCCGCAAGGACCCACACAAGATTCCCAACGGGATCCTAAGACTTCTGGTGAGTGGAACACAACTTCTGCAAGGAGGCAGGTTGAAACACCAGATATCTGGGCACCTTCCCTGCAAGAAGAGAGCTTGCCTGCAGAGAATACTCTGATCACTGAAACTAAGGAGAGAGCTAGCCTCCCAGGTCTGCTGATAGAGGCTAACAGAGTCACCTGAGGAACAAGCTCTAACCAGAGACAACTATAACAGCTAGCTTCAGAGATTACCAGATGGCGAAAGGCAAACTTAAGAATCCTAGTAACAGAAATCAAGACCACTCACCATCATCAGAACACAGCACTCCCACCCCACCTAGTCCTGGGCACCCCAACACAACCGAAAATCTAGACCCATATTTAAAAGCATATCTCATGTTGATGGTAGAGGACATCAAGAAGGATTTTCATAACTCACTTAAAGAAATACAGGAGAGCACTGCTAAAGAGTTACAGGCCCTTAAAGAAAAACAGGAAAACACAACCAAACAGGTAGAAGTCCTTAAAGAAAAACAGGAAAACACATCCAAACAGGTGATGGAAATGAAAAAAACAATACTAGACCTAAAAAGGGAAGTAGACACAATAAAGAAAACCCAAAGTGAGGCAAGGTTGGAGATAGAAACCCTAGGAAAGAAATCTGGAACCATAGATGCCAGCATCAGCAACAGAATACAAGAGATGGAAGAGAGAATCTCAGGTGCAGAAGATTCCATAGAGAACATCAGCACAACAATCAAAGAAAATACAAAACGCAAAAGGATCCTAACTCAAAACATCCAGGAAATACAGGACACAATGAGAAGACCAAACCATAATAGGAGTAGATGAGAATGAAGATTTTCAACTTGAAGGGCCCGCAAACATCTTCAACAAAATAATAGAAGAATACTTCCCAAACCTACAGAAAGAGATGACCATGAACATACAAGAAGCCTACAGAACTCCAAATAGACTGGACCAGAAAAGAAATTCCTCCTAACACATAATAATCAGAACAACAAATGCACTAAATAAAGATAGAATATTAAAAGCAGTAAGGAAGAAAGGTGAAGTAACATATAAAGGCAGGCCTATCAGAATTACACCAGACTTTTCACCAGAGACTATGAAAGCCAGAAGAGCCTGGACAGATGTTACACAGACACTAAGAGAACACAAATGCCAGCCCAAGCTACTATACCTGGCCAAACTCTCAATTACCATAGATGGAGAAAACAAAGTATTCCAAGACGAAACCAAATTCACACATTATCTTTCCACGAATCCAGCCCTTCAAAGGATAATAACAGAAAAAAAAATACAAGGACAGAAATCACGCCCTAGAAAAAGCAAGAAAGTAATCTCTCAACAAACGAAAAAGAAGACTGCCACAAGAACAGAATGCCAACTCTAACAACAAAAATAAAAGGAAGCAACAATTACTTTTCCTTAATATCTCATACTATCAATGGACTCAATTCCCCAAAAAAAAGACATAGACTAACAGACTGGCTACACAAACAGGACCCAACATTCTGCTGCTTACAGGAAACCCATCTCAGTGAAAAAGACAGACACTACCTCAGAGTGAAAGGCTGGAAAATGATTTTCCAAGCAAATGGTCTGAAGAAACAAGCTGGAGTAGCCATTCTGATATCTAATAAAATCTGCTTCCAACCCAAAGTTATCAAAAAAGACAAGGAGGGACACTTCATACTCATCAAAGGTAAAATCGTCCAAGAGGAACTCTCAATTCTGAATATCTATGCCCCAAATGCAAGGGCAGCCACATTCATTAAAGACACTTTAGTAAAGCTCAAAGCACACATTGCACCTCATAGAATAATAGTGGGAGACTTCAACACACCACTTTCATCAATGGACAGATCATGGAAACAGAAACTAAACAGGAACACAGTGAAACTAACAGAAGTTATGAAACAAATGGACTTAACACATATCTACAGAATATTTTATCCTAAAACAAAAGGATATACATACTTCTCAGCACCTCACGGGACCTTCTCCAAAATTGATCATATAATTGGTCACAAAACAGGCCTCAACAGATACAAAAATATTGAAATTGTCCCATGCATCCTATCAGACCACCATGGATTAAGGCTAATCTTCAATAACAACATAAATAATGGAAAGCCAATATTCACATGGAAACTGAATAACACTCTTATCAATGATACCTTGGTCAAGGATGGAATAAAGAAAGAAATTAAAGACTTTTTAGAATTTAATGAAAGTGAAGCCACAACATACCCAAACCTATGGGACACAATGAAAGCATTTCTAAGAGAGAAACTCAGAGCTCTGAGTGCCTCCAAAAAGAAACTAGAGAGAGCACACACTAGCAGCTTGAAAACACATCTAAAAGCTCTAGAAAAAACGGAAGAAAATTCACCCAAAAGGAGTAGACTGCAGGAAATAATCAAAGTCAGGGGTGAACTCAACCAAGTGGAAACAGGAACTATTCAAAGAATTAACCAAACGAGGAGTTGGTTCTTTGAGAAAATCAACAAGACAGATAAACCCTTAGCTAGACTCACTAGAGGGCACAGGGACAACATCCCAATTAACAAAATCAGAAATGGAAAGGGAGACATAACAACAGATCCTGAAGAAATCTAAAACACCATCAGATCCTTCTACAAAAGGCTATACTCAACAAAACTGGAAAACCTGGATGAAATGGACAAATTTCTAGACAGATACCAGGTACCAAAGTTAAATCAGGATCAAGTTAACGATCTAAAAGTCCCATATCCCCTAAAGAAATAGAAGCAGTCATTAATAGTTTCCCAGCCAAACAAAGCCCAGGACTAGATGGGTTTAGTACTGAGTTCTACCAGACCTTCCAAGAAGATCTAATTCCAGTTCTGCACAAACTATTCCACAAAATAGAAGTAGAAGGAACTCTACCCAACTCATTCTATGAAGCCACAATTACTCTGATACCTAAACCACAGAAAGATTCAACAAAGATAGAGAACTGCAGACCAATTTCCCTTATGAATATTGATGCAAAAATACTCAATAAAATTCTCGCTAACCGAATCCAAGAACACATTAAAACAATCATCCATCCTGACCAAGTAGGTTTTATTCCAGGGATGCAGGGATGGTTTAATATATGGAAATCCATTAACGTAATCCATTATATAAACAAACTCAAAGACAAAAACTACATGATCATCTCGTTAGATGGGGAAAAAGCATTTGACAAGATCCAATACCCATTCATGATAAAAGTCTTGGAAAGATCAGGAATTCAATGCCCATACCTAACCATTATAAAAGCTATCTACAGCACACCAGTAGCCAACATCAAAGTAAATGGTGAGAACCTTGAAGCAATCCCACTAAAATCAGGGACTAGACAAGGCTGTCCTCACTCCCCATACCTATTCAACATTGTACTCAAAGTCCTAGCCAGAGCAATTGGACAACAAAAGGAGATCAAGGGGATACAAATTGGAAAAGATGAAGTCAAAATATCACTTTTTGCAGATGATATGATAGTATATATACGTGACCCTAAAAATTCCACCAGAGAACTCCTAAACCTGATAAACAGCTTCGGTGAAGTAGCTGGATATAAAATTAACTCAAACAAGTCAATGGCCTTTCTCTACACAAAGAATAAACAGGCTGAGAAAGAAATTAGGGAAACAACACCCTTCTCAATAGTCACAAATAATATAAAATATCTTGGCGTGATTCTAACTAAGGAAGTGAAAGATCTGATTAATAAAAACTTCAAGTCTCTGAAGAAAGAAATTAAAGAAGATCTCAGAAGATGGAAAGATCTCCCATGCTCATGGATTGGCAAGATCAACATTGTAAAAATGGCTATCTTGCCAAAAGCAATCTACAGATTCAATGCAATCCCCATCAAAATTCCAACTCAATTCTTCAACAAATTAGAAAGAGCAATCTGCAAATTCATCTGGAATAACAAAAAACTAGGATAGCAATAACTCTGCTCAAGGATAAAAGAACCTCTGGTGGAATCACCATGCCTGAGCTAAAGCTTTACTACAGAGCAATTGTGATAAAAACTGCATGGTACTTGTATAGTGACAGACAAGTAGACCAATGGAATAGAATTGAAGACCCAGAAATGAAACCACACACCTACGGTCACATGATCTTCCACAAGGGAGCTAAAACCATCCAGTGGAAGAAAGACAGCATTTTCAACAAATGGTGCTGGCACAACTGGTTGTTAACATGTAGAAGAATGCGAATAGATCCATTCCTATCTCCTTGTACTAAGGTCAAATCTAAGTGGATCAAGGAACTTCACATAAAACCAGAGACACTGAAACTTATAGAGGAGAAAGTAGGGAAAAGCCTTGAAGATATTGGCACAGGGAAAAAATTCCTGAATAGAACAGCAATGGCTTGTGCTGTAATATCAAGAATTGACAAATGGGACCTCATGAAACTGCAAAGCTTCTGCAAGGCAAAAGACACCTTCAATAAGACAAAAAGACCACTAACAGATTGGGAAAGGTTCTTTACCTATCCTAAATCAGATAGGGGACTAATATCCAATATATATAAAAAACTCAAGAAGGTGGACTCCAGAAAATCAAATAACCCCATTAAAAAATGGGGCTCAGAACTGAACAAAGAATTCTTACCTGAGGAATACCAAATGGCAGAGAAGCACCTGAAAAAAACGTTCAACATCCTTAATCATCAGGGAAATGCAACTCAAAACAACCCTGAGATTCCACCTCACACCAGTCAGAATGGCTAAGATCAAAAATTCAGGTGACAGCAGATGCTGGCGAGGTTGTGGAGAAAGAGGAACACTCCTCCATTGTTGGTGGGATTGCAAGCTTGTACAACCATTCTGGAAATCAGACTGGTTGTTCCTTAGAAAATTAGACATAGTACTACCGGAGGATCCAGCAATACCTCTCCTGGGCATATATCCAGAAGATGTCCCAACCGGTAAGAAGGACACATGTTCCACTATGTTCATAACAGCCTTATTTATAATAGCCAGAAGCTGGAAAGAACCCAGATGGCCCTCAACAGAGGAATGGATACAGAAAATGTGGTACATTTACACAATGGAGTACTACTCAGCTATTAAAAAGAATGAATTTATGAAATTCCTAGCCAAAGGATGGACCTGGAGGGCATCATCCTGAATGATGTAACACAATCACAAAGGAACTCACACAATATGTACTCACTGATAAGTGGATATTAGCCCAAAACTTTGGATACCCAAGATATATGATACAATTTGCTAAACACAT